>NW_020825194.1:27116822-28426653 GCF_003286155.1 Drosophila erecta
GCTAAAATGGTAATGTGTAGCAGATGATTAAGGGAAATGAACTCCATATTAATAGTAGAACAAATAAAGGTTAGCTCATTGCTAGGAATCATGGCCATTTATACATTTATCAATGTTAATTAATTTTTAAAGTTCTATGCCAACTAATTTTTAAAGTTTTTAATGTAAATGAAATTTTAAAGTATGGATTCAACAGTTTCAGTAACATGAAAGACAAAAATAAAATATATATGTACATTCATGGGCGAAAATGTAAGTAGAAAACCACATCTTTAATTATTAATTTGCAAAACACTAATCATATCGCAAAGTAGAAAAACCAACTGCGATGAAAGGGATTGCACTTTTAAAACTACATTTTATATTGGACCACAGCAAATATTAATATGGACTAGGCTTTAAGTTTCTAGACTCGCTACTATGGCGTTTTCTGCTGGTGCACCACCACTTACCACTCGGTTGTCTTGCTTGAATTGGAAGAACTCTGGCCAGGAGTACTGGGCACAGGCTGCCCGATGACCTTGAGCGGAGGCGCCGCAGTGGGGGCTGGAACCTGCTTTGCAGGTGTCGCTGCAGCCACTGGAGCAGGTGGAGCGCCCATCTGGCTGGCATTACTGTTGTTGTTGGTGCCGATCGCTGGCAATGCCTGCGCCGCAGTCTCAGCCTTTGTTGATTTTTGAAGGGAATACAACCGGATTAGTGGCAATCGTGGGATGTGGCCAATCATCTTACCCATGTCACGCCAACCAAATAACATATCGCCAGTAGCACAGCGTAGACGAACAGGCGCTTGTGTGCCATTAATTTTTCTTTAATTTCAATTTTCCTCAGTTTTCTTGCCTTTTATTGGATAAAATTTCCCTGCAATTTCGCAGAGTGACCGCACTTGACTGGTGCATAGAAAATACTGACGAATTATCTTATTCTGAACTAGTTCCTTTTGATGCATTAAGTTTTAAAATTACTTTTAAAAACATATATAGTAAAGATTTGCTTGACGATAAAACATTTATTAAATTTAAATAATTAATCAAGAAATAAGTTTAAGTGGCTGAATAGGATCGAAATTGATATTTAAAATTTATAAACTGTTTTTTGAAAAGACTACCATTACTTTTTCCTATTTCAAACATTTATAGCTACTTAAAACTTAAAGGGTTAATGGAAAAAGTTACAGCAATGCGCAATGTATTACAGTATTTTTATTTATTTTTTTTGTGGTTGATCCGTAAAACGGATTTTACCGCCGCCTGGTCACACTAGTACTGTCAAAAAACCAATTGTTTGCGTGTTCAACCCAGATTTCAACCGCAATTGCCGGCACACATTGGCTGACTTAAGTCCACGAGTTAGGATAGGATAGCTAGAACGGGACACGATGCAGCACGCAATACTTCTCACTGGACTTTTGCTGGTGGTCAGCATTCGCAGGGGTGCCGGTAAGTTTCGACCTCGAAGAAAGTCGCGTCTATGTGGTCTTCTGTGATTGGCCGCCACTCTTTCGGAGCCTTTTGTGGCTATCATTAATGTTTATCTTTGTATTACATCTTTTCCCTGCTAAATACAGCCACGGAATCCAACGTGGTCACCTGTGGCTCCATCCTGAAGCTCCTCAACTCGGACTACTCCTTCCGCCTGCACTCCCACGACGTCAAGTACGGATCCGGATCCGGCCAGCAGTCGGTGACGGGCGTGGAGCAGAAGGAGGACGTAAACAGCCACTGGGTGATCAAGGCGCAGACCGGGGAGCTGTGCGAAAGGGGCGAACCCATCGCCTGCGGATCCACCGTGAGGCTAGAGCACCTGTCCACTAAGAAGAACCTGCACTCACACCACTTTTCGTCGCCGCTATCCGGCGAGCAGGAGGTGTCCGCCTACGGAACGGACGGACTCGGGGACACCGGCGACCACTGGGAGGTGGTCTGCTCCAACGAGAACTGGATGCGCAGTGCCCACGTTAGGCTGCGCCACATCGACACTGGAATGTACCTAGGCATGTCCGGCCGCTCCTACGGCAGACCCATCTCCGGCCAAATGGAAATCGTTGGCGTCCACAAACCGCAGCACGGAACACGCTGGACCACGGCGGAGGGACTCTTCATCGTGCCCAAGGAAAAGAGCTCAACGCACGAAGAGTATGCCCACTCGGAGCTGTAGTGCTCTTAAGGGTCTTGACTGCTGCAGTTTCGTACTACTATTAGTTTTGTAATTTATAACTTAGTTGAATTCTGATTGAGAGCCCAAACAGCAAACCATCAAATTAAAATTATTTAAACTCAGGGTACTTCGAAACTTTCAGATTTGGTTTGTATGCTATAGTAAGTACTAGTCAGGTTTAATGCACTGCAACAACGGAGCTATGGGGGGCGTATATAAAGCCGTTTTAATGTGATGCAAACTCAGTTGCAATCTAACGTTTCTCCCGCTTTTAAGGGCTTATAGCGTGCTCTTGCCACTTTTATACTAAGAAACTACTTTTTCTAAGTCATTGATCATTAAGATTGATTGTAATTTGCAGAATGCACTCAACCTGAGTGTGGAAGGCCGATATCTTTGAACTCCCATCCAAAAGAAGGCAACCCATGCTACTTTTGCAGACTTTTAGCTGGCAGCTCGGAAAGTATTCTTGCAGATGCAGCCGCAGAGCGTCACTCGCATTTCACGAAAGGTGCTCCCCAGTCCTTTGGCTTGCTTTTGTTTGCATGCATAAGACAATGGAGCTTATCCCGACCATGCAAGCTATGTAAATACATTTTGACATTGCTCGCGGTTTCCGCTCCCTTGCTTCAACGATATCGTCACGTCCATTATCTGCTAGTCTGTTTTGTGTTTCTTTTGTTTGGAGCACTGTCAACGCTTTGTCTGCTCATCCTCCGGGCCATGTCCTCATCCTCCGCCTCCTTCCCCCCGAACCTTCCCCGTAACCCGAACTGATTGTGGGCCCAGTAAGGTCAAAGTGTTAGCAGACCCAACCCAGCGCACAGTCGTTTATAGGTTCTCATAATCGGGTTGTCCTTGTAACCATTTTGCACAAATAAGAAATAAAAACAAGGTTACTCGTTCTTCTGATGAGCGATGATGTCCCAGCAGGAAATCTTTGGTAAGATCCACCATCTCTTCAGATGACTCATTTCAGTCACTTTATGTAAACAATGATTTACGGTGCAAATAAACGATGCGGTTCAATTTTTGCTGGTGTCAACTATTCCTGATTGGAAGTTTAGAATTTATTTGTACAGCAATCTTTTAAGACCCGTCTGTGTAAATAAATTGTCATAAATAGCATATGGAATATGGAGAGCACATAGCTGTCATATTACAACGTAATTTTTTGCAAAAGTACGTATCAGAGGGTATAAAACACTATAGTTATACCCGTTACTCGTAGAGTAACGCCATGTTCGTCTATCCGTTCGTCTATTTTTGTTAATTTTTTTTATTTTTGTTCACAATTTCTACCGATATTTTAGAACTTCCGCTTCCACTAGCTAAATAACGGGTATCTGATAGTCGCTGAACTCGACTATAGCATTCTCT
Source organism: Drosophila erecta (assembly GCF_003286155.1). NCBI lineage: Eukaryota > Metazoa > Arthropoda > Insecta > Diptera > Drosophilidae > Drosophila > Drosophila erecta. The sequence continues at coordinate 27,120,360 of NW_020825194.1, forward strand.
CTTGTTTTCGATTATGATTTGAGCAAAAAACCTGAACTTTGGATAGTGAACCAAATGTTTTTCCAGTGCTTAGTCTTATTGTTTATAATGTTAAAGAAATGAACGTCCTACAATTTTATATAATCCTTCGAAGATAGCCGCGCCATTTAATGTTTAATGATATTGGCATTCCTGCCACCTGCTGTGGCAACATACGATTTAATTTCATGTCAATTATCTCTTACATGTGTTGATAATTTCCGTTCCGTGCGATTATTGATTTACCCTTAACGCGTTAACGCCAAACTCACTCCGCGCATAACAAATACCCATACAATCTTGTACATGGAAGGGCTTCCCTTTGCGGATTCCATTGTCAGGCGCTGGCACATCCGTGTATTCATCGTATCCCTTTGTATTGTACTTCCTATGTGACAAATGATAACCAGAACTCGTCGCCGAAAGAACATTTTGGGGCGAAGCTACACTATATTATATATATATCAGAGATCTATATAAATCCGGATCCTATATAGGAAAAAAAGCTCTCTAATCTATTGCAAGCCAATACGCATTTTATATTGTTGGGATTTACTGCAAATAAAACTAAGAATTAATTATATTGGATGTTTTTTAAGGCAAATCTTATTTTATGCATGCATTAATGTGAGTGTGTATAGTAGAGTAATCGTACGATAAAACATATAATATGATAAAAACGGAAACATTCGCGTCCGTTAGCCCTTATCGATTTTTTAAATCGACAATGCCCAAAGTTTAATGCGTCAGTGACTGACAGATTGACACAAAATGTTTGAATGCTCCGATGTTTGTTTGTTTGCGAGTGTGTCGCCTTTCCCCTTTTCAGCGCAATTCCAATCGAAAAGTACGTTGTCTACACGCACGAGTGGCTGGAAAGCGTAAAACGCCAAACAAAACGCCCTGCATACTAGCCGGCTCACCATGACCTACGTCGTGGCCAAATTTCACTAAGTAACTTGTGGTACGATTAGAAATCTATTGATTTCTTGATTATATCTATTTAATATTCGGAAAAAGATAATGATTTGACTTTAACTAGAAGTTGCACTGCTTAATATATGAAAGAACTATTAGCTATCAAGATTAAGTTATAGAAATTGAACATCTTAAAATCTATGAGTACATATAGTGATAAAAATGCATTATGACAAAAAAAAAAAAAAAAATAAATAAATAAATAAAAAAAAAAAGGAAAGGAAAGGAAAGGAAAAAAATAAATATAAAGCCAATTTGTATCTCTTCCTAAAGTTCTTTAGTTCTTAAAAATTAGAAAATATGTTGACAAACCCAAAGCGGATCTTCAGCGAGCTTAAAACAAATTTGCCTGGATGGCAACTGTAGGGTATTGCAAAAGGCCAGAATTGTCGACTTGAACAGAGGGCCCGCTCAGCTTTGGCACACGCTTTTTAAGCCTTCTTTCCCCTTTCCCCCTTTTCGCCTGTCTGTCTCTCTGTTGTCGTCTCCGATGGCCGTTATCGCTTGCGTTGCGCATTCGCCCCGTTGCTCCTGGTCCGCGCGACCCCTCCCATCCCGTCCGTCCCGTCCCGCGCCCGCCACCCCCTGGCTACCACTCTGCTACTCTCACTCGTGGCGCCTCCTACGCACTTAACATTGAAAACCGAAAACAAGCCCCCCAGTGGCCAGAAAGGCATGCCATCCGCCAAAAAGAAGAATTCCAGCCGTCTCTCTGCGTCCGCGCACTGCGTAAGTTCACGGGGCAAGGCGAGCAAGAGAGCCTTAAATTTATGGCGCATACCTATAGAATTGTGATAGTGAAAGTTGGCAACAACAATGGTCCCCGAGTTTTGAAGTTTACAGCGGGCCTTCTAAACACGATAGGCGCCCCTAACAGTATGCAATACTCGTTTACAGACACTGTTGGAAAAGGCTAAAAAATGGGGCACATATTTGAAAGTGCTGCTTTATATCAAATTCCCATTTAAAATAAATATTTGTAAATAAAAAGAATATGTAAATAACTAAAGAATGTGTACAATACATAATTGTCATTCTGAGCCTTAACATCTGTAGCTGAATCAAACGAAATGTAAGAAAATCGAAATCTAAAGATACGTTTCGTAACAATTACGGATTGCTCATGAATTTGTGAGTCAAATATTGAAAAACTTGTTAAAACTTTTAAAAAAGAAGCAGGAGCTCTGTTAAAACCGCCGGACTAAAAAGTGGTTGCCACCAAAGAGCGAAAAAGAGAGAGCTCCCGCACTCTCTCTTTTGGCCATGTATTTCGGCCCTGTTGGCTGGAGCGACGTAAATACCGTTAGCACAGTACATCGTGGACAGTTGAGCGTGCAAGTTTGGGCTACCAGAAAAGCCTGCCGATTATATCAGAAAGGCCAACAAATACAAATCAAAACAGAAAAAACAAAGAACTAAAGTCCGAGGCTTTTTCCAAAAAAAAATCAAAATGGCAGCTCAATAAGCCCAAAAAACGCTTAGTGGAGAATACGGAATTTCAGTGTTGGCGAGTTCGCAAGGTTTTTTCGGTTCCCCAGCTGTGCGTTACATAAATCTCAGTGATTGTATGAGTGTGCGAGAGAGAGTGCTCATGTGTGTGTGTGCGACTAATAGCAACAGCAGCTAAAATAAAAAGCTGTTCGAAATTATAGAAAAGCAACTCCCGAATTGATCTATACTTTGTGTGCTTAGTCAATTGGGTCCGAGTCCAAAAGCTGTTTCGGTGTCAATTACGAGAAAGTTACTACTCAAAAGAATTACGCATACGCAGCGGTGTCTGAGGAACAACCACTTAGAAATCAGCCAAGCAACCAGTCGAAGCAATGTAAGCCGAATAAAATGTACAATCTTGTTATTTTCTCTAATACACAGAACACAGATAGACGACAGTAAAATGCCTAGAAGTTCTCGTTTCCCCACTTAATCACTGGCTTAATGGTTAGCAAGTAACCACCACCGTATTTTATAGAAATCCATCTGCTTATGGGCCTGACCTCGACCAATCGACTGCCATTGAAACCTGAACTGCTTCGTCTGTTCACTTTCAGTAAATATTTGCCATCAGCTGCAACATGTGCAGCAATTTCCCAGCGCTACAATTTCCACAACATTTATTGATTATTGGCGCCCACCCACCCACCAACTTACCACCACCTCCCATTTTATTTCGGTCAAGTCAATTGCTTGCCAAATTTAATAACGCCAAAGGTGCCGTTTTGCTTTTTGTTTTGTGCCCCAACTTTATTAATTTCCTTTTGGCCCTTTCTTCGGCTCCCCCGTTTTATTGCTATTTTTCTTGCGCGCCGCCCACGCAGTTGCTCGTTATTTTCCTTCTTTTTATATATTTCCCATACTTGCCAATCCCACTTTCCTCTCGGTATCTCTGGCTCCGCTTTTTGCCACCTTTGTGACCCGAAATGGCCAATATCATCTTGTCGCGCACCGGATTGAATATCTTATTGTTGAAGGCGAAATTGTATCCCAAAAGAGTTTGATTGATTTGTGGAGCGCTCCCAAAGATTCTTTACAAACGTGTTTTTCTTTTCATTGCTGTTAAAAGCGTAAGGTAATAGAGATATTATTTTACATTTTGTTTGTTCACCTTATAACTGTAACGTAAAAGTTAAATTTAATGTGTTTAGATAATGAACGAATGAATCAGTCTTTAATTTTTGTACGATATAAATCAGGAGAAAACGCTATGATCGATTTCCTTGACTATTAGATACCCTTTACTCGGCTAGCGGGAGTGCGAGGAAGATACTTATCGACAGAAATTATCAATCCAGGCTGCCAAATAAAAAGAGGCAAATCAAAACCTTTTTAACACCTTTTCGGTTTGGATGAATTTAATAGTAATCGCACCAATTCATTACATTTTGCGTCGAAAAGTATGCTATTTAATTTCCAAATTTTCTATCAGCTTGAGTTGACTGATTGATGGCTGAAAATATGAGCATATCCGATTTAGCCGCAAGCCCGTGGAGATATTTTCCGTCTGCACTTTTTCCGTCCCGATTTTTCGCTGCACACTTTGTTGGTGGCCATTGTTATTACGTATACTGTTCTGCGTCTAAGCGCGCTTTTCCGAGAGCTTTGTCCACCGCCCACGACGAAGGCGAAGACAAAGTCGCCGTCATTTCCAGCTGTGGCTTTCGTCCTGCCATTGTCCTTGTTGTTCCTCGCCTGCTGCAGGACTTCAGCCTGAAGTATTTTAGCCTTTTTCCAGCCAGCCATCGCCATTTGACCGGTCTCGTGGGGAAAGCGAGGGAAATGGAAGCACTTTCCTCGAGTGTTGCTTCAGTTGGAGCTATTGCAAGCCATTACATTACCGTTTGCAAAAAGCTAAGAGTTATGTAGGAACTGCTGCGTAAGGAGGTGTAGATATGGGACTTTTATCTGTGCAATAAATACCAACAAATAACGCTATACTTCATCCGGATCTCTGTATAGAAATGATCTTTAAAGCTATTTTCTGAATGCCTGGCTTCCTCAAAAAGTTTAGGTCTTTTCAATTCTCTCAGATCTCTTGAAGCTTTGAAATATAATATCTGTTATTTTTCAGAGTAGATATTCTGTCAGACTCAATGTTAAAAGTTGGAAGGGTTAAGTGATTGAACTTCCATTAAATTTTCGCATTTCCTAGCCATTTGATTTCCTTGCGTCTTTCATTTTTTTTTTTACATTTTAAGCTTGTTAAGCGAATTGATGTATGTATATATATAAGGTATTGCTGCTGGTCAAAGCGGAACATTCAAATTGCAGTGCGGTGGTTTTCGTGTTTGCATGAGGTTTCCATTTGCACATTTAACTTTGCACATTGATTTGCACATTGTGTAGACATTGCTTTAGCATTGGAAGATACATATATCGGGCTTTGAAATTTAAATAAATAAGTAATTAAAGCCAAGGGAGTTCGCCAATCGAAATGCCACGTCCTTATAATTTTTGTGTTATATTAGTCTTGCAATTCCGACTTACTTGTCATTTCCCGAACATTTCATGAAGGGGAGGAATAAAAGAGGATTTATTTATGACCAAATATATTTCCCAAATTATCTATCTCCATGGCGTCTTTGGATCAAGGACTCCTCAGATTTTAAGAAGCCATGTGCTAGAGCTGAAAATCGTCGACTGGCTCATAAAGCCAACTAGTCCACTTATACTTTACTAGCCTTTGCATGATGGAAGTGGGGCGAAAGGTCTGACACGAGCGCCCGTTAAATTTGGCCAAAAAGTCAGAGCCAATAAAAAGTTTGTTGACATTGTAGTGGGGAAATTGTGCTCCTGCTGCAATGATTTCAGAAATCGTTTTAAGCTTGGATTCCCTTAAAATTGCTCCCCATTGCTTTGCGTATCTGTATTATACCCGTTGAAAAGTATGTAACAGGCAGAAGGACCATATAAAGTATATATATTCTTGATCAGGATCAAAAGCCGAGTCCGTCTGGCTATGTCCGTCAGTATGAACTTCGAGATATCACGAACTATAGGAGCAAACAAGTTGAGATAAGATATGCAGATTCCAGAGACACAGAGACGCAGCGCAAGTTTGTTGACACATACTGTCACGCCCACTCCAACGCTTACAAGCCGCCCAAAACTGCCACGCCCACACTTTTGAAAAATGTTTGGTATTTTTTCAGTTTTGTATTGGTCTAACGTATTGGGCACGCCCACTCTAACGCCTACAAACCGCCCAAAACTGCCACGCCCACAGTTTTGAAAAATGGCTAGACATATTTCCATTTTTCTATTTGGCTTTCAACTTTTTATCGGTACGGCAAACATTTTAGCCGCCCAAAACCACCACTTCCACAGCTTTGAGCAATGTATTAAAACTTTTTCATTTTATTATTTGTCGCCCTAATCAATGAAAACGTGGAAACGAGCAGGCTAGCAGCAACAGCGGCGGAAAACACAGCGCGTTAACAGCTTAGGGAAAACCTTTTAGGTTAACATGCGCAGGCCCTACAGTTCATTTTAGTACAAAGCAGGGCGAGAGAGAGAGAGAGAGAGAGAGAGAGCGAGCGGGAAAGAGAGCACGCACACAGCAACAAAGTGCAGCTCAGCTGTTTGCTGGTCGTGCCGAGTGCTTTGTCCTTGACAAGGTTTTGTTTTTCCAGCATTTTTCATATTTTCCGAGTGGGCGGGAGCGAGACAGCGCGCCAGGGAGCGGAGAACGGAGAAAGCGATAGATAGAGAAGGAAATGAAAGCCGTGGGCGAGAATACAGCTTTTCGCTGGCTGCGCCATTTTCATTCAGAAAAAAGGAGAGCCGAACTTTTCCAAGGCAAAGACGCTCCTGTGTGTTTCGTTGTGAGACTCATTCTTCTTCGCTTCTTTTGGGGCTTCAAAAGTTCGCAGTCATTTCGATATTTTGAAAACGTTTTCGAGCAATATGTGTTAGGAATCGCAGATCCCGCAATACTTCTCTTTTTATTTGCAATTTCTATCCATCCCGGCGTTATTTGGACAAGAACCGATCAGCTCAAACTTGTTGCGACTTGTAAATAAACCTTTTAGGTGCACATCTTAATTGTAAAGCGATTGAACACAACAGTAATTATTATTTTTATAGTAAAAGATACAATCTTACATTGAGTGCGTAACGCACCTGCTGACATCAATTGGTCCTGCAATGTATGAAAATGCGAATATCTTAGCCAATTTTTTTCAGTGCACCTGTTCACTTGTCCAAAGACCTATTCTTGTACACATTCGCACTCGCGCTTTTAGTTGTCATCGTTGGCGTTTTAATTACGCGGCACTTGGCCTTTTCGTGGACTGTAATATTCTAAACCCCATTCTCATTCTAAGGCAGTTTGAGGCAGTCCCCGTCGTAATATTTTATTATTATGTGTGTTAAAAGGCTGATTAATTGTCGCATCAACACGCGGCCCAAGGTAATGATAGAATTATGCTGGCAGATGACTGAAGGAAAATGTAGAACCGCCTATGTTTATGACTGTGATTATTCCGATCACATACAAATTAGCTGGCAAAGGAAAGAACCCACGTACTTAATCCGCATAAATGTGTGTATAAAGTAGACTAGAATTAATCAATGCTCGCTCTCAAGTTGTCAACCTTTCTCCTGCAATTTCCCACCCATGTGTGTAATGCAGTGATGACCTACCTTGAAATGTTGAGCCTGTGCTGATAGCCGTGGATAATTTCCTCACCTGGCAATGCATAGCGAACTAACTAGCTGGCAGACAAACACTCGCCTCAGATAGATACATAGTCGCAGGGCAAACAGTGCGTATAAGTAATTTGCCGAGCAGGGCCATCTAATTTGCCATCTAAGCCTGCAATTAAGCCCACTGGTAATGCGCTTTTGTTATGGCTTAATCCATTTGTGCGTGGCTCAAGCAGCCAGCGCTTCTTTCTCAATTCCACTTACAAAGTGCAGTACATAGTTGACAAGACCAAATGTGCACATGCAGATGGAAATGGAAATGCAAATGCAAATTCAAATGCAAATCCAGGGAGAGTCATGCCAACATTAGCTAAGTCTGTCAATGTCAGTGCTTTATTTCTTTGTTTGGCTTGTGGCAAGGCTGGCATTAATGCAAGAGAAGTGGCCAGTGGGCGAGGGGATGCTCCATTATCCTGCAGCCGATTGTTTTCCTTCCTTTTGTCCCCTAAATCCCCCAAATCCTCCTGCCAGGTAAATTGAGGGTCCTGCATCAGTAGAGAATAATGAGCTGAGCTCCGCAGCTACGTAACTTTGTTGCTAATCCTTCAGACACGGATCATCCATTCGCTCCACTGTTGGCCTAGTCTTCTGGCAAACATTTTGATTACGCCGTGTTTCCGACACCCTAATTGGCCAGAATTCCGTGTTTTCTCCTTAGCTGCTGGGCAATTCATTATGTCACGAGAATCACTAACTCCTCGAAATTTACCAACAAACTGTCTCTTCAAAGCAGCATTTCGCTTGAAAACATATTTAGCTGGCAGCCTTTAAAATATTCGCGGACCGCTGTATGAAAACTTACGTTTGGATATTGCATTATCCAGTATGAATACCCAAAAACACCAGTTTCCTTTTGGACTTTCGAGAACTGCACATGTGACATATATACGCGTACATATTATTTTGAGTGGTCATAGTAAAAAGCTTAAAAGGAGCATAAGCTGACTAATCGTCGCTATTCATGTGGCATTTGCTCCCTTCCTCCCTGCAGGGGAAACCATTTAAGGCATAAATGACATTGGTGGCATGCATAGATAGCCACATCGAGGCACACGTATGTAGATAGATACTAGTTCAGCTTGCCCGCGTGTCAATTTAATTACGTATGCGCCCCGTGGACCGAAGGGCGTTTAAAGTGTGCGAACGCAATTTGCATTCGCAGGACAGTGGACACTGCGCAGTCTGGGCCAAGAGTAACCAAATTAAGTGCCGCACATAGCCGGGCATTCTGCGTTGGGATTTCGTGAGAGGACGACAAGTGGCCAGGCACACCAAGCTCGGGCAAATAAAACAGCTGGGCTAGCGCAAATGTTTTTTCAGTGCCAACTCAAGGATATCCTTGCCGCGAAGGAATGGCTCTTTGGGTGGTGCTAAGAGAACTAAAACAAAATGCATCCTGCAATTATGTATGAATGCCGGCGGATGAGTTTGCGGAAGTGGCACGCGGCTCGCCATGCAAATGCTCTTTTTGTGACGACACCCTGGAAAACCCTGTATTTGGGGTATAATAGGAATATGAAATCATTAGATATGTTTTAAAGCTAAAAAGCAAATAGTTCCTCTATGTCCCTTGGTGTGCAACGTTATTTCCAGTGCCAGCAAGTCACGGTGTATGTTTTCTTCCTTTAAAGCCGTTCGCTTAAAGCTGGCTAACACACTTTACATAACATTTTAGCACTCTCCCCTTCGTTCCGGCACCCCCTTACCCCGCGCCGCATAAGTTTGACCTCGCCTGCGAACACAGCCTTCAGAGCGAACGGACGACTGTCTGTGTAAGGACATTGGAGCGCGCTGCCAATGCTGAAATGTTCCACTGCTGAAATGCTGAAACGCGCTGACTGAAGGCAGTCATTACTCATTCCACACCCACCCCACACACTCACACATGTGCAGAGTGCCGCTGGAGACATGCACACACACTTAAACGTGTGTCCTGCGAGGACTCTGTGTGTGTGCTCGTTTTCCTGCTGCTAACGGATACATGCATGCAAGAGCAAAGGACTGCGAAGTCCATAGAACTAGTAACAACTAGTAACTAGTAACTAGTAAAAAGTAACTAGTAAGAACTAGAACTAGTAAGGGAAGGAAATACTTGTAGGGAGAAGATGAACGCAGGCTTTTATTCTACGTATCCATTTTTAATTTTATTTTTTAGTTTTATTAACATTATGCGTTCTTACTTAGAGCGGTTCTTGCTGAAAACCAATCACATGGGCAAACAGTCCATCCCGTAATTTGATTTGATAAGATTTCTGAAATTCCATTCATTACTTTGGGGTGTAAAGGTGTTACAATGCGTGGAAGTATATTTCTTTGACTGTACTCACCATGTACTGCACCCAGCATGCTCAACAACTTTAAGTACTACAATTAAATTTGGTTCCATGTTCATTTTATGGCCCCCTCTATTCTCTGGCACTTTTTAAACGGCATGCACCAGAATGCAGCATTTCGGCAGACACATAATAATCATATTGGCGTGTGTGCGAGTGCAGACAACTGAATCCTTCAGGCAGGACTGCCAGTTCCGCTCCTCCTCCGCTCTTAGCCGTGTGTCCGCGTTTAAGCCAAAGCTCATTTCTGGAGCGTACGCAGTGACGTTGATGGGGGCGTAATTACAACCGAAGGACAGCAGACCAAAAGCCGTTATTTTCCCGGCAGCACATCAAATATTAAACAGCCGGCTGACATTGAGGTTTCTTAACAACGCCATTAAATCGACTACAGAAAATGAAATCGCAACTCCTTCTAAAGTGGCACAAATGCAGTCCCACAATTATAGAGTATATCCTTATTATCAACTCTGTAAATGTGATACTTTGGTAGGTTGCATTCGTGTCAAGTTGAAATTAATATGTTGATATGTTGATAATAATTGTAGATAAGCAAAAATGCTCTGTCAAAAAATAAAACATTTACTCTGCTCCACAAGGAGCAACTCAAGCCAAAATGTTTTCTGATTGAACTTTTCGTCTTAAGTGGCGGCAGAACAAGCAGTCACCTTTGAATGAATATACAATTTCAAACTTTTTCCATCCAATGCCAAGCTATTTGGTCTTCCTGCAACTGCACCGTCGCAATCTTGAATCCGTTCAACATTTTCTAGCGCATAATGTGGCAGAAAAGCCACATCCTTACTTCTGCACCCCCTGCATGCATAATTCATTTGGCGGCTTCCGTATATTTCGAGAGCCAGTACGCCGTAATGCGATTTGGCATTGGGTCTATGGCCACGTGCAGGCTCAGCGGATTTTGGGGGCTTGTTCCCCGCTTCCGCTCAACTGCTCCTCCTGTTACATTTCAAACAAAAAGTGAGTGGGGAATGTGGAAATCGTCGGGTTTTTCGAACAAGCCCATTTTGGGATGGCATTGAGTGCGTTTATATCGATGGCTTAAATGCATTTCTGTCCATCAAGCAGTGAGCATTTATAAAGACATCTTTCGAGCTCTCTGGCAATCGATGTTGTTGTGTCGGGTGGCTGAATGTCCTTGCAGGAATTCGGATTTCATTTTTATGCATTTTAGCCGTTTTCTGTTTGCACGCGTCCGCTTCGCAATCAACATTAAGTGCTGGGAATGGTACTTGGTAGTCAAAACACCTGAGGTGTATATGGACTACACTATGGCACAAAAATTATTTTTTATTGTAATGTGTTTAAATTATCATAAGGATGTCCGTGTAGATACAAAAAAGCTGACATTTATATTTTGCGCTTTAGTAGTGAGATCTGTAGTAACGAATGGTTGCTGACATTTTCGAAGATGCCTGTCACTTACTTGCCCGTTTTTCTTGGAAATATTTAGTTATTATCTTTGAGATTTCTACCGAAATACAAACAATAACCTATTTTCTCTATTTTTCTTTGCAGGTTCGTCTCCCATCAGATACCCAATATCTAATTCACTTAAAAAAAAAATTGATAAGAATACAAATTTACGATAATGCTATTAATAAGACTATATAGCGCACACAAATAACCAGAACCCAACTCGAACATGCCACAGAGACAACACCGGACCCAGAACTCGAAACAAAAACAAATTGCGGCACTATCACATCAGAATAAGAACACAAATACAGATCCACACTGAACAAATATCAAATAGAACGAATGTGCATATTGCTAATTAAATTACGAGTATCTAAAGCTAATTAAGCAACAATACAGCAGACACACACATGGCTAGCCCATATCCAGTCCTACATTCGAATAGCGTCTGCCTCTAGCTACCTAACATAGATAAACTGGCAGTATACGCCACTTTAAGCCGCAAAGACAGCAAGCCCACAACACTGAACAAAACACACTTAGCAAACACGGGGAGAACATCAATATTAAATCCCAAATACCAATATCAAACTAGATTGCCTTGCTCCCCGTATAAATGTCTACCTAGATGTACTGTTTGATCGTTCCAACCCGTAATGAAAGTAATGAACACCCAATCCTGCTATCTGTGTGCCTTCGAATGTGCAGTAAATGCAGCTTCTGCATCGGCCGCGCACGCTATGCCCAATATCTTCTATGCCACCTATAGCTAACCCGACTGCAACTACTCGACCAGGCAGACACATGTAAATACAGACTACACCCACCCGAACAGATCAGATCACAGGTCACAGATCACAGATCAGTTTTCAGTTCCTGAGTTCTCAGCCATTGGATTTCCCGACACCGATACACTCACACATTCCGAGCCCAGAATCCTGAACTCCCGCGAAAGGCGACGTCACACGAGCTGAAATGTGCGTTTTTCCCTCCTTCAAAAGTTGAATCATTTTCCACCACCTATCTGAACTTTCAGTCTTCCGCATTTCAAAATATTCCAAAATATTCTCCTCCTAATTCCCCAAGAAATATACTAATCTATAGCTGTAGAAGGCATGCTGCTTGCGATCGCTTATGATTCCTATTCGGCTCTTGTAAACTCAGATTAAAGTCTATCTAGAGCTTAAAAAAACATAATATACAAGTTCATATACTTTCGTATTTTGTTCCTTTGGGCTTTGAACATACAAGTGCCTAAGCTACTCACCTTAAAACATTTATTTAGTTTAGTCATACACCTTATACAGATATTTAATACAGATATATTCCTTATACCTTTTAATACTTCTTACAACCTCTAAGTGTTATATTTCCAACTCTCCTCTTGCCCTCCTACTATGCCATTTGCTTTTGATTCCATACAAAACCTATTACTGCCCTACACCGAACAAAATTTATGCTAATAAATATAATTCCCCAGCACCACTTCCCCATCCCAAAAGCGAAAATCCCAACGAATGTTTATCTCTAAGTGTCGCGTATGCCAAGTCCATATTTAAGAATCGTTTTTCTCTACTGTTTTCAACTGTGCTCTTTTTAATACTTTTCTTTGGTACATGCCTAGACCCTCGAATAGCCAACTTTTACACACCGTTAATACTTTTTGGCTCTATGTGCAATTTAAACCTCAATAAACTCACCACCTAAGCAACAAAGTTAAACTAAAACCAAGGTATCAAAGCAAGTTCAACACGCTCGCTCGTTTTCTTCATCTAATACCCAACCGAAAGCAAAAAGAGCAAGCTTCAGATAATTGGCTCCAATTGAACTAATTGTTTTATGCTTCTAATTGTTTTATGCGAAATTTCTATCGATAACTAACCGCCAAACCAAACCGCTCAATCCAAATTGAAACCGATTCGTAATGTCGCGCGAAAACTCGCCTCGCCACGGCTCCTTTCGCCGCACTCTCAACAGCAGAGATCCGTCGGCAGGGACGCCCGGCTCAGGATCCGGATCGGGACCGGGATCGCCACATCACCAGCAGTCCAACCACCAGCACTACCACCACCACCACCAGCCGCCGATCATGGAGCACGCCGGCGCGCCGATCTCCACGTCCGCCTCGAACATAGCCACCGTGCTGGAGGACGGCGAAGGCCAGCAGATGCCGCCCTTGACAGGATCGGGGCCCAGTCGCCAGAGATCTCTGAGGGATCGGCTCAAGGACGGCATCACCGGCAGCTTTTCCTGGCAGTAAGTCCCGCCAAATCGTTTACAGTTTCGATGCTTCTTCCTTACCACTTTTGTTCGAAATGTATTACCACTTTTTTCAACGCTCCCGATTTTGAAATCCTTTGAATTCTATTCCGTAGACCTTTCTTCCCGTAGTCCAATCCCCACTGTATGTTACAGCCTTCTTTCTAGACATGAATTCGATTTAGTTAGTACCCACACGATTTATAATGCACAACGTACGAGTTAAGTAAGCAATTAAAATCCAAATGGACTCTTGCAAGAGTGGAGGATTGATCAATTAGACTGCACAGCACCTTTCGTATAAATCCATCAACTAAAATCTCAAACAGACGGACGGACTTGGCCGGATCAAGAACATATATACCTGCACTTTGGGTAGCGGGTATAAAAAGGTGTTACTTTGAGTTAAGTGGTAAAAAAAGTAATTTAACTTGTTTGGTATTTTATTCGGTAGATATTGTGCCACTTTATTTGAAAAAATACTGTTGGGACTTTTTTTTGAAATTAAAATAAAATTAATAAACTAAAATAAAAAATAAGCATAAAAATTTAAATAAAAATTAATTAAAATAAAATTTATATGATGATTTCATAAATGCGTATGCCATTCAGTTTCTTTTCATTATTACAGCAGTTACTTATTCATCAATTACTGCAACCCAGTAAGGAATTAAAACCATTTTTTTTTTATAATTTTTTTCTGATAGGCATAAGCAAAAATACAACAAAATTGAAAGCAAAAGCTGAACTACAGTATTCCTGACATTAAAAGAAAATCTGTAGCCGAAACAAAGCAAGTGTGAGCTTTTAACAGACAAAATGAATAACTGATCATAAATCATTTAAACCTGGCAATTTAATTCGCAAGCCTCCTTCGCCGGGCCAAAGGGAACAAACGATCTCCCAAAGAGGCTCAAAATTGCATAATTCATTTAAAAATAAATACAAAAGTGTATACTAAGGAAGGCAGCGGACAGAGAAAGCGAGAAATCAAGAGCAGGTTGCTCGGTGACGGATTGCAGGGGTGACATAATCAAAGGTATATTCACTTCCCAATTGAGGTGGAAACACAGCACATGGATATTTAAATTTACAAACAGGAAATTCAAATTAAAATACTAGGTGTTGTGTGAAATCCGCGCTACTATATTAATAATCTTAAGTGGCAAATCGATTTATGAGTTAAATATAAAGCCTTATTTATTAACTTTCGCAAACTAATATGCTGCACACTTTACTATTCTTATAGTTTTAATAGACCTTCTGTCTTTCAAAAGTGCAAGGAACTTTTTAAAGATTTTTCAAATTTTTTCCATAAGTCAAAACAGCGCAGAACAAAAGGAAACTTGCAGTTTATTTGCAAGCACGCGCGATGGACCTTGAGGTCATCATAAATGCCCTTCCCCCTTTGCGGAACCTTTCGATCCCCCGAAAAAGTTGTTATTAAGTCAGCTCAAAAGTTGGGCTAACAACAATGATTGGGCAAACTTTTTGGACATTTCATTTGGCGGGTTGACAAGGGAAGTAGGTTGGCAACTTTTCCGTTGGCCAAGTAAAAGGAACGGTTCGCAACGAGACGAGTTATTTTCCACCCGGCGTATGAGTAATATTTATTGTTCTAAAAACTTTCACTTAATGTTCGCCACCAGCTCGGCTGTGTCATTCTCATAATATAGCATTTTTATGTAGACACTAGTAGTTATCGTCGCCAACGTCGCCAGAGCAATTTGACCTTCAAAGTTTTGCCAGCAACTTGCATTTCCACTCCACCCCCCAGCCACTGTGCATACCCACTTGTATCTTGTATCTGGCACTCCTCAAACTCGTTCTTCGCGCAGACAGCTGCAACTTCAGATTGGATCTGAGCAGTTCCTTTAACCACTTTGAGCTGGTAATTTACAACCTTGAAACCCTTTTTAGCTGGCCTTGTTTCTTTGTTTACCTGCTGCCCTGCGGCTTCCTCTCCCGACTCCTTTCCGTTTTTATGTCAGGTAAAGCCGTCAACCTTTGTTGATTTAAGGATGTTTTTAGCAATATATTCTAGCCTGTATTTATAGACTTTTTTTGAAAGTATAAAAGTATAAATGTAGAAAACTCCCACTTATAAATACACGCTTTTTTGGAAAGAATTTGCATAAACTAAAATGTAGAATCCCTAGAATTAAAAACTGTTCCCATACCGAAATACACAAAAATTCTATGCGACGTATCGCACAGTCTGCACATTTGACTACATATTTAAGCCATCCCAAATAGACAGAGTGCTGTATTTATTATTCTTTTGTAACCGAAGATTAAGATCCATTTACACCTCCTTCTACCTTTGTTTTTTCCGCTTCGGAAAACTGAAGGCGTTACTTCTAGTTAATCGTGTGTGTTTCCTTCATCTTTCGCTATGGATGGTACGATGACATTTGGAATATAAGCTTATGTTTCAAAATTCGTCTTGAGTAGCGTATATTACTCAACCTTGACCTGGTCTTTAAGTTCGCATGACTGACTGTCGGACCGAAACTCGATCTGGTCTTGAATTCAGATTCGCCCACACACGATCGATTCGCTCAAACGCTAATTAAAATTTCAGGAGCTTGTGGCTTTTGTTTCGCCACAAGCCAAAGTGGGAAAAGAGAACAATGCCAATAAAATCATAAAGAACCGAGACAGTCGCACTGCTTGTTCGCCTTTTGCCCGAGCAAATACTTCCGACGGGCCCCCGTGGATCGTCCATAAAGTCGGGCCAAAACGGCAAGCGGATCAGCCAACTTTCGGATGTGTAAACAATTTTTATGCGCCGGCATTAGGAACTATGGAGATGCCGGGCACGTCCCGGAGCGCAGTGTTGGTGACTGATAATAACGATAATGGTCAAAATGATGTTGGTAATGGATGGGTGGGCGTTTCCCCGAAAGCTGCTGACTGACTGCCATTCTGTCAGCTTTACGATATCCTTTGCACAGGCTTATGACACAACCCTCCAAATATGCCACGAACTCTCTTTTGAAAAATTGTTGCTCAATTTCTGTCGATTTGCCAGAAAGAATTGAAATTTCTCGTTCGAAATTCCGCTAGCTGGCTAAGGGGTATCTGATAGTCGGGGATTAGCTCTAGTCCTTCTGTGTTTCTGGGCTATCGTATTTCTTGCCAGCTCCAAGTAATTTTTGAAATGGAGCAATCGTTTTTGGGTGTAACTTGCGCTGACATTGACTGCTAATAGCAGTTGACCCTGAAACTATGCACAAGAGAATTTCCGCCCCCTTTGCACCCCTAAATAGCTGGCAAATTGTGTGCCCATGTGTGTGCTTCTGGCCGAGTGCAGGGTTGTGTGGCGGAGTCCAAAAGCGTTTCGTGTTTGACTTTCACTTGCAGTTGTGCCGAGCTACACTATGCAACACAACAGCGACAGCAACGGCAACAAATGACAAATGCCCGACATTATTTTGCACAGTGCTCGAAAGTTTGAGGTGGAAGGCTCTGGAATTAGAGGAGTTTGTCGAAATAGTCATTAGTTGCTAATGTCGATTCGAACTCACAGAGCTTTAGGTGAAAAATAGTTTCAAAAATATTCGGAACACACCAGATAATTTTCAAGTCGCTCAATTGTATTGTAGGAAACTTCATAAATAGATAGATTACATAGAATAAACAAAATTATCCTGGCTTTGGTAATCTTTAGAAGAAATGTGCTTTGATACTTGCGGCAGCAACTCAGTTAAAGACAATAGTCAGTCCTCAATGTCGCTCTATAATGAAACTGAATGTGTGACGCGTTCGACCTTGGGTGATATTATATCTAATCCACAAAACCTGCGTCCTTCACCACAGTGCCTGCCGATGGAGCACTCATCCGATGGGCATTTCCAGCACGCTCGTGTTGGGGTTGTTGCTGTGGTCTTGTCTTCGCCGAGGATAAAATGCAACGTCAATGTTGTCCACTGCTGCACCCTTCCCCTGGACATCCTGCTCCGCCTGCTCATAAATTTTCATTAGTGTTATGTCGACGCTGTTGTTGTCACTGATGTGGTGGCCTGTCGTTGGCAGCTGACTGCTCCTGCTCCTGCAACTGCTCCTCGTCCTCGGCCAGCTCATCCTGAGGGGCAAATGCGACGTGGGCGTTGCCGAAGTTTGGCAAACGCTTAGGGTGCTAGCCTTTTTCATAACGATTATGAAATGACGCCTCATGAATGTTATGGCGTCAAGTCAAACAGAAGCTGAGCTGCCGCCTGTGCCACGCGAATCCATTTAACGTGGCTTTTTAATATGCCATTATTGCTTGAATTAATTGCCATCGTGCAAGTTGTGCCGAATTAGCCGACATGTTGGGGGAGGAGTATTTTGTTTTAAGTGGACAATGCAGCTGCAGCCTACGGCTAAAAATAAAAACGTTAGTGAAACACCTCAAGCCGAAAACTTTAAGCAGTCATTTGGCACAACCCCCTGATTTCCTTTAGACTCGAGCTATCACCTCGTAAGTCAAACGCAGCACGCGGTGTTAGGTTGCACACTGAATGACGCTCGTGGCATTATAATCGCCTCCGACAGTCAATAATCGCCGAATGACAGTCCCAGTCTACAGCCCCTAATAACAACTGTAAGGTGCGCTTATTGCTTATTTACGATCAAAGAAGAATTGTTTCTCTTCTTTAATTTACAAGCCCCAAGTCGCTAATTATAGCTATCAACTGTACTTATATTACCATATCCAACACTATAAATATTTCAGTGCACAAGAGTGCAAGTGGGGCGCAAAATTTCACAATTTCAATTTCTCTGCCTTCGGTTTCCTCGGAATTGTTTTAATAATAAGTCCCATTACCGAAAGACTTGTCTGGCCTTTGGCTCCCTAGAAGCGCCACAAATTCTACAGGAAGTTCTGGCATGCACATGGCATACGAGTATATATGACGTTCAGATACTGTGTCTGTGCCGAAATTTGCCAACACTTTGTAAACAAACAGTTCTCGTATTCTTTCATAAATTGCGACGAATTAAATTGGTGATCCAAGCACCAGACATGCAAATGTACGCGCCGAAGGAATGTAAATGCACTTAGCCAAATTGCGCGCATTTCTTTTTTAATAAAAAATTAGCAATAAGTGCATGATTAACGAACTCATGAAGGCTTTTCAGCCTGAAACGCCATAAATGGCTATAAAAATAATTTACCTCAAAGGAACGGCCACTAATTTGTCCAGCAGTCGGGTCTGAATTCAGCATGTGTTTGAAATTGTTTCATCGATTTTCACACCCTTTCCACTAGCGATTTCAATGCCAGCAATCTATTTGGCATTCAATCTACGAAATTGCTCATTTATATCAATATAATTATCTGTCATTATTGCTCGCCGAGCACATTATGCTATCGATTGTCTCGGATCTGTGTTCAGGCTGTTGTTCGAGCTGTCGTCCTTGCTAATCGAAATCAGCATTATGATTTGCTTTACAAATTTATTGCTTTTGAAATTGGCCTAAACATGTGAAATTAAGCACGGCGCGGCAAGGCAGTGGAGCAATAACTAGGATGTGGGCAACAGCGCACACGGGGATTGACACTTGAGCCCCAGATCAAGGAGCCCGAAAATGGCTAAGTAGCTCAATTAGTTGGTGGACAGAATGATTTATTGACAGGCGACCTCAAATACATGTTCTATTTGAAAAAATGCTGCGCTTTCCGCTTGGATCGCGCAAAGATTGCCGCCTGATTTTGGGATCGCTGTTTATAATCTTCTACTCTGTTTCTGTTGACTTTATTTAATTATAAATCCACCGCTTATCGCGCTGGCTACCTGATACTCGCCAGTATTTATAATGAGCCACCCATTCAAAGCAAAGAAGGCCGCCGATAAGAAAACCAATCCTCCTCACTCTGCGAAATCTCCTTTGTAAGTGCGGGGAAAATTTCAACTAAGACACTAATAGCTCATAAAATCGTTTGTGCGAGGCTGACCTTTTCGAGAATAGAGTGAAGATAGTTAGGTAGAAGATGTTTCTTTGTTTTCAGTGCTTGCACACCAAACATATTTGGTTTGCTAGTCAGTAATGGAAAATTAACGAGATTTGACATAAAATTTTTGACAAATTTCTTGAGAACTCCATTGCAATTGAATCTGAAATGTGTTCTCATCACTAACTTAAGTTAGTTTTAATTAAATTAAATTTTTATTAAATTAATTCATCTCCGACATATAAGTTGTGCTGAAACAACCATTTAAACTTCAAATTACTACCTTATCTCTCCCCATTTGCCCTCCTAGGCATTTCCATTTGGCCATTTAGGTGATACATCATCTTATAAGTCTTGTGATTCCATGATGGGCCATTTATAACAATTCGATTGCATGCTAGCGGAATCCTTGTTGTTCTGCTAATTGATCTTTCGTTGCGACTCGTAAATAAAAATCCAATATTTTATTAAAAACGAAATGTTTACCTTGTCTTCAGCCTGTCCAAGTTCTTGCCATATAAACACAAAAACAGGCTAGATTAAATAAGCAAGAAAGAGTATACCGCGCCTGACATTGACCCCAATTACGGCGCCTCATGCAAAACCGTTGGAAAAATTCGAAAAGTATTGATGCCCAATAACAACCATTTCTAAGATTTTTATTTACCATGTAAATAACTTATTCATATGCCACCCAGGGGTAAAACAGCAGTTTGGGTTTTTTGTTTGCGTTTTTGGCGCGCAAAC
Source organism: Drosophila erecta (assembly GCF_003286155.1). NCBI lineage: Eukaryota > Metazoa > Arthropoda > Insecta > Diptera > Drosophilidae > Drosophila > Drosophila erecta. Next base: position 27,140,274 of record NW_020825194.1, read on the forward strand.
TTTATGTGCAAAACAAATTGATTGACTGCATAATTGGAATTGAAATTGAATTTTCCACCAGGCGGACAATAATGGATGAATATTTAAATGTTCTATGACAAATGTTTTAGCACGACCCCCATCCTTTCCCCCATCCTCCCCAATGGCAAATGTCAATGGGTCTGTCACTCCTTTGGCAACTCGAATTCAGTATCGGTTTAGGTCTAGAATTTATGGCTAGACGGCAGCCTTTGACATTGGTTTCGATAGAACAGATTCAATAATTAGAATCTGGTTTTGTTATTGTAAAATTGAATGCAAAATGAAGCACTTTTTCACTTGAGTAACGAGCTTACTGACAGCCGCAGATTTAATAATTATAATATTCATTCTGTTGGGCCTATAAATATATTAAATACGCTTTCAAAAAAAGGGTTCGATATAAAACATATGTTCAAGCAAAAAATACGCCGAATGACTTGGGAATACAAATATAATAATCTAACGCTATGCAATTATATTGAAATCAAAACAATTGCGGAACTCGATGCCCATTGCAATTTAAGCCACAATAATTCAGTCAATTGATTGTTTTGTTTTTGAATATTCTGTGCCGCAAGTTGAATACAGGGCATTTAAGAATTCAAGCGAATTCCGGCACGTTTTGCAATTGCTTTGCGAATTTTAAGGCCCATTTATTTATATGAAAATTCAAATGGCGCGCCCCAAGCTACTGATTTGATTGAAAAAACCGAATCGAAAAATAAAGCCGAGTAAACAAATATAAATTTCATTCATAGCAACAGAATAGCCGTTAGTGCATCCATATAAATTCGATTTTAATGCATGAGATAATTAAGTGTCAATACGAAAAGTAAGCAGTGGAAAACCAAAGGACCCATTCATTAAGACGGGAGTTTAACGGTCTTTTTCGGGTTAGTAGGTGGGGGCGATGATGGAGATACTTTTAAGAGACCAGGTCTGAGGCCCAAAAATGTGAGTTTTTCAACTGCCGACGGCGACAACGAAATCGTTTGAATTTTTCCTCATTTAAACGAAATTCGCATTTTCCTGTCAAGCCGGTTTCCCAGCCTTTTTCTTCGCTTTGCCGCCGACTTTTCATTATTGGACCACACCAGCACACACATGCCGTTGCCATTTGGCAAGACAAACCACTTGCAACTTGGCTATTTTTAGCAGCTTCAACAAAAAGCCGTCGAAGCATTGTGGCCAGATACTTTGCCATTCGGATTTGGCACTACCTTCCGTCAAGTGGGGAGTGGAAAACTCTGCGAAAATTAAGAAGTACATGTTTCTCACTTTCCTCCGGCTTTGCACATTCAACAGCTCAGCGACAACTGGACATTCCGCCTGTTTGATGGACACAATATTTTAAGCTTCAATCGGTTCGCAAAGCGAAGAAACGAAACTGTCATTCGTTACTAAAGAAGCTGCTTAAGAGGGAATATTTTCGGTACTTTATTTTTAGTTCAACAGCCAAAGGGAATTGACGATCACTTTATTTTTTATGGAAATTACTAGGGGGAAACATAACCCCTGAATGCTTATTAAGGATATAAATAAAAAAAGATATTTATTAGCACAATGACGAGAAAAATTAAAGACAAGCTTAAAGTTTTTCAACAAGACGCAAAGTTACATTACTCTTCATAATAAATTCGGAGTGGCATTAGTTGGCTTATTGTAGTTTAATAGCACCAATGGCTAATTACAGGTTTGTCTTTACTTGGGCCAATAGCGAAACCAAAACTCTATACCATAAATTCTTTATGGCTATTGAGCTAATTAACATTTGGAGTTGATTCGCGTCGGAAGCAATGAGTTAGTGTGTAAAGTCAAGATTCTTTGAACAGGTTTATTGACCCTTGATTGTCAATGTACTGTTAACATTGGTTACTTCGATAATTCAGTTCGTAAACTTCAGTCATTAGAAATATAAACTAAAGAACTGTTTCTACATTTTTCGTAAGTGGTGTTGTATGACTCTCACTTCACCTGGGGCTGGTATGATTAGAGGCCCATAGCCATAGCCATAGTCTAAACCATGTTCATAATAATAGTCATATTTTAGCCATAGCGCTGGCTATACATGCAAGTGCGTTTTTTAGTGGCCCCCAAGGGGCAGTCGAAACATTTACATTTTAGTTCAGACAATTTATGATTGTGTAATAATATTGAAGGCTAAAATTATAATCGTCCGAGTCCGAAAAACTGTAAATAGGCGGACGGGGAGGGAGGATGGAGGGTGCGAACGGGACGGAGAACGAACGGCAGCCAAATGATGTTGCACTTTTGTGATTTCGACAAGTTGCCTACTTTGAAATTTGCATAATTCGCAATTCGAGCCCAGTCATGCGTCTTAAATGAGCCAAAGAAGGAGGAAAAACTCAGAGGTTGCCAGCAAAATGGAAGAAATTCCCAAGGTCGGATTGGAAATTCTATTTTTTCTGTTTCTCCGCGCTGAAATGCAGTTCACCTTAGGGCGACTCTCTGCGCAATTGCTGCGGCCTTGGCGGTAATTTCCTTGTCAGGTGAAAAACACAGGTGGCAGGGGGCTGTCCAGATAATTGCAGCACTTTCACCCCCTCAACAGTGACCTACATTAAAGTTGAGGAAATGCATTTGCCGCCGAGGAGCTTCAAGCGAAATCAAATAATTGCAGCGGCGTCACATGGCGTATGAGTAATTTAAATGAAATTACAAAGTCGCCGCAACTGACTAACCTCCAAAAAATAATAGCAACAATAAGTGTATCGCAATTGCAATTCAAAACAAGTTCATTGCACATGCGCCCCAACATTAGAATCAACACATCCAATGGAGCACTTACCGAAGCTTTGATACACTTCTTAGACTAGAACCGACCGTAACTATAGATGGCACTTAACACTGCTACAGAGTAAGAATCGAACTAAACCTGAATTTGAAAGATTATAATTTGTTTGTAGATTTTATTTGTAACACATGTATATATTAACTAAGATAAAGATAAAGCAACTTCAAGCTTCTCTGAGAACCTCTGAAAGGGTATTAAATGCGCCACCCAAACTTCAACTTCAAGAGGCAGTCTTAGGTTTCGCCGGCAACATGTATCTAAACATCGCTAAGCAGACGCACACTTGGAAGTGGAAATAAACGGAAATAAGCCGAGCTCAAGCAGGTTCAGGTTTTTGGCCTGCAACAAAAGCAAAAACGAGTTTGTTGCAGCACATGTTGTGGCTGTGAGTGTGGATGTGGATGTGGTCGTCGATGCTGCCCCGCGAGACACGACATATGGACATATTATTTGTAACATATGTACTCTGTCCGCTTCAACTGTGATAAAGTTAGAGTATCGTTCATGTTGCCCCGCTACACGTTCTCTCGCTGGCAACATGAGTCTAAACATCGCCAAGCATTTGTATTGAGAGACGCAAGCGTAGAAATTTCGTTCGATCCGATCAGTTTAAGTTTTTCATTTGCACCGAACGCAACGCGCGCTCGAAGTCAGTGCTTGATACAAAGATATACCTTATACTACATATGTGGAGCATCGGCGATAAATATTGTAAAATTATTTTTAAAAATATGTTCGACTCGTGTGCGACTGTTTGTGCGACGCCGACCAATGCAGTCCGCTAATTATTTTTCTGCACTCATTCTGCGATTGTCCATTGCAATTCGGCCTGACGAAAGAATTATATTAAGTTGTTTAAATTAACATCCGTACCGCGAATAATTTTCGAATTTTTTAAAGGAAGGCACATTTTTCTAGGAAAATCTTGCTGCAACTGTAAATAACATTTTTAAATTGTTTCAATTTAACGCCTTGTCAAAATTGAGTTATGCGTTCCTGAACCAATCAATTAATTAAAAGCATACATTTTTCGTTGAATTCTTGACTGCCCATAATTGCGAGTGCATAAAAGTAATTTTAGTGTTGATGTATCTTGATGTATCTAAATGTCCACAGAATATACAAATCGAATAAAAATTATAATTCTACGCGAGTGCTGTTTTGAGAGCAAACAAGTGTGAATACTGTGAAATCAATACGAATGAGAAATGTGACTAACCAACCAAAGGAAATCAATTGTGCCAAACCTCGCTGAAAGACAACAAATTAAAAAAGGTAGAGAAATATACAAATGCAACTATGTGATGCAATTAATGGCTGCGCTTGCAATTTCATTTTTTGGCCAAGCTTGATTTAATTTCTTCTCTCTGCTTCTTTCATTCGCCATTCTGTTTTGCGATTGTTTTAGGCGCGGCTTGCGGTTTTTTTTCGGATTCTTGGTGAAGCGAACGGTTTTTTTTTAGTCGCTTGGCTTTAGTAAACCGTTTCATCGGCATTATTCTCAGATTCTTTTGGCTTTTTCTTTGTTTGTGGCTTCTCTGGCTTGCCTTTCGAGATGCGAGATAGAAACAACTTATTTTATTATACTCGTATTGCTCAGCTGCAGGTCATGACATTCGAGTAATATCTTTTTGTTATCGTTTATTACAACGACTGAAGCAGCAAAGAAGACAAACATAAAAAACAGCTGACCACATCAAAAGAAACCAACGAAAAAACTTGGCCAACAATGACGAATACAGCGAACACAAGAAGCAAAGACCTACGCCTAATTTAAGGTCATCAGCACAGTAAAACAACAACAATGACAATAGGCCGAGGAAGAAGCAGCATTTACTGCTTATTTCTACAAAAAAAACAAAAGTCGCCGGTTTCTCTGATTTTTTTCCTCGCATTTTCTCACTCTGTCTACGGCCCTTCCATGCCATTTGAGTGGAGAATTAACAGGCAACGGCACAAAAAGCAACGATCGCACACACACCCATGTATGTACATACATATGCGTATGCACATAGTTGTTCGTACATCCCAAAAACGGTTGCTCCCCTCCAAAAGCTCATTTGCCTTTTCGCCTTGACTAGCAAAAAGTTGCCATACTCGCAATGCAAAGGAAACCCGTAGAAAAGCAGCGGAAAACAGTTGGGTCCCAAGTGAAATCAGTGTTGATGGCACAGCCGTTGAATTAGGTTAGGATCTATGTAATTATATAAATTATTATTCCAGAATTTAGCTATTTAAAGGTGCTCTATGTGGCAGATCTAAATCGGCACAGAAAATCCGGCAGAAAAGGCGGCTTTAGTTGGCCGACGAGAAAAGTGGCAGCTATCCACATCCAACGAGATAATCGATGGCTTCGGTCTTCTCACTTGCGCGCTTGTTTATGTTTTATAAATAGATCAACAAATGCGTAAAATGAGCAGGCAAAAAGAAAGTATAATTAGAATGAATGTTAGGCCCAACCATTGACATAAGCATATTAAAAATGGGCATGTATCTCGTTCTAGGCAAGTCGTGGAGTTGCGATGCATTTCCTATTAAATGCGCCGCAAAATAAATATATACGAGTACGGTGTGATACGCTCCATCAACACTTGATAGCATAATTGAAGCGGATTAACTTTTCAGTTTCTATTTCGACGCAACTCAGCACAAAGCGTTCGCACAATATTTATTGACAAAGCCATTTATCACGATGCCCGGTGTGCATAAATTTTGGGCCACGTGATGTCGCCCGACTTATAGATAGTGGAACCAAAGGAGTACAAAATTCTGTACCGACTTGGTTAGTAGTATCTAATGTTAGGTGGGGTGCAAACCAATTGAAAGTGCCAGGAAGCGGTGAGGAGAAATTGGAATTGGAAAATTCATCGAGAGGAAAGGGGGTATTGGAAACGAAACGCAGGCGCAATGACTTAATAATTTAAAAAACCAACACGGAAATGCAAATTTCCATTGGGTATCTACGCATAGCCGCATCTGGTTTTAACTTTTATTGATTTTAAGTGTCACGTCCACATCCACGCGACTTGAACGAGGAAGTCTCTGAGTCACTTAGCCGTTGTATTGTTGCAGGAGGAGGCTTGTCACAGGACCGAATACTTAAATGTGCCGGCTCAATAATTTAATGTGCTCGTACTCGTATGTGTACTTTTATGAGGTACTTTTTGCCGTGTTGTCTTCTCATCTGATTTATTTATGATCTTTTGTTTGCCCCTGCCCACGGTACCTGAATTCTACTTGGCCCGGACAAAGAGCCTTACTGCTATTTGTTTGCTCAAGTTGGCGTGAAAACAGTGTCATAATTACACAAATAAATATAAGTCTATATATATTTCATACCTGTCGGTGCGCCGAAACTCGAACAAAGACACTCGAGATGTCCATCCAATCTATTTCAGATATTCGAGACCAAGAGTACTCTCGATTATCAAATTATATTTTGGGATTTGTTGCCGACAATCGATCGTTTAATAAATTCCCAGCTTAAGTACTGAGAAGAGTGTCTATAAAATGTTTATTACACACTTACGATTCGGTCGCCCAAAGTGTGCCAAATTTTCAGAAGCAGCTGCCAAGAAATTTTTCCGGCAATATGCTCAATAAATTCTTATGTATATATTTTAGACTTGGGCAGATAAGACCAATTAAATAAAATACGCCTTACGATTTGGTCAGTAAACACAATCTTGGGCATTAAATGAAATGTACAAAGTTTTTTAGTTTTGAGAGGGACAATTTCGGCACTTTGTAGGCAATATGTTAAATTATGAAATGAGCTTTACCCAGCTGTTTTAAAGATTTACTATTCACACGGCTTAGCTCCGCTGTTAATACATAAATCAGAAGGTGTTAGTTGTAAATAGTTGCCAAATCTCACTTCCACTTCCTGTGCGTCACGCCCACGTTTCTACGTAGAATCAAGACTCAGGTCTCCGCCGATCATTAATCAATATACCGCACTCATAACCCATTCAAATCACCGCTTGTTGCGTTATTATGGCCGATTCGGATTTGCATATTGATCGGCGCAGGCAGGTGACTGTATTTTTATAGTCTTCCCAGTCTATGCGGTTCTGGGCGTGGGGACCACCCAATGCTTGTGATTCGGTTCCGTCTTGGTTTGATTCGGAGCACTTGTAATTTGTTTTCTAAGCTGTTCACATTTTGCGGAAAACAAAGTTGACGATTGATTGGGTTTGATTGAGCGGGTAGTTGCGCGGGAGACAGTGGACTCCAAGCCAGAACTGGTTTCCCACAAAGGCGGCGCTACTTCCGCCATGGAAAGACACTTTGTTTTGTTGCCATTGCGGCCAGTAATTATCGAGCCGAGACACCCGAGAAACCAAACCACTTTCGTCAGAATACTTTGATTGCTAGGCCACAGATACCGGGCAAGAGCCGGACTCGGATGCCCGGACCATGTCCGCCGTCCCTCTGCGGTTCACACACATATCGGCTCGGCTGTCACGGTTACGGATTATATTATGTCACTTCAAGTCGCCCCATCTGATGCTCTCCAGTTACATTCACCGATGTTAGTGTTTATTTAGCTCGCTGATTCTAAGCCGGAATTATACGTCGTTTGGTCGTTCGATCGTTTGTTTATCAATGTTTATAGGCTGAGCAGAGGTACAGGTGTGATGGGATTCTTAGAAGAAATCTGAACATATGTTGTTTACTGTTTATAATACTCAATTATCAGCAGCTATAAGTCATACCTGCTTGATGGTCTTTAAGTTTTAAACTTATCGCAGGGCTATGCGTTTTACCTTTTATATGGCTTACGTGGTCTGTTTAGCCAAGTGGCTGGGTTTTATTCCAAACATTCCGAAAGATTGTTTTCTTGTGTCATCGAACTGGGCGTCTTTTTTGTTTGCAAACAACTTTAATTTCGTTGTTTTCTTTTATACGTGTTCATATTGAATTACTGCTGGGAGCGGAGGTATCTGTAACTCGAAAATGAGTTTCGTATTTCTGGGAATGCTTATCTGAGCCACAGTTTTGGGCGAGCACAATATATTTTTATGATAGAAACGGAACTTGCTCCGGAAAAGGCAGGAAATATCTAGAATAAGTCAAATAAGTCGTTTATCGTAACTAAAAAATATCTTGTTTCCAAGCTGTACCAATCCTTCTAAGGTTTGAATATATTACTCTTCATATCGTGCACAACCCCACTACCTCCACAACGGAGTGTCTTTAAATAAACAAAAAAAACAAATAAGGAGGTATAAGAAATCGTTTCTCGATGACCATGGGACACCCGCTCTAAGTCCGGACCAACCCATTTCCCGCACTCCTGCCAGCACGCACTTATACTTATACAGAACACTCCCATGCCCTCGTCTGCAATACGGTCATGTTGGTACAGATCGACCCCACCCAGCGCCCTGCATTAGGTGTGCAAGTCGGCCAGGTGGAAACTGGTTAGTTAATGATCGAATGGACAGGCAGCAATTCGCCAGTGAGCAAACACGTATGGGCAATGCGAGCAGAGTCTATTAATAAAGCCGCAGGCCATCTTGTCATGTGAAACTGGGCTTAAAAAAACGGGCGGGCCCGCTGCAATTGTTGTTGCCGTCTAGCGGCTCTGTTTTTAGTGGCTGTTCCGAAAAGGAAACTCGATATATTGGGTAAACAGAACCTAGACGCAGTAATATCTTGCAGATACGTCGACGACTTGACACTTTGGCTGGTGGCAACGCCCGCTGAAACGGTAGCCCGGTAGCAGACCAATTGTATCTTTGTCTCGCACGTAGATACATGTATTACCACTCGTCGGTTCAACGACTCCCGGCGACCAGTTTTGTTTTCGTTCCGAAAAAGACCACAAGCAAGGGAATTAATTATTTCAATTTGTGATTTATTGACTCGAACTCGCGGCAGCTGACAACCCATGCACTACTGATGAAGAGCGTTAGACAATTGACTTGGCATTAGCTTGACATACAAGTTTATGAATTTAGGACGATTATTTGGTCACCGGCTTGCTAAAAAGAAGGAAACCCTGCTTTATTTCAAGCCTCGTGCATTTCCGATACATGTTTACAAACTGTAATTTCTGCTCGTTTTCCCTTTCATCTGCTTTACTGTACATCGGCTTTACTGCTGCAACACAACGTCAGACATATCGTTTACATGCCATGCACACGCGACGTATCCGCCAATCGTCGTGTGTAGATACATTTGTATCTCACAGTGACCATTGTTGCGACGTCTGAGTGGTTTATTTATATCATGTTGCTCTTGTTTCGCTTCTGTTTCTGTTCGGTTGTGTGTTGTCTCTTCTGCCTTTTCGCATTTCATTTCGTTTGGCCCCATAACGTGTCTGCACGGTCAACGTGTGTATCTGCAAGATACATTTGCTGCCGGTCGGTTTCTATCGAAATCGAAAGTGCAGTTTTACTTGCTCGCAGGCCAATCGAGATGCATTGCCTTCAAGGTTATCGTTCTTGGAACTTACACAGATTAAAATTCCTGAAATTGGTTTCGATCCTAGTAATATAAACGACAAATATTATATACGATTTCTCTATTCTAATTCGATTCGAAAATAAATCAATGACTTATTACAAAAGAGGTCACTTCTGCTTTTATATCCTAAGGAAAGAATTCTATAATGTTTTCAAATGGCGTTATAATGTTTTCACAAATTATTGTCAATAACATAAAAAGGTCATCTCATGACCCGAGAACTTCCTACTGATAGAGCTAGTCCTATTGCATCCATAAATGAATTATATTTCAAACTGCACTCGAAAGCAAATGTTAGGTTGAGCATATTATCAATTCCGTATTATCGCTGTTATTATTCCTATGATTTCCCAATCGTAAAGCCAAATCCTCAAGATTAGTCCCATCAAGTGGGCCATAAATCAATGTCGGTGGACACTTTAACCGTCCAAAGTTTCGCTTCAAGCCAATCGTGTTTCCCACACTTTGCTCCCTCAAACTTCCTGAGATGCTATAATCTATTCTCAGAGCATGTTTTATTTACCACTGCGTTTTCCATAGACTATGGAAAATTTTCACACTTGAGCACATCAATGTTTATCAACGTTTTCACTGGACCTCGCCATGCACTGCAAATTGTAGCTGCAGCCTCTGCCATGTGACAGTTGGCCTCGTCATCGTGTGTTTAATGGGCCCTTGTCTGCGGAGTTTCCATCTGAGCAGCCAGAACCAATGCGAAACCTCAATGGGGTATTTATAGGTCTATGCTCTCGTGCGAGGAGGTTTGCCGCCTTATCAGGCGCAGCTCCCGCTTATCACGTGCTGTAGTTTTCCGTTCTTCTGCGTTTTCCATGGAAAGTTTCGTTTCACGCAGATTGCACTTTGCAGAAAAACCGAATAACACAATATTTAAAACAAATACATAGGAAAATCTTGAACTGCTAGATTTCTATGCTTTCGATATCAACACATAGCTACCTGAAGATCAACTATTCTGGCTTATAGAACTAGGTCGGTAGAAATCGAATTTAAAATGTTGTTCTTGGAATTGCTCTACCTCTATTTTACCCCTTTTTACCTAAACTTTGGAAGAACCTTTTTTCACTTTCTAATTTTTGACGATTCTTATCACAAAAACAAATCGAATTCCTCCACTGACAAATTTAAATAAAAATCCAATTTTAGATGCTTAAAAATGGCGAAAATTTTAAAAAGATCGACATAACTAGTTTTTAATTTTTTGTAAGTCCCTTCATTATCTACCTATTTAAATTTATTAAGGGATCCGCTACGCGCAACCAGTTTTTTCGCTTGACTAGCCATGACATTGACACAGTAAGACTTTGAATTCGGACTTTGGCTGCAGCTCTTTGTGTTTATTTATTTATGCGAGCATTGCACAATTGATCAGGCGACAACCACATAAATAATAGACTCCCCAAATGTTATTAATGTGGGCCATAGGTTGCGGAGTGGATCCCACCTTCGCGGCTCGCTGGAGACCTAGACCTAGACCTAGACCCAATCATAAGCCCCAGCCCCGATCCCGACCAAAACCGAAACCGAGACCGAGACCGCGACCGAGACTGAGTCCGAGACCTAGACCCGTGACTTGAGTACGTGCCCGGCCGTGAAGTGTGAACTCCAGTCCACTCCGCTCCAGCGGAACCTGCACTTGATTCGACTCGACTGAAGTCGGCTTGGACTTACATGTAAGCGCCTTGAGCTCGACCGGTTGTGGTCAGTTTGAGTTCCCGCTCCGCTCACTTGTCAAGCGTACAAGGTTGGCTTTTTCCAGCAAAAGCCACCCGTATATTCAAATTGCTCTCTTCCTATATAATCGGGCCGATAAGGCCGCGCGTATTTGCGCCCTGTGAAGTGTTTGCGCACGAACACCTGGACTCCCGGCCAACAGCTCTTCCAGAGATAACGGCAGGGACACATGTAGGCAGTCTGGCCCACTTCAGTGATCTAATCATCCGGAATGGGGATCACTTCAGACCCCCTGCTTAGAAAGTGCGAGGAAGGTATCGTGGCAAAGGACACTTGACTCAATTGGTAGGGCAAGGTCAGCTAGCTCTGTGACTACAATCTGTGAATTGTCCTTTGAATGTATTATCCTTTTTGACACCATGCCTTAAATCACTTGGACTTCAGGCTGTTCCATTTGATATATTTGATATATTGATATTTCTAGGTGCAGGGCCTGGCACGATTCACAATCGCGTGGGGTCTAATGACCCACTTCAATTAGCCCCCCTGTGCCCCCAGGCATTAACTATATTTTGTGCGACCGGGTGAGAATTGGAAGTCTAAACAGCCTCACACGACTTGATCTGGCGTTAAATTGCAAAGTCTGTCAGTTTACAGAAACAGATGCCGGGGGCTCCCGCCCCCTAAATTGCCGTCTGCCATCCATTGTGCCGACCAGAATCGTGTGATAGCGGCAGTTGTAAGGCAAGTCGAGCTAAACTTTAGGCACTTTCGATTTCACAGTCAAGTGGCGTATCTTCCCCCTGGGTACCGCAGTCCACGTACCCCTCCATCACCCGATTCTAGTCAGTCATCATCATCATCGCAGCGCCCGTCGTCATCATGGGATTTTTGTGCTGGTTTCTGTAATAGCCCATGCTGTATGGGCTGCTGTTTTGTTGTCGTAGGTTGTTGCCCATTGTTACTCGCCATGATGTCATGAAGTTGAGAGTTAATTTGCATTATTAACCGCTTTGCTTGCTGCTGCGATGTAAGTACGAGTGCTATTGTGAGATGGGCAGCCAAGCGGGCTAAAAGTGATAGGACGCTAAGTAAGCGATCAGTGACAGACTAGCTACACTTGGTCAATATTTAAGCAAATAAAAGTGCAAATGTAAAGTTATTGTCAAGGGATTCGGAATTGCTCTTTCACTCCAAATGGTCCAACATATCCCTTGAACTACCTAATTTAACGTTGTACGATGAATTAAATGATTTCAATTGGTCTAGCTGCGAATTTACTTTGGCTTTAAGTTTATTTAAATTTATTGATATTCTGTTGTCGTGTGCCGATCTTGCCTTGTTCTTCGGACGATCCCTAGTCGTCCTAGTCGCTGGATACAGCTTTGCACAGCCTTTGCCCAACGCAGTGAAAAACAGGCGATAATTCCAGCGCAGGCTGGGTTATTGCCTGGTTTTCATTGCGGCTGCTGGCGGAGTGACGTCGGCGACAGCGTTCCGCTCAACCGACAACGGCCTGCTAATTACCACGCTGATGCCGGTTCAATAGAGTTCACTGAAAGTAAAAGTTTCGCAAGCGCAGGGAAATCGGAAAGAGAGAGATAGAGAGAGAGAGAAAGAGACGGGGCAACGCTTGGAAGTAATTGGAGCGCGGCAATTAAGAGCCAAAAAGCCACAGCCATGTTTTCGACGTTAATTAATCGGTTGGAGTACTTGCAGCGTCTAACGGCTAACGGTTCAAGTTAGCAGTTAGTACCCAGTTACCAATTTATCCGCCCGAGAACCGATCGCCACGCCATGAGCATCATCGACAGCGGCAAGTACCGCTTGCGCAAGGACTGGGCCAGCGCATCCATCCCGTCCTTGGTGAACATCGACGAGCACGACGGCGACTCCGGGGACACGGAGGGCAGCCTCAATGCCACGGCCCCACTGCCTCCACAGAAGCCCCCGCGGCGCAGCTCCCTGGCCCTCGGACTGTTCTCCAGCAAATCCGACAAGAGCCAGAAGCGCCGCAGCTCCATAGCCGTCTCCTTCCTGCGGCGGGATAGTAGTAAGGTGAGTGCAGCTGCTCTTAAAGTAATGCTATTAAATCCATTAAAAGAACAAATATACATTGAATAAATATTCCGATGTGCTATTTGGTAAAAGATAAAAAAGATTATTCCCCGGTTGATACTAAAAAGGGGCTGAATATGGATTTGTAAAATCCCTATTTGCCACTGCAATCTTTGGTAGATTTGCCACCTCAACTAACCCTTGCCTTCATCCCTTGCAGAACTCCACCAAAGACTCGTACGAATCGGCCGTGCGCAGCGAGAAGTCCGATGGCTCCGGCACACCCACCAGCCCGGAGATCGTGTACAGCTCCGAGGAGAATATCCGGGCCAGCTCCCCGAACGATCCGGGCAAGCAGACCTACTTCGAGGACGGCAGCCAGTCGCCGCGCCCAGTGCTCCAGGGGCTGAACACCTCGTACGAGGGAACCCAGAATGATCGCCAGAGGCGCAGGCGCAGCTCGCTGCAGACCAAGCTGGACCGGCATCGCCGCAAGAAGATGGAGTACATCAACCAGAGGAGCCTGGACTCCGGCATGATGTGCAGCGAGTCCCAGAGCGACCTGACCAACGACAGCTTGGTCGAGGCGTCCGGCAGCTTTGCCAACGGAAACGGCAACGACGACGAGGACGAGGACGACATCATCGATCCCAGCCACGGGGAGTACTTCCCCCGCGAGAAGCGCCACTCCTGGTGGAACATCTTTGTGCCCGACAATTTCAAGAACAGGTGCGCCTCTCCGTTCGTTTGACTCTAACCAAACCGTCTGCGTGTTTAACAAGCGCCTTGCCAAGTGACTAAAATGCATCGGTTGCGTAGGATTGCCCCCGAACCAACCAACCCGCCCATCCAATCTGCTCCCGCTGCGAATGTTGAACTAACACCCGTCGAAAGTGTGATTAATTGCCGGCATGAAACACTCCCACCCCCGAAACTCACTCTTTCAGATACATTTCCGGTGCCCCTGGGCCTCACTTTAATTTATGCGATGCGTCCGAAGGGGAGGCATTTCCTCAGATGAGCTCCTCCTCGCCGAAACCCTCGATTCGGCAATTGAACATAACGATTCACTCACGCTCCGAAAGTCATTCATCACCCTCGAGGGTTCTAATTAAAGATTTCTGATTCGAACTTTTCGAACGGGTTTTGATGGCTCAAAGCAGCCACAGCTCGCCACTGACCAACGAACCAATTGCACAGCTAATTCGCATTCAAAATTACCAAACGCGAAAAAATGGGTAGATACTATCAACCAGTTTCCTAATAGTTTTTAAAATCAGCAAATCTTGGCTCTAAATCTAACTGCCACTCAATTCCACCGCAATTGTTCCACTATATAGTACAGCATAATAGATTCGACTTTTGAGTTTGGAATCAAAAATAGATAGAAAAGATAGTAAAATCGAATATACAAGAAGTGTGCGTGGGAGCCATACCATTTTGGTGAAATAGGTAGCTCCTGGCACCTGATATTCTGCCCCTGTAAAAAGGCCGTCTCTTGGAGACCTTAACTCGGTCGCAGTAGGGTTCATTCACTGACCCCGAGCCGTCGACCAGGTCAAGTCATTGCCGTTGCTAGACCCCAATGGGGTCTTTGGATCCGCTTAGAATTCAGCCTTCGGACCGCCATTAGGTTGTCCATCGGGCGGGTCGGAGTATGTGCCTCATTATGCGCATTATTATGAAACTCGTAATTATTATTTTAAAGCCGCTTGAGTCTTGGCCGCCGGCGAGGCAATTAGAGTCGGAATCTCCTGATCTAAATCGGCTGATGATCGGCGATTGAACCATAATAAGGCTTATAAATATTGCACATCGATATCGGTATTTTTGGGGTAATTGGTGCTTCATTGAAAGTACACCATTTTCTGGTTGTTCTCGTCATATCTCGCTTTTAATTACCCAGCATTTTGTTTTCCGTTCCTTGCCACACTTTGCTCACATCTCGATTTCGATTTGAGACTTTGCTTCTGGCTTGCTTTGCATTTTAATTATTTTTGATTATTTGTGATTGTTTTGTTGTTTCATTTTCTTTAATTAAAAACGAGAAACAATGAAAATTATTGCCCGAAAGGCCCTGTAAACAACAAACCTTTTCGTGAAAAT
The DNA here is from genome assembly GCF_003286155.1 of Drosophila erecta. Taxonomy (NCBI): domain Eukaryota; kingdom Metazoa; phylum Arthropoda; class Insecta; order Diptera; family Drosophilidae; genus Drosophila; species Drosophila erecta. Next base: position 27,155,440 of record NW_020825194.1, read on the forward strand.
ATTGATGAGCAAACGATACGGAATTGGAAGCATTTTCTTTGTTGCCAAAGTGACAAAGATATTACTTTTTCCTATGAATGAGAACTTTGCCACCCAGCCATGCAAATTAGTTACAGAACATCCGCGTGGATCAGGCTTATGTATTTTGTATATTTTGTATTTTTTCCATTTCGCGTAAGCCCCCGAGAAAAACAAAAGGCGGCATTTTACAATTTGCAATGTCAATTAAACTTGTAAAGAGAATTAATGGAGCGCACAAATTTAGCGAATTGTCCAACGGAATGTAAACAAAGGCAATAACATTAATTGGCCATATTTGCCGTATCGGTTGCCTCTGTTCCCATATCACATTGGTACATATATTTATATCTATAGTAGCACGTTTTTATTGCACGCGATATAGATCTAATTGATATAAAGTTTTCATTTGAAAAGACGTTCAATTTAAGCAAAGACCCAATGGCATACGCTTTTCGAATACTATGTTTCGTTGAAATACATTCGATTTATTCATATTTTTTCGAGAGAGTATTATAAGCTACCGCACTTCATAAATATATGATGGTCATATCAATCCCCTCAGAAACTGAGAAATCTGTTGTAAGCCAATAGATGAAGGCTTGGTCGCTCGAAACTTTAAGGCTGAAAAGTATCCAATCATGCCAATCGACAGACTGGTACTTTTGTGGATTTTTTCATCCCACAAGCTGCCCACTCGAAATAGTTAATTAAGGCCTGGTCCAAACGAATCCCACTGCCTCCAGTCAAAGCCAGAATTCGGCTCACGTGAATATTTGCGCAGCTTGGAGACTGAGTGTCTCGGCACTTATCTCTGCGATGCCAAATTGGCTTCTGTTTCAGCCCGCTGTTGATACAAGTACGAATTCCATCGGTCGGGCTATCACTCAATCGTGGACTGAGTCTTTCCGAGCCCAAGTCCGCATAATGCCCACACAGTAGTTAGCTAAATATCAGAAAAATATCAGCAAATATTTGATCAGCTTATATGCTTGTGCGACTGTGTGCAAAGGCCAAAAGATATAGATACACTCGTATGGAGGTTCTTCTGAATCTATCTTTAGAGTGCAGTGTGTTTTAGAAAACCGAGCAATAAAATTAAAACGTCTGCATAATAACGACAGTAGAGCTGTGATTTCACATCACTGAATTTAGAGATTTTTGTTTGTTTCTCCAAGTGACCGTTTGGTGTTTGGTGTGACATACTCGCATTTGCCCAGCCCTTTTCAAACCATAAAGTTGTCACAGTAAATCGTGTTTGTTTTTGTCTCACAAATTAAGTAATAAATCACACCAAGTACCAAAAAATGAAGCCATAAAAACACATAACTTAAACAGCACTTTGCAAAACCCTTTATTACAAGCGTGCGCTAAACGTTTTACACCTTCTCATGAATTCAAACCCGTGACTCATATTAGCAGTCGATTGCTTACAGATGGTATTCCACCTTTGCTCTGATTCACTGCGCAATCTAAAGACCCCACGCATAAGATTGCCTGACTCAGTTCTCTAGGAGGTAGATAGATCAAACTTTCCGTCCATTCCGCACTTGAAAGTGTCTCAGTATCAGATTTGAAGAGGCCAACCCATTCTCAAACCGAAGGTACTTCAGCTTATCAAATTAGCACAAAAACAACCGGCAATAAAACCCTTTAGCACCATGTTTACTTAATGTATAAATCCACGTCAAGGGTTTTACGGAAGAACACAAACAAAACTAAAGGAATTAGTAAAACTAAATGAAAATACTAGAGTCGTACGAGAAAGTTGACTCGAATTTGTGACAGGTACTTGGCAAACACGATGCCTCGAAAATACACTTTATTATGTGGTTTATAATCGAACGATTTATGGGGGCTGGCCAAAGAGGCCATTCGGGTTCGGCATTCGGCTGGCCTGACATTTTGGTATCAGTATATCTCTCTTTATAAACGCCCAATATAAACCCAATTGGGTCGTAATTCATTTTTAGACCTGCAATACACATTCTATATGCCGTGTAAGGTACATATGTACATATGTGTTGTCCAAAACCGAATTTGATACGGCCCCATGTCATTGGTTTACTCTGTGGATTTAAGCCTCTGCCTATACGAGTATATAAGATCTAAACAAGTGAATGTTATCCGATAAACTGATTTGCTCAGAGCTAATCGATGATCTCTGGGATATTAATTACCCAACTCCCGGACTGAGAAGTTCTTCCAGATAATTGATATTGCAACTAGGTAATACATTCAAGTTCAAATGAGGGCCCAGACAGCTCGACGTTGTCAGGTGGGTTCCAGGGATGATCAGGTGGGATGGGATGATTGATCAGAAAGAACCGCTTGGGTTACTTGACGTACGAGTATATGCTAATTTGCTTTAAATGCCGTAAACGTGGTCATTAAAATGTAAAATTACAATCCAGCTGTGGGTTATTTAAGCAGGGGGTCATAATGATTGGAACTAAGCCGCTGTGACCAAAGAACTATTATTCTAGCCTTTAGCTAGGAAGACAACTGGCAACTTAATAAAACCGACTAGTCAAACTATTCTCCAAGATAGAATGGTATAGTCGAGTTTCCCGACTATCAGATACCCCTTACTCAGCTAGTGGAAACGAGAAATTTGTTCATTTTCTGGAATACCGATAGAAATTCCGTAAAAGATAAAAGAATCAAATCAACTTTAAAACATTTTTCAAAAGTGACAGTATTGGGCGGCTTGTGGGCGTGGCAACGTCATTTAAGAAACTTGCGCTGCGTCTATGTTATGGAATCTGTATTCCTAATCTTAAGCTAGAAAGCTTCTATATTATTTTGCTCTACGAGTAGCGAGTCTAACTAGTTAAAGTTACATGAGTATTTCAAGTTTATATCTACATCCTAGTTCATATCTCTATTTGCCATTGTAAAACGAAATTCCCTTCTCACGTTTTGTTTGCCCAACTACTTAGCGAGCGTTCTGAATTAGTTTCGCAAATGTTTACTTATATTAAACATATGGTAACATAACGCAAACGTAACCTAATATTATTTGCGAAACTGCCGCAATATCAACTTGAAAGTCATGTACTAACTGAAGTCACATCTGTTCTTTCGATCGGATAGACTACATAGGTTATTGTCCCCTCCTATCAAGCACAACAATTAACACGAAATTCAGATACTTGTAGGAAGTCCACAAGTAATCGATGCTTTAGCTGCGGTTGATTGAGACCTCTGAATAATTGTGTATTTATAGATATTTTGTATGGATATCCGCGAGGCTTTTGTATTTTTCCCCAACTTGAATTCCCGCGTGAATGGAACCAAAGTGGGGATCTGGGGATCTGGGGATCGCTTGGGTCGAGTGATTACGTGCGTGTGTGCACAAAGTCCGCGGATGGAGAGGCCTTTATTGCGCTCCGCTGGCTGTTGATTTGATAAACGATGGGGTACTCGTATGTCGGAACACTGGTCTCCATCCAAAATGATAACATCCAGAGCTCATGCCATTAACAATGACAGAGCCAGAGCAATGGGATAATTTTTATTTTGCGTCTGTCAGTTGGAAATGAAACTCGCGACGCGAGACATTTGAACCGATCTCGCCAGAATTCGCGGCTATATCGGAGCGCATTCGAAATATCGAAAAATCGTAATTTTATGCAAATGCAAAGTGGCAAAGTGTTAAACTGGATTCTCAGTGGCTTCGCGAGAGTGTGTTGAGTTAATTATAATTCATAATTTATTTACAATACAAATTGCTATGTACTTATTTGAGATGAGCAAAGCAATTAGGTTTTATGACACAATTGTTTTGTGCCAATATTCATTACACTAAACGACGCTCTTTAAAACCAATTAAATGCAATTTCTTCGTATCCCTCGCTCAAGATGGAAGCCCAAAGTGAAAATCATTCCCATCCAACCCGTTCATATTTGAATTCATTGTTGATTTGAATTCATTGTTGAATTTGTTCCATTCGGATCGGCTTTTGCATTCGCTTCAATTAGATTCTCTCTTTGTTCGATTCCTTGTTTATTTACTGCTCGTTTTTTCCCCATGATAACGCAGTTCTTATCTTAATTTACGCAGAGCAAGTTTCAATTTAAATGAAAGATAACAAACAGTTCTCAGCCCTGTTGTTGCCGCGTCAGTTTGTGTAAATATTTTGAGTTTTGGCCAAACTGGTTTATTGGAATTTGAGAATGTGCTTCTAGCTCTGTATTTTGCTCGTGGAATTTACAAAAGTGAAGGTCAGTTAAGTCAGTCGGATAGCAAACAACTTCTGGTGTTCAGACTCTCTTTCTGAATTTCCCCCATCAAGGGGCTCGTCTGTCCATCCAGTTTTGTTGGAAGTCTTTGGCCAGGTGTCCGTAGGAATCGCCTAAATGAGCCGCTAATGAAAACGGGCTGACGATTCTCCCAGTTTGTCCAGCGAAATTATGGCTCTCATGCTAAATGGCTGGCAAACACTGCTCATCCAAACTAGATTTATTTGAATAAAGTGGATCAAGTGGAGCAGAAGTATAGCCAGCTACAAAAAAGTGCCAAACGAGTTGCCGATGTTTTCATTTACGATGCCTCTGGCGCCGAGAAATTAAAGGCAACTGACCACAATCAGCCGTACTCACAGCCGTGGGTATTACAAAAGTGATATAAAAGGCAATTAATTGTTTCAATTAAGGCCAGTCCAAAAGCGCTGGCGTGCAATATACTCGTAAATGTGCGACGAATGTTTCCTCTTCTGCGCATGACTAAGAACCCGCCGGCTAATTTAAATATTTGCAAAATTCTTTTTATATCCAAATAAGATAAGGCCAACGGCAGAGGCCTCGTCGTTGACTTTCTGACTTTCTGACTTTCTGACTTTCTTGCTCCCTGGCAGCTGGTGAAGGCCAACCTTAACCCAAATCCGCGTGATTCGTGTTTATTTTGCGGAGGAGGATTCATTTCAAGAGCAGATTGCATGAGCACTGACCTTGTCCGGGGTTTCGCAAGGGGTACACATTGTGTAATGGATCTGCTGATCATAATCAGATTAGGTCTTTGGATATCTTAAGGCACTAAAACTATCAGCATCGTCGTACCACCATACCTCCACTCTCAGTCCATTACGCAATCCTCACGTGCTGACTTGCCCTCGAAAATGACACATTTTCTGATGCCAAAAGAATAACAGAGACAACAGCAAAAAGTGTCAAAAAATCTAATTAACCTTTTTCTTCGCCGTTGAGTTGGTAGCAACAGACGGGCAAATACAAACAACATTTCACTCGTTTTGTTTTTCCAGAGCAGCCGAAAGCCAAGGCAAACAGAGATAACAATGCGGCATAAAAATTCTAATTATGAGGTGGGCGTGGGAGGTGGCTGGAGCCCAAAGGGGCACTTTAAATATGACTATCAAAAGTTGGACTGTGGGCAAAGCGCAGTATGGAGTAATGTGAAAATCAAAGACGGAATTTATACACGTGACACTGTTTGGAAGACAGCCGCTGCAGTTTATGTCAGCTGTGTTTGGTTGCTGATAAGGGCCGACTTTGGGGTATTTGTATTATACGAGTGTTTGTGCTTCCCTGCCGACGGCTCCTCGGACAAGCTAATTAATTTTGTCATCAATATTTTCCAGCTCCCATAGCCGTGACAGCCAAATTGAATCATTAAAAGTCAACAGTGTCAAGTGAATTTATCTTTTGCTTGTTCTAGCCACCTTCCCCTTTTCTCTAACTCATCTGTCAAATGGCGTGGCTATGATTGATCGACCAGCTAATCGGTATCCGATATTTTCACAAAACATTCATCAATTTCCTGTAATTATTTTAGCCCTAGTCTACAGAAATTGCATTTAGTTTGGTCTGGATACGGTTTCTACCTCAGTGTAAGCAAGTAATGAACTCAGCGCGAAATCCTAAAGACATTTAAATACACAATGCAAAACATTATACTCACATCGCAATACTATTGGTAAGCCAAACAGTTATATTAAAGATCTTAAAAGGGGTTAAGTTCAAAGATAGTATGACCAGCAATTGCCTGGTATCGCGAACCTATAGCGGCCTTTCCTCTGAATTCGTATCTTTATGATGACTGTTTCGATAAGACGCCGATCTTTCGATTAGATGCCAAACATTTCAGTCAGCCGAGTTTGCCAAACTATTTGAGGTCATCTGTAAATGCGGACTACACAATTTAATTCAGGGATCATTATACCATATCGTAAGGTCCAGAAGCAAGCCCAAAACTACATCTTACGATAAAATAAATCTGTTGAGCCAACTTCCGGTGCATAAAAGACCGGGGACCATTACAATTAGGCAGCACGAACATGATCTTGAACACGTACTCATATTCCCCACCATGCCATCTTGGGATTCCTTTTGTTTGCCCATTGAGCTTCGCTTTTCTGGCGTTGTGGGTCAATGTTGGGCCCATCAAACGAGTTTTGGAATTTTTCCAAGTGGCTGATTATTACTTACAAACAATAACAAGCTTAGGACCAACCTATTAATCGACTGTTCATTTTGTAGTATTTATGTTTTCGTTTGACTGAAGTGTCTGGCCATTTCACTGCCCCATTTAGCAATGACCTTCGTGAAGAGTTCCCATTAATTTACAGTGCCTAAAATTGCCCCAAATTTAGATAAACTATGTCATCGACTTTTTGGCGTTTTCGCGAAACCTTGAGTTCTGGCAATCGCAACTGAAATAGTCGCGAATCGTGGGATATTTCTATGCACTCATATCATATCGGTCTATAAACTGTTCACCCTTGACAAGCTTAAGTATATTTGCACGTTGAGCTGGACATTTCGAGTGCGTAGAACCAAGCTGATAGTATCAATTGAGTGCATATAAATGGTAATTCTCGAAAAGCACTTTCCTGAGTACTAATTCTAGCATTTCTGATAGATAGCTTTCCAGGGAAAATGCCAAAAAGAGGCTCAAGTGAGATGGTGTTAAAAATATATAAGAAATAAAACAAGTGAGCCAAGTGTCCCTCCATTCCTATTTATTTCTACGACCTCAGCCGACTCTTTTCTGGACGTGACGATTACAAAACATTTATCCATGAAATATCCAGTGGCAGAAAGCAATTCGCCAGGAGGGCTTTAGTTCCCAATACTACGTGTGCATTCCGTGAATTGGCGTTTGTTAAACCCGCGCGATTAGGCGAGATACACTCTCTTGCAGCAGTGTGGGTGTATTTTGAATTAACCATTTCGTAATTACACATTTTTATTTACATTATTGTTTCTCCGCTTATTTCTTTGGACCTCCCGTTTTGTTTTGGCACAATTTGCCATTTAATTGGTTTTGTTCGCCTGCCCCGATGTGCTCCTTATGATTTGCGAACGTGCCAGGTCACGTAGGGCTAGTCAAGATGTTTCCAGTTTGTCACGCAGCGTTGACAATTTGGCGATACCCGTGCGCAGGTAAGTTGCAACTAACACCTAACTATTCCACCTAGTCCGCCTCTCCCCATCCAAAACACCCATCCATACAAATGCAAATGAGCCAGAGCCGCATCAGCACATAGCATGCATGTATGTAGACGCAGCTGCATGCCATAACTGTAAAGCCCACTGCCTCCTTATGTTATGTGAATGTGTGTATCTATGTTGAATGTTGCATGGACCGACTGAACTTAACCCACATGTGATAACCATTCGTAGATCTAAGAATTAACGATTTATTTGACTTTCAGCGAATTGTAACCATAACTGGGCAGCCCAATTTATGAACTTTCAAACAAACGATTGCCACAGTAAATTAGTTTTGCCGTGCAAAAAACCCAATCGAAAACGGCAGGCCGCAAATATTGATAATTTATAAGGCGAGCGATCAGTGTTCAAATTACAGATTGTTTATAGATTATCTTATAGCCCGCTGTCGTCTTATTAACGAATTTTGATAATTTATAAGTCGCGTATAAGCGTAAATAAATGGCTGATGTTCAAGTGATGTCGACAGATAAAATCCGCGGTTTGAAGGGTGTGAGATAAGCCAGTTCTCGAAACACATGGAGTATGTATTTTATTTTGATAATTTAGAATTGCTAGGATGGTATACTCAAGGCCTATCCCAAGTTACGTAGTCCAATAAGACCTAAACATTGAGTACAATTGAGTACACTTTATGTTCAATTTCACAACTGCACTAATCGCCAATAATTCATGTTTTGTGCCTCGCACATTACGTATACGTAGCCAAACTGAGTCACCCGCTAGTTCAACGTGGTTTGTCAGCCATTCGATGCGTGGGGAAAATAAAAGTAAAACAAACACTCTAGGTAACACCCCCGTGGGTTGTTGACACTTGGCCCGGTGGAATTGTGCCAGTAAAATGCTACTGCCACTTCTGTTTTCCGTGCTCTTGCCACGATCGCAGCCCAGGGCCACATTCCCGAAGGTAAACAATGCTCAAGAGCGATAAGATACACGTATGACCCAGCGATCGAGCCCTGAATTACTCCATTCGGCGGACTTGGCCGAATATGACTCGTCGCATTGCAAGTCCAAGTGCACATGGTTATGGGAAATATGGAAAACATCAGAAGATTACTCAAAGCACCCACTTTGTGTGTCCAACTGGTTTATGCGGAAGCGTGTCTGTAGCACTTTAACTACTAGCTGGCAATTAGTTGCAGTGATTAGTAAAGGTAGATGTTGGGATTTGCTCAGTGACACAACGCGCATTCGCAGAAAACGATGTCTTACCTTACAATTATTATTTTTTCTATTTTATTCCGACGAGTCCCTGAAATTGGTGCGGCTTGCATTCGCCAATCTGCTCTCCAGAAATTTAGTGGATTGCACAAGTATTGTTTCGCTTAAATACTTCTTGATAGGCTGTTGTTTAAGTAAAAGAAAAAATTTTATTCTCATAGAAGTATTAGTGTATTTGAAATATTTCCCTCGCCTTAATTTGGCTGACCTTGCGGCAGAGAAATAGAAGAACGCGAAAAATAAATTCGGCCTCCGAAAATATTTGTGTCATTTACAATTATTTAATAATTATTCATGTTTACTTGCCGAACAACAGCGAAATACCTATCCATTCCATTTGAGCGCGAAAGCCAACTGTGCAAATGGATTCCATTGCCATTTCGCCGTCTGAACTCAATTATTAAAAACAGCCAAACCGCTCGGAACGTCAACGAATGTGGATAACTTAAATCAAACACAGTTGTTCCAACCAGGCTCTTGTTTTTGCAATGGTTTTCCACGCGAAAAGGCCTATTCTTGGCGTAGGAACGATAGGTTTTTGCAGCTGCGCAGCTACTTAGCGACTTTCCATGGAAAATTGTCATTGGCGAACGTGGGTAAATATGGTTAGGAATTAGAAATGTGGAAGGCAAATATCGAGTGGCGACAAATATGCGTTAAATAATTATTTAGTATTTGCCGCCGCTGTTTATCTGCGAACAAAGGTACTTTGCATGCGCCTGCTGCCAGCTGAAAACTTCAGTCCACAATTATTTTACGCGCTCGCGTATTTATTTTTTATCATTGATATTCAATTATGGTTATCGCCAATCGCGCTAATTGGCAGCGCAGTGAAAGACACGCGCAAATAAATTTTTATTACTTTCAGGGGGAAGGAAGAGAGGGGCCCATGATCGGCAGAAGGAAGGTTTCATATACTCATACTTATGAATATCGCACCCTGTCAATTCGGGCATTTGGTTGTCATTGACTTTGCGGTGATGCAACTATCTTGGCAGCGGAAAACCTATTTTCCCGCCCGAAATCGCAACGGAAATTAGTTTTCCCAATCAAACGGGAACGCAATAATAGAAAAAACTGGTCATGTGTGAGAGCAGGAAAAGGAAAGTAGTGCAGAAAATGTGTAAGAAAAATGAGTCCTTCCAACAATTTAAAACAGGAACGATTAAATTTTAAATTTAAACAAGATAGAATGCTATAGTCGAGTTCCTCAACTATCAGCTACCCGATTACTAGTTTACCCTTTTACTCCACGGTATAAAAATGTAATTTTATATAGTTGAGTAGGTTTTTTTCGGCATGACAATAGATAACAACAAGAGCGAACTCTATAGTCGAGTTTCTCGACTATCAGATACCAGTGACTTATCTGATGGGAGTGTGGGGCAATAATTTCAAAATGTTGGCATATCGATTGTAGGCAAGACAAATAAGAAATGTATATGCGGGAAACGCTTCTTTTTACCTTTTATCTGTTATGAAGGGTATTAGAAATTTCAGTTTGAGGTTTGGGTGCGAACACCGTGCTCATCTATGTAAGAGCCAATCTGATCATTTATCGAGGCGGTACTGAAATAATTCCTGCTGGCCAACTACATTAACCTTCCGGCTTGATTCAAAATAAATATGGAATTTCAATTATGGAGCTACCAAGCACACGCGCCTCTCAAAAAGCCGCAACACTTCGGCTGGACTTCAGTCTGTGGGTATAAATATGCCGAGCCAAACAAGAAACGAAAAGGAAAATATATTAATGATTCTAAAACTTGCACTGTACGACAATTGAATTTAAATTGAAATGGGAATGCCGCCAGTATCAGATTTGAACAATCAAAGCAATCTTTTATAAATTGGTATGCAATCGTCGATCCACGTTCGCGGATGGCTAGCGACGACCAGGCGATGACGCAGCGAGGAATTCTACAATGCCGAAGAATCAATCTGGAATTAAAGAGTGCGAGTGGCGCAAAAATAGATACTATTGCGCAGGAGATTCACTTACCCCTTCATAAGGAGAAACGCCCTTTTGCTGCCGTAAAAGCTCCTGCTTATAAAAGTCCTGCCGCTCGACGGGCGACACCTGGCGGTAGGAATCCGCCGAGTAACGGGACACCGCAATGCCCACGCCCTCTATAAGGGCCAGAAGAGCTCCGCCCACCAAAGCACTACTGAGCATGGAGGTTAGTCCTGGGGAAGAGAGATTCAAATATATCTACACTAGCTATTTCCGAATGACAAAACAAAGAAAACTTTTATACTACCTCTCGAGATGATTATAATGCCGGTTTGAGAACAATTAATAGCAAAAAAGTTCATCAGAAATAAAAACAAGACAAAAAAGTAGGAAGGGATTAATGAAATGTCGAAAACTCACCAGTTCGAGCAGCTAGAATGCCCCCGGTGACTGCCCCACTAATTATGGAGTTCCACGGGTCCTCCTTCTTCCGGAAGTGAACCAGGGAACAGTCGATGGCGCTATAAGTGGCGCCCCATACCGCAAAGTTACCGCCCACCAGGCCGGATCGAGCCCGTACCGCCGAAAGTCCTCCGCTCAATCGGTGTTTTAGGCCGGAGGGAGCGTTTCGAAACCCCTTTATCGCCTGGAAGGCTCCTCCGCCCAAGGCGCCCATTGCGAAGGCTCCACCACAATCCTCGACTATGCGAAAGGGACAAGGCTCCCGATTGTACTCCGCCATTTTAGTTTATTATAGGATTCAGGATAGATTGCCCAGTCTAAGCCTGCTTCAAAGCGTATTTTTTTGAGATGAGATCAGAAATTAGAAACACTCGACAAATGGGTTTTCCTTCACAACAAATATTTTTATGCTTTTCTGAGATAATTCTATCAACACTTAAGGACAAGTCACATGAAAAATCGTGACTTCTCGCCAAACGTTTAAAGGCTAATCTAAAAAAAAAACATCTAAAGAATCGTTTAAAAAAACATTTGTAATGCGTCGTTTTGCCGTATTTGGACACTAGCTGATCGTCAAGATAATCATTACAAAACGATAGCAAATGCACAACAAAAAGGTTGCATAAAAAAGGCAAACGGGCCGCCAATAAATAAATTGTTATTACCCGGTTATGGTCACAATTCGAGCTGGAAATTTGTAAGTGATAAGGATCGCAACAGATTGCGGTCCGATCGCCACAAGCCCAAATATTCCGTTCTCCACCGATTTTACAACCGATTTCTGACTTTTTCCAGGAGCAAATCGCGCAGCGTGGATCACGGCCTTGCGGCTCCATTCGACTTGGACTCGCTGCGCTCCAAAGTAGAGCAGCGCTTTGAGAGCGTCGACAAACTATCAAGTAAGTGTTTCACGAGTCCTCCAACAAACACTTAATTAGAACGCGTTGAACCGATGAGGCTCGGTGGGAATTAAAATGGTTAGGGAACAACAGACGTATGCAGATGTAAGGCGACCCTCCCGAATTGTATAATAATCTTGTTGTACTTCTCAAAACTAATACTTATTACCTTGCCCGACCTAAGCCCTTGTATCCGCAATTTTCAATTTAAATAGTTCGTCAAACTTATCTAATAAGTCAGAATGTAAAATTTGTGTCGATTTATCAAGTTTACGCTAGAGGTCTCTCAATGAATTGGGTCGGGTATTCTGCCGCCAGGTGCCGCTGAAGTTCCTACTCTGTGTAAAATTTGTGTATGATTGCGAAGGAAGACAACATTTTGATTTAAATCAAAAGCAACTAGGCAAGATAGCTCTTTACCAAATATCATTTACATTTCTCATCAAAATATAATACAGTTTTAATTAATTCTAAAATTATTAATATTTTAATCGCAAATCTACAGAATCCCAAATCTGATTTATTAAAACAGTTTATATTTTTCGCAATACAGTTCATTAGGCACTAAGCCAACCATTTGACTACAAATAAAACAAAATTTATCTACTACGCTAAAGCTAAACATAAGGGCTAAGGGGCAACATCGATTGATGACCTTTGCGGTTATCGATCGTTATCTGAGTCACTGCAGAATATTGAGCGCCAAACGGGTTTGTTTACCTATAAACTTATTCTTATCGCTCCTTTCCATATCAAAGTGAATCGTTAGCTTGATAACACCGTGTTTTGGCCGCGATTGTCTTTTTGTCTTTTGGCCTTTGAGTTCCGCTCGGCTCGGTTGCAGAATTTTAGTGTTTGAAAATGCGCGCAGATTGCTGTGACAGTTAGAAAAAGAGATGAACCAGCACTTTGAGGGATAGAATAAACTTGTGATGCCAGGCCAGAAATGGTGGAAGAGATTGAGATATACTGGCACCTGCCAACCAAGGAGTTTTCGGTTATCTACCTCTACCGGCAGCACGTATCGCCCACAGGTGTGATCTACTCGCACCTGCGGCCCGATGACGCCCTTTTCGAGGTCTTCCAGCAGCGTGTCCGTAAAGAGCCAGATCCTCCGAGTAAACAGCTGCAAAGACGTGGCTCCAGCGCTACCCTTATTAATTATTATTTCTTTTCGTTCCACAGGGCAAAAGTCTTCATTGCCCACCATACCCACCATTTCCTACACCGTGGGCAATCGCGACACCCTGACCTCCGTGGCCGCCCGGTTCGACACCACGCCCTCGGAGCTGACCCACCTAAACCGGCTGAACAGCTCCTTCATCTACCCGGGCCAGCAGCTGCTGGTGCCGGACAAGAGCGCCAAGGACGACGCCTCCAGCAGCTCCACCCACGACGCAGACGGGGCCAGCCTGTCCGGCAAATCGAGTCCGGTCGAGCGCAAGTTGTCCGGGGACGAGAGCCGCGAGAAAGGTAAGAACGGAAGCTAACCAGGCGCTGCTCCGTGGAAATGGTGCAATTGGTGCGTCGATAGTGAAGCGTTTGCCATCATCGCCGCTTGAGTTTTTTGTTGCGCGAGCTTTCCATGGCTGTGCCTATTTTGAGAAACTCTGCATTGCGTTCTTTTACTGCTTTTTGGATCGCCTTTAGAAGTCCACATTTGCATACATTTATGTATATACCTCAACGCTCGATTAGTTGCATTTCGCGTATTTTATTTTATTTTATTTATTGAAACTACGTCTTTTTCCTAATAATGTCTGGAAAAATTGAACAAATTTGAGTCATCTGCAAAAACTCAGCAAACAATTCCATATAATTTACATTTAAAAGTAAAATACTTTAAAAAACTATTTCACCCTCGAAGATCTCAAAAAATTGTATTAGTTAGTTAATAGTTAATTGCTATAGAAGTAATTATAGAAAGAAGGGCTAGGTGTAACATGGAAGTAACCACATTCAATTGTTTATATTTATTATTAGTAAACAAAAAAATGTGCATGTGTTAATTGATGAATTTCAGATGGCAAATTAATGTTTAACATCATATTGTAATCTTCACGAATTTCGGTTGCTACTTTTCCCAAGAGCAAAGATATGCACTTTCAGGAATACCCCTACTACTAACGAGAATATTTCAGTATATTCCCGTGACGTGAGGTATATATGAAGAACCGAGCTGCGGTCACACTGCTGGCCAATGTTTTCTATTTCATAGAACGTGTTTTTCGCTGTTTTTCACATTGAAAAGACGATAAAATCGAATCGGTCGAGTGCCGAAAGCCACGTACTGAAAGCCGGATAATCCACGACGTAGAGTGCGCGGGGACGTACTCAAGATCCTAAGCTTCAGCATGCACACTGCTGTCTTCTGGCGCAATGGAGGTTATTGTTTGTTTTTCCTACATTTGTTGTCGTTCCGATCTGCGAATAAGTGCTAATTGCGGTTGACAAACTTTTGGCCTTGAAGTTGAAGGTGTTCCGGAAAAAAATCTGCGGTCAAGCAAGGATCGCGTTGTCATTCTGTATCCCTGAAAACCGCATCTCTGTTGTGGGTGATGGAGCAGTTGTACCTGAAAGCTGGGCGCCCATGCCACTAAAAGATTCAAAGGATTGCACGACGTTTAGTTAGAATTAGTTAGAACCAGCTATACAAATTAGTTGTACTACACCGTAACCATGAATGTTAAATCTTACTACCAAGTTAGTCTTAGCTATTTTGAAACCCCTTTTTCTAAAATCGTTTCAATCCGGTGACACTGTGTTAAAGCTGCACCCTTTAGGCATTATTTTTACGGCATCACCTTACACACCCAACTAACTAGGAAAAGCGTTAAAATGCCGTTCCCATGCACTGTTCGTAACAGTTACAACAACAAAGAAGGTCACAAGGCGTAGATTTAGTTTAAACTATCCCATATATCAATTTTGCTTTCACAATCTTATCGCGGCAACGGGTGTCGTTGATAAAATCACAGTCCAGCAAAAGCACCCGAAACCCACTTGCGCCCAATATACATAATATAATAACTAAATGCCGTTTTTCTGCATAACCAGTAAATATAACTAAATGCCGCTCCTTGCAGACATACTCGAGGGCCTGCGCCCTGGATCCCCAAAACCGGGACACATCGAGCGCGTGGGCGGCAGTAGCCAGCAGCAGGCGGAGGAGGAGGCCAACAAAAGTGACGACCCGGTGATCACCCAGCGCTTCCTCAAGATCAATGTGCGCCACATCACGGACGGACAAGGCGTGGTGGGAGGCGTTCTCCTGGTCACGCCCAACGCCGTTATGTTTGATCCCAACGTCAGTGATCCCCTGGTCATCGAGCACGGCCCGGAGAGCTACGGCGTCATTGCGCCAATGGAGCTGGTGGTCAACGCCGCCATCTTCCACGACATTGCGCACATGAGAGTGGCCGGAGGAGCAGGACAGGGCCTGAACTCCGGCCCGGGTGACGCAGATAAGCCGGAGATCTACTATCCCAAACCAGTATTAGTCGAAGAAGACTCTAAGGAGCTATCCGAGCAGCAGCCGCTGCTGGGCGAAGACGGTAATAAGCGCTTGGACGGTAAGTTCGGGTCATTCCTATAATCAAGTTTCTTTCACTCCAATACAAATTCGTGTAAGAAGATAAACTGCATAGCTTGTCTAAGATCGATCGGAAACAGAAGTATAGAAACAGTGATAAATTTCTCTTCTTCAGCAAAAATTCGCTTACTAATGTTTTTCTTATCTAATAACTGTAGAACTAGGATCGCTGGAGATTGCAGACGACCAAGAGTCGCTTTGCTCCAGCACTGGACGCGATGGGGACGCGTTTCCCAAAGCCTTCGACCGCGAACGTGTGGAGGTAAGGCATTTTAATCATATTATTCGTGGGTTCCAACTAATTCCCCATCGATTTTCTTCAGGACTCTTCTACGGAAGCCAAAGATAGCGCTAAGACTGACGCTCTAGACGATGAAGACAAGAAGGCCGACCTGGGCCTCTCCAGCACTCGCTCCACCCTTGAGGAGCGACGCAAGAGTTTGTTGGATCACCACTGGGCCATTCCGAGCAAAGACCGGTTAGTGTTTGCGCAACTGCCTTACACTTGTGTTCACACATTATCCAAACATTTTTGTTTGGTGATCCATTTTTAGAAGTTCTCACATCGCAAAATAATGTTAATTGTGTGTATAATTGTACAGTTGCATCACACGCTTTTATTTAAATTTATTTTTAATTTTTTATGAACGTTCCATTTAAAAGTTACATTCTAAATGCTTCTTCATACTAGACTCTTTAAAAACAAAACAAATTTTATCGGATAATTCTTTTTACCTAAACGAATCTCGGAATTATAAGTTAATTATTTGTACATATCGTTTCTAATGATACCCTTTAATTGAAATGCGATATAAATCTGTTTACTGCTGCTGGTGATTACCATAAAACTCATTAATTTGATAACTCAGGGCTATAAACGCATTTTTTTCAATACAATCAATAGCTACGCTTCAAGAAAATATAATCTCAAGTAGCTTTCATAAAGTGAAGTACTTGGAACACAACTCGCTGAACTATTCAATCACTGAAAATCATTTAGATAAGACTTTGGCTTGCCAGAGACACTTTTTAATTGTTTTAATAACTTGCTGTTTTTTTTTTACGTTTTTATTTTCATATTTTGTCCACGCCACGCCAAAAACCCTACCCATAAATGCAATTTGTGTTAATAAACCAACCGCTTTACACCAAACACCTATTACATCACACCCCCAAAACCACTTACTTGTACATAAATCTGTATGGTCCGCGCACCCAAATATTACTCAGCTATTGTTTGTCTAATTCCCGAAGATCCTCGGAAGATGAGGGCGACAACGAGTCTAACGTAACCGTGGACAGCGGTGCCCGAGCCCAGGATCCGCACTCGGCCAATAGCTCGGTCAGCGGCGTACCGCTTAGCCAGCCCCTTGTGGCTGCTGTTGCAGCTGCCGCCGCCGTTGGACCCGCCTCCGTCGTCGCTCCCCTGCCCCCTTCGGGCATCGATCTGGAGCACTTGGAGCAGCTATCCAAGCAGTCGTGCTACGACTCGGGCATCGATATCCGCGAGCCCGTTCCCAACTTACAGCCGATACCAAAGAAAACCGTTTACAGCGACGCGGACATTGTCCTCAGCTCCGACTGGGTACCACCGAAAACCATTGTGCCGACGCACTTCAGCGAGTCCCCGCCGCGCAGCACCATCCTCGGGCAGAGTCTTGACGCCGGCACAGGAGGCGCAGGCGGCGTCCGTAAGAAGACCTCAAGCGTGAGCTTCAGCGTCGACGACGAGGCCGCCCAGCAGGCGCAGGCCCAGGCGGCTGCACTGGCTGCCACTGACAAGCAGGCGGAGAAAAAGAACAAGGTAGGTGTTTATTTATCCGGATTTCGTAGTTGTACTCCAATAAATGTAACAATTAAACAATTAATTCACCACGTAGAGTATAGAAATATTGATATTGATATTGATATATATATACTATATATTACTAATACATTCCTTCCATTGCAGATGCTAAAACGTCTCTCATACCCCTTGACCTGGGTGGAAGGCTTGACTGGGGAGGGTGGGGCCGTGCCACCCGGAGGCGTGGGTATTGGCAGCCTGAACAAGTCAGGAGACACAGACTCGGCACCCAACACGGGTGACTCCAACCAAAGTGTATTTTCGAAAGTATTCTCAAGGTGAGTCCAACCCGAAATCAATGAGTTCACATTTAGCAATCTCTGACTATAATTGGTACCAAATTTTGTTTATTTCGTTTCGAAAACTAAAAAACCGAAAACGCAAATGCTTACCTTCGTTTTGTGCGGATCGGCTGCTTTGCTAAACATACATACTCCACTTGTTCTCGCTCATGCCTCCACACCCCACACCTCACAACCTCAACTACACCACACGGCACAACAAAACACGACATACCACACCCGATACCCGCCTACATATACTTTACATACCTATGTACCATATAGCTCGCCCATCACTCTGGTCTCAGAGCTGGGCGGGAATCTATTTTCGAAAACACCGTCCGAGGACTCTGGTGGCTCACCTGTGCCGCCATTGACTCCGCATTCGACTCATTCCGAGGGTCACATGACCTATGGGTAAGGACGGATCTGCGAACAGCTGTCACCACTTTCTTGATGTGTTCCATTCGTTGTCGTTGTTGTTGCTCTTGTCGTTGCTAGTGACGTTGATGTTGTAGTGTTGAATCGCAAAGAGTACCTAAGTCCACCTAGCACATTTACGCATTTTTGGTTTAAATTGACTCATTAGCTTCATTCCTAAGTTCTGAGTGTAAATTCTAATCATCGTTCCCTAGTCCTGACTTGTTATGGATCTATGCTAATACATTTATGTTGTACCTCCCCAGACGTTCCTCAATCGGTACCTTTATTCGTCCTCACTCCTCAGAAGGCACTTCGTCCAGCACCAAGCTGAAGGAGGCCAAGCAGGCGCCCAAGCTGGACTACCGCTCCATGGTCTCCATGGACGACAAGCCGGAACTATTTATCAGTGTGGACAGTAAGATGAACACGATGTCCAACCGATGAGACGCTTACTAATGTTGTATCCTCCACAGAACTCATCCCACGACCGGCTCGAGCCTGCCTTGACCCACCATTGTATCTACGCCTGCGCATGGGCAAGCCCATCGGCAAGGCCATTCCGCTGCCAACCTCTGTCATGTCCTACGGGAAGAACAAGTTGCGCGCTGAGTACTGGTTCAGTGTGCCAAAGAATCGGTGAGTTGGAGTTCTTTCACATTGGGAACGCATTCCTGGCATGTCCATCAGTGTACTTAATATTACATTTATGCAATTGCAGCGTTGATGAGCTCTATCGCTTCATAAACACCTGGGTGAAACACCTGTACGGTGAGCTGGACGAAGAGCAGATCAAGGCACGTGGCTTCGAGCTGATTCAAGAGGACACCGAGTGGACCAAGAGCGGCACCACCAAAGCCGGCATGGGAGGCGGCAGCCAGGATGGCGAGGAGATCAGCGACCTGACCCGCGAGTCCTGGGAGGTGAGTCGCAATCCATTCACTGACGGCCTGACCCGAGGCTACCCAGGCGCGACTATGTCTTTATCTACCATTGCATATCGTTTAACTCTTTGCTCTGAGTTTTTTCCTCGACTTGTTCTACATATATTTTCCAAAGATTCTATCGAGCTCTCCCACGATATTTTTGAATTACGAACCGAATCGATATTACATCTGCTTCTTTAGGTTATGCCTCAGAAAACGATTTAATGATTACTAATTAAGGAAATTTATACGCAAAATTTGTTCTATACATACTTATATAATCGTAAATCTTGTTTACATTTTTCCCCACGTGTTTTGTACATGCGTTTTCTCTCCTTCTTTTCCTGTTTTCTTCTTCCTTTCTTGTATTGAAATTTCATTTGCATTTAATTTCCAATCGCAATAATATCGAACAAAATCGAACCGAAAACCAAACCTACAATCTCCATCGAAATGAGTCCCCCATTCGCCCTAATGCAAATCTGCAAATCTGTACCATATGATATTTAACCTCCTACGACTACGACAGCTTATAAAGGCGCCGTTCGCCAAGACCTACAAGATCATTAAAACGGCATCGCATGCCGCATCGCATGACCTGGAAATGCTGGGCGGCGAGGTTAGGACCAGAACCCTTTTATAAGAATTCTTCACCTAAACCTAACTGTGTTGTCCGCACTAAACTAAACCAAAAAAAAAAACATAAAACCAAAAATACTTTTGGAAATTGTCTGAAAATGTTGAATTTTTGCTAACTTCCTTTAATTTTTCGTTTAGTGTTGATTTCAATAGTTTGTGCTCGCTGGTCTTTATGTTTCTGTTTTTGTAGTTTCGAAAACTAAGCACTGTTGCACTTTTCTTTAGTTGTGTTTTATCAACCCACCTAAAAATGAATATTACATTTTCCACGAAAAATCTCTGGCACACTTGTTTGCTGCACTCGTCACTTTTGGCATCATTGATTTATTACCCATCGGGAACTTAACATAAATTGCATTGGCTCATTTCTCTATCGAGCGAGTATTTTATATTCTCATTTGCTAAAACGTCAACCAATTATCGTTTCTGGATTGCAAACTTTAAATACCCATATTTTCAGTGAGCATCTTAAATTCAAGCATTTTCATTCCATCGAAATTTCAATCGAATGCATATGGAAAATTTAAATGAAGGACTAAAAATGCGGTGGTGAAGGACCAACGATAATCATTACCTTTAGCTTTAACTGCCCTAAAAAAGAGTAACAGCTTGAAATAACAAATGTGTAAGGGATTGTATGTTACAAAGCTGCCAATACAAAGAACTCTTGAACGCAATGTACATTTAACCAATTAAATTTGAACACAAAGCTAGCAACAAGGAAGTAACAATGCCTGTTTCATCTTTACATAACATTTAAGACTGATTACCATGACAAACATCTCGACTGTATGCGATAACCTTTTGGTTCACTTCCACCGTAAGCAAATATTTTGTCTACTAACCAGTCTAAAGCCATTCATGGACTCCCATGTTAGTTCAAGAAACTCTATTTTTCCGACGCTTCTGGGGCTTCAGTCACCCAAATGCAGGGCAACCACAACCAATCGCTGCGGGGCTTTATCATTGCAGATACATGGCCGTATTACCTAACCTAGCCCAACAGCCACGTAACCCATTTCCACGCGTAATATATACGACCACAGCCAAGTCCAACCTTGCCTGCGATCGACAAGTATCACCTGGGAGCCAATCTAGACCCCTTGATGTTCTGCCCCTTTGGAGCTAACCACATTCTTCTGGTTTCTATTCGAAGCTCCAAATTGATATGCTAATTAGACTGATTCGAAGGGGCTCCGATTCGCGATATTTAACATTTTAAAAGGCACCTGCTATATGCAGACACATTTAATTTCATCGGCGTTTTACAACAATTAGCGCCTTTGGTGTATTTGTTTGCGCAATATTGACGGGCACGTTTTCACATTCCCGAAAGCGTGCCAACTGCAGTTTTGGGATCACGATGGATGAGTAACTGCAGTGATTTGAGGGCCTGGCAGTCGGCTTTCAGTAGCCACTGTCCAAGTCCGAATCCGAATCCGAGTCCGAATTGAGTTTTCCTTTATCGCCGGAATGGTTAATTTCCCCATCTTATCAGCCGCCAGTGTAGCATTGCAACGGCAAATTGTTTCCTCATTAGCGTCGCATCAAAACATCAATAATCGTAAAAACAGAGCTATCAATAGATCTTTGCACTCAAGGGTTATCTCTAGTAAGCACTCTAGTGAAACACCCGTGGTGGCCATGAGTGACCGCAAATCGCTTCCGATGCAAACTCGGCTTATAAAACTTCCGCCGAGCCGAATTGGCCCCAAGCCATTGATGTTCCAAAAGGTAAGACCCAAAGAATGGGATCTCTTGATTGTTGAATCCGCTGAGTGCTTTGCGTCATGTTTGGTTAATCAAAAGTGACCAATTGCGTAATACTTAGGCTTATCTTGCAGCGTGTTGGACGGATGAGCTCAGTCGGAATTAAGCCCGCACTCAAGATTAAATTTGAAAGTATATATGTAAGTGTTCAGTGTATTTCGTCTGACTTTTTACTGCATTACTTATGGCAAATTAATGCTCCAATTAAAAATGTAATCAACATGATTCATTTGCGGCCTGCATACATTCATAGCAAATTCGGCATGACTTTATGAATGGACTTCTGCACAAACAAGAGTCTAGTTCTACACTTTCCCTAACCGGTTGGGTTAGTTTATTAGTTAGCATACATCGTTTATTAGGCGTATCGTTAGATGTTTCAATTATAAATCCATTCAATCAAACACAGTTCGATCATACGAGTATGTCGCATCAGGGGAGCTAATTCAAGTGGCTAACTGCCAACTACATTTAACTATATTCTAATTAAATACGTACTAATAGCGCTCTACAGCGATTGTCATTTAGCCGGTTTTGGTTTTTGTTTTATTTTGTTTGCTGAGCGAGCTGATCATCATCTAATTTTTCGATGCTAAATCCGGTTCGGATGTTTAAAAATAGCAGAATGAAACAAAGTGAAAATGAAAATGAAAGCAATTGATGCGCCTTGCTAAACGCTCAATTAGCGGACAAGATCGTCTACCCCATTTTGGAGGTGCCAAATCCTAGGCACTGGTGGTCCCAGCCCAATTCCCATGGGTCGGTGACGACAGCCAAATCAACATCGCCTCCAATCGCCTGGCGCCTCATGCTCACGAGTATATACTATGAATAAACCCGTGTAGGTCGGCAGAGCCCCGGGTATTCGCACATACTCGTATGTAGGCCTGGTAGTGTACTTGTGCCATCAATTGGCTCAATGAATTTGTACGAACGAGCTGGGAGGACAATTGGAATTGTATTGCCCAGAGGCCTCCTCGCATCCCCACCTCCAACCCATCGGCATCATCTTCGCAATTTGCCATCTCTCGCCCAGCGTTTTCCCTCTATCTCCGGGTTATCAAAAGATGGTTCATCGTAGGTGCACTTTATTACTGCGGACCCATAAACACTTATTTAATGCTGCATTAATGCGCCTTCGGAGGTGGGCGGGTAAAGGTAAAGTGGGCGCGGTAGAGGGTGTTTAGTATTCCTGCCATTTGATTTCCCGGTCTCCTAAGTTACGAATCGTGGGTGAGGCTTTGAATAATTAAGAGCTGTGCTCGTTTGAAAGTTCATCCGTTTATTAAGAAGATGCTGAAATGGATTTGTTTGTTCGACGCCAGTACTTGTGACATTTAGGCATTTATTAGGCTGGTAATCGCAGTGGCGCCCTTGAAATGAATGATTTTAATAAGGTATCTGCGGTGTTGATTCAATTCACACTGATAAGAACCCGAATTAATTGGTAATCATCATAAATATCAATTTATCTTTGCTCTTCCAATAGAAACGTTTAATACACATAGTATATCAAATAATAATACTACTAGTACTTTTTATTATCTCTCACTTAATTAACGCTGTTAAATTATTGGACGATTCCTATAAGCACAAAATAATGGACGCAACTGAAATGATTGTTAACTCGTTTGCTCACAAAGTAGTATTCGCTTAAATCAGAGGTTTTATTAGATTGCAACGAGATTAATCTCAGCTATAAATAAGTAAATAACATTTAAAACACAAAAAGGATCTTTAACCTGTTCTTGATCTTGATGCTCTTGATCTTGATTATTTCCAATGACCCAATACACGTTGTATCTGCGACTCAATCTAGAATTTTCCCTTTGTTACGGGGTGTGTCGTAAGTCTTTGGCAGGTGCATCGGAAAATTTGTGCAGATTTGATTGCCTCTCAAGGAATGCATACAAAAGCTGTACGCACACACTTAGTAAGCCGCTAAAATGCTTCGTTTGAAGGCGCGCATAGCAAACAAATCGCTCGGAAGCAATAAATACACTCATATAGGCGGTGTGCAATCGATTGATTAGCATGACAGTTAATATGTTTGCATAGCTGTAAAGCACAGCGCAGCAAACACCTGAAAAGCAATTACCGAGCCACTCTAAAAAAGAGCGACTCTATAACGATATGGATAGCATTTTGCAATGCTACGTAGCTATACTTTTAAATCACAGAAAATGGCATTTATAATTTAATTATAATTCCTCCTATTCGTCTAAGCGTCAGTCAAGACCAGAATGGATCCAGGAACTACTCATGCTAATACTCTCAATAGTTCTTAATGCTTGCCATTGACTTGGCCGCCAAACCGCAAGTTCTTTAGCCTCAAAACATATGATGACAGAAAACTGAGTTAAAGAGCAGAATAAACCATAGAACAAACCAGAGCACAGAACTAAAAGGAACCACTAAAAGAACAAACTCTCTATTTTGCCTGTAATGACAAATTGTGTCCACAAATAGACGAGAGTCGTCGGAAAGCGCAAGTGTAGCCCCTGTGGCACTGGAACCCCTTCAAGTGATCAGCATTTCAAGTGTAATATCACCCGTGCCACCCACAGTCGCGTCTCCCGCATCGTCACAGTCCACGGAGCACAGTCACAGCCACAGCTTGGTATATCAGCTGAAAAGCAGCAGCAACGACGAGCCCGCGAGCAGCTGAGCCACGTTTTGCTGCTGTTGATATGGTTATTGTTTCTACTGTTGCTTATTTGTTGCTGCTGCTGCGGCGCTGCTGCGGCGCCTGCTGCGACTGCGACTGAGTCGACTGAGCCAGCCAAGTCGTATTTTTTAGTTTTCGCAACACTTCCAAGCCGCACAGTCGCCGTCGCGTCCCGTTCTGAATATTTAAAATCGAATTGCCGCCTTACAGACCGCCTTACGCACCGCGAGCGATCCAGATGATAGAAGGCTAGCGGTCTACCGAAGATGTGACTCTGTTCAAGCTCAAAATAGAGCAATATTTGAGTAACTGCACTTGGGCAAACGCAAACAGCTTTCGGGGTTTTCCGCGCAGAGCAGCGTGTCCAAAATTAGATACGGCGAAAAATAGAAGAAGAAAGTGTGAGAGGAAGCGGCGCGCTCTTCTCCCGATCATCGGCTGTCCACGATTCTGAGATCCACGATTCTTCTGGGGCCGCCGGCTAAAAACGCTGCCAGAATGAGCGCCAAAACAATCAAAGTTTCAAAAATAGCGAAATACATCAAGAAAAGGGTAAATACTAATGAATCAGCGAGGGCCAGCAAAATATTAGTCTTCTGCGGGACGTGAAACACTTCTGCCCGGGGTGAAAGTCTGCGCAGAAAATAAAAATAGCTAAACCGAAACCGAAAGCGACATCGCATCAAAAACAAAGAAAATTGTCTCCCAAAATGCATTTAGATTTGTAATCCGCGCGCGTCTCAACCGAAAGCCAAGTGTATTCAATGCCTCGGCCATAAACAGAGGCCATATCGATCGAAAAGGTGCCCAATTGCCGCCCAAAAGGTCGGATTCCACCGAAAATGTCCAGCCCCGACAATAACGATCATGTAAATACCGCTGCCACGAAGGTGGAATGTGAATCGATGCCCCAGTAGCCACTATATTGCATACCAGATGATCTGGGCAATCCTTTTGTGTGCTCGTAATTTGTCTGAGAATTAAATGTGAATTGTTAGCGAAATTGGTAAAATTGCTCGGCAGTTCATGTCTGCCAAGCAGTCGTTTAAATAAACTTATTCTGTACGGCTGAGCGAGGATTGTTGTCCAAGGCAGTGAAAACTTTTTGGAATTCAGAGATCGACAGCCTCAATGGAGCCTCAAAAACAGATCGAGTTCTTCGCCTTCACTTGGGCACATACAACACGGTTCTGATAACTTATCTCTTGTATCTCCTACCTCCCACTCTCGATCGATTTGAGTGTTTCGATTGTGCGCGGCATCTTCCCTTCGAATTTCATATTACGGAGAAATTTAAACGGCAGATTACGGGTAGTACCGTGGTACTATTGTTAGCCTGGGCAAACAGCTTTTCTCTTTGCATAAGCACATATTTCAAGGCATTTTATGGTCTAGAAATTCCCAATTTTTTCAACCCGAGACCCGTTTAGCCGGTCTAGAAAACTCCACAATATTTTCGGTTTCATTTCAATTGGCATTACAAGCTAGCGTTCATTTCGGCCACTATATCGCGGCACATTTGACATTTCTGTCACCTTTCGTCATTGTTTTTGGGGATCGTGGGTCGCCTCTCTTTAATTACCCACCTTTGCCTGTAATTAGGTTTAATTTAGAATGCATTGCCCAGGTCGGCTTCACATATTCAATAGGGCTTTTCATCGAAAAAAGAAAAAAGTACTGAGTATACGAACATTTTTTGTGTTTGCGCGAATCGAAATTCAATGCGACAACGGCTTCTGTTTGGGGAAAGAAATCAGCCAGTTGTGAAGAGCCATATAACCATACAAGCTTTGTTTATATCCCTCTTGGGTTTCAAATGGTTGACTGGAATTATACAGTCTGTCTCGTATTTATTTCATTGAAAAGTGGCTAAAAATCTAAACAAAAAAGACGATTACGAGGATAGTGTTGATCAAATGGTATATTTATAGTTATTTTTCTGTTCCCAATTTGAATGCTGTCTTATTGCTTGAATAAAACGCATTTTATGAATTATGAAGTGGAACTGCAGCGCCGAGTGCTTTCACAGACTTTCAAGTTCCTGTTTCTGGCCCCTTAGCCAAGATATTGGATTACCAGCATCTAGCTACAGTTGTTGCCTCATTATGGACATGTATGTTGCTGGTAACACAATACCAACTACCTGGCCATTGTCGAGAGGGCGTTGCACGTAGTCTCGTATTAACAAACATGCGACAAGCGGCCACACATCGAGCCAAACAAATCAAAACGCACACATCCACGGCAGCAGACGCAGACACGTGATTGTTTCATCATTTAGGTCGCCAAAAAGTAATTGCGTGCTGTCAATTTCATTGTAGTACACAAATTGAGGAGCAAAAAGAGGTCAGGCAACTGGTAACTATGTTTTGGCTAGACCCAAATATACATCTTTAAAATTTCTTCATTCAAATTAATCGGATAGAGAAGAAAGAAGAAGAGGAAATAAAGAAATTGAAAGGAACCTAAATTTTGATAGGCACAAATATTAACCGGTTAGGACTAATTGCGAGTGGCTAAGACGCAGGCTCGGAATTAGAGGCCATATTTCAGACAGCTATGGGTGATGCAAGCTTCGGTACGATAATGTGATCAAAACCATCTGCGGACTCTGAGACCAGAGCAATTTAAAGAGTTATCCGTTTTCAACCGGTTCGCAGCTGATTGGTCTCTTTAAAATATCGCTTGCATTCCAGAGTAGAGCAATGTTCCGGTTCCAGTTTATTTTTAAGTACCCTCTACTCCAACGGTTTGAGGGGCTTGCTTACGCGATTTGAAAAACATACTTTAACCGGTTTGCTGCGTAACTAATTAGAATACGAACTGCATGGGGGTAATGTGGCTCAAGTTGTTTTCATCTTTGCGTTTTGTTGGCCTGCTGCCGTTGTCGCCGCGATTAACACGCCCACAAATCCGTTTAGTTATGGCCGCTTGTCCTCTTCTTCCTCGGCTTGCGTAAGGCGTTTACTACAGTCAAACTTCCGAAAATTAAACCACTAACCCAAAACATAATTGATATTTATTAGGTTCATCAGTATCTTTTTAAAAATACAACCTATCCAGCTTAAATTTGAATGCTCGTCATCCAAACTGCAGACATTTTTATTTACGCAAAACCTGTTAGTAAAATTACGCATTTAACCCAAAAAAAAGGTAAACACATTGGTCAAACCACCAATGCATAAAACCTAAAAGAAAAACAAAACAAAATGAGTAAAAAAAACTTTGGCACGTGATTGCAAAAAAAGAAAAGAAAAGAAAAGACAGTTCATGCATTTATTTCTAGCTAAACATTTTGCAGCCTCAAAAAAATTATTGCACAAAAATAAATATTACGTATACGCAACTTCGCTCCTAGCAACATGTTGAGAAACATGGTGTCTCAACACTAGGTCTGTTTAACAGCGCTGCTAACATAATGTACAAACAGTGGCTAACATATTATATCGACCTGCTGTAATATACTGTAAAACTAGACTGTAAAAACTGGACTAAACATATTTACAAAATTATGTGCTGTCACAAACACTTGCATTACTAAATTCAAGATGGAAAAGCTTCCCTGTTCCAAAGAATTTAATAAATATTCTCGTAAAAAATAATAATAAGCAGAACCACACAAGGCGTAAAATATTAGCGTCATTTCGGCACAGTGACTCCACCACACAAAGAGGAAGCGCTTAAATAGGGCTGATAAGTTCAGTTCTGCTTTTATGGGCTATAAAATTTGCGGCGGTGGGATGGCCGAAGTGTGACGTGACTCACTGTAGGTGGCGTGTTAGCAGAGGCCCGTTTTTTTCGAGGCTCCAAAGAGAGTCCAATAAGTTTCAGTCGGTCGAGCAACTTGTTTGAAAACACACAGAGCAGCCCCCAAATGTAGCTTTTAATGTGAAAGAAAAGAAATAAATATTTAAAAAAAAAAACATCCGCGGAGAACACGTTGAAAAGTAAACAAATTTGAATGTTCTAACTAGGAACAAAGTGTTTACGTGTAACAAAGATAGGCCAAAAGCAGCACTGCAAAGGCGGAGAGCGGAAGGCGTAGAGCGTGATAAAAGCGGTGGCGACAACAGAAACACGAATAATCGGAGAAAAAAGCTGAAGCAAATATCGTGGGTCACAAGACCATTCAGAAAAGCGAAAGAGAGAGACCGAGAGGCAGAGAGGCGATATGTGGAGCGCCAGAGCTTTCGCACAGTGCTAGCCCAAAAAGTGGGACACCCCACACACGAAAGCTTTTGCAGCTGCTACCGCTGCTCTCCCACTGAAAACCGCCACTGTCGTCCACCAGCAACATGTGGTTCGCAATTTCTGTGTTCGCCATTTTGGCCGTTTGCGGGCTGGCCGGCCGCAGGTGGGGCCGCTACCTCTACCTGCACTACGGCCGCCACCTGCTGCCGCGCTCCCTCCTCTCGGCCAAGAACCGCGCGCCCACTCCCCCACTCTCGCCCACCAAGGACGACCAGAGCCTGGAGGCTCTCCTCGACGAGAGCGGCGAAATGCACGAAACGGTGAGTGGCGACAAGGATCGGCGCGGCAAGGGATCTCTCCTTGGATTCAGTGTGAACGTACCAACTTAAGAAGCAGGGTTCCACTTCGTTTTTCAAAAATTGCTGACGCGTATCAGCAATCAAAACTTTTTTATAGGAAGAGTAAATGAATTCATAGTGAAAGGCCTTACGAAACAAGAACCGTTTTTTAATTAATTTTGGCACCTAATTTTCATAAATCAAAATCCCCGTTTCCTTGGCTAGACTTTGTTGCTCAGTGCGGTTAGTCATTAGTGCCTAGAATATTAGGGTTACGTCAATTATACAGCCATTATCGCACACGTTTCTCCTTTTAATTGCTCGAACTGATTTGTAACTAATAGGCATCATTATAAGCCTCAAATGTGGCTAAGACTCGCATCATCCCGAGCGAACGCCATTCGCCTGCCTGTCAGGTGTCTTGAACTTTGGTGTTTGCCTCGGGTCAACGATCTTTCCGGAGGAACCTCATCCCCAAGCAGCACAGGTAATGGGTTGTCACCCCTCAAAGCCGCGCGGCTGCCCACAAAGATTTGCTAGTTGCTATTTAGCTTTGACAAGCACTTATCTTGTTTTGGTTGGACTATGTGACCTCACAACACATGATAACTAACCTAAGCTATTCTGTGCGGCCAACCAAATATTTGCTTAGACATATGAATTACAAGGCACAGAGTGAAATGCATATGCAAAAACTAAGCAAACCTACAAAATGATAATTGCGCAAAAAATGCTGTCTTGCTATTTTAATGCGTTTAGGCAACAAAAAATGAGAAACTTAAAGGAATACATAAGTGCAAATGGCATGGTTGAAGTAAAATGAACTGATAATGAAGACGGAAAACCCGGAAAAATAGGAACACTAGGAACACTAATAGAACAAGTGTAAAACTACAACAAACTATTTAGATAGAGATATGATAGGTTTCCTTTTAAATTTCTGTACTTGATTCTTAGGAGCTCTCATGTGCGATTTATTAACAAGCCTTTCCTTCGCACCTCTGCCAAGCCAAGCCTCTCACACACCTTAATTACCACCCAATCCCTCCGCCAGTCCCACGAAACCCCACTACCCCTGCGCTTTTAAGCCAAGAATTCCTCACCCGTATATGCTTTTGCATACCTATCAGCTTTTTGCCATGCCTGCTGTTCTTTGTTTTAGACCCTTTGTTTTGCCGGCTCTTTCGCGGCTATCAGGTCTCAATACCCGTTTGCCCAGTAAGCTCTTTTCTGCTGCTTTTGCTGCTTTTACCTCTTTTTGTTTTGAGGCCGGTTCTGTGGATTTGACTGTCTGCCATACACTTTTAAATTGTTCGGGCCAGAGAAACCAGTTGATGCATAGCCGTTGCGGAATATGTTCGCCGCCGTTCCCCCAGCCAAAGTACGCGGGCTTAATAATTCTATATGTTCGAAAAGTGCTTTTAAATCGAGCTAGCCAATAAACGAATAAACAAACATATCTAGCAAATATATCACAAAATAATCGCATATCAAGTGGTGCACTGAGCCCTTATATGATCAGAATTTCGCTGCTTAAATGATGAGCTATCTGCTACCTGCTTCTTACCTTTGCTGCGCATACCGTGCCAAAATATAATGATAAGATATTCAAAGACCATCGTGCCAACACAACAACAGGCTACTGCGATAGCCTCACTTTCACAAGAAGCGATGGAAATAACTCAGGCTCCTGCCATTTAACTACTAATTTTAAGAAACAGATAGCTGATTGCTATCTTGAAATCGAAAACAAATTGTAGATCTTGTTATGCATATAATTCTGGTCAACTGAAACTCAAACCTGTGTCGTGACTGAATGGCCGAGGGAAACTCCCTTGGGAACTATTTTCTTTCCTGGCCGATTGTGTTTTCGACTCGAGTAAACAAGAGGTCGTCAACATTAATTGCTTGTATATGGCTGCCATATAGATCTTATCCGGAGTGCTACCGTTTCTGGGATGCAGAGGGTTGCAATGCCTTCCTGCAAACATCGTAAAGATAGATTTAGATTTATGTTCCATATGTCTGAACGGTCTTATCAGTCCAATGCTCAGTAACAGAATGACACTGATAATAAGCTAAACCAATTATTAGAAACTCATCGCAGTGCAGATATTGCGGCGATTCCGTGGTTAAGTTCTTATTTTACGAAGCCAAAGTGGAGTGGAGTGCAGTTCAGCACAATTTTTATGCAAACTGGTTAAAAACTATAAGCTACACGAAACTTTTGCGCATGAAATGAAATAATCCAGCGTGAGCAGTTTGTCACAGTCTACTATTTTTAATATTTTTATTATAATCGCTACTCCGATCTCGAAAAGCGCAAACCCGATATAAGCCCTCTCTGCGTAGTTATAATATAATAGCCTGGCTCTCTCTTTCGCCGAGCAAACTCACGACTTGAGCTGAGTTAATTTGAGCGAACGCAAATAAATATATTTTCGCTGACGGCCAATAAAAACGGTTGGCCTGAACCCGCGGGCAGTTGGCTTCTGAACGCGCTACGCCAAGTCGGTCAAGTCGGCGGAGTTCATCTCCTCAGCATCTCTGTTCAGCCAGAGCAACGAACGATAAAGATACTGATACCGATTCTGATACCGATTCTGATTCTGATTCTGATCCACAATTGTGCCCAGCACGTGCCCAAGTGGCGTATACTTGATATTGTCGTGTGTGCAAAAACTTTGAAGGCAGAAGAAATTGAACAACCCAGTGCCAGACTAGATGAAGATGTGCGAATTGATTGTCAGTCATGGACTCGACCGCGAGGTAAAAACATCATTAACGCGGCACGAACACATGATTCATGTGATTTCCCAGCTGTTCAATATGGCCAAATGGGTTTTCATTAATTTCGAAAGAGTTTTTACGCTCACAGTTCAGCGCAACTCAGGCTTAACTGAGCTCGTGCTTTGAAGTGCTCGGCAAATATATAAACCTATGTGCAATGTACCAGCCAGACTGTCATTGGCGTTTGACTTTGGGCCTCTCCTTCAAAAAACACGCTCTGATCTGCGATTGAGTGCTGACCCTCGTTGAGGTGCGTTGAAAATCGCTTTTTACTTTATTGCGGAGTCTGTGAAATTGCATTCTGCCTTTTAATTTGTGGGGGTCCTCTGAAAATCGCAGTCACGCCCCAATTACTGGACTCTTGTGCCCACTGAGTCGCAAATGTCACAAAAATGAGCTGATCAAAATGAGTTTCCGATCCGTTTCACTGACCCAAATTGATCTGAAAGCACACAGTTGAGCTGCCATTCAGATCTCGCGACCTTTCATGCGGCTTAGCTGTCTGCGACTATCTGACTATCGCAGATTTCATATCAGACTAATTACCGGCAAGGCCGTCTGTGGCCGAGATTGCTCGGCAGTTCCTGCCTAATTCAATTTGGATGGAGCCCTAGTACTTCGGCAATCGAAATCATGGCGCAATACTCGCGGAGCGCCACTCAGGGGTTCTTCAACTCGAGTGGTGGCGAAAAGCTAATCAATCATCCGCAGATTATCAAGATTTAATCAAGCCACCAACTGCGACGCCGAATTACATACGACTACAGCTGCTGTTGTGACATACGCGGTGTAGTATTTGGCGAGCTGGTTTTGTTTTTTGGCCTTATCAAGACTTGCTAATGGCTGAATCACGGCCGTCAAAGACCGAGAGACGAGCGAGAAACTGCCTTGAATTTGAGATGGCTGTGATGCCAGTGATCTCACGTCTGAATGGCAGCAGCTGTGGGTTGGTAACTGAAGTGTGGGTGCTGTCTCCTGATAACTCCTATCCCAGCCATAAGTAATGCTATGTGTGCAAAACCTATGAAAATGCCTGCAATGAGGCAGAGCCTCATACAATTAACACAATCATTGACGTCACCAGCAAAAGGTTCACACGCTGGTAAGACGACGTTGTCACACCCAGCAGCAATTCAAAACAAATGCTATATTAAGTAAAACAAAGTCCGCACGCTAAATTGGCCAGTGATCCGAAATGAATTTCACATGAAGTTCTAGCTCCTCTGCTATCAATCAGAAACTGCGATTTCTGGCGGATAAGATTGCGGTGAACTTAAAGAAGGGAGCACTAGCACCCAGTTATGCGGTGATATGGCTCAGTTCCTTGAAGAAGCCCCAATCGATCGGTTGTCCATCATGGGATTGCACGAAAAGCTGCGAAAGTTTCACCATCACCAGCAAATTTTAGGGGTGAGCTCAGGGGATCTGGATGGTTCTCTCCAAATGCTAGCATTTTTCAATTTCCACATTGAATGATCACGAAGAGATACTTATCGGCAGCGATTATTCGCTATTGTGGTTCTAGGACCTACGTACATTTACTAAATATCCCCTACTACAATATCCCCTAGCTGAAAATCCTAAATCCTAAATGGCTTGCGATCGAGCAGGCGTTGTGTTTGCCTTCATCGGTTTTCATCTGGGGGTTCGTTGAGCAGCTTCATTTCGTTGCCAGTCGTTGTTTTATTTCGTTTCGTACAGAGCTCTCCAAAGTAGAAAATTCGAATTTACATACCCAATTGGGGTTTATTCCGTGTTTTGTTGGTCTTGCGAGTCCGTGAAAGTGAGTTCTTAGTCCGTAAAGAAGCGTGCTTCGTTTTCGCAAGGTTCTTGCTAAATTGTGCGTGTATCTATTGGTTCCCACGATGAGTACCCACCAGTGCAGCCTGGGAAAGCTCGCCCGCCGAGGCGCCAGCCTACAGATCACCCAGCTGGCCGCCACGATGCGGAGTCTATACCACACCCGGAGCAGGCCATGTGTGGCCCAGAGCATGGGTCAGTTGTGCCAACGGTCCAAGCCAGCGGCGCAGCCCTGCAACTTCGAGCGAGGTCGGGTGCGAAAGATCGCCGGGGTGAAGAAGACGGTGGCCAACCAGATGCAGGGCATGGGCCCCAGCCTGGGACATGCCAAGGTGGCGCCGTACAAGATCTACGGCAAGACGCGACTGTTTTCCTCCGCAAGCAGCCTCAACAGTCGCTTGCAGCACCTGGCGCAAGAGGAGGACGGGGAGGAGTACTCGGTCCAGGAGGCCCAGCCCCCGCACACCACGGCTTCATTGTCGGCCACCCAGCGGCGGTACAACCAGGCGGCAGGACTCGGCAAGGGCATGGCCATGCAGACGGCCAAAGACATCAGCCAGTCCATCCAGGAGGAGCTAATGGTGGTGGACGCCGACACGCGCGACATGCTTAACTGCGATCCCAGTCGCAAGGCGCTGCGGGACTACCACGACCAGATGGCCCAGCGCTCAAAGAACTCCGTCGACCCCATGCAGGGTTGGAAGCATCCAAAGAACCTGAAGTATCTTTCCAATCTGCCGGCCGAGAGCAGTGCCAGTAGCCCAGCAGCCCAGCCCGAGGAGGAAGCCCAACGGCAGGTGAGGCCACGTCGCCGCCAGATGGTCATGGGTCATGCCATTCGCAATCTCGACGCCATATCCAATCCCCCGCTTCAGCTCGGTTCCGGACCCGGACCCAGGTTCGAGATGTACACCTCCAATGCTAAGGAGATGTTCTCGGAGCAGCGCAGCGAGCTGCGTCCACAGACCAGTTGGCACAGCCCAAAGCCAGCCGCCGAGGACAGTTCCGAGGATCAGCTTATGGACGTGTCGATGGTGCGACCAGAGCGCCCAGATATCACAGTGGCCAGGGCTACCTGGAAGCCCGTGCAGGACGCACCCGAATCGGACTCGTGGTACGAGCAGCCCAAAGCCGAGCGGGAGTTCCTAAAGCAGACTTTCCTCGGCGGAGCCAAGAGTCGCCGGAAGATGGGACAATCCCAGTTGGACGAGCTCCACTACGAGGCGACCGACAATGCGGCCCAGATCAGTGCCTCCCAGCAGGTGATCAACCAGAAGTACGCCGGCTTCCGCAAGTCGGCCAGGGGCAATCAGAAGCAAATTATAGAGTCGGTAAACCCGACGCCGCAGCTCAAGCCTCATCAACGGGCCATGTCGGAGCCCCGGGACACGCGCCGAAGGCGTGGAACTGCGAAACAGGGCGTCGAACGACAGGCTGCACCTCGGTTTTTCGGGGGGAACCGTAAGCCAGCTGCGGAAGATCAGGACGATGAAGAGGATTCCAGGGAGTCCAACTGGCCATCGCCTAGTAACTCGCTGCTCCCCACATCCTCGCGAAGCGATCCTCGCCTACAAACGGAGAGCAGGACGCGTGGCCGGAGTGTCATGGGCGAGAAGCGGGGCCCGAAGAAGTCGCCGGCCGCTGAAGCCGCCGTGGAGCACGACGAGATCGCGATGCCGCCGGGCTACAAAAAGCAGTCGGCCGTCCAACGCCTGGGAAGTGCTTCTTCCAAGTACAACAGCCGCGCCTTCAACAGCTACTAAGTAGCAGTTGTGCCGCACCTTCTGCCTTTCCGAAAGTTCACTCTAATTTCCTACGATAGATGGTCTAGCCATTCGGAAACTCACATTCGCTGTCAAAATCCCTGAAAGTCGACCAAATTGAGGCCTGCATATTGTGTTCGCCAAGTGTAGTATTTTCAACGCAAACTTTAGGCAATTTAAATAAAATTGATTGCAGTTGCGTAAACTGATTGCCAGGCACGAGTTTTAATGGAGCGACGATGGTAATATATGGGTGCTATCTGGAAAGTTGTCGTCTCTGGATTGAATTTCGTTTTCTCGAGCCAATCTCTTCTCTTCAATTTTCACAAGCATCTTTCAGCATTGTAAAATACACATATTTCCCCCTGTAATTGTGTTCTCTTTCACTTTTGTTCACGCAGCTAGTGCCTTGGCATCGGCGAGCCGTTTTCATTTGTAGTTAGATTTTAAACCACGACAAAAGACACCCACAAAGTCTGCAAACTCGAAAACTAGCACTGCACTCCAAGTATGAAAGTATATTACTCTCAATTGAAAACCCAACAGCCAAAGCAAAGCACCGAACTTAAAATGCTAAATCCCGAAAACCCCCTCCCAAAAAACAGCTGAAACGTATTTAGATATGTATATTTTGATTTGGAATTGATTACATGTACCACTTACTTGATTATGTTTAATAGTTGTACATCCAAGTCCTGCTTGTTTGCTAATATCTGCTGTTTTCATCAATCGTTCTTCAGGTGCTGTCAATGAGCACAGATGAATATCGCAAGACCTCACTCTTTGCCACCGGTTCCTTCGACCTGGACTTCCCCATACCAGACCTGATCGGCAAGACAGAAATCCTTACAGAGGAGCATCGGTAAGTTGTCCCTGGCTGAGCTTAAGCCCTTTGATTGATGGTTTTTTGCCTTGCAGAGAGAAGCTCTGCTCACATCTGCCGGCTAGAGCCGAGGGATACTCCTGGTCCCTGATCTTCAGCACCTCACAACATGGTTTCGCACTGAACTCCCTGTACCGCAAAATGGCGCGTCTGGAGAGTCCAGTTCTGATTGTCATCGAGGATACGGAGCATAACGTAAGTTGGATTCCTCCTAAACAATTAACAGATATTCCACCTCATTGAAGGAGGACATTTTAAAAGGTTAGGAAGTTTATTGGCCCGGTTGCAAAGAACAAGTATAACATTTTAGCCAAGTCCCACTGTTCAAAGTGGGCTAGATCATAAATGGGTGGGTAAAACTAGTACTTTCCTTTCGCCTTGAGAAGTCTATCTATCTACGGCGGCGCTGTGGTTTGTCGCTAATAAGTTTGTTTTTATTATTCAATCTGAAGTAGTATTGAGTTCAAGCTAAGTGCAGTGAAGATGAGAGCGCCTAAGAAATGTTACACAAAGCAAGTCAAATCGATTTCACAATTCTTATTGCTCATTTAGGTATTTGGTGCCCTGACCTCCTGCTCACTGCATGTGTCGGACCACTTTTACGGCACCGGCGAGTCCCTGCTCTACAAGTTTAACCCCAGCTTCAAGGTGTTCCACTGGACTGGTGAGAATATGTACTTCATCAAAGGCAACATGGAGAGCCTTTCGATTGGCGCTGGAGAGTGAGTTTGATGCACTTGCTTATGCCGGCACTTGCTCATTTGGACTTGAATCTATTTTCAGCGGTCGTTTTGGCCTGTGGCTGGATGGCGACCTGAACCAGGGACGATCGCAGCAGTGCAGCACATACGGCAATGAGCCTCTGGCGCCACAAGAAGACTTTGTTATCAAAACACTCGAATGCTGGGCATTTGTTTAAGTGAATTTCTGTTGTCGACAACAAACCAATTTAAGGATGGGAGCAGAGCCTCCTGCCGACCTATCTATCTTAACTAATTATATGTACTTGTACTAAAACCAACAACCTGAGAAAGATGTCAAAAGCTGGTGTGCGTCCAAGGATCTTTCGGAACGGTCCACACAGCCCGAACCCTGAATCACTTGAATACACCAAAACCACATGAAGAAGGGATCTGATCTGGAGAAAAATGCGAAAATTCGGTTCTCGGAGGCAAATGCGAGTTAGCTATGCGTTGGAACGTATTAATTATTTAGTTTTTATATCATATATTATTAAACAAAGGCAACTAAATTATGTGTTAGGCTTAAACAAAACAAAACATGAGAAAACCCAAAAGCAGAGTAGCGACACGGAAACCTAAGCGAAAACAGTTGAAGATAACTTTAGAGGTCATCACACATCTACATTAATAATATGGTACACGCCTACACCCACATACGCCCACACAAACACACATTAAGTTTAGTTCTTATTATCGAAAATTATAAACACCAAATTGTGAGAAGAAACATACAGCAAAAAGACAGGTTTTTAATTTATCGTGTCTAGTTCTCTTGTTCGATTTCAGTTTGAATTTAGTTTCGATTGTATGAGTTACTAAAGTTATTGAGAACATTGTGAAGGAGCGAGCTGAGATGAGAAAAATAAAAAGAATGTCGATATAATTTTTAGTGCAAAAGTGCTGATTGCAAGTAAAACTAAAGCGAAGATAACTTTAAACGATTTGACTTTTATGTATATGTAAAGAAGGAGCCGCAAAGAGCTGAGAGCGAGCGTTTTATTTTTTAGTTTTACACGATATACATATATTTAATTATGATTATTTTAATGCTAATGATGTTGACTTTTATGCAATTATACTAAAACAAAAATAGAAACAACACCAGAATCAAATACACAATACTATACAACCAAACTGGCCAAACAGAGGTTTTACTTCCTCCAGACCCACAAATCGGGTTCCCAATTGATCGCTTCAAGCTAATTGCATCGCCCCACCCCGTGGTGTGCCATAAGGCACACCTGTGCTATAAGGGTCACACATTTGTTTTGTAGTTGTAAGTTTGCTTCGCAGATATCGGTCACACCCACACATGTATGTACACATACACAGATACTTCCGCAGCAGAATCAGAATCAGCAGCAGGAGCGGTGGAAAAGGTTTTGAGGAAATCAAACCAACAAACTTAAATGGCTTTATATCCCTTTTGAGATACAATTTCAGTATAATTATAAATAAATAAATTATATACATATATGTATACACATACGCTAATATATAAATGTACAATGGTAGAACGAATATAGGTATATGTAAGTGTAATT
This sequence comes from Drosophila erecta, assembly GCF_003286155.1. NCBI lineage: Eukaryota > Metazoa > Arthropoda > Insecta > Diptera > Drosophilidae > Drosophila > Drosophila erecta. The sequence continues at coordinate 27,193,664 of NW_020825194.1, forward strand.
TTTGTAGTGTATTTGCGCCCCAAAACAAAACCCAGACCCCCTAGCCCCAGCTCCCCCAATCGATTGTATTGTGACCTCCCAAGAATCTTACGGCCACGCGCCGACTCAGAAACATATTCTAAATATTCGAAAACACACGAGACGCTGGGAGATACATTTCAAAAAACAAACGAAACAAAATTGCTGATATTTTACACAGAACAGAGTTCGAAACTAACGAGGAGTAAGGTATTAAAAACATTTCATTTCATCGGAGTTCAAGTGAAACAACGCACACAAGCCAATATAAAATTTTGAAACTGTAAAGAGATTGAAGATATTAAATGTAAAGATAATCCCAAACCGAAACCCAGAGAACATCTAAGCATGCAACACTTTAGAGAAATTTAGCTGACAATTTGCACGCACCTCTGCCCCTGCCCAAAAATGGAAATATACGAGTACATATGTATGAAAATTAAGAAAATGGTGAGCCATGGCGACTCACGCCCGTGAAGATGTTTTAGATGTTATTTAAACGACCTTGGCAGACAATTTTTGTGTAGTTCCCATGCCTAACCACACACATCCCTTTAAGGGTGGCATATAAGCCAGTCCCTCAGCACGCATTAAACCAAATGAAAATCAAGTTGAATTCCTGTTACATTGTGAAGACGGAAGACTTTCTTTTGAGGACTTTAGAGAGAATCCAATTCGAGCAATGGAAAGGCTCGTTTACTGAGCACAAGTTATGATAACCAGAAATCGAGAGATCGGATCGATCATCTTAGAATCAATTCGACTACACGCAAGCTTCATTTAAAAACTTGAGACCAAAATACGTTTACTACAAAATATACCATGCGACAACTCCCCGCTGAGACTTTCGTACTGGGTCGAGCATGATATCACTAAATATCGATACGTATACCGCAGAATAGTTTGTTGACAACCAGTCAATTATGTCCCAAAACAAAAGTCACACACGCGACCTAAAAAAAAATTGAATATATGAAGTCAAGAAGTGTTTATTTCCGTAGACTATGAACTATGTTGTTGAATTCGTAGCTATGTATTTTGTTGTGCGTTGAGCAGTAATAAAGTGAATATGCAAATCATACGGAGCCGAAATTAATGGAGATAATTTTATATTGTAACTTCTGTCAATTAAATTGTAGACTGGTGCATATTCCAAGCGAAACTGCGTTACTTATGCCGCACATATAGATGTTGCAGCAGGCACTTGTTTAAGCCATCAATGCATGATTTATTGATGACGATAGTTCTGCTCCCCTAAGTTTTGTTGTGAGTTCAATAAGCGCTTAATATTGGTGTAATATGTAATTCAGGCACACATAAGTACCAGATGTATATCAAACCAGCCCATGCGAGTACTTTTTGCACTCAGTGTCCGCATTTCCAGTGCGCTTGCCCATTACAATGTTGAGTAGTTTGCAAACGTTTCTAATTGTTGTGCACTTAAAATTAAACACAATGTAATTCGCACAATTCGAGGCAGAGTTTTAGGCAATGCCGGCATTACGTTGGCTAGTCTTACGTCAGATATGCATACAATATACACCATCTTAGAGATAGATTTGCTATTACTAGATGCTGCAGACGACCTACGCTTTTTCAGTTCCTCCTTATAGAATGCTGACTGTAGAACCGAGCGATTGTATAAACTCCACTTAGAAGAGAGCACCACTCTATCCAGGCCACAACTTAAGGTCCATGCTATAAAGCTACAATGTTAAGTGGGAGACTTGAGAGGGAGGATTTTACAAACTATATTGACAGATCGGGAGAAAGAGGGAGATGTGGATGCAGCAGGTGGTTTATTTTTCTACCGACAGATTGCAAGCAATTGAGAACATAGTTGCTTACTACACGAACAGCAGCCATTACCTAAGGCGTGGTATATATACGAGAGGCATATATCTACTTAAATGCATACATATATATATATTTTTGGAAAGCGAATCTAACGTGTCTCAATGATATCGGCTAGCTGTATTCAGGTCGCGGCCAAATACTAAGCATATTTGCAATGGATCGTGATCAGAGTAAATGTTACAAGGAATTCGAGAGTTCGAAAGTTTGCCTTGGTTGTTTGATTTGAATGGAATGCATTCGTTTTTCTTCAGTTACTCTAAACACATTATGCAGATATCGGATTAATTTATGTGTGCAACTTGTATCGTACCTATAATATTGCATTCCAACAAAAGCAAACTCAATAAGAACAAAAAACACATGAGCAGAACGCAAGAGAATATATATAAATATATCCTATATGTAAATGTAAAGTCATTAAAAAATGAACAAATTTTCTGAAAAATAAAATGTATATTCAAAAATTAACTTTGTGTACACTTTGGAAGATACTTGCGGGGTCGTTTTACTATTACAATTCGCATTATACATTATCCGCATTATCTCTCCGTGTGAACGTCGGGATTTCAGGAACTATAAGTCAAATGAGATTAGGCATTCAGATTCCAGAGACATAGACGCAGCCCAAGTTTGTTGCTACGCCCACTCTTACGTCCAGAAATCTTTCAAAACTGCTACGGCCAAAATTTTAAGATATGACAAAAAAGGTTTGGCCACGACTACTCTAACGCCCAAAAAATTAGTTTCGTCTTACAATTTTTGTTTACCAATTTGGATCGATGTGCCAAAAAGAAATTTTGACCTTTCTCGTTCGCACTCCCACTGGCGGAGAATCGGGTATCTGATAGTCGACGAACTCGACTATAGCGTTGTCTAGTTGTATAACTTATTTCAATGAACCAGTGGAAAGGTCTCCTATAGGTCACAACTGAAGATGACCCATCTTGGATATTGATCGATAAAGAACTATTCCTGCGAGCTTGGTAAGAATTTAAGGGTTTAAATATTTTGATAACCATATCATTGTCCATCTGACGCCAAATACATATAAGTGGCATATATTTAGTAAATGCTGGACATAAAATGTTTACTTCCAAGGAACAATAGAAACAGTTTCTCGGTGCTGTTGCAGGGTCGACCATTCAGCTCCTTTCAAAGTCTCCTTTGAGTATAAATTATGTAGTTCGCCTTCCCGCGTCCGCTGCTGGACAGTCACTTGGTGAACGTGGCTAAATTTCCTGTTTACATGGCTACCGTGGGCGGTTGACCTACGGTCTTGTAGGTTTAATAGGGTCAAGTAAGTCAGAAACAGAATTATTTTGATGAAGGTCTTCTGCATGGAGCACTGGAGAACACTGGAGAACGCGTTGGTAGTAATTTCATGGATTTATGTCTTAACTGCAATGCTAAAAAAACAGAGAACGCTGTAGTCGAGTTGCCCGACCATCAAATACCCGTTACTCAGCTAGTGGAAGAGCGAACGAGAAATTGTAACATTTTTCTGTCATAACAATTGGGAACCAAAATAATAAAATTAAATTTGTCGTGGCCAAAAAGTTTTTTAGATATAAATTATAAATTTACAAAAAAACTAATAAAAAAAATCAAAACATTTTTCAAAAGTGTAGGCGTGGCAGTTTTGAGCTGTTTATGGGTGTTAGAGTGGGTGTGGAAACACCTCTGAAATCTGCACGCCTATTTTCAAGTTTCCAGCTTTTATAGTTTCTGAGATCTCGACGTTCGTACGGACGGACGGAAATGATTAGATCAACTCGGCTCAAGAATATAAATACTTTGAATTATAAATACTATTTTAATTATGGTCGGAATCGCTTCCTTCTGTTCCATACATACTGTTACATACTTTTCAACGAATCTAGTACAACCTTTTACTCTATGAGTATCGGGTCTAAAAAAATATGAAATCAAAATATAACATTTATCAAATCGACTCCTTTTTGTAGACATTTGAAAAGTTATCAAAACACTTACTCAAGAACTAAAATAATTTTCTTGTTGAAAACTTATTTATGAATCAAACCACCAGGCAGTTTCATTAGCGTTTACAGTCCAGAATGCTAGAATCAAGGAACCATTGCTGTTCCAAGTATCGTTTTCTAAAGTCTAGCATACTTTCAGGCAAGAAATACTACAAACTATTTAAAACACGTCTTTTCGGCGGTGTATGTATGTATACATACATTCATTAAAGATTTGGAAGTTTAAAAAAATAAAATACTCTTTTAATATTAGCGGGGCAGCTTCAAAAATGGTGTGTTTAAAACTCGAAAGGTTTAACTTCCCTCCAACCATATACAAAAAATGTAGGCCACACGTAATTCATGAGCTCAGGCTTTCGTTTAATATAAAAAATATACAAACAATATGTATATATGTCGTAAATGTAAATATTTCATGATTTACAGATAACAAGAGAACGTATTCCGGACAAACATTTATTTCAGTTTGCTATTAGATGTAAGCCATATCAAAAATATGTCTAACAAGTTGCATAAGAGTTGAAAGATTGAGTGGTAGCCAGTAGCCGCATTTCCCCACGATATACTGGCTTGTTAAATAATTTTGAGATAAGATGCAATGAGACAGTTGCTTATGTTATTGAATCTAGTTAACTTCTTTTTAGGTATAATACTTTGGCAGCCAAAAACTAAGAATGAGCTAGGCAAAAGGTCCTGACAAAGATGCAACAAACTAAAATTAATAAACAACCAACTCGGACGCTGACATGGCAGTAAGCTAATGGTTAATGCGAGAATGACTAAGGGTACGACTTAGAACTAAACTACTTGTAGAAGGCTTAACGACTAAAGGAGCTTTGAATAACTTTCGCAATGCGGGCTTGGGCTGCCGCCCGTGCAGAGCTATAAATAGTTTTTAACTAGCTTTATACATGTGTGTTTGGTTGAAAATAATTTACACTTTTTGGTTGCCCTATAGCTGAGCTACCGGCTTGGGTTACGTGCATATTTCGCTGTTGGTGGCACAGGTATTACTCGACACATTCGCGTTCAGCGCTCCCGTTCCCGTGGACATGCTAGCTGGCAGACTGGATGAGGATGAAGCTATTGCTGCGGGTGGTGTGGTGGTGGAGTCTGGTTCAGCCTGTTGGGCTTGGGCTTGAGCTGCCAGATTGTTCGTCTTGCTGTTTTCCAGCTTGGCCCTAATCAGGGCCTCCTCGCGCTCCTTGGCATCGAAGTACCAGACGGTGATGGCATAGCGGGTACGGTGAGCGGGCTGCACTTCGTGGGGATTTCGAATGTCAGACCAGAAGAAAATAAGGCGATCAAATTTCGGCTCAATATCCGCCACTGTGGTTCCAGGTGTTGGTCGAATTCTGGTCATAGATAAAAGTTAAGTTGATGTTCATGGCACACATAAGTTTTTAAACCTACCGCAGAATGCCGCCACTTTCCCTCGCATCCCAATTGATATTCAGGTAGTATATTGCCGTTATAACGCGGCCATCCTTTTGGGGATTGTCGACGTGCATGACGTAGTGAGTTCCTGATCCTGGATAACAGGCAACCATTGCCTAAGATCAAGAAATCATATATTAACTTAATCCCAGATGTATTTCCTCATCTTACGCTTACCCTCGTGCGCTCCCTGATATGGTAGTTGCCCAAAATGCCATTATCCTTCATCGTGTTGACACGGTACACCACAGAGTCAATCTGAAAAGTAAAATTAAATTAGACGTCTTTGGGTATTCACAGTTATTAATAAAAAAGCCAGCTCTTGTAGCTGTTAAGCACGAGTAAGTAAGAACCACAGCAGTATTTTATCTTGTTCGTTGCTCACCTGATTGGTCAGATACCAGACATTGCTGCAGCCCGGCTCATTGCCACCAACCCACTTGATCTTATCGCCTCGGATCTTGTCACCGCGCACCGCGGGAGCATCGGGCGTCTGGTTGGTCACAACTTGGCCATCTTGGAAGGCTCCTGCGTTATACATGCTTCGAACCTCGTTGAGGATCTTCAGACCCGTCTCCATGCCCAGGAAGTCGTCCACAACGGATAAGCCATACTGATTCATGTCACTGATGATGTTGCGGCACAGATCCTCATAGCGGCGCTCACTGCGAAAAATCGGAAACGAAGATCTTAAGTCAGTCGGATCATTTAAACTGCGTTCCCTTTTAGTAGAAAGACGAAAGAAAAAAAATTTATTAACTATTCAAGGCCGTTATTCTGTAATTGAATTAGAGATGCCGATGTGAGTGAGGTCACCTTGGGGAAACCCCTGCATCTAATTAATCTAGACGCTTTTCTTCGCTATTATTAGCACAAAAGTTCTATTGCGCCCAAGCTTTTTTACAGGCGTTTTGAGCAACTGGTACTGCAATGCATACAACTTTACGACTTTTTTATGATGCGCCCATAAAAGCAATATTTTCCTACATGTCGGTGGGTCCCAGTCACGTAGGCCACCCAGAACTGAACTAGCCCACTCCGCCGATTGGCCAGACGATCGCGAAATTCTGGATAAGCAGAGCAATACTAAACATTCCTAAAAAATAAAACAGAGATGAAACATTTTCGCACAAGTTGACAGGCGCCATTAAAAGTCATAAAGTCAAATCGTTGTCGCAAAAATACAAATATTTCTGAAACGTGCGACGCTGCTGATCGAATTCCCGGAATGGGAAAGAGGAGAACTTTAAGCACCCAAAGCTACAAAGCAGATTCAGTCTCACCAACATATTAATTTAAAAATTCCAAATCAATGCCTGTCTGAAGATTAAGATACATGAAAGACGCCACAAACAGAAACTGTTAACCGGTTTTATTGGCATTCGCAGTGCCCAGGTTAATGCAAATGATAATTAACAGATTATAAGAGGTGTGAAATCCAGAAGAAAAGGGTTGGTACACAACCCGAAAAACAATTATTCTATGAAAAGTTTATGACCTTAGATTTGAATGTATCAAACAAGTGCAACAACGTTTTCAGCCAACCGCAACAAGCCAATAACTAATATGATGTGCATTGAGGAGCAATTTTTTAGGGATTCTAAAATATTATACAATGAGTATTGAAAAGTTTTATTGTATTAGAAAAATCGTTTTCATTTTTAAAATTTAAAACGAATTAATTTTTTCAATTTGATTACCTAAGGGAAATAAACATTAATATCCTTCACTATGGCCACAGTTATTTCTCTCATTAAGGGCTTCCATAAATTTTAGCCTCATTATAGGCTAAAGTTCTTAGGAACTTTATTTCAATATTCTAAAGATCATTACCGCTTGTCAAGAAGTTCCCGGAAGTACTGCTCAGCATTGGCAGGATGTGCCGAGTGTTTAAAAAAGTTTTTATAGTCCGTGGTCGTGGAGGTGATCATTTTTCCCTTATTAGTCAGCTTGCTTTTCACTGTTATACACTCTTGAAGCACCTTTAAGTCTGAAGTCTTTTTTTGTATCTTTACAGATGACTCAGAGAAAGGGTAGTAAATTAAGTTTTTGGCATTTGAATTGTTCCAGGATCCCTTTTCGATAACCCGAATTGGTTGGTGGCTGATTTTTGGGAGAACCCGAGCGACTTCTTCAGAAATTGACGCACAACTGATGAAAGTTTGAAACCACCCGCGAGTTTTATGCGAGTGGGAGCCTCGATTACAAGAGGGAAAGAGACCGAGTTAGAGAAACACCGGCGGTTATATCGTATGCAATCGTGTATGTGGGCAGGTACGAATAATTGCAGTTTGCATTTGTTGGGGCCAGCTGCCTGTATATTTCACTTTTCGCTTTTGTTTTGGTAGATGTTTGTTTTGATTTGCCTTTGTTTATGCACCGTTAGTCACGTTTGTTTATTGGTTGGCTTCGGTTAACTAATATGTATAGGAAAAAATTTGAAGCAGCTAAAACGAACCACACTCGTCGCCGTTTGTTTTCCGAATGCGGCAGCACCGCAGGCCGCTCTCGCTCGATACCGTTGGTCAGGAAAGAGAGAGATTTGAGAGCAGGTGAAAACTATTTAGCTATTTTATGGCTATAGCTAGAATCATGTGCGCGATTTCTGCTGTGTAGTTAACGTTCCATAAATTGTGCAAGCAATATTTTTCGGCGTTTTTAAAACACAGTTCAGAATTTGGAAAGGAGAACTATACATTAAATTTGCATTAATATCTAAAAACTAAACTAAACTACAAAATTGTTAGTTAGTTTATAGGTTTCAGATGGAAAATACAATTTTTATAATACTTGACACTTTTTTGTAACTTTATTCCCCCATATATTAAGAGCAAAGGATTTCAGAATACGATAATTTAATATGATAAAATCGAGACTGATAGAAAAGGCTAAAATTGGGCTTAAGATTGAAGTTTCTTTGCTCAAGCCAAATTTTGTTTAGCTATTTTCTATCCGCCCACAAATCCGTTCATCACTATATCAGAGCGTCCATGAAACTACGAGTGAATGAGAAGACTGGGGGCCAGGGAAGCAGCTAAAAACCGAAGGAGAAGCAGGAGAATGCGATAAGCAGTACCTTGGTAGCTCTGAGCAAATAGTGAAAAATACTTACATATGTAGGTAAAAGGCAGCTGCAGATAGCGAAAACCGAGCTAAACGTGCAAATTAGGGGATCCGACCCGCAAGGTTCCAGGAAGCGGGAGGAAGCTACTCGTCCCGCTTGCCCTTCAAGAGAGTTCAAACACACTCTGCCAACCCAAAGCAAATGCAAGCGAAAAAGCGGGGAAAAGCGGAGGCAAACAATAAGGCAGAAAGACAAGCGCAACAATCGTCACGTAGCCCAGCACACACACCAACGCACCATTGGCACACGCACATGCGAGCAAGCACACAAACGCAAAGAAGCCACACGCACAGGCGTTAATGCGATAGCCAAGTGAGTCAGAAAGAGATGGTCGCCAGCTGAGGGAGTGCGAGGAGGTAAGAGATACTGTGGATATTTCAATTGTTTGATACAAATATCTGCTAAAAATGCCTTAAAGAAACACTAAGAAAGATGAGCTACAGAACGGCGGAAGCACGCGGAAGCTAGGCGAATGTACAACCACAAAATTGGGTCAACGGCCCAGTTCAAAGTCGGTGCCCAGCAACGTGCACGCAGAGAAAATGGGTAGCCTTTGATAGCACCACGAAATAAATAAACTACTCAGAAATCTGACCAACCAATATAAACTCGACCAAGACGTGCAAAAATCAGTCATGAAATTGGTGACGATAAAAGTTAAAATGAAATGTATCTTATGGAATACTATATTATACTAATATTATTATACTATAATACTACTAATATCATTATTTGGTTAGCCATAACCATAAGACCATAAGTTAGCTCCTATGCGAGGAGTGCATCATTTATGCTGTTTCACTCACACAACCCAGTTTGAAGCACAATGGCCACTAAACTGATTTCTTTTAGAGCATACATATGTATTTATGTACATTTTCCGTGTACATTGTAATGATCGATTGGCGCCCGTTTCCTCTGTGATGTATTACGTGCGACAACGTCGACTGCGGCACGTGTACCACACCAGCTCGCAGCCCTTTTGGTGGCCGGAGAAACAGCTGGGCGAGGGGCGTGGCGTAACACACGCACTGAGTGGCAGTCGACCTTGGTGACGTGCGTCTGCCTACGTAGCTCGCTCGGGCTCGCCTTGGGTTCGAGATTCATCGCTAGACATTGATACCGCCGATGGAGACTAGAGGCATAAGTTTCCACCCAATTGGAATTGGATAACATAGATAGAAGAGATTGCAACCATCAGTTCCTTTACTTGGATAGTTGGATAATCGCTAGAATTTGCTTTGTTCTGAGTACACATGATTTGATTTAAAGTGGAAAATACTCTCATGTCCCTTAAAAACAACATTAAACATCCAAGTTAAAAAAAAAACCGTCGGTGGCGAGTAGATTTGGTTTTCAACAATCACTGTTCATCGAGTTTTGCGCAAACGTATTGTTTATTTTTCCTAGAGAGTTGCTTGACAGGCAGACCAGCAAATTTAGCACATTTATAAACAGTGCCGGAATTTTGCAAACTCTCAAAATGAGATCACGTCGGGCTGATTGCGTTAATTGTTTGATAAAGAACAACACATCCCACCGCAGATTGAAATCTAAGAGCTAAGACAAGCGCTAAACTCTGATAACACGATCTGAACGATCCGCTTGCGTATTCCCGGCACGTAGGCAAAACGCTCCGGACCTCCCTGCTGAACGGACCACCCACTTCGGGCGATAAGAAGGTAGAAATTAAAGCGACTACACTACACCTGACAAAATCGATTTGAAATAATAGGGCAAAAAAATGAAGGATACAAGTAGAAAGAAAATATCGTAACTTATATCATATTCTTAGGAAGCCGTCAGAAATATGACATTCATTAATGTTGCTTTTATTCACTACAACTTATACACGAACACCAAATTTTACAGAACAGTGTTATTGATGACTCAGCCGGATTGACTGAAAGCTAAAATTACGAAAAAATTTCTATATTTATTTCTATTATACCTGTTGAATAAATGGGTATAATAGATCAGTTGAAAAGTATGTAACAGGCAGAAATGCTTCCTTTTTCCGACCACATAAAGTACATATGTACATATATTCTTGATCCGGATTAATAGCCAAGTCGATCTTGCCATGTCCCTCTTTCTGTATAAACGCCTCGATCGCAGAAACTAGGTAGCTAGAATGTTGAGATTAAGCATACTTCCAGAGACATAGACGCAGTGATAGTTTGTTTCTAAATGTTGCCACGCCCACAAACCGCGCAAAACTGCCACGCCCACAAGCCGCGCAAAACTGCCACGCCCACACTTTTAAAAAATGTTTTGATATTTTTGTCTTTATTTTATTAGTCGTGCAAATTTCTATCGATTTGCCAAATAATCGTTTTGGCACGCCTATTCTACCGCCCACAAACAAATTAATTTTTTTTTTTATTATTTATTGTTTATGTAATTTCTACCGATATTCAAGAAAATGAAGACATTTCTCGTTCTCACTTCCACTAGCTGAGTAACGGGTATCTGATAGTCGGGGAACTCGTCTATAGCATTCTCTCTTGTTTTTATTGTATTCGTTAATTCCGGGGTGCAAAGAAAAAATAAATAATCGAGTATCAAAGATTTAGACGAAACAAACTGCGCAACAGAATAATTACAAAGTCAGCACCCTCCGCCCGAAGAATGCTACTCCGACTGCGATTGCAGGTGCTATCAGATCGGGCATGGGCGCCATATGCACTATGCGGCTGGGCACGTAATGCCGAAGGTAAATACTCGACTTGAGAGGTGCCATCTCAATCAAGCCGCAGGGCAATTACGACTCATCTGACAAAGATCTGACAAATGCTTACAGAGTTGAATAAGGAATTCTAAAACATTTTCGTTTAAGAATATAGAGACAGGCAAATACACAGCATGTACATATGTACATTTATCTGATATTAATCTAAGACCAACACCAAGTGTTTGTCTACTAAAGCGTCCTTCTCAAGTTCCCAATTAGACGTTAAGCTTACCTTAAACACCCATAGTACATAATATAATTTGTATTATTATTTCAACCGCAGTTCCGACAACGGGAGAATATTAATATTTTCACCGAAAATAAGAAAAGAAGCATTTACTATCATACCAGTCTACCCAGACGATCTAATCCGATTGTGAAAATTTTTAAACTATTTGAATGAGGACGCAAACGTGGTTACATCGGATAGTGATGTTTAATGAGTGAACACTTCTGATTTACGTTATTAGACCTTTTGCTGTACATCAACAAATAATAAATTAGGCTCCATGAAGCTTGAGGATCACAAAAGCAATAAACTTCAACACCATATGAACGCTGCCATCAGCTTTATCACGTTTTGCTTTTGAATCGTGAGGCTTTTCAGGAGTGGGCACGTAACCGCTTTTCATTAATTGACTTGATATGCAAGTGAAGACGGCGAGGGGCGGAACGGGGCAGGGCAGGGCGAAAGTAATAATGCACATGCTAGAGTCTAATCGGGGCTATAGATTTCGTTTCGGTACTATTTCCACAAATGGCAAACACAACTTCAAGTGCACATGTGTGTACATATGCTGGCTCAAAATAGCTTCTATGAAAAATATATTTCTTTCAGCCTGCTACGGATAGCAGTATTATAGGAGTCTTCTTTTATTTCTAATTGTATTTGATCGTGTTTAATTTTTAAATATGTCGCAGTGGTCAAAATTGATCAACTTCAAGCTGCATTGCAATTCCCAGAAGGTAACGAATTAGCGTGACGGTACTGCCAGCTCTAAAAAAAGAGAGGCATAATCCTCGATAATGGCGAGGGAATTGCTTCTCTAATAATATGGCAAACTCTGAAAATATGAACTCTCCGAAAAATATTTGTTTAATTTTTACACTAGAACATCTAACCCGTCCACTGACGACCCACATATGTACCTTCCTGATCCCATGAAGCTGGCATCCGCAAATCCGATTTGATAGCTGGAGCTCTTTTCGCCATGATGGTGATGCTGCTGCTGCCTTTGACCCGCTTCCGTTTCTGCAGCTGCCGCCTTCTCCTGAATGCCCGGCTGTCCGAGGAAATTCAGCAGGTTGTCTACCTCGGTGGGCCAACTCTGCGCCTGGTGGGCAGGCGTCATCATCTGGGCGGTGGAGCAGTTGGCGCCGGCGCCGCTGCCTTCCAAATTAGCAGATGCCACCGCTTGTTGCAGTTGCTGGATCTGCTGCCGCTGCTGGAGTTGCTGCTGCTTGTTGTTGTTGCTACTGTTGAGCTTTTGGCGGGTTAGGAGGCGGCACTCGGTGCGGTGGTCGGGCCAATGGAGGTGCTGGTGAGCGGGGGAGCAGTAGTAGACGGCCTTGCACTTGGCGCAGCGCAGCAGCTGCTGCTGAGTGCCGCAAATGGAGCAGCGCGGCGGGTCCATGGCCGATTTGGATCCGGAATGGCTAGCTGAATCCCTGACCTTTCCGCGACCCCTGCTCATTGCATTTTGTGGGAGAGGAGTGCCAAAGGCGACGACCGATTTTAACCTTGACAGCTCTCCCAGCTTGTTTTACTCCACCTCTCCTTCAGGCAATGAGGCAATCACACACACACGCTCTCAGATTATGTATAATTGTTATCAATGCGAATTACGGCACTTGAACGTTTTAGCCAACATTTCACTTAAGTCCGCTTGCGCTTATTTTAATCACGTAGGCCACCGAATTTGCCAAATAAACAAAAAAAAACGCACATACAACGCACACACACAGACGCACGGGCAGCTATATGTACGTTGTTGTGTTTTTTCTGCGAATATTATAGTTTGTAAGACGTTTTTGGTTGGGAACTTTTCACTCTCTTAACACTACTTAATCCCCTGAGCTCGATCATCCCATTTTTTAATAAAAAAACTGTTAAAAAATGGAAAATTCTTAGCTCAGCACTAAAATTTCTATTTGATAGCGATGGGCGTCAACCGATACTCATCGTGGAACCATTAAAATAAAATCGTTGTACCGCACTGTTAACGGCTGACTATCGGTATCGATTACTCAACGAACCAACGCTAGTGGTGATAATTTTATACCGACACTTAAATGCCCGCCAAAGGAAATCAAAGCAAATTTTATCATTATTATTATCATTTTCTAGCTTAAATATTTAATTACATAGGTTTTAGGAAACAAAAACGTTAGCGAGAAACTCAACACCCGCTTATATATTTCAGGGATCTATTCGTTTTTCTATCGATAGTGACTTATGTGCCATCTCTATTATCAAACCCAAACAGATGCTGCGCTGGGAAATCAACTGGTTCCGCGTGATAACTTAATCCAACTGATAAGCGCAATGACCTCCAGTGAACGAATGGCTAAAGTAGTCCTGGTGGACATAGAGGGCACCACCACTTCCATTAGCTTTGTGCACGATATACTGTTTCCCTATGCCAAGCAGAATGTGGAGAAGTTCCTAAGGAATTCCTGGGAAGAAGATGATATACAGCATATTGTCCAGGATCTGCAGCAAGTGCCCCAGTTTGCGGATTACAAGGCCCTGTTAAGTGCTCCACCGGCGGAAGTGGATTTTGAACTGATTGCAGGCTTTGTGCGCTATCTAATTGATCAGGATCTGAAGGTCACGCCAATGAAAACGCTTCAGGGTTTAATTTGGGCGCAGGGCTACACTAATGGAGAGCTGAAGGGCCAGTAAGTTCACTATAATCATTCGAAATTTTCCTATCATGACTATTGTATATTAGTGTATACGAAGATGTCCCAACAGCGTTTAAAGCCTGGCGTGCTGCTGGACTACAGATTGCCGTCTACTCCAGCGGCAGCGTGGCTGCCCAAAAGCTGATATTCGGACATAGTTTAGTGGGGAACCTGCAGCCGTACTTGAGTGCATATTTCGACACCCATGTGGGCCACAAACAGGAACAACAATCCTATGAAACCATTGCCAAACTATTAAAGGAGGACCCGAAGCATATACTTTTTCTCACGGATATTCCAGGAGGTGAGTGGCTGATCCACACAAATGTAACCCTATTCCTAACTTTTTTAATATAAAATTATATTTCAGAAGCGGCTGCCGCTCGCTCTGCGGGGTTGCAAGCCATAATTCTGCAGCGTCCTGGAAACGCCGCCTTAGCAGACGATCAAAAAGCTAGCTTTGAGTTGATTCCGGACTTTAAACCACTTCAAAACCTGAAACTGCCGCTCAATAAATACCAGGCTTAGGTCATTCCAAAAAGTATACATATATTGTGACTATGTGCTTGGAAATTAGGTGAATGTCTAGAGGAAAGCTCGATCTACGCTGCACAGATCGTCACCGCTATCATGGCTGGGTGTCTCGGTAGTCAGCCCCTGCGGTCGTCGTCCGGACCGCTTGCTTCTTTGAGACTGCCTCGAACAAGACTTTTCTGTGCCATAGATCTTGCGTAGCTGCTGCAGCTTAGTATCCGCATCTGGAGCTGAACGCTCGGACTTTTTCTTTCTTCGTTGCCGGCTTTCCTCACAGGAATGACGTAATTCCTCGCTCCGGCAGGTGTGGGTGAGCTTGCCCACTTCCGGGCCCCAGAACGTAGGACCTTCAAGAAGAAGCGGAGCGGATTTGACCCGTTGACGCATCATTTCCATATGCAGTTCGTACTGGCGCTCCTGAAAAGCCTGTTCTGCCTTCCGAGTGGCCAGCCGAATGGATAACAACGCCTTGTGGGATTCGCTACAGAAAAAACAATGAAATTGTGCGCAACTTAATATTTTGTGAACTACTTACTTCAAGGACAGCGATTTCCAAGCAGGCGTTTTTCTTACCTCCCAATCGAATTGCGGACGGGGATCATGATAAGTGCAGTTGTTCTTCAGTTCCTTAACCTTTTTCCTAGAGACTTCAGCCCGCAAAGTTGCCGCTAGATTAGGACGAGATACCGGGTGCAGCGGTGACACACTGGGCGTTCTTCTCTGGACCGGTTCTTCTGGCAACTCATAGATGCACAGCGGAGGTAGTGGTTTCTCATCCTTTGCGTTAGATCCTGGCTTTGGTTTCCTTACTCTGCCGCGTCTTCCTCGACCTTTTGCTGCGGTTGAAGCACTACTACTTCGCTTCGATGAGGTGGTGGGCGATTGAATCTGTATCTTAGGCACTTCCTCCTGATTGCTGAGTGGAAAATAGTTGCTTCGCGCAGGTTGAGCTAGTTTGGAAGGCTTCGAATGAGCCTCTAAGGTAATTCCTTGAAGATCATTGACACTGAAGCACCTGCGCAGCATTTCCCTCCGGCATTTGGCTCGTTCTGCCGTATGCTGGCCAGGATTGGCAGTCTTCTGACAGCGGTTTTGTGTCTGACTCGGCTTGTTGGTTTCTGTTTCAGTCCCTTTGCTGCTTGTGGACTTTGGCCTGCGGAACTCCTCTTCAAAGCTTTTAAGGGACCTCTTGAAATCCGCAACCTCCACAGCAAAGTCTTCCTTAAAGCTTTTTAGGCGACTCAAGTCCCTAAGGCACTTGTCGTACTCGTCGCTTAGACAACTGGAATTGGGAGTATGCACAACTGGGTGGGTAGCGCATCTATCCTCTTGATCGGGGATCACTAAGATTGCTGGCGGAGGAACAGGATCCAGTACCAAAGGACGTTTTTTTATTTTTTTCCCTTTGGAAAGCCGCTTTTTAGACTTTCCATGGCCCACAGAACTTCTGCTGACACCAGCACTTCGCTCTGGGGTTGGAGCAGTTGCTGCCTGAGATCGCAGTTCACGGCTGGTACTACGCAGGCTCTGCAGAGTTGAATAGAACTCTGCTTGGTGCAGGTGCTTAACATCACAGTAGTCTTGAAAAACCAAAAAGAAATTAGGAATTTGGGCGGTTTGTGGTCGATAGAGTGGGCGTAGCATAAAAAAAGTTGGCAATACTGATAGGAACTGGCAAGACAAATAATAAAATTATATAATTTCAATACAATTTTCAAAAGTGTGGCCGTGAAAGTTTTGGACGGTTTGTGGGCGTCAGTTAACAAATTTGAGTTAGTCAGTTAACATATTATCACGACATTCTAGCCTTTAGCCTGATATCTCAACGTTCGTACGTACGGATAGACGGACATTTCCAGATCGAAAATCGGCTGTTGATCCTGATCAAGAATGTATATACTTTTAATAGTCGGAAAGGCACCCTTCTACATGTTACATACCTACATACCATAATAAGTGCACAAAGCTTCTTTTTTATTCCATTAATATTTACTTTTATATTGATTCAAAGACTAATACTCAATCAAATTATCAAATTCACACATTTTGTGAAATGGAAGTCTATAAATTCCTTCAAATATTAACAATGACGATTAATTTCAATACGCAGGTATTAGCCCTTGCGCACTTTGTAAGCAGAACTCACCAGGTATACTGTCGTAGAATTTAGCTAAGGACCTGACCCCCATCTGGCTGCTCCAAGCAGGTGACTCCTCCTCCGGCTGTGAAGTTGGAGGCTTTTCAGGCGGCTTCTTTCCACCAAGGGAGCAGAGCTTGGGGCGATTGTATACCGGAGCCGGACAGTTGTTGCACGGATCGATGGGCACTTTCACACAAGAATTCAGATAGTGCGAGCTCATGCTGCGCGAAGTGTTCCTACTGGAAAATATTTAATTGTTGCAAACGCGCTTTATCAATACCAAGCACAACATGCAGTTGTTGCCAGCGGTAACCTTCCACTGTTTGTTTTTGTGCACTTCCGTTTTGGGCACACCATTCGCCAGGTCACGCACCGCATTGCTGTCCTGATTTCAGATGCACTTCGTCTGCGCAGTCGCAAGGGCTGGGAAAAACTCATTTAATGTCCCAGTAAGTTAGATACCCTTCCCTAGAATGTATTCATTGATCGATATATTAATGTTTTTATTGTTTCAATGTTTAATCTTTCCACGGGATAAGAAATTTATCCATCTAGACGGCAGACCAAGTTGTAAAGAACAGCACATGGAGCGATCGATTTTAGTATATATGAAATGAAAATCTGTTGTGGTCCTACCGAGTGATACACCAATCCAGGCTATGATATGGTTCAGAAATAAAAAAATTGATAAAAGGTGCCAAAATGAGTGAGCTTTAGATGGTCTATTTATTTATCCAAATCCTAAATAAGTTTTGTCGCAAAAGTTGATATCAGAAGTTGTCGAATTTAAAGCGAACGTTTTCAGGTATTAAATAAGGTTTTTTATTATTTGTTGTGGCGCTTTTAACACTTACCCATACATTTTGACCAATTTAAATCTATTACTGTTGAATTACTGGCTATGATCCACGCTAAGACCACCTTTGAAGATTTTCATAAACGTATGTATATACAGTGGGCTCACTACTTATTTCAACCAGAATCTATCTGAAACTTCAACGGTCTGTTAAAGCTGAACTAAAAATTGTATCAAACAAATTTAAACGCAACATATTTCTTGTATGTTTTAAGATATTATTTACTAAGTTATTTTATTTGTAATAATTTTGGTAGTATTTTTTAAGAATTATAATGAAAATGTACCTCAAAACAATATGTTCTTATGCTTAAAACATATGTACATATGTACGTATGTATGTATAGATATGTACATATGTATAGTAGGATTGTACTAAGTGGTCTAGAGAAATCCCTTATGCATTTAAGCTTAAAATTTATGGTTCAATAATTGCAAAGTTAATTATTTTTATATATCTTATCTCCATCCAAAGGAGTTTTGAGTTTTATTGAGTTTTACCTGTAGAATAGAGTATACCCTACTAGATTCGTTGAAATGTATGTAACAGATTTTGTTTTTTATCTCTCCCATACCAATAGAATTTGTTTCGGTGATCTTAGAGCTAAGTGAATTATTGGGGCAGTGCTAATGTACAAAAAACACATATACATATATATAATAAATAAATATAAACACGCAAGCAAAATATGTATTTAAATATACTCTGCGCTCCGAATTTTATGGTTGCTTTTGCCAAAACCGACGGTGGCTTAATGCTTATTTTTTATTTGTTAATAAAAGTTGTTAGGTTTTTATACCCGGTATAAAAGAGTATACTAGAATCGTTGAAAAATATGTAACAGGGAGAAGGAAACGTTTCCGACTATATAAAGTATGTATATATATTCTTGATCAGGATCAATACCCGAGTCGAACTAGCGTCGAACTAGAGTCGAACGCCTCGATCTCAGGGACTACAAAAGCTAGAAGTTGAGCATGCAGCCTAATGTTGCCACGCCCACTTTAACACCTACAAACCGCACAAAACTGTCACGGCCACACTTTTGAAATATGTGACATTTTTTAATTTTTGTATATATTTTGTAAATTTCTACAGATTCGCCAACAAAATTTTTGCCACGCTCACTAAAACGTCCACATAACGCCCAAAACGGTCACGTCCACACTTTTAAAAAACTTTTTTAGTTTTTTTTCATTTTATATTTTATTCCCCCAATTTCTTCCACTAGCTGAGTAACGGGTATCTATAGCATTCTATCTTGTTTGTTTATGTTTTTTGCTTACTTTCTAGTTCGTGATTTTTCCGTAGGCTGTTCGCTGTTTTTGTATCCACATTAATTGCGCTATGCACCCACTCTCTCGCTCTCCCACACATCATTCAAGTCAAAAATATTATTGTGCTTGGTATTGTGATTACCCACAGCTGACCAGCTGGCAATTGCAGCAAATTCTAATGCAAAATGTTGCTAGGATCAGCTAAAAAGGATTCGGAGCAATTGATCAATCCAATGTCCAGTTTAAGATTGATAGAGATTCCGATTTTTCGGTTTCACAACCAGTGATCCACCTGTACCCGATTAGTTTACCACCACAAAGGAATATTGAGTTCGGACTACCGGCACAAGTTGGTTCTTAAGAAACACAATCTAAGAGAATTAGGTGTTTTTTTATACCTTATGAATCTTCATATAATCTTCATCCTTCCAATGTAGCTAGCCATCTTCATAGGAAAAATGTGAAACAATTACTGCCTTAAGTTTCGAGCAACAGACGACTAGATGCCAGAGATCCCCTGGGTGCCTTAGCTTGTCTGCTACAGCTTATATAATTCCCAATATGAACATTTCCATATCGCTCCCCTTATAAAAAAAACACCAAATCAAATTAGGGCGCTGGAAATATCGATTATTCAATCGAAAATCGAATTCTAAGACCAAAAGTAGCAATCATAAAATCCAAGGCAATCGATACTTGCAGAGAAGATAGCGATTCTCAAGAAATCGACACTTTGAGTAACAATCGACATCGGTCCACCCCTGACTCGCATAAAACAAAGACCAAAAACCACCAAACAGCAAAGGCGGCGTATTTAGTTAGCGGAACGTGAAACAACCGACTTCACCTGTGCGCGTGATTTGTGCTACCGTCATCGTGAAACGAGCGCACCGAAAATCGGCGAGTTTTCTGGCAGATATTTTGGAGGCCCCCACCGCAGCAACTCATACAAGCAAAGATGAGGCTGTTAGCGGCAGCAACAGTTGCGCTTGTATTGCTTCTGGGACAAGCAGCTGGCGAGGAGCTCGCGGAGGAGCGAGCGGGACAGGCACAGGGCGATGCAGAGGTGAGTGTGCGTGTGTTGTTTTGTTATGATTCAGCAACGCGGCCATTTCCACATCAAAACGCTTTCGCGATGCAAAAAATAACGTAATTCCCTTCAAAGTGACTAAGGCTTGGGGGCAGGTATAACAGTTCGACAATAAGCGGAAAACATGCAACTTTACAGTTAACTCTCACTCGCTCTCACCCGCTTGCCCAAAATCACATACACAGAAGTTTACCTGCTCACCCACACCGAACAAACCCATACTCACACACTTTCGCCATATTGGCTGATGTCCCTTGTTTTTTCCTCTTTAAGTACACGGACAAAAAAGAAGGTCAACTGTCCAGTCTCAGTGGATTAATTGCAATTTAAACAATGATTTTCATGTTTTGAAATCTATGATATAATTCAAATTTTAAACAACTGTTTAATTTCGAGTTTTTAAGTATTATTTATCCCATCCATGCTACTGTATTCTCTGAGAGGTCTATTTTTCCCGGTTTCTATTCAGTTCTCCACTTTCATTGTTCCGCTTATCTTTGCCTTTGTTTATTCTGCGACATGTCAGCTGTTTGCTTATTTTTGACCGATAGAAACCCATTGATCCCCAGACTGCGTTGTTTTTGCAACTGCTTCTTATCGGGGTATTTTAATCGGCCACACCAGTCCGTTTTAAATTGCTTTGTGCCAGAAACTGCGTTTTAATTTCTGCCTTTAAGTGAACTTTTGCACAAACGGAAAAGGAATTTCAATTAGCAAGGCGGTTTTACGTCCCGTTTAATCCCAGGGGGCTGGGTTTTTTGCGGAAGAGCCTTGCATATAAAATCGAACGATTGGTAGCAAGTAACTCAATAGAGAGTTATGAGGCTAAAGAAAGGAAACAGGATTCATCCCTCTATCAAGCACTAACCCCAATTTTAAGTTTGTCCCAAACCTTCTCTTGTATATACGATTTGCAATGCTTTAGCACATTTACTGATTCAATTGAGTTATTTGAAAGTTTGCACCCAAGGAGCATATTTGATATATTTTTTTAAAAGTCCGGGGCTTCTACAGTGCTTACACTATTAGCTACAGCAAACAATTGCCCACTTAGTAGAGAGATTTTTATGCAGTAAATTGTTACGCAAACAAATTTATTAAGAAAGCGATGAGTATCTCAACGAACAATAGCCTATTTTATGTACTCTAGCAAGGTGAGCTACTAGAAGTGTTTTTTGTTTGCATTATTACATACATTGAAAATACAGGTAGCCTAAATTCTAGAAATGAAATAAAATATATTATTAGAAAACACTTTGATTTAGGTAGATAAATACCAATATTTTTTGCATTGTAAGATGATATGATACTTATGTTTTATGTAAATTTGAATAAATTTTTTTGAATATTTTTTCTGCCTGTAACAATGGAACTTTAGTATTATTTCATTTTGAATGTACACGTTTTTTTGTATGAATTGAAATAGGAGGGTAACTATTATTAGGCAGACTGAACGACAAAGCTATTGACTGCTATTAGGGTACTAAATATGATCAAATTCTTCAGCGAGTAATACCTGATTGATGATATCAACTGAGCACACCACTGTGAGAACGTGAACAGATTTCGAATTGTGATTAAGCGATCCATGATTCAGATGGGGAACAGATTTCAATTTAAATAAATTAAATTTTCTGTTTGTGGTACTCCAAAATGACCGCTTCCCCGCCCCTGTGCCATCAAGTATTGGGCTAGATTAATGACTGAGAGAGCACCGCATGGTGCCCCCTTATCTTCGGAGGAAAGCTGGCCGGGCTTTGGGGTGATGCCATTTGGAGCAGCGTCATCAATATCAATTAAATCACCGGTTGCCAGCAGGGCGAGAACGAGAACCAGAAAAAAATCGCGCAGCATTCATCATACTCCGGCAACCAAAATATTTGTATATGCAAATAATTTAATATAACGTAAAAAGGGTTCAACGAGTTAAAGCCACATCATTGTGGGTGGGAGGGGTTGCAATAGTCCGGCTACTTGAATTATTTATAGCGTCGCATTTAAAATGTTGAATTTTAATTTGACGCATGCCTCAATGAAGGCAAAAAGAAGTTTAAATAAACAGAATTCGAGAGCTGGTTGTGTAAGGTCAACAGAGTATTACCCATCGCTAAACTATACGCCCATGTTAGAAACTATGTCAATCCAAAAGATGTACGAAAACTGGTCTAGGAACAAGTGATTTACAAGCATAAGTTTCCTGAAAAAATTGTCTTGTCTTGAATGTTGACTATGTTT
This sequence comes from Drosophila erecta, assembly GCF_003286155.1. NCBI lineage: Eukaryota > Metazoa > Arthropoda > Insecta > Diptera > Drosophilidae > Drosophila > Drosophila erecta. The sequence goes on from NW_020825194.1 coordinate 27,215,874, forward strand.
CATTCTCAGCACTAGAACTAAATATTCATTACGGTTTTGGCAGTCGTTCAAGATGCCCCGTGTGCTGAAATCAAAAGGTATACGCGATGAAGCACAGAAACGCACGCACAGGAACTAGAAAGAATGCATGGAAAAATTTGCATAAATGAATATTATTGCGGAACTATATGCGCGGATAAAGCCACACACATAACACATTCGCGCAAATATTTATGGGTACACACGAGTTTAATATGCGAGTATAATATACATATTCATTCAGTCAAGTCAGCGGTAAGATTCGCACAAAACATACTAACTTACTCACGGGCCACTATTGGCTAACAAATCCCTGCAAGCGGCCTAGAGTGGTTGGAGTGGTTTGTGGCTGTCATTTAGAAAATCAAATCGGATGATTCACAAACCACAAAAACAAGCCAAAAAGAACAAGAAGCGATGGACGAATCTATCGACGACTCTGCCAGCAAATTGTCGGCGGTTGTCAAATACGACTCTTCTTTTTGGCGTTTGGCTTTATGCAAATTAGCCCTGGAAGTGCCGACCCGTCGACGACTCCATCCATTGATCTATTTATTTGCCGGGGCGTCCTTCGTATAATTTTGAGCATGATTTGTCTAATCGAAATGCCAAAGAACATTACGGCACTGGACCCAGTAAATGGTTCGCCCAGCCCAAGACAACGAGAGCCAATCCCTCCCACTATAGCAACCCAGCCTCCAATCCCAATCCCAATACCCCACTCCCGGACACAGAGAACGCAAATTAGCACCCAGGGGAGCTGTGAAGGCAAAGTTTATAATGGGCTTGGCCAGGGGGGTCCATCTTTGGGTAAATAGCGGCGAGTGCGGCATGTGTGCGTGTGTGTCTCCATTGTGTGATTGGAAATTTAAGCAGGCATCCCTAGTGCTGTTACATAAGCTATATTATTGAATATATAGAATCGTAACCAAATTAAGATACTTCTCGTATATAGATCAATTTATTTGCCTGATAGACTCGTCAAAAACGTATACATATAAGAATAGGCTTCCAACGAGCTCCTTTTGTTTATATCTGCTTATATAACTTTAATGTTGGGTTACTATATAAGCTATTTTCACCTCTAGATTTCTGTCAGCACTGTGCCATTGTGTCGGAGTGAAGCGACTCGGATTGCGATGGTTAATGCATAAGCTTAGAACTATGAGTTGAGCGGGGTCGGAGGTCAGGGGGCTGTCTATTGACTGTGGGTTGGGTTGCCGTGCCATCATGCCGATGGGGGGCGATTGGGTTGGGGCTGAATCTGCAGGTGTCCTGATGCCAGATAGCTCCCAATAATGCCAATATCATTTCATAGATGCTTTCGTGAAGCGTGGATGGAATTTAAAATTTCACCATCGGTTATTAGTTTGTGCAAGCTTGGGATTCCCGAAATCAGTACATAAAGTGCACGCTCGAATGTGGTAAGCATTAAAAAACTCGATTTAAACCCCAACATGTTAATACCAAGGCAGAATAAATCAATTTCTGGCGGAACTGACTGGAGAAAATGAGCAGGCACACAGGGTGGCTGTTTAATCCATTTTCGAAACGAATGATTTATGGTCATATTTTGGTATCTATCAGCTGGGAAGTAATAGATGTACATAAACTACACTATAAGGACCCACTGCATCCAACATGTATTCAGATCTCAGCACAAGGAGCAAAAAACTTGATTTTATTAAAAAATCGCGTCTTCGCACAATATTATGTAAATTCAGATTCACAGCAGGTTGCCCAAGAAAGCCACTTCCAAGGTTAATGTCTTTATTAACACTAAAACACGCCCAAAACGTGCGCATCTCATCAAAGCCCAAAAGCGTGGCATCTTCACCTTGGACTCAAGTGTGTTGCACAACGCAGATACTCAGATTCCGACTCAGATTCGGATTCAGTGAGCTAACCTAACCCCCCGAAAGTTTTAATCTCATACCGGTTTCTCGACTTGTGCATAGGTGGGGTGGCGTTGGGAGCCCGGTCGTGCATAAGTAGATTTCAAAATGTTAATGGGCTGCGTGAAAAAATTATGTCGCCGAAGACAGAATATCGCCGCATTGATGATGGTGGCGTGCATTTATTTGCACGCCGAGCGGGCCAATCGCTTTAATTAAACTTTAATTAAAAACAACACAAGCCAAATTGCCAATTTGCAGCGACTGCGCCGCTACTGCGACGTAACGTTTGTTCGTTGATGTTTGCGATGATTCAATTAAAGTTTTTCAACACTGGCTTAATGCCCAGCCCCCTCGGTTCGAGGGCATTACGTTTAATATTCCCCGGAACCGTTTACACTGGCAGATTTTGTGTTTACACGCGAGTTCAGTAAGCCACGGACTAAAGAAGGAGCTTATGGCGTTGGCGCGTTGTGTTTGCCCAGATCGGGGAATTCAATTGGCTGATTGATGGAAAGTGTTCCGGAAAGTAAGCGCGCCAAAATACACACATTAAGTACATATGCAGCTTATGGCGCTTGGGGAGTTAAGCAGCACTTCTCAGTTAAATCAATTTAGCGTAATTTAAGTTTATGGCCATTCCGTATCACACGATTTATTGCACTATATATGAGTTACTGAATAACTGAATAAAGTGATATGAAACTTGCAGTTTTAAGAACACCTTAAGTTACACTGGACTGCATAGGAGCACCGCTCCCTTCCCTTTTATCCATTATACCATTACTAAATGAGGTACTTTGAACACTTTCTGGCACTCTAAAAGACACTTTACATATCATCCAGAATGGTTGGGTGACAGTAACCACTGTGTATAATCCCTAGATGCGCTCAGTGCACAAGAGTCTACTAAAAGATGGCAACAGGCTTACGCCCGACTGAGTATTGCATAAATTGGTTGCTCTTTTGCCAAGGAGTTGCCAGGACAACAAACGGAGCGAAGTTACCAGTGGGCGCGGCGCAGAACTTAAAAAGCCATCATAGTGTTTTGGTATGGCTTGTGATGTTGTTTAAAATGCCATAAAGTTTAATTGAAAAACAAGCTCCGGCAGCACAGTACATAGCTCCAATCTTCCATGGCTCCAGTTCTCTATCGTCCCATTGCTCTACCCCGCTCCCTCGATCCGCCCACTCAACATAATCAGCTTGAGCATCAGGCGGGCATCAACGTCACTTGCAGTGACGCAACCGCTGTCAAAAGTTTTTATGCATTTTTCGGTTTTTTGTCACGACGTCAGCGGCAATGAGGATGAACGACCAAAATGTCAACAAGACGCCAAGTATTCCAGTCCCCCAAACTACCCGATGACCCCATCCCGTCCCACAGCTCATCCTCATATTCTGCCGGCTGCTGTCAACTGCACTGTTTCAGCAGCAATAGCAGAAATACACTAAGGAAATTAGGGGTTTTCACAGAATTAGTGAGCATAATTTATTCTAAGAACATGGTGTACGAATTTATCCACTACTCTCTTACTTTTCTCCTTAGTAACGTTGTCAACCAATGATGAAATCCATAAGGAATGAATGTCACTATACTTCAAGATATTTTATTTTTCCAAGTGGTCCAACCGAAGCAACACGCAAAGATAGTGTTGCCTGTTCGCCTTTTTGCGATTCCGACTTTTTTAAATTATTCACCAAAATCTGTCTGCAGTGTTCCACTGACTGTCTGTCAACGGCTTTCTGCGTTTGTGTCTCATCATTTATCGATGGATTGTGCTGCAATGCTCCACCAACCGGTTCGGCGTGGCTCGCATCGTTTCTGTTTCGTTACGGCGGTTAATTAGTTTTTGTGGCCTGAAAAGCCCAGTCAAGCGTTTGCCAGTGATTGACTTGATTGGTCGTCTGATGTCCCGATCCATTGCCGCAGTTTGACCGCAATTGCAGTTGCAATTATGCGGAGTTCATTAGGCTTTAGGACCGGCTGACCAAGCAGGTGAATATGGGGCGGTACATCGATTAACTGAGCCTTTGCGGGAGGAGGTCATGCTTCCAATGCTTTCATTTAAAATTAGCCTTAAACCCCCATGTGCCACAATGCTTTCCTAAATTGGAAATTGAGGGGATTTTCTCGCATTCTCGCCTATGGATGCTTATTAGTTGTTACATGCATTGCAAAAGTTTTAGTCAATTAGACAACCATTCCCAGAATACCTTTCCTATTAATAAGAAGGGTAGGATAAGCTATCATAATTATGATAGAACAGAATCGATTTAAATATAAATCTTTATGTTATTCATTTTGCATCACAAATCACAATGCAATGCGTTCAATTTAACAAAAACCATGCGTGTTTTATTCTGTGTTTCAATTAATAACTAATTTGGTTTGACTGGTATAATAACCTGGAATCATTCGTGGGATTAACCATGTTGGTGAACTGGCTTAAGCTTGTTAGCCCAACTGTATAGCACAATCACACAATCACCACACGGCTTGGCTTACACCATTGAAACACACCCACTCCCCTACAAAGACGCACTAACTCCAATTTGGCATCTGCATCACCAACGACTGCTTCAAATCCAACCGAATTCTCTATGTGTGTATCCTCATATGTGTTTTGCCTTTTGTTTCGTCCACAACACACACCAAACCGCAAACACCCCAATCCGTTAAAACCCTCGAAACCCGAATAAATAGAGCACGGAAACTCCTGAAACGACAACGGATCAGGCAGTGAGTGAGCCCCCGATCACGCTGGTCCACGTTCTGAATCCCGGCGAGCGGGAGTATTTGTCGCCCAACCTGATTGGTGTCCAGAACATTGCGATGACCTTCCTGCCCCTGTCGATGAACTTTGTGAATATCATCGATGCCTTTCGGGAAATCACCGCCGGTGTGCGCTATGAGATCCTGCTAAATGCGCTAAACACGAAGGCAAAGGAGCCGACGGAAGCGGACATAATCTGCCGGCTGGTTATCCTGGAAAAGCCTTGGCTGCGCACCCAATGGGGCGACAAGCACCGCGAACTGGTCACCTCCAATTGCACTGACGCGGCGGAGAACGCGGTGGTCGGAGATCCGGCAGAGAAGGCACGACTGCTTAACGAGAAATACGTGAGTAATAGCATCTTTAATGGCGGTCAGAGGAAAGAACTGAGCGACGCAGAAATGGTCCATCTGGAGTCCCAGATATTCACTAACCTGGGACCTATGAAGCGGAAAGTCAGTCTGACCAAATCCGCTCCAACGGCTCCTGTTCCTGAGCCTTCTCCTGCTGCCCCTTCTCCTGCTGCGCCTTCTCCTGCTGAGGCTGCCCCTGTGAATTCCGCAGCTCCTGTTGCCATAACCGCATCCATAACAGTCACCAAGCTTAGTTCAGCTGACGCCCCTAATGAGATGGCCACGGCAATTAGCATTGATGATGTGGAAAAAAAGACAAAAGACGTGGCGGACAAGCCCGAAGATGAGGTTGTAGCCACCACCGCAATCGCCACGGAGCTAAACGAAAATGAGAAGCGTTGGCTCGACGATTTCCTATCGGTGGGTGCGTATAATTTCGAGAAGAGCCAGGAGAAGGGGCAGCAACAGGAGGAGACCGCCCGGGAGCAGAAGGATCCTGAGGTGGAGGCTACTACTACTACCATACCAACAGCATTATCATGAATATTCACATTATCATCCCAGACACACACAGCCCCATCGTTCAGAGTCTCTGTCTTTTACACGTAAATACCCACTCTTTATACATACTCACCCTTATGCGAACAATAAAAAAGGAAAATGTTATTTAATTGAATTTATTTAAGCTTGCCTTTTCACCTGATGACGATGATGCTGAGGGTTGGGTTCGTCGGCATTGCGCGTTTTAGCTCCCCGCATAACACTTATTTCACCTTAATAATCAAATGAGTTTTCGCTCTCAAATTACGGCCGCAATCTGTTTAACCCGCCGTATCTTAGCCGTATTCGTAGCCCCTGTGTAGGGGCCATCTGCACCTGTCTATATGTCTTGGCTAGGGGCAGGGATCCCAAGTGCCGCTATGTATGAGAGGTTAAGTGTGTGGGGGCTCGGGAATCCCCTCCTGCTCGTCGTGGGGTGCCCAAGGTGTCGACAGAAGCAGAAATACACAGAGTGCGAGGCAAGTGTTCTCATTATCCTCGTGCTCTACTTTTTACAGCGGTTGACTCTGTGGTGCCACGCACAGTGGGTCTGGGCGATTTGTACCCGGCGGTGGCCACTTTCCACTTTCCACACGACTTGACGACGAGAGCATAAGGGGTTAAATAATCAATGACACAATCTGCAATTTTAATAGTAGCGACACCACTCTAGAGTGTGTTTTTTATGTGTGAGCCATTTCATCGCAATCAGATGATTGGAAAAATGTAAGCAAAAGTATCTACATTGTAGCATATTGAATTTAAACTAAAATGGCATTTGGTCATTACCAGATTTAAGAATGTAATGGCCGCTGGTGCACTTGAACTTTTTATTTCTAATTAATATATCCATAATTTAATTACTTAGTTTAAATTCACCTACCGAAGGGGAAATAAATTATATCTGAACGCGTAATTCGCTTCAATCTGTGTTGGACATGTTCAACAATCGGAAATTCCTTTACCAACATTATTTCCAACCCATATGAGTGCCTAATGAGCTCATGGAAAAGTCATCGCGGAATAAATTAATTAAGTGCTTTGAAAACGAGAACCATTCAGTCGCATTGCTGATTTACGGCAACTGTCAGAAAGTATAGAGTCGCGTTCACCACTTGACTGTCTACATCCAAATGGATTTCACGGACCATTGCACACTGCTTCCACCCACAGGAGTCACCTACTACCCACCTATTATCCCCAGGCCCTCTGTGGTCCCAGGGCCGTGGTTACATCATTTACGATATAATTCTTATTGAAATACACATTTGAATTAACAGTTCCCGTGGCGATGCTGGGATGGGATGGACTGGAACGGGATGGACAGTAGGCCAGGCCAGTTGAATTGAGATGAGGCTGGAAAAGGGAGTGCTGAGCAGGCAGCTTAATGAATTCATGTTTGGGCACAGTCTGCACACATCGAAAAGGATGGCCAGGGACTCCCAACGACTGCTTCTTTTTGTGTTCCTGTATTTTTAATTATACACACGTCGTAGCTATTACATTCCATTCGGTATTGTTGTCACATTCGGTATTGTTGTGACCTGCACTCCCAAAATAGTTCCACTGCATTCTAGTTTGAAAGTTTCTAAGGTCGCAGTAAAATTGACGCAGGCGGGCGTTTGCTCACCACTTTGTGTTCGCTCTGAAACCCAGAGAGTTTCCTTATATGTATGTACTAGACTGTACTTCTCTAGCAATTCTACAGCATCGTAATATATTAAAAAAAACTATTTTGGAATTTTGAATAAATAAGTGTATCTGAATCACTGCCTCTAAGAACAAACAGTAGTGTAGAAAATATAATTCCACCTTTTCCCTACTTACATGTTTTTCTAGGCCTTGTAGGCCATAAAATGTTTGAGTGTGGTTCCACCTGCAGTCCTCATTCGCATTCGCCATGCCCGTCGCTCGGGTGCGTCAGCAGGAGCAGACATTTGGCTCCTGGCTGTGGATGTGGATGTGGATGTGGATGTGGCAGAGACTGGGGGGCTCCGGATCCTCAGAAACCAACTCCCATCAACGGCATCAACATATTACCATCATCGATGCAAGCCGGCAAACGAATATCCAGCAAAAATGTTTGGTTTAATTGGTTTTGTGTTCGACATTGAATGCTTTATGGGCCGCATGTGTCTGTCGATGTTATTGTTGCCGTGTTCCACAATTCTGGGGGATGCCTTTGGACCGTTATGTTCCTTGCCACAACTCTTCCAGCCACGTGCACTAGAACGATGTGTCGTTTTGCCAGATTCGGTAATGTAAATTCAGACATGTCCTTGTTTCAGCTACATTCGTATATAAATTATGTTTCCTTCACAACCCCACTCCTCTGGGTGTCGCAGGACTGATGTGGTGACAGCTGTGTGTCTGTTTGTAATGGATAAGTGTTTCCGTGTTCCGTAATTAGCACAAGATTAACGAACTCTCAGACAGCAAACAAAGGGCTGATTTGGCCTGTCTTTTGCCTTGATGCGCGGAATGCCTGTGTAGAGAATCTCATCTGCTTCTTATCGAAGATTAAAGAAATAATAATAGGGTATAAAGGATTAATATGTTGCTTTGGTACACCCCTCATAGTAAAAGCAGTTTTCACACCCTAGAAGTAAGGACTCCCTCATTTCGATATAGCAAAATATTCCAAAAATAGTAGTCTAAGTAGTGCGGAAACAAAGTTGTCAATAGCGTTTACGTCCAGTCCAAATTCAGACCACATTACTTGGTAAACTCAATTCGAAGCCACTAGACATATATTTTTGTATTATTTTATAAGGTGGGTAAATAAGTAATTTTTAAGAAGTTAATATATTGATAAGCGCGGTTTGTGCAGAGATTCCTTCCGTGATGAAGCAATTCGCACTGACAACATGCATTCGTCGTATCTGGATCATGTCCGGATGGCTGCGCCAGGAGGCGGCAATAGCAGCCGGCATGTTGGTGATGCAGCGACATCAGGTCGAGCTGAGGGAGGAGGAGGAGCTCAAGGTCGAACAGCAGGCTGCACCCAGTGGCGGCGACGTGGGTGTCGACTCGCAAGGAAGAGTCCGGAGTGTGCGGCTGCTGGACGACTACATCCTGCCCCTTGAATGCGGTCTTTGACTTTTGATCCGCAACTTCTGTTCACCGATCTGGTTCTGAGCTGGAGGGCAGTTAATTAATTACGCATTCGGAGTAGTTCGACGTGGTCTGATTTGTGGAACCAGATCTCCAAATTTTGGTTGGGCCAACGGAGTCATCACTGATTTAATTTTGGGGTCGTATGCTCTATGTGGACGGAGAACGAAAACTTAACAAATATTTGAATCAAAAAAATAGTCCCAAAAGGCGATCTTGTTAATGTAAAATTTTATATTTTCAAAAGTAGTTCGCGTTAGTCTCGACGTTTTAGCGAATTTCAAATAAACAATAGTAACTATAGTAAACAATAGTAAAAGGTCAATATTTTTTAAAAAGTGTGATTCAAATACTTCCGATATTCCATTTTCAAAGTTGGAACTAGTGCGGAATTAAATGTCATCTTTTGAACTAAAATCAGTTAAAAACGCTGTAGTCAATGCCCTTGTTTATCAGACTCCCATTGTTCATCTAGTGGAAATGCAACCGTGAAATAGTCAAAAAAAAAAATATATATATACAAGTATATATAAAAATGAATAAAAAATACTCTCTTTTTAACCTGGAGGCGTTCACATTTATTGTAATTGTAATGTGTAAGCAAGGTTAAAATCCTGTTGTACGTCGATAGGATGTGCATGCCTTAACTAAACTTTCTAGCTCTTATTGTTCCCAAGATTTCAACGCTCAGACGGACAGATGGACTGACGGACATAGCCAGATCGAATCGACTAGTGATTATACTACTAGTGACTATACTACACTAGTAAATAACATGTATGAAAAGAAACCCAGCAAGCTTTGAGCTTATGCTCATAGAATAGAAGGGTATACTAGAAAAAGTCGGAAAATAATAAAATCTATGAATGTCATATCGCTGTAATTTAATAGTTTATTATGAATTGAAAATTGTATACTGTTAAATAACTAAGCTGAATAATTAATATGTTTACAATATTAACCAAAAACGGTATACATTTTTTTTGCAGGTCCATCGCAGCAGACGCAGTGCAAACGATATCTTGGGCGGGCATAAGCCTTACGATGAAGAGGCGGCGAAGGCGCAGCTGCAAAAATCTCTCGACAAACTGACCGCGGGAGAGGGTCCCCATTACAAGTAAGTCACCATCCTAAATGTTTGTATTCATTAATTTTAGTAGAGTAATTACTTGTAGCGTAATAGGGTATGATATTTTGTTGCAAACAGCGTTAAAGAAAGCGTTTCCGATCATTACTAGCTGATCACTAGCTGAGAAAGGGGTATCTGGTAGTCGGGGAATTGGACTATAGCATTCTACCTTGTTTTTATTATATTTGACTCGCCTGTTTTCTGTACTTTAGAATCGTGAAAGTATACTCAGCCTCACGGCAAGTGGCTTCGGGCATCCTGACACGTATCGATGCGGATCTAATCGATGGGTCGGAAGAGCAGCACCGCTGCATCGTGGATATCTGGACAAAGGTCTGGGTAAGGAAGGATGAACACGAAATTACCTTCAAGTGCCGCAACCAACCGGTGGTGCAGGCCCGACACACGCGATCCGTGGAGTGGGCCGAGAAGAAGACACACAAAAAGCACAGCCATCGTGGTCTTGACAAGGTGGACCACCTATTTCACAAGTTCCAGGTGCGATTTGGACGTCGCTACGTGAGCACCGCCGAGCGCCAGATGCGCCTGCGCATTTTCCGTCAGAACCTAAAGACCATCGAGGAGCTAAACACCAACGAGATGGGCAGCGCCAAGTATGGCATCACGGAGTTTGCTGACCTGACAAGCTCGGAATATAAGGAACGCACGGGTCTCTGGCAGCGTGATGAGGCCAAGGCCACTGGCGGATCGGCGGCTGTCGTACCGGCTTATCATGGTGAACTGCCAAAGGAATTTGACTGGAGGCAGAAGAATGCTGTCACCCCGGTGAAAAACCAGGGATCCTGCGGTTCATGCTGGGCCTTTAGTGTGACGGGCAACATCGAAGGCCTGTACGCCGTGAAAACAGGCGAATTGAAAGAGTTCTCCGAGCAGGAGCTGCTCGACTGTGATACCACGGATAGTGCCTGCAACGGCGGCCTCATGGACAATGCTTACAAGTAAGTAACGCGGAAATGGACATTATGATGTACTACTTATGCAATACTTCTTCCGCAGAGCCATTAAGGATATTGGCGGCCTAGAGTACGAGGCTGAGTATCCATACAAGGCCAAAAAGAATCAGTGCCACTTCAACAGGACTTTGTCCCACGTGCAGGTTGCCGGTTTCGTAGATCTGCCCAAAGGAAATGAGACCGCCATGCAGGAGTGGCTGCTTACCAAGGGTCCCATTTCGATCGGTAAAACGATAACAAAAAACTAAACTCCTAAGCCCACTTAACCTGATGATATTTCTAGGCATTAATGCGAATGCTATGCAGTTCTATCGCGGCGGAGTGTCCCATCCGTGGAAGGCGCTGTGTTCCAAGAAAAACCTCGACCACGGTGTTTTGGTTGTGGGGTATGGCGTCTCCGACTATCCGAACTTCCACAAGACCCTGCCCTACTGGATTGTGAAGAACTCGTGGGGCCCGCGCTGGGGAGAGCAGGGCTATTATCGCGTTTATCGTGGTGACAACACATGCGGCGTCAGCGAAATGGCCACTTCAGCTGTGCTGGCCTAGACTTGATTTGAGTCCAATTATATACATACATACGACTATATCTAGGTTAATAATTCAGCTAGTAACTTTGTGTACAATTCCGTTTCCATGTTCTTCAACCGACACGATGACGGTGTCGGGAAGTTTCAAGGCTTCGCCGATATAGTATAATCATTTCGGGCATCTGTAATCTCACGAAAAAGTCTGCATCCACATATTCCGCTTTAAACTGAAATAATAAATTGTACAAGAATTGAAACCTGGTAGGGGTTAATTATTCGCACAGAAGAGATTGAATCGAAGGCAGCCTTGGTCACAGCAACAGTTGGTCATAGAACAGTGGAACCAAAAATGTTTTGCATGTTTATTCGATTGTAAAGGTTTTACGGCTTACTGTATGATTGGCTGTTAAGAAATAATTATATATTCTCCAATTACTGGCACAATTGGGCTGGTGTTTTTGGTGATATATTTTTGTACCCTTTTTTCAGTGTGCAGAAGTGCAATATGTTAATTAGATTTAGAACAGGGCCGTCGCACCGTTGGAAGCCATACAATGTGTGGGTTTCTGGTACAGAATAAGCAAGCTCAGTAGCAGCTTGAGGCGCATCGCGGGCGGTAGCGGAGCAATGGCCATGGACGACTACGACGATGACAGTAAGTGAACAAAGGACGAAAGGATGCAGATAGAAACTTGCGTAAAAATCATTACCCAGTGAGCAGCGTGGGCGTGACCACGGCCCGAATCGAAAACCAGCATCAGCAGCACCAGCACCAGCAGGGTCAGCATGGACACCACCAACAGGGCCAGGGTCAAAGCCAGTACAGCGCAGGGGCAGTAAAAGTGGGAGGATGGCGCTACGAGGACGCCAGTCGCTACATCGGCGAGTGGAACCAGCGTGGCCAAAAACATGGCATCGGACATCTGCAGTTTGCCGATGGCACCCGCTACGATGGCCAGTTCCAGGAGGGTCTTAGCCAAGGAGTGGGCTGCCTCTGGTTCGCGGATGGAGCAAAGTCAGTTTCAACAATATTATTGATGCAAGCCTTAAGGAAATATCCTAGTATTTGCTTTCATTGAGAACTATTATTATAGCTTTTACTAGTACAGTAAAAGGGTAAGCTAGTTTACATATATATTCTTGATCAGAATAACTTATCGAGTCGTTCCATCTGTCCGTCATTCCGTCCTAAGAACGTCAAGATCTCGGGAACTTTAAGACTTGACTATAGCGTTCTCCTTGTTTTTTAAAATTGTCTTTGCCCAAACAAATGTGTTACCTATAATTTACCTATGGTTTGCATCCAATCAAGAAAATTGTATATGATTGTATAATTTTCAACATTTTTAAGACAGATACGAAGGCGAGTTTCATCAGGGCTGGTTCCATGGTAATGGGATCTTCTGGAGAGCTGATGGAATGAAGTACGAGGGTGAGTTTAGAGGCGGCAAGATCTGGGGCCTGGGATTGCTGACGTTCCAAGACTTCACGCACGGCTTTCCCAGAAACGAGGGATTCTTTCAAGACTGTCGCTTTATGAGGCGACGTCGATGTCCCGAGGTGGTGCAGCGTGCTCAAAAGTGCGCTCTTATGGCCCGTTCCCAGTGCGAACACCCATACTGAACAGAGAGTTTAGAGCGGTTACCAGTTGGAATAAATGAACACACATTAGCAATCTATGAAGAAATGTACGGAAAAATAATAATATAAGCCCACTTAACTGTATAAAGTTTAAAAATACAAAATTCAGTAACCGACACTTGCGTCTCAAGTCTGAGAAAAGGAATAAGGTGTCTTAGCTTTCTTTAAAAAAAGAACCAGTATTTAAAAATGGATATATTCTCCAAAGCATTTCTTTCCAAAATTCTTAATCATAGATACATTTGAGTAAGAACGTTTGTAAATGTATTTAAGTAATACAATTACGCGTTTACTATATAATTTTGTTAGACCTTAATCATCTAGTGCTGTTCAAAACTGTTATGCGCCTCCCTAATAAAAACAACAAGGAAATTATGCAGAATTTGTGCGTTGGCTTATTGGATTTAAAATATTAACAAGAAAGGGATTTTTACTTTGCTAGTTCGGACTAGGCGCACCGACCAGGTACCACGCATTCCTGGCCTTCACCGCAGTGTTCCGCACCAGTCTCTTGGGATCGTCCAAGGCGGCGGCCAGGGCCAGAGTAACATCTACTTTGTGGGGCAACAGGACGAAGGTAGGATACTTGGTAACGTCGTAGAGCAACTGCAGCGCCGCAATTCGCACTTGCTATAAGAAAGAAAATGAGCTTAAGTTTCGTTTCCTAAATTTTTTGTTTTAAAAGTAGAGTAGCTCTTCAATTAAATAACGAACCTTAAAGACAATAGTTGTGATACATTTAACTTACCATTGTATGCTGAGCCTTGTATTTTGACAGCTCCAGACAGCTGGGTATGAGGTGGGTCAAGTGCCCTTGGAAGTACGTGTCCTGCTGCGCCACAAACTTTTCGCAGATGCCCAGTGCAATGCACAGCGACTGCGCCTCGTTGTGCTCCTCTAAGCTCTTGAAAAGCAGCGGACCGAGCTGCTCAATGTTTAGTTTAATAACCGCCTGTGGCGTGGCTTTAAGTACGTAGACAAAAGCCTTTAAATGGTGCACACAGTAGTTGGCCAGTTTACTGCCCATTTTTCCCATGATAGTGTGGAAAAGCTTCTGCTTGTAGAGGAATTTAACGACGGGCAAATCGAGTTCTGGGTACTCGGCGGCAATGATGTCAAATCCCAAGGCAGCGGCAGTGCTCAAAGTGGGATGTTTCAGTAGATCCGAGAGCTTTAATGAGACAATGTTATTTCACGTATAGAATCGAGACAAGTTTATACATACATCGCCAACAATATCGGCGGCCTCATCGAATCCTGCGACTACTAGGCCCTTTCCTACCCAGGCAAGGATCTCCACCGCCCGCACATCGCCCTTTTTAATTGCTACCTTCAGCTGCTCCGTAATTTTTTTCACCTTGCCTAGGTTAGCTGGGTTACGCTCCATCTTGTTGACCATGCTACAGAGCAGGTGGTGAGCGATTACACGCAACTGTTCGTTATCCGTATTAAGAGAGAGCTGTGTCAAATCGGTCAGAAGCCGCTCAAAATGGTCATCGAGGGTTATGTCTTTATGAAGGTAGCCGAGGAGTCCCTTGGTAATGTACAAATCGGCAGATTGACTCAGGTTGAGTCCAGGTAGGTACTCGCTTACGATAGCGCTCTGTTCGGAGAGTGGAAGCTGTTGGATAATACGGCTCAAAGCGCCCGCAATCTGTTCTAGCGACTGCAGCGACAGACCCTCGGTCCTCTGGCCCAGTTCGATGAGCTTGTGAAGAAGGTTGGACTGCTGCTGCAGGTCCACGATAAAGCGCTGATCCTGTAGCAGGAGAAGTTTGTTTAAAGCTTCCAGGGCCAATAAACGCACGGGCTCTGCAGTAGTATCGTTAAACGTCTGAGTCATAACTAAATCTAGAATGCGTTGAGTAAACGCTATTTGAGGCATGAGCGGCAACAAATTGGTGTATATCTTTCGTTTGACAAATGTGGAGAAAATCTCGAAATTCCGCACACAGACATCAATGAAATTTGACTGCACTTCCACCGGTTGCAGGGCTCCAAGACTGACCGTCAGTGTGGTGAAATCCAAGTCGATGGACGGATGGCTGATAAGCTGAACCAGAGCTTTGTAAATTAAAGCGCGTTGTTTCTCACTAAGAACGGGAGCACTTTCATTAAGCACAGAAAGGGCCGCCTTCTGCAACTCTAAGTCCTCCTTCTCGGCATCGAACTCTTCCTGTTCAATTAGGCGCAAGGAGGCGATTACATCGTCCTGCACAGCCTCACGTATAGTGGTATCCAATTTCTGCAGAGAGTCACGCAGCGCAGACAGCTTATAGACTTGGCTAACTATGTAATAGATCTTGATCCGCTGTTCAGAACTGGCATCTGCGGCCTGCAGCTTGAGCAAAAAGCTGTTGAGGATTTTGTCCGCGGCATAGGGCGCATCTCCCGATACACAAACTAAGGCAATGCCGGTGGCAGGATGAAAGAGCCGCTGATTGACATCGCTGAGATGTGGCAGGATTACTCCCAGAATAGAGCTCTGATAGCTGTGGCTTATATCGGGTATGTGAGAAGCCCTCTCCAGGAGCGCAGACAAAGCCTTAAGGGACGCCTTTAATACCTCCTCATTGTCATTTCCAGGAAATGTCTCTGCTTTTATAGCCTGCCAGATCTGATCGAAGTGCGGCTCCAGAACGGAAGGCGGGAACTTCAAGCCAGCTTGACGCTGTAACAATAAATAGCAATTATAAAAAAACGTCGTTTAAAAATTTTATATTTTCTTGCCAGCAGTTCTATGGAGTCCAGTTTGGCAACCAGTAGCTCACTCTCCAGCTTTTCTATAGCCAGAACCACTGTGCCCTCAGCGAATTCGTTGTTGGCTACCAGGCAGTTAGTCAGCTTAATTGCCAATTCATCGCGGGTTATGGACGCCGGATCCTGTTTGCTGGGATTAAAGTCGATTGGAAAATAACACGCGAAGATCTCAAACATCTCCTCGGCCAAATGCAGCAGCGGATACGTAGACAAGAACTTGGGCATGAAACTGAAAATGATGTCAAGGTTGCGGGGATCACGCTCGCCGTCAATGGAATTGATCAGACCGTAGACGAAGTCACCGGCCATCGCTTGGAGCTCTGTATGGAAAGGAACATTTTTTTAAGTTGTAGTATTAGTTCTAGAAGTTTGCCTATATGATTCGTATGGCAACAACAATTACTTCCAGTTTCTAATTTTTTTTCATTTAAATAAATTGAATACATCAACGCATCGACTAAGTGGGTGACAGTAAAAATGTACAGATATTTATACAAATTTTAAGCTCAATCATGATTACCTAACATTGTTGCAAATATCTCTGCTACGAGTTACTATCATCTAATTACTAATTTTTTGAATACTAAAATAAATGCGCTCATAGATAAAATCAGATAAAAGCAAATTATGTGGTTGGCAAGCAAAGTATCTTTCCTACTAAGAGGAAGCCGAGGCTCACCGTCTTTAAAGTTTTCCGTTAGGTACTGGAAAATGTAGAACATCTTGGTGCGGTCGCCCCGCGTCTGCGACTGGCAGGTGGTGTGCTCGAAGAATGACTGCAGAATCAGGGAAATCTGTGCGTGCGGTATATTTTTCATATGGACCAGGGCGTCGATTCCATCGATGATTGCTGGCATTACGTTGTGATGGTCGCGCAGTCGGTCCATGTAAAAGGAGCTGAGGAACTCCAGCTGCCGCTCCGGAAGCAAATCCTGCGGTAGTGCTATCAGTACGGCGGAGAGCAGGTTGGTCCCGGCCACCCGCTCCACCATGTCCGGAGAGGACAAGGCGAAGCCCAGAGCGAGGCACAGATCAGATATGTCGTACGCCTTGGAAGTCAGATCTGGAGGAAACAAAGAAATCTCTGTGAGAAGGGTAGTTTCGACACGGATGCGGGTGTAAATCTGCCTTTGGCTATCTGTGTGGCGGCCTTTACAAGCTTCTGGTCGCTCTTTAGAGCCTTCTCCAGGGTGGCACGCGTGGGCGTTGTCATTGCGGGCACCGTCGCTTGCGTGGTGTCTAAATTTAAATGGGTTTAAGCACGTTAAGCCGAAATGTTAAGAACCGATAACCGATGACTTGTCGTACTAGCCTTATCTTTATTGCAGCGATACCAGACTGCTGCTAAAGTATTGCAAATGTTATAGCTATTAATTGGAAGTTCGCTGAGGGATGGCAACGTCCTTTCATTTTATGGAAATTTAGTAATGTCCACTGCGGAAAGTTTTTTTTTATTTCATGTCCTTGAATGTAATTAACTGATCAAAGACTTACACATTTGTTTTATTTTTTCTGTTGATTTACCAGTTTATTTTCCCAGAACAGGACAAAATATTAAGAAAACCAAAGAAAACGATTTAGAATGATAAATCCAAACAGTTGGAAATTGGTAAGTCACTAAGTGGAAATATACGTTTGGGCAATACCTACATATATATTTATTTTACAGAAATAAGACATGCAATCATATTCTAATTCATTTTATTTTGATGCCTGAGCAGTTTAAAATGTTTTTAAGCCATCTATAATTATTTTAAGTCTTTTGAAATTAATCAACAAAAATGAACATGATATGAACTGTATTTAAAGAATTATAAAACAGAAGTTTATTCACTGATGTAATATCAATCAATAATATCAATATATGTGGCGTATTTTGATATAAGCTGGTTAGCAGAATGTGGGGTATCTGATAGTCGAGGGACGCGTTTATTTTTTGTAGTTCGTCTTAAAAATTATTATTTTAATTATTTTCAGCACCCCTGGAAACTATCGATAACCACCGACTGTTGCACCTACCGAACGCAACAGGGTGGTCAAGTTTCCGGGCCGATGTATCGATAATCCGCTCAACACCAGAGCATGCACATCGCTAGTATTACAAAAACAGGCAGGCAGCAGTTTATTTTAGTTAACGCAGTGCTCTAAACTGTGAATTAAATAGCTTACGCATTTGTTTTGCGCTCGGAACGCCGCGTAACAAAGCTAGTACACTAATGTCCATAACCGTAAGTCGCCCGCAAATCGCTCAGTTGCAGTTGTAGTTGTGCGGCGGCGAGGCGTCAGCGCTGCTGTTGTTGTTGCTGCATTTGCAGACGCCCCCACGTAGCTGGAATTAAAATAGGAAAAATAAAACTGTGTTGAAGTGCCGAATGCAAAGTGCAGTTTGCGGTTTCCCAAGGAATGCAATTAACTCTAAATATATTTAGATCGCATTAATTCCCCTCATTGTTCGCTCGTGTGCGTGTGTACGAGTGTGTTGTGTGCCGCTGAAACCTGAGCTGCGTGTGCGTGTGTTTGTGCGAGCGTTAAATTTGTTGTTTTTTACTTTTGTGTTTTTGTTTTTTGCATACGACGATTCGAGTTGAAAGAATTATTCAAAGCCAACAAGGTCGAGCGCCTTATTTGGCTCATAACTACTTAATACATTTTCCAATCGACATTTGGCCCACGTCCCGCCTCGAAGGCGGAATTGAAAATGGGAGCGCGTTGCGTTTAAATTTGGTGACACCTCGGCGGCTGTGCGCTTGATAATTTATAATTAGCAGCGCACTTGGGTCGTTGCCACTGGTATCTTCTATTATTCGCAACTGTCGCCCGGTTTTCCACTTTATTCGTTTCTTGCTCGGAGACGCACTTTCCATTTTTACCTCCAAGGCAAGCCAACGAATGACGAAGTCGCTTCCGTTCTATTGTTCCCCTTCCCACCCAGAAACACTTGGAGAAACTCACGCACTCGAACGCTTTAATTGGAACTAATCTCTGTCTCTCGTTTTTGGCCACAATGACGACAACCTGTTCCGATCGCCAGTTACTGCGAGGTGGCAAGCAAAAGACAACCACTTGCGTAGGAATGACCGTAATGGCCAAGACTACGTTCGAAGAAATATGCGAGAATGCCAAATTAGCACGGGACATGGCTCTGACGGGCAACTACGACTCGGCCTGCATCTACTACGAGGGCCTCCAGGGGCTGCTCGCCCGCCAGCTAAAGGCCACCGCGGATCCGCTGCGCAAGGGCAAGTGGAGCATGGTAAGACATTCCTATCACCACCTCCAACAAGTACTGCCAACTACCCTCCCAATAAGTGCAAATGATGTCTGTTAACACAAACAAAGGACTTAGTCATAGCATCTTATTAACGCAACTCGGCGTTTTTGTATGTTTTGTGTAAACGAGTTATCTAGATCGTTAACATGCGTATAAAGATATTATAAATATACATAAATGACAACACTGTATCAGAACACTAAATCTTATCGAATGACTAAAATAGGTACTGAGCAGGAAGCATATACATAGCAATTACTTTTACTAAACTGGGTAAAACTCCATTGAATCTGAATAAAAATCCCAATAGCAGTTTACAAATTTATAAATATTTATGCCATACTGAACTTTTGTAACAAGTGGGTTCAAAAAGTTTTTGTATTTGTCAATTTGCCACCCCTAACTATTCATTGACACCTTTAACTATCGATTTGCAGATCAACCAGCAGATTAGCCAGGAACACGCCAAAATCAAGGCTATTCAGAGAACCCTACAAGACATCTCGCTGGACCTGCAGTCAACCAAATTTGCTCATAAGCTGCGACACCAGCTCAGCGAAGAAAGCACCACCAGTAAAGATCCTTCCGCCTGGTTCAAACCGGACCCCGACATTTGGACGCCTCCGCCCAAGGATCCCGATGTGTGGGGTCCGCCGAAACCACCACCCACCACACAGGCCGTTGGTCGACGAGGCGCACCGAACAACCGCCGCACCACTCCGGCAACGCAAAACAGCCGCCCCAGCAGCACAATCCCGCAGAGCACTGCCCGGAACGGCCCGTCCTCTACACGAAATTCCCGCAACTCAACGTCCACCACAGCACCGAACAGCGGAGCACGCACGACCAATGGAAGGGCTGGCGGTCGCAAGCTGTCCACATCGAACACCAACGAGGCTAGGGACGACGACTCCACCGCCGCAGGCATCAATGGTGGAGTGCCCGGCGAGGGAGAAAACGGCGATCCGCAGGCCGCCCAGGAGGAAGAGCGCAAGTTTCAGCCCAACAACCACATCGAAGCCGAGCTAGTCGACATTCTTGGTAATATATAATAATAATATTTATAACGAAATCGTTGCCGCAAATTTCCTTAAAATGTGTGGAGATTTCGAAAACTGTAGTACTAAAGAAAATGTGGGTCTGGAAAAGTACACTTAGCATAACATTTTCTACATGTCCCCGTTCCTTTTCCAGAACGTGATATTCTTCAAAAGGACCCCAAAGTGCGCTGGAGCGACATTGCCGACCTGCACGACGCCAAGCGGTTGCTGGAGGAGGCCGTTGTGCTGCCAATGCTCATGCCGGACTACTTCAAGGTGCGTCACCCCCGCCATTTGTTTGCTGTGAATCACATTTTGCCAACCGCTTATCTCGTTCGGCGATGGGTCAACAAACGTACGATATTGTAGTGGCTGCGTCTGCTAGGCTCAGGGCAATAAGTATTTGATCAACTGTTCTAAGCTGTCACGAAGCGCATCGCCTTGTCAGCCTTGGCTCTTGTCAGCCCATTCTACTATTCCTAGGGGCATTTTGAAAAGTTCCATTGATTATAATGTACCAATACTTTTGTTATCTTATACAACTTGTTTATTCTACCCAGCCTACGCCAAATTAAGGTAATTTCTATACTTATTTTAAATTGGAATGCTGGCCATATGTTTCTAGCACCATTAAAAATCAATGATCCAAGCATCTCAGGCTGCGTTCGACTGCTATGTCGACCGTTTACAAATATTTGTGGTATTCCGATATTTCCGGACAACAACTATTTTCCCCATATAACAAGTGTTTTTTTTTAATTTTGCGTAGGTGTTGTACGAGGTGGGCATCAGAGAAGCATACAGCAACATTTTTGATTTACCACTTCACTGAATAAGCCATTGCAACAAAAATAGATGGAACATGGATGGTAGCGTTAAGAAACCTAGATATTTTTATTTGATTTGAAGAAATGTTACCTGCATCTCCAATATAGGTTATTAAATTCATTAAATAATAAATATATGAACAGGCAAATGGGTTCAATGAGGAAAATCAAAAACCTAAAGTGCTGCTGCAGATCAAAACAATTAGAATGTATAACATTAGAGTATTATTTGCAAACTTTGTCTAGCAATTGTACATTATCACTTTTTCTATTATAAAAACAGGGTATCCGGCGACCATGGAAGGGTGTGTTAATGGTGGGTCCGCCAGGTACAGGCAAGACAATGCTCGCCAAGGCGGTGGCAACCGAATGCGGAACTACCTTCTTCAACGTGAGCTCGGCCACGCTAACATCCAAGTACCGCGGTGAGTCAGAAAAGATGGTGCGGCTTCTGTTTGAGATGGCCAGGTTCTACGCGCCCAGCACAATTTTTATCGACGAGATCGACTCCCTGTGCTCTCGCAGAGGATCGGAATCGGAGCACGAGGCCTCGCGACGAGTCAAGTCGGAGCTGCTGGTGCAAATGGACGGCGTGGGCGGCGGAGAGGAACAGGCCAAGGTGGTGATGGTGCTGGCCGCCACCAACTTTCCCTGGGACATCGATGAAGCGCTTCGGCGTCGTTTGGAAAAACGCATTTACATCCCACTGCCATCGGATGAAGGTCGCGAGGCCCTGCTTAAGATCAATCTCCGCGAGGTCAAGGTGGATGATAGCGTTGATCTTACCTACGTAGCCAATGAGCTGAAGGGCTATTCCGGCGCCGACATCACAAACGTGTGCAGGTGAGTTCAGCATGCTCTCATTTAAAATGGCTTAGTCAATTGCAGGTTTCTAGCAACCTTATGTATGCCATTTCCAATTAATAAAATGCGTCTTCTTAATTTCCAAGGGAGGCCAGCATGATGTCGATGCGGAGAAAGATAGCAGGGCTCACCCCAGAGCAGATTCGACAGTTGGCTACGGAAGAGGTGGATTTGCCCGTATCAAACAAGGATTTCAACGAGGCCATGAGTCGCTGCAATAAGAGCGTGTCCCGCGCGGACCTGGACAAGTACGAGAAGTGGATGAAGGAGTTTGGATCGTCATGATGGCGTTGCCCACGCGAATGGCTAGCGATTGTAGGAATATATTTTTGAATAGCCTTAAACACGCGCTTAAGTCATTAAGCTTTTAAAGTGAGAACCAAACCGATCCAAGCCGAACGGAGAGTTCAACATATTTTATATATAACATTTTGCAAACACGATACAATCTATATATTTACATATATACATTGACCGGAGGCCGTTGGAATTAGAAAAGACTAACCGTTCTCAAAGAGGAAACACAAATGCAAAACTAAAATTGAACCGAAGTCGAGAGATAGGCAATACGTTTATGTATACATAACAAAAACCCACACACTCCATGAGCACAATCCTTCCAACTAATCGTTAACCCACAATCACACTATGCAATAAGAAATCGCTTTAATCGCCGCCTAGCCTTGGCCTCATACTCCCACTATATGCACACTCCAATCCGTTTCATTTTTTATCCAAAAAGTTTTTATTTTAACAAGAAATGTCCACTGTCTAATAGAAATGTTAATTTTCTCTTAATTTATACATATACATATATATCATAGTTGGGTGCAGGCTGAAATGTGTGCACCAGAAAGTTCCCTCTGATTTGCAATTCACCCACTGTAATCAGAAGATGAAACTGAAGCAATATGTACTTAAAGTGAGGATTCTTAAATTTTAAACAATAAAGCAGTTTTTAACTATAGGACATAAAGTTTTGTTAGTTATTTGGGTGCGCCCTGCAAGGATAAATAAGACAAAAGTCTTGACAATGATGCTGATAATCAAAAATGGCTGAGTGAGAATATTAACCTCCCTTTTAAGTAAACCATAATTTGAAGTTACAATAAAATCGCTGTTTCGAAAATGGACTAATGCCAGTTATGTGGATTCTATTGGTCAAATAAAAATAAAGAATTACGGCATAATTTAATCTTTTCTAGAAATGGCGAAACAATCATTACTTTAACCAATGGAAAAACGCTATTATAAAATCCCAGAACAATTATCTGATAAAAGCACCCTTTGTTCACAGTTTACTAAATGTAAAAACTTGCCTGCTGCAGACTGATGAGCCATGGCAGTAATTCGCTTAGGACAAAGGGCCGAGAACTCAGTAGGGTCTGGATGGCGGTGGCATGGGCATCAGGGGTCCCATCTTTGGGTAGGGCACCGAACCTCCAGCCATGGGATAGAATCCGCCGGAGGGCACGTTTCCGTAGGCTGGCAGGGATGTATTTGGCGGACCCTGGCGCTGTTTGCGCATCAGCTCCTGCATTTTCTCGGCCTTGAGGCGACGCAGGTGCATGGTTCGCCGGCTGGCGAGGAACTCCTCCAGAAAGGCCTCCACCCCAGTATCGCTGTCGTTGAACTTCTTGACCATCTCCTCGGTCTGCTCCTCGCTCTCGGAGGCAGCTGTCTGCAGCAGGGCCAGCGCCGTTTCCGGACCCATTCCGCCCGACTTCTCCTTGAGCTGGGAAAGTTTTTCCTGGACAGAGGAGCACCTGGTGCGTCCCTCCTCCGAGAGTTCCGCCAGCCGGCTCCGCAGCTCGATGATCTGGGGCTCCCGCTCGATGTTGCGCTCCGCCCGACTCCTGTTGTCCTCGAAAACACTAACCTTCTGTGTTCGGAGCACCTGGAGCACTTCGTCAACCTTCTCGTCCAGCTTGTCATCGTTGTTCAGCAGCTCCTTCAGCTCCTCGGAGCCCATGGGAGCGATGGAGGCCTGCAATTGGTTTAGATATTCCTGGTACATCTTCGCTGAATCTCGGAACCTCTCAACAAGACTTTGTGTTGTGCGACTTTATTTTCATTCAATTCTATGACTATTACTTGGCAGTGTGGCCAGATGATCAAATGTTCCCTTCAAATTATCACTAAATAATGCAGTTTTTAGCGCACATTCAAAAGTGGGTTTAAAATATAAATGTTTAGGGAATTCCTAAAGTGTTAATTTGCTACGTTGAAATTCAACGAAAAACGACAAGGTATGGTTGCCTCTCGGATCATCTGAAATCAGGCAAACTTCAATTACGTTTTCTGATAAGACCGGCTGCATTTTATCCCATGGAAGATCCATTTCATCTCTTAACTTAGGCTAATGCTAGCAAGGAACTGATCGCCTTACGGCGAGTATCAGCACAGTTAGCTGAGCTATTAGGATTTCAAATCCCGTCCTCACTTATAACCTGGGCCATTCTCTCCGCATATTTCGAATCAAGCACTCCAAGTTTCCGACTTTATCGAATGCTGATCTGCGCTGTCGGGAATGGTTGACCAAATCATTTCCTGACTGTAACTCAGCATATATTGATGCAAGTCTTACAAGAATATTCCGGTCTGGTTGTCTTCCCTTCGTATTTCAGAAACCTTAGCCATGGGATTACTAAATTACTGGTCCCGGATTAGCACACATTGTTGGGAATATTTTGTTTTCATTTAAAAAAGTGTTTCTTTCCGATGATTTAACACTTTTCAATTCATTTCTAACAATTTTTACTCCATAAAATACTCCATACAAAGTTCATAGGTTAGAATTCGAGTTAATGGCATAAAAATCAAAACATGTGATGTATAAATATTCGCTTATCAAAAGCTATCACACGATGGCTTTTGGTCTTTAATAATAAATTACAAATTTGGGAGGCTGGTTTGGGGAGCAGCACCACTAATTAAGGGTTTGGCCAGCGTAGTGAATCGCCTGCTGAATTGATCCTTTACCAGCTCAGGTGTGACTGTTGATGCCGCATCCAGGTACTGCACTACTCGAATCTGGCCTTGTTCAAGCACGGGAATCTGTCGAACACGAAGTCCCGGGAGGAGTACTTGGGATTGAACTGTAATCACCGTCAGGAGCCCAGCCAGTAGTATAAGGTGCAGCCTCATTTTGAGTTGATGCAGCAGAATGCTTGAGCCTGACTTGTAACTACACATTTTATACCTATACGAAACTTCCGGATGTCCCTTGCTTCCCCCAAATATCGGGTGATTGATCTGCCTCAACCGGTTAGGCAGTGTCGTTATTTTAAATAACTGGATTTGGCAAACGTAATGTTAATGGCCACAATCTTCAGCTCAGACCTCACACTTTGGAAATATGATAACAGTGCGTTAATTTTATTCCCGTTATTCGTGATTTAGGGTTTTACTATTCGTAATCTAGTCGTTCAAGTAATTGAGAAGTAAAAAGACTAGGACGAAAGTGTATTAAATTTAAGTTCGAATCCCCAACCCCCCCCAAGAGTTTCCTGTCCCTAGTGATCTGGAAAATCACATGCCTTGATCATCGATCTAGCGTTATCAGTCGCAATTGCAACAATTAATCTACCTTAATCTTAATTAATTAAAGCTTGTAGTTTTTTGAATGTTTTGCGCTGTGTGGTTTGTTTCGCAAATTAACTTTTTAGTTGAGAAGACAGCAGTGTGTTATTTGGAATTACTAGATACGAATGTGCATGGCACAGTAATAAAATATTCATTGCCTAAATATGCATTAGCTAATTTTTATTGCTCCGCCATGAAATCTTTTTGCAATGTCCTACAAGATGGTAGTTAAAATCGCGGATGAAAAGCTGTTGGCATGTCGCGAAATCCAGTGTTTCCACAACTCAGACACTGAGAAACTGATGAAGACACCGCCAAATCTTCAACGTTTAATGTTGGATGCATAGGCTTTAAATGGTCGAATAGGTTCGATGTGTTTCTGCTTGTACGGTAAACTTTTCCGCTTGATACACATTTCGTCTTATTGGATCTTACAAATAAGTCCACACTTCACATTTTCCAACTCTGGGTCAGTTTTATCAGGAAAGCTTTATTATATAATTTTAATTGTTTCTTACCCAAATTTCCTAACCTCGTGTCCTGTGCTGTAGTCAGGAATGTGCAAATTTCTCACAGCACCATCAATAGCGACAAAAAACAATCGATAGTTTCCCAGCTCTAGCTTCGACTTTGGCCGGTTGGGTTTTCCATCCATGTATGTATTTGAATATATATGGAGTAAAAACGCCAATAAACAGCTCAGTAGGCGGAACCAGTAGACAGCGATTCAGGTGAGCAAGTCGATCTATCCCACGCAGGGCGTTAAATCACACCTGTAATTCCAGAGGGCAATATCGCGCAATCTGGTAACGAATCTTTGGAGGCGACTTACTGCGAAATGTCAGGCGATCGACTGGATGTGATAATCTTTGGGGCCAGTGGCTTCACCGGCAAGTACACGGTTTTCGAGGCGGTCACCGTGCTGCGAGGCTTGCGATGGGGAATCGCGGGCAGAAACCGCGAGAAGCTGGAGGCGGTGTTGAAGGAGATGGGCGCCAAGGCCAAAAAGGACCTGTCGCAGGTGCCTATCTTCATCGCGGACGTCAACGACGAGGCCTCCCTGCTGGAGATGGCCAGAAAGTGCCGGATTGTGGTAAACACAGCAGGACCCTACCGGTTTCACGGCGAAAACGTCGTGAAGTGCTGCATCGAATCGGGCACGCACCATGTGGACGTCAGCGGAGAGCCCCAGTACATGGAGACAATGCAACTGAAGTACGACCAGCGGGCAAAGGAAAAGGGCGTATACGTGGTCAGTGCCTGTGGTTTTGACTCTATCCCCGCCGACATGGGGGTCATCTTTGTGGAAAAGAACTTCGACGGCGTGGTGAACTCCGTGGAGACCTTCCTAGAGAGCGGAATCAAAGAGGGAGAGAGTGGCGGAGGCACTGCCGGACTTAACTACGGAACCTGGGAGAGCGCTGTCTACGGGCTGGCTCATTCCGACGAGTTGCGCGGCATCCGGAAGCAGCTGTACTCCCAGAGAATGCCCAAGTTTTATCCCATCCTCCAGCCGCGACCGCTGATCTTCCGCTCCGCCGAGGTAGACAAAGTGTGTTTACCTTTCCCCGGCTCCGACCGCTCGGTGGTGATGAGGTCGCAGCGCTTCCTCTACGAGCAGAACCAAAAGAGGCCGGTCCAGATGCAGGCCTATGTGGGATTTCCCTCTTGGCTGGTCGCTGGCGCTGTTATCCTCTTTGCTAGCATCTTTGGTCTGCTGTCAAAGTTTCAGCTGGGACGCACGCTGCTGCTTAATTACCCTGGCCTATTTTCAGGAGGACTGGCCTCCCGTTCCGGACCAAGCGAGGAGTCCATGGAGCGCACCTATTTTAAGATGACTTTCAAGGCCACTGGCTGGCCCAAAAGCGATCGTCTGGCCGAAAGTTCAGACCAGTACACGGAGTCCCCGACCAAGACGCTAATGGTCCGTGTGTCGGGCATGAATCCTGGCTACGGAGCCACCTGCGTGGCCCTGCTCTCCACGGCACTGACCATTCTTCGTGAGTCAGACAAGATGCCCAGCACAGGCGGAGTGCTGACTCCAGCTGCCGCCTTTTCTAAGACGGGCCTAATTAGCGAGTTGGAGAAGCACGACCACGGCATCAAGTTTGAGATTCTGGCCAACAAGTGAATTCCAGAACACACCTTCACACAATGGCTCTCTTTTAATCGATTTTCTTGGCTGTTACTCGCGGTTTCAACTGTAATTACATAAGCACTTATTAAATTTACCTACACATCCGCTGTTGTGTACCCTTATAATATTTGCCGATTTCAAAGTTCAGAGGCAACAATTACCTGTTGCCTCTGTGAATTTTGCACCTCAGAATAAATTGAGATGCGGAAAACTGATTCTCTGACCGTTCAAGGTAAATATTGTCATGATTAACATCGTTAGTTGCGAGTCTAGTCCAAGCATTTTGCTTGATGAATGTTCAGCGGCTACTCGCAGGCTGATTACTTTCTATACCCATTATTTTTAGAGTAAGAGGGTATACTAGATTCGTTGAAAAGAATGTAACAGGAAGAAAGAAGCCTGAACATTATTGATCAGGATCAGTAGCCGAGGAGATCTGGCCATGTCCGTTCGTATGAACGTCGTGATCTCAGGAACTATGAAAGCTATGAGGTTGAGATGGAGATTCCACTCAAACGGAAAATTTCCCAATTCATTATTTGTCTTTCCAATTTCTATCGATATGCTAAACAAAAATTTTGTCACGCCCACAAACTGTCCAAAACTCCCACGCGCACACCTTTGAACATCTTTTTTGATATTTTTCTTTTTATTTATTTTTTTTTTTCAATTTCTATCGATATGCCAAAAAAAAATCTTGAACCTTGTTAAGCTTTAATAATTTTGGGTCAACCAAATCTGAAATGCCTTTCAATCACTTTATAAGCAGGTTAAATGTCTGGTTTGGAGCATAAATCTGGAGGGGATTCGCAGCGTAGACGGTCACGGGCAGGTTCCACACCATCGTCTCCACAGGCATTTCGGCCGGTGCTTTTAGCTCCCCGAACTCCGGATTTGGAATGCCAAAGTCCATCAAAGTGGTGGTCACAAACTCGAAATGCAATCGCCATCGGACGTCGACGAGGTCAGTGCGGAATGTGGGTGTTACATGCAGCGGAATAGGCACCACGACCTGGGTCTGGAGTGTGGCGTAGCACACTTGGTGGGAGGTGGAAGTGGTCGAAAGTTTCCCGATTGGCTCAGGCGCCTCCTTATCCCGAGAACTCGCCGATGTGGCCGACTTGTGGAGGTTGTCGGCGACCACTCCGCTGGCTATGCTAGCCATATCAAAAGAGTTAATCGAGGAAACATCATCGCCCGTCGGGGATTGGGATTGCAGCTGGCTATGCACTGGCTGCGGCCGGATGGAAAGTTCCTGCTGCTGCAGCTTAACCGAGAACTGGACGCAGCGCACCTGGTAAGATGCCAAAAGATAAATATTAATATAAATATATATAAATAATAAAAATAGTAATCAAAATATTTTCCGAAATATACAACTTAAATAGTCGGGCAATACCACAGAAAATCAATTTTGGAAATATCACCAACCTTTTGGGGGTTCACACCGGGATCAAAGTCCAGGCTGCCCACAATGTCCTCGCCGAGCTTATAGGCAGGCTTAAACAGACAAAAGCGGCCCACGAAGCCACGCTTGTTCGAGATGCGATAGAACTTCGGTGCCCGACGAGCGGTTACGTTCTGAAAGACACAGAGCAGCGGATATAAAAAGGGTATAGCTTATTAAAGCTAGATTTGAATGACTTTCTAACCTTAAGGTGGTGCCAGGATATCTCCAGTTCGCTGATCTCTCGCTTCTCCAGGAATGGATTGGTGGGCGCCAGCTCCTCGTTGGTCTCAACGGTTACGGGAAGCTCATCGGGCCGGGAAATTATGGGAATGGGCAACACGCGGATGGGAACGGTCAGCGTTTGCACCTTGGACTTGACACGTTGGGTAGCAATGGTGATCTTGTAGAAGTACCGGATGTTGTGACCTCTGTATGTGGGTGGGCCATCGCGCGGAACAAATTCATTAAAGAAGTCTGCAAGGTTACATACTCGTAAATAAAACCAAATAACTAAA
Organism: Drosophila erecta; assembly: GCF_003286155.1. Classification (NCBI taxonomy): domain Eukaryota; kingdom Metazoa; phylum Arthropoda; class Insecta; order Diptera; family Drosophilidae; genus Drosophila; species Drosophila erecta. Next base: position 27,245,294 of record NW_020825194.1, read on the forward strand.
CATAAACACAGTTCTTGTAGGGCAAACCGCTCACTCATCTTGGCTTACTCACACATCTTGGTCTCTCCGGGCTGTAGGCGGAGATCGCAGAAGAGGATCTTGGGCTTCGTGGCCACAATCACTTCGCCCGGCGCCTGGGTCACCGCATCTAAGGCCGTCCTGCCGATCATCTCGGTGAGCTCCGCGGCTCTGTCCCCAGCGGAAGTGGAGTAGCTGGTTTTCCGGTAGCAGTGCAGCTGTGCCGAGGCCCAGGCCAGGTTCTCCGGGCTCCTGATCGGATTTGTAAGGTGAATCAAGGGAGTAAACAAGGTAACAGCTCGGCTTACCTTGCTTCGTTGGCATCGCGGGCCTGGGACGCGGTTTGCTCGTCGGAGAACACTTTGTGGGTGAACTCGATCAGGCACTCGACTCTTTCGCCAGTGGCGTAGATGGCCGAGTCCGCCCGCAGCAGTTTTGCCTTAATTTCAATCATTTATTTACGTTTATTTTGTCGAGACTCCCGTAGAGTGACCGTTCGGGGAAATAGTGTTAATGTTGCGCAGGCACAGTTCGAAAGTCCGCCGATAGGGCGCGTTCCCCAACCGTTTTTCAAATGTCCCATCTCTGATAATGGATTTTTTCTAACTTGGTTTTATATTCAAATTTATTTTAGCACTTTAAACGAATCCCAAATAGGCCTGGGGCTTGAACTCGAAAGACTGTCATTCGAGCACGAGTCTCCCCAGAATCCAGATATATTTTATATTCTGCAGAGATCATGTTCAACGGAATACCCACCCTGATGAAATGCCCTGCACGATCGCCCTATCTGTGCGGTCCCAGCGGGTTTAGTTTCGACAATTGTTTGCGGTGAGTTGCACCTACGTACTTCCCACTTACTTTGCTCAAAGGCAGTCGGAACACAAACTTATATACGTATCCACATTCAAGAGTCAAGCATCCGCAAGCCAACCTCCCTCAACCAAATAGAAATCGAAAACATTTAGTTGGAACAACTAGCACAAGTTTGTTATCCATATTTTTCCTGATTCCGTACTCCTCCCACAGCAACAAAAGACTTATGGAGAGTGGCCTTTCGGAGCCGGATCGCATTGCCACTGGCACCACCATAGTGGGCATCGTTTTCGATGGCGGCGTGATCATTGGCGCCGAATCCAGGGCGACCAGCGCCAACATAATACCCTCGAATAGAAGCCGCAAAATTTCCCAGCTGCAGACCAACATTTTGTAAGTATGCAATGGACATACTAGACCTTGGAACGTCCTTCGACTTCCTTTCATCAATTTAATTTCAAATTTCAAAACTTGGGCTTAAAGTAAATGTATTATGGATCAACCCCCCAGTGCCGGTGGTGCTGGAGTCGCTGGAGACACGACCGCCCTGATGCAACTGATGCGTGCGCAGCTGGAGCTGCACCGGATGAACACTGGCTTCCGGAGGGTGCCTGTGCGCTGTGCCAACCAGATGATGCGGCAGCTGCTGTTCCGCTTCAACGGGAACATGCAGGCGAACGTGGTCATAGGCGGCGTGGACGCAAGCGGAGCCCACCTATTCTGCACCCGGTTCGATGGCACCACGGACTCAGCGCCATTCACGTCACTCGGGTCCGGCGACCAGTCGGCCATGTCCATACTGGAGTCGCGGTGGTCGGAGGATATCTCCGAGGAGTCCGCCTGCGCCCTGGTGTGCGATGCCGTGGCCGCGGGCACGAAGAACGACCTAAACTCCGGCGGAATGGTCCGCCTCTGCATCGTGCGCTGCGACTTCTCTGTGCAATGGAAGGAGCAGCACCCCCTCAAGGACCCCCCGAGTCGCACCTACCGCCTGGCTATCAAGCCGGGCTGCACCACCGTTCTGTCCACCATCGTGCACCAGGTGGTTCCCTGGAGAGGCGCCCCGGCTGGGCCCGCGCCAGCAGGCAGCCAGGGTCCGGTGCCAGGGAGTAGCAGAGCCTCCAGAGAGGAGGAGGCCCGGCGCAGGCCCCACAGTCTGTCGCCCCCTGGGGCCAAAAGGTGGAAAGGAGACAGACAATGTCCTTGACGAGGCTCTGGTTGGAGGACTCATCCGGACGGTTCAGGGATTTAGCATTCCAATATCTGCACTTGAAAGGAGTTTGTACTTAGTTGGATTACTTGGAGAATACGTTGCTGCTAAAGTGGTTAAATGTTAGGCATTTTATTCGTCCTCATAAATAACAATAACAATCCACAAATTGGATTGTTAAGTAAGCCAAGAACAATTTTAAAAATCTCTGGAACCAGTTGGATTTATTATAAATAAGTGGATTGGCACTTTCCGCCTTTTCAACCTGTTGCTATTGAATTAAAAGCCAATGCAGATGGCGGTAAAGTGGCAAATTTGTACCAAAACGGCCGCTGAATAGCTCCAAACGACTTTGTTATACAAACGACTTTGTTATACAAAAATAAACGAAACAAATCCCGTGGAAAAGTCTTAAAAATTGTTTGTGTAGTTGTGGTAATGGCTTAGATCGGTGGGTTGGAGTCTTTGCTAACTACTCAGCAAAAGTGCTATCCCGTCTTTGTGGCAAATTTAGGGTATGCAGCCTTTGGCATTTATCGCAAGTGGCAATGTGGTCACACTGCGTGCATTCTGCGCAAGCCTAGTTGCGGTCATACCGCGGAAAAATGTCGAAGGCGCGCGTCGCTCGCGTTTCTTGAGTTCTGATTCCAAACGAAAACGAATTGGCAACAAGTGCGGTGATCTTTATTATTCTCTGCGCATCGCCCGCGTTGAAATCGCAGTCTGTGAAAAGTGCGTTTTGTTTTTCGATTCGATTTGGGCAGCCTCGCGCTTTCTCCGCGATATTCGCATTCCCCTGCGCACTTGGCTCGCTTTGACGCCGACGTCGACTGCGCAGCCGTCGCGACGCGAAATGTGCAACAACAAGTTAAACAGCAACTACAACACAGCAACAACAACACATCGACAAAGTTAACAAATATTTAATTGCGGGCTTAATTAAATTAGCAGCCCCACAGTGCAGTGCAAAAACACGCAATAAGGAAAAGGAAAAAGGAGGAAAACGCTGGTCATTCTGCGCTCCCACCTGGAATTCAAAGCTGGATAAATTGGATTAAACCGGGCGACAAGGAATTAAAGGTACACAAAGCCCCCTTGATATTTATGAGCTCCGCCACCCCTCTCGAAAACAGAAGCAACAATTGCCATGTCCGGCTTAACAACAATAAAAACAACGACGGCATTCCAACGGCGTCTGCTTTGTTTTCCACATACTGGAAGCCACCCGCTCCTCTTTAAGCTGCCTTTCCTTCCAACGGGGGAAAGGGACGCTTGCAGCGGGATGTGGTTTTGCGCTTCTTCTCCATTCCCTTGTTCTTTGCGAGAAAAAGAAAAGGGTGCGTCGACATATCTATTGTTGTTTTTTTCGTGACGGTATACTTTACTTTTCTTATACTTTATTTTGTTGCTCACCTTCACACGTTATCAGAGTGTTCATTTTGATCGTTTGTTTCGCTGGCGAAGAGGAGAAGTCTCCACTCCACTGCTCCCTCACGCCAAACAGTTATACCTGTTTCCAAAAGAGCGCGCGAGCGAGAGAGATTGAGAGAGGGTGATAAAACGAAGCAACAGAAAAATCTCCAGTGGAGAGCGCCACTGGAAGATCGGAATTTTTAGAGCTCTGCTCCGACCAACAGGTTTCAGTAGTAGTAGTGCTTACTTTTCTACTACGATTTTTGTCGCGGCAGAATTCTGTTTTTCCACTCCCTCTCTGTTTTTGCATGGCAACTTTCGGTCATTGTACTGTTGTTGTCTTGCCCACCGCAAGAGAACAACAACAATTGGAGAAGCACTGATAGCGATGTACAGTGGGGCAGTCCAAACTAGAACCTATAAATGTAATTTGTCTTCCAGTTGTGATTTAGCCTTTCAGGTATACTAAATTGATAATTTAAATGTTTTGTTATTTTCGGTCATAAAAGTGTTGTTTCAAAGAATCTTATTTTTCGGGTTAGCAATTTGTATACGGTATTATTTTGACTTTGATATAGTGATAAGTAAATATAACTTTTTAAAATTATTGAATTATTATTATTTAAATAAATGAAAACTGGAAGTCGAGGGAAAAAGCGACCACTGTGGCTCCATAAGCTCGTTTCTCTTTTTCTCTGTTTCTCATTCGCGCCAGCTCCATTTTCGCCTTTTTCGCACACCTCACTGCATGCGACTGCAAATTTGTGCAGCTGAACTTTGTACTTCTTTTTTTCACATGACTCATGAGCTCGCTTTATTTTGGTTCTTGTTACCGTTTTACGAGTTTGGACGAGCAATATTTGTCGGTGTAAACAGTGTTACCTGTTACCATTTACCAATTTTATCAATGGGCACGCTCCACATTCCAATGAACTTATCGCGGGCTCCATTGCCCCAAAAACAACCGAGCGAGATAAACCAAAATTTAATGGCACAATGCAGTTGCATTGACATCAGCTGATAAGGGACCCAAGGAAAGCAGGCATCTGATTACCACTCCCCAGAAAATGGACTAAACCAATACCAAGGGCCAAGTAAACAAGGTAAATAAATATAAAAACTGAAAAAAAGTGCGGGGAGAAACGGAATGTGCGGCGACATTACCCAAACGTCCATGCAGCGCGAAAGAGATGGGGAAATTTGGCCCACGAGCACAGGTGCAAGATAATCTAATTACGCCACGGCAAACGAGCTGCAATCCAAACAGTCGAATATTGGGCCGCCGATAATAGCGGTTTTAAAATTAACGTAGATCAGGAGTTTTGCAATGGGCTATGACTCAGTCTTTCTAGTTTCCAATTGGTTCAGTTTGAAATGCTATTCGTTCTCTAAATATGGCTCATACAGGCTTTTATGTTTTAATAGTGATCAATGAAATAGTGAAAATTAAACTACTCCCGAACTCAAAATTCAAATTTATGTAATTTTTATTTATTATAAATAATAGATACAATTTCTTTTAAATATATTGATTACAAACCTTATAATGTGTGTCAGCTAATAGGTAGGCACATAGTATTTGACCCACATACGTTATATCTAAAAGCCACACTTGATGGGAAATCTTTAAGTAGCTTAGGAAATTGTTGAAGTAGGAGTTTTGAAAGCTGATTACAAATGTCTTGGGTATTTCTTTCTGTGTGGGAAGTGGGCAATCAAAGTCCGAACTGGTCAGAGTTCTGTCTTGGATAATCTGCATTCTCAGTCCTCTGGCTCAGCTGCAATTTAACGCCCCACAATCCCCCAACTCCCGTCTCACGTCTCCACTCAAATTCCCCTCCGATCTTTTATTTGCGCCTATTTGGCAATTCCTCATTTGCCGCTTGGCGCGTAATTGGACTCCTTTGTGATTCTGGGTTTCCAAATGCAAATTGTTTATTTTTGGCTGTGGCTTTATGTTCGCACGATCGCCACCCCCTTCTCCGCCTTTTGTTTACTTTTGCTTTCGGCGCTCCAGCGATACTTTCGGAATTCTGCCCGGCGGATTTGCTTTGCGCACATTTCTAGTTCGTTTCGTGGTGATTTTGGGGGAGTTTTATCTGGAAACCCGAGCATTTGTCCGTGCAGCTGTTTTGGAGTTGTTTTCTTGAGGCTCGGATATAATGCGTTATTAAAGCTCTTGTAGATGTGCTTATGCTAATTCCAGGAACTCACAAAAAGAAGGCGTGAAAAAGTAATAATCTAATTAATCGGAACAAAAGAAAATCATAATTGCAATGATAATGTTATCTCTTAACGGAGAAAATAGAAATCCGATAAACTTTGGAAATGGAAATTAATGGCAAGCTTTGAAATTTAAAAATATCGATTTCATTCATTATCTACGAACTGTTTTATATAATTCTCATGTTTCATTTTAGATTAGGTAGTCTATAATCTTGATTTGCATCTGCAGCAAAATTTTAATTGTTGCTCAGGACCGAGAATAAGATCCGATGTTTGCAATCCTTAATTGTTGTTCCCAAATTACAAATAAGATTCTCAAATAAAACTGTGACTAGACCAGGTTTCCCGCTGATCGGTCGGGTGCGGGTCGGCCACGCCCACCTTTGGGCCGCGGCAAATTCCGCCCCTTCGAGGCTCAAACGTGCCCAAACCCGTTTCGAAAATCAAATACCGCGCCAGTCACTCACTATTGCCGTGTAGTGGGCTACGGCTCACTCGCCCGATCGGCCAAGAAACTCGTTTTCTTCTCCGCCTGACCGTGATTTTATTTTGGTTTTGTGTGCTTTTTGCTGCCGTTTCTGCAGCGTGCTCTTTTTCTGTTTGGTTTTGTGCTTTTGTTATTTTTGCGAGTGAGTTATTGTTATTGTAGATCAAACTTGACTGCTGGTGTGTGTGTGTGTGTGCCGAGGAGAGTATGGTCCACTTTGTTTGCATTTCATGTGCGCGGTTTCATGTGAGAAAGTTTATAGATCAGTTGTGGCTCGAATTTCGCGCTGGCCAACGCCCGTATACTGCCCATAGTAGCTGCAGGTTTCCTACTCCTCGCCCATTTACTGTAGTTGAATAATTCGAAAAGGAAATGTAGGGAGAAAAAAGTATTTTGCTTGCAGAGTGAATCTATCAAGAACCGTCAGATGAATCGCTCAGACCGCTTGTTCCCTGGGCAATAAAAGTGTATGCTGATTTATCTGAATATTAAGTGATATTGCGCCGACTCTGCGTTATCGCTATCATAATAAAAATAAACTTTAAAGGCATGCCAATCCGTCCACATCATCCATGAAGTCACTGAAGCACCCTTCCTCCAGGTCGCGGAGGAATCTCCAGCGCAGGCATTCCTCTATTACATGTCATCTGACAGTTGGCTTAATGGAAACGTCTACACGTGGTAATCTGCATTTGGTGATCGCTACCAGATGTCGTCAACCCGACAAACCAACCGTTTGTGCATTCCTATCGCATAATAGCCCGACATGGGAACCTGCGTGCAAAACAAAGGAGACGCATTTGCCCACATCCCAGAACTCGTTGACTTCTCCTCTCCAGATCAAGGAGTTCCATTATCCTGGCCCTTTTTCTTCTCGACGCTGATTGACGGGCGACCCTTGCAATTGATGGACAGAAATGCGACAAACAGGCTAGAGGTGCAACAATGGGCCGTCCTCCGCGAGCTGACTGTACTTCTTCTGCATTTCCCTCGCGGCTTGAATGAACCCCGATCCAGGAATTCGGCCTGGAAATGCCAATTGGTGTAACTCGTAGGGGAAAACTGTTTTCCAACCACGTTCTGGGCCAGTGCACAACGCTGTCCCCCGTTGCATACACTGAGAACATTTTGCTCAATTTGAACAAATTAACGATATGAGAGGAAAATGGTTCACGTAAAAGCAAATCTTTCGGTCTTGCAAATACATCAATAATGAATTTTTTAAGAATCAACAATATGTTTTAGTTTCAGTCTTAAGATTCAAAGCAAAAGTGGGGAGGAAGAATTAAAATTATGCTTAAATCAAATTAAATTATTCTTATAGATCAGAATTACTTTTTTTGCTGTGTACCCTTGTGATCCTTTTTATATCTCTTATTTCGAGGCTTAGTGATTCGAAACGTGTGCGTGTGTTGCCTTTAGCTAGCTACCTGCTTTGCATGATCTCGATTTTGTTACCTGGTCTGGACTGTTAGCCCTTTGTCTCTATGGGAATATGAGAATCGGGAATGCTCTCGAATCCGCCGTGGTATGTCTGTATGTATGAGGGATGTTGGTGCAACACAATTCCACCCCTGACGTAAACACGCAGAGGAATACCATTAGAATGCGCTTGGCAACAAGTTTGGCAGAGTGTACTCGGTTCCAGAGATACTTATTTGAGGGTACGAAATATTTGCGCGGATTATGCGGGTATATGATTAGGAAGATTTATGGGATCGAATTGTTTCTCTTTAACTGTTGAACATTCAAGCTAAAAAACAATAACGCTTTTTAGAAGATTTCTTTTCAGCTTTACAAAAATCACTAAATGTTCCTCCAGTGGCACTTGAAAGTCTAGAGAAAACAGATGCTTTTTTTGGTGCACGAAGATTATGCGGAATTCGGTATTGTTTCAGTTTTGTCAGCGCCCTTTGATTGGTGGATTGTCAAATTCATTTCACTATTTGAGCAGGATCGGCGTCGCAGGCACTCAGACTTCTCCGACTGTCACACAAATGAATGCATAATGATGTCTTAATGTGTCTACGACGGTCTGCCATTACGTCTGTCTGCTTGTCTGAATATCTAAAAATTTGAAAGAAAATGCTTCTCTACGTTTTTTCAAGTACCGCCTCATTGAAACTAATTATTTGTCCGTATTCGAGTCTCTGAGCCGAGACAGCTTACTACCAGCTATTTGTTTTGGTTTTCACCTAGCGGCGGTCTTTTGGCCTTGTCTGTGCCCTATTTGAACAGCTGCAAATTCAACGCCTTTCTACCTCGGTTGCGTTTGCCCGTAATTACAAAGATGTAAGATCTTGTCGAGCATTTTATGGGACGCCATCAGCAGATGCTCAATTTATCCACAGTTTAGTTGTTTTCTTGTCCCGACATGTTGGCATCATTTCGCAATATTCCAGTTAAAATAAGATGTGTATTCGAATATTTCTGATATAGTCATGAAATAACTCATTAAACCCAAAAGCAAGCAGTTGAATAAAGGTAAAAACCTTACAATTAGAGCTCAACTTTTAGCTAATACAGACAACTATCTGAAACACTTTACTTTTTTATAATTACAAAATGTAATTGGAGCTTTATTAATTAATTATACCGATTCACTTCAGATATCCAAAATACCTGTGTATGTGATTAAGTAGGGAAAGTCTCAAAATCTGTTCAAAGGGAAGGGAAGTGAAGGTTTACAAATGTAAATTGAATGTTAATTGCTAGGCTACGTAATTTCTATTAACCAAACGCAGGTCAACACGGTCAGAAGCATTTGCAAAAAGTTAGAAAGGGGAGTGTCTTGTGAAAGAGCACCTCCAAATGACCCAAACCACATTAATTGGCCAAACTCAGATAATTGAATGGCAATCGCTGAGAGTTGACAGCTGGCCTGCGCAATGGACAACGCAGCACGATTAATAAATAGACATGCCAATCGTCGAATCCATGTGGCATTCCACACTGCCAACCGGTTGTGATTAGGAATATCTTCCCTATCCCCGTGAAACATCTTGCCTCCCTGTACTCCCAGATTTTCTTCCACAATATATCTGCATTTATGAGTGACATGACGGATTGCGTCTGTTGGTGATTAACCAAGCGACCGGCTTACAAATTGCTTATGGCATTTAATTAAGATTCCCGAGCAACTGTGGGACTGTTAGGAAATTCAGTATGCGGCTGGGTTATAATATTCAAAGCTATGGGTGAAACTAGATTTAGGACCGGATTGAAGAATGGAACATGGATGGTATTCATAGAATGCAATTTATTATTGAAAAATATTTTTAATGAAAATTTTGAGTTTGTTTTGATATGGCTTAAACTATTAGATATGTATGTATGTTAAACTGATTTTTTCGATATAGTCAGTTCTCTTGGTGCATTTCTGGAATCGAATTCCATCTTAGAAAGTTGGCGAAAGATTGTAAAGCAATTTCCCTTTCCACTTTTATGAGTTTTATTTCCTTTCTCGACACGACGTTTTTCACGATAATTGGAATTATACTGCAAATTGTCAATTGCCGATGTCGCCTGCGTCTTTATCGTCATCTTTAATGTCTCCTCTTTGTGGTTTGTATCGTGTTTATCGTTTATGGGCGTTGTTCGGTCGAGTGAAAGTTTCAAATTCCAAGAAGTATGCCCTGAAATATGTCTCTGAGTCGTTCAGTTCTTGCCATTAGAAGTAAGTACACGATCATTTAGCAACCGCAATTGTTGCTACTTTACCTATTCCTCAGATGAGGGCAATCAGCGGCTTCAAAGCGAGGAACAAGTTCCCGGCATTATTTTCCCACATTAAATGAGTACCCAAAGCTGACTTACTTCACGTAGAGAATGAGTCTGTACAGTGCGATTCAAAATCTTCAGACTGTGCTTGCTTACAATTTTGGTGAGTGGCTTTTCTTGGAATTACCCATTCCTGAGGACTTATACTTTTAAATGTTTATGAATGTAATAGTACTTTCACATAAAATCTCTTGCATTGGGTTTTTAAGATACATGGCCTACACTTCTGTCGCGCACTGTAGGTCACCCTGCATATCGGATGCATTAAACAAAGCGCTGGCAGTCGCGTCTGTTAACCGGTTAATTGCTTCCTGGCCTAATTAGGCACCGGTAGTCACAACAAACTCAACAGCATGCAAAATGGCAACATCAGATATAGCCACACTCGAGGCAAGTTAACAGCTCGAGTGCTGCCCAAAGCCGGACGGCTCGGACCACACCTGACCACCTGGGAGGAAGGCTTTTTCCCATTCGGCCACTTTTCACACTTTTTAATTACGCAGAGAGAGACGAAATCTTCTTTCTTTTGTTTGTTTTCACCTGACCAAACGTTTTTGAATATTCATAAAATCTATATTACTGCACACTTCAGCTGGTGATGTCGTAATCAGTGTATGCGGAGAAATCTCTTAGTCCAAACGCGATCAAGATAGGTTCCGTAATTTTATCTTGTTGTATGAACTAAATTGTATCGTAACTTAGCGTCTATATAACTCGAATTAGCATTTATCTTTACGTCGTTACTGAGGCGTCCATCAAATTTGCAATCAGGGCGCTGTGGATTCACTCGTTGTGGCTTAATATAAATTACCAAGTTAAGCCTATCCAATCCGTAGGCGGTGTGGATATAGTACCCATTTCTCAGATCCCTAAGATTCTCTGCATTCTCCAGATACAGGAAGTCATAAATTTGTATGCCAGATCGTCCATAGTCTACCTATATTGCCGCGCCCCACACTATGATCAATGCATACTTAATTAGTTAATTTTTCATAAATTTCTGCTTAGGAGGGTGTGCCGGTTTCGTCAGTGAGGTACTAAAAATGTAGAAAGATGTTACCCAGAACTTCGAAATATGTTACCTTGAACGTAATGCTTATATCCAATCTTGAATCAAGTGTTTTATTTGACGAAAATAATTTTAAAATAAATTATCATCAGCATATCCCAAAAATGTTGTTTGTTAAGTTTCTTCAATTCTTACATCAAGTTAAAAGATATTTTTGTTCGTAACCATAACCTATATTTTGCCACCACCCATGTACGTTCTGTACTCACCATATAAGTAAGAAAGAATACAAACACAAATATTTATGAATTTTAAACAATGAATAACTTGATTATGCGCACATGCAAAAATGCACAAATGTGGGGAAGAACCCTCCTTTCCTTTTCCCCTTTGTAAAGTTATTATTTGCATGCATAACTCATTCGATTTTCAAGTCGAGTTGGGTGCTCGTTGTGCTAATTACGAGAAAAAATATTTGGTAGATGTGTAGAAACAGAAAACGTGAGACGAAAAATCACTGAAATTGTGATAAAGAAATCGATTCACCAAAGCGGAAACTATTAATAAACTTTCACTTGTTGTGGTTTATCTGCAGATATTTTTCCCACTCAATCAATGACTGTTGATGCAGCTATTAGGAATAATAATGAAGTGATTTTGCCTTTTTATCATACAACATTTTGAGGCCTCCGCCCTGTTTGTGTGTTAATTAGTGGAGTTTGCCCACACTGGTCCAAATATTTACTATGCAAATATTTACTATCAGGCAACAGGTTATTGACTGACATTACGGAAATGTAGACTTATCTTGATCTGGCTTATCTTTGTGCTTATCTTGATTGCTGCGGCACTTCATTGAAGGTTTTTTGGGCAATCGGAATTTAAAACCATAGTCAAGTATTCGATTACGAAAATAAATAACCCCATGATCCAAGTCAAAATGATTATCTTGTAGAAATTTCATGAACAATGAGAAATATTGGATGGTATCCCTGATTATGATACACTTTCTTTATTATTTACCATGGCTGACTGTCTTTACTTGATTTCGCAACTAACCCAAGAGTTAGTCATGCCATCAGTAACTTCGACAGAGCTTCCTATGGAATGGCTGTGATCTCGAGATCTATTTCTGTGTGCTCTTGTACACCTACGCTGACTCAGCCGGTCGATCCCTCGCCACACTTCGTCTAGCAGCGATTCGGAGCTCATTAAAAATTGCGTTCAACCGAATTCCACCAAGCAATTAAGCGTGGCCCAGCAGCGGAGAAAATTCAGGCACAACAATGACAACCAGCTTGACTCATAGTGGCTGTGTTTGGACTTTTGTGTCCCATACTGTTTGGTCACATCACTCGCTTCCTGCTCAGTTCGGCGGTCAACAAGCCCGACCCAACGCAAAAGCGTTAAGCAAATAATAACAATAACAGAAGTCGCAAAAAAGAGAAGAAACAGTCAATAACCACGTTGGTATGCCTTTTGAAGCCGTTTGCCGGTTTATTGTTTTCTTCCCCACTCTCGGGGAAAACTGTTTTCGTATTTTTTGCCAAAACACTTACAATAAATTTCTAAGCATATCTTATTAAAAGCTAGAAAGTCCCAACATTAGAAGAGGTACATTGTGAAATTCTCTAATTCAGATTTTGAGTAATGTTTTTAAGATATGTGTGCAATTATAAATATGACACTCTGTTTTATTTCACTAAATAAAAAGTAGAGCAATAAAAGGGGCTCGACATACTAATGGCGCCAAACCTTTTTGTAACTACTTCCGATTTTAAAACGTATTTTTTTATAAGCTAGAACGCATGAATTTTTATACTTTTCGTGATTTGTGTCTGGTAAAAGTGACGCCGTCTTAAGAGGCAAAACCAAGTCAGAAGCAGAAAGTAGGAAGCCCTAAAAGGGCAGATCAAAGGGACCCGTGGAAAAGGGCTAGCAAGAGCAATCGACCGAAAGACAAACAAGACGGACAAATACTATGTAGTCAGATTTCCGACTTAAAAGTATGTTTAAGTGTCATGAGTTTCTTTATAACCCAGAAGAGGGTATTTTAAATTTGCCAAAGCAAAGAAAATATTAATGCAATGCCATAATTTTCTTATTGACTATATACCTGGGCTTAGGCAAATTAAAAATGTGCGACTTTGCCTATTAAATTAGGATAAACCCCTCAAAGAAGTTGGGTTTTGGAAGCTAAAAATTGGAAAGCTGGAATTGTTTTCAAAAATATATTTTCAAAAATATTTTTCAAAAATTATTTTTATTTGCCCACGTCCAGTTTTAAGCTTAAAAAATCTGGGTTCGGTAAAATCGAATTTTTCAAATTTGAAAACTGGAATCGTTCGCCAATGTTTGCCCACCAAAAGTTGACCTTTTTTAATTTTTTTTTTAATCACAATAACATTGTTTGCCCACGTTTGACCACCCTTTAGAATTTTGAAAAAACTTTTAGTTTGGAAAATATAAGCCCTTAAAGAAATAGACATTTGCCCATATCTCAAACTAAATATGTTCAAACTAAATAGTTGCCCATCCTTCAAAAATGGGTTTTATCATTTGCCCACCCTTTAAAATAGTTTTTATCGTTTTTCCAAGCTTAAAAGTAATTCATTTCGTTTGCCCAATTTCTAATTTCGTGAATTGGAATTGGGAAAAATAAATCCCTCTTTTTATATAGAGAGTAAAAGAAGAGAGAACGCTCCAATCGATTTCCTCAACTATCAGATACTCATTACTCACCTAGTGAGAGTTCGAGGGAGAAATTTCAATAATATGTTATGTCGTATCGGAGAAAATTTAGAAGATAAATGGAAAATGGAAGCAGCACAATTATTTTGAACAGATTGATTCAGCTACTGATCCTGACTATGAATATTTATACTTTATAGGGTCGAAAACGCTTTCTTCTACCTGTTACGTTTAACGAGTCTTGAGTACTCTTCAAATTACGGGTATAATTACTTGTATTCTACCTAGTCTCCATAACTATCTCGTCTTACTCTGCACAGTATTTTCTAAAATTAATGGCATTATTTTTATATTGTTCATACACATACCTTTGTGCAGACTCTGTTTCGGGTGTTTCCGTTGGGGAACTACAGATTAGCAATTTCCCCACATAGTCTTTATTAAAATTGTCCATCCTCCGGCTGTTTCCGTTTGTTTTACAAACCCACTGACCCCGAAATTAATTGAAACACAAAGAAACACGAGCACACACACACACACACTCTCTGATCGAAAACTGCAACCGGCAACAAGTTTTGCAAACATGCACTTTGCAAGCAGAAGGGGTGTCGAAGGGGAGGCGCAAGTCATGTGAGGTGGGTCTATTGCCGCGCTGCAGGTGCCAAAGCGACAGCTGCATAAAAAACGAAAAGCAGCGAGAAAGAAAAAACTTTTAGTTATGCCTAGGCCAGCAACAATTTTACATGTCCCAGACCCACTTTGTGAGGCTTGGAGCTTCTCAGAAACTGCATCTGTATCCGAAACGCGCATATGTATGTGGCTGAAGTGGTAGCATTACAGTAATTGAAAAGATACTCGTTAAAAATTACATTTTGTGCTTATAATATGGACAAGAATACAAGCATTTTCAGTAGTTAATATTAAGGAAAAATCGCCTAACATTATTTAATACATACGGGTCTGTTGCTATCTTAACCTCAGCTGTTCGGCATCTGAGCATGTAAATGTATCTCGGTTTTGTAGTTTGTTGTCTTCGTACACGTACATTCACCTCTTCTTCTGTTGATGGACTTTGTTTTGCTCATTCGCCTTGTATTGCGGTACTTCTATTTTAGCCTTTTCACTGTTTGTCTCTTTTTAGCCATCAAACGACACTTTTATTTCCCTGCGGTTTCCGACTCGTTTTTTTATTATCTCTCCTCTTGCGATCTTTTCGACGGCATTTTCCCTCCCAAATCAGTAGCACAGAAATTCCATCCTCTTGAAATGTAACCTTTATGTCTTTTTAATAATGTTGTTCAGCGACTATATAGTTAGTTTCTTATTCATCAACATAAAAAGCCACCCCACTTCTTGTAAGAGCAATTTATATTTATTTATTTGTCCGTCAGTTGGAACTGATTGTTTGTTCCGCATGCTTATCATTTCGTGGAACTAGTCAGGAAAACAAGATAATATATTTATTATGTAATTATTTAACGATAAGCTAGACCATTATTGAAGAAACAGGAGTAAGTTTAAATTATTGTTCGTTAATAAATAAATGAAAATTCGCTTCAAACTTACGAAACGAAGCATAGTACACTTACTAGCAGAATAATAAGTTATCAGCTAAAATTACTTATAGTATAAGTATAAAATGTGCACATTGCTTTTATATTAAATGGACAAAAGGTATTATTTATAAAGGATGATTATCCAACCAATATTACACCAAACTTATTTTGTACAAATTATACTCTTGTTTCCGGATATACATAGTTTGCATGCGTTTGATTTTCCCTCTATAATAGTAAATTCCTATATCGACACAACCCTTACCGCTATTGCCGAATCAACCCTGAAAACCAAAAAGGGCCATAGCAACCATTAAAATGCAATTTTTAAAACAAACACCGAAAAATTCCCGAGCACTTTAATACAACCCTTTTTTGGACATGCCTGAATGCACCGAGGACCTTCCTACACACACATTCAATGAAAACTCTAGAAGCACAAAAACATTGCGAAATGTAATTTCAGCTGACGACACACGCCCTCGCGAAATTGTTGAAATAGCTTTACTTAAATGGTTACCATTCTGTAGGCCTCCTTTTAGAGCGAGTGGTCTGTAAATCGACAAGTTTCAGTGCTCAACGACGTGTTTCCCCAGGCGGAACCTCTGACGGTTATTAAACTGCCCATATAAGACGAAACAAAAACACAGAAACAGAACCAGAACTGGGGGGAACATAATGCCAACAGATAGCGAAAAGTTTAAAGAACTGAAGAAGAAAAGAGGGTTGGAATAGTTTAGTTCAGGCATAGTTCCGCTCTTTGACATCATTTCTCTTCGAAATAACTTTGCTGAACTCCAAACGTTTCCTTCCACCCGTCACAAACCAACAATGAACACGCCCTAAATAACGTCTTCAGGTTATTTGTACAAATACCCTGAAATTTTATGCTTTGATGAAGTTATTTGTTTAGGGTCGCTGAGCGCAGAAAGCTGGTGTGGGAAATTCTGCTTAGATATGATCATGTAATGGAACTTTTAATTGACTTGAAGAGGAGCAGGGTATTGTCATATACTTACGTGGTAGATACATGTGGCCACCTCTCCGGAAATGTTGATCCGAGCGATCATAAATCAAAACGGTCTTTTCCATTTGATATAATTGAAAGTTGTGTGAAGAAATGAAAAAGCATTACCAAGAGATGTTGTTTGCCGCGCACACTTTAACGCCTACAAACCACCCAAAACTGCCACGCCTACCGTTTCGAAAAATGTGTTGAAATTTTGTATGTTCCTATTTGTCTTTAAAATTTGTATCCGTATGCCAAACGTTTATTTGCAACGCCCACTCTAACGCCCACAAACCTCCCAAAACTGCCATGCGAACACTTATAAAAAATGTTTTAGGTTTTGTTTTCATTTTATTATTTTTTCCCCAATTTCTACCGATATTAAAGAAAATTTTGAAATTTCTCGTTAGCACTTCCACTATTTGCGTAACGGGTATCTGATAGTCGAGGAACTCGTCTATAGCATTCTATCTTGTTATACCCGTAGATTAAAAGGGTAGTATATAAGATTCGTTAAAAAGTATGTAACAGGCAGAAGAAAGCGTTTCCGACCATGTAAAGTATATTCATACACGTATATTTTTGATCAGGATCAATGGGATCAAAATTTGTACCGATATTCCAGAAATTTTTGAAATTTCTTGTTTGCAGTTCCACTCGCTGAGTAACGGGTATCTAGTTTTTAATTAAACTTACAGTGAAAATTCATTTTAAGCACTACTTGCTATTATTTTTTGTTTCAAAACATATTTTAAAATAAGATACAATTATACATATGTAGCTCACATTTCACATTCAAAATATTTTGTATTTCCTCATCAAAGTAGGTAAATAGGCCTCTATACTATATACTCTATATTATATTGCCTAATAGTATTCTACCCTCTTGATCCATCAATGTTTATATTTGGCAACGAAAAGTTCATTTCTGCCACATCTGCGCCAAGTTCTTACTTTTCGCTTCTGATTCCGCCTTCGTTTACGATGCTTTCATGGAAGTTGTAAACCCAGAATCTAATTTTATCAAAAATGTATGCTTTATTGTTTACAGATAGCTCATAGCCCCAACAAAACGAAACCTAAACGACGTCACACTGGAGTCACAACACGATCTATTTTCCCAGAACTGAGACGTGACTTCCCGCACCCCGATTACAACCTGTACAGTATGTCACATGATAAGAAGATGTTGGATCGCGAGGCAGTACGTTCAGTGATACAGCAATGGAATGCCAATCGATTGGATCTGTTTGCGCTCTCCGAGCCAGACGAGGTGAGTTATGAATAAATAAATAAGTTCATTTAATTGACATTTTAATTACTCTAACTACAGAACCTGCTCTTCCATGGCGTTATGCGCTTCTACTTCCAAGATGCTGGCCAGAAAGTGGCCACTAAATGCATTCGCGTAGCTTCCGACGCCACCGTCACAGATGTCATAGGTATGATATTTTGAGCAATATTTAATGTTTAATATTTTTTAATATTAGGAGAATTTAATTTAAAAAACTTGAAATTCTTTTGTTAAAGATTTTAAGCTTGATTTAATATAATATAATAAAAATATAATTGCTGATTATTTAATAAAAATAAAGATTTCAAGAAGGTTTTAAATAAATTCCTAATTCTAAATTTAGATATCTAAATCTATTACTCTTCCTTAGACACACTCATTGAAAAATTCCGTCCCGATATGCGGATGCTATCCGTGCCCAACTACGCCCTTTACGAAGTGCATGCTAATGGTGAGGAGCGTCGTCTTAATGCTGATGAGAAGCCACTACTGGTGCAGCTGAATTGGCATATTGACGATCGCGAAGGTCGATTCCTGCTCAAAAACATAGACCAGAAGACCACTGTGAGTAATTTCGAATAATTTACACCAAGATTTATTCAATACAAGTACTAATATAATAATACTACCATCCACAGCCCATCGAGCAGACAGATCTAAACTTTAAAAGAAAACTTTCGAAGCGAGAAAAAAAAGAACAGAAGAAAAAGGAGAAGATGGCAAAGCTGAGCTCCGATCCGCCCACCTCCAATGGCAGTCATCTGGGCTTGGGAAATGGAGTTGGAGCATCCTCGGGATCTGCCCACATGAATGGCAACGCCGGTGAAAGTGGCGGCGACGGCAGCGATGCCGTGGCAGGAAAACTGTACACGGAACTACCAGAAACCTCGTTCACCCGATCGATCTCAAACCCGGAAGCCGTGATGCGACGGCGTCGACAGCAAAAGCTCGAAAAGAAGCTGCAGCAGTTCCGTTCTAGGGATGGTGGTCCGGATACCGGTGGCACGTTGAAGATTTACGGCGAGAGCCTCTGTCAGGACGTGCCCTACAAGACGCTGCTGCTTTCCATCCGGGACTGTGCGCAGGCTGTTGTTCGGGAAATGCTCGCAAAATACGGTCTAGAAAAGGCCGATCCTCTGCACTATTGCCTGGTTCAGGTGGGATGAGTAAAATAAGTTTAAGGGATTGATGTGAAGCTGTATTCTGACGGAGAATAGTTTTATACCCCAATTTGGGTTATCAAATGTTTTTTTTCTGAAGATCTTTGTAATCTTTGATTGAGTCAACTAGCATGTGTTCTCTTATAGTTTATTAACTATTGTTAAAAAATGGCCAATATGGTTTACTTATAAAACATCTGTCACATTTCAAATCATAATCCCCTAAGTAACCCCTAGCCTTAATGGGTATTACAGTAACGTTTAATACTCCTCAAGGATCGACCCTAGAAGCTCAGCATCGCAACCCTATTATTATGTATCGTTGAAAGTCAGTTTAATATTGTTCTTTTCGAAATGCAGGTCAACAGCGACGGAACAGAATATATACTCGACGACGACGAGTGCCCGCTATCGATACTCATGAACCATCCAACGTCGCGGGGTAAGTGCTATTTTATATTACCTGATTTGTAACCATTTAAAATCAATTTTCTTTGGTGGGGAATTGCCACTTCTTCCATAAATATTCACGCAATTGTCTAGGCATAACGTAAGCCTTGTTTTATCAATAACTATGCTACCTCACTCACTTGTTTAACAAACTGACTGACAGCAACAAGAGAGGCACCATAATAGAACGTTGACTGTTGATATTTTGTTATTTCATATATTCGATGTGGCTCAGTATTGGTTGGCATTTCTTATCGTCGCAACGGAATTTTTTTTGGCCGGCTGTGTTTTTTCAGTTTAAATTGTTATTAGAAAAACTTATTTTTTCAATGAAAAAATAAATAAATGCATTTAATGAATAAAAGTTGCATCGTATGTATACAAAAATCTTTAAACAATATTTAAGATGAAAGACAATTTTTGTAAGAAGCTAAGTAAGTTTGTATGTAATATATATTCACTCTCACTTAAGTTAAATATTTTTAAATTTGTCAATGTCACTAAAGTGCAAAAATCAAAAAATTCCAAACTCCTTCCAATCAAAATTTTAATCTTGGCGTTAACGAAAGCCGTTTCAAACGTAACTAAACCGCGTAAAATCAATTATCAAGTCTTAAAACAAGAGAGAACTCTATAGTCGCGTTCCTCGGCGTTACTTAGTTAGTGGAAGAGTGAACCAGAAAGTTCAACAATCTTAAGATCGATAGAGATTGGCAATCAAAATTAAAATAAAAAATAAATCAACAAAATCTCAAAAGTGTTTTAGGATATAGACAAGAATTGGAAAGACAATTCTGGAAAGACAAATTCAACATATTTTTCAAAACTGTGGGCGTGCGAGTTTTGTTGGCGTTAGAGTGGTCGTTTTTCTGCAAATTGATAGAAAAATATTAAGAAATGTTTCAAAAGTGTGGACGCGTTGGAGTGGGTGTGGAAACATGGATCAACAAACTTGCGGTTCGTCTATGTGTCTGCTTAATCTCTTTCTAGTTTTTATAGTTCCTGAGATCTCGACGTTTATACGGACGGACGGCCAGATCGACTGGGCTATTGATCCTAATCAAGAGCGGAAACGCTTCCTTCCTCCTGTTACGAATCTACGAATCTAGTATATATCCTACCTACTCTAAAAATCCAAACACCAATGCAATTCTATTACGCATGAAGAACTACAAACTATACACAACTAACATATTTTGAATTACTCATCACCTCCCGTTTATTCTAAAAAATATATTTTTCTAACAAAACTCTCCATATAGCTTATTAGCGTAATACTCGTTCGGTCGCAAACTTTCCTTCATATTCGCGAAGCAAAGCATTTAGCATATTCATCAACCATGTTAGCAAGGACAACAATCAAAGGACTAATGAGGTGGATTGTGTATTTTAGATCATTGAATTGAGTTTTTTATATTGCCTATTCTTGCGAAGGGTATTATAGTTTTAATCAGGCGTTTTAATAAGCTTTTAATATTTTGACCAGACGATCCGGCGTGTCGGTTTTTGTTTGGAACTTAGCCAGTTGGCCACAGGTCTCATTGGAAGTATAAAACCCATAGCTGTAACGGAAACATTCTCAGCACTTGCTGAAACTTAAATGTAGTAGTCTATTAATCAATTGAGCAGTTTAAGTTAATCAATAGCTCGATGACATGAAACTTAATATCGATATATGTTAAAATATTTATATCTACAGAGGGTGCCATGTTACAATACAGTGGTTCTCTGATGTGATCAAAAATTCATATACAATTTAAATAATTTTTGCTTTGCCTTTCATTCAGTGCCTATGTTTTTTGTCAGTGTAAATACGAGTATATCCCATCCCTAATCGCTTATGATGATGACATTGGCAGGGGTTCCTTTTCGGGAGTTCCTGTTGCTTGGCGTTAGTTTTGGGATGCAAGCTTCCCGACCCCTTGGTAGCTACATTAGTGTGCTTCTCGTTCTGTCCTTTTCTGTTTGTATACCTGTCTCTTTTCAAAGTCCCCTGGGCCATTCGAGAGGTGTAAAATGTAAATAACTACCGCACTTTACTCTCATCATTGTAGGATGACGTTACCTTTTGGAGTTTCTAATTGTTGGTCGCTTTTTCCCTGCTGCCTTGTTTAAGCAAAGGCTTACTTAAAAAGAGCATGTGAATTGTTTACGGCCGTAGATTATGGTTTATTTTTACTTTTTTTGGGGGAAATCAATGTGGGTCACAATACAATCGCTTTTTTTTTTAACTTTCTTATCACTATATGAGATGTAACGTCCACAGCTTTTAATGTTTCGTAATGCACTTTATAGGTTGTATCTCTTTTTTCAGATAAACAAAACACGCGCGACTGAATGTTGAGTGAAGAAAATACTTCGTTCTCCATAACTTAATTTCCTCTACCCGTATAGAGAGTAAAAGTGTTTCCCGCTTTTGTTTATTTTTGTCTTTAATATCAGCCAAATTTTGATGCCTTTGGCAATGTGATGCTGGATTTCTCTTTTGCCGAAAGTCGGCCATTACGCTCTCTTAATTCACTTTCGATACTTATCGCTAAAAGAGAAATTGGAAATTTGGACTCTCTGTTGTGGAGTCTATCCCGCTCGTATCCTTTGTGTCTCGCTTTTTTCGTTTTGAGTTTTGCTTTCGATTTTCCTTTTTGTTTATTTGTCTGGGCTTCCATTGCACAGTGGGTGATAATAATAATAATAATTTAACAAATAACTCAACACCAGGTATGACCATAATACTTTGAAATTAATAAGAATAACATATTTAGGAACAAATTCGATACAAAAATTTGACGGAACTGTAATAATTCATTAATTAATTACTGATTATTTAATTATATTTACAGAGAATATACTAACTTGTCTGAAGTAAGGAATATATTTCATTTAATCTATTATGAAGATTCTTTGCAAGTGCTCATTCTCATGAACGGACGTTTATCAAATTTTATTGCCCTTTGAGGTTGTAGCACATAAACTTCAAACTGTTCCGTTGCGTGTCTGTAAGGAGTTCCCTGCAGGATGACTTAACCCATTCCAGCCTTTTCGTTTTGTTTTGGTGTCTCTGGCGTGCGTCTTTTTCCGTAGGTTTGTCCTGTCAAGGATAATGACATACCTTTTGGTGGGTATTCCAACAGGAATACGAGCCTGGCCACCTCGAATCCCACAGTCTTAAGCACCTCGACCGTTTGCCAATGGTAAACGCGAATGTGCTTTCCATACAAATTCGATGTACGGTGCAGCATCGATAGCCGATAACCTAAAATTAATTCAGTTACCATTCTAGCCTTTGATTTGAATTATATTTGGCAAGAGAAATTAATCAGTTAATTTAAGAATAGATTCCTGCAACAAGTGAAATTAAGTGAAATTGTGCTTAGCCTGATAAGTTTGACTGTTGTTGGTTGAGGCTCGATTCTGTTGATTCATTTTACTGTTGTTTCTACACCCGCTGTCAGCGTCCTTTGCAATGTCGACCTACTGCCGGTAGAGGTGGCAAAGGTGGCCAAGGGAGGAGATGGGCGTAATGGGGATTCCCCACCAACATGCATCCCATTGTCCATTATCTACGCCGTGCACTTTACAGTCACACGCCAAAGGACTCACGCAGACATAGGCACATGCACTCGAAAAAGGGCTTAGTGAGTTTTATGCTTTCAAAAAAATATATCTATTGATTTTACTTGACAAGAGTTTTTAAAAAGGACACTGTCGATGAAGTTGAGCAACCCTGTTTGGGGCTTCCCCAATGGTTTATTGCTGTGGCGGCTTTCAGTCCCAAATTTTATTCTCTCTGGACATACTCAAACCGAGCTGCCATCGGCATGACCGACAGAGTTTTCCGACGAAAAGCCGAATTCCGTATTGTGTTTGGGCCAGGGAAGGCTGGGTTCACATCCAGCGCTAGGTTTAGTCATGAAGTAATGCTGCTCGGGAAAGCACGACGCTGCTCTTTCGGGAAACCCGCGACCCATCGCAGTTGTATTTGAGGCGAGAAAAGTTCACCGGCAACCAGCGACGGCGGCAACAGTTTTTCCCAAAGATAAAACGATGGTAGGGTGATGGCTGGGCGCCCATCGTTGGGTGCCGACGCGCTTCCTCCTCTACCGCCCACCATGCATACAGAAAATTGTCAAAATTAGAAGCCGTTCAATTGAATTTGCTGTCTGCTAGCAAAGTGATTTTGTCCCGAGAAGGAGGAGTCTATGTGGTCCAATTAAAAATAGTAGTAGTTGTAATAATCAGCGAAGAGATCGCCGCGGGAAGCCTGCAAGATGATGGATTGGGGCATAAGACGTGAGTTATTTTTCCAGGGGGATCCACCTATTTATTTATATTTCCACCTCACCGGCAATGAGTGGTGGTCCAAGTAGTCCCAGAGCGCCCTGAAAAGTATGCCATGGTATCTGTCACAGAAAGTTTCCGCTTGAACTTTGTTGGCAGCATTTTGCAAATACTTTTGTCGCAACTTTTTCGATTTTCGTGTTTGGTCACTGTGAGTTATTAAGCGGTTGCGGTCTCTGGATTTTTTCGTGTAAATTGAGCTGGCAATTTTACGGCTCTCACCAGCGTTCAACTTGATTGTCAGATTGAGTGTGCTTGGCATTAAAGACTTGAGACCGTCAAAACGATAATTTTTAATGGCGTGAGTGTCGCTTTATAAACTCTTCGAGAAGGGGGACCATCCCTTGTTTTAAAATAGCATTTTAAACGTGTTATTAATTGTAATTGGAACTATGGTAATTCAAAATTTATCGATTTCCTTTATAGATAGGTTGAAAGAAATAAAACATTAGTCTATAATCCCCTTATAAAAACGGCGAATTACTGTAATTAAAAATAATTTTAAATTTACTCACAGCCCAAACATGAAAAGTTGAAAAAGTATTACAACTCTCACAGACCAGCAAAGTCATTTAAATTATTAATCGTGCATCACTGTGAAGGGCCTTTTTCTGTATACAAGTGAAAACGTTTTGTTAAAATATATGCTATATACATTCAAGACCCTATTGCTTTGTGTAGGTATCGATAGAAAAACATTTGTAAAAGATAATTATTTAATGTAAAAGACAACAAGTACCATATTCAAACGTACGTGTAAAGTTTTTCTTGTAGTGCCAGAAAATTTTACTCGTATATGCTGCTCAATTGATCAGAATAGAAAATGGGACCTGCTAGGCTTTTATGACGTGTTTAAGATGTCCTCCTGCGATTATTAATTTTGGGAGTTACCTAATGATTCGATTACAGCCAAATGGCCGAATTCCTCGAACTAATGCTTATATTATTCACGGACCCCGAACACGACATTGACCACACACTGATGATTGTCTTGATGACATTTCCTTTTGGAGCGGCACAGAATTAACGCTACATTTGTTTTTCCAATAAAAAAGAGGAGGAAAATGTCGACAGGAACAATAATCATTTGGAAAAGGACGCAGAGAAGCAATCTCGGTCAGAAAAGGTCAAACCTAATGAAGCTCAAAGGGCTTCTTGGTAGACTTTGGTCCATGGCTGCTCATAAATAATTGTGCCCCGCCCGCTGACACGACATCCACTATATTTCCCTTCATTTCCCATCTCTCTGTGAAGCTGCCTCATAAAGTTTGCAAAATGCAGAGCATAATTTGCTGCTTGAATCTTTCTGGGAACTTGGGAGCTGTCGACTTTATTTTACGCCACGTCCTCCACGGCTTCGACGGAAGCCCGAGAAGTGCAGTTTATTTCGAGGCGAACGCCGCCGCCAGATACTAGAAGCTTGAAGGTCATCTCTGCTCCTGGTTGTTGTCCTTTCCCTCCCACATGAGTGGGAGGGCCAAAAAGCGCTTAGACATTGGGGAAACGTCACTCGAAATTGGGTTAGCAATTTGTTCGCTTTTTGTTTTATTGCTGGCCCGACTCTTTCCTGGGCACTTTAAAGCGATCGCTCAATTTCATTAGGGAATTTGGTTGTCTGAAATTAGGGCTAGAAGTTTTATGTAATAGAACGGTGAGCTTTAAAGCTATACTTTTAAGTATTAACCTATCTTTCATACTCTCAATAATATTATAAATAATATGAAATTTTTGATTTTTGGAAGGAAGCCAGGATATAATGAGAAATTCACAGGGAAATACCTGGCTATCTTTTTCGACTGTACGTCGTTTATTACACTTTATTTACAAACGATCAATATTTTAATTGCAAACAAAAAACAAGTCTGCCAAGCGATTTTCATTTCCAGTTCGATTTTTCCTATTTCTGTTGACATTTTCAATCTGCAGCGTAGGGCGACACTGCGAAAGCCCAATCACTGCGAAATCAATCACCCACAGGCATCAGAAGCAAAGCCCGAAGCAGTAATCATCATTATTTACATGATACCGCCTCTGAATTGCCTTACCAGACTTTTCACTTTGCCCAGCCATTTGCCTCGCAAGTTGGCAGATAGTCAGCCAGTCAGCCGAAGATGACTAAACGAAATTGTCACAATGCGCACGGAAAATGCTAGTGAGCTCTCCTCTCAGGGCAGGAGTTCTCCTAAAAATCAGAGACAAAGGCAGCAGTCAGAAGCAGAGACACATGTCACAGTGCTTGGGTAGAGGAACTGGCTCCTGGCTCCTTGACAGGATGAATTGAATTGAATTATTCTGCCTCGTGATTTTACTTCAGCTTCTTACGGGCGTCCATGAGGTTTTCACTAAAAGGAAATTGCCTATTTATTTATGACTCGAATCCGATTTGGATCCGAAACAACGCCAGAACGGAAATTAATCATATTAACATGAGTCGCCAAGCATCACAGCTAAATGAGAAGTTCGTGAATTCCTCAACTAGTCGTTGTCATAAATCCTCCAGAGATAAGGGTTGCACTCGAAATTACTCAACTTCCGCGAAAAACGGGTATAGCAGGAAACCTGTTAGAAACCCTTGCAGCTCGCTTTTGCGATCGCTAGATTTGCTTTTGCAGATTTTCGACTTGGTGCTCCTATAATTCCCAACTAGTACTGTCCACATTTGCTAGGGGTGAGCGTGCATTCCAGCACTCGACCTTCCTTGTCTTGGGGAGCAGAAATGTTCAATGAACGTCTAGTGAGGACATTGCTGCTGACACCAATGATATTACCCCCGCTCGCCGATCGTTCGCGATTGGAGTTCGGAATTTTTGGACCAGGCGCCCTTACTTTACAGGGCGCCGCCTCTTAAATGCATATAAAACTAGTTCTTTTCGTCAACTGATAATGGAGTTGAATGCTTAAAATCTGCTATAAAATATATAGACATAAAAGCAGCATTTGATGGATACTCGTGGGCTCTGTAGGATTTTGAAAACGCTGATTCAGCTGATGTTGCAGGCTTAAGGATGCGTTTCGGTTTTACGGCATCTCTTTTTCCATTTCCCAGCCAAGCATCTATTCAGACCAAAACCAACCCGCGAGAACCCCAAACCCAAGAAAGAAAAGGCAAGAAATCGCAAGTGGGGCAACAATAAAGACGTTGACTGCGCTATGCTCGTTAGCCGAAAAGTAGCTTCAAGTATATCTCATGTTTTTATGTGCTCACAGGAACACATATATCCTTTGTCTTACACTTGTGCTCTTTTTGCACCCGGTGCGCGGCGGTTGGGCATATTGATTGCCTCAATAAGAGGAATAGAGGGGCAGGAGATGATGTCTGGGGCCCGATTGATGGAGTGGATTTGTGCGGTAATGCGTATGGAAATAAAAGTGGAAATGGGAAGAAAATGATTGACAGGCGTTTGTGGTTTACCCGCTAAAAGCCCATTATTTCTGTTTTGCTTTCGTAATTCGATAGGTATTTTTAAGATGGGTTACTTAGCTTATTTTACTAATAACTTCTGTTCAAAACTTGGCCATAGCACATACAAATCAGGTTATTTGCTGCACATTGTAAATAGTGAAATTTTTGGTAGTACCTGATTTTTGTATTGTTTGTTTTCAATCTTTTCCGGAGTGCAGTACTTTAAATTAGGTATCCTTAAAATCCAAACCAATCCAAAACGTTCTTCATACCGCGTTTCTTCCGAAATCCATACACTTTCAGCACGGTAAGCAGTTGGTTGATACTTTTTAAATTGTAATTAAGCGTAAATACATTTTCGACAACAGTGCATCCTCACAAAGCTCTTGAGCTCCGCCATTCAAATCAGCTTATCGCACCCCACTGAATCGGACAGCGAACCATGACCTTGTCCGGTTTTCGTGCCGGCTCTTCGGCAGGGCAACAGCGCATCTATTTGGTTGGGCTAGCCGCATCTCGCTACCGGATGGCAATCGAAAGGATGTGTGTGCCAGTCCCTTCCTCGTTCTGTATCCTGTGTGCCAAAGTTGGCACTGCCACTGGTGGCGTGTTGGTAATGGTGCTGGTGTGCTGATGTGCTGGTGTGTCATGCAAGGACCAAAGAGCAAACGCACTTAGACACACCAGCACCAACACCAGTGCCGAGCTCAAACACTTGCAGGCGCACACACACACGCACAGCCGTTGAAAACATTGTAAACTAAATGTTGTTTTATACACCACTCACTCACCCACACAGCCATAATTTACTCTGCTTGCTTTATGGGGGCTTTAGGGTGTGTGTTTGTAGTTTTACCGCGCAGAAAAAGGATATATTCGACTTGAAAACAACGAAAATGGTTGATGGCGAAAAAGTAAAAGTGCACAAAAAGTGCTTGCTTGAAAATGAAAATAGGGAGCAGACAAACAATGTGTATATTTGTTATTGTATAGACTTAAGATAATATTGTAAAATATGCATTTTCTGCCACGGTTTACTTTTTAAAGGCCTGTTCTTTATGTGATTTTTTATTTCTAAAGCAAAAACAGAGGGTATCTGTTAGTGGCAAGACCAAAGCACAGTGTTCTTACTGGATTTTTCGTGTCTTATTCATTCATTCACGCACCCAGTCCGACAGTGAGCTAGTCAGCGAAGGACTCGCCTTTGCGGCATTGCTCATACGCTCAGTGTGCTCTCAGTTATCCTTGCGCGCTGCCAAAGCATTGTTGTGGGCACCCGGCGCCTGTCAGCTGCGGCCCAGAGCTGACTTCCTCGGTGGCCATACGGTTAGTTGGTTAAAAAATATTATTGGGAAAAATGAATTTAATCTGTGCCTTTTTTCGGACGATTTTCATCGCCCGACGCGTTTGCGGTTATTCCGGAGTGTGGTGTGTGGTGTGTGTCCTTGTGCGTGTGAGTTCTGCCTTTCAATTTGATGGCAATTTATTTAATTTCATTATTTACGCAGTCTGCCGTACTTTGATTTCAATTTGTACTTTGTTGCCGCATTACCAAGCGCGCAAATTGAATTTTCACACGTAGCTGGCTTTACCATTTTTGTTGTCCTTTTTTTGAGGACTGAGCCTTGAAAAACATAATTTTTTGTAGAAAAAATATATATATCAATATAAAATAAGTGTATATGTATTTCCAAAGGACAAATTTCGGTCTCACCGGTGGTTGCTGAGTTCCTGAGGACCCGGCCAAAACAAACAGACAAAAATCGATAAATTTCAGGAGTTATTTACAAAAGCTAAACGTTTTTTCCCCGTGGTCCCATGTGTGTCTGTGCGCTGGTGTGTGTTGGCCAATGTGGGCTTTAATTTCAATGGTCATGACAAGGACACTGATGCAAGGTAAAAAAGGACACGAAGTCCTGCCTTGTCTGTCGTCATCAAGGGTGCACAACATATAAAATAAATGGAAGCGTGTAAGCCCGCAAAATCAGTTAAGCCAACCCAAGCATTGGGTGTACCCATAAGATTTCTGCGATTACAAGAAAGTGTCGTCAGTGTATTTATCACACATTTGATATGTTTTAGTTAGTGGTCCTAACCTCATACACAAATATACCCCAAACATCACAACATGTTTAATATTCATTGTAACTCATTTAAAACGCTCCTCAAGGAATAGAACTTCACGTAGAAGGACTCACTGGCAGTCACGGATAGCCTGGAAAATCCAATCAAGCTATCAGCTCATCTGACTTTCCATTTCCACTTCCATCCTCGACTCTTCACAGCCCCCGATTTCCTGCTGTGATTTTATATTCCTCGTATTTCCCTTTCCCCTCGTATTTTATTTTCCTCGCTTAGAGGAAAATCGTCTGCAAAACGAAAACCCCGCTCGCACTTTAAACTTGAGTGTGGCAATTATATTTTTATTGTTTCTGTTGCCAAATTGTCTAGCAAAAAAGTTGATAACCGCCTTGGGCAGCACTTGACTTGAATGGTGGCTGCCGCTCAGCTGGAATGGAGTTGTTAAGGGGCACAAGGACTTTGACGTTTGGGAGGAGCCACTTAATAATTCGATTTTGTGCATCGTTTACGATTACTTCTCCATTACTCCCCAGTTTGGGCCGCTGACAGAGACTGAAATTGTGTTAATAAACATATTTGTTCTTGGCTGAATTGCACTTGAGGTTGCAGAAAAATAAAAGTAGACCAATCAAAAGCTGCTTTCTAGGATAGTCACTAAAAAATTATTCCGTGATTTAGATGCTTATTTGCATTTGTTTAAGTTAAATACTATGTTTATATGCCAATTTGTACATCCCATTTAAACTTCGAGTCGCCACCTTGTTTAACTCCAGCGCAGAAGCGACCTCTTCAAATAATTTTTATGGTAAAATGGCCGGCAGATGAGTGAAGTTTACACAATGTTCGTTGAGACTTACACGAGCATTAAACTATTCTTGGTTCCGCCTGTTTATTGTAGGCGTCCGAATCTGGTCAAAGGAGGAAACTTCTTGCACGAGAGGAAAACTTGGATCATTAAATTTTCATTGTTTTAATTTGCACAACGTGAAAAGCTCCCTCCTGCTCCTGCGCGCTCTTTGTGGGATAGAAAAAGGGAGGTGAGGCGGTGGAGGAGGTGGTGCGGTTAGGTAGCTGGAGTGCTCTATGTGGACGTGCATTGGCGGAGATGTGGCAGCATAGGTTCCTTCGGCTTCCAGAGTCAAAGCCACCACGTTTTACGACTAATTTGGCCAATTTGAGAGCTCAGGCTGCTGCTGGTAAAATCAATCTCAGTCAATTAGGCCAAGCAAAGGAGTCCCTGTGCCCTGCATTTCAGAATCTAGTTCGAGGAAACTGTGAAGAGTTTGTTTTTCTAAAGTATCTTTTAACTAAATGCTTGGTTGTGTTCTGTTCGCTTTCTGGCATGCCCTGCTGCGAAGTTTGAGGAGAAAGTTTCATTTCCTGCCGCTTGTTTGGCTAATTGAAAACAGCATTATGAAAGGAGACACTGAACATGAAATACCCTATAAAAGAAAACATGGGTCTTAAAAGAGAATAGACAGCCACAGAAAATGGTGGGTTTAAAATATTTAGTGGTGGTATATTAATTAGAAACAGCTCACTAAAGCCATCACTGCGTTTAGGGTATGACCATTCCTCTGATTTATGCCTGCAAAATGCCTTTCTAACCAACCCGAATGGGAATGGGACACTCCGCCACCCACTTTCCTCTTTCTAATCGCTTCGGCCATTAGAGCACAAGCTGCGCTAATAAAAATTAATGCGCCCAGCGCTTGGTGGCCCCAGATTCCGCATTTTGTGGATTACCCAAAGGGCGGCGTTGGGTGGTGATACCTGGTGCAGATTCTGCCCCAGTCACTCAACTCGTTATGCAATTTCCCTGCATTGTTTTTCAGTCTGTAAAATGCCCCCCACCTTTCGTCCTTTGTGCTCTGTTGCCAATTTATTCGCACTTATGCACGTGCATACAGCCGCACACAAGGACAGTCGGAGGCAACACACATGATCCTGGCACGTTGTTGGCCGAATCAATTTCATGGCTCGTTCGTCTGCGCCCGAACCGTCCTCCCATACGCCACCCATAGCCATCCACCTAACTGCCGCTCCAGCCGGCCACCTTCTGTTCCCTCACCACCTGTTTTTGATGGCTTTTGCAATTTGCCCGTTTTCTTGTGTCAACAATGGAGCCGGTGGTGAGTGGGCGAGTGGATGGGTGGTGGGTGCTACCTTTGGCCCGGCCAAGCTGTTGACCAAGTAGGAACAATTAAAACGATTTTTCTGGCATCCGTTTGGCACTGCACTTTATCAATGTGCTCCTCGTTTCTGCTTTCCAAATGTCAGCTGCCAAGGACGAAACGATGTTGGCTTTCGTTCTCTGGCTAGAAATAAAGTTACAAGTGCACTTAAAGAAAGCTGTATTAAGTTTGCAATCTACATATTTTGTTTATTATTTAAACGTTTTACCTCTGTACGATTATAATTATATTGTTTAATTTGTATTGCTGTACACAAGAGGGTAAGACCTGATCTTTTTTGTGTACGAGTATGTTTCTATATGCATACTTCAATTGGCCGTCTCGCTGCTGAGTGTCGAACTTGTCCATTTACTGATTGATTTACAATTGTATGTCGTGCATGGTTGGGTTATAAATTACCTGGTCTGGTGAACACGGCTATTAGGAACTGTCATCTGCAGTTGGAAATACAGTTTGTTGTTAAAAAGAACTGGGGAAACTGACGACCTTCTTGGCCACGGGCGTCTACAAATCGTTTGGTCTCAAATGCGAAATATAATTAACATAGCTACGATATGGATCCAAGAAAACGTATTTCCTGCTAAGTTATTGAACTAAATTGAAGGCCAATCCCCAAGCGGAATTTGAACTCCAGTTCATAATAGTCAACCCCTTCATAATCCCTACTCAACTCCTTCGCCTGACCGGCTTTCAACTAACCCTCGGCTCAACTCTAAAAAGCTGATTTCCAAACAAGGAGATTATGCAGTCATCCGACTCAAGGCTTCATCTACATCGAGTACATGAAGCGTGTTCATGTTTTGGCTTTTTTCCTTAAGCTTCTGCTGCCTTATTGTTTGCTTTTTGTTTGGTGGCAGCATGCATTTTCGAGTTGATTATTCTGAGAAAAGTTTTGCCCAACGCCATCAAAACGATGTTCGCACTTTAAATCCATGTGTGTGAGCCATATATTAATAATTCTTGTGTATCCACAATGCCGGCAAATACACAGAAATACAGCTGGCGTTTCTTCGGCTCGCAGAAAAGGTATTAGCACACTGAAATACAATTCATAGGGCTCACTTCCCATTTTTTCCAGAAAGCGTGGCTAGATTTCCCTGGGGGCTCCCCCTCCCCCCTGCATACCAATATGTTGCACATGCCACGCCCTGCATTGGCGTATTTAGCAGGCACTGCCCAAATGCCTTTGGCAGATGCCAAGTCTGGTGTTGCATCTCGCCCTCATCTGCTGCAATTTGCCCCGAAACCATCGGCCAAAAGTGGGTTATGTCGCAGCAGGGGGAGGTGTGCGCTGTAGCTGCCATCGCATTTTGCATGCTTCGTTAAGCATTCTGTACAATAAACAGCAGCTGCAGAAGCATCTTCCGGATATGACGGGAGTGTTGCCGGGAAAGTATAGTTCGGCCAGGCAGCATATGACGGTAACTAGTCCATTCATAGCTCGAATCTTGATAATAATGTATTAAATGATATTAGAATCACCAGCAAAATGTAGCTAACTCAATGTAGCTAGCTCGCAAACCATTAAACCACTTCATGGTAACAAGTTTCAGTGTAAAAATTGTGTGTGCACGCTGTCGCTTTGCTGTTGCAGTTGTCGTCTATGAACAGTTACGAAATGTGTATACATTTTCACATCAAAGAACCAGCAAGCGAAATTTTTCCACTGAGCTGTCTGCCGTCTGCCATCGCTCAGATATTCAGGCAGCTAGTCAGCTAGTCAGTCGGTTCAGTCTGGCTTCAGGAATGCTATTTGGGTTTGCATATTGCACATTGCACATATATTCCCCGCTTGACCCCCGCCTGTGAAGTAGATTGTTTTCGCTGGCTCGCGAAATGAACATCTAATATCGAAATGAAATTGATGATGCAGCCAGAAGTGGATTTCGTTTTCGGAATTACTTCCGACGCGAACTGATGGGATGCGATTGCACAGCGCGTTTCGAGGTTCCAACACTAGTGGTCCCCATATTGGATATGGAACAACTACAAGCTTTTCAACCCATATCATACCTCTAGGTTTCCGTGGGAGATTTATAAGTATAACAGTATGGAAAGAATTTTAATTCAGAATTTTGAATTAAATAAAATTAAGCACGAAAAAATAAAAATAATATTGAAATAAGTTTTACAAATTAATAATACAACACGGGCGCACGTCATCAATTTTTGCCTCGACTGTCATGGCAGTCATCATTCCTTTTCGTGGCAGAGATTTACAATTTTGCCTCATTCAGCCTAAACTGCATTTCCCAGCGAGACACAAAAGACAAAAGGCGGTTAAAAAAGCTGCGGTTGCATATTATTCGCCTTGCATCGTTGTTTATGTATTTGAATACCATTTCAAACTATGAATTTAACGAGTAAATTGAAACGAATCTATAGCCTCTATTCATTGTACTACTAACTTATGTGTTATATTTTCAGGCTCCATTATGTTCCATGTGCGGAGACGTCCAGCGGACTCACAGCCCCGAAGACGAAAGAAAAAACCACTGGGGGCGGCCAATGGGGCCAACCACATATCCGGAGATCGAGAGGGACCCGTCCTGGTGGAAGTGACGCACAGTGGCGACGGCGGTCGGCGGATTAAGTTGGGCAGTGACCCGGTGGAGGTGGGGTCGGCCAACACTAACTGCCTGCAGCTATTCGGACCCTCGATCCAGCCGAGGCACTGTCTCATTTCGCTGCTGGAGGGCGTTTGCACCGTGACCCCGCTGCACACCGATGCCCTGACTTTTGTTAACGGCCACCACATTAGTCAGCCGACCATTCTGCATGTAAGTCTAAGGAGCAGTTCGAAACATGGACCTATTTCGAATTGTACAGTGCGATGAAATCAACGTATCCCGAAATCATCGAACTCGGGAATTTATCCTTTCATTTAAGGCACACGATATATAATGCTAACATTCTTACAGTGCCTAGGGATTATACATATTCAGCTCCTACTATGAACCACTAATATGCTTGTTCTAATTTCTAAAATGGCTTCGTTCGCGCACATGTAAAATGTTGTGCTTCCAGCAGATCTTCGCCGACTCCCTGCAATATACGTGTGCTGTTCTGGGGGTGACCTTTGACGTACCCCTTCATTGCCTAATTGCGAATAATTCGTTTTAATTAGTTGAATTTTCGTGCCCATCACCCGCGTGTGCTCAATTTGACAGCAGCTGGCAGTGCGGCAAGAAAAGTGCCACCATCGACCTTGACCCGGCTGAAGTTTAAAGGGCTTAAAAGCTGCCCATTCCCATCCGGCTATTTTTGTTCTTGCCATTGGGAAGTTTGAAATTTGTGGCTCCAGCCGTCTGAGCGGATTCAATCGCTCTGGCTTAGCCAAAAGTTTATGGGGACAACTTTCGCTTGGAGTCAACTGAAAGATAAATGACAATCGAGATTGACTTGCGCTTCAGGGGTGGCTGAAAAATGAACGCACATTTAAAGTTTAATTATATATAGAAAATCTAGTCAGCTGTATATATTTAATAATGTCTTTTCTGGGTGTAAATGTCGCCATGGGACGTTCGGTTTCGACAGCGAGCTCGGCTTTTCAATTCCCATTCATTTGCACTTCAAGTTCATTATCAGCTTTGAATTTGAGTTCGGAAGGCAATAAAACCGCAGATACCAAAGTGACGGGTGTGTGTGCACATCCCGCTGGCTTTGAGTCGCCGCTGATTTATCTTTTGTTTTGACAACTTTTCGACACACAACGGAAACACAAACAAAAAGCTAGCGACAAGTACAGCAGCTGGGGAAATGAATCCAATTGGGGCTCCAAACTCTCACGCATTAACGGAAAAGCCAAAGGGAACGCCACCAAAAAAAAAACTGAAATTTCGCAGGGTTATGTATTCTGTCATCTGTTGTTTTTGGCTTTCCGCTTGATGAAACTGAAGCGAAACGAACAGAGACAACTTCTGCAGTTGCCCAATATTCTAAAGACTAAAGCAAAGTTAAACTCCCAGGTCGGCAATAAACTCAAAGAGTGTTTGGGGAATTTTCGGGAAAAAGAAAGAAATTCAAGAGCCCAATTTTTCTTCTTTATTTTGGTCTTTGGCCTTGTTACTTTTAGTTTTCCAATTGGCAAATTGGGGTTGGCTGCGGTCCGATGAACCTGAACAAAAATAATGCAAAGCGAGTTTTCTCTTTGGGCTGTGTGTCAAAGATTTGTTCAGCGAGCTAATCAGCATTAGAGAAAAACGCAAACAAACCCAGAAAGAGATAGGCAGTAACAAAAACATAAAAAAATTAACACAGTCCTCCACTCGAATTTCCCCCCAGAGAGGGGCGTCTGTTTGCCAGCTTTGATTTCAAAACGCCCCGAAATTTTCCAGTCGCGGACTTAGTGCCCCAGAATCCGTCAGCCGACGTGCTTCACTCCTCTCTGGCAATGTAAATATTTAAGTAATAGCCGCATTTAATTAAAATTAGTATCCAGTCACCTGAATGCGCCTTAACACTTTAACCCTTGTCACCGATCCGCAAATATAATTAATTCATGTGTTTCGCGCTTTCCTTCCGCAGAACGGATCGGTTGTAATGTTCGGACGGGTGGCCTCGTACCGCTTCCTCGATTCTCCCACCGACGGGCGTTATAACCTGGCTCTGTCGCAATCCCAGCTGGACTCGGCATGTCTTTACGAAAGGTGAGTAATCCGGCTAATATAGAGAATTTCCTAATTTAAGAGCAAACATTTTTGCTAAGCCACAGCTTATATCGCCAATGCTTTGTCAGCAATTGTTTAGTAAGTGTGTTATCGAGTTCCCTTGCAACTAAATCTGATTGAGTTCGAGTAATCATAGTGGAATTATAGATATTATTTTGACTGCATTTTTCAAAGCAGCTTACAAGTGTAAATGACTTTGAACATTTCTATTCTGATAAGTGGGGAGGTTTCGGACACTCACCATTGAAATGCAATACTCTTTATCTATATTGAAATGCAGAACGTTAACTGTGTACTTTTGACTACAACGAGTTAGGAGGATTCACATCTGAAAAGTGGAGTAATCAGTATACATATTTTCCCACCAACGTTCAGAACAGAAGTCAACCCCTGAAGAATTCTCTTTATGAGTGTCCTAATATACGACGTTAGGATTTGCATACTTAGGTGACAGCGGTTGTAAATTTAAAACGTTGTAATTCGCGTTAGGTGGAACATTCAAATTGCTTGAAATCATTCTTAATATGCTGCTATTTATTTATATTATTTTTTTGTTTTATTTACACGCCTTATTGTGCTGTTCATTTATGTCTCGTTATGTGTTGTTTGTGTTTATTGTTTGTGTAAAACATTAATCTCATGCACTCACCAAACCGAACAAATTACCCAACAAATATGCAAAACAATTTGCACAAACCCACACACCCACCTGAACACCACCATCCACCGACCGACGATGCAAATGCCTCCTGGACGATGACAGCCGCTCGCCCACTTCCCCGGGATCCTGGAATGACGAGGATGGAGCCTTGAGTTCGGTGTGTACTTTAGCGAAGCGCTTTTTCTAATTTGTACTTAAATAGGTACTATATTCGTAGACACACAAAAGCGACTACGACCACCACCAGCAAGCGAATCATTCCAGCGCCTACCACAATAATAACAACAACTCCAGTGATCATCACCTGAGCAGCACGCTGCGGGACGTGGTGGACAGCAAGGCAGGACAGGATCAGGGGGCCAGTTCTGGCAACTACGACGGTCAAAGCCTGGAGGGTAACCTGGAGAACGAAACCAAGTCGATTTCCAGCTTGAAGTCAGGTGGTTCCAACAGCCAAGATCGGTAAGATTCGGAGTCGATCGCTCTACCTACTTTAAATTCAAAATTCTGTCTTCAAACCAAACAGGAAAGCCAACACAACTTCCCTACACTTAACTTACACCATCGAGCAATCGACTACGCATATTTGCATTCACTCACTGTCTAATTAATTTTCATTTTGTTTAGTATTCGTGTGTGCTTTAAAGTTGTGCCATAGTATACTTTCCCCTTGCACTGTCCCAACTGCTTTTCGAACTCCTAAATTATCTGTCTTTCTGTTGTACTGCGCTTGACTAATCGATTAACCCTCTTCGATATATAGGTCGCCCAAAATGACCGGCTCAGGCATTTTGGCCGGAGGTGGCAGCGGTTCTGGCGACACCCAGGGACAGGAGCCCATCCTGCCGGCTGTCCTAGAGTTCCCCGAAACTCACCAGGAACTTTTTCTGCGTCACATTATCAGCGAACTGGACGTGAACGTTCCGCACTTTAAGCTGGCACCCGTCTACTCGCTGTACCTGTGTGCCAGGTGGGTAATTCACTATGGGCCATTGGAGTGGGGGCAGCATGAAAGCAGCAGCGACTGCGCTTGTTCGGCTTTTGTTGTTTGAATGTTTGGGTGTACCTGTTTAATTAGAATACTAAAATTTGAATACCGTTTACAATAGAATGCGTTGGCTGGAATACAAAACATGTTCAGATACAGAACTACCAGAATCTGCCAATAACCTAAAAGAAGTAAAGAACTAAATATACCTTTTATAGGATACAACCTTTGGTAATCGGCTAAGTACATTTAAGGTAACTTAAAGTAAGAACAAGGTAGTTACTGAGGTAGGATTTGAGTTAATTTATTTGCTCACATATAATTTGAAATTGATGTGACTGCAGCAATCCGTTTTCACCTGCCTATACATCTACATCTACCGATGCTGAGATGTAAAATGTGCCACATTTCAAGAGCATACTGGCCTCCGACTAATCCATTTATATTTCAATCCCAAAGTCAGGGCTTTATTAAGCAAGACCCCCGGACATGGCAAATTACTGATGAATTGCGACCAGCTAACACCAGCTGACAAATGTCCGGACATAGAGTGGAAAGACATGTAGTAGAGGGCAGTAGTTCAATTCCTCATGCCGCTCAAACAGAACCTTCCCGAGCAGCAGCCAGTATCAACAATTCATTATCAATTATGATGATTTATCTTGGCTGCTGACCCAATTTGTGAGCTATTAATATTAATGTATTCTGACAGCGGGATGTGGAGTAAGCGGAAGGGGCCTAGCAGAAAAAGCTGGAGCAGGAAACCTGGCAATCATTTGGGGAAATCATTTGGGGAGCTTTGACATTTGACGCGTTTGAAAATCAATAGATACAATCAAGTGGGGCTAAAGCGCTCTTTAATAGTGACTGATTAAACAATATCATATTTTCCCTCAGATATCGAGCGTCCACACACTACCGCCCGGAGTTACAGCCCACGGAGCGTGCCCACAAGCTGACCATGTTCCTGCACCATGTGGCTAATCTGGTCTACAGCGTAGTCCAGGAACAGTACACAGATCCCCGGATCCTAGCCTTTTGGATGGCCAACAGCTCGGAGTTCCTGCACTTTCTTAAATCAGATCGCCACATAAGCGCATTTAGTGTTCAGGCTCAAGAGGTTTTGGCCGAGGCCGTGCAGACTGCGTTTCGCAACCTGGTCAACTGCTTCCGATTGGAACTCTCGCAAACCCTCAACCAGTTTCTCTCCGAGAACATTGATCACGACTCCGCGGCGGGTCTCGTACTGACTGTCCTGGGATCGGCGATGGCACTTCTTAGACGATGCCGTGTAAATGCGGCCCTAACGATCCAGTTGTTTTCGCAGCTATTCCACTACATCAATGTCATATGTTTCAATACGGTGAGCGGCCTAAAATGGCCAGGTTATGTTCATACAGAGGTGCCAATATGGCTTGTTAAATAGATTGAAGTATTTTGATGTGAGCAAATAAGGCTGTTTTAAAAAAAATTATATATCTGCATTAATCAACTAGTTTTATGTTGTTTTCAAATATGTAAGATTAATATTAAGTATATTCGAAAAATGACTAGTCCTAAAAAATCTAAAGCATTTAAGAAAGAAATTTATAAAGAACTTGAATATTTGTTTACCCGTTACTTTTGAGTAAATGGGATATAGTAGATTAATTGAAAAGTATGGAAGCGTTTCCGCTCTTGATCAGCATCAATAGCCGAGTCGATCTGGCCAGGTCCGTCTGTCCGTATGAACGCCTCCATCTCAGGAATTATAAAAGCTAGAAAGTTGAGATTAGACATGCAGATTCCAGAGGCTTAGATCAAGTTTGTTTCCGAATGTTACCACGCCCACAAACTGCACAAAACTGCAACGCCAACATTTTCCGAAAATGTTTTGAAATTTTCTTAGTTACAAAATTAGTCTTGTACATTTCTATTGACTTGCCAAAATTTCTTGCCAATTTTTGACAATTTCTATCAGTATACCAAGAACACTCTTTTAACGCCCACAAACCGCCCAAAACTGTGAAGACCACACTTTTGAAACATTTTTTAATATTTTTCAAAAATAGTTTTCCCAATTTCTATCGATATACCACAAAAATGTTGAAATTTCTCCTTCGCACATCTACTAGCTGATGTCAGGTTTTTGTTGTTTTTAACAAGGTTTCTCATCCATTTTTATGAAATCGCATAGTTTGATTGTTATTTTTTTAATAGCAGTTGTTTTCCTATAAAAATCATATACCTCTTTCGTATACCTCTATTGGCACTTCTGTTTTACAACTTACTCGTCCACATCCACTTATTTGTTGTTCCTATTTTCCCAGATTGTGGCAAACTCTCAAATGTGCACAGCTGACTGGGGCAAGGTAATGACGGAGCGGCTTCAGTTGCTGGAACTGTGGGCAGAACGGCAAGGATTGGAATTGGCGGCGGATTGCCATTTGGCCAAAATCAATCAGTGTGCTCAGTTTTTGCAAGCACCAAAATCCTCCGTGGAGGAGATCCAGCAGTTAGCCTGCTCTTGCTTCCGTTTAAACTCTCTTCAAATGGCTGCACTGCTGCAGCAGGAAAAGCTTCCCCGAAACCTGGTTGATACGGCCATTAGGATGGCGGAATCTGTGGCTGATGAACTTACCCGTGCCGATGGACGAGAGGTGCGTTTGGAAGAATCACCAGAGCTTCATTTAGCGCTTCTGCTTCCCGACGATGGATTCAGCTGTGATGTGGTGCGAGGCATTCCGACCGGTCTCGTCGACTTCCTCAATCCCCTCCAGCAGCAGGGCATGTGCCGTCTGGCGGCCCAGCCCACCTCCATTGGCCTTTGGACGGTCTATATGCATCAGTTCAATGTGAGTTACTCGTAAATCACTCAATAATTTAGGGTAAATAATATTAAACATAAAACCATTGCAGGCTCGCAGTTCCAGTGCCATGTCTAACAAACTTCCGCAACCGGAATTGCAACTCATCAAGCTACACAAAAACAGCAACGGCATGGGCTTATCCATCGTCGCTGCCAAGGGAGCTGGTCAGGAGAAGCTGGGTATCTACATCAAGAGTGTGGTGCCTGGCGGAGCGGCAGATGCAGATGGACGTCTGCAAGCTGGCGATCAGCTGCTGCGCGTAGATGGGCAGAGTTTGATTGGCATCACCCAAGAGAGGTATGTATATTAGTATCTTAAAGTAAGATCAGGTTATATTTCCGCATTTCTTGACTTAGGGCGGCGGACTACCTGGTGCGAACGGGTCCTGTGGTCAGCTTGGAAGTGGCCAAGCAGGGAGCCATCTATCACGGGCTGGCTACACTGCTGCAGCAGCCTAGTCCGGTCATCCAGCGTGGTGAGTAGCTCCCAAAGGAGCCCACAATTAGACACATACATATCAATACAAAACACACATATTAGAGCGACTCCAGGTGCTGGGTAGGACGCTAAGAACACTCAACTCACTCAATCATCCAAGATACTTACCCACTACTCTACTCTACCGTACTCACGTTGTGTAAGCTAACCAAGTAACCAACCCATCCCCCATGCTGCTCCGCTCGAATCGCTAGAAGCCTCTCCCAGCAACTTTCTGCAGCATCTGAATACTGGCCAGCAGCGTCGTCACTCCTCGTTCCAACAGCAGGCTCGGTACTACAACAACTCAATCTCGGACGATAGTCTCAATCGCAGTCGTCGTGAATCCTTTGCCTGCATGCGGGCTTCCTCGCCGCCGGTGAGACGTTTAAGTGCCTCATGTCTGCAGGAGGAACTGTGTGCGCTGGGTCACCAGTTGCACATTGACCCGAGGTATCGGGATACAAGACCCATTGCTCGATCTGCCAGCAGTTTGTACTTGGGTAACGATCAGGGTGGTTACTATCATCCGCCTCCCATGGCACCCTCTGTTACCCACTTCAGTCCTATGAGACCGTTGAGGAAAACTCCACCACCTTCCATCTATATTGAGGAGTACCAGGATGAGCCGCCCAAGGATTCGCAGGAATCGTTTGGAAACTTTGCCGCCTACAGTGATGCGCATCAGCCACTGAATGAGGAAGGTATAGCGTCCATGGCGCTATCAGATGAGATTCCTTTTATAGATGACGAAGAGGAGGAGAAACAGCACCAGCAGCGACCATGCATGTCCACATCTAGTTGCTCCTCCACCGTGAAAAGAAATCCTGCGGCGGGATATCGAAAAACAGTAAGTTTTGACCTGGAACAAGCAGAAGACGCTGAACCAGGTGCCATTGGAATCGACAGAAAGTACCATACCCACGACGCCATCAGCCATTTCGCGGCCAGTGCCTCCTCGACGGAATCTCTGATGGCAGAGCAATCCGAAAAGATTCCTTTGATACAAAAAATACGCAGGGAGTTAAATAGCAAGAGAGCAACAAATTGCTCAGCTGATGGCTTTAGTTCCGGAGGATCGGGGTCCAATAGCCAGCGTTCATCCAGCGAATCCATCGAGCGCATGCCGTTGCTCCGGCAGAATCATTCACCTTGTCAGCGGCAACTGAACACCCAGCGTTCGCACAAAAGGTCAGGAGGCGGTACAGCTGCCCCAATTGTCAGCATCCAAGTTCCTAGTGTGTGTGAAATCGAAAGTTCCTTCACCCGTTCTCCTACTGTAAATACAAGCAATCAATATTGTGCCAGCACCACCTTCCAAACCAAAACCATTCCCAGCACTACTATGGAAGAAAAGAGTCGAAGGGCCTCGAGTCAGGTCAATCTCAATCCCCACTTTTTGTTGCCCCTGGGTCAGGGAAAAGTCCGCGAGATGGCAGAGTACTTCAATGCCAACAAGAATTTCCCGTCTGGCATTAATAAGTCACGATCCACCTCGGCACTGGATGATCCGGGTAGCAAGCCGTGTGCAAAGCTTTCACAGGCGGAACAGAGCCGGATCCTCAAGCAGCTGAAGGAGTGGAGTCTGCATGGCAGTGCAGGAAAGGACTTCGACGAAGCGGAAGAGCTCGGCGATAAAGTTAGTTGCAAGTGCCCATGCTGCGCTCATTGTCGTGGCCAGCGAGAGCAACATCATGGGAAAGAGGAGCAACACCAGGTAGTTGCTACCTTTAAATGCTACGACAGTTGCCAGGACGACGAGGCGGAGACGACCCAACAGAAGCCGGAATTATCCCGATATGCCAGCTACCGACAAAGTGTCATGTGCAGCAATCGCCAGGCTCACAGCGTGCGCCAGCTGAAGCGCAACAAACAAGAGAAGCATGTGCAACCCAGGGCCCAGCCTAGCTCTCAATCTCGCCATCATTATCATCACTGTCATAAGCAGCCACGTTCTCGGGCGCCTGGCACACCGCCATCCAAACACAACACCAAGAGCAACAGCAGCCACACCAAGCCCAGCGGCGCCAACGTGCGGAATGCACAGAGCTATTCAAAGTGCGGAGATGCCACTGATGATTGCCACTCCTGCAACTGCAGCGAAGTCGAGTCCTGTTCCTCGGCTGGCGAATCCTCCTCTAGCTGTTGTGCTGCTCATTGCGAAGTGCTCGAAATTCGTGGCCATTCCCTGAGGGGTGGTAATGATGACAATGAGGGCGGCGGGGGGCGCAGCGTCAAAATACCATTACCCGGCAACACCATTGCAACGGGAACAACATCTACAACAGTGTTTCCGACACACAGATGACAACCCAACCCAGCTGCACCGAGGTTCATGTTGTTCTCTTCGTTGTTGTACTTATGTTACTAGCCATTTTGCCAGCTATTTGTATTTATTTAGGCTTCTTCGTTGAAACATTGCGTTGAGCTGTTTGTTGATCAGGTTTAATTTGTTACTAGGGTAACTTAGGTTACCTAAAGTTTTTCGGTTGTATATTATACTTGTTTTCTTCTGCCCTTTTTTATAAACACGTTGTGACTCAATTGCTGCTCTTCTGTTCTTGAATCCGGTTTAAATACG
The DNA here is from genome assembly GCF_003286155.1 of Drosophila erecta. Classification (NCBI taxonomy): domain Eukaryota; kingdom Metazoa; phylum Arthropoda; class Insecta; order Diptera; family Drosophilidae; genus Drosophila; species Drosophila erecta. The sequence goes on from NW_020825194.1 coordinate 27,288,657, forward strand.
TTGTATTAGCATTTTTAAACTTAAAGATGTAATAATTTTATTAAACCGTATTAGACTATGCAGTTACAGGCTAAGGAAAACCTGTAAAAATATTCACACTTATTTAGCTATTCAACTTATTAGGACACTTAGCTGCCGCCTTGTATTTTAGTTGTTACGTATTTGCTTCCTATTTAATTTGATAGCAGCTGCGTTGCCCTACTCGATTGCTTATCTTTTCTCCTTTATTTTTAATAAAATACAAATATGTAAAGAGCACGAGCAATGTTTGTTGTTTTTGTGGATATTTATGTGTGTAAATACAATTCATAGTTGCATCCCCTGGTTTTATATCTCCGTTTTTAATTTGTTGTAGTTTTAGATTAATTAGATTTTGAAGGCGTATACTAATATTATACTGAACACCATATGCCTATATGCCTACTTATCAACCTTTCACCATGCCTATTAACATTACACTGGACACAATATCAACTATTTATTAACTTTTCTCTCCCCCTATGCGCACCAATCAACCTAAACTCCACCACCAACTCTTAAACCCCAAACTATGCACTCAATTCGCTGACGATGATGACTATGTTGCTGGGAATATGGAAACTGCAGGTAATCGCCGAATGTCCGAACGCGATTTGACGCGGATGGGCGGTGCCGACTCGACCAAATCCTTGGGCCCACTGATAGCCAACAGTCACTCGAATCATAGCCTTAGTCTTAGCCAACATCTGAACAACAGCCACAACAACACCATAGGCAATTGCAACAATAGTAGCATCATCAATCCCCTAGCTGCACACCTGCCCAACAGCAAATCGGTGCCGGCTCTGCATCACCACACTGGATCGGGTACCATATGTAAGTGAACTGCACACCCCTTATCCTTGCCTCCTTTCCCTGTAATCGAAGCACAATCCAATCGATTTGAAAGCCCGAGACTAATTCACTTTGTTCAATCCGCATCCTTCTCGTTTTCAACATAGCCCTGGCCAATTCCAAGTCACGCAGCACTCACAGTTTGCATAACAATACATCTGGCATGGGCGGAATCGGAGGAGCATCAGCAGGAGGAATGCTGGGTCAGCCAAATGGCAGCCACAACAACACAAATGGCAACAACAACGGCAACGAGCAGGGGTTCTACCAGAATCTCAGCGTGTATCGGGCGCAAAATCAGAGCCAACCGATTTTAAATGAGAGGTAAGACTGTCAGTCTCGTATGTGGACGATTTTTGGAACGCTAGAACCCAACATAATATGTTGAGGATTGCAGTAACTTTTATATTATTTTTTGCTACTGATTGGATCGCTACTGTTGTTTATTTGGCTAATGCATATATATTTACTTAAAATGTAATTCCACCCTTTACTTGTACAGTAAAAGGTTATACTAGATTCGTTAAAAAGCATGTAGCAGGCAGAAGGAAGCGTTTCCGACCATATAAAGTATACATATTCTTGATCAGGATCAATAACCGAGTCGACCTGGCCATGGCCGTCTGTCCGTCCGTATGAACGTCGAGATCTCAGGATCTATACAAGCTAGAAAGCTGATTTTAAGTATGCAGTTTTCAGAGAAAGAGACGCAGCGCAAGTCTGCCACGCCCACACTTTTGAAAAGTGTGTTGAATTTTTTTTAAATTTTTTATTAGTATTGTAAATTTATATCTTTTTGCCACGCCCACTCTATCGCCCACAAACCACTCAAAACTGTCACACTTTTTAAATTTTTTCATATTATTTCTAGTTCGCACTTCTCCCTTGTTTTTAATTTATTTTATCAAAGCTTTAAAAAAGCTTTTTGTGGGTAGCAGTGAGTTAAGGTGTGTAATATCGCAACCATTAAGAGCAAACAATCTGCAAAGAGGCATCAAGCAAAGGGTATTAATAATTTACAACAATTTACGTTCTTTTGGAGGTGTTGCTTGCACACCTAGGTGTTTAGGTGTGGCCACAGAAATGTGTGTAGCTGGCTTACAATATTTCTAACTCTCGTGTGTGTAATTCTAGGGTGACATTGCGTTTCAAGAAATTGCTTTATGGCTTTATACCCATTAAAAAAGAATATGAACTTGTAGAAATGTCCCAAGTACGTGAGTAATTAGCTCCTTTCGTTCCTTATCAAACGTTGCTGCTGTACAGAGCACGCACCTTTGCAATAAACACAAACTAATTGCTCAGGAGGAGGAAAGAGCGTAAGCAAGTGTTCTTGAAGCACTCGACACGTTTCAGTTAATAAGTGTAAACGATGTAGTTCGCGCACATTAAAAGCAATTCCTAACCACCAAAAATACTTTGCTCTCAATTATATTAATTGCCTTTTTTTAGACCCCCGATCGCCGCACATGCCGCTATGAACGCCTACAATGGCAGTTCCCCGCTTGCACCGCAGCAGCAACCACAGCAGCAACAGCAACAGCAATCGCCATACCAGCAGCAGCAACATATGCAAGCCAATGCTAACATCCCGCCCACGCGACCCGTCTCAGCCTATTACCACAGTCAGCAGTCGGCACAGCAGCAGCAGCAGCTGCAACAACAACAACAACACTCCCTGCAGCAGCAGCAGCAGCAGCAGTTCGCACTCAGCAGCAGCAATGGCCAGCAGCAACAGCACCAGCTCACCTTAAACAACCGCACCAAGAGCCAGCAGAATTTCCAGCACACTCTTCGCATGCAGCAGATGATGGCTCCATCTATGCCGAACATCAGCAACATGTTCCATCACCAGCAGCAACAACAGCCACAGCTGCCCCTGCAGCAACAGCAGCAGCAACCGCTAATGAGCAGCAGTCAGAGCATGCAGAATGTCAACGATTTCACAGGTGGCTATCCGAATGGTAGTCTGGAGTACAGGCGCAGTCAGCTCCACGATCCATCCACGCTCTACGAAATTCAGCAGCAACAGCAGCAGCAGCAGCAGCAACAGCAGCAACAGCAGCAGGCATCACCGAATTTTATAGCCCTGCCCCCCAAACCATTGGGTAGCTTACAGTCTCCCAATAAACCAAATGTTCCACCAAATACAGCACCAAAACCGCAGCACTCTGCACCGCAGCGATATCTAGGACAATCCCTGCAGGCAGAGGACAAACCTCCTCTACCGCCCACCGCAACACATCCGCTGTTCAAAGCAACGCAGCAGATTGCTCCGGGAATGAATTACGTAGCCAGTACATTGGAGCCGCCAAAGGGCAGCTATGTGGCGTCTAATCAAGCGAACAATCGTCCTCTTCACAGCGGTAGCAATCCATGGGAAAGAGAGGAGCGTGAAAAGGATCTAGAGATGCGGCGCGAACACATACGCCAGTGGCGGGAGCAGCAGATATCAGATCTTTCCCAAATCTTATCCCGTTCCCCTATGCAAGAGGAGCAATTAAAAACACTGATTCTCGAGCGCGATTTTGAGCGAAGAGCGCAGGAACTACAAGAGCAAGAGGAGCAGGATCAGGAACAGCAGTACGACAAGGAGAACGTCCAAGAGTTGTTCAGACTGGCTGGCGGCGGTCAGGTCAGTGCCATACAAACACCCATTACTAGTTACCGACAAACGGATATAAAACTGACGGAGATGACGGACAGCAACAGTCTGGTGGACTCAGTGCCACCACAGCCACTAGCACCAACTACTCAGCCGCTGAGCAGCAACAGCCAGCAGCCGAAGAGCATACTTAAGCATAATCGGTATTCCGAAGCCGGGGCTGGTCCCAGTGGGGCACCCTCGTCGCCATCAAAGTCACAGAAATCCGCAAGTTTTGCGGACGAACGACATCTGCACACTGAGCATTCGATACCCAATCTAGCAAAAGATCTTAATCAGCTCACAATGCTCGATAAGGATAACAACAACGAGACTCTGGATGCTGTTGTGCCTCCACCGCCTCCCCCAGAAAGGAACAGCTCCTATTTAATCATGTCACAGCAGAAACTACGGGGCAGTACTGGAAACGCAACCTCGTCCATGGGCCTACTGAAAACGGCCACTAGTAATCAGGCCGCAGCTGCCGTGGAGATTAAAAAGGCATCGCTTCTGAGCACCCAAACCAATAAAAACAACAACTTGAGTGGCAGCTTGAACAACAATACCATGCAAGGATCACCACTCAGCGCCATGGAACTAAATGCTGCCTATGTTTCGGCCACGGGAACGGGAACAATCGGAGGATTGGGCACACCACCTCCGCCGCCACCGTTGATGCAAAGGGACAACAAACGGGTGAGCTTCCATGATGAAGAGAATAATTTTGTGAGCGGGAATAGCCAGCAACAACAGCTGCAGCAGCAATATATCATAGAAAATTACGGTATGGAGCATCAGGATTTGGACACCATCAGAGAAGATACGAGTGTAAGTAACTTGGTTCTTTAGAAGCTGTCATGCGTAAGTTCTGAAATAAATTAAATCAATATTTTTTATCATGTAGTATCTGCAACACAACCTCGATTCCTCCATGCTGCCATCAATGCCAGCCACTCCAGATGCTGCCCTCTGGAACACCTCAGTGCAATCCACTCCAGGCGTCATTGGAGCTCAAGAAGTGTACAGGTATGATGCCATACAATTTGGAGGTCCTAAAGCTTTCACTTATAAATTTTATTCGCTTACGCAGAGATCCTCGTACGCGTCGACTGGCGGAGAAACAGCAGCAGCAACAGCAGCAACGTGCTGGAGATGCGGTGCCCGAAAAGCTATCGTTCAAGGAGAAAATGAAGATGTTTGCCTTGGAGTCGGGGGAAGATAACACGCCGAAGGACAAACTGAAAATATCACGAGCCCAACGAGATATAGACGCGGTGCACTAAGCAGAAGAGATCGTTGCTTAATGCTATGTATATACACACCAGAACCCACAAAGCTTACACTTCAATATATTGGGGGCCAAGTTGTTACGTTAGCTCTACATAACACAACACACGTATAGATATATAGGTAATGTTACATATGTCGGAAATCTTTAGAAACAAACAAACCTAACGAATTTGCTAAGCAAGGCAATAACAATCCATAGTTATCGCGTTTCAGAGTTAATTACGATACACAAAATGTTAACTGATTTCAATTATTGAGAAATGTCAGTGTATATCATTATAGTCTATATATACTATGTTTATATATACAAAACTGTAACGAGCCTAGACAGGGCAACGAAAGCAAGGCGAGCCACATTTGTAAAGCGTTTTAAACAAGTAACTTTAAACTTAACCCTACGATTAACAATTTGTTACATCAGATTACGGCATAAAATTAATGATTAATCGGCAGTGTAAATGAGCAAAGTTAGTTTAGATATTCATAAACTTACCTGGGAACCGTGCGGAACAAGAAACGTTATATATATATATACTGTATCCATTAGAGAACTTAAAGCCACCACAACGGTAAAACAAATGGTCCAATTATTCAATTATTAAAATTATATTTACAACCAAGAACTAACAAGTAACGAAAAATTTAGAGCACACTTATATATTTTTAATTACTGCAACCATTTTAAACACCTTTTGAATGCAACAATGACAAACAGAGAAGCGAGTAAGGTTTGAATACGCATAGAGAATAACCAATTTAAATTAAATAGGATTTGACTACACGATACCCTAATGGCTTTAAAATTATAACAAAAGAGTATCTTCGGCAGGCCGAGGAGTATATACGCTTGCAACAAAATCAGATGAATTTATGATGTAGGAGTCCGATATGTCCAAAACTCAGGACAATTTCTTTGCTTACCCTTTTAAAATTACAACAGAAAATATATTTACTAAATGTACTGAAATAAGCACTGCAAGGGTATAACAAATTATATATTCGAAAACCGACCACAGAGGTGACAAAATATTTTTGTGCATTCCAAGTATTTCAAATCGAAACTAAATTCTAATTTTTAAGAAGAGATTTATTTAAAACAAAAACCGATAATATTTTTTAAATAAATATAAAAGTATAACAATAAAAGCAATCGATGTTCGAATAAATTCTATAAAAAGAACTGCGTTTAGTTCTATGTTGAGCGCATTTAGGGTTACATAATTCAATTACATATGTATATCAAATCCGAAACAAATTCTGCAACGCAATTGTGCATACTTATGAGAAATAAAAAGTTAATTATATCAAAATCAAACACTCCGAGTTACCCAGTAGTTTTAAACGCAAATGTATTTTGTTGTTGAATATTAAGTTGTAGTGTTTGCAAATATTTTTAAAAGATGGATATATTTTGGACAAATGTTGTAGAGCATTTTGGCAACCAAAACCAACTTCAAACAATCCGTTTATTAGTATTTTTATTTCCTCTCAATTTGTAAAACCAGCTGTTTCATGGGAACACTTTTAGTTTCGCGCCCAGGAAAATTTCAATTTAACAGTCCTGCGCACTACGCACCTACTCAGCTGTTCCCGGCCATCAACAGGTTCAAAAATTGACCTACCTAAATATATTTTCCAGGAAGCTGGCAGAAGGCGGTAAAGCGGCTGACAAGTTGTTTGCCTTTGCCACGGAAAACGTTAAATCAAAGTTTGCGCGGTGCAAAAAATGCGGACAAGTTGAAGAATGCCTTTTGCGATTTATGCTTCCACTGAAACAAAACGAGTTCGTTTGAACTGCCCTCACTGGCAACTTTTGCTTTGATTTTCAAAATACTTGCTCAAATTTTGAGACTGCACTGAGGAAAATCTTATATAACTTACTTAGTGTCTGGTAACGGGATTCATTGAATAGAAGCTCCTTAAAACTGCACAGGGTATGTATTAGCAGGCACTACATGAAATGTCATACATAGTATTCTATTTGAAGAAACAGTAAGCTTTTACGTTATCTATAGCTAAAAGGTGACTCCTCTCTAAAATGCAGGAAGGAAAAGCAATGCGGTAAGTTGTAGTATTAAAATAAAGTTAATAAGTTATTAGTGTAAACTTTAAATTACGCTGGTTCAGTCATTAGACTTAGGATCGAGTATTTTTCTAGTACATAACTACCTCAGCAATGGTTAGAAACATTTTACTTCGGCGATACCCAGGCTTTAGGCCACTTTTAAAAGTCAGCTGGCCAACTTTAACTACTTGCTCCAACAGGAAGCACTGGGCCAGGACCCGAAATCCGAAGTCTGTGCCCACGGCAAGGTGAATCGACGATATAAAGGCGTGGGCCTTAAAGCGCATCCGAAGGAAAACCCCCTCGGCGTCGCGTGCGCGGGCGAAATTTATATTTCAGCAGTTTGCCATGTGAATTATTAAAATGCGCCAATCTCTTTGATACAGCACCACCAGTGGGGACTGGGGATTGGGCCATAATCAGTTGGCTGGGCGGAATGAACTTTAAGAAATTGTTGACAGTTTGCTGCAAGGCATTCGGATTGCCAACCGCGGAATTTTTCAATATTCGCGAGAGCTAATCCCCCGCAGACTCCCGATCCGCCGCTGTCAATATCCCCCAGCTGGCAGTGGCCACACCGCAGAAGCAACAGGGAAAGCTGCAGGAAAAATGCGGGACAGCACAGAGTGAAAAGAAAAATATGAACTGTGGGGAAAAGTTTCAGGATGCGGCAGCCACGGCGAATAAATCAAAAAGTGATTAGCCCAGTCTCCTGTGCCGCCTATCCCTTTGCCAGCCTCACAGCTCCACAGCTCCACAGCTCCTCCTGGCTTTCTCACACCATCTGTCCAGTTGTAAATTGTCTGTTGAGTGGCCGATGGCGAAGGGCGAGGCAGGAGACCAAGGTGTGGGAGCTTGAAATGTGGGCCAGCTTGGGCAAAAGGATTCAAACTTGGCCATAAAACTTTCGCCGCATCTTGGCCATGGTTCCTGAGGCTCTCTTTTCTGGTCAGTGGCGGCTTGATAAATGAGCAGCGTAAAGTGCGCGGGCAATCAGAAATATCGCAAAAAATTATAGTTGGCTAGGCCATAAAACAATGGCCAAGGCGAAACAATGACGAAGACAATGGTCGTTTTTCTCAATTGCTCCTCTTTTCTTGGTTTTTATTTGCGTGCGGCTTAGTAAACGCCTTCACACTCTTCCACTTTCCTATAAGTTATGACAAGTTCTCGTATTTGCATTTCAAAATATACACACCGTTTTCCGCAAGAGTTTAACTTCGTAGGGTGAGAATCTCATTTAAACAAATGAGGATTGGGAAGCTTAGTTCGAAAGGGTAAGAGAATAAGCCAAGAACTTAGAGGCTCATTTTATAAGACTGCAAATGATCATTAGTAGGCCCATGCAAAATGTTGCGAGGTCAACAGTAAAACTAAGCTTATGCAGAAATGATAAAAAGTCTTTTAGCTGAAACAAAAAAAAAAAATAAAATGAAAAAAAACAAATTTTTAACAATTAGTTTTTTATTAAGTATCAGTTGCTTTACATCCTAAAAAGTTCAAATAATATGTACTAAAATAATTTACATTTATTCAAGTTTTGTTCTTTTTACAAGTGAATTAGGAAAATTAATATGTAAATAGAGCTGTGTTTTTTTATGAAAATTTTATATGTGATCAATTGGTTTTTACGACATATAGGATTCCTTAATAAATAGGTTGATATATAAATATTGAGAAATCCTACAAAGAAATTAAATCTGTAAACAAGATGAAAATAATACGCTTCTGGATTTTTTATGTAAATAACAAATAAATGTTGCTCGGAATTTAATGCTTATTATAATACTTAGTGAAGTAGACCTATTACTAGAGTAAAGGAAACATGTTAAGTCTAGAATTTGTATAAAAAAGTTGTTTTTTCGGAAAGTTCGGCTTAGACTTTAAGAAGTATCAGCAGAATAAACAATGTAATCGCTTGAGTGTAAGTGCATTTTACCTAGAGATTAAACTAATGTCTTAGACAAAACACCCGATCGTATGATATATCCAGCGCTCTGCATGGCAGGACTTCTCCCAGCATTATTCATGTCTTGTTTAGGGCCACCAAAAGGAAGATTAGCCACTGGTGTAGACTGGTGTATCCGTGGCCCAGTCTATGTGGCCCGGCAGCAGTCGACTTTATGGCGGAGGCGGAGTACTCCCCTGAAAATAGATATATTTAATTACTTTATGATAAGTCGAGCTAGTATGGCGATTGTATTAATGAAATACCCGTTACTCGTTGCTTAGAAGGATATTTTAAACTTGTTAAAAAGTGTGCATCGCAGTATGGTCTAGATTATGAATATTTTCTTTCATTTATTATAACGCCGATCAGTCGCAAAAGGCCTAGAACTTCTTATTCGCATATGCCCACCTCCCACTAGCTGAGTAACCGGTATCTGATAGTCGACGATCTCGAGTACAGCGTTCTCCCTCGTATTAGACAGCCAAACGGAAGGACCAGATCGACTCGCCTAGTTATTTGACTACGAATAAATACTTTATAGCATCTGCGAACCAGGTATACCCAAGAACGAGTAACTGGTATGGGAAGATGTATGTCCTGTATAAGATTTTTTTTTGAACCCTTCCATAAACCATTTCCGGACCCATAGTAAGAGTAGACCCGCAATAATTGGCGTCACCTACCACTGAGGACGTGCAATTGCATAGAAGCTGCCGCACTGTTTTCCGGCTCACACGTGTAGTTGCCGGAGTGGATCTTGCGCACCAGAGGAATGACCAGGGAACCAATCTGTAAAATCGATATCGTGAGGAATCCGCTTAGGAATTCTGGATCTGCCCAATCCGCTCACCGTGTTCCGATTGTGCTCGGTGCTGCCGAAGATATTCCGGTCGATTTGCGTGTACCATCCGCTCTGGGTGCCGCTGGCCTCGTTTTCGGCAGTCACTTGTTGGTCGCCGCGGTACCAGAATATGTACTTGGGGGCCTCCAGGGTGCCACGTACGATGCAGTGCAGCTCCACCCTGCTGCCGGCCTTCACGAAGCGTTGCCGATCCCCGATTAGCTCGGTTCGGGGTGCTGTGGGTGGGGATAGAAATAGGATATTGGTGCGCAGGAAATTCTTTCAGCCAAATGTCAAATTGTCTATTGAGCTTCGGTTGAAATTTATAGGCTACTCAATGTAAGATGTTCAGAAAATTTACAATGAGTTGAGAAACAACCTTTCGTAATTGCTGAAAATGTAATATTCAGATGCAAAACCACACAGAAATAATTTCTTAGGACCTAAAATATCTTTTACTTTAAGTATAACTTTTTCGACCTACTCCTATTTTTTGCGGTGCATGAGAATTTGTGGGTTAGCAGTCGTTTCACTTACTTATCACAAACAGCTGCACCTTGGCGCTCATTTTGGGCTCCGTTGCCAGCTGGCACTCGTACCAGCCGGCATCCTCCAGCCTTACATACTTGATTTGCAGCGTCCAGCTGAGGCTGCTGCTATTGCCCCTCTCCTGACCCCCAGGACTGGCGTGGGCAGAGGAGTTTCCCAGTACAGCCGAGGGCGTCGAGGTGGTGGAAAGGACGCCTCCGGATGCAAGTGTCACAGAGGTGGAAGACTGGAGTAGCGAGCCGAACCGAGCGTCGTTGATGAAGGTTGTGTGATCCACCGCAATGATATGTTCATCCCGCAACCGAACCCAGGAGAGCGGCTTCCCGGAGTGCTGGTTGAGCTGCAAGGAGCGAATTTCAAGGATGTTATTTGTATATTGCTTGTGATGCATTCATTACAAGATTAACAATTATGCAGTTCAGAAACCAGTGTGTCCTCTGAACCCATCCCCATTTCCTATCCCCCACTCACCTTGCACGGCAAATAGGCATGTTGGCCAGCTTGGACGGTGGCGTTCAGCGGGGGCAGGCTGAGCTGGCGCCGGGGCAGGAGCTCCCGCTCCTTGGCCAGCTCCTTCTCGCGCCGCAGCTGCTGGGCCTTTTGTTCGCTGTCGTAGGCGTGGAGACGGGACTGCTCGTTGGGCTTAGATGGCATCGGATTGCCGGACGGGCCGTTGTCCTCGGTAAGGGGAGTGCCTCCAGAGGAGGCATTCCGCAGCAGGTGCGGCAAATCGGCTGGTATGAATTCCGGAAAGGGCGGCAAGTACGTGGGAATCGAGAAGCCTTTTGTCAGCGTCGCAGTGTCGGGCCTGTCGCTCCAGGAATCCACTACCGTTGTGTCGTCCTCCTGCTGCTGTTGGTCATCCGCCAGCATCAGGACAGGAGATCCTGCCGATCCCATTGTGGTTGTCCCCCTTGCAGGCGAGGCAATTAGGGAGGCGTTCTCCATCGGAGTGGCCGTTGCTGCCAGCGCTGCAAAATAGGTCAAGAATGATGGACACATCAGTTGACCTTATTGAATTATCGAAGTTTTTGCTGGACAAATAATTATTTCAGGCTTTTGACAAGCTGACAAACGACTGAAATGCAGCTGTCAATTGAGTTATATAGGCAGTTTTTCGGAATTAAGACTAATAAAATACTCTTTGCATCTACGATATGCATTTATATGGACTTCTTATCGAATGGGAATATTTATTTAATTTCAAGTTGCGACTTAACCTGAGAAACATACATACATTCATTAATAGTTTATTTATTAATAGTTTATTCTTCAACTGATTGCTTGGATTAGTTGGAAAAGTTAATTAAGTTATGCTAAATAAAATCGAAATCGCTTCTTCCTACCTTTTGCACACTTTTTCGAGCGCAATAAAATCTTGTTAAAGTCTAAAATGTACTGATATACATGTACTATCTTCAAATAAAGCATTTTTAGTATTAAAAACTAATATTCAGGCCAATGCAAAGGGTCAAGTTGTTTTGCAGATAACACAACGAAAAATGTTTGTTTGTCTCCTACCATAATTGACACACATTTGTGTGTTAATTGACAAATTGCGAGATATTTTAGAAAATATTAATTTTCCAGCAGCGTACTGCAATATATCATGGAAAATGCAAATTTATTTACTCTGGGCATCTGTTCAATTGTATTTAGGTCAAGTTGTATATTCTTTTTGTAAGGTGCAAAACAAATCAGCAATTGATGGAATAATTTCGTGTGAAATTCTCATTTTCCGAGCTGTCCATCTCTGATATTCGAATGATATTCGCGCCATAATAATGAAAGAAGAACTATAAAACTACATTTAATTTTGATGGTTGTGCCTGTGTAGAGAAAAGTTATTTGGAACCCTCACAGTTGACAATGCTGTGGGTTATAATACAAAACTACTTCTTCAAAGTATGCTGCATTATTAATTTAAATTAAATATTAAGAAATGCTCGCCTAAACACAATGCTAGTAAGCCATTTTTTCTTTGATAATGATAAAATATGTATGCCAATAAGGCAGCAACGCATTACGAAATGAAATGCCCCAAACGACAGCTGTGCCCGGAACAGGACGACTCCTGCCACAGACTACAGCCAGACCGTAGCGATTACTCAGCCTGGCGTGGGCCGTTTGTTATCAGTGCCACGACTGTCGTACTCATAGCTTGAAGTAGACTTGCGGCTTGGATCCGGAATCTCAAGACAAGCTCCTGCGGCAGGCGGGGACTTACTTTCTAGAACAGGCGGTGGACTTGGCGAAGGAGGTCACCCGACGGCCCGGCTCTGCCTGGTGGCCACATTCTTCGAGGGCGCGATGCGCCTGTGGTTCCAGTGGGAGGAACAGTTGGCCTCTTTGTGCAGGACCAGCTCCAGTGCTTCACCGGCCTTGTGGTGGCCATAGTCCTGCTCATTTTGGTTGGTCAGCTGCTGGACTGTGGCCTGGTCTCAGTCCGACTGTTCACCAATTTTGCGGTCACCTTGCTGGCCCGCATAGTGCTTCTCCAGGTAAATTTGGATTAACAAAGTTAGTATTACTCAGGCTCACAGATGCGAAGTAACACTGCAGCTGAAGCTGCTGCTTGGAATTTCTCGCTCCTTGCGGGTTGCTGCTCCTGCATGTGGAGGACAGGGACAAGGAGGCTGTGGCCTGCCGCATCCACGGGACAGGAGCAACTGATGCCGCTCGCTGGACGGATCCTCCTGGCCATTAGAAGGCCAAAAAGAAGAGTACAATAAAGTACCGTTATGAGTGGCTTATGTGCTAACGGTTTATCCATACTTCCACACACTTCGTACATAATTAGTAATTTTGTTTTACATGCAGGAGCGATTCTTGTTTCTATTATTTTTTCCAACACTGTATGTATCTGACCTTGTTCCAGCAGTACTTTTCAGATTGTCCTGTACTCCTTTGGGCACGTCCCTATGTTCTTCGCACCTGACTGGCTGTCTTGTGCTAGTCAGTTCTGACCGTATGGAATATGTCCATCAATCCATCCTCAGTTTCACTTTCACATTTAAGGAAGGCTCTGAAGCCCTCTAGATTTTTGGATGGTTTATAGGGTGAATAGCAGGAAATAATCATATAATAAACAGTGGTTTCAACTTCCTGCAGCACAGACTGTTGTCAATGAGTATTTCTTCTTTGGCGTATTTACTCCACTCGACTCTTCTGGGAGTCCTAATGAAACAATGGTGGACTGGTCACTGTCCCACGTCTGCCTCCTGATCCAATCAAGCTTTAAGCTTGCGGCCACATTGCGATTTTATTGGAGCATAAAATGACGCAGATGGGCCTGGAATTACGGAGTCATGCCGCCCACATCGAACTCCCAGTGAGGACTGGGGCACCCAACCAACATCCACCTTTCCACCCATCCTCCAAACAGCCACCTTCCACCCCATCCGCGGGTTGCCTACTTTCGGGCGTTGTCTCGCAGTTCCACTGTCGCGCCTCGGGCTGCAAATTTACGCGCAGCACAACAAACAACAACTAAGTATTTATTATGTAAATAATATTATGCCAAATGCGAGCATAAAGTGAGCGGAGACTGCAGTGGAGTTCCACTCAAGCTTACATTTTTATTAAACGCTTCGCTCGAAAACAATTTGCAGAAATAGTTTTCCTCCTTCCACTCGCGAGCTGCACAGCTGCAGGCAGTTGCTCCGCCTAAGTAGCCGCTGCAGTTGGCTTTAAGTAACATAATTTTCTGCAAAGTTGCGGACGTGGCCCATTGCATGTATAAGATTCGCCGTAAGTTTTAACTCGATTATGCCCAGCTAAAGTGGGGTATGCCTCTCTGCTTATTCTACGTTCACTTGGAAATATTTAAATGTTTCTCCGAAATGTATATGCCCCAAGAAGTCTAGTTTAAACACTGAGAGAACGTTATAGCCGAGTTCCTCGACTATCAGATACCCGTTACTCAGCTAGAGGGAGTGCGAACGAGAAAGTTCATCAATTTTTTGGCATATCGATAGAAATTGGCAAACAAAAATAAAACAATCAAAAATAAATAAAAAAAATTGTAAAAGTGTGGGCGTGTGCGTTAGAGTAGTCTTGGCGAAATTTGTTTGTAGCATATCGATAAAAACTGGAAAGACAAAAAATAAAATTAAAAAATTTTAACATATTTTTCAAAGCTGTGCGCTTTGTAGGCGTTAGAGTAGGCGTGGAAAAAAAATGTTCGGAAGTATGATAGAAATTTGAAAACCAAATAGAAAAATAAAAAATTGCAACACATTTTTCAAAACTGTGGGCGTGGTCAGCTTGTAGGCGTTAGAGTAGGCGTGGCAAATAGTCTCGACTCGGCTATTGATCGTGATCAAGAATATATACTCTTTAAATGGTCGGAAACGCTTTTTTCTGCCTGTTACAGACTTTTTAACGTATCTTGTATACTACCCTTTTACTATACGAGTAACGGGTACATACAAATACGACTTATGCATTCGTTATTGAGTGTGGTGCTTATTAAAATTAGTTTGCGATTCTAAACTAACTTATTCCCTTATTAGAGTCACAGATTTAAGGCAAAATCACTTCAATAGTATTAGGCAAAATGGTGGCATCACAGGCAAATTAACGTATTTTAGAAACTTGTTCATTCAACATTTCAGATTTACTCCTTATTTTTGAAGCTGTGCTTTGTAATGTTGTTCTTTTATATTATGTCGTAACTATAATAACACTATGTTATTATTCAATAAAAGGAAACTACTTCAATTGCAGTAGTCAACACTATTTCATATTTCTGAATAGAAAGCCGGTTACACCTTTCATTCACCAACACTTCCAAGGAGCCAAGTTCCGAAAAGAACTGGGGCCAATCCGTCACTGGGTATCGGGGTTCCGCAACGAATCCAGCAAATGAGTCAAGCAGCTTCAAACTTTTTTCCTCGTTAGGTTTTCAATTGTTTTTCTTGCTGCCAGCATTCTCCTATCTATGTAATTAAAAACTATTTGCACACAAAAGTTTATAAAAACAGCAGCCGACAACAACCAGCAGCACAACAAGTGCAAGAACAACACCGGTAAATGAGAGCCGCAGTTTTGTTGTGCGGTAATTAGTGTAACTGTTCAGTAAACCACATAAACTGATTTCGGTTTTTGGGTTTCTGCCATGGCACTGACTACCTCCTCCACCCCTTCGGCCTTCCGGCACTCGTCACACACTTTGGGCACCTAATTGAAACCATTTAAAGGGTCTTGAATTATTACTTTGTTAATGTTATTGTTTGCTGTCGCATTGTTTGGGCAATAAATTTAAAATTTGTGCTCAAATGGCTGAGCAATAATGGGTGCAAACTCTTCGGCTTCGGAACACACACAGAGCCCACAGCTCAGAACTCAGAGCCTAAACCCCCCAATATAGTATGTAGAGTATGGAGCGCCCCACCCAGAAGCTATAACATGATAATTCAAGTGGGCGCCTTTGGGCGTGGGGCTGCTCTGCCCCAGCTTTATCTTTGTCGTGGGTTCTGTCATGGAATTTCGCGTGAATTTCGTATTCATTCGAGTGCAAAGTTGAAAAAGGCCACACCCAGTCAGGGGGTCGTGTCTAATCGGACTGCTGCCATGAGATGATGCATGGATTATATCGTTTGGAAACTGAACAACCATTGCAAGTCTGCAGGAATTAAAACCAAATGTTGCGGGGCTTAACATTTTGGGGATTACGTCGGAACGTTTAACACGATTTCTCCTCTTCTTGTTATAAATTCAGATGGCGGCCGTTTGATATTTTTTAAACTTCTAAATCACCTCTATATACCTTTAATTCAATAAACTCATTACTGAGAAAAATATTCGTGCTTATTAAATGACTAAATAGTATTAAAAAAGTTTCCTTTATTTAAATTGGATATGGCTGTGCTAAGTTTCTATCTAGACACAAGGGTACATTTAATAAAATATACATTATCATATATAATAACTACCATATATTATGATACATACTTGGCAGTCTTAAAGTTTCGAAATTAGTTCAATTTAAAAGCTCTAACTATTTGAGCGATAGTTACAAAACATTGGAATAGCCTAAGATTCGTGTTTTGTTGATTGGCCCATAGGATTGGATTAGATTATGCCTACGAAAATAAATTGAAGAATTAAATCATGGACATTTTTAAACGGAAAGGGCAGATAGCGAACCAATCTCAATGGAATCCACAGCCCATCAATACCATCTACGATCTGTGCCTTGCGTCATCACCTGTCCTCCACTCCACCTGTCCGTTTCAATTTCCTTCGCCCAGGTAACACCCAAGCCTGCTGGTTAGCATTGCTGCTGTGATTGGTTAACCTTATTAGCCGGTGCACTGCTGCTCGGACCCAATTAAGCTGGCTCAAACATAAAGTTAGTGAGTTGGGGGAATGGGGGAGCGGGGATTTGGCTAATTAAGCGCCGTTCTGGACGGGCTAACAAGCAAGTTAAACACACACAGAACCATTTAATTCGTTTGCGCGATTTCTTTTATTATTAATTACATGCGGTACACATAAATTTCACTTTCCTCCTTGTTTTTGGCAACTTTTTCGTTATTTATGTGCTCGCTGATAAACAAAACTCATCCGACTGGAAAAATGGCGATCCTAATGCAAATATGGGGCTCACATGGCGAAGCCTTTCGAGTTTAGATTTGATATGTTGAATATGTGGTGTGCCACTTGAAGTGAATGGGGGCATCTGTCGACTGAAGGTATTTTGCGTAGGAGTTGTATTCATTAAATTGTGGGAGTAAAGAAATGTGTTATAAGTAGAGAGGATGGGTTTTAAGTGCTTTCCTCAGAAATTCCCAATTAAATTGCAAAATTCCATTATGAATTTGCAGTACTGCATTCCATTGTAACTTCCCTTATAACTTGATAATTTAAATATAATGAGACAGTTTGTTACACACGATATTGTTAAATAAAAGACCTCATAAACACTCTTTAGTTGATTATAGAACAAAGTATATTTAAAAAAAATGTCAACATTTTTAAATCTTTTTCAAGTGATGCACACACAGCTTAAGGTGGCTTATGCTAAAAACTTAAAATATTTTTGTAATTATTATTCCTTATAAGGAACCCAGCATCCTGACCACATCAGCGGCACTCGGGATACTCTCCTCTGGGAGCTGGAGACTGGGCACATCATTTATGGAGTGAGCAAACTTCATGGAAACCGTGCCTACTTGTAGGCGCCATGTATCCGCCTGGTGTGGCTCCAGTTCCTTCACTAGCAGCCACTCGCTGTGGACACGCACATCCTCATGGGACCACTTCGTGAACTCATATCGTAGTCTTGTGGACTGGCTAAAGGTGAACAGGAGTGGTCCGTCGACGGGTTGGTGCCTCCTCACGTTCAAGATGTGACGTAGAATGGGAACTTCAGACAATATCCGGCAGTCAAACAGCTCTAGTTTCTTTAAAAGCGGATGGGTCCCTTTGTAACCAAGGGGCATGCCCATAGAGCATCGCCGGAAGCTGATCCTTTGGCAGGACAAGGGCAATAGTGGGCTGTTCTCTCCCAGATTGCAGTTACTCAATCTCAGGTCGGTCAGGGCTGTGCATTGAGCCAGCTGAAGGTGGGACAGATTCAGAGGAGCGGTCAGCCAGGAGCCATCAAAGCTGAGTGCTTGCAGATTGAACCGCTTGGCATGGATGATAGCCCGGACGGTACGCATCCAGTCCGTTCCCTGACTGAGTTCCTGGCGCTGAAGGGTCAAATGGGTGAGGTTCGCCAGAGAGCAGATGGCCAGTGGCGTCCCTACATTCAGGGGCAGCATCAACACCTTCAACATACAGCAGAGCCCTATGCTCCGTATATCATAAAGGACACCTGAGCCCATCCTGTCGCACAGAAGTAGGCTCTCCAGCTGACTGCAGTTCGCAAAGATCTCCTCCAGAGCCGCTTGGGATATGCGCCCAATGGAGAGGGAACGCAGGCTTTGCATAGCTTGGGTGTTGGGCAGCAGTTGACTGAGGAGATCCGTCTGCTTCAAATGAAGCATGTGGCACTGCGTCGTTGCGTCATTCCTCTGGCGAATATTCAGTTTATTGGCCATTCTGCGTTCTGCCATTCTTTCTTTATCAGCGGTTTATAGCCACTTCGAAAAATTTCAAAGTGCTTACTTTAAAACCCAAATCAGCCTATTTAATTGTCCAGCCTTACGTACCTACGATAAAATTAATAACTTGCACCAAATAATCTTACACATAATACCTGTAATAGCGCTTATTAAACTTCTAGTAATTATCCAGGACTTTAGGCTTAGGTGCAAACTTGCAAGTGTGTGCAGCCGATTAAAGTTGATTCTTAATATCGAATAATAACTACATAATCGAGTAATAATCACTATATTGAGATGAGTGTTATAAAAAGGTCTTCTTAATATTAACATTTTTAGACCACACTAGTGCGGATTTTTGTAAACAAAATAGGTGTCAAGTTTAACGATCTAGATCAGATTCGGAACCAATTAGCGATAACTCTTATCGATACTCATGACTGTGCTTTCTTGATTAATAACTGTTTGGGGTATTGCCAGTCTGATTCAAAGTATTCCTTTGAATATTTATTTGAGAGTAAATATTCAAAAGATAACCTACATATATGTAGCAGCTATATAAGCCGAATACCCAAAAAGTTAACAGAAACACAAAAAAGGGGGTTTTGATACACTTTGTCTTCACTTGGGGACTTCAGACTGTAAAATTCACTTCGCTCTCCCTACCTTTGGCCGCCCTGCTACCCTGTAAATAAATTCACTTATCATTTTTTTGGGCGGCCCCTTCTGGGTCCAGGAGTCTCAAGGGTCCATGTCACTGTGGGTCAAGGGATTTTTGAAAATTATAATATAAAATTTATTTTAACGCTACAATAATATATTGATAATCCAAGGTTTTTCGCTTAATATAATAATAATTATAATAATAAATAAATATCTTTTAACAAATCCTAACAAATATATTAACAACTTTTATATAGCTTTGCATGTGAATTTAAAAGAAAATGAAATTAATTTGAATAAGACTCATTTTTTTTTTTTAAGAATCAGGCCTTTTGCTTGGCAAAAATATCACACCGTAAATTATAACGATATTCAAGTATTGGTGAGACAGATAAGGTGAGGTAGAATAATCAAATTTTTAAACTTGTCTTCGGCTGCACTAAAATGTTCGGGTTAAAGTTCTGTTTTCTTTTATCTATCGCATTCTTCTTTATCTTTCTTTTCTTTTGCTTAAGTTAGCTTTTTTTCACTTTGATTCGTGGATGGATTTATAAATGATTTATAAATAGAGTCATATAAACAAAAATCAAATTTTTCGCTCACCATACTTAGTTCAACTGCGATCCTCGAAGAAAACGCTTTCCTTGACACTTTTTTTTTTTTAAACAAATAAAAAAAAAAATCGATCAAAGAGAAAAAATAATTATCCCCCGAGATAGACAACCAAAACACTCAAACTAACAAAACCCACTCAATCATTTTCACTCAACTCTACATCGCGTAATTCTTACGTAACTAAAAAAATTCACAATCGCATAACTCTATACACTTAACTAAATTAATTTTTCCGGCTTTTCACTGTTAGTAGGTCACTGTTAACATTTTCCGTAGATTTCTTTTTTCCTTTGATTCACGACCTTTTTCCTTGACGCCTAAGTGAGACCTATGAGTTGGACTTTAAAAATAACACTTGGGTTTTCCTAATGTTCCTGGGTCTCGACGGCACTTTTCCGGTTATTTCATTTCATAATTTCTGCGCTCAAATTATACTGCCAATTTAGGCAAAAGAACGACAACGACGCAGCAAATTGGCTCAAGACGGCGGCTTTACGGCGACTTCATTGCTCCGCAAAAAAACTTAGACGCCTCTGAAACTCCGTCCCGCTGCAGCTACAATCTCCACTCCAATTCCATAAATAAAATTCTCGCTTATAGACTCGCTTATCCCTTTATGTTCACCTTTTTAACTGGGATACTGGCTGAACCGTACCCGATGACGGCTGGATTTGAGAATCTTTAGATAAGGTTGACAGTAACCCATGTTAGGACTGCCGCCCCTTTCCTTATGCCACACTTTCACCCAGAACCTCCCTCCTAGATGGCGCCACCAGACCTACGATATTCGGCCACCTACAGGCGCTAAAAATATATTAAGTATATGACAAGCTATTGTAAATATTTAAGAGAAAATATTCGAAAAGGTGGGCAAAGCATTTTACAAGATTTCGATACGCGTTAAGCCAACAAAGTTCAAATCTCCATTTTTACACTCCATATAAATATTAATTCCAGTTCAATGCTGAAACCATATTTCTACTCTGATTGACTGGGTCGAAGTTTGAGAAAATACAGTCAGTCGACCCAAGTTGCTGTTGGATGTTGGGCCTCACTGATTTGACCTCGTTTGCCTTATGCTCAGATTTTAATCGCCCTTGATTTATTATAAACTGTAAGGAATCCGTGCCTTTCGTTGCCCGGAGCTGGTGTCCGTTAAAGATAAAATGTCACAGTTTCTTTCACAAAATTAAATCTGAAAAAATATGGGAACCCGTCGCTTCTTTCGCCCGCCTGACCTAACGTCCTCTTAATTTCCATGTATGTATTCACGCCCAAAGCGCCTCCAGATGACCCCTTCTGCACCACCTTCATGTTCTTCCGGGGAATCGAAAGTGTCACTGGCTTTGTGGTAGTATGACAGTTGAAAAATGAAACGCCGGGCCGGCCATGATGTGGCCACAAAAACTGGCTCCGCACCAGGTTCCTCCTCCGGCTTCCTGGCGAAGGCGCCTGCGGGGTGTGGCCCATTGGTATTTATGTGCAAAAATTAGGCCGAGAGCTGCTGGCTTGGGAGGTGCGGGAGGATCGGGTTGGGTCAAGACCCAGAAGAGACGCCCATTAGGACAGGCCAGAATCACTCGGCCAGAAGCAGCACACGCGTGTCGCATGTCGAGGCGCATTAATTAGAGGGCATAACTTGTCATTTATTGGTTCGCAGCATTCAGCAAATATTAGCAACTCCCAATCCCCTTATGTCCTCCAGGCGCTCAAAACACGCATAATCGAACTATTCAAATGGATGTCACACGCACGCACTGAAAGGTACAGAGCGAGAAAAAGGGGCGAGTGTGCTACGGAAATTCATTCAAAATAAGTTGACATGCCATGTTGCAACGTGCTTGACAATGCCGGAGAATGAAGTGCTTCACATGCGCCTTATTCAAGTCGACTTTACGTTCATATATGCGGCCTAAAATTCCATGGACCAAGTGATCATTTAAAACCTTCTATCTGAATGCATGTGTATGTGGACAGTTAGCATGGGCGCAGCTGGAGGGGTTCTGCCAGGGGCTCCGGCCACTGGGAGCATTTCTCATTGTTGCGAGAGAAACTCACATGCCACAACCATTTGCATTCCCCACACAGAGTTTCCCCGCATTCCCAAGGAAACTCTTCACATGGTCGGCGGCTGTTTGCCAGAACGAGCAGAGAAGTAAAAATGGAATCATAAATTCCAGGTCCTGCGTATCCCACATCCCACAGCCCACATCCCACATCCCTTACCCGTGCCACACCCAACGCCGTCTCCAATCCGGCACAATGCGTCTGGATCCGACCTACATCAGCAGCCGTCGCACATTTTATCACTGGTGGCACGTTTTGTTGTGGTTACCCTTTAACTGCGACTGGCCATCTTGGGTCTGCCGTGATCTTGGCATCTCGCCATCTCGCCATCTTAGCCGTGTTGTCTCGATAACAGCTGATTTCTGACGAGGGTGAAGGTTCTGATGGATGGTCCACGGCGATGAGTACGTAGAAGAAGTCTGTTTCTTATCCGGTGTGCCTGTCTGTAAGTTCAATACTCTTGGTTTTCCCTGAACAATTACTAATATACGATATTTAACACAAGCCTGCACACTTTACATTGGTGGAACCTAATGACTCCGACGACAGTGAATGGCAGTGTCGCATACCAATCCTTGCTTCACACACCACCACCTTATGTTTCATTTTTTGTTTAAGCCAAATGGCGACGCGCCGTATCGCTCACTTGGCCGACAGTGGGCGCCTCGGCTTTTTGCGGTATTCAGCTCTCGCACACAGCAATTACACGGCTTAAATGGAGATTGTGGGGCGGGGCAGTGGGCGGTGGGCGGTGAGGCGTGGCAGGGCGCGCCCATTTAGCACTCGACTGACTTCGATTGCTTTAAAGCGCTTCCCTCGGACTTTCCCAGCACTTCGCCGCCGCGTCTCCTGATTGGCGATTGTTTCTCTCGCATTGTTATTGCTCATAATTTGCACACATGAATAAGCAATTACTTGACAACATGCAACGCGGAAAGTTGAGTTAGGCCTAAAAGTGATGCCGGGCGAGCATTACTGACTTGTGCCCATTAAAGGACCCATGTCCGCCACCCAATTTAGTGTCTCAGTAAATATTCGAATTAGGCGGGGTGTTTACTATCAAAACGAGCAAAAGAGGATCCAATAGCAGGCGCATTTCAGCCATAATGTAATTAAGCCTTGGATGCTGTTACTGAAACTCGAAATGAATATAGCCAATTTTGTATATGCTGCAAGGAAATAGTAGTACTTGTCAGGAAAGGCACTTTTTTACAGATTTAACTTCAGTGAACTGCGACGTTGCTGGATAATAAATGGAATGCCTCCACATATTCTATTATGATGCATAAACTGTTGGCTTATTTAAAGCCCATGTTCCAGCCGAAAATGTGTGTGGGCAACCTCTAGCGTAAAACATATGG
Organism: Drosophila erecta; assembly: GCF_003286155.1. Classification (NCBI taxonomy): domain Eukaryota; kingdom Metazoa; phylum Arthropoda; class Insecta; order Diptera; family Drosophilidae; genus Drosophila; species Drosophila erecta. The sequence continues at coordinate 27,311,630 of NW_020825194.1, forward strand.
CTTGCATATGAAAACCGAGGCAGGACAACAATCCAGAGTTCATTAATTACCGCCAACAGCCATTTATGTGTCTGAAGTATCGCCTTGCCGCGCATTGGAAAAGCCGGAATTAATTCTAGGGCACAGAGTACAGAGTTCAGAGTTCAGAGCTCGGGAATTATTTTGTGATTCCTGAGTTGGAGCGTGAAATTTATGGGCTCTCGGCGAATTTAGCTAATGTCTGTATTAGCGACGCCAACTCTTTGGCTCCACTTAGCGCAGTTATTTAATTAAAGCCCGCTCCCTGCGCCACGCCCATCTACCTCCGCCCAACGCCCACCGCCCACCGGCCATCGGGCGAGTGCCTATTTTTTCTCCCCTTCCGTTGGCCCCGCCAACGGTTATGTGTTTTGGCCATAAATAAATTAAACGTGACATTTGACCGCCATTTGTCTTGGCAGCCGCGTCCTTTGGTAAATACTTGTATCTCTTATATAAAACATAGTTGATTCGCCCGCTGCTGTTTTGTATGCGGCATGGTCGTGGCATAATTAACGGAGATGGACATGGGCGTGGCTGGGCTTCTGACCTTGGCTAGTGCGCTGATTGATGGCTTAAGTGTTATTTGAGTGTCTACTTATTTCCGCTCTCGCTTTGTCCCACTGCTTTCCACAAATTTCACCCTCTATCGGTCATTGAGTGTGCGGGTCCTGCGCGTTTTTGCTGGTGCCCAATTTAATTATATCACATATGAGCGCGAATGCGGGACTGGGTCATGTGTTGTTAATGATATTGCCTTCGCATTGCCAGCAGTTCAACTGTGATTGATTAGAAGTGGCAGCAGGAGCAGGAGGAGGAGATAAGCACAAAAAATATGATAAATACTATTTAACAATTACTCAGCCACAGGAACTCAAAGCTGAAGTAGGAAGGAGAAGTTCTATCAGTAAATATTTTGCGAAATACTGTTTGTCGCTGCTCGTGAATAAATAAACGAGCCGGAATATTAAAGGATTTCCGCGGAAGTGGAATCAGTTTGAGGCTGAAATAGAAAACTCTGATAATTTATTCCATCCGAACCTCGGGAAAATGCCTCGAAAATCAAGGTCAGACCAAGCCATTAATTAGACAATTTGATGAAAGCTATTTGCACAGACGGCCAGGAGCAGTTGTAATTTCACAGCGGGAACGAGATCCATGACGCATCCGACCTGTTGAACGGACAACCCACCCCACACACGCATGGAATTTAATCAACTCGAGACTCAGAAACAGAGACGGGTTAGCCGACCCCTTCCAATTAGGCTGGCCTAGAAAATATGCCAGGCATTTTCATAGACCAAGCAAAAAACAAAAGACAGAGCGGAGTCAAAATCTCCATACGCTGCGTATGCGTAATGAGTTCCTGGCGAGAAAGCGAGATTTCCTTTCGCGTGACAGGTGTCTGGAAATCGTTGGAGCGCGTGTGTGAGCTCTGCTAAATGAAAATTCGCACTGCACGATTAAATTAACTCGACAAGCTTATAAAAATCGTGCCAACGAGTTGCCAACGACAATGCAGCCAAGCAAATCTCATCATGTAAATTAAATTTGGCAAACGCTTCACTCGACACTTGCACAAAAATGTGCGAAATTGAATTAACTATGCATACAAAAACAAAAGCTTAGCGCCACACGGAACAGCACAGCCATGAAACATGGAGCTCGACGCAACTCCACCCAGCAGTTGGGAAGGGGCCGAGCACGTAGCCAAAAGTTGGACACGGGTGCAGGGACTCGGTGCTCGGTGCTCAGTGTCTGGGATTTGGAACTTACTGCCATGGTAAACACAAGTTCTCTAGGGATCAACCGATACCGGTTAGTTGCTGGCAGTCAGGTGTTTCATAACATCGATTTGGGTGTTACGATCGATTATAATTAGTTCCTTGAAAAATTAATGTGAGAGCATAAGGAGATTGCTTCTCAATTGAAAATCTCATGATTTTTACGGTCTTAATTGTTGATTAGCCCAATGCTATTATTATAACACACATAACACGTTGATTTATTTGGTTACTACTATAAACTGAATACATGTTTTATTTTGTAATATATGAAAACCCAACACTTCCCCAAGTAAAAGAAGTTTCCACTTACGCGCTCGCATGCCGCGAAAGCTGACAGCTGCCAGAAACGCCAGCACTATGATGGCAGTTCCCGAACTCCGCCCGGTTCCGGCCAGGATGCCTGCCCCGCGTCCCACGCTACGCTCCTTCTGCCGCCAGGACATTCCGCTGGGCGAGGGCATCTGTCGGATGTCGCACCTGGACGGAACGGAGCTGGGATTGGTTTGGGATTAACGTTCGGCTTTCGTATTTGGTACTTGGTCCTGGGTCCTGGTACTGGGTATTTCGTATTTATTTCGCGCAGCTAGTTAATCCAAGCTCCGCCGGTTCAAGTAGCATGTCATGCTGCTGCGTGCTGTTTGCTCCCGCGCTGTTATTTAATTATTTGCATTGCTTTTATGAAGTCTTGTCGGTTGAATTTGCATACGGCAGGGTGCCGGAGGAGCCGTAGTTGTGGTGCTGCGGACGTGACTGGGGCCGCTCCGACAGCTGGCCAGGATTTGTTTTATTCGACCAAGTCAGACCGCACAGAACGTATGTTTTAACTTATTCTTGCTTTATTTGGCAGGCCAACCGCAGCAGCCAGGCTAGAAAGGCGAAAAATAAGTTTGGTCCGAGAAGCAGAGAGAGCAGAAGAGGGAAAACCGGCAGGATTCAGTACTGTTAGCATTCTATTTATGTGATAAATGGATATTTATCCGCTTCTGGCTCTGGGCGTAAGTTTCGGGCTGGCTTGATTATAAGTCAATAAATTAATGAATTGCAAGGCCCCAATGCTTTCCCTTTGCACTCTGTCCATTAGTTCTAGTTCCTTCACTTCTGCTGAGTTCGGCAAATTTTTAATGGCTTGCTCGTTATTTTTTGTCGGCCAAATAGTCGTTTTGCCCACAAATCTGTGTCGACTCCTCCAAATGAATGCCAGAGCCCCATTTATCCGGCTCAGAGTCCCACGAGCTGCCGAAACTAAGTCCACAAATGGCAAAAAAGGGGAAATCCTAATGCATTATTGCACTCCATAACACGGGACGATTAGAATGATGTAAGGCGATGCTGACCATCGTGTAATTAGCGTAGCTAGGCAACAAATTGATATTTATTTTTCGACCGAGGAAACCGGCCAATTAACTCCGAGATTTCCCTAATTCACCAATGGACAGACGGAGATTAGTGGGAAAGGCGAGTAATCAAGTTGGCGAACAGCAGTACATCTCTACTGAACTTTGTTTATCCATTTTATGTACATATATAAAATATATATAATGATGGGTTTTGGTTGCCTGTTATAAGAAGCGGACAAAAAATCGTAATGCTTTCGAAGAATCCCAATAACATATATTCAACGGGCTAAAATGAAATATGTGAACTCTAAACAAGTTCTGAACCATATAAAGCCTTTAATATACATTTAATGCTAAGCAGCTTTGCTCTAAACTAAATATAGTTACAACTGCTAGGTTAAACGTCGAGATCTTTGCTTAATTTCCCTGAGAAGAACTCTACCACTTAATGAGCTTACGCTTTGGTTTATTCTTGTTTTGGTAGGCTAATTAAAGTGCAATTGGGGCGTTAACAATCCTTCAGGAAATATAATTTGAACAAATTTCACAGCATGAGTAAGCAAATATATTTGTTTAAATTATTAGATTTACCAACGTGTGCAAAATGCCAGCAGGACGGACTTAAATCCTAATAAAATGTACATGTATTTTAAGCCGTTTTTTCGTGCTCAACGAAATAGGATCCTAAGACGCTTATTTACTCAATGAATACTGAAAAACTGAGGCACCTGGCATCGAACTTTTTGGCCATTGTCCTTTAAACGGTACTAAACTGTCTTTCCTTCGAGCAAAGTGCTCTTTCACACACTTGATAGCTGAATTCCTAGAGAACTGCTTAAGTGTTGTTGATATTTCACCTCGTGATATTTGATACTCTTGCGAATTTTTTGCGTTTTCAACGTTTGAGAGTTTTTGGAACAGATATCCAGTATTTTGGCCAATACTGGCACCTGTATCAACACCCTATTGAGTTGCCGGCAGACTTCACCCTTCCTTGGATTTCCACCTTCTGCCTGCCTGAGTCATTACTCAATGATACCCGAGATGCGAGGACTAAGGTCTTTGCACATTAATGAGTTTTTAAATCGATGGAGAAGCACGATTCCAGGATGAGGCTCAGCTTAGCCAGCCTCTAATCAGATTACATTTCCATATATTACATCATATGCTCTCCAATGTAATCAAATTGAAATATATGGGGGCAGACAATAGCACGAGCCACCATGGGAGGGAAGGGGAAGGGGTGGGACCGCGGCCAGGTCCCATCTTTCACTCCATTCACATCAGTCAAATCCTTCACGTCCTCCTCGTTCTTTTTCATTTCCCACGTTTCGTGGATAGACGACGGCGCAATCAATGTTTGACGGCGTTTGACTTTCGATCTTGCCTGGCTGCCTCCTTGTGGCCCTGCCTTTGTATCTGTATCCGTTCTAATGCGCAGCAATTTAAAATGTGATTTTCCTTGATTTACAAAAGACACATTGCACTCACAATCTCACAAAGCGCACAGGATTTCACAGCACTCTTTCGGGTTTCGGGAATCGGGGGCGGGCATCCTCGCACTTCACTTCACGGCACTTTACTCTATGGCGCGGCGGGGGCGGACACGCCCACATTCTGGCACAAACAAAGACCGGCCGGCGGTAAATCAAAATCTGCTTAGGAAGCCGATATTGAATGCGGAGGCGCCAAGTGCATTCACTTTCGGAGCCCGCAATCACGCGCCCGTTAAGTGATCCAAACTTATGCTTCCTTTTTTGAATGTTTTGCGAATTTCGAATTTCGCGCTTTTTCCCGCTCTACGTCCGCCGCTATGCCATGCAAATTTGAAACTGAATGCGGACTATTCCGCGATTCGAAGTGTGCATGTGCCAAGTGGTCCGTTTCAACTGGCATGATTACTCCCCTCCTGTTTCAGGACGCTTCGTTTCGCGATTCGTTCGTTCCGTTCCTCATAGTTCCGATTGCCAGTGTCCCACCTTCCCCTGTGGACCTATTCCCACATGTCTCCTGTCTTCTCGTTTTCGGCAGGCCGAAGGACGATGTGGGAATAGGAACAGGGGAGTTGCCTGTGTACCTTTTCCCACATGTCTCCAGTGTTCTCGTTTTCGGCATGCCGAAGGACGATGTGGGAATTGGAACAGGGGAGTTGCCTGCGAACCTATACCCACATGTCTTCTGTTACTTACTTCGAGTTCGACTCGGTTTGCTAAACCATTCCCTCAGATCTGTTCCATATTCTCATTTTCGGCAGGGGAGCATCACGAAGCACCATGTGTGGGAAGGACGAAGGGGAGTCTGGTCGCTGTTCTCAGTCTGCTGTTGAGGGAATCTGTTAACCGTTTCGAATCAACAGGCCGTTAAAACCAGTATTTACTGGTTTTTAGTAATGAACCGCGCCTTAAGGATAAAATGTCTAGTAATGTCTACTAAAAAGAAACTCAATGAAATGGGTTGTAGATTGATGTATCAACTGAATGTTTAATGAAATCTGACAGCTTGCAATTCCACATTCTTCTTTATAAATAAACCAAGATGTGTGGTAACTGAGATGTTTGATCTCATTGACCGTGAAATCACGACCACATATGAATCGCAGAAACTTAATTATTCTTGCTAAACTTTTAGATCCGCTCGTACAGTTTGTCAATTAAATGACTAATGTATTTAATGTATAGTATAGGTATTGCTTACGTAAAAGACATCTTGACCAATTATGTTATTGAACATTAACTACTTCATTGATTTTTTTCGTTTTACATAGAAGTACTTGAGGAACGGAATGTATGTAATTTGTTTCAATTGATAAAAGCGATACATAAATTTTTGTAAAGAGGTGAATTGGATTGGATTATCTATAACAGATTAAATACTTTACATCAGCGGAACTGAATTAATTGAACTCCACATGCAAAGCCTAAATGTGGGAGATCCTAGAAACGTTTGTATACTACGTTTGTTGTAAAGTTTGTTACAAATATAAGCAGATGTATATCTTCTTGATTGGGATATCATAAACGTCCCGATTTCAGAAACTAATCAAGAGAGAATGCTATTCCTGGATCTGACGTATCTGGAACTGGAAAAAATCGACAATAGCGTCCTCTCTTGTTTTCCTAGGGTCCATAAACTATTAACAATTGATTTTAATATTATCTAATCATTTTCAATGGAGGGGATTGAGCCATGCGAAGTACCGAGTAACATAGTGGTAGTAAAGTATTGCCGTTTAATAGTTAACAATTATTTATGCGTGAATATAAATTGCGCACGGCTAAAATTGTTTCCTTTTAATATTCGCTCTATACGTGGCACAATCGTTTCACTGAATAACCTTAAACTGATATTCGTCGAGCAATCTCGGGCTGGCTCCTTCCAATTCCTTTGCATATTAAATTCGCATTTATTTCCGCAATTCCGCAACTCGATTGTATTGCCGGCCCGAACAAACAAAGCCATCTCTTCATCCTCCTGGGCCGCAGTTATTATGTTTCGTAGTGTCGGTAGGCAAAAGGTAATAAGAAACAAGTAACGACCAAATAATTGAGTGCACGCTGCACAAAGGATCCTCGCGTTGCGATAGGAAGGATGCTTTTGTGATACGTCCTGCCACGCCCCTGGAATCCCACCGTTCGCCATTGTTTGCCAACGGTTGGGTTGAAAGTGAAATGCATGTTTTATTGGCATCACAAAACAAAACTGAAATGGCAGACGGAGAAACTTAAGCCAACAAAGAGGTTTTGCATAACTTCGCAAAGGGTATTGCCGTTCCAGTGAGTACTATACTCGTACGTTCTTTGGATAGTCTTTTTTTTTTACCCGCTATCTAGCATGTAAGTTGAATTAGCAAAGCATTATCTGATTTTCTTTTTACAACTCTGAGGGTGCTGTGGATGGCATTCAAAAATGCGACGAACAGACATCAAAATCAAGACATACATACATAGTTGAAGTTTCATAAAGTTGCAAAAAACAGGTAAGAGAGTATGCCTTAAGTTTTAGACACATCTCACATTTGATTAAAAATTTATTAGTTTGATTCTTGTCATTTCGGTGATCTGATTGATCACTCAGTGTTAAAACAATCTAAAAGTAAGAAGGAAAGGGCATTTCGCGCAAGCAACAATCACGAAGTTTTGCCAAAGCGATTTTCATATTACAAGGTAGATACAATGACTCAATTGATGCGCAGCAGAGGAAGGAGCAGGAGCCATTAAAAAAATGCACCAAGTGGGGGGAAATTGAAGGTAGCAACTGTTCTGCTGAAGCTGCAGCTCGGCGCCTTCGCCCAGCCCCTGATTATATATGCACTATAAGTCCGGATCATGTTCTGTTTGATTGTCGGCTGCCAACCAGTGACTCACCCAGTCAGTGACTCACTTCGCAACGTCCCGCGCCGTCATTAAACGCAGTTTAAATAGGTCGCGTTGCACGCTGCGTATACGCAATGTTCTGAGCCATTGCCTTTTATGATGAGCCATATGAGCGAGTCGATCCCCCCGCGCGCCTGTCGCACCTGGCCAGTTAAGACGGCCAAATGGCAGTGCATTTCCGTTTAATTTAAACAATTGGAGCCCTGCAATTGCCATAACTTTTGATGAGACTGCTGCTGAAATATTGCATGCAAATTTAATTAAAACTCCTGACTTTGCTCGTAGTGTACCATCGGCATAAGGAAAAAGTTCGGGGAAACATCGTAAATTCCATATTTACTTCAAAATGCCTATCGATGATTGCTGGACACAACAAAGGATGTGCGTTGCGAATTCTGCTTTAACCCTAAGGGATTGTAGCCAAAGCAATCATAAGAAAAATATATTTTTGCAGGTAATAATGAAAGATATCTCTTAAAATTGGCAAAAATTTGGAAAACTGTAGTATTGTTTTTATACCCGTTACTCGTAGAGTAAAAGGGTATACTAGATTCGTTGATAGCTATGTAACAGGCAGAAGAAAGCGTTTCCGACCATATAAAGTACATACATACATATATTCTTGATCATATTCTAATATACATTTAATGCTAAGCAGCTTTGCACTAAACTAAATATAGTTACAACTCTTAGGTTAAACGTTTTTGCAGGTAATAATGAAAGATATCTCTGAAAATTGGCAAAAATTTGAAAAAACTGTAGTATTGTTTTTATACCCGTTACTCGTAGAGTAAAAGGGTATACTAGATTCGTTGGTAGGTACATATGTAACAGGCAGAATAAAGCGTTTCCGACCATATAAAGTACATACATATATTCTTGACATAGGCGCATGTTTGTTAAATGATGTTGCCACACCCACTCTAGCGCTCACAAGCCACACAAAACTGGCACGCCCATACTTTTGAAAATTTTTTTGAATTCTTTCATTTTGATTGATTTCCACAAAACTTCTACCGATAATCCAGAAAATGTTGAAATTCCCGTTCTCACTATCACTAGCTGGGTAGAGGGTATCTGATAGTCGGGGAACTCTACTATAACATTCTTGTTTTATTTGCATTTGCTGGCTTTCAGCTAACAAACAAATCTCGAGTGTCGACAACTATTTCGGCTCTTTCTATTTTGGTTTTCTTGTGGCCTAGCGGCTGATTCAAACTTTGGTCTGCGATTTTTCGCTTTTCCTTGCTAGTTCTACTTTGTTTTCATGTGGATTTTATTTGATTTACTGACAGAGCTCGAGCGCTGATTGAATTTTGTTTTCGTTTTCCGCCAGACAGACATGCGTTTAAATAAGTATACGAGTATGTATATACATACACATGTGGATGGCGATGACAGTGCGTGTCAAAATATTGTTAAAGGCAATCCTTTAAAAGCCAATTTCCCTTTTTAAATTGTGATTGTTCGCAAAGGGTAACTAATCTTGACTGATTACCATTACTGATGAGTGAATTGTATTAGATTTTTTTTGTGTAACTTATTTGGGCGTGTTGCCTAAAATAATAATTTAAAATAACCTATTGCTTAAGCATAAGGACAGCTAATGACTTTGAAACGGGTCATCAGAAACTTGGTATGGATTCAGTTTGCCATCAGCAGAAATGAAAGTATGCAGTGCCTGGAGATATTCGCTTTTAACTAATAACCGCACTTAGCATTAGTGATTATTTTTATGAACTTACCATTAACTTAACCCCGTCTTTAACGCTCTTTGCGTCGTCGAATGTTTGCTCCCCGTGACGGCTTTGCAATTCAAATTTCCGCGGCATTTTGTTTTATTTTTGGGTTACTGGCTTGCTGCAGTGCACCATGCTGAAGCCGCGACGCTCGCTGAAATGTTGTGCAAACACAATCAAGTGGTAAAATGAGTAGACAATGGCTGGCGAAAGGAGCTGCCAGGAGCAGGAGCAGGAGCAGCGCTCGGGACTACTTCGCAGCTGTCGATACAGCGGGGTCCTTGAAACCGTATCCCGAATCCAGTATCCAGTATCCAGCTCCTGCATCCTTTTCCGGTGCTTAAGCTCGTGCTCTGCTGCGGGCATATAAATTGAATTGTGTGAAAATGTATATTTGTTTTGGCACTTTATGACACACTCCAGAGTGTTGCGGGTGGCCAGATTTCCGGTTCCCGATCCTGGTTACCTTTTGACCAGACCCCGTTTCTGCTGTCGACTGTATTTGATTTGGAGGGTGCTTCGCTTGGAGCCTCTCAAAATGGGTTCGAAATGATTTAAGGTGCGATGCGGAATTTAAAATAGCACGACAAGGCTATACACTCTCCAGCAATTCATTTTTCGATGATTTTTTAGTTAATCTATTTTGTATATTGATGTGTCGAAAACTCATTAACATACTTGTTTGAATATTTAAAAAATATGTTTCCTATGCTGGTTTTCCTTCTGGCTGCAATCCACTTTACTCGACTTTTCTGCCGGTGCAGCCAATCAAATGTTGCGGAAATTGTGGCCAACTCTTAAAGACTCCTGATTGGGTTGCTCTGTGTCAGGCTTGTTTCAACACAAAAGCCCTTCTCGCCCAGACACAGAGTTGGCTTGGAGCGACTTCTGGGATGGGGCGGCAATAAATTCGCTTGAGCCACCTCTGGCACTCCATCCCATCCGCAGCTGATCCCCATCCCCTCCTGCCCCGCTCCTGCCACTGCTCCAGCCTGGTGATGCTTGAATATTACGGCCATTTGTGGCAGGGCCAGGCACTTAGTGAGTTGTGGCCAAGTGGCGAGCGTCGAGCTGCTAAATCATACATACCGCAGATGAACGAACAGTCAGTTACGTGTAACATGTGTATCCAGTAGGTGAAACCATAACACATATAAAACATATAATACAATGTTGTTACCGCTCGTGTTTAAAACCTGTGCCAGGCCCACTTTGCCCGGGCTTTGTTATAAATGAGACGATTATCAATTGCGACCCCTGCCACATTTCCGAGGACTCCATCGCCTGGCATGCGTATGAATCCCCAAATTCAGGGGAATCCGTTCGAATGCCCCACAGGGAGTCGGAATTCAAAGGCTTTCAATGCGGCTGTTTGAATGCCCCACTTGAATAGTTGGCACTAATTATATCCCCGTCATTGGAGTTGGATGAGCAATATGGTGGTGTCCATTGGCATGGGCCAAGGAAAATGGTTAATTGGCTCCGTTTTGGGGCCCAAAGGTGCAGTTACAGGGGAATGTGTTCGGAAAATGGGAATAAAATGACGCGCCCTGCGCACATGTAAATTAATATTAATGCATTTTTTATTTGCTCCCCCGCGAATATGCGCGGATTAAATAAATAAATTACAAATCGGGTCAATTGCAATTAATTATACTTGGAATTGCTTTAGTTTTGATTTCACTGGCTATAACTATTTACACAGCCACTCCCCTCTCCCCGGATTCTAGCTGCAGTGCGGCGGCCTGTGCAGCTGAAAATTTGCATAAATAAATTATAAACAACAACACGAGAATTGCCCATTATAAATAACGCGAATTTTCCGAGCGCAGCGAAGCGCAGAGGGCCAAAGGCGAGCCATGACAATTTGCATATATGTTTTTATAAACACATGTAGCCCGTGTGTATGTTAAATATGTTTACCTACTTCGGATCCGATGGGTCGAGGTCCCGATGTCCAATGTCCGATGGTCGATGGTCGATGGTCGATAGCCTCCTGTTTGCCGCCGCATAAATAGCGGGCAAATTTGTCGTCCTGTCAGTGTCTTTTTTTCGGCAGCTCCCCAAATGATAAATCGGCGAAGAGGACAAATAGACAGGACAAACAGCAGCACATTTAAATAAAATATTACACTGTTCAGCATGAATTGCGGCTGATAGTAGGTGACACGAGGCACTGTGTGCATAACACCTTTTCACTCTGCAGCATTTGAAATAAAATAAAATGTTTAATTGTTCATTTGGCGTTTTTTAGAGGAGTCATAATGTTGCCAAAGAGTTTCGATCTCATTTAAATGATAATCTCTTATCTTTTGCCGAACTTTGTTTCCAGGTGTCGACTTGTTTCCGCTGTTTTTGTGCGTTTTTTAAAGCGCTTACTGACTGCTCACTAACTGACATAAAACATTTTTCCAGGAAAATTAAAATATAATATAATTTTCTATTAATTTTAATAGCTGCAATAAATTTATTTATGGAAATCTTTTCAACAATTTTTGATGAAATGCGTCTGACCGTTTTTACGGCGCATGCAATTTTTGATAAAACTAATTTTGGAAATTGATTGAACATTTAAAGATCGGAGACACTTTCTAAATTAAGAATTTCAGAGGAAACAAACTTAATTTGTATGACGGACTTATAATATTTATTGTTTCAAAATGTGAAAGTCAAAGACAATAAAGTTAACCTTTACAGGATGTCTTGCTTGCAGTTAGTTTTCAATTGCAGTTGGAAATTTCAAGTAAGACTTTTCTTCAAAAATGCAAGGCATATTATCTGACTCCTTAGGCGGGAGTTGTATGAATGCAATTTTAATCCAGATGATTATTAATCTGGGTCAAGCCTCCCACTTCGTGTACAATTAACAGTTCACGTAATTACTTGGAATGTCCCCGGGTTAAAAAGGGCGTCCACATGGGCTGATAAGTCCAATGGCCCTATAATCATTTATTTGTTATGGAAATGAGGTCCTGCTCGACCTCGTCCTGCTTCAATTATTCGAATAACGCGCAATTTTCCCTCGGAACGGCTTCGATATGCGTTGGGTCAGCAAGGGGCCGATATTTAAAAGAAATTTAAACAATTAAATAAAGGAGGCGAAGAAATCAGTATAATTGCATTAAGAACGGTCGAGTTCGCTGCAAAATACTGATTAAATATTGCATCAATAAAGGATTGAAACGCTGAGGGTGCGACACAGAGGGCAAGGACCTGCAATAAGTGCTGCGATACGGCATTAATATGAATCATAATTTTCCGATTGCGTAACGAAAGTATCGCATTAATGAGATTCCGGCGAGCTGCCAAAGAGCAAGCTGACGAAAGGAAGTACAAAGTGGTTAATTAAAATCATATTGAATGTGTAAGCGTGCTAGATGTCCAATCCTGAACAACACGACAGTATTACAATTCTTCTTAAATTTCGCAAATTCAAAAAAAAAAAAAAAAAACACCTACTTGGTTTCCCTACCGTGTTTTCTTTAATGCGACTCTTAATAAAATGGAAAATTCTTCCCTATGCGTTGCATATTGGATAAGATTGAAAAGTCCGTAATAGAATATTTGGTGCGTTTGGCACACGTACTCCATCGCGGGCTTCTTTCGCACACTTTCCGGTGGTCCGTGCTCGGCGAACTCATTATCCTCCCCGGTCGCAGGAATCTCATTGTTTATGCCCAACCAATTTTCTTCGCCCATTAAGAATTTTCCCATTACTCATACGCAGCGTGCGCGCATTTCCCATCCTGGTCCGCAGCTCCGTATTCTCTCGCGTGCCGCCGCCCTTCCGGCGGGGAAAAATCAATGGGACTCGTTAGTGCAGCAGCTCTGCGCTTGCAGTTTCCGCTTTCCAGTTTCCTCGGCTGCCTGACAGCCGCGTGTCTGCGCCGTCAGCCGTCGACGTCAGCCGTCGACGGGCTCGCGAATTGCAAAAATGTTTTAATGCGCTTATTGACAGCCGCCGATAATGGCCAACAATTTTAAACACTTCGGCTTAAAGTCGCAGCCCAAGACGCGTCCTTGCGAGGAGTGGCGAGAAGTGGCGTGGTGGCAGATAATCGACTGAAGAGGCATTGTCCTCGCCGTTCAATCAGTCGTCCTGTGCACTTTGCACCTGTCTGTCCTCGCCCAGTGGCCCTCGAGAACAGGCGGCTGTCGTCGGTGTTTGCTCTCACCTGGTTTGTTCGTTGGCTGGTTTGTTGGTATGTCGGTTTGTCGGCTTGTCGGTTTGTTTGAGGCTTCAGGCGGACGTGACGACAGTTGCTGTTACTCGGGGCGATGATGATGTTTGTCCTGCCGGAAACCGAGGGGATTAATCTTGTAATAGGAACCCAATGTAAGTAACTTTGCGTTCAGCGGACGCCTAGGGCCCAGTCCTTAGCCGAATCATTGGGACAGTTAAGCTGAAACAGCTCAGTTGGTATAAACTAGACATGGCTATTATAAGTGCCGCCTATTATTTCTAGTATTCATTTAGCCAGACTATTGACTACATTTCGGGGTTATAGTGAAATATCTTCCCACTGCATTTTTTTTATAAAGTCACTCCCTAATTGAATTTTAATTGGCCACAAATGACATGTTATTAATCGTGTTAATTGGCAACTATATGCTGCTGAAGTGTGCGCTTCAAAGTCCGTGGAAAACCACATCTAATAACCTCGCACATAGCAACCACACACGAAAATCACTTTCTTCTCCGAGCAGCTTTTCCAGAAACATAACAAGGTGAAGGGATGAGCTATTCTTTCTATTGAACAGGCGGGTCTTTTCAGAAAACTTACGAAGAAATAATTTCTATGCTCGGAGTGTCACAATGCGCATAAAGGGAATGAAAATACGTAATTTGATGCGCTCTGAAATATGGTTACTATATAGTAAATAGTATGGGTTATTTAAATGGGGTAAAAATAAATAATAATAGTTGCTGCAATATAATTCTACCAATAAGGGGGAGCCCAGTACAACATTCGCTGTTTAAGTTTACACACCTGGGTACGGCAAAGTGTGCCTCTTTCAAAGTCGATTTGTGCTAGAGAGTATTTTTAGGTCGAACCCCTTGAAGGGAAGCACCCTCGACTTGCCTGATGTGCTCGGGAATTGTGCTAGTCCGCATGTCGCACACACTTGACATTACCAGCATCTGACTCCATGTTGACAGTGGTTTTCATGTCGTGTATCTTTATGTCTGTTTACTTATACAGCCAAGTATCTTTGTATCTCTCCGTGCGGGCTGCTTCACTGCGGCTACGGTTCACAGTTTACTGCCACTTCCGCTGCTTGACCCGCTAAGGCCAGATTACGTGATTTGTCCCGTGCCCGCCGGAAGCACATCCGTGCAGGAGCTCCAGGCGGGAAGAGAGCTGGCTGCATCCACGCAGCGATAAGCGGAGCAAGATTTCAAAGGGCATACAAATTTAAATCACGTCACTTAGGACGGGCGATTGGAAGGGGAACCAGGCTGACGACATCACAAAGAAGCAGCTACAAGTCCGGACATAATGGGTGCCATGTAAATAGTTTGCTCAGACAGAGGCGCACATTTTGGCCCATTTCCGGATGCGGATTCCAGCCCGTGCACTGGGGAAAACGTTTTGAACTGGTGCTTGCTTTTGGCTCTCAATATGAGCAAAGCTATATTAATGCATTTGGTTGTTCTGGGGTATCAGGATATCACAGAATACTACCAAGTGTTCAAAGATTTCAAATGTAATATTTAAACATGGCAAAAATAGTAGCAGGAATAAAACATCGCCTCTTTTCCTCGAGTGCGCGCCGCTTTGTGGCTGCATGTTGGTCCGTGTGAGTTTGTTAAGCCGCTTTTGAGGCAGGCACTCAGGTACAGACCCACCACACACAGGGGCATCCTGAGTCCCCTAGTCCCGTAGTCCGGACTGCAGAGCCCATAGTCACAGGACGAATTCACGTGCGCGTTTGTCCCGCTTCCTTGTGAGCGGGAGCGGGATCGGGTGAGAGTGTGTCCAGGACGACGAGCATGTTGCTGGGGCGCGGCAAATGCCTGTTACGCTTTTGAGCCACCGCCTGCGGTTGACAGAGCACGTTGAACCACCCGTTCCGTTTGGGTTCGGGCCGTGCACTTAGCCACCCGCCGCCCATCCAGCCATCCACCCATCCACCCATCCAACCATCGAGGAACCACCCAAACTGGCAGCTTTTCTGCGGCCTGATGCACATTAAAACGCAATTAAAGTTGCAGGCGTTAATTGTGCCGCCTGTGTAGAATTTTTTCCGCTTTTTTGCAGGCGCCGGGTGCTCTTTTGAGTTAGCTGCCGAAAATTAATTACTTTCGCCCAGTCAAAGCTGCCAAAGTCATTGGAAAGGGGGAGCGCTGGCACATATTACGCGAGAATATGAAAAACTGGTCAACTACGAGAAGATGTGTTCTGGAAATCAATTTGTTTTGAAATATCATCAAATTTGTTGATCTTTGAATTGGTTATAAAGCAGAGGTTATACAGAGTTTATAAAGAGATTATAAAGCTCACTTAATAATCTTAAAACAACGCTTAAATATCCATGTCATCCTGAAATATCCTGAAACCATCCTCCTTAAATTGTGAATAGGGTTTTGTGGAAGCTCCACTGTACGTAAATGGGAATGCTCGCATTCATGTCTCTTAATGAATAAAGTCCATGAATAAAGCCGCATGTGGGTCTTTTTTCGACTTTTGCTGTGGCATAACACTATGCGGTGGGCAGGAAGTAAGTGGGCGTGGCAGAAGTCGGTTGCTGCTAATGGGGAGCCGCACAGATACACACAGACACATATACAAACAATCGTTCGCTGAGTTTTTCTCGCGCTCTTTCCTTGGCCAGTTGTGCAGTTAAATCCTTTGGCTGGCAACTTTATCCTTCGGCGCGGATTCCCAGAAGCAGCTGTTGTTCTTCTTCCCCTTCACTGACGTTCATTCCGAAAGCTGTTTATTCGTAGTCTTTCTTATTCGTTTTTTACTTCGAGAGGCTTGGCTAAAACGCCAGTTGCCGGCGACGTGCCGCTGAAATAATTAAGTTGCCAATCGCGGCAGTCAGACTATCAACAGCGATCCAGATAGCTGGTAATGGAGAAGGGTTGCAGGCTTTTCAATTGTCAGGATGAGCAGCAGGCGTTGTTTTACTGTGCTCGATTTTTAAAATTTGTTTCAAAAGCTGTTTGCTAAATTGTTGAAAGTCAAAGGTGAGAAATGAGCCACCACGCTTCCTCAATCAGCATTAAAATTAGGCTTCATCCGTCGCCCTGACAACGTGGCGAATGCGTAATATCCAGAAATAGCCAAGTGCCTGCACCACAAATAGAAAACAAACAGCAAGCCCATTCGCCAGGAAATAGACAGCTTGTCGAACTTTTTGGTTGGCAGGAAATGCGAGGCATTCCTCGAATATTACGCATACGCACGGCTGGCAGCCGCAACAGAGGTCTTCTGTGCATTAGATGCTTTGCAGTCTGGTGAGCCGAGTAAAATAAGAGTGAAAACTGCTCCAGTTTCCACCGGCATGCCGCCCTGTTGACATTCTTTTGACAAAAGCCACTGGCCTTGTCTCTCGATGAGATGCTCGATCATTAGCATCACAGTCATGGCGGAGTCGCAGCCAATTGCTGTGCAATGCCAGACACACTTGGCGAAATCCATTGATACGCAGTATACTTGGGTATATGCCTATACTTTTTGCGAAGTGCTTTAATGCCTTCAGATATCTTAGAATATCATTATGTTTGGGAAGTTTCTTCGAACACACTCTTGTCAGCCTTAAAGTGAATGCATCTTTATATAAATGCATCCATATATTTTTGCCGTGTAGAACGTGCTTTCAATTTGCGATTCAGAGGGCGCTGCGTTGCCCGAAAAAAAACCCCAAACGATGCAACTGTGCAACTGTGCCGTTCGGGTGCAATGCAACTTGTACAAAGGAAACAAAGGCACTAAGTTGCGGCGACATGTAGCGCTTAAAGCTGTGGCAAGTGAGCAAGGCCAATGAATACCAAGCGAATCGATAGTGCGAAATCGAACTCCGAGGGCAACGTCAGCAGGGCAGGCATTTTTCTGCTTGGTCGAACCAGGGAGCGGAAAAGCAATTTCGGTCTGGGCCACCTCAAGTAGCTGCCGCTTTCCTGCCTTTCCCGCTTTTTTCTTTCCCGCTTTCAACTAGGCCAAACGATTTGCAAATTTTACCAACGCACCACTGGGTATTGCTCACAGCCAGTCGAGGGAATTAGCTGGGCAAAAAATAAGACGTTTTAACCAAACACGGAGCAAATGTTCAATTTTTAAGTCAATCAACTAGAAAAAAGTTTCACTCACTCGCTGGAATCCAATGCTGGATTCTGGCCTAAAGTTCCTGCGCCGAATTAAGCGATTAGATGGAAGTTTGCCACCCAGTTGACACGCATAAATTATTCCAAGTTTCCGCTTCTGTCGCCTGCAGATTCACACACTGGAAAAAATTAGACACGCACAGCTCTATTTTCAACATACGATTACATTCATGTCCTTAAAATGTATCAAAAATATTTTTATACCCGGTTTTTATTTTCTTCGCAATTTTTACCGATATTCCAGAAAATGAAACATTTTCTCGTTCGCACTTCTACTAGCTGAGTAACGGGTATCTGATAGTTGGGAACTCGACTATAGCATTCTATCTTGTTTTCATTTGACCTAAGTACAATGTGTTACATTATTTTGTCTACTAATTTGCCTTTACTGTGTAGCACCAGTCGGTTGCACAATGGACGCGCACTCCACAGCCGTCGCCATTAAAGATATGGAACTGGATTTCGCCGAGTATATGGATGAGCACGGAAAATTGGAGAAAGTGGGTCAGCCTGAGTACTTGGTGGCGATGGTGCGGCGCCTGCAGGCGAACCACGTGTGGATCCGGGAGCAGCTGACTCACCTGCAGCGCCGCCTGGTGACTCGTCGGTTGGACAGGCAAAGAAGCCTCTACGAGGGAAAGGAGCGGCTGCAGCGACTGCTCCTGAGCCTGCAGGTAAAATACGGACGCCACTGGGCGCTGTAGGGGAATCGAAGGATGTGGAGCTCGGAATTGGAGCGACAGCTCTTCAGGATGATGTGACGAACGGTTTAAAGTACAAACGAAGTTCTCAAATTCGGTTGCGTTCACACGTCTTAATTAGTGAATCTTTTAAGGATGAATATTTGTATGACGCAAATGAGATTAGGTTCTTGAAATGATACCTTAGCAAGATAAATAATAAAATAATTTTAAATTTAGAAACATTAATTAAACTTAAGACCATTCCACGGAATTCACTGAAGAATAGTTTTATAAAGTTTTTATAGTATACAAGGAAATAGTATATAAATATGAAATATGTATAAATCTAAATTTGTATATTCCTGATCAGCATCAACAGCCAAGTCGATATAGCCATGTCCGTTTATTCGTTTCCACGCAAACGAGTCGCTTAGTTTGAAAGCTATCTGCATAAAACATTCCAAGAAGATTTCTGTTTATTGTTGGTAGTATACAAAGCAGAACGGCCCTGATGTATATAAAAAAGTTTGGTCGACAATATAGGATATCTGTTTTAATTTGATAAACATCGGTCGGCTATATCTATATCATATGCCATAGAAAAGCAAGAAAGAATCCTATAGTCGAGTTCCCCGACTATCAGATACCCGTTACTCAGCACTCAGCTACTGAAAGTTCGATCAAGAAATTTCAACAGTTTCCGGAATATCGGTAGAAAGCGGGAAAAAATAATAAAATTTAAAAAAATGTATTTAAATTGTTTTCAAACGTGTGGGCGTTAGAGTTTGACACGCCAAAAGTTTTTTGGCAAATCGCTAAAAATTTACCAAACTAATAAAACAACGAATGTATATTAAAGAAAGTTTCAAAAGTGTGGGCGTGGCAGTTTTGGGCGGTTAGTTAACAAACCTATGTCGCTGGAATCTGCATGCCTAATCTCACCTTTTTTAAGGTTCTTGCAAACTCGACGTTCATATGGACGGGCAGACGGACATAGCCAGATCGACTTTACCTGGTCGGAAATGCTTTTCAACGAGTCTAGTAAGCCCTTTTGCTCTACGAGTGACGAGAATAATTATTAAAAACTGAATAGCAGAATTCATAGGTTCCCTGGTTTTGATTCGTTATATACTTAGTATTTTCTCAGGATAAGATAAGGGTGTATAAGCTCTGGCCTGCCGAAGCTAGCCAGCTTTCTTCTTAAGTTTAATGTGAACATTGAAAAGTTCTCTTAAGGCACTTCGATGAGTCCTTTCAATTACCTAACCAGCCTGAAGACGGCCTCCGCCAAACATGAATGTCAGATGAGTGGTCACCACAATCATAATTGTTGAACAGACTTGTGCCCGAGTGCGTGCATTAGTCATGCAACTAACTCACACCACGCTGAGCACATTGCACGGCATAGTCCCATAGCCCGAGAACAAATAGAACAAAGCCCTGGGGCAATGGCAATCAAAGCTCGCCTTGCACTGCGCCGCTCTGCTTAACTCAATTAACCAGACACCAGCGGAGGTCGAGTGCATCACTTAGCTCGAGATTTACCCTTGTCTGGCCCTGTCCTCGTCCTGTCCCCTCCAATCAGGGGCGGCGCCTGGGGATGAACCCACTCGCTCCTCCTCGCATCAGCCACTTACACGCGCCCATTGCTGTTTAGCAACTATTTATGGCGGCAAGTAGTTGCCACTTGCCACCTACATGCTTTACTGTACACCGGGAGAAACTGGGATGGATAGCAACAGGTGCCGTTCGAAAATCCCCACACATCCAATTTGTGTGGCACCCTTAAAGGCAGTTGTCCGCACAACTGTTTCGTAATTATTCAGCACTCCATGAGTTTGTTTTCCAGTGTACCCACAACCCAACTGGAACTGCAACGGCCCACAGTCGCCGCATTGTAATGATATGCCTTCCGGGCTGCTGCTGCTGTTCTACACAGTTCTGTTCAGCTCAGTTCAGTTGTGTCCTGGCCTGGAGGGTCCTTGCCTGCGGATGACACCTAGCGTGTTATCATTAAACACTTGGAAAGTGGACCGCAGGGGGAGAGCGGGGAAAGTGTGGTCAGCTGACATCACTTGAGTGGACCATAAACGGCAACAAATGCAAATGCAAATGAAATTATTGCCGCCGCAGCTCCATTTCTCCGAATGACCAACGACCCCGACTCCGCGCCGGAAAACTGTTTGCATATGCAGGCGCACGCCCACAGATAGGCCACGCCCCCGTTACTCCGCCCCAGCACCGGCCACGCCCTTCAAACGGGCGGCGCGAAACGTAAAGCCATTGGCGACCGACTGCATTTCAGCGATATAAATATTTATATAAGTTAATCGGTTTATGGTGCACGAGTAATTGAATTTCGCGACGGCGCCTGGTAAATGAAACCAGGTAGCATGTAACTCGGACTCCCGTTCCCGTTATCGGGTGTCACGCGGCCCGACCGATGTTGCAAATGGCAGGGGCACTTTAAACTTGATTTCTTACTTTGCGCATCCGTTTCCGGTCGGCCCATTCAGTCTAGGATTTGGGGTATCTACGACGCATACGGCGATCTCATGCTTTGCTATGCTATTTTTTATTAACTGTGACTTAATGACAAACACCACACATTTTAATACTTTAAACAATCGCTGTTATGTAGTGCAATAGGTCAGTTACTACGTGTATAACATAGTTAGGCATCTGAATGTATAAAATAAGTTGTGTCGAAATTGTGTTCATCGCAGCCAACTGCATGTAAGCTGGTTTTAAGACTGAAATAATAATTAAGGAAATAATTGTGACTCAGAAGTGAAAGAGAGCTGTCGATTGTTAAATTAAATAGATATATGAAATGAAAATAAAGGGTATTAACCATAGTTACATATTCAAATTAGCTAAACTCATTAAACTTCAAAGCCATTTAGCTCAATTTTGGCGCAGTGATTGCTCTTGACCATTTTATTTTCTTTTCAAAAATCACTGTTTTTGCAGAAACAATGTGCCTTGTTTTTATACAAATAGGCAAGAGTCTTAGTGCAGCTTTTAATAAATATTTGCTTTAGCAACCCAGTAAACACAATCTCGAACTATTTTTTAATGCTTAGTTGCAATATTTTTGAAAAGGAATCTATTAGTACACACTAATTGTGCTGCTTAACTGATTTGGTGTCGTTTTAATCATGAACTTTAACCTTCACTGGAGACGCCATATATGGTATTTGTTAAAAACAAAATATGAAAAACTAGCGCTGGAATAACCTAAAAAGAACTCTTCTGTTTTCAGCTTAAAATAGGTTCTTTTGTTTTATTCGAATTAGGCTCAAGGCTGAAGTAGTTCTCGGTTGAGATATATAAATAGGAAGTACTGTATAGCTCCCACTGAGCTCATTACTCATTAGTTTAATCTCTGGTGCTGAACCAAGAAGAGAATTATTTTTTACGCATTGGGCTTAGCACCCGGCTCCACTTGAAGCCACCCGGCTCCAAGATGGCGCCAACCGGAAGTGCCGGCCGCGCAGCATGGACGCGCTGCCCTGTTTCTATGGCACTTCCGCTTCACTGCCCATTAATTGAAATTAAATTTGGCATTACTTTCCCGCCCCGCCCAAAACCCCGTTTGCATTCCGTCTTCCTGTTTTCCCGCCGCCTATGCAAGTTTAACGACGGCTGCAATTTTTGTGCGCTGCTCTTTACTACGAGTATATCTTGCATAATTTAAAGCTGTTTGCTGTGCTGCCGCTGTTGCATTATGGCCAAGAGGGGCGGGATGGGGCGTGTGATGTGGCCACTGCCTCTGCTGCGCAGCCTTGTTATTGTTGTTTTCAATTAACTATGCGTCTAGCTAAATGGCAAGTGAATTAATGTTTATAGCGCATAAATATGCAATTTATAAGCCCCGCCCCTCCTCCTTCCGTGCTTTCTTGTGCGTGGTGACGTCAATGGACTCAGTCTATGATGCAGAAATTCTGCTTGAACTGAGCCTAAATATTAAAAAGTTAATATAATTCGGGCCATGTGCCGTACATCAATAAAATGCATTCGCAGATCCTCAATCGCCAGATCTTCTTTAGAGTCACAAGTCATCTTCGGGATAAGCCAGTACTAGATATTTGAAAAATATCCGAAAGATTTATTTCCACTCCTCTATTCCGAACAGCATAATTATTTTGCCCAGTGCACAACTTCCTTTCTGTCATCCTGTTGTGTCGGTGCCAAAACTTTAATTGCCTTTCGGGCCGAAAACTTTAGCAGAATCTGTGCTGCTATGCATTTTGTTAACGTTTCCGGTGACTTCGCGCTGCAGACCGCCTCTTCCACAACAAAACACCACACCACACCACAACACAGAACTGTTGTTGTCCCCGGTTTGTGTGCCCTTTTAATTGCCCATTGAAAGTTGTTCACTTGTTAAAGCGAACTTTCGATCTGCCAAGTTGCCGGCAGTGAAGTGAAGTGTAAGCAAGAAGCGTGAAACTATGTGTTAAGCAATTAAAAGTGCAGGCGACCCTAAGCCCAATCGATGCGGATATTCAATTGGCCGCCGGCAGGCCAATTTGCGCAACTTATTTAAGGATCAACCACTCGCCCGGGAGACACTGGTGGGAAAATCGGATGGGAAACTCGGGTGACCACAGCTGCAGCCGCTCGTAATGAGTTTTTCATGCATGCCGGGCCGCCGAGACAGAGCTCCAAGTTAACATTATGTGACAGCTGCAGACAGAAATCATGCCGAGCCCTTCTTCTATGTGGCATCCAGCCCATCCATCCCATCCCAATGAGGCGAACGGCCCGGAGGAATCCATCATGCTGCATTTGCTTTCGGGTTGGCCAAAGACCCGAAGCCACACTAAACGCGATTTTAAATTTTTTGATAGTGCCACATATGCAAAAACAAATAATTCGTTTTAAAGTGATTCAGAATATGGCTGAGTTCCAAGTTTTACCTTTTCTAATATCGATATTTTTGTTTTTCTTAAATGTAATCTCCAGAAGGCCTGATTCTTTAGAAATATTTGTGTATAATGAACACCTTTTTTCGATTGAGTCAGTAGCCAAAGTGGTATAAACTTCCCCATTCCCGGTTGGGCAAAATTGTTGCAGGTGTATTTATGCTACATGTGGCACTCTGCTCCTCGCATTGGACTCCTTTGTTTTCCACTCTGCGATGTCTACTGCTGGTGACTGGTGAGGCAGTCACATGATATTTTTCTGATTTTCCACTTGCATTATCACGTCTAAAAACTGTCTACTACTGAAACATGTGGATTGTGTGCACTGTCTGGACTTAAGGCCATTTCTAGAGCGTGGCAATATATAAACATAATTTAGGAGCAAAACAGGGTAGGAAGATTCCATTAGCTGCCACGGTAGGCGAATAAATTATGAGAGCAGTGGCGCCGCTCCACATGACTTGGTCGAATATACATATGTGGCACAGTTTGCCAAATCAAGTTACGTGGGGCAGGGTCCAAATTTGGTAAACAAATACACATTTTGAGCCAATTTCAGTTGGACGAGAGCGTGTTGTTACGGACGCAGAAGCCTGATAACTCCTGGTTAGATGGAAATCCCATATTTGCCACAAGTGCTTATGAGTACCTGGTTTTGATTTAGTGTCTGGGCCCCCAAAGTGGCAACTTTCGGCCGAAACTTGCTGCTGCAACATAAAGGGTTTTTGTGCTCTCATCAAGATCTTATTTATTTTATGCCAAATGTTCTACATTTCCATAGATATCGCAATCAAGAACAGAACTTGTCGGTTATTTAAAGGGAGTATTGTGTGTGTAGAATTGATTCAGTGAGAACAAAATATATTTTTATATATTATATATACCATATTCGTTGACAAGTGTGTAACAGGTTAGCAAAGCGTTTATATATTCTTGATCAGGATCAATGCCGAGTCGATCTGGCCTTGTCCGTCCGTCAATCCGTCCTTCTGTCCGTCCGTATGAACGTCTCGGAAACTATAAAAGCTAGAAAGTTGAGTTAGACTGATAGGTTTTCGAGATTTTAGGTTTTTTCATTTTATTATTTTATTTCTATCGATATGCCAAAAAGAATGTTGAACTTTCTCGTTCACAATCCCACTAGTTGAGTAACGGGTATCTTATAGTCGAGCAACTCTTGCCCTCTCAGGAACTATTTAAAAAGATACTACAACGAAAAAATAAGAGCTTGAAAGTTGAGGTTAGGCATACAGATTCCAGGGACATAGACACAGCGCCCACTCTAACGCCCAATACTGCCACGACTTGTGAAAAATGCTTTTTGTATTTTTTTTTCTACCGATATTTCAAATTATGAAGTTTCTCGTTCGCACTTCCACTAGCTGAGTAGCAGGTATGCGATAGTAGGAGAACTCGACTATAGCATTCTCTCTTGTTTTTTTATAACTTATGAAAGTACACAGCGGCTCCCAAGATTATTTAATTGATATCAACTACAGTTTCATAAGTACTGGCAACAATAAATACCGATATTAATGTTTCTAAAATGTCATCATACCATTTTCTTGTTGTTGAATGCGTTTAACTTTTATTATACTTCATTGAAAAGCCATAAAACAGAGAACACGACATGTCGAATATCTAAACAACTAAACCATATTATGCAGTATATAGTACTACACAACCATAAACTATACAACTATAAATTTGCATATTATCTGATATAATTCTGATGATGTTATTAAATGCACTGTGAGTTTCGGCTCGCAAAGTCATCTATTAGGTCATCACAGAGTTTACATCTTGACGGGCATCTATCTGTTCACTCCTTTCCGCCGCCATGTTTCCTGATCTTTCTCATTGACTTGTCCCATTAATTAAGTTTGCGACTCTGGCGTTCAGATAAGATGCAGCTGCATTTGCACCCCTCCCAGTTGCCACCCCTACCCCTCTAGTCATGCCATTGGCCCAGTAATTGGCCCCGAACATTTTAATGAGCAGCATCTTGCCAGCGTCACGTTTTCCGGAGTCGTCGCAAAATATTTGCAAGAAATGGCAGTGGCATAATTAAGATTATGTCGGCATACGGGCTGCTGCCGAGTGGAGTGGTGTCTACTGGTAAGGCGGAAATTTGAATGCCAAGGCGTCTCCTAATGTTAATATGATGGCAGGATATAACCATCCACCCGACTGGCTGCATTAAATTCCCATGCCCAAACATTGCGCATTCGACATGTGTGCTGGTGTGGCCTGCCAGCTGACAGCTGCAACTCCATCCCCTCACACCTGCTCGAGCACCTGAAAGCGGGTACGACGCCTCCCAGGAGCTTAGCTCCAGGCACGTCTGGCGGCCTTTCACATGCCTGTCAAGCGCCTCTCCGCCTGGAAGCCCCTGCTAGCCCACTTTGCTGCGCGATGCACCTAACAAAAGTGCGGTGAAACCAAAAATTGCATTCGGTTTTGATGAATCAAAACGTCATCTTGTGTATATAACAAACTTCTCATTCAACTATTGCTGAAAACCCAATGTTTCCAGCTGGGAAACAAACTTACTTTTGCGAAGCGTAAGCCAATGGTAGTTGGTTATATGAACTACTTTACCTGGCAAAAGGCTTAAACGCTTTGTGATGATCCCTCATAACGATCTGGATTTCTGAAATTTATAAGGGCAAAAACCTTTACCTTAAACATTGTTATTTAACGGCCTAATTATTTTGGAATAATATTATTTCAAGTCAAAATTCTTTGCGACTCCAAAGTTCCTGATTTTCCTTTCAGTGAGTCTCCTCGTGCATCTGCGGCACGTAATGACATGCGGCTGCCAATGTTGTGGACGCACATTGAGCTCCTCGCATCGCCATCCCGTCGCAGAGCATCTCCATCTCGAGGGTCTTGCATAATTTAAATAACCACGAGCACCGCCAAAAAACCGCAAATCTCGCAGCTCCGCGATGCACACACGAGGCAACATCAGTGGCAGCAGGAGCAGCAACAGAAGCAGCAGCAACTGCAACGTCACAGCATGGTGGCAATGTCAAAGAAACCCTCAGCATTGTGGCAGATTCTGGACCGCTTAAAGTAGCCAGCAGTTCCATGCAGCAGTATTGATGGTTTTCCCATTTAACGCGTCAAACATTCGGTAATGGATGGCTGCGGATGTCAGCGATTTCACTTAGCGACCCGCTGCGAGCAGATGCAAACATGTGTTGCGAATTTCGGCTGAAAGCTTTTTACAAAGGTTTCCTAAGATTCATGATCATTTCATTTCATTGATAAGCGGACTTCGTTTAGTTCCAATAGTTCCATTATGATGAACATGGAAGTAGATAAAAAGGAACACTCATTTTCAATGAAATCGATCTCGATTTGCTTAATTCCTTATCAGTAGGTAACAATTTACTAAAAAAATAAACATGGATATTTTTACTATTTGTATAATTTCACAGCGATACACAAATTGCGTAATAATAGTAATGTACATAACATTTCTTCTCATACAAAGGAATAGGAATAATTGCAAAATTGAATTTAGCGATTGGTTTAACCCTTTTAAGTTTTAAAGCACCCAATCGCCAAAAACGGTCAATCGCCAAAATGTATATTATATCTTAACTTATGGAAACTGGTTCACCGATGGTCTATGACAGCAACTTCAAGTCTGCAAACGTTTTGGGCACTGAATCCCCCAATTTCTCTTTCAGTTTGTTGGGAATGCTTATTTCATCAGCGATGACTAGGTATTGACCATAAGGAAGCGATTCCAGAAGTACTTTGTCCGCTATGTCGAAACTCTTTGGAAATCCGGAAGTTTGAGGCCACTTGTCCAGCTCCGACTCCATGGTCCACCTGGCAGCGAGGTCCTTGTAGTAACCCTCCCTTAGAGAATCCACCTTTTCCAGCTTGGCCAGGTTCAACAAACTCGTTTCGTGATTGGCTGAAAAATCGATAGCACGCATTAGAAGGGCACTTGTTAGTAGGGTCCACTTGCTGTCCGGCTCAAACTCCAGAAGATCTAGGCAGGATTGCAGCTGCGTTTGCAGCTCTGCCAAAAGATCCTTGCTGCAACTCGCGGTGCCATGTGGTGGTGCAAAGTAATAGGCTCCGTTTTCCGATCCAGACATAGGCGAGAGGTTAACGTTCTGGTCGGAAAGCCTAAAGGAGTAAGCTGAGTTTCTTTGGTAATCGAAGTTCTGCTGACACTTCCAACTGGTTCCGAGCTTGTCCACTGGTAGCCAGGATTCTAGTAAAATGGTTTCCTCTCCACCAATTAGCTCAGTCCTCAATTGTTTGATATCTGGGTAGGGCTTGTCTAGCGCGAGGACTGCTCCGTGTGAATCCAGTCGAAAAGCAGCTATTCTTGGAGCCCGATCCAACTGAGCGCCGCTGCCCAGCAACCACCGCTGGTAGAACCAAGCACTGCTGTCATTGGGATCCGTGAAAGCAGCCGTCAGCACCATTTCAAGTTCTTTTTGCAACTTCTCCTCACTCATGGGTCGGTCTTTTTGCTGGTTGGGATAGAGCCCCGGAAGCAGGAGACTTCGGTGGTGCCAGCTGGAGTAGTTTGAGAAGTTAACCTTGATCTTCTCTGTGCAGAAGTCTAGCTCCTGGACAGCTGGCACCATGGCCTTTCCGGTCACATAGCGCCTGTAGTCCCAGGTGTGGAAGTTGCGCTCGTCGAACTTGAGGTACTTGTTGCACAGCTGCACCTCCCGCTGCCAGTCCGCTTGGGGATTCTGTTCCAGGGTCCAGCAGCGGTGGTGCCAGGCGTTGTAGGACTTTGGGTTGACCATTAGGCACTGCTCGGTGAGGTCCAGTTCGTGGGTGAAAACGGAATGGGCGTTGTCCTCGGGAAGGGTCTTCTTTTCACTCGCCTCGGTTTGTTTTTCCTCCTCGGACTTCTCCTCGGTGGGCGTCTCGTAAGTGGCTTCCCCTTCCTTCAGCTTGGACAGCTTCTCCAGGACGCACTCCCTGCGGATATTCCACAGGGTGCTCACATCCGGATTCCGCAGCAAAATCTGAACCGTCAGGCTGAGCATTTCGTTGTCCAGCTCCCCCGCTTCCCTCTTTTTCTGAATCCTTCCCATGGCTGCACGGTACGCCCGGACTTTCAGAGCCTGCTCCTTCTTCTTCCGCTCGCGCTCCTCCTCTGTGGTCCTGACCTTTACGCGTCCGTGCATTGCCTTGAATTGTATCAAAGTGCAATATTTACAAAATACGAAAATTATTAGTCAGCAGTGTGGCCGCGCCGGGAACGATAAAAATACCAGCCGGCCTAAAAATAAATACCGTCCTATGCCAATTCAGTTTAAATAAATCCGTTTCTATACTTTGCAAATAGGAAATTCATTTTCTCTGTCCTTACTCAAACAAATTCGTGTAATTCATAGCGTAGCAACAAGCTTGTGAATAGCGTGGTGAGATTCGAAATTTGTATACAAAATGAACAGAATATTGAGGACTCTCTTTTTCAGTATTTTTACATCTACTTTCTACATATACGGGTTCTGTTTCCCCGGTTTCTACACCATTGTATCGACTTACATTCTTAGAATTCAGGATGGCAGCTTGGAAATAACTGAAAAAAGCGAAGTACTTTATTTTTAAATTCCGTGGTGGAAATGAGAAGCTGCGAACAAAATAGTAGCACCACTTAAGGTGCATATGTAAGAAGCATATATTTAATCTGATTTTAATGAAGCTCACATTTCCTGACCGCCAGATACAAAGTAATAATATGGGCTTTTCAGGGAAAAAAAAATAAATAATACAAAAAATAGACTTTGACATGATTCTTATTTACAATTTATTCGACATTTTGTTACATATGACGTTTTAAGTGGAGCGATTTATGTAGTTTCTGGCTTATTTTCCAATTAGCACTCAGCACTCCAATAGCACCGAGACATTGACAGGATCTGTTCAACCTGACACAAGTTCGCTGCTCCAATACCCCTAAACATTCGGAAGTGCGCCTAACTTGCTGGCAACATCAAGAAAAAAGTGCTTTGAATGCACGGCGGCCATTTATTTGTTGTCAATTAATAGTAAAAGGTGGCGCATCTGTGTACCCGATCCAAATTATTGCATTTAATTTATTTTTTTCGTTACTTGTGCAGTTAAAGCAAAGACATTACAATAATAAGATGAGCAACGACCATATATTGGACGCAAAAAGTTGAGAGCGGTAAAATCTAAACATTTTTCTCACTTGCTTGAGTGAGCTAAAAACATAAGAAAGAAATTTCGTTTTAAATGATCTTTTGCAACATTTATTACAATTACTGATGGCACTAAAACTTGCAAAATTTTAGCTATCGAAGAGGTCTATGTCATAGTCATAAGTAGTAACAAAACTAACAAAAAGTAATGTATGAAAAGTATTATGTATTATTCTATGTATTATGTATGTATGTATGTACATGCGTACATATATTCGTTCATAGATTGCAAATCTGAGAACTTGCAGTACAAAAAATTGTGTGCTGAAAATCGTATGGCGTTACGCATCTTGTTATTCTAATGCCTTTGGTAAAAGTATGTATATACTAGGATATACTACGTTGAAAAGCATATAACAGGTAAAAGTAAGCGTTTCTGACCCTATAAACTATATACATTCTTGATCAGGATCAATGGCCGAGTCGATCTGTCCATGTCCGTCCGTCCGTATGAACGTCGCGATCTCAGGAACTACAAAAGCTAGAATGTTGAGATTAAGCATTTAGCTTCCAGATACATAGACGCAGCGCAAGTTTGTTTCCAAATTGTGACACGCCCACTCCAACGCCCACAAGTCGCCCAAAACTCTTACGTGCACACATATGAACATTTTCCATTTTATTATTTGTTTCCAAATTTCTGCCGATGTTCCAAATGTGTTAATTTCTTGCTTGCACTTGCACTTGCTGAGTAACGGGTATATGATAGTCGGGGAACTGGACTCTCTAGTTTTTTATTTTATTGGGGTACAGACCCTACACCGAGACTTAATTTTTATTTTAATTTAATTTAATTTTATTTTCTAATACTTATTATTTCCTAACCTTGGGTGCTCCTCAGAAATCGTATTTCTTGGTAAAACTATAGAAAAATAGACCATTGAACCAAGATATGTGCAAATTTTTGTCACTTGTCTGCCAGTTACAGTGGTGGAATGAAAACATTCCTCATGAAGGACAATAATGCTGATATATAGTTTAAATCAATTCAATGTTGTACCTCCTAAAAATCATGTATAATACAAACGTGCATTTGTAGATTTTGAACTGCTCCGTGTTCTTTGTTTGTCAACTGGCACAGCTTGGTTTTCCCGATTAGTGCTACGGATGTCGCTCACGGAAGGGAATAATCCAACCCTGGATGTCCTTCAAATCGGCGCTGTTGTTTGATTTTGCAGTAAAAATAGAAATCTCGCTTCATTGAGCTCCTTTGTGCTGGCGCAGCCACTATCTACTCCAATTTACTTAGCGAGTCGTGCGAGTGATATCCGAGGGTGCTGCCAGGCTTCCACCTAACAACCCCTGTGCATGGCTCATCCTGACCTGTCGGCCAGATTAGGACCGAACCCACACACTCGTACAAGCCGCATTTGAGACGCCCGAAATCAGTCATAATATTTCAAATTCATAAATTGATGCGTATCACATTAGGAGCGACAGCAGGATCCGCCGTCTAACGGCAACGATGCCCGGACCTGCCACGCCCCTCCTCCTCCTTCTTGGCTGCTAATCCACCCTCGGGAACAGATTTTGATAAACGCGTTCTTGCCAGGGGTCCACGACACGCCCACGTTTCAGTGCGTTGCGCAAATTTGGTGTTAAATGAAAAAACACCTCGGAAAGGAGCGAAAAATAAGAAGCACACTGGGAAAATGATTTAAAATGTCTTAAAGCGGTTACTATGTTTATTCCAGTCTGAAAATAAAATGTATATAGAGGTTGGTGGCTTCTTAATTTTAGTATGTCAAGATGGCCAGAATAAAATCATTCCATTTTCGAGCAAAACTGCACAAATCTGCTGAGCAGTGCACACCGCTTTATTGAGGGGCGGCGATGTACAACTTCTTTGATTTTGCTGCTCGATTGATTTTCCCACTCCAAGAGTCCTTGGTCCTTGGCAGAGTCCTTTTCATTTGCACCTGCTGCCAGCCAAGCCGTTGCCCGAGTAGGAACTACTCGGATTCAGAGGACCCTGGCCATTTGCAGGATATCCCTCCGCAGGCCCAGCCGTCGTTCATTTTATTTCGCTCTGCTCCTCTTCGCAAAGCCATAAAACAATAAAGGAGGTTTTGTATTTGAGTTCCCACTTCGAGTCACTCTCGCTGGAGAAATGCTTTTCTAATTAAATTTTATGACTTGCCTGATGAAGTTTCCGCTGGCTCTTCGTGATTGGAATTGAACTATTGATTGGTCACGAATGGGAGATTACCCCGGGGCGTCTAGCAGGGGATGATCCTTCGGTGGAGATAGCAGGCACAGTTAAGTAATAACGGCTGCACTTTAAATTATACTTTATCACTGCCAGGCGAGTCTGGCCGGGGATACACGAGACTTTGATGTTGAAATCAAATTTATATCCGCTTACATCAATTCGTTCCGTTATATGCGACGGTTTTTAGTGGAAAGAAATGCAATACCTTATTGATCTTTTCTTGTATTTGTTTAAAACCAATAATATAAAACGATAAAACCAATAAAAATAATACCGATAATGTTTTTTTTTCTTTTTATTTACAATCTGTCTTAAGCAAGTATGACAATAAGTAAATATGAAAATTCCGAAACAGATTTAAGTAAAATGTAATACAATTTTCGTTACTAACCGTCCCGTAATTGCTCACTAAAATTTAATAGTATGTGAATGTAATTAATTTCGAACACAATATTGGATACGAAAGTTCGCCAGATTAATTTGCCGGCATGAAATGCCATTTATAAACTTTCATTTCACGAGGTGCCGAATTTCAAGTGGTAATCCAAGTGGAGCCCAGCGAGATTCAGTGGTTCCTTGGCCTACCACCTTCCCCAAAACCTCTCCCCTTCGCCTTTATTCAGTCCATCGAGTTGGCTGCCATGAAAATTTCAGAAATTTCTCGAGCCACGCTGAAAATTGACACCTAATGCCCACGCAGGAGGAAAACTCTCGCATTCAGTGGCGCATCTCCTTGGTGGCTTTTCACACCCACACCCACACCCACTCTCTAGCCCCATTTTCCATCTCCGCGCTGCCTGACACAATAAGAAAATCTTTGCAGTCCGAACAGCAAGGAGTATCCAGAACTTCAAAAGGACTTTCACATATTTGCACCCGCTGTTGGGCTCGAAAGAGAAGATTCAATACTGAACGATCGAGATACTTAGGCGTATTTCTAATCACTCGGGCCTTTAATTTCAGTGAAATCTGCACCAGAAAGAACTACTTTCGCGTACATCCGCTGAGTGTAGCTGAATAAGAGCCAAACGAATGAGCAAGCAATTGACGTAAATAAGAAGCAGTCTGCGCAACGTCAGCGCCACGATGACGACGCCTGTAACCGGAGATGGCCGCAGGATGAGGACGAGGACGACGGTCGTGGGGCGGCGAACACACATAGATATAAAAATATATAGCATACGTATGCCCTGGCCACAGCTTGAGCTTTGAAATTGGAAAAAGTTATGCAAATCTGCTGACGACGGGACAGGAAACGAGAGCACTGCCAAGCGCCAGAAGTGAATTAGTTTTTATTTCCAGGCAGGCTCCCCTCCCGTTGGCACTGCCACTTTGGCACTTTTGCGTGCAACTTGCGTGTGACAGCGCCAGTGTGTGTGGGCAGGACTCTGGAGGACTCGGCAGGACGACGTCGAACTGTCGATGGCTATGTGTGCGCAATTATAATAATTGCAATAATAATAACAGAGGCATCTCAGCACTTGGTTGGCCTGCACCGTGGCAGCAGCAGCCGGAGTAGCTGCTTGGAAGAGGACCAGTACACTCAGCAAATCCAAGTGGCATTCAATAGGAAATTAGCTGTTTTCAATTCCTTTTTTCAATAAGTGCTATGGCCTAATGAAAGTAGTGAGCCTTGAATGAGTTGGACTTGCGTTCAATGCAATTCACTACACTCACTTTGATTTTCTCGCAGTGCCGTGGGATGGGCGAGTTCCGGCCAGCAGTTGTGTGCGCAAATCGCTCCGTTGTTTACCGAGGGCATTAAAGGCTTTCCTGCCGCACGGCCCCAGGCTGCAGGCCCGAGGACGAAGGACCTCGATTCAGGACTCGAACAACGCGCCTAAGTAAATAGCCAGGACACCAGCAGATAGAAAGAATAGCAGCTCAGGCGGGCTCAGACTCAGCCGCATGGATTTAAATTCCCCGCGCGCCGTTGTCCTAATTACAACTGCCAGCGCTTTGCTGCCCCTGACAGCACTCACCACCCCACAGGACCGGGGATTCCCCTCCTAACGTGCTTAATGCCAATTAAGCGTTTGCCAAGCACCCTTCCCCGCCCCTCCAGACCCCTTTGTCAATGTCACCCTCTGGAACTCGCACTCCGCCTTTGATATTTCGCCTCGCATTGATTTTGTTTTTAATATTTTGATTCTTGCTGGATTACTGCTCGCCAACTTCTACGATTTGCGAGCGGTGTGCTGTCTCTTTTCCGTTAGCCTCGTAAGTAGTTCCAGTTAATTGGATTTATGTCGGCGATTCGGTCGGCGGGACTTGTGTACCCAGTACTTCTAAGGTTAAATGGCATATTGGATTAGTGCAAGGGGATGGAACAGGAAAATGTCTTGTGGCCATGATGTGCTCAAATCTTCAAACTGTGATAACGAATATACATAATAGTTATATGCAAATTACTAGCTTAGCTTATGCATATGAAATAGGAGTGTATGTAATAAAATTAGGAAAATAAATTAATTAGAGAAGTAATATCATTCAAAACGATAACCATTTAACTGATAAATTATACGTTAACGTATTTCCATTAAATAACAAATGTATTTGAGTCCGAATGATTAAAACTTCGGAAAACCATCACATTAGCCACAAGTCTTAGAACACAAGTAATTTGGAATTTCTAACTATTGTGACTATTTCAGAGATATTTTGTGGAACAGACTTTCAGCCAGTGCCTTCGGTCAGGTAATCCAAGGTATCCGAGCTCAATAAGCCTCTGAGATCCTCGGTTAGCCCTTTTGCCTCCCCATATCAAAACCCGAGGATCGGCTGTAGGACCCTGCTAATTGATATGAGCAGTCTGGAGCCAGGCCTACTTAATTCCCCTCTTTATCTCGCCCCAACTTATCTCGCACTGCCGCATCCACTGACTGATTAAACTCCTGTGCGAATTACCGCATCTGCGAGAACTGGACAGCATATGCTGGAAACCCGAGACAAAAGCTGAGCCAAGTCAGCCGTCCTGTGAAAAGTATGGAAGTAGAAACGTGTACAAAGCAAAAATGAGGTAGAAACCAGTGATGCCATGCCGGCAGCCAAAGATCACATGCCGCAAATCTTGCAGATACAAAGATACTTTTGGACTGCGGTTTGCGAATTGGGCTGGGCCTCGACTTCGGCTTCGGCTTCGGCTTCGGCTTCTTCTCCAGCTGGACGGGATGGGTTGCCCGGGCAACTAACCGCAGCCCAGGGGTCGCACCTGCGTTCCAGCCAGCCAAGTTCAAATTCAAACCACATCATGGCCACGTTATGCGGCACATAATTTGAACTTAAAGCTGCCTAACAACTGGTTGGAGGGATGGACGCGGCTGCCTTTCGTAAAGAATAATAATAGTACGAAATTATAAATGGTTTGCTCAGGGTCGGGGTGTCTGATCCCCAGTCTTTTGGGCATGTTCTAGAAACTGTCCCTGGTTACTTGCCAGCCCGGTCTCTCAGTCTTTCCTGCTTCTTTCTTCCCTTTGTTTGCTTTATGATACGGCTTTTCTAGCTACACAAAATGTACACTGGGGAAAATTGCGGGCTTGCACGGCACTGTGCGAGAGATCTTAGCAGGATCTCATGGAAAGAGCACTTCCTTTAGCAGGATTATTTCCTTTCACTGATACTTTGTTCCTGGTACACTGACTTAGTAACCCTGTAAATTATAATAAATAATGGTGTTGGAATTCTATACTCAATTTGTTCTTTGCCATAATCAAAGCGCGGCTTAATATAGAATTCAAAATGGAAATTGTGATAAAATTCGCTTTAATTACGCATTTGCCCAAGTCTTTCCAATTTAGTTACTAAATCGCATTGAACATAAGATGTTTCTAAATGAATCCGCCTCTTGGCTCTGTGCCTACGCCTCCTTTCTCCCAGTGTACCCAATATGGGTAAGCTTCTGCCCCTGGCCACGCAAGAAGACGTCTGCTCCTTGGGCATGTCGGTGATTATTATGTATGCTTGAATTCTATGCACGTACCGGCAGTGAAGCTTATCTGTATCGAATATGATTAAGTGCGCTGCGCTGAGCTGCGCTGCTCTCGACCCTCTGCTGGAGTCGCAGGCCTCGAACTCGTCTAGGCAGGAACCACATTCAGAGCCAGAACCAGACAAATCAAGAACTCGGAGCTGGCCCAGTCGAACGCACAAGACCCGGAGCTGAACGTGCATTTAAAAGGGCACAAAGGAGCGGAGCGAGCGCTAAGTAAATACAAACAATTGCTGGCAGCAGCGCACCAGCATTTTCCATTCAGCATTCAACACTCGGCATTCAACTGCAGTGCACAGCTTCAGCGTCAGCTTCAGCTTCAGATACTGATTCTGATTCCGATTCTGAATCCGCCTGGCAGGCATCCAGATCAAGACGCGGCCTGCAAATCCTCACAGTCATCTTCCACTTGGCATTTGCATTTTCTGGATAATTCATTAAATGCAGGGCTGCTTCTTGGCTGCCTGCTTTTTACTTCTCGAATTGAATAACCCACAGAGCGAAATTTGCATTTCTTTTGAATTAAATGGAAGCGAGGCTTCCTAGTATACTAAACATTTCTGGGGAATTCCAACAATTGCTTTCATTCATCGCTTCAAAAGCCAGTTATTCACGGGCTCACCCGTGTGTTTTCATTCGAATATTCAAATTATGCTTATCGATTTTCATCTCCGTTGAAAAGTCACAAGTGACTTCAATAATTAATTTCAATAATTTCCAGCCGCCTAGATAGGAAGTTCGATTACATTTAATGTGATGTGATTACTTGGAAGGGGCATCTGCCGTTCTTTTGTTGACTGGGCAAGTAAAGTCAAAGCTCAAAGATATTTAAGAAAAATGTAACGAGTAGTAGTAACGATTATACTTTGCGAGTAACCTCTAAATGCAATTTATAAGAGGTTCGAATACATGAGTTTATATGAGTCCAGAGTTATGTATGCAGCCAATTAATTCATCCCCTAGTAATTACTTTCGATTGACATCACAATCCTTATTTATTATGCAGCTCATTCAACATCTGCTGCTGATGCAGCATCGTTTTACGACAATTCGTAATCGAACTAATTAGTATGCAGGTATCGCAAGTGGGGCCCATAAATCGGAGTGGTCGAGTCTGGCAGATAAATAAGAACGAAACATGTTTGTTAATCCCCACAACTCGATTTCATTTTATTGATGTGATCTCTGAATTTATGCACTCTATGAAAGTGTGTTTCGATTCGGTTCTCGAGCGGGTTCAAAAGCCAGCTGAATCGGAGCTGGTCGAGTGAGGAGTGGAGTTCCCAGGGATCTTGGCCCTCAAGTAGTCTCGAATCATTCCCAGCATGTGCAAATACGCTCCACTCTACGGCTGAGCTTCCCATGATTTATTTGATTTACGAGTATAGCAATTGCTTTTCATATTGTTTGTTGTTCAACGTTTTTCAATTCAGATTCCGATTCCGAATCCGATTCCTTGGGCACTTTAGCTTCTTTGCGTTTTCATTTTTGTGTGCGCCTCTTGAGATCGCCGCATTAAAATTCAACTCGTACTCAAGTCGTGAAATGCTTAATACTTGAGATACTTTTGCACTCGTTGTATTTGCATTTTTGGAGACACTCGACTGTGAGCAATTTTCTAAAGGCTCTCCTCGTTCCCCGCCCTTCCATTAGGGGTTGTTCCTCCGGAACGAAGTGCATATATTAAATTGCTTCGTATGGCGCATTAATGATTCTGGGGAAGGTCGCGTCTTTCAACCTGTCATTAAGCAACCAGATACCTCGTGTTTATTGCCATATACTCGCTTTCAGGGATGCTCCCATCCATCCATCCATCCATCCATCCGTCCGTGCATCCTAACTGTGAAAAGGTGCAAACATCCCGAACTCTCGGCTGCATGCAAAAAATTGCAAATAAACGGAGGAGGAACCCTCTGCTCGAGCTCCTGGGAAGTTCACACGCTGCCGAGGAGAAGTCCTTGCGGACGAACAATGCCGGGCAGCGGAACGGTAAATGTTTGTCGGGCCAGATAAAAACCAGGTCCCAACGAACTCGGCTGCTGTGCAAACAATCAGAGTGACGACGATGACTACGACGACTACGACGACTAGGGGGCGGACATCAGCAAGGTGCAGCTTGCATCTTCTCGTCGCAGTGGCAGTTCCGCAGAAAATACAGAGAGCAGTTGCACAGTTGCAGCTACATGGAAAAGTATTTCAAGCGCTTCTTATGCACGCAGATATCGACCGGATGGTTTAGGTAGCAGCTCTAGATACTGAGCATGTATCTGAGCGAAGACGTACAATTTAAATATTTAGAGCCACAGACTTAAGTCCAAATAAAATTTCATGCAGTTTGTAATATTAATATTCGAGTGACAATTTGTTATCCAAGAACTCAAAATTATCTTAAGTCTGAAAACTCTACCTTGGTGCTGGGTATCCAAAGTGAGAGCCTCGCACAGCAGTAAAAGATACATATGCGGACCTTGCAGTGCCGAAAATAAAACGCAGCCCGAGATTCCTCCTTTGATGTGAGAGCTCTGAAATATTATTTTGATTGATGGGCGCGAGAGGAAAACGAAACCAGAACATCGGGCGCAACAAAATCGAAGTTGAAGAACCCGAACGGAACACTCATAAGTTATGTTCACTGGAAATGAGGCATCAAAATTAGTGGGGATTGTTCCATCCTCAAGGATGCGGACTGGGCCTCGATGAGTCTGCCTCGGTCATCGTGCATTGTTGAGTCCGCTCCTTTCCGCTCTATTCCTCCACTTTTTGTTCGGGACAGCATGCGTATAGAATTTCATTTGATTGAGCGCTTAATCAAGCAAACATTAATGTGCACTTATTAATAAAAAGTGTTCGGGCACCGTTTCATTTATCGTTTATCTGCTCAGTCGTGGCTGAGTGAAGCCCGTGGATTGCCGGACTGCTGGTCACGACGATAATGACTGGGCCCAGGATCGATCGGTGGTTGTAAATTAAAAAATGTATAGCAGA
Source organism: Drosophila erecta (assembly GCF_003286155.1). Lineage (NCBI taxonomy): Eukaryota > Metazoa > Arthropoda > Insecta > Diptera > Drosophilidae > Drosophila > Drosophila erecta. The sequence goes on from NW_020825194.1 coordinate 27,350,233, forward strand.
ACGCTATCTGGAACTCGGGGACGCGGGCGCTTAGCAGGGGTATGAATCTATTACATTTTTATGGGGGAAGAAACTCATTTGAGCCGCTTATCTTCAAAAACGAATGGGTAAATGGCTAACGACCCAGCACTGCTTTATATACATGATATATATGATAAATATCATGTTTTACGTATTATGTATTTTATAAGTTCTAACATTTAATTGGCTAAGATATATATTTCGACCTGGTTAGCTATGGTTACCTATCCAATGGCTCCGCTGAAAGCCCGTAACTCTGTGCGGCTGACTAACCACAGGGCCAATTTCATCCGCATCCAGCCGCTTAGGCGGCAGTTCATCCGGGAACCGACCACCCATTGATATCGCCTCATAATCATGGACCCGTTTACAAGCAGAGTTGTGTCATGCCCAACCAGATCCAACAAAGGCCCGTTCCTCCCATTCAACCCATTCCAGAACGCAAAAGAGACTCCGCTTTTTCTAAAACCTCCATTGTGTGGCCCAATGTTGATTGTTTCATTTGCATTGTTGATGCTGCATGGCGGCTTTTTTATTACCGGCGTTATTATTTTGCGTGTTATTAAAGCGCAGGCACTCTCTACTGATATGTGCGGATGTATCTGAACGATTTTGTTGTTCCTCCGCTGGAGCCTCAAAAACAGTCGGCGGATGTCTAGCGATGGAGGGGACTTTAAGCTTCTTTCCGTCTGACTGAATCGAACGGCTTTTGCAGTACTGAACCGCTCTTTTATATCTTCAGGTCCACAAAAGGCACCACAGACTTGCCTATAGAATTTGTATGAAATTTAAATACCTATTCAGCATTCAAAATGCGAGGCAACTGCGCAGAGACCTAAATACTTAAGTAGTTTCCGAGTGCTGCCAAAGACACACGGAGAAGGGCGACACAAGGCGGCGCCTTCATATGCAGACACACGTTTTCTCGGTGGAGGAGTCCCCAGATACAGATTCGAGATTCGGATTCGAAGTCGAATGCAGATGCCAGCAGGCAGATAGAGATACTCGGACCCCTCAGATACTCAGATACGCAGATACAAGCGGGCATAGCGAGCCGGATTATGCCTCCAAACTAAGAGCACTTCAAATTGTGCTTGCCCCACGTAAGATTTAATCTTTATTGATTTATTTTGTTTGGCTTTAATTTATGACGCCCGAGTAGGCAGCCATTTTTTCTATGCACAAGCTGAATTCAGGAGTGCTACGGGGTATCGGTCGTCGGTAGTTTGCCATGGCTTACCCAGCTGTGTCATATTTCACCGGATGGGACAGCAGTGCAATTTGCATTGTGGGCCTACTAATTAATCAAGACATTGTTGCGGGTCCTATCATGAGCTAATCAGTGGTGGTTTTCTTTTGGGGAAAGTTGTGGTTCTACACTCTTAAAACTCGAGTGAAATGCTTCCTTTGTCCATTATTATTAAAGATTTAGGAACTGTTTCAGTTCGCTTCTTATGAGTGCACCTGCTCCAATATGTTATTTAAAGAGAGCACCTTTGATTAAATCCGCAGCAATGTCGTCGAGCTGCAAACTTTTCAGCTTGGCTTCCTGCCGCATGTGCCCCTGATTTTCGGATTACAGCCTGTGGCAACTTAGCAGCTCCTCCCCCGTCGTCATGGCTGACAACCCTTGCAGGTAACCTTTCATTTAACATTAACCACCAAATCCCAGCAGCCGACTACTCACTTCCCCCTTCGCTCGGCTTCCTGCCAGAAACTTTAGACGGGCAAAAGGAACATGTAACGCACCGAAACGCTCTTGTAACTCGCTATCCAGTTAAGTTAAAAGTTTTCGCCGAAGCAGAAACCGTTAATCAAAATTAATTACACATAACCAGTGCCACTCCGCCCCCCGCTGCCGTCCGGAAAAGTACGTGCCACGCCCACATGCGACATGCAAACGAAGACAAGAAAAACGCCGAGGCAGCAATTGTAATTTACTTAATGAGCAACATTTAGTCATCCGACAAGTCCAGATGGCCATAATATAAGAGCATCGGCGGCGGAGGAGGAACTACTATTGGATCTAGGGGTGGCAAATAGTATCGGGGTTGCTAGGTAGTCAGATAATGTCGGGTTTTTCAACTATGAAATATGTAAGTTGGCTAGCTAGTGTTTAAATTCGGCGAATCAGTAGCAGGTTATGTACTTTAAGCTAACTCTTAGCTATACGAGATATTTTTGCATTATAATATTTGACTTAAATATAATAATATAATATTTATATATATAGTAATATAATATAATATAATAAGATAACATTCAAATTTTTATACTTTAAGCTAACTCTTAGCTATACGAAATATTTTTGCATTATAATATTTGACTTAAAAATATTAATATAATATTTATATATATAGTAATATAATATAATAAGATAACCTTCAATTTTCAAACCACTGCTCGGAATCAAAAAGTACACAAAATACATTTAAGATCCGATGTATCGTGTAACTTTTCCTTCAGCTTCGACTGTATCGTTTAGTCTGATCAGATTTTCTAATTCGATTTTAATAAAACGTTGGCAGTCAAATGAAGGGTAGGCGTATACCTAATGAAGGACTTGTCACCTCCAACTTGAAAGGATTTGAGCCAGATGACCCCGCATGATGGACATGGGGCAACCGATGTCGCCAGTTGGCCACGGCGCAGTTGTGTAATTAAAGTTCGCACGACCGGCATTGCATTTTGAATTTGAAATGGGACGACGGAGGTGCGTGGACACCCCCATCCGCCAGGGTGTTTACGACCTCGAAGACATCTACATACCAACCCCAACCCGCACTCACATGTCGCATGTTCTTGGCATTTAATGAGTGCTACGCACACGGAGAAAACTAGTGGCAAGTATCGATTTTCTAATCGTTTGCGGTCAATTTATTGAGCTCCCCAATTATACGGCACTAACTTGATTATAATTGGACTCCGCGAAGCGTTTAGTTGGAATAGTATATACATATGAAAAATACATTGTATATGGATCAAATGTGCATGGATCCAAATGTTCCTATTCCTCAGATATGACAAATATTTAAATGAACATTAGCGCACACGTTATTTGATTACCTATTTCAAGGGCTATTCCAGCACCTTTTCTCTGAGTGCACCTCTCAATTCTTCCACTCCCAAAGTCGCTTTCCTCGAACTCAAACTCGAAGTTTTCCTAGGCCGACTTCTGTGTCCGCTTCTGATATCCGCAGGCCAAGTTTGTGGATCGATCGACTGCCATTTTCGTGGGTACGGCGTGTTCTTAAGTGGGCTGCTGGTAAGTGGACATTAGGGGCATTCCGCGGATGCTATGTAGGCATATGTGAGACCTTATATAGAGCACGATTGACAGCCACTTGCCATTGCCATTCTCCTCGAGTGGCCGTCGAGGAGAAATCGCAGAGAACTCTGCTGAAAATAGCTTTTGCTATTGACGGATGTGTTGGACGCTCCGCAAATGTACATAAGATGTTTGTTGTGCAAATGGGATCTTTCTAGGTAGAAAGCGCGGTCAGTGTAGAATCTTCACTGCGCTGAATGACGACCTTTGTACGGGACGAGCTAAAATTGCACAAGATACAATTGACAACCTAATAGAACCTTAGAATAGAAGTGACCGTTTTAAACTAATAGCTACAGTGGTGGAAAAAATAATAGAAACACGTTGGTTGAATCATTTATTTTAAATTTTTTGCGTAGAACGAAAGTAATATTTAAATCTTTTTTGAATTCATATATAAGTATATTTCACAATAAGGAACAAAAATATTTTTTTCATCTTTATATTAACTAAAAATAATTAACTTCATTTTGGGCGCTTGGAAAAAATAATAGAAACAAAACTCTTAAAACTAAGAAAAACTTCATTTTTATGAATTATCTTATAAAAATTGTTGTAATATTAATATTTAGTGGTATTTCCTTTATTTTTTATAACTGCTGATCGATGGGGCATTGAATTCACTAAATTGGCGCAAATTTCGGGGTTAATGGCATACCACTCTGACTTACCTTTTTCCCACAGCTCTTCCTTATTTTTTGATTTAAAACCTCCAATTCTTCTTTTTAATATTCCCCATAAATGTTCTATGGGGTTATGGGGTACAGTAGCGGCGCATTTCATGAATAGTAGTGCTAAAATAACAACTAACTTTATTTAATGATTGCGGGACTATGCAAGTTATTCAACTAGCACTTTGCTACGTTTTGCACTATGTTATTCAAATACTTGGAATATTTTATCTTAGAACTGAGTAGTACTGGGAAATGAGCGATATTCCCAATGGCAATAGCCAAATGGCACTCTGGGGACTCTTGAGTGTCCGTATGGTATTATATCTGGAGTACGGGTGTCCACCTTCCTCGGCATCTGCATCTGCATCTGCATCCGTATCCGTATCCGCGGCGCAATCGTAATCATCATCATCTATTTACAAGTATTTGCTGCTGCTACAATTTTCAAACATTTTTAACGACTTGCGGTTTATGGCGGGTCTGTCGTTTTGGCTGCTCTTGGCTGGGGAATAGGCATGGGTATGGGTGTGGGTCTGCAGTTTCTACAGTTTCTACAGTTTCGTGTGGTATGCCACACATGGCATCCTCTTCCCCGACCCCTCCTGCCGCTGATGCATTCATGTGGAAATGAGTGTAGCCAGCGCACAAAGTTGCATGTGCAGAGGGAAAAATGGTTTGGCTCGAAAATAAATGTTATAATGCTCTTAAATCGCATGCACTATGATTGGCTGGTGAGTTAGTGGGGCAAGTACGCCGAAGTACGATTTTTCTCAGTGCACAGATGCGGGAAAAGCAAAGCGAAATAAAAAAGAGAAAAACCAAGCCAAACCAAGCCTCGCAGTGGGAAAACAATGCCAGTGTGCGCCGCTTCTGCCGGCGATGGCGACTACATAAGTGGTAATAATAATTCCGCTCAAGAGGCGTCGCCTGGCGTTTCATTTCAATGACACACAAACCAGCAACGACGACCGCCTCTGCTGCTGATGACGACGACAACGACGATGACGTCGAGGGGCGCAGGAGTGGGTTCAATGGGCGGCTGGGTGGCTGGGTGGAAGACGAGGAAGGGGACACACTGGAGACGACAATGACGGGGCTGCTGCCCGATGATGCCGCTGACGTGAGCGGAGAATTACTAGGAGAATGCTAGGTGCAGTGGCAGCGGCAGCTAAATCCGTGTTTTTGTCATCGGACGACCCGCATCGCCTAAGCCGCACATAGTACATGTGATCCGATATGAACCGCTTTCGGAGGAGGCAGCACCACAAGCGGCAGTTGCCCTGAATCACAACGAATGCCTATTGTCCTTCCATTGCAGAACGTGTTCTGAGATACATTTAGGCTGCAAGCTTTAGATCCTATTTTCCCACGCAGCGGATGAGGCATTTATAAGGAGCTCTAAACAGCGAGTGTTAGTTGGGCAGATAGAGTGAGCCATAGATGGCGAATTTGTTAGGAGCGTGTTCATCAGCAAGGGCGGAACCACTCCCCTTTCCGCAGCTTTGCGATGGCTTAATATTGCATATGCACGACTTGTCACTCATTCATTGCCCCAACCGACTGTCTATTAGGGGAAACAATTCAACGTCTGCTGGTGGCTCCTTTGATTGCATTGTCTCGTCATGGTCTCGGGTTCGAGTGGTTACGGGCATCGCCTGCCCCATCCTTCTTTTCATAGTTCTCAGGGAGCCCTGCCCCTTTCCAGGGGCTTGTTGCGGGGGCACCGAACTGCGGCGAATTATACAGAATTCCCCGCCAGATCGGACCCATAGAAAGGGTTGTGTGGCTGGCCTGCTGAATTCGTAGACCCGTATAATCACTCGATCCCCACATGCTGTTCTGGTACCCGCCCATGTCCCGCTTTCGACGCTTCTTGCTGCCACTCACTTGACATACAATTATGTTGATGACATTGTTGTTTATACTCGTGCGCTTCTTTTTCTTGTTTCTGCCTTCCTTCACTGCAGTGGCAGCAACAATGCAAGCCATTTTTATGGGCATTCTGGGTCTGCGGAATATGTATACCTCGCAAATCTGTCGTGGGCATAGCTAAATTTCCTGCACCCGGTCGTTGATGCCCCACACCCAGCACACCCAGGAGAAATTGCTTTTGATGTGGGATTGAAAGTAGCGTTGCTGCGCTACAATATCTACACAATCATCCCTTAGCAGGTTACCTTATGCGGAATAATTAATGCATCGAAATGCCTGTATTGTAGTGCCTAACTGGGACTCACGGTCCCATTTAAAAATTCGACTGATGTGTTCCCCAACGACGGAGCATAAATATATGGGTATATATGCCCACTTCCAGGCCCTTGTCCTGCCATCGCAGTCTTAGTCTCATTTATCCATTCCGAGAAGCAGCCGCATAAATTACTGCCTCGGCATGGGACTTCTAAGGATTCCACTCCTGCGAGATGATCAAATGCGTTTGATTGGACAAGCGAATGGAGCAGAGCGGGGAGGCTGGGCGGCAATTAACTGGTTTTTCCGCTCCCGCTCCGCGAGGTTGACCCGCTGGAGAATGACCTCAGATTACGCCTAATGAAGAAAAATGAATTGCACCGATGATTCGACAGATTCAAGTTTCCCTCCAAAGGGAGCTTTATCTAGTGGATACTCACACAGCACGTAACACGAACTATGCGTGTAAATTTCATTTATTGATTTATGGCGAGGCACGTAGCCACATGCGTATGTGCCCGTGTGCGGAAAAGCATTTGTATAAATACGCAAAATAATGGCATCTCCAATGTGCGAACTTCCCCGGCCATAAATCAAGATGAGCCCGGCAAACAAAACGATTTTCATGCCTTCGTTTCGCCACTCCGCGCGAAAACCCATACACATATAACACATATACTCGCATTCGGCTGGAAAAGTTCTATTTGATTTCGTACTTTCGTATTAGGAGCAAAACTGCTGAGCTCACCGCTCACATAAATTCCGCTTTTAAACGAAAATTAGTGGGGGCGGGTGGAGTCGAGTGGAACGGAATCAGCTCGAGAGATTAAAGTTGGCAACGTGCCGCAGTACGTGGCTGGGAAATCATTTCTGGGCGGCGTTTCTGCCATCTCAGCTCAGTGGAAGTTTTTGGACCGAAAATTACTTGCGCAAATATTGCTTTGTTCAATCGACGCCGCAGCTTGGAAATTATGAGGCAAAACTTGCGGGCGGAGCAATTAGAAAAGTTTTCCCTGGACAACTGTCTCAGATGACTCGAGGAACTTCTAGACATTCTAGACAGCACACGGAAAATATTCCTTGTGGGAAGGGATACTCAGAGTACACCACTTAAATGTCGAACTACGAGAATGCTCAAATGCTTAAGTTATGGAAAATAATACGAATCACCTTGGGTTAAAAGCTGCTCATAGCTGAAGACACTTGTAATAATGATGTTGTACTACGACGTAGCCTCGCCAATATTTTACCTTTAAACTTGTTACAGAATTATTCGTTATACATTTCCTCCGAATTCCAGCAGTGGAATTATCATATAATCCCAGCAAGGGCACTTCTTCAACGAAATTCAATTAAATTTCGCCCGAAGACAACCCGTCCCTTTATTGACTTTGAGCCCACATAAGATTCCCTGTCAAGGCTGAGCGCATGTCCAACGCCCTTCCCGAAATTGTTTAATTGCACACGCGGTCCGTGAAGGGCCCTGGATCTGGGACCACATATCCAGCTCTACCTGCCTCTCCCCGGCCAGTTCCCAACCCGAACATATGGCGTGCGGGCACATCGCAGTCCGGCGAGTGGCTCGTAAAAAATTATCTCCTGCATTGTTCCGCCGCGCGGTCGGGGTGCCCATAAAATCGCAGTCCCAGTACGGGACGGCGGACGCCGATCCGATCGGAACAGAGCCCAACCCAAACCATTCCAAACCATCGCAACCCAACTGACGACCCAGAACCAACCCAAGCGAACGGCGACGTCGGCATAAATCACTGGGAACTTGTTAATTGTGCGCCTATTTATTAGATGCATTCGGTTTTCGGGAAATTGAGGTGGTAAGTGATGGCCAGACACATGCCGCTAAAAGGGGAAAACAGACATCGAACAGGTGACTGTGTGTACCACACTTCGATAAGGTCGGGAAATCAAAGGGACCGTTCGCAGAACGCTCTTCAATCGGTCTCCAATAAACACTGAAGCCTATCCCCCACTCAACACCTTCGGGCTGTCGGAGCAATTAATAAGATCTCCTTGGGGATATATATCCCAAAAATATTGCGTAGAGTTTATGTCTTGCAGAACAAACATGAACATGGTCAGGACAAGACTGAAAATATATCATATCTGCGACCAAACTTGAAAATAATCGCAAGTGTAATCAAAGACTCGAGCCACCTACCTGGATGGCTGTTCTGGGGCTGGTTCTACCACTTTTTATCTGAATTCAAATGGTTTTGCATTAAAACTTGTTTTGGGCGATTCATTTGTCGATTATTTAGAGCTTTTGGGCACTTCTTGGCTAGTTGCAAGCCGATGTCAGTAGGTACAACACCATGTCTTTCAGATTAGCAACTCTGGTGAGTTCGCACGTCATCATGAATTATTCCTTATAGAGTGACTATTCCCAGTGGATTATCGTGCTGAGCTTGAGTTACTCAAAAGTTAGACCAGCAAACGGCGGTGGATACCAGCTGGAGATCAATCATCCAGATGGATCGGCGTTTCGACGGGAATCGCTGATGGAAGATACTGACGGAAATTCCGAGATCGATGGAGAGGTTCGGCAAAAGTATTCTGCTCCGCTTGAAGGATGGCTAGTGCTCTTCTACAGAATCGGATCCAAGGGATTCCACATACGATACTCCTACCAGGCAGGCAGTGACTTTTCCGTGGTGCCGAAGTTGGCCAAAAACGAAACACTCTCAATAAAACGAATCGGAGTAAATGCTCTGAAGTCGACAGCAGGTTGAACAATAATTGTGTATAAAGTAAGGACAATAAACGACACTTATAATCAGCAAAAACAGTAATCGAGTTGTACGAAAGAAAAATGAATATGGGTTTATATTGATATGGTAAATGTGGTAACCACATGTCAAACTATAGGAATGTTTTATTTATTTAATTTAAATTTATTTTTCTTATATCCAACATCACTAAGTAGGTACCTCCGTCGTTTACTGCATGAACAGGAATTCGTGAATATCTAATATATTTGAACACCATTTGGATTTGAGTATTCAAATGCCACTGGATGCCATCCCAAGTTAACTGCAGTAGTGCTTGTGGTTTCTTCCATCTTCATTTTATACATTTTTATAAATTATGTAGTTTGGGTGACAATTAAGTGCCCAGTCCTGCTTCTCCACCCATCGTAACCATTTATCAGTTGACAATCCGAACCATTTGAATCAACATAAGCGGTAACAAATATTTATGGGCAATGGAGCGAATGTTTCCATTCCGAAGCGCTTATTTATTTGAGAAACAACTTTTCCATGCAAATACAGACCCACACAATAAATAGTACGAATAGTCCACAAATACACAAAATTCTGAACACAGTTTTGTGTATTTGCTGTGTACTTTTATGCCATGGCAGCTAACATTTAATGTTTTTATTTGGTTTCGTTAATGACAATGCTTTGTCTGGCCCTCTTTCAGTTGGAGTGGTATAGGTACAGATGAGGTCGAGACATGCCAAAGAAAGTCAATGGCGTTAAATTCTGTGGTTGATGTGGACCAGAAATGCCAGCTACGGATTGTTGTAACTGCTATAGTCAGTCTACTTGGCAAAAGTACGAGTGGTGTCACTAAGAAAATAATTTCAGAGAAATAAGAGACTAGTTTAAACATTAGAATATTAAATCACAGAAGAAAATTATTGCAAAACTGCATCAAAATTAAATTGAAGCTCAATGTTGTGGAAGTCGAGTCAATGATATACCTTTTCAATCTTTTTCTCCATTGGTAAGTATTTGGGATCTACTGTTTCTTAGATGAAAATCGCATTAGAAAATTCAGAAACAAGAACCAGAAAATAGAAAAACCTAAGATCTAGCTTTAAAAAAACTAAGTTCATCTTTCAGTTCAGTTGGCTTACATGACATTCATAACTAGCATAGAATTCAAAACTTTGTCAATTACACCGTGAACAAATTTCTATTAAAGTATTACTCCAAAAACCTCGTTAAAAGAGTCTCACAACGAAAAAATAATTTAATGATCTGAACGAAGACATGATGATGAAAATATGTTTATTGCATTCTAGCGTTTTAAAATAAATAAATAACAGACCTAAGCCCCAAACACTAAAATCTCCCGAAGGACTTGCTTAAACTCTAATTATTTAAGCGAACTAGCTAAGCTTTTTACTAAGAATACTTATTTTCTTTGCCATGCAGTTACCATTAACCCGACTTTGCCGAGAAAACCCCAAGGTATCGGTTGCTTTGGCAACTTAGTTGGCCTTCCCAGCCGCTGTTTGTGTTTGCCTAGTTGGTTTATGATGATGATTGCCAACTGTCGACAAGGGCCGCTGTTGTTGTCTATTTATAAGAATTGTATCTGCACTCGATGGGCCCTGCTGTGCTCATTTGTGTTTTCAGCCAGCAAACACAGATATAGATACAGATACTCGCACAAGCCCCGTGGAGGGCAAGACATCCGCCCAAGCGATGTGGCGTTCAATTACTTTCATAAATTATCGATAATTGCCTAATGCGGTTATCAGCAACAAAGGCGCGGAACTATCTCCCAAGGAGTACCTACCGAGCTTCCAACCTCCATCTGAAATTCATAAGCTCATTAACTTTTCAGCAAGCAGACTGGCAATCAGTAGTCGGCAGCCAGCAATTTCCCAGGCTGGGCAAATACAATTAAAATGCCATAAAGCAAATTAGCCACGACAAACTTTTCATATTTAGCCGCGAGCTGTGCAAATTAGATGCGACAAAATGGTCTGAAATGGGAGCCCCGCCTTTCAGGAGGCAGGGCGGCACTAAAACACATCCTGTGCCTTCGTAATTGCCAGGCGGAGCACTCGTGGCAGGCAACTTCAACGAATTGTGGCAATTTTGTGGCACAAAGTAAAGTAGAACTTACTGCGACTGCCTCGAGATACTGGGGGAGGGATTTCCCTCCCCGGGAAATCTGCAATCAAGGAGGTGAGGAAAATCTCTTTGATGACCGGATTGTCGCTGACTTGCCTCCTCGCAGCTGCGAGTATACGGCTGCATTATCGAATCCAATCTGTACAGTGTATATTTGCAATAACCAATTTTGTCAGCAGTTCCGCGAGAAGCAGCTGTTAGATCTGACGCTGTGAATTCGACTATCAGATACCTATTACAAGCTTGTCTCGCTTCAGCGTTCCTAACGCACCAGATGGCCAGATGACTTGGCTAGTGATCTTTCTGTTCCATACTTTACATAGGATACAGTATTGCATAAAACTCATGCGATAAAAAACTGAAACCAGGTTCTGCAGTCTAAGTATAGATTAATGAGTAATAAAAATGCTGCACTTTCCTGCGCTGTTCAGCAACAACGCTATAGCTATTACAATTAATTTAGGTAATTCCCCTTTTTACCGCTGCAAACCTGGCATTACAATCGCCCAAAGAGGGGTACGGGTAAGGCTATCTTAAAATCTGAACTAACCCCTGTGTAACCTCATCCCCCTGCCTTCTGCGACCTGCCGCAAGTGTATTAAATTATAATTATCTGTGCATGACATAGGGTCATGAAACATGCCTAATGACACATTTTCCCCAGCCTGGAACAAAACGCGGACTGCCACCACAGGAACAAACTGCGAGGGGTGGTTGGGAGGGGTTCGAGGGGCGGGAAGACTCAGGGGCAGACTCTGCGTGTCTCCCTCTTGTCAGGATAACGACTCCGACTCCGACTCCAAGCCAGAGCTCTTGTACATGGCTACAATTAACTACGCTCGTTATGTTGCAGGCGTGCGCCAGCCGAAAAGAAATTAAACTAATTTGCTGCCAAACTGAAATTTTCACTTGTAATGCAACACTGGGAACACCGAGGCCGAGGTCACGTCGAGGGGGCAGACTGATGTCGGGCTATATATACCCTTAAAGTTGCAAGCTTATATATATTACAATATTATTACATATATTATATATATATTTGATTACTAAGCCACAGGCTTAGTGGCCTATCAAAAGGTTTTTATTTACCCATGCGAGTTTATATTGAATCATTATTAATGTGATGCAACTTAAATCATTATTAATGTGATGCAACTTATATATTCCTCCCTTTAAGAAGCAAGTTGGCAACCTGAATTAGTCGACGCATTGGATTAAATATAAATACACACTCTAAACTAATATCATATCAAATATTTCCCGCAATACAATAAGGCTTCTAATAAAACCGCATTTGGGAACTCCAGCCAATTCGTAGAGTATGAGGGCAATGTCCAAAACCAGAGCAGCCTACGCAATCAGGTTTTGGCTAATGTCTATTAGGCTCTGCTGGAAGTTTTCCGCCCTCCTTCCCGGCTTTTCCGACCGCTTCCACGCCAAAAACTTTTCACTTGCTGCACAGTGGAATGGCCAAAGTTGCGGAGTCAAGAAGCGCGATAAGAGCACTCGGGAATGTTTCATGTTTTTGCTAAGGGCCTGCAGATAAGATCCGTAATGGTGCTCGCCACATTTAGTTGGCAGCACAGTTTCGGCTGGGTTTAGTGACCATTAAAGAAATGTTCCAGGAATGTGAACTCCCGAGCATTGGAATACGGGGTACCCATCTCTTCAGTTCCTGTGGTGATCAAGTGAAAGACGATTATATTTAAAGCAGAATTAATAACCCTGGAATCATTGGAATTATTAAGCATATCCCCTACCAGCTTGGCAGCAACCAGCTGTCCCAGCGACCTTCTCAGTTCCATTTGAGCCTCGCTCTATGCTGCAATCAAACACCGAGGTCTTAAGTGCACCATGCCTCTCGGATTACAGTTATCGTATCTTTTTCGATACTCCATGGATCTGAACCACGGTGACTGCTGGAGGAAATTTGAGTCGTGGTCATGTCGCATTCGGTTTTTTGAGCTCAGCTTGACGTCCTCCTGCTCGTTGATCTTCCTCTTTTGGCCCTACGTGTTGCGGACAAACAAAACACGGCAACGAAGTCCAAAAACAACACAAACGCGGCACATAAACTAGACAAACATCGACAAGAGCAAACGAAGTCCACTCAAGTGGGCTAAAAACAGGGAGGGGGATTTATTCTTTCGTAGGTAAATAGGATTTTCGGAGCAAAACGCGCTTATGGACATGTTTTGGACGAACTCGGGTATGTAAAGTGGTCGACAGGACAGTTTATGGAGATTCTTGGCGGGTTTCTAATTAAGCGGAAGTGCTTCGAATTCAAAGAGCAGAAATCACACAATGCAGCAGTACGAAGTATGATTCCCTCGAGGTTATTACTCATGTTTCCAACAAAACTCTTTTTCCGTTGGCAAAAACCTCTTTTATTCATGAAGGAACAGTGAAGCTTGATAGATAAATAAATCATCGAATGGGTCATATCGCTATGATATTACTACACCGTAGTAAAGCTCATTTGCATCGTATTTCTGCTCGACTTTTCATTTCTTTATCGAAATCAGCTCCAAATGGGTCGAAATTATTTGTATCTTGAATGCTAAAACGAGTTCTCACCTAGCCCTTAAATGGCTGCCATGTGCATGAATAACCCAGTGTTATGACCCTGCCCTTTTGCCGCTTCCCTCGACTTTGATTGCTTCTAAGGATAATCAGCTTCCCTTTCGAGGGTTCACTTCCCGCCTGGACATGGGTGCTTGGATGGTGGCCAATCCATATGCGCCAGGCTGTGGCTCCGGCGGCAATTGCTGCCATCTGCGCTCATAATTTGATATGCGCCGAATTTGATTCGAGTTCTGCTCAGACGTCGCTTTAATTAGCTACAGTTTGGCTTTTTAATGGACAGCCCGGGGAAAAAGGTTGGGCGAGCACCGAAACAGGGCTTCATTTATACGTCAGCCCCATCCGATCTGCACTCTGGCTGCTTATCAATTGCACTAAAAACGGGCAGCGGGCACATCAATTACGCGTCTGGCACGTTGCCCCGCAGGCCTATCAATAAAATTTCAGGTTTTGTTTCGTTTTCCGAGGCGATTTAATTGAAATACAAGCCGGCCAGGCGAACAGTGAAAACCGAAGGGTCAAGTCGCCGCGTTCGCTTTAAGCCTAAGCCGTAAAACTAGACGGCGACCGCATGGAAATTAATACGACGACTGCGATGCTCTTTCGCTGCGGACTTAGCCCGATCCCGTGGTATCAGTGGAATTGGAGCTTAAGCTGGCTGGGGAAAGGAAGGCTTTGTGGCAGTCCCCTTTCTGCGGGTTTCGATTTACACCACACAACTGGATCCCTGGATTGTGGCAATTATCCGTGAATGTCAAGGAAAACGACGGTTTAAAAGTAACAGCTTGTGAGTCGCGATGACTGCGAGTTGTATTGATTCTGGCCGCTTTAATCATGCTCGCTTCAGTTGGTTTCTCCACTTACTTTGTGCGTTAGCAAAAACAAATATTTACACACTTGATGCATTTTTCCTAGCCTAATCATCCCAAAATATCCCATCATATTACTACCCAATAGCCCAGTCTTCTAATCTCATATAATCTCATCCACCCCAAACGTGTTGCCCAGTGTTGCTGTTGCAGGCACGGCTTTCCCTCTGCTCATTACCCTCATTTCCTTTTTCTCGCCGTTTAGCTCAACCTCTGCCCTCGTTTTCCCATTTTCCATTTTACCATTTTCCCCCACCAATCGCTCCCACTCATTACTCGATCCGTTATCGGCTACAAGAACGACGTGAAAGATTTACGCTTCAACTGGTTTTATTTAAGCGCAAAATGCAGGCCTCCGGACGAACTGGAAACCATCTCAGCTCCTCGGAGCGCCAGAAATGGAAATGGTTTTGAGGAGCGATGCGCGCCAGTTGCATTGATTTACATGACAATTGCGAGGGCGACGGCGAGGGCCTGAGAAAATGCATACGGGACTCAAAGACGAGGTGGGGAGATTCCTTATCGCCAGTGGCAACCCCTCTGCATGATTTATAAGGCGGGTCTGCTCGGAGTACAGGAAGCAGCCCGATATCTCTATCTGCAGGGCGGCTAAAGGCAAATCATAAGCGACTACATACGGAAGTCGAAGTTGCTCAGCCCTTTTTTCCCCTTGCTCGTCAAAATTTGGGCCCAAAACTTGGCTGCAACCCTTCGGACTTCAGCTTCTGCCGGGCTGCTTGGCTGCCGGAATTTCCGCCTCCATTCGAGTAAATAATTTCCAGCGCCATCCCCGCCCGAAGAGAATAAAACGGAAAAGTAAGTTGTAATAATTTGCATTTGGCTGCCAAATGAATTTAGCCACTCAGGCGAGCGGAGGGTGGTGCGCTGCAGACAGATAACTTTTAACTTCAATTCCGGATAAGTTCGGCCCCGGGGAGAACTCTCCAGTCAGCCAGCCAACCCGTCAGCCAGTCAGTCAGCTCGTCAGCCAGCCACCTGCTGTCAGCCCAGTCTGATTTTCCCATTGAGCTTCCTGCCCGTGGTGGGTTGATGGGCTTCTGCACGATCTTTGAGGGTTTCTGAAGGGCAGGGCTCCTTGGTATTTCTGCATAAAGTTACGGCTGACTTGCCGGACTGAATTCACTTAATTAGAGGCAGCGTTTCCGGGCGGAATCTCGCACATGCTTCGGAGATCTAAGGAGGCTGCTGCGAAATGGCTTTTAATTAAATTTGCAACGAAGGCAGGGAATCGATACTTTTTCAGTTGCTTGTTGCATGGCTACAAATCGCAGTTTGCACAGCTTCTAGTCAGCAAATTTTTGGATGGTAATTTGGCATGGCTAGTGCATGCTCTAAGCTGTAATTTGTATTTTCTCTTCGTTTGCAGTTAGCTAATTACTACCATTAAAAAATGCTTAGGTCATACTTATTTCTTTAGTGAAATTGCTGTGTTCCTGCAGCAATGTGCGCTGAAATAGTCACGCTCAATTATGTTTTTCCCCATATTCAATACAGATGTGCAGCCTCGAAAGTCCTGCAAATAAGACAGCGCTCGTGCATTTCTCAGTTTATGGATCTCTTCTTTGGGAACTGGCACTCCCAGACTGAAACTACTAAAACGTGGCCAACCAGGAGTCTAGGGCCTGGCTGAAAGGAAAGGTAAAAGGTAAAAAGGCTGCCACACGTACATATTCTATAAATTTTTATGTGCTGCCAGGCTGGCCGATAGTTCCCATAGTGTTAGTTGTGCCAAGTGTGTTGCACCTGCCCCGCCGCTTCCTGTCCGTACAGAGTCTTGTCCTTTCCGTTTGTCCGTATGTCCGTGTGTCCGTATGTCCGTATGTCCGTATGTCCGTACGGGCCATGTTCGATTGTCTGCCGTCTGTTCAAATATTTTAAACGCCTGCCAATGACTGGGCTGCGCAGGAGGAGAGGGGTGGGACCTAAGCCAACTTTCGTTCACGTAATTGCCATTCTCGTTCGGTTTCAGTTGCGAGTGTAGTTTGTACCGAGTTCTGGACGAGTGGGTTGGTGCGGCATTCACTTGGTGTAAACACCTTGTCTGAGCCTTGCCTTGAGGCAAGCATTTCGTAATTCGGCGCTTCTCGGCTCCCGTAGCCGGGCCCCAAAAGTATGGATACCGATGCTCAGGCTGCGCCCAAAATGCCATGGCAATTAGGCACAAGAGCACTGAGCACGGCAGCATGATATCTCGATAATACACTGGAAAAAAGAGCCTCTTTCAATGGTATATTTTAAACTTTTTAGCATTTATTTATTTAAAACAGTATTAAAATGCTATTTGCCAACTATATGGCTATGGTTCTGTAGCATAAATAACAAAATTGAGATTGCCATAAGGCATTTTCATATGTATGTGGTTTTTATTTCTCAGTGCTTTTTGTCCGATGGCAGAGGGCCATGTCCCAGTCCCTCCGCTGCTCTGGCCAAACTGCCACGAGATGAAAGGCAGCACGATTCGGGATGAAATTTCTTAGGTGCGTCTAATGAAAGATTCAAACAAATCGAGATGAATGAGAATGGGCGGAGTGGGGCGGGATGGGAAGAGAAGGGAAGGGAAGGAGGAGGCGCCGCGGGTGCAGCCCCAGATCAAAGACTTATCGATTAAAATTCTTAAAGGGAGTTTTCGAAAATCAAATATTTTCAATTTCCTGTCCGTGCGGCAAAAGGTCTATGCTCAAGCGTAATTTACTTTGGTCGGGAATGAAAGGGCAGGCTGCCAGCTATGAGCACGTTCAAATCAGTTTTCGTAGCCAGGTCTTAATTAAGTTTGGATACCTTAAGGATGTTGTATGATAAAATCCAATTTGAACTTAATAAAAAACTTCAATCTGCCCGTTTGTTAAAATTGCCCAAATAAAATAGTAATATCCACATATGTTGATTAATTATTTATCTACCAATATAATTTGGAATTCATTTGAGCTGAATAATTTCAATGATTCCCCCAAAATTAAACTATTTTGTTCAATAGGTTCATATGCATCGGAAGCCCCTGAAGCTCTACATATTTACCAGCCGCATCCATTGCAAGTGCCTCGGGAAGAGTAGACTGAAAAGTCTGTGAATCTTTTATCCCGTAATTATAAATGGCGCTGCCAAAGAACGGCTTTGAATTTAGAGCCATTATTGCGTTCAAAAGACGCCTCCTCCCGCGGTTTGGCTTCCGTTTATGTAAGTGCCGAAACTGCAGCAATGGAAATGCATATTGCCAATGGCAACAGAGAGGCAGAGCCAGAAATTTAATTACATTTTACTACCAAGAGGCGGAGCCAGGGCCAAAAAACCCACCAAGCCGGAGGGGATGAAGGCAGACTGTCAGGCCATTCAAGTTCACTCCCCCCAGCGCTCACTAAAAACTTTTGATTTGGCTTCGTGCATATTTAATAAGACGTCAGGAGGCCATGTCAAACTTTCGTTTCGTTTGCCGTAACTCGCTGCTGCCGTGTAATATAATAATACACGCTCCAAATTAATATAAATCAGCAGGTCAGGGGTGGAAAAGCTCGCTGAAGGGTGGTTTGTCCACAAAACTAAGACAGCAGTTTATGGTAAGATAACGCCAAATGCCGCTTGGATACAGGATACCGTTCTGGGCATGCTCCATTTACACCCGAATTTACGGCACGTGCCAGTTGCCACCCAAGTCCGCCCAAAGGGGCGTTGGCCAGGACTTTAATGAGCAACTAGCCCCGGCCGAAGTAATAGGTGGGCGGGCATACTTTCCCCAATGTCACCGCAAGTTCTCTATCAGATCGTCCATTTGTTGGACTACCAGACGTGGTCCCCTTATCTTTTCCTGACCGTCCAATACACGGAGTTCGTCTGGCTCATAGGATGGATGGAGCTAATGCATCCAGATCTTACGAAAGTATTCATTTATACAGGAACATATTTACCAATTCATTTACCAATTCGGCGTTGCGCTCTGTACTGCAATTGTCTTACAGTTTCCTAACTTCACATATGAGATATATGAAATCTGGGTAAAAGAGAGGATTTTTAGAACAAAGTGGAAATGGGGGCACTGTGTGATGTATTTCATTAGTTGCGCCCAGCAACTTTTCACTTCTCTATGTTCTCAGCGCACCAGACTTCTCCCTTTCAGCCCCTATTTATCTCAGATGTATCCTTTGTGGTCGCTTTGTGCCAGACGTCGCTGTTTGCCAGTGACATGTTTCGCAATTTCTTAGGCTTCCTTTGCTGCGGCTCTTTATTGTCTGCATATTGCGACTGCCTCCTTTTTGTGCCCCCGGCCCTGTCCATTCTGCCCCGTTCAAACGGTCTCAAAGGGGCAAGAAAGTGGGGCAGGGATTCAAGGATGCACTACTACAAAAAAGTGCTCCTAAAGAACTTGATCTTCGGATATTGATCTGTGATGTTATTTAAAAATAAATTGGAATGGACTGTCATGCTGATGTACGCAACAATATGCAAGAGGAATACTATCAATTCCCTATTTCAGCTTATGAAATCCATTGCACTGTCTGGACTCTCGAAATTCCCATTTACGTGCTATATCTTACTTAAGGTCGACAGAAAATTGTTGTCATAAGAGACGGTTTCATTTCGCCTGTAGGGAAAGGTGGCAGGACGGGAGAGGCAAACATGTGACCAAGGCAGCGCACAATAGAACTTAAGTAGTGACGGGATCGAATAGATATGAAAATACAATACACGAGCCTAATAACAATAAAACCAGAAACACACAATGGCAAACGCAGTTTGCGAAATGGTGGGAAAAGACTGCGATATGATAGAATAGAGTCCGGGAAAACAAGGCGAGGAATGAAGGGATGGATATCTGCTCGCGAGTTGTACAGATAGCCTCCCTTGGTATTTGGTAGATACTCGCTGTGCACCATGGAAATTTCTTCAGATCATCCGGGTGACCTTTTCTGTTATCCTAATTGAAACTCTGAAGCTGTAAAAAACCGTTGAACTCTAAATTTCACAAGTGAAGTCTGAAGAGTTTACAGTGACGGAGCTTAAATGAAAGGTTTAGGCATTTATTATATCCGTTACTCGTAGAATGAAAGGGTATACTAAATTCGTTATGTAACAGGTAAAAGGAAGCGTTTCCATGTTAATTATATATTCTTAGTCAGGATCAGTCTATCTGGCCGTCCTACCGTCTTCCCGTCTATAACGAGAGATCTTACGAACTATAAAAGCTGGAAGTTTAAGATTCATAGGAAAGTAGATTTTTCTAATATAAATTTTTTTATTATATATTATATTCTATTATATATTTTTTTGCTAATCCTGTGAATTTATATTGACTTGACAAACAAATTTTTCCACTCCAAAGCTCACAAACCGCCCAAAATTGCAACGAACACTCTTTTTGAAATTTTTTAAAAGTTTTATCATTTTTTTTATTAGACTTGTACATTATTACCGATTTCTCAAAAAAACGTAACTCTAAGGGAATGCTATAGTCGAGTCCCACGACTATCAGAAACCCGTTATTAAAAATTTTGTTCTTTGTGAGCGTTCATACGGACAGACGGACGGTCGGACGGACAGAAGGACATGGCCAGTTCGACTCGGCTTTTGATCCTGATTAAGAGTATACATACTTTATTTGGTCAGAAATGCCTCCTTCTGCCTCTAATACAATTTTCAACGAATATAGTATACCCTTTTATTCTACGAGTAACGGGTATAATTAGAGCTGCGAATCAGTTATCCTCGGGCTTTCCTATCACCAAGTGCTTCTGACTCCAAGCCCTTCGTATGCGATAGCCGAGTTCCATTGTTAAACTGTCGAATTTTGGCCCAAGCACATACCATTTCCATAGTCGGCACATAGTAAGGCACATTTTTTAGAACTTTCCGTTGGGAAGTTTTGCGTGTTATCAAACGATTTACAGCCCGCTAGTGAGACTGCATAAATAATCAATAAAAAGCAGAGTCGGGGAAATACATGCACATAATAAAGCTTACCGCCAGCAAAAAATGCTAATGAGCCTTGCAACTCCTCCCGCCGCCCCGGGCAACTGTTCCAGCACCCCTCGCGCCCTCGTCCGCTTCCACTTCCCTCCCCAAACCTTCCCTTTGCCGATGGCCTGCGGTCTGCAGTCGGAGATATAGCAACGGGGTGAGGGGTGGGGCGACAGCGGCGGCCAAGTCACTTCGATTCGCTTGATTTTCAACAACTTCCTGGCAACATTACTTAACCCACCCCTCCCGCAGTCCACAGGTGAGCAATTAGCGACAGTTGCAGTGGCGGCAGCTCGCGACAGCTACTGCCAAAATATTAGCAACACACGGCTTGCAAGTTTACGCGATAGCAGATGATGCTTGCTATGATGAGCTGCTTTAGAGTTCGAAATAACACACATTTCCTTTTGCATGGATCATGGAGATGGAGATTGAGAATTGAGATTGAAAAATTTATAATTATGATATACAATTCCTATTTAAATCCAGCATGTATATGCAAAACATTAATTTTAATCTTTGAAGACTTTTTACAGGATGGATGCGGAAATACTAAAGCAGATAGTAAAAGTTACACAATTTACGTATTTTATATACGTAATATACCATATACCACCCTACGTATAAAGTACAGTTAAAGGCTTATGAGCCCTCATCTAAAACGTAATCTGAAAATCACTAAGTTGCCATCAACACTACTGAATTTCTGACGAACTCATTTCCTTGCTAATTCTGTATAAGCTACATATTTTTGTTAGCTTACCTTCACAGTATTGAAAGATGAATAGTATTGATTAGATGACAGGGTTGCACCGAAAACTGCACTGATTTAATAACGGTCATAATATTCGGCTCTATTACGTTTGTGGCAGGTGTGGCGATTCCAATTTTACCTTGCCACGTCGTCCTTTTCGAGTATTTGCGGTTGTCGGTCTGCTGGCTTGGCCATCTTGCACTCGCTCCGTTGCCATTTCTTTATCGACGGGTTTTGCTTGGTAGTTTGTTGAGTTTTGTTGCCCTGGCGTTTGTCATTGCATCGGTTAATTTGAAAACTGTCGACTTTCATTTACTCACTTCCGGCCCCTGCTCCCACTACCCTGTCCCGTCCCCGTCGCCATCCCTATCCACAAAACTTAATGGAGCGTGACAGCTGGCCAGAGTTCCTGAGATAGATTCTGGAACCGCCCAGAAATTATCCATGGAGTGCGCATAATCAAGCGGTAAACCAGCCCAAATGGATCGGTACTGGGTGTCCTGGGAGTATGCGTTGGGAACAGTAGAGGCAATAAAAGTAATACCCATCCCAAACCACCCCGGGCATATCCGTTCGAATCGATTTCAGCTTTTTATGCTGAAAAAGCGTAATTAATGCGTTTTCCCTTTCAACAATTCCCGTTTTGTTTTTCGCTCCTTATTTTCTTTGTTGTTCATTCCTGTTTTTTCGCTGAGCGTGCAAAAACGCACAGTACCGACCCCGAGGGCGGCAGGGCAAGGGCGTGGCAGCGATGAACAATGCCAAACACACACTCGACTGCGGGCAGGGTGCTGGACGGGTGGAGGGCTGGAGGGGTGGCGGAATGGAAAGGGGCAAACTTTATCATTAAACATCCAAGAGATACTTTTATGTTTTATTTCCGCTCGCAAAATGAAAAGCTCAAGGCTTCCCCGCCGTCGCACTTGAGCTGCAATATCGCACTCAAGGGCTTAATACATAAATGGCAAGAAAAAGCGAGATACATGTTCGCATATAGGGGAACTCGGACCTCGGAAAGGGTAGCAAGATAAATAGATGCAGCTCAGCGGCAGCAGCTGCGTGTGGAAATTATCGCCGCCATCGATTTGTTATTGGATCAGAACAGGAAGTGATGGGGAGCAGGGGTGCGCAAAAGATAGAATTAAATTCGGATTGTTACACTGGGAGATCTCCCTTGCTTAGGAAGCGTAAACATTTTTAGCTCAAAGGGCAAAGTTATTTAGACACCAGTCAAATGTATTGCCTAAGCCCTCCATCTTCCATTGAAAAAAATTAGTAACCAACTTAAAATTATGAAGAAGAAACAATTTAATTGAGTAAGCTCAAATTCGATGCTTTCCCAAGTGCATTTTTCAGTGTATTTTTTCGAGCTGAGCTGTCGACCGACAGCCGTCAAAGGCGTTTCAAGGCGTCTCAAGTGGCCGTGCAATGAGTTTTATTCCCATTTTCATTCGATTTCCATTCGTTTCGTTTCCACTCAATGCGATTCGATTCGATTTGGTTCACTTGGGATTGGGGTCTCTGTAAGCGGAGATCCAGCCCCGTCCCATCCCGCCCCTTTTCCCCTTTGCCGCTTGAATGTGCAGCGGGAATGCGAATGAAGCCGACTGATTGAGCGCCAAATTGTGGCTGATAGGTTGGCTAAGCCTAAGAAATGATTCAAGAAATCCACTTATCCCGTTCGATATGCCACAATTATGTTGATAACATACCTCTTTCTTTATATACAGCTCATTAGGAGGATGCCCTTTATTCCAGGACTCCCTTTCTCTGAAAGGTAACGTCACGAACAAAGATTGAAAATAAAATGAGGGTTAGTTCCTTAATTTATCTACTTTGTTTGGTATAAAATCTCTCCTTTGTGAAAATTTAATGACCAATTATTAGTGACCCAAGCTGCTTAAGATGTTTCAGTAAGAGGCCTATAAAGCAAGGACACCTCTAAATCATCTCTATATTTAAACTGCTTTCAAGTCGGAGGTTAGTGGAAAATGCGTACTATGCGTAGCAAACCCATCATTAGAATAGAAAAGCCCGAAGAAGTGCTCGGTCATCGAAGGAGCAAGCCATAAAAACTCCTATTGGACGCATGATTAATGGCTGGAAATTCATTTCCGCCGAAGAGGCCAAGCGGAGGGTATCGCAGATACTTGTATCCCAGAGATTCGTGGATCTCTTATCTCGGATTCAAATGCGGATGCGGGACGGTCGATTCGCAGACGTATCTTTCGTGTATCTGGTGCACACTTCCTGGAAACCAGCCGCAAAATGTATCTGCAGGTAGCAAGGGTACGCTAAGAACCAACATGTGAAAACCACTCAATGTGTGTGTGTCGGCAATTCTCCGGCGCGCCATAAGCTGGAAATTACTGTAAATCAGCAAATCAGGTCATTAGATACATTAATCTCGACAGCATGGACAATTTATGCTAAGTTATAGCGTGCCAGGCGAAACGCAGGCGTTGCCAGATACATTTCATTCACAGCCTGTAATCCCTTGGATACTTTAGCCCAACGAGCGCACCATCTGCAAAGAGCATTTCGTACGTTTGCATTGGAGGTGCATGCAAAGAAATTGTACGTCTAGTACGGAGAAATACTCGTCCAGATAAGTTATAGTACATTTAAAACTGTTACTGAGTTGGCCATAGGAAAAGGCAAAACAAAAATGAACCCGCTCACTTAGGTGTGTAGCTTAAAAGTATTGTAATTGCACAATCACTAAGATTTAAATTTTCAGTAAGCGTTTGGTTCGTAGAGTACCAGTTTAAACGTTATACATATGTGTCTGTAACTAAACATAACTAGTTTTTGCAAGTGTGGTTTGGTCGACAGGTGCTACCCTCATAATGATATCGAGGCAAAACAAGAACGAAAACAATTTGTTTAAATATATTGCGCCCGCATCGGCGGCAACTAAATATGGATATGGACACGAGGGCAACGGCGCAAAACAACCCCCATATGTCACCGGAGTAGAGGTTACCGCTTTTCAAACCCTGCCCGCTCCCGCCCGCGATTATTTATGAACTTTAATTCGAAACTGCAATCAAATTGGCCAAATGCTGCTCAACGGGAAAACTTTGAGTCGCAGCATATTAAATGTCTCGAAAGTATGTTGCTATGTTTGATATTTACACTAGGTATAATGGTTCAAAAACTAATTAAGCACGTTTCCGGCTTTTCCATTATGATGCACTTTAAAACCCGTTTTCGTCAGATCAGGTCAATAAGGATTCCCTTCTGTTCGCAATCTGCTTTTGAAAGCATCACATTTAACACGACCCCATGTCCCTCTGCTCTAAACCTAAATAATAGGGCCACCGCCTTACGTCCTTTAAGAAAGTTCCCTTGAATTAATGGTGTGCTTTTGATCAAAATAGACTTTTAGCATAGAGAATGATCATGATTCATGTTCTGAACACCAAATTCTTGAATTCTGAACTCTTGGGAATACTTGGCAAGCATTCACGTTAAATTACAATGCATGTGATTCAGGACTTCCAAAAGTAAAACTCATTAGTTTGTTCTCCAGATAAGGGCTCCCCTCTTCTTTCTCAATCCAAAAAAATAACAAGATAGAAGCTATAGTCGAGTTCCTCGACTATCAGATACCCGTTACTGAGATAGAGTTGGCGTAGCAAAACGATTTTTGGCAAAATAATAAACATTTACAAGACTCATTTTTTTATTTATTTTTTTTAAATACCGAAACATTTATTAGTGTGGGCGTGGCAGTTTTGAGCGTTATTGCGTTTTTTAACAAACTTGGCTGCGTCTATTTGCATGCCTTATCTCAATTTTCTAGCTTTTATAGTTCCTAAGATCTCGACGTTTATACGGACGGACAAACGAACGGACAAACGGACGGACAAACGGACGGACAGACGGTCATGGCCAGATCGACCTGGCTATTGATCCTGATCAAGAACATATATACTTTATATGGTCGGAAACGCTTCCTTCTGCCTGTTACAATCTTTTTAACGAATCTATTGTACCCTTTTGCTCCACGAGTAACGGGTATAAAGTCTGCAGTCATACCCTCAGCACAAACAAAGTGCATATAAATTGCTTCCTAATTGGATCCGTGGAGCTCCTTCATGAGACAAGACCTGAATACGCTTTTGATGGTTTTTTTCGCCACTTTCCGCCGGCGGCATTTTCAAGTCAACGTTTCGTTTCTTTTTTAATATTTTTATCGCCTCGACGTAAGAATATCATAATAGTTGCAAAATGCTGGCTTTATAATGTGAGTACTGGCAACAGACTGGGGAGTCTTTCAAGTGGATCTGTTATTATTTGCGAATTATTTAAAATATATGCTCTGAAGTGCCCTAACTCAGTGGGTCGCTTCGGGCTCCGAAATCGCGTGCATTTTTGGTTGCACTTTTATTAGTTTGGGGAGTGGCTAGGATAATGGGCCTTTGTAGTCTTATCACGACTGACATAAACCATTGGTATCGTAAATTATTTAGGGCAGACATCAAAAGGGCGATTCGGAATTAGGGAATTGGAAGACTGAAAATCGGAAGGCAGCTTATTCAGGTTCTAGACTTATTGGTAAGAGTTAAAACTTATTATTTTCGTTAGAAATATTTCTTATGAAATTAAACCATCTTATTCCAAATTCATCTATATAATACAAAACAGTAAATTTAAAACTAAAAAGATGTTACCCACTTAGTAAAATATCAAAAAACTCTCCAACTGAAACCCATTATCGAAACCGTTATGACGAACTCATTTTCTCTGAAGTTGTGATTACGATCTGCAAATTGGCCGCCGACAAATTTGAAGATCATTTTTGGCTGGCACAAAAGGCAACTCGATTGAATATATGGTATTTATACGTGGAATTCCTGAAATGCCCAGGGACATAACTATAATTGTTTGCCGAAATGGTCGCTGTAGGTTTTTGCCTCGCAGAATTTTGCTTTGCTTTTAAGAACCCAAACTTGAACGACATTCCGGGTCCAGTTCATCATGTTTTTTATTGGAAATGCTATTAAGCGGATTCCGCTGCAATAGCATTTCCAATAAAAAACATGATGCGAGAATTCAACGGTAGAAACGAGAAGGTGGAGAAACAAGAGAACTATAATAAAATACCGAGTCGTATAACTGCTATTTATCGACCCCTGGCCTACCCCCTTTGAGTTCCATTCATGGCCATCCCTTCCGGCGATCAAAGGTCAGGTTAATAATGCATTTGCCAGCTGACTACCAACTGGAGATGGGAAAGGGAACGCATCGTTTCGGGAGTCAAATGCTCCGCATTCCCGGCAATTAGTTGCATAATTTCGAGCGATGGAAGAGGAGACAAGAAAAATAATTGAAATTGTTTATAACTCGATGGCAATCGAAATTGGACGGCAGCGAGACAATGGAAATGAATAATTCCCGAAGGCCTATTAAAAACATGCCAAAGGAGGAACTTCCAAAAGCGGCAACAGCCCCATGATGAATCACAGAAATGGGCAGGCCGTTCGCTTTCAGGGAAAATCAAAATGCATACAATACATTATGAAGCCACTATGGATCGCTTCTGCGAAAGCCTTCGATACCAAGATACATTTTAAAATGTTAAACCGATTCTCCGCAGCAGGGCAGTGCTACAGTGCGACCAGTGTGCCAGCAACCATAAAAAGGTATTTAGCAATTTAGATTCGCTCCGACGTGCACGCCGTCCCCATTCCCCATTCCCCGTCCGCCATCGCCATCGCCATTGCCATTGCCAGGCGAAGTCCAAGTCTCAAGACGCTTCTGCTGGTGCTGCTGCTGTTGCGCAGTGGATGTTGCTGCGGTTAATGCTGCTGCTGCTTCTGCAGAGTATCGCTCTCCAGATTCAGCTGATTGCAGCTGGAGGGGATTCGATCAGTGATGGCCGCTGAGATCTATTAACACGCTACGAATCATGATGCGCAAAGGAGTTTCGGCTGTCAGATCCAAGTATATAGCTTGATTATTTTCATCCCAACAGCACTCAATGAAAGCTCTTCAGAAGATACTTTACTTACTTTCTAAAAGAAGACAGATCTAAGAATGACATATGAAGCCAAATTTGAAATAGCTTCCCACCAATGTATACAATTCAGTCCAATTGCCATAACTTGAGCTACCTACCATCATGGAATCGTAAAAAACATACCCCTAGGTTTTGCAAATTTGATTGAAGCTAGCTTCTGCCAACTGGACCTCAAAAATCCTATTGACACAAGTTTGCAAACAATTTTAAATAATAGTGAATTTAATAATAAATTTTAGCGGCAAAGACGCCGAGTGGGCAGCTCTGCGCGGATTGAGGCACATGTGTACATCCGAGGAGGGCAGCAAGGACCGCTAGTCGAAAAAAATGAATTGCTCAGCGCTTGTCCAAATGGTCCATGGCATAAATTCCGAATGGGAAACGCATCAATCAACGGGCAGGCTCTCGCACCGAGAAGCTGGTGAACTGGTGAGCTGTTGAGCTGGTGAGCCGGGTATCCAGCGGTCGTGATGATATTGCCGGGGAGATTAGACGGCGACAGCACAGCAACTCCGGCAATGGCAGCCAAAATTAAATAAGAATAGATAACAACTAGGCACGGCCCGAGAATTCGAGAGTCGAGAGTACGTGGAACCGCAAGCAGAACAGGATGGACGGCGGGACAAGGGAACAGAAGGAGAGGAGGTGCGAGAGGCAGAGATCCGGCCCCAGAACAAATAGTCATCGTTGTCATGCCCAAGCGGATTAGCCTACCTCGCCGGGCTGAACCCTGCCTCTTAGCCTGCCTCGCCGGCAGCCTCGTCTTACCTGCGAAACTGGACATGGAACAGCCACATTGGAACAGGCACACCAACTGCCGCTCCCCTGAGCCGGCTGAAAATGTACGATTTTTGCACAGATTGTAAAGTACATTTTCCTGTTTTTATTTCGAATTAACAAGCGGCCCAGACAAACAGACAACCAACTGCAGCGGCGCAAGAGGGACACACAAAATGGGCGGCCTAATCCGCTCGATCAAGAGATACCCTACACTCAGATGCCTTAAAAAGGATCATCCTTGGGTCTTAGAAGGGATTTCGTCAAAGACCCACTGCCACGTTATAAGAAATTATGCCCAAGCCCATTTCTTTTCAGAAACTTATTGATGTACTGCACTTGTTTCATTTCACATTTTCATTGGAGCACTGGAGTAGTGAATAAAGTGATATAATGACAAGGCAATCTCAGCTTCTGCATACATTATGTAGAATTGGAACAGATGGACACCTAAACTCGGATTTCTATGAGATATATTGTGAATACTTTGTAGGAACGCCATCTGTATAATGCACAGCTCTGAGAAAAGGCACCGTCCGGTGGAAAAAAACCCAGAAAATGGTCGGCAAAATGTAATTTTAGAATGGCATATACCCATAACCCCCATCGAGTACCGGGTATAAAAAACGAAAGTTTCGTGCAGACTCGTAGATGCGACGAAACACAGAACAAAATCGTCTTAGGAAGAAGCCATGCAGCGCAACCGGTCGCTCTTGGGATCAGTTGCCGCCTAGCGGTTACTTAATAATGCAAACAGGTTTCACCGTACAGGCCGACCGGGCAGGGAGAACGGATCGGAGGACCGTGACTGCGACTTCAGCAGGAGAAAGGCGGTTGAGTTATGGATTCGGTGTGCCAGAAGAGAAGAACAGGAGGCAGCACGGGAAGCAGGGCGGCAGCAGCAGGCCAAAATAAAAGGAGACGATGATAGAGATTAGAGCAACAATAAATGTTTGCTGGACCGATATAATGAGTGAATGCCAGATCCCAAAACGATACCAGACGATCAAACGAATAACCTGGGACAGGCAAGCATGCTACCACACAGAGCTGCCCTAAGATTGTATAAAATTATATATTTCCTTACTCCCGAATGCGCTACTCGATCATAACCACCGGTACAAAGAGCTGGATTTTGGGACCAACTTGCTTCAACAGTAACGGACTGTGAAGACTATGATAACTACAACCTAGAACTTACTTGTATTCATACTCCTCTCAAAGTATAATACTTTCAAGTTGCAAGATCAGTGGAAATGCCAAGTTTTTGAGCAGTTTTGAGAATACAGACGGCGAATAGCCCGCCCTTGAAGGTATTTAAACGCCTCTTTCAAGCTACAATTCAAGAAACCCCTCTTGAGTCTGTCTGGAATTTCTAATTTCGTAGTTTCTATGCCACTCTGGAGTTGTCGTCGTCTTGGCGGTTGTTGTTTTTTCTGGTGCCCCTCTTGGCCAATTTTCTGCTGCCGTTTTCGTTCGTTCTTTCCGTTCGCTTGGGCTGGGGTCTAGCCATGAGCTCAACAGCAGAGCGACTGCCCCGCTAATTCGAGCAGTTCGGTAATTTCCAAATTGGCGGCCCGTAATCAAACTGTAATGCGGCCGACTCGTCATTAAGCACGCAAGCAGCAACATCAAGTCAGAAGGCAACTAAAGGCAGCAAAAAGATACAAAAAGAAGCACTCAATACACCAGAGCAAAAATAAGCACACAAAGGGCGGCACGAGTGCAAAGCTGCTACCAACAGCAACAACATCAGATCCAAAAACCACATAAACAATACGGCGGAAGAGCCAATAAAAAAAGGCTTAAAAATGTGACAACCAGACTGCCAACAGCATCCACATTTCCAGATGCAATGAACACTACTCATTAGCAAAAACATGGCAACAACGGGAAAATATTCAGGCTCTTAAACAATAGTACATATATACGACTGTGTACATATTTATTAACTTGTCTCCACGTCTCATACACCGTTTACGTTCCACTAAAAGAGTAAAATTACTCGAAGTCATTAATATACTATATTATAGTATTTAATTTATTAAGTAAAACTTTAGAGGTATTACTTTTACTTTTAAAAGATGATTTATTAAAAGATGATTGAATATTAGTACCGCCACATGAGTTTTCATTTTGCTGGTGCATCAAATAGCAACAACACCCAAATGCAATGGCAACTTGGCAGCAGCAACTTCCAGCCCCACAACAACAACAGCTGCAGCAGCAATTCCAACCAACATATGCTTTGAGAAAAAAAAAACAACAAATGTGTACCAAGAGAGGCAGCCAGACTCACCAACACACTCGCGCACGGACACACCTCCCCAAACAACAGCTGATTTGTTATCAGCAGTTGCTGAATGAGCCCCACAGAGCGAAGCACTCTCTCGCAGCAACAATATTGAGGGAAAAAACGACGCCAACGGCGGCTGCTATGGCAACGACCTTCCTTATTTATTACAATGTGTGTAATTCCCAGCCGCTTTCTCACTCTCTTTCTCTCTCGCGCAGTGTGTGTGTGCGAGCGGGACAGGGCCCTTTCCTGACTTAAATTGCCCATTTTTTAGTGCAGCAATGTTTAATATCGCTGTCTGTTTGAGTTTTTGCAATTCGTTTTCCTTTTTTGGCTGCAGAAAGTCTCTCAGTGCGCAGTTTAGCTTTTCGTATTCCAAAACTGGGGAGGTTCTTGGGGTTTTTGATGTATTGTTATATTTAGGAACTAGGTGTGTTCGAAGGTGCGTTGCAGAGGATTTTGTGGCAATTGTTCTCTTATGTTGATTTAACTTGGTTATAATTTTCAGGGCTAAAATCAAAGAGCTAAGAAATGAGTTGAATCAGTCCCATTTCCTCCAGGTGCCGCTGATAGATTTATTCAACGCCTCGTTTTTAGTGCAACTCAATTAGCTCTCAACTCGCCGTTAACCCCTTTAAGACCCATCTGCTTTTACGAGCCCATAAAGCTGCTCCCAAAAAAGCGTTTGCCGTAAAAAATTAAAGCATTAAAGAAATCGTATTACAAAATAATGTGCGCTCTCGCTCTTTTTCTCGCCTCTCTGTCTCGCTCTCTCTCGCCCAAAGCAGTTGTAAAGATGGCCGCCGTGTAGTAACATGGCTGAATGTGTACCACACACACGCACGCACTCACACAGAGAGCGGGCACAGAGAGAGCGGCCATTGAATGCAATTTATATAGGAAAGCAACAATAACAATGCCCCTGCGCTTGCTCCTGCAACAGTGTGCGCGCTGAATACGTCACGGAACATCAGCTGTGCCGAACAGCAGGTAGGCGTCAGCAGAGTGGTGGCAGAGCGGCGGCAGAATGGTGGCAGAAGGGCGGCAGCGCAGCGACTGCGGAGCCAAGCGACGTTTCGAGTCAGTCGCTTTAAAGAGCTCGATTCGTGCGGACATCGGCAGAGGTATAGCGTGGTCTGGTGCACGTAATTAACCAAGCGGAGAGCCAAGAAGAGTAAACGTCGGGTCGAAGGCGGACTCGCAGTGAAAAGCCCAAAAACAAACACAACTGTGGCAAATTGTGATCGAACATATAAGCAAATCGCCCCGACAAGCAACAAAAACAATAAAAGTAAAGCCTACACACAGGCGTAGGCGTCTGGCCAACAGCTGTTTTTCGTGCGCGCTCCGTATTCAGCAAACTCGCAGCGCTTACAAACGTCGGCAGAGACAGAGGCAGCGAAACAAGCGGCGGCAGCAGAACTCACATTCAATTCAGATCGCGTTTTTCTTCGGAGTGGATGAGACGTTCGTTCGGCAGTTCTATTGCTCATAGAACTAACAAGTTACCTACTCCGCGAACTCACCCCCGCGAGAACAAAAAGAACAGAACATAACCGAATGGAAAGACAAGGAGTAGCTGAGAAGCAACGGTTAAGTTAGCCAGCGAAAACGGGCAAAAAGACTGAAAACACACGTGGATTGTTCACTCACCCCGACACGCGCACCCACTCGCACCCACACTCACCCAGCAGCTCCAACTGTTCGCTGCATTTATGTAAAACCAAACAAAGACTGATTAAAACGCTAATAAATATACAATAAACGTAACGAAACAAAGTTAAACACGCGAACAGCAGCTAATATTATACGGGTTAAAGCGAATTCCAAAGCAAAGCAAAGCAAACAACACACATATGGATTAAGGTTCCTCCTATCTCAAAACACAAATACAAAAGCAAAAGCAACAACCAACTCACGGATTACCTGCAGCGGCAATTTACCGTTAGCCGCTCTTTTTGGATTACCAGTGCCAATAAAACCACAAAAGTGAATTTTTTCGAAAGTGAAGAAAGCGAAAAACGCCCGCAAAATGCTAAAAATCTGAATCAAAGTAAATAAGCAAACCAAAAGCGAATTCTGTGTTACCGAAACGAGAGCAAAAGCTAAAAGAGCCCCTGAAAACAGCAATGACGATGGCCGCCTGTTATGCCAACTACGACATGTCGTCCCTGTCGCACGGCATGTCGGCCCTGTCCGCCCTGCAGCAGCAACAGCAGCAGCAGCAGCCACAGCAGCATAGCCAGACGCAGCAGCAGCAGCATCATCACCAGCAGCAGCAGCAGCAGCACATGTACCACGCCGCCGTGGCTGCCCACCAGCAGCAGTTGCTGCAGCAGCAGCAGCAGCAACACCACCGCCATCACCACCAGCCCGCCAACACCAACACCAGCAGCAACTCGCGCCACAGCCATGCGGCGGCGACCCAAACGCAGGTCGCCGCCGCCGTTGCCAACAGCAGACAACAACAACAGCAACAACAGCAGCAGCAGCAGCAGCAACAACAGCAGCAGCAACAGACGGCAAGCAGCAACAGCAACGCAGCGCCCGCTCCATCGCCGCAGAAGGACTACAGCATCCCGTTGCACGTGGACTGCAGCGTGGAGTACGAGCTGCCCAACCAGCCCAAGCCGCCGGCGGGCCAGAGGGTGGAGCCCCTGCTGATGATCCACCCGTGCTACTTCCGGAAGATGGAGTCGCAGCGGCGCAGTCCGTTCGTGAACAACATGCATGCGACCGCGCGGGCGGTGAGCAGCAGCTCACTGAGCAGCGGAGCGGCCCTGGGCGGAGGCGGAAGCGGTGCGGCGGTGGCCACGGCGCCCAGCAGCAGTGCCGCGCGACGTGGAGCCCGGGCGGCCTCGAGCGCCCAGCAGCAGCAACAGCAGCAGCAACGCTACCAGCAGCAGCTGCGACAACAGCACCAGCAAATGTCGCAGATGTCGCAGCAGGCCCATTATCCGCAGCAACAGTCTAGTCTGGTCCGCCAGCAGCAGCAGCACCAGCAGCAGCAACAGCAGCAGCAGCAGCAACAGCAGCACCAGCAACGTGCCAGCAGCAACCAAAGCCAACGCCAAAGCCAAAGTCAGAGCCAGAGTCATGCAGCCAACTCAGCGGCGGCAGCTGCGGCCCAAGCCTCGATAGCCGCCGCAGCCGCCGGCCAGTGGGATCAGCTGGCGGCGCTGGCCGCCCGCACCGCCCTCACGCCGCACCACATGCTGCACCCCCACAGCCACTACGCGGCCAAGGGCAGTGGCGGCGGGGCAGGGGGCGGCAAGCGGGACGCCATGATCTCCGGCAGCTACGGGCAGACGGCAGTCGCCTCGGGGAAGCTGCAGCAGTCGCAGGTGCAGCAGCAGCAGCAACAGCAGCACTGCTTGCCTCCGCCGCCGTGGGACGCGACGTCCATGCTAATGGACCGCTCGCCGATGGCCACAGTTCCTAGCAATTATCAGGCCGGCCCTGACACCAATCCCATGCGCCTCTACTCGGCCACGCCCACCTCCGGAGCGGCCTCGGTCGGGTCGGCGTCGGTGGGCGGCGGCGGAGGCGGGGCGGTGAGCGGTGCGGGGGCGACGGGAGCAGTGAACACGGCCACCGACAAGTTGAGCGGAAAGTACCGCCAGTACTTGCGGTCTCAGCGGATGCACCCGTACGCGGCGGCCGCCTCGCTCAACTTGGCAGCCGCCGCCGCTGCCGCCGGACAGACCTCGTTTGTGCCGTTCAGTTCGGCGGCCACGGCGGTGGCGGCCACGCCCACATTCCAGCACCTGCCGCAGATCTCCTGCTACAACGTGTGATGCAGCACCAGCAGCAGCAACCAGGACAACGGCAACATCAGCAGCAGCAGCAGCAACAGCAGCAGCAACAAGCAACTTGCAACACATGAGACAGGCGCCTACCAAGTACGCGTCGATGAAATAGCCGCCTCAAGGAATAACCAATAGATCCTCCCCTAAACAGTACTATATATACACACCCCTCAAAGCTTTTAGAATCAAAAGTAATTAACTCTAAAAATATTAAGAGAAGAAACTAAATTCTGTCTAGCTGCTATGAGAAATTGTTGTCCGACGGTGAGAAAAGAGGAAATGAGCGATCTTTTTTTCTTTTAGTAATGGTAGTAATTGATAAACGATACAAAAGCAAACAACAAAAAAATGCAAACTATTGTAGTGATATTTGTTATAAAATAATTTTAGTAATTAATTTAATTTAAATTAAACAACCAACAAGAAACAACAGCAACCGCTCTGTGTAAACCAACAACATAAACAATAACAACTACAACAACAACAACTGCAACAACAACAACAAGAAGGGCAGCAACATCCAACCAAACAATTGCTAAAAGTTACACATATGCATATTTAATTACAAATCAACAAAATGTTATAACAACCATTTACCGAAAGAATACGAAAATATGAAAATATGAAAGCAAAAATTATTACCGAACGATGGAGAGAGGAGAGTAAAGCAGAAAAAAGCAACACAAAAAATACGAATAAAAATTATTCAAAATTATGCAACGTAATTTGAAGCGAGATATGCAAAAATTAAGTAAATTGTGTTTTCAATTAAAGTAGAGAGCGAGAAAAGCGTAGTTCAAGTGATTCGGCTGCGGCGAGGAAAACTCCTCTTGCCGTCGGCTTTTGTGGCCAACTTTTCACATTCCCACCACCGACCGACTCCTCTTTCTGTTCTTTCTGTGCCTTGATTTGATTTTCACCTTCGCTGTTCCCTCATTCTGCTCCACCTCATGGTTTCCTCCTCTGCGGTGAGCCGTGATTGATTATTGTCATTGATGGAGGACCAGGCAGCGGGTTGGGGTGACCTCCGCGCACAGGGGTCCCTCGCTAATGGGAAACCGTTGAGCCGAGACGAATTTCGAAAACTTGCTGGGCTCCGATTTATGGCTAGTCATGAGTCCCCGCCTCGTCTTTTGAAATTATCAGCAGACATTGCTCTGACTGGTGGGTAATAAGATATTGAACTCGGACCAAATGGGCAATATGTGTGATCATTTTCAATATATCAATGTATTTAAGCCAGCTGCTGAAGGCAATACTCGTATCTGGCAACACAATACGAAATCGAAAAATGATCATTACCACTGTAGAGTTATCCCACGACGCCGGTTTACTTCGCTTGATCGCTTTGTCCCCGATGGAGGCTAGGAAATTCTTGTTCTCGCCATGAGCAAAACCTTTAGGATCCACTGTACTTAATTTCAAAGACCACCATTCGCCAAGTTCATTCATTACAGTGGTATAATCACTGCCATCGCTGTGGATCTGGTTGAATTTCCCCGGCTTCCGCCACATATCAGTGCTTAGGGCTCTACATTTTGTCTTTGTTGCGAGGTAGAAACGCAGAAAAATCTAATGGGTTCGAGTTGCCAGGAAACGCGAGATGTTATCAGCTGAAATTGTTTTAGCTCGGCCCCAAGGTCCCCCGGGAAAGTGTGTGTTTTTATGGATTTTTATAGATTGCACGCCGAAGCGATTGGCACGGTTCCATGGGAGTTGCTTGGTTCCGGGAAGCAAATAGCTGATTAATTTATGCATGGCCAGGGAAACCCGCTGAGGATTCAGCGCGGCAATCGTCGAATTAATTGAGCCAAAGAGAGCTTTCAACTAAAATGAACAACATCTGATGCCGGGGACCAGCACTGACTCATCTGACCGCTTTAGGCTGCCCTACATCAAAACAAGTTCGACTCTACTCTACGACCAAGCGGTTGCATCCACTCGAGATTCAGCAAGAAGACGTCAGACCCAAGTGGAGCACGACGGAATCATTGCGGGAACTTGTGGACCAGTTAGACGCCTCGGAAATATCGGGGAAATAGCCAGACCACATATTTATCCATACCTCACTCAACTGACAGACCATTTCCTGTGGTTTCTTAGTACCATTATTTGATGTACTTATGAGAGATTGTACTTAGAGAAATTTATAAATTTTTTACTAAAACAATTCAATCTGGATTTTGAGCACATTGAGCCATAGGTAATAACCTTATTTTTGAAACCCCCTCAAAGGCGTCTGGTACAAGAAACCTTAGTAATCAGCACTTTCCGTAGAAAGTAATCTAAACCAGGCACCGCTTCCTGAATGGTGCCGCACTCTCCGCGGGATCCATCCATTCAACTTATTCAATTCATATCAAATTGGCCGTAGATTAGAGACGGAAAAATATTTCAATTGCCGTCGGCGGTATTCACACAAGTGTAATTAAAATATACTAGAGATCGCTTCCCCAGCTGACAGTGTCGGTTGTTTGTTTTCATTTCGTTTGAGCAATCAACTATCAGCTGCTGGGGCCATTTGCATGCGGCTCGGTGAGTGATGGCCGCTCTAGCCCCTCCGCCCCAACGCCCCACCGCCCCAATTCGAATGCGAGGTCATCGCCATTGTCGTCACTCATCCGCCCCGTTGCCGCGTTGCGCAGGTGCCGCTCAGCTCGTCTTGTCTCGTCTGGATTACTAAGCTGCACTTTGGATTCACATTCGCATCTGATTTAATTACCGTTCCATGTGTGGGCACCGCAGATAAACCTCGAGTGCCAAACTTGAGTGCTTTCGTTACTCGACACATTTCCCCTGGTCTAAAATGAGCTCAGTTATCAAGTGGCTACTTCGAGGGCGGCTATTTTTGTGTTTTTTGTGGATAATCTTACTAAAGGAATCTAGATTCCCCAATTATTTTTCAACAAAGTCGGACGACGCCCATATGCGTCGATTCAAGTTGGCAATACGGGCTTACTGTATTGCCATTGCATACAATAATTACATAGGGAACTGGATTGTAATCCTCGACTTCCTTATCAGCAATTCCCACATAAAGATTTGATTAGAACTTAAAAAACCATTCGAGTGAATTCCAAGGAGTTAGCGGAGTTCCGATGTCCATATTCGATTAGCCGCTTGGTCTGACTGAATGCAGGCTTCATGGAGCGGGAAAGGTCAGCTAAAAGGTTGTCTCCTCTAATTGACTTTACTTAGAAGGGTTTTTTGCAGTCGAGCGCCATTTAAAAGTCATCAACGGATAAATAAACCCAATAGTGGCCGGCAATGCAAACAAAAAGCCGAGAAATACATAAACCGAAGCGGCAGGGGAAAACATGCAAATAAAAGGCATGAAGAAACAGAATCACCCAGTTGCGTAGTGGCTTATTTTTAAATTCCACTCGTACTGCTACACAAAAGTAACCAACTGCTCGAACTGAAATGACGCAAAGCGCATCAAACGAAGTCCACGCCGGACAAAAAGAGTAACCCAAGACCAAAATAAATATAAAATAATTCGGGGCGGAAAACAGCGTCGGAAGCTGTCTAACCAGACATTGTATGTGGGCGGAGGCGCTGGTGGGCGTGGCAGGGGCTAAGTGGCAGCCACAAAAGAAGCAGAAGAGGTGGAAAAGAGCGGAGGACACTCTCGTTGAGGCTGGTCATAAAGCTGATAGAATGGAGAATGGAGGAGACTCCACTCCCAGACTTCAGACCTCAGTGGATCAGACCTCAGACATCAGATGCTTCGGAGCACCGGACTCCGATTTCAAACCCAGGCAACCGGTTTTGTCGTCATCGCGTTTTTATGCCTCGTCGTTTTGCTCGCATTTTTGGGTCAAACTCAATCTGCTGCCATGCGCGCTACATCATTTCTGACATAATTAAAACATTTTAAGCGGGCAAAAGCAGAAAGAGGAGAAAAGGGAGAAAAATACAGAAAAAGGCATTTAAATATTTTCTAGGCCTTTCGTAATTATCATGCCTGTTGGCCAGCGCAGCGCGGTGGTAGCTACAGCCATAGTTTTAAGTGCAAAAGTAATTATACGAGTATATACCTATTTATGCCAAATGATGGGCCGCAGGATGGGGCTGGGGAGGTCCGCCAGCGACAGTATTAATAAGCCTTAATTAAAAAATATAACAGATCAGATAAAAACGAATGCAAATATATGTATTAAATTGTCAGGCCGTAGCTGTAACTAATTAGCATAATTTATATGCATGAATGCGCAGCGCGGAGTGAGATAGACGGCGGGATTTGAGCTCCGGCTTTAAATAAATTAAAAAATAAATTATTAATTAAAAAGGCAAATTAATGGCATTTAATTTACCCTCTCTCTCCACTTCCTCCTGAGTGCGACGACTACAAGCCCAAATACGATATTAAACGAATTGTTGTGCGCGGAAATATGCAAATGCAAATGGCAAGCCCGAAAACAGCTTACCAAACTATAAATAATTAAGCTCACAAAATGGGAATTTCGACTTTTTTCCATCTCCGCTTAGCTAGTAGATTTCAGCTGAATTGCGCTGAGTCAGCGGACTGGATGATGTCAAAAGCGATTTGTCATTGATTTCTAATTCCATATTATAGAGGCATTTGGCCTACGGCTCACATAATCCCGCTTAAACCCCCACTTTAGCGCAATTGTGAAAGCTTTTGGCTGGCCCAGAAGTAGCTAAAAAGTCATTGCGAGCCGCAGCCAAATCACTTGGCCGGCTAGGAACTGGCCAAGAGCGTGGAAGGAGGCAGTTGGCAACAGAGAGGAAGGTCAAATGGCCTATGAAACACGAAAGCCAACTTGAACTACAAACTTTAGACTTGGCCAAGCGACAAACAAACATGACAACGTGTAAAACTAGTTAGCTAGCGCAAAATATCTAAAAATAAACAACTAAAAAGCACTTACACACAGAAAACAATTAAAAGCATTAACGCTTACAGCTGCCTTAGTGCAGCGCCACCTCGGTACAGTGCGTTTCAAGGCTGTAGGGAAGTTTCACTAGCTGGCAGTGGCTGGGAGTTGAAAATAAAACGGCCTACAGCAACCAGCTTCCCCACACATACTTTAAGTACCCTGTAATTACATTAAAGTTTTCTTTTTTTCATTTTGAAACGTACTGCTCCGCCTTGATTTGAGTGGTACATAAGGAAACTATTGGGTAAAACCAACTCGAAAAACAATGTAACAGTTGGAACTATGAATTAGATGGCAAGCCTCGTGTGTTGGCGCAGATTGAGATTGTACATATGGGGGAAGTGGTTCGGAGGAAGAGGCCATCCGACGTGTCTGGGTAGTTAAACTTCACTCGAAACTGGGTCTCAGACGAGACACGAACAGACCTCAATAAGTGGTGAATGAGCTGCCATCGCACGTACGAATTCCATTATATATTTAACTACACTAAGTACTCAAACTTGCATTAGCCAGCCGTATTGTGACTTACAACAAACAAAAGCCAAAACAAAGAGCCAGCGAGTACGCGAAATTAGCCAGCTAAACAAATTGATTCCAAGATCTATATAGCATACCATATTCGCAAGTGCCGCAGCGTAACCACTATCTAGGCCATCAGCAAATTAAATATGTACCGAAATAAATATGCAATCCATCCGTATTTGGTGGGGATGGCTAGTCGTAGCTGCATCTGATTACATATGAATGATTACATACGAGTATGAAAAACAGTTTTCAGCAGTTGGGTGCTGATTTAACATGATTTCGAGCGTGAAAATCGCCATCCGCATACAGATCTATATTTGTTTTGCTGTGAATACATTGAATACAGCATTTCCGATGCTTTTAAACGCCGCAAAGTATGGTCAGCATAGTATAAACTGCCAAGACTTCGAATTTCCAAGCCAGGCGAATCGCACCTGCTGAAATTTAGTCAGAGAACCGTTTTATGGCATTAGAATCGGACTTAAATTAGCTCAGTTTTCGCCTTGCGTGTGTAGATATTCAGTAAGCAACTATTATTGTTTCCCTGCAGGTGTCATACATGTGTGTTTCAATGTGATAGTAGTTTTATTCATAATTATTGCGCATCATACGAAATCAACCCAAATACAAGATGACTAGCCACTTTTTTGCACAACACACACATCGCTAGCTAAACATTTGCAATAATTATGATATTTTTTAGGAACCCAAACAACTCACACAGCCTCTAATGGAAATTAACATTTCAGTTCCGATTGAGCCAAACAACTTTCATGTAAATTATTTAGATCCCCTAACAAATGGAAACCCCAAAAACAACGTATAAATATAATATAGCGATGTACGAGTAAAGCAGTAGAAGCGCAATAAATTTGTAGCATATTATGGATATAAAGGAATTATAATACTGGGCTGCATGCGTAAGCAAACCCAAAGAACAACTGAACCGAACACAATAAAAATGCAAATTAATTGAATATTAATTTGAGCAACTTGAATAAACTCGAGAGCGTTTTGCTGGCATGGGGGTTTGTAATTTCGATCAGGGGACTTCGCCCAGGCACTTCCCTCCACGGAGATGGCATGAAATATCACCTCGCGTATTTGTCATTGTTCCGCGGCCTTCGGCCCGACTTTTCCACTATTCCCAATCCCCGCCTATTTGTGCCACACTATCAGCACTCACGGGGCTCATGTTTCCAATATGGATTTCCAGGGCTCATAATTCAACGCTGCAGTGAAGTGCTTTTCACAATCATCAGGGCCCAGATGATGGGGCAAGTTGCGGCGCCCGAAGAGCGGACGTCAATTGGTCTCAGGCGAGGCAATTAAAAGCGCCTTAAAAAATAATTCAAAATAAGCGGCTACACCCACGAAAGCGCAAATACACCGGCACATGTGTGTGCGAGTGGAAAATAATTAAAATATTTCAAATAGTTGTGCGTGCCGCGTCTTTTAATGAGCCAGCCAGCTGAAATGCTTTTCCTTGAATTTTTCATTGAATTTCCGCCGAATAAAATGAGTCCGACGAGCCAAAGCAGACAAATAATAAACAAACGAATTGGAAACGAGCATTGAGAATTAAATGAAACAAAGTGCAAAAGTTAAATAAATTATAATTTATGTTTATTGAGCGATGTGTCAGTCGATTTTTGTGTTTTTTATGGCCTGCGCAACAACAAAAGTATCCGTATTTGTGTTTGTGTTTGTATCTGTTGCTGTTTCTTTTGCTGTAACTGCGTCCATGAGGTTGAGGCATTTATGACTTGTCATATACATATTTGCTTTTTTTGGGGCCACAGTGTGTCTGCGTAGGAAGCCATAAATTGTGGCATATACTTAGAGATACTTTCTCACTTGTGTGTATACAAATAGTTTGTAGCCCGTAGCCTGTAGCTTGCATTTGTGTCTGTATCTGATGGCTGTGCCATATCTGTATCTCGGCCGTATCTGTGTCTCCTATCTGCCGTTTGCCCCCCGCTAGCTGCGCTGCATTTGTATGCCGGCCGCCTGTTCATTGTTTTGCCATTGACAATAGTCGAATGCGAGGAAACCCTAGAGCCTCGGATGAGTAATGATTGCAGGCCGCTTAATGGCCGGCCCTCTCCCTTTTCCGACTGCCTGCAGGCAGCTTAGAGGTCTGGAAACCAGCAGATCCCAACTGAGACGCACCAATCCAATCCAATCCGCATCCCAAACACTCCGCCCCATGCCCATGCCATCTTCATTGCCGAGTCGCCTGTTGTGCCAGGAATACACGGCAAGAAACTAGCACTGATAACTTAGTCTAGCACTTTATAGTAGTAGTATACGTAGACTTTTGCCAGGTTAGAAGATACATGTATTTGTTACATGTAATTGTGTTACATATTAATTATAATTTGAAATGTCTGCAGTTTGCTGTAGTATTTGCTGGCTTGGTCCTCCACCCTTCCGAAGAACACACTCCCAATTTCGCCCTGTGTAAACACCAAAAAGTGCACCCAGCGATCGCTCGTATCTACGACCAAATTATACACATCGAAAGATTTATTACACGGCGACTGAATGGGCGACCCGTCAAATGAGTTTTTCAGCGTAATTACCGCGCGTCACAAAAATGTTTATATGGCCAAATTCGAATAAAAAAATGGGAAACCAAAGAAAATTAAGCGCACTCGCACATGTGGGCACAAGTATTGTTATTATTATTATTATATGGATTTTATGGCCGCATAAAGTCTGAGTTTTTGTTGGGTTGTTTTTGATTATCGGCCGATAAAGCGGCAGCGGGGAAATGTGAAAAGAGTCTGTGGGGTCCGGGCCAGGCCTTCGTTCTCTGCCTCCTCGGGACTGGGCCCAGTTTGCAATGTTAATTGCACTTCGGCCACGTTAATCATTTATGAATGGTTTGCCGACCCAAAAAATAACAATTACGATGATACTGAAGGAAAAGCCACCTTAATGGCTAAAAAAGACGATGAGAGACTGACAGAAGTTAGATAGATTGCCGCAACAGAACATAATGAGATACGCGTTAATTGTTTATGCTTTAATTAAGATTTCTTTCATTCGGATGCGTCTGATGTGTACGAATGCGTAACGCTCGACGGCGCCGGATTTTGGTAATTAAGGAACGAGGCAGCTCCACTGAATCGACTGCTGATTGACTGGACAAAGGCGTCCAGCTGGTGCTTAGGTGTAGATATTTCAAGCCCATAAAAATGATCCAGATATCTTGAAACCATCTCGTGGGTTCCCGCGCTCCGTTTCCACGAACTTTCCCATCGCGAGCTGATAATCCGCATTTAATGATTTCAATTTATCGAATACAGCTATTATAGCATGATTTATAGGAATTCTCCATGCCCGCACATCGTTTCGGATCCTAGAAATTTCATTTCAAGCTATTTTATGGCAATCCCCAGTCATTGACTGCTGCTTTTTATATCCGCCTTCGGAACGAGCTGTCTACGCCAGAATTCCCAGTGTGTATGTTTTATTAGTGAAAAGATGTAGTTCAGCACTTTGTGCCCAATAAGAATGCACGGAAAAGGCTTGCAATCACTTATTGGTGGATACATTTCCATTTATACATTTTTGAAATACATTTAAAACTATTCGCCACCTTTTTTGTTGCAATATTCCAAATCAATTTCCACTCAATATTCCAGTTAAAAGCGCTGTCGGGGTCCAATTCTTCCAATGGAAGCGGAGCGTTGGAAAAGTAAGAAATTTCAACCGAATCAAGTTCGTCCACAATTACAACACGATCCGATTGCTATCGGATTAGCATCATCTTGTCACGATTCCCAGACCGCGGCTCGATTCGCTCGAATGCAAAACTCACACTTCCAGTCCGGAGCTGAAGCCAATTTAGTGTCAAATCTGGCCATGTGTCATTATCCGCGAGTGTGTGCGTTGGCTTTAATGGAACGTGTTTTTCTTGTAATCGTTAATCTGGCATTTGCACTTAATTAAAAACATTTTAGCTATTATTAACGCCGTTTGTTTTTGTTTCCATTATTTCCTGGCATGTGTATTTGCTCATGGCTGTGGACCCTCCAGGCTCTGAATTTGATATCCCGTCCCGTCCCGTCTCGTGGTTTTCCAGTTTGGCATATCCACACTGCGAACGCAAAACGCAAGGCGCTTGGGTTTTGTTTGAGTTGTTATTTCGAGAACTCGTTAATATCAATTTGCCCGAAACCGTTAATTGGTTTTGCAATGAACAAAAATTGCGCCACTCCCCCTCCCACCCAGAGCCCTCGTATTGATGTTATTCGCATTCGCTCAGATGGAATTTCGTTAGAAAGACGCAAATGTTTCGCGGCTTCACAGTTTCATTTCGGGCCAATTAATACGCTTACTTAATTATTTACAGCGCTGTTCGGTAAGTTTTATCGTCTTCGAACGACTTTCACGAAATCAGCGAAATGGCTCACGTCTCTGGATCAGCTGGGATCGCCTAAGTGCGTTAATAAAATCGCGTGACGCGCGATCAGCACTCCCCGAGGTATTTGAGCCCAGACTGATGAGTTTGGCCAACACTTGGCACCCCGAAAACGAATAAATAACTCGGCATTAGCGCACACGTCATGCTGCCCGCGCCCGAAAATCGCAAAACGCTGGGGGACTGAATGAATTCATAAACAACATTTACCTGCACTGCAAGAAGCTATCCGCAGCTGGTTTAGCTTATCTCGCCGATGGCCGGAGCACGTGAGTTATTATCGACACTATTCTGGCTTTTGACGTGACTTATGGGCGGCGGTGGGTGGGACC
Source organism: Drosophila erecta (assembly GCF_003286155.1). Lineage (NCBI taxonomy): Eukaryota > Metazoa > Arthropoda > Insecta > Diptera > Drosophilidae > Drosophila > Drosophila erecta. Next base: position 27,394,608 of record NW_020825194.1, read on the forward strand.
AAGCTGCTGACCGCATGCAAAGATCGGGGCGAAAGAATTCCGCGATAGGGAACCTTGTGACACGATCGCAGAGCTATTTGTTCTCCGAAGCACCAGATACAGATACAGTATCTGGCCAGTCACGTATTGCAATTCAAATTGGCGTGCTGCGTGGGAGGAAAGTACTTGCATAGGGTTCTGTTCTCTAATTACGATCGGGTTTCCTGATTCACAGAACTTGTTTGTAATGGTTTTAATATTTATTGCCCAGTTAAGAACTCTCCTGCTTATAGGAGAATATGAACCCAATAGTGAAACTAATCCTCAAAATGATCGTAGTCTGATAAATCAATCAAGTGGTATCACACATGTACGAGTAGGTAGGTGTTTCATCCATACGACGTTTTTTAAAGCTAATGGCATTAACAATATGGCAATTTGAGCCTAAGTAAGTAGCCCATTGTTCCGACTAGCCGTCGGATGCAGCTAAAATGCAGCTCAATCCTAAAAAAGATTGCTCCCATCGCGGAGCCATTGTTCCACCTGCGTCATTGAAGAAACTCTGCCGGGCGGATACATATTCCATTCGAAACCTATTACATCAAATTAAAACCGATATTTTCTAAAGAATTAGCCCCTTTGTGTATGGGGGTCTATATAATTAAATTATGAATGCTTTATGTGGCAAGTTTATTGTTCGCCTTTAAAGCGCGCCTCGCATAAATAAGGCGCTTTGTTGGCTGTGTTCTTGAGCGGATCCGCTCCCCTCCCAACCAAACTGGTTTGGGCAACTGCGAAAACACACAAATTTTAGACTTAATTCCAAAGTGAATGAATCCAATCCATACTCATACGCACACACAACAAGCAAGCTCTAATGAATGCCAACGAACATGAAAATAAAAATATTTTTAGGCATTGCATTATCTGGGCACGGGGAAAACAATATAATATAATCATAAAAGTGATACGTTGAACTGGGGCCAGCCAGGCCGGCAAATGAATCGAGTACATAAAAAATTTATTAAATTACAAAAACGTTTTCGGAATTGCTCGCTGCGGCCAGGCCCAGTCGGAATTCGGCCATTATGCCTTAAATTATGGCCCCATTGTTCGCCTCCAGTTATACAAACCCTGATTACATTTATATGTGCTGCAGCTTACATTTTTTTCGGGCTGCCCAGTTTCGCTTGCTAATCTAATTTATGGCACGTTTCTAACGATTAATTGTAGTTTCGCCCAGCCTCAAAAGGGCCAGTGCATCAAATTACGCATGCCGGGCGAGAATAAACCTTCGAGTGTATATAATGCAAATCCCGCGACCCAAACGACAAAACGGCGTAAAATCGTAAAAACATCAGGAGTCCGAGCCACCTTTCCCGACCGAGCTGCCTGAGTGGATGACTTGACTGACTTGGCTGAGTTGGGTCTTTTGATATGCTAATTTGGCCCGCAAACGTTTGTTTTAATTGCGTTTCCCAGTTGTCGCCGGCGTGCCCAGGCATACAAAGAAATCCGCTTGGGCCAGACTCGGAGGCAGGCCCAAAGGGCCTCGACTGCGCTTCGATTTGAATTTCTAAAATGAGTTTTCGTCATTTATTCCGGTATTGTTTCCCGCTACCCCGCCCCCTGCTCTTGGACTAATCATTATGCGCGCGCCAGTACCACATTGTGGGCCACTGGGCCGCTCTGGGCCTGGTCCAAAGCCACTGCGGCCAGAGGGCTTAGAGTATGCAAAATCATAATCATTAATGAAAGCCATTTGATGTGGTCTTCTGTGAAGTCGCGACTTTTCGGCTTGCTCACTTTGGGTTGGCAATCACGACTGCCTAATGAAGTCGCCTTGGAGGATAGAGTTTTCGTGGTTCGTTTGACTTTCCTTGACGCCGCTGTTGAATTTGTAAAACATTTCGGCTGATAATTCAATTAGTTCTGGTGTTAACGATTTAATTATTCCGATTTCCGTTTCCAACTACTATCCAGTTACTGATGCTATGCGAATTTCTGTCGAGTTTACTTTGGTATGACCAAAATGGCAACCCTGAAAGAACCATCTACAATACATGCAGTGGGTATTTAAGTGCTATACGATCCGTAATGCTATTTCGCATTGAAACCAGTTCCCTCCGGGTCTTGACCAATTCCAGGATTGGGCTCCACTGTCATGCCAGTGAAACGGTGTTACTGCGATCGCCGCTGTTTGCTGCTGCTCTTTAATTGATTTGCCACCCAATGAGCGGCCGTAATTAACCCACGGCGGCCCCAAAGGCCACTTCAAAGGTCCTCCGTCCGCTGGGTGATTAAGCACAAAGGCCGTGACCACCTGATTCTCCGATTTGGGTACGGGCGCTGGAATCGATAGCGATAGCAGGCGCCTTTGTTGCAGCCGGGGAGATTGAGATCTCGCGCTGCTGGCGATTGTATTTGTTCCCGACTTATTAAGAGCAATGTAGGAATATGGAGTTCATAAATTAGGCGAGCATTGGGTGCGCCAGCAGCAGAACCTTCCGATAGGCGTGTACATGGACCCTATAGAGTTCCCAATCTGATCATGAGCTGGCCCATAAGTCTAGGCATTACCAAGCGGCTAAGTGAAACGGCGGAGCGGTAAAAACTGAAATACAACTGACGCGGGACAAGCAAACACAATTAAGCCGGCCCCTCAGCTCGTTAATCTGATACACCCCAACCGACCACGCCCGTCATTCGCCGCCCACCCACTCAGCCTCCCGTCCGTGTAACGTGATTTTCAAATCAGCTCGCCTTCCTGTCGAAATTATCAACTGAAAAGTATCTTAATTAATTACTGATTACAGGGGAGCAGCAACGAGACCCACGATTGAATGGCGCTTTGCGGTTTCGACTGGCTAAACACCCTCGCGATATATTCAATTTCTAACTACTGTGTTTGATAGGCAATATATGCCTCTAAATATAGAATAGCTCTAATATAAATAGCGTAAGAGTCAAGGGTGCAATCTGCGCCGGATTCATTCATTCATTTTGTAAAACATATGGAGTTTCACCAAAACTTATCGAGGGTATGAAAACTGCCACTATCTCGACCCGCTGACGCAGCAGTCTACGTGAATGGCGACTTAGTCGAGTGGTTCGTAATATCGGTCAAAAGCCGCAATTGCGCTCAAGTGTGATTAAGCAAAGGAACTTGCTCCGCCTCCTCCCGCCCAGCTCGTTTATAACTGGGCCTAGTAAACCCGAAGTATTTCCCGCCGCTTATCGCTATTTTCGTTTGTGGGCTTTTTAACTCATTTATTTTACTTAGCAGCGACAGCATTTCGGGCTCGACTTGTTCGCGTTCGTTTGCGGCATTTCAGTTTCAAGTGGATTGTTTAGGGATTTATGACGCTGATAACTGGTCAAGTGTTCCAATCCCGTCCTCCTTCCCCTGTCCTCTTCCCTGGGCTGTCTGGTATCTGTAGCCTCAACTCTACTGCATTTTTTTCTCTGAGGCACATCACAGCTTGGATTGATTGGGCCGCGATTGACGTGGGCCGAAAAATCGTGTGGCCATTGAAGGTGGGCAAATCCGCGGTACAATGAAACGCTGCTTTTGGCTGTATCTTTGTATTTATATCTTTTCTATGGCAGCTGAATTTCCACACGTTCGCCAGAAACAATACAGTAAAAGACTCCATTTGTTCTGCCAAAGATGTGAATCGAAGAAACTTTTGATGCCTCAAATTTGTCTTTAGATCAACTTCACATCTATTTTGGGAAAGAACGTCCAATTTCCACTGACATTTTAGATAGTTTGTGATAGTTCGAAATCACTCAACGTCACTAATGTTGTTTTAATTTTGATCTACAAATTTTAAAATATTTATTTCTCAGTTCCTAATCACTTCACAGTTAATAACGTGTACCTCTTAATCCCAGTTTTAGCTAATTGTTGTATTATATTATTATCTGAGCGATTTATAATTATTTGTTACATTAAGAATGAGGTCTAACTTAAAAAATATAGTTTCTATCCACAAGATTTTTTGTACCCTTGCATTTTTGAGTCGAATTCGATATTCGCAATGTATCAAAAGAGGTAGTTGTGACCATAGAAAGTAGTTATACATATTCTTAATCAGTACCAATATAGCCATGTCCGGCTGCCTGTCCGTCCGTTCCTATGCAAGATAGTCATTCACTATTATGAGACTCTTCCAAAAGTCTTCTATGCTTTTTCAATATCCATCGGAACTGTGGAAAAATTAATTGAAAACATGAGATATTGCTATGGTCGAGTTCCCCGACTATCAGATACCCGTTACTCAGCTAGTGGAAGTGCGAACGAGAAGTTTCAACATTTTCTAGAATATCGGTAGAAATTGGGGAAAAAAATAACGTAATGAAAAAGAACTGTAAATTTGTTATAAGTGTGGGCGTGACATTTTTGTGAGGTTTGTGGGCGTTAGAGTGGCCGTAGCAACAGTTGGAAACAAATTTTCCTGCTTAATCTCAACATTCTAGCTTTTGTAGTTCCTGAGATCCAGGCGTTCATACGGACAGACGGACGGACAGACGGACGGACAGACGGACATGGCTAGATCGACTCGCGGCTATTGATCCTTATCTAAAATGTATATATGGTTTAGTCTAGTATCTAGTATAGCCTTCTTCTTTACGAGTAACGGGTATAATAATCAAAGAAAATCACACATCACAATATACATAATTGAATAAATATATAAGCTGCAAGCTAGGTTCTTTCCTGTTTAGATTGTACCTGGACCGGAATTTGAGTTTCAAAATGCCAAATAAAATTGCCAAATCTAGAGGGCTCCTCGACTTGGAGAGCTCCACGTTGAGCACTTCCCCGGGGAACTGGCCAACAACCGCCCAATTCAGAGTTTCTAAAGTCCATATATGTACGTTGTGCCAGGGGATCAAATGCGCGGCCCCAATAAAATGATTCGGGAGAAGTTTGACACTCCGCAGTCTCATGGCCATAATCGTAATTGTTTACTGCCCCACAGATGCCAGTTGGACCTGATTATTTGCCAGCTGCCATAATTTATGGAATAACAGGCACATGGAGCCGAAAGAACGGATCCGATCGGAACGGAAAGGAACGAACCGACCGAAATGGAAGCCTATCCCATGATTACGCATCGCGTTTGGGGAAATCTACAAATGCTCTTCGTCTGTCTTATTTCGCGCCATGACTGATGATTGTACCAGACACTTGAGGAGCTATAGTTGTTGCTGGTTTTCCTTTTCTTACCACTCGAGCACTTTTGTCAATATCATTTGGTGGGCATCGTAAAGATTGCAAAAGCCCACTTCAGACTGTGGAGAGCCATTGTGCCCTCATCTTGAGGTTTTCGCCTTTTTTCCGTTTTAGGGCCGCTTCTTTGGTTTATTTCTGTGTTGCTGCCCGTCAAGTAGTCAATTTGTTTTGTGTTGAGTGTTTTATTAATTAAAGTGCTTAGCTCACTATGGCTATGGCGATGGCGATGGCGATGGCGATGGGCTGCAGTTGTTGTTTGCGTTTTGGTGCCATCCATAAATCATGATGCCCGTCCCTGGCTGCTAATTAAAAAATAAAACAAGCAAGTAACTTTGGCGCGACATTTAAGCCCTTTAATGAAAATTAATGCGGCTTAGTTTCGGGCCCATGCACCCTGTGTTTAAACCCCTGCTGCCCGCGTCCTGCCCCAAGCGCCTGCCCGCCGAAGGTCGCCGCTCCATAAATAAAAGTTTCCGCCGGCGACAGCTCTGCTTGGGCCCCGAAATGGAGGCCTAATGATTTATGCAGGAGCACAGCTTCGAGCGGCTCCACCCCGCCCACTCCACTGACCACTTCAGCTGTTTGCATTAAGATTTCATTCGAACTGCGCCTCGCCGCTGCGCTTATCAGGCAGCGGGTTAAGTCGCCTGTTTTATGTTTTTGTTGCTTTGTTTTTATGACACATTTTCCCAAGGGGCTGATAAGGGGCTTATAGTTGCCCACGGGGGAGTCGGATATTTGGCAATGTTTGTTTAAGGTCGTAAAGCGAAACCCGACTGCAAGCCCTTAAATATTTTAATTACCTTTAATTTATGGCAGAGCGGTCCCCCTTCGCCGCTCCAGTGACTCAATGGGCCCGGCTCTCCTCGCCCCGTGGACAGTACTTTTCCTTTCCAATGCTTCCTGGCCCGAAAGCCAGAAAGGCGGCCAGCCGGCTGGAAACTGGCATCGGATCTCCTGGAAGTTCGACTTCGCGTACTGCCGCCTCTTTTTCATTTGCTTTTTAATCAATAGTTTGTCCGCCGCAGCGGGCATGAATATTTATTAGGCTTCCCCTCTTTTCGGGGGCGTGGTTCATTTTAATAAATCAAAGAAATGGGAATTTATGCGATGCTCTAAAATTCGCTGGGGAATCGCCATCCGCCATCCGCCTCCCCATTTTCCCCCTTTCAGGTGGGGCCGGGAAATGTTTGTTAGCAGGTAAAATTGAATGTCAAATGGAATTACTGAGTGAGCAGTTGAACTGCTGGGAAACCGGCTCTCCAGCACGGCGACTGTGAATTCCGGCATCTGGCCTGGTATCCTGGTTGGTATGATTTGAACTCGGACTGCGTGCGGTAAACCAAGCGCAAGGTATTAGAAAAGGTGTAATATGGGTATGATCTTCGTACCCTCATTACTTACATCATTTCCTATTTATTCGTATTGACTTCGGCCGTATTAACTGTGCTGACACAATAACATTAGATCGCATATCTCCAAACTAAACAGTTTTCCACAAAAGTGAAAGTTTCTGCATTCATACTGATTATATTTCCATCAATGCCGCGCAAGTAGATAGGATAGTTGGCCAGTGTATAAGGAGCTCTAGTCGAGGTGAGATGTATCTGGCAGCGAACGTATCTGGATAGTTTGGGGCTGCGTCAAATGCAAAGTAGTGTGACACATGCGGCAGTGGTGGGGAGGTGGGGGAGGTGGCAAGCAGTGTGACCGCATTTTAGTCACAGTCACACTCAGGCAGACAGACGTTACATTTAATTCAGAGATTTCCGAGACGAGCCGCGTGCCTCCACGTGAAGTGCGAGATGAGACCGGAGTGGAAGTGGCAGTGGAAGTGGCAGTGGAAGCGGTTAGTGGGGAGGACTCCTCCGTAACTGGATGCTGGATGCTGTATGCTGGATGTCGGTTGCTGGTTGTGTGCTCTGCAGCGGTAATAATTGAGTTTGTTTCAAATGCTTTTTACGAAGCACGACCATCGAGCGCAAATACACACTGAAAACCCATTTACCAAAGCTGGACGTTTGTGCAGCACAAAATAATAATAGTAGTCTAACTAACACTGTTGTTATCGAGTAACTTACATTTTCACTGGGAAAACATTTCCTCGAAGCTACCTAATAAGATTCGTCTAAATATTCCACACTATTAAAACCATATAACTTGCGCCAAAAAATGTACATAATGTACATAAGTACTGGGATTTAAGAATACATACTCAGATACATATACGATTTTCAGAATTTTTGGATCCGAGGCACCGCTTGTTTCTCCCAGTGCACATCTGCTGTTGCTGCTGGCATCTCTGGTCTTGTGGGTCGTTTCGGTTGCCGCTTGTTGGCTCTGCTCTTGGCACTTTTCGACATCAGCAACGTTGCCGTTGCCGTCGTCGTCGTCGTTGTCGTTGTCGTTGTTGTTGCCAGTCACTGGTTGGCATCGGCAACGGATTCTTAATGAATTTTACGAATTTAACATGCTGTGCACTTCAAAAGGAACACACACACATCCGTTCACTGCGGGGTGGTGGTGAGCGAGTCGGGGGGAGGGGGCACGCATGTCGCCGATAAGTGTGTTTGTCGTGCCATATATAAAATTATAACTTTCGACATGCAACTGCAGCAGAAAGAGCGACTTGGGCCTCGACTCTCCAACTTACATCGCACATCTCGCATTTCTGGACAGGAAGAGCCGCTTTGCATCCGATGCCCGAATGACAAATCCCCTGATCATTTTCAGGGGCCACACAGATAATTTGTCTTTGAGTTTCACACACAGAAAAAGATTTGTGTGATGTCTGGCCGAATTGTTGAACCGGTTTCCCCACTTTGTGCTTCGATTGACGAGCATACAAACATCAAATTTTCATAAAACAATTTTATTGATTATTATGATAACGATTTATGGAAAAATATTCCGCTTAGTCAAAGTTCAGAGTCTCTTAAGGTGAAAATTAGCATGTTCTCGGAATCGACGGACGCCACTGAGTGTGAGCACTTAATTAGCCTGAATTTAAATTTTTAGGAATTTGTTCTTTCCTATAAAATTGAAATAGTTTTAGTTGAGAAACTGTCAAGTGATAATGATCGATTTTCTGGGAATAAAAGCTAGTTTGTATGAGTGCGCTTGGTATAAATCCAGCTAAATGAAGTAGCGAGTGACTGAACTTACTAGTAATTTCAAATAAAGTTAGTTCAAAATATTGCTCACACCAAAACCAGCTACGATGCAGCAGCTTCTCATTTTTCAGTTCGCAGCCCAAGGCTGAAGTTACTGGCGATTGCCTGCCGAAGCCAGCAGATGATTGAAGTAGAAAGGTCTGGCCAGCAGGCCATTCACCCAAGGAGCTGCATTTGACATCTGATTGATTCTAATTGAAAGCGGCAATTGAAGGCGGCCGAAGGTTGCCGACTGCTCGGCAGCTGACAATGATTGCTGTGGTAACGAAACGCTGTGCTTTTTATGGGGCACATGTCCACGAAATGGAAAGTAGCTCACTCTGAATTCGCCTTTTCGAGTGATGACTTCAGTGCTGTTGACACGATTAGATTCTTTGGGCCTGTGACTAATGGCGGGCACCTCCACTTGAAATTCTGGACACTTGGCCGTGGGGTCTTTGGGCAGTCAACTCGCCTTTGGAGAGTCGTACTTATCAATCATGCGATATACGCGTCGAAGCATATGTACACACATCTGGCATTACAATCGCATTAGTCGCTGGACGACCTTAGGGCGCAGGAAACACAATGCCGCATTACTAATAAAATAAACAACAAATAAAGTTAATAGCATTAAAGAAAACCCGCTAATGAGCAAAGCCAATTAACGCTTGAATACAAATTTCAAAATCAACACACAAACACAAATACCGTGGCGGAAACAACTTTTTCCAGGCATTCATCGTATAGGTCCACTTCCAGTGGCCCCAATCATTTCCAGCCCAGAGTCCGAGATTTCTTTATTCATATCCCAATAATATCATGTGTTCCGCTCGAGTTCAGTAGTGTTACAAGGGCCTAACTCTTGGAGAGTGTTACAAGTTTTAATTGCTCTAAATAAATTATTTCCAATTAGACACTTTCCAGCTTTAGACTTTTTTTAAAACTTCTGCGGCTAACGCTTACACAACTTCGCTTTCTGAGAGCTATCTTATCTTTGTAGTTTTAAAAGGGCTTCTCTTTTCCAGTTGTGAGCGTCACGAAGGTAACAGCGGTGGAAAACTAATGAAACCAAATCATTATTTTTACCCGATGTGCTTCATTAATTTTCAGGCTTGTGTGATATTTAGAAGAGGAATAATTCAATGTGCATGCATTTGAGCCGGACTTTATTTTTATGAAATACTCGTATATACATACGTGTACTTTTAAAGTGCCCTAAATGAAGTGAACAACTGTGTTGATAAGTTTTATTAGCTACGCGGCACAAAGACCTGCTTAATTATACGCTGAAAATGTTTTATAATTGGGCTGCAAAAGTAAAAACAAAATCGAAACCGAAACCGAAAAACAAGGCGCAAACCCGCAGAAAAGGCAAGTTATTAATTTTATGCTGAGCATAAATTTTCTGCAACGTCGCTTAATGCGATTTTGTTTCGTATATTTTCTGCTAATTGCTTGGCGGTTTTGTTTTCCTTCGTTTCTTTCTTGATAATCACAAAATATTTATTTAATTATAAATCATTTGCGTTCGATTTTCGCCTTGCCTCATTTTTGGAGGTCTCGCACGCATGGCGAAGGTGAATACAAATTCCGAACCCGAATCGAAATCGCAATCGGAATCCGATACAATCCCACCCCAAAACGCTTACGTTTCATAAAAAGCTGGCTCAAGCGGCTTTAATGTAAAATTATACATTTTGTTTTACGATATGTATGCAAAAATGCAAATATTTTGAAAGTATTTCGAAAAGCCACCTGACTAAAACGTATTTCGAGAGCGAATTGATTTCGAAAAGTGCGCATTAAATGCGTTTCAGTTGATTCCCATGACTGGCAATATCAGCAATTTTTATTTACGAGTATTGCAAATTAGATTGCAATTCGGTTCAGATGTGGAATGATTTAAATCTAAATGATCTAAATCAATGTTAAATCTAGCTCGTGTCAGTTTCAACCTACGCGATTGCCCCCTCAGCCTATTTAGCTTTCAAAGAATAACGCCCTTTGTTAAACGTACAATATAAGGAAGGTATAAAGAAGCGTTTTCGACCTTGTACGGTATATATTCGTATGTATGTACAAATATTCTTGATCAGCATCACTAGACTAGCCGATCTGGCGAGCCACTACAGCTAGATGGCTTAGATTAGGTGATTCTAGTGACATTGATGCAGCGCAATTTCGTATCAGAAGTCTGTCACGTCCACTCTAATGACAAAAACGACTCTTTTGAAATATTTTTTTTATGATTTTGGTTCGTCTTTCCAATTTCTATCGGTATGCTAAGTTTTTGCCACGCCCACTTTCTCGCACGCTCACTAGCTGAGTAATGGGTATCTGAAAGTCAAGGAAATTTACTATAGCGATGTCTCTTGTTATACTTGTTATACTTTTTATTAAACCAATTTGTACTATGAACAAATAAATACGTAATACGTAAATAGTTTTCATCTTTAGTTTATGAAAACATCTCTGAATGCCACTCCCAAAAACCCGTTTACACAATCTGCCAAATCGACACGCATGATCAATTTCTACAATCCCAACCTATTTACACGTTCTTTGACTTCGTTCGAGCATCACACAATCTACAGATATTCCTTATCCGCCAGAACGTTGCGTGCGCCTTGCAGCCCGTTCTAATGCTCTCTGGGGGGTTTTGGTTTTGGCCCGGCTTTCTGTTTCTGTCTTTTGGCACTTGAAAATGATTTGTAGCGGCGGCGAGTGGCGAATGGCGAATTGCGAATGGCGCTGCCTGTCCGAAATGTTGCGACTGCCGGGGGCCAAAAAGCCAAAGTGGAAATGCCGGACAAAGAAAAAGCGGTCAGCGTGTAGGCGGCACGGCTACATACATATACATATCAGGGGTGTCTGGCCTGGCTGAAAACGGCGGCCCACACGGGAAGATCTCGTTTATGTCTAGCACAATTTCATTTCATCTTCGCTGCTGATAACCAAGCAGCCCGAATCCAACGAGACAGGAACGTGGGCAGCGTTCTGTCCGTCCGTTTGTCATGTCAGTCCGTCTTTGGGAGCCCCATCTGCGACAAATGCGTGCGAAATAAATAAATAAATTCCAATGGATTGGAGAATCGACGCGGACACACCCTGAAGAAAAACACTGGCGGAAAATAGATCTAAAAATAATTTGAAAGTGTTTGAGCTTTTATAAGATTGGTTTTGACAGTACACAATGACATATCTTGGATGGATATTTCTGTAGTTTTTTGCTGACTGGCACTTATAACTTATGAGTCATAACTCTAAGTTCAGCTTTTAGGTTTCATGCATCATGATGACCTCAGGAATGCGTTCTTCAAACATCTTTTGCTCTCTGTGCAAATGCAGATAGATTTCCAGAAGACGGTCGGCGGCAGGGTCAGTGGCATCTTTCTTGGGCTCCGACTGTTTTAATTGCACTGCGCTTAATTTGTCATTAGCCTCTAGCTTTGGCCTCCGACTCCAAAGGGCAGGAGGTGGGGGAAGGCATCGCCAGCGAGGCGGAGTCATTCATCTTTTGTCATTTAAGTTTTCTATGGTCTGCGTACTGGTCTATTGTATCTGGCAGGCACTTTGTGCAGCGGCGTTTTTGCCGCTTTCCTTTCGGTATCCTGGGGTTGTTCGATTTTAGCAGGGCAATTAGTCAGGCCAAGTAAATGATTTGCCCAGCGAAGTTGTCCGATCCTGGTCCGCAGCTCCTGACAACCCTGCCGACCACTTAGCTCGGTTCGCTGTGTGTATCTGGCAGATACTTACGGGTAATGCGGATGTATTTATCACACGTCTGCATGCCATGCGAACTGGTATCTGCAAGATACTTTAATCGTCCGCCGCCGCTGGCTTGCCATGAAAAACATTCTCGGCAGTTGTTTTATTCCGTGTGTGTTTGGTCAAAAGTTTTTCATGAGTAATTTTCAAAAGCCATAAAAATGCCACAGACAAAGTCATCCAAAGTCTCGGACGGAAAAAAACAGCAGTCGCTACAGATTTACCACAAAGGTTTCGTTCCGAGGCGAAATGAATGCACGAATGCCAGGCATCGCTTCAGTTTCGGCTTTTATTTCCAGCTGCTGGCTGCAGCTACCTGGCGAACACACAGGTGATTGATAATGCAACCTAAGCTCGGGACAAAGCCTCTATCGCATCTGGGTATCTTTATATCTGCGTCCATGTATCTGCATCCGACAGATACGCGCGACACTCTGTTTTTCGCTACCTGGACTGCGCTTCGTGTGAAAAGTACCTGATTTTCCGGCTCACTGGAGCACCCTGAGTACCCTGAGCAGCAGGAGCACCCGGCACTCGGCACTCGGCATTCCGCATTCAATAAGCCGTGATCCGTCCGCATATTTCTCGACGACTCCTCGACAATTGCGTCCATTGTGCAAGAGTCCTTGTCAGCAATTGCTGTTATTCAAAGCTGCGGCCCCTTTGTGCTGCCATCATATTTAAATTACTTTATTTCCACTTGGCGTGCCCGAACCCTCCGCTCCAGACCACCAGTCTACTGGTGGCCATTCCCAGGCCTTCGTTCTGTTCGGTCTTCGTTCGGTCTGGTGTCTGTTGTCTGGTGCACAAGCTCCGGACTCGAAATCAGGCCCGGCTCATTCGCCATGCACACACAATGAAGATATTTAAAACTTGAAGCAGCTGGAACGCAGATCTCCGTATCTGGCTCTCTGGCTGCCTGCATGCCACATTTTAGTTACACGCATAATTTTCTTGGATTCACATTTATTATAATAGCCGCACATCCGACGAGTTTTCTTGTATTGCCTGCGGAACAGTCGGCTCCATTCAAATGAATTCCCGGGGATTACAAAGGAACGACTGACAAAACTTAGATTGTGAAATGGAAATAACGCAACCCAGGGAAATTCACCGAGCTGCAAAAATGTTTTCCTATTGCACGAAGTTTAAGCGGAGCGGAGTTAAATATACTTATTTCCATATCGATACAAAGACAAGCAAAAAAAAAAAAATATTGTGGGTTTGTTAATTTTTCTTTATCTTAATTAGTATGTTTCCCAACGTTTAGGTGGAAAAAATGATATGTAGAAAGTTTAATGGTTTAACAGAATGACGAATTGCAGTTGTAAAAAATTGTAATGGCGATATTTAGAATGAGCCAGGGATTGTGCATTTTTGTATAACTTTATTTTTATATTTAATTTTTTTTTAATAGGTCAAAAGTTGTGGAAACTGAAATATCAAGGGAAACTATAGGTTCGGCCCTGGCTGTTCCCTGTACACAAATATATGGAAATTCGTAACCCGTCCAGTGTGCGATGAGCTTTTCGCATAAGCCCATAAATTCTGTGTGTTCTTTCTTTGGTTTTGTATTTGTTTGTTCCACATTTTGCCATATTTTTTCGGCTCATTTTCATTTGCCTGCGCTCCGCTGATGAATGACACGCCACTGAGGGGGTTCACCGCTACCCCTGTGCCTATATTATGCCACATTTAATGTGCGAAATTAAGTGTTTTTATATCTGCAGGAATTATTTCATCAAAATTAAGTAGCACATCAATAATTTGGCCATGACGCTGCTCAAGCGAGTGCCCCGTTGTGTGGGCTTCCAAGGCCAGAGTGAGGCAGCAATTGGCCGGAGGAACCTGGAGGCGGAGGTCAGCTCCCAGCAACGTCTCAAAGCCTCCAACGAGTGAAAATAAAAGCGCCTAGCAGGAGAAATCCATGCTGCCCCGACCAACAGAATTGATGACCTCCAGATGCACTGAGAAATAGCTCAAAACAGCAGGTAAATGTACACCTTAACTCTGCGAACGGAACACGATTTGATTCCAATGAATCGACATGCAGATGCAAATGTGTCTCCTCATTTAGGCCACCTCAAGAAGCCCGAGCTGGATCAAGTGTAACAGGATACGTAAGCCGGAGAGACAGCGATGGATGCAAAAGAAAATGTGGAAAACGTCGATAAGATAAATAGTGCACCTAAAGAAGTTCAATCAGCACGTAATTCAAATAAATGTCGATCTCAGTATTATGACATACGATAAGGTGACACCAAGTATGGCATTTTGTTCTACTAGACACCTGACAAGATAGTTGTTGAAGTAATCTTGTACCTTCGTAGTTCTCAGGGACGCTCAAGAAGATAGTTTCAGTTCAACTGACTCAGGTAAGGGTCGCACCAAAGATGACCAGGTCAATAGGACCTGGAAGTGGACCTTCGTGTGGAGTTATCCGTTAATGGCAGAGCCGCAGATTGCATGTTCCGAACCCATAATCCTCTCTACTTGGAAACATGTAGTATGACGTGAGCTATAAGAACGAACGATTTCGAGTGTTTTGTTGCTAAATCTATCAGAGAACGCCTAGGGCCATAAACTATAAATAAACAAGACAAGCGACGGAGGCGCTGGGTCGGTGGAAGGGGCAAGTTCTGGGCGGCGAGCCCATTTTCTTTATCTGCAGCGGCACAGAAACGCTCGGGAATTATCAATTAAATGTGGCAGCCAGAGCCAGGCGCGGAGTGCAATGTCAATACACGTAATCGCTCGGAAATAAAAGTAAATACGAGGCGACGGGAAAGGAGAAGCCATCGCGGATGAGGAAAGCACTCCAGGAACTCTGAGAGCTGGGTGCGGACTAATTGCCGCACAACACACTTAATTGACCTCTGGCCCGGTAGATGGCGCTGCAGCCGGAGCTGGCCGAGGAATACAGTAAGGTGAATTAATTATGCAGCCGGAGATGCGCCGACTGCAGTCGGTCCAAATGGCCATTGCGTGTGTTTAATGCCCTGTTTTTATTATGATTGTTTCTTAGGGTCCACTGGCACCGAGGAGCACTGGAGCACTGCGCATAGTAGAGTGTCATAAAGAAATTGCTAACGTCGGCTGCGGCATCTGGCAACTGGGGCAATGTCGTGACAGATAAGAAACCGCAAGCCACAACTGAAGTGTCGTCTCTGCTCGTCCCATTCTCCGTCCTCCGTCCTCCGTCCTCAGCCTCCTGCCCCGAGGCCCGAGCCCCGAGCCCCTTAACCCCTTGGTGCCGGTGCCATCCATGTGGATAACGTGACCAACATGTGCGTGGCAAAGAAGCGGAGAGCTCCAGTCGCAGATGCCTGCAAATAAAGTGACTGCATTTGTGTCTACCCATGTATGTGGCAGGCCCTGACTACGGATTCACTGGAAAGAATTTGAGAAGGGAATATTGGTTTTGTTGTTTTCCCAGCTATCTGATAAATTGTTTGCAGCTGTAATACTTGTATTTATTTTTATTTAATAATTGAAGATAGTTTTTTTCCATATTGCGGTTAGTATACCCCGCAGTGTGAGCCGTAAAACTTGTGCCCAGTTTGTCATTATCACACACTTATTGATTATAGTTATGACTTTTAAAATCAATAAAGCTTGAGCCTTATAAAATGTGGCTTTGAGAGTCACTCATTACATTTTCCAGTGCACCGCTCTCCCCAAAGCGTTTGTTCATGGTCTTCCTATGGCTGCATCTATGGCATGGATAGGGCTTTCGTGCTCGAACCCAGAGTCAGACTGCAGCTCCAACTGCAACTCAGACGCAGAGTCATACTCCGACTCCCCGACTCCTCGGCTGGTGAAATTGACGGCTGCTGCACGCTCTTGTGTAACCTTTTAATCCGTTTTGTAAGCAGAACGTAACGCACGTTCGCATAAAAAGCAGCAGCAACAAAAAAGGAACAGCGATTGCGGGAACGGCGGCGGAAACAAGCTGCACACAATGGATCCATGCCCGAGCTGAAGCCCAATACCCATACCCAATCCCAATCCCAATCCCAATCCCATGCACATGGCAATCCGCATTGGAGATGCGAAAAACGCAAATGGGATTCATTTAAATATTTTCGATAACTAACTCATTCTTTTTTACTTACTACGAAGTATTGTAATAATTTTATCTGCAGGTATTGTTCCATGAATCGATCTTTTGTAACTCCATATTAATAGACGTGGAACTGCGAACGCAGAAAACTCTGCTCTACAGAACTTAGCTATACATACATCCCCTCAATGTGTATATATAAAATAATAATCAATCACCGTATTGAACGTTGATTGAAAAACGCTAAATTGGTGGCACCGCCAGAGGCAGACAAGGGTGAATTCGAACGAAGCCCAGATCAGACTGTGTCAGTTGTTATTTTTTGCAGGCTGTTTGCGGATAAATGGCGAAATTGGTATAAGTGATGGAATTACATTGTTTGGGGTCGAAACCCCATCGGGCCGAAGGCAAAAGAGCCGCATGCAGTTGCATTCGGGCCCGAAAACTGGAGCCGGTCCTCTGGTTAAACATCGAATCACCCAATTGAATCTATTAGCCGACCAGCTCATAACTGCTCCATGAGCGTGCAGCTTTCAGTTGGCTTTTTAGCCTATTCTCCTCAGTTATTCGCTCCACATTTTGCGATGCGATGGCTTCCAAAGAGTGATAGAATCTGGACCAAAGCGGTGGAAGACTGTAGAGAAGCAGCCGCTAAGGTAAGCTCTTCCGTTAGACTAGAGTAAGCCCATAAAAATATACTTATGTAGGCCCTCTTAGGAGCAGCGGAAATTAACGATCCGAACAATAGATTCATTTAGGTACCAGCCATTCCAAGTCGAGAAAGAAATTGGTCGGGGCGCAGACAGGAAGGGGTCAATTGGAGATGGCTCTATCAACAGATACTTTTCGGGAAAGTTCATCTAGTAGACCTGAACGTGTGCTCCTTTCCGAATTAAAAAAAAATAAAAATAGTTACTTGTTTTAAAACACCGCTGTTAGTTAGATCGCATAAAGCGATATTTGTATGCAGGCAGTTGTTGATTAAAATAATCCGATTAAATCAGAGTGCACGGTGTTTATTCTTAAATAAGAATAATAATGGCTTTAATCCAACCATAAAATGATTCACCACAATAGAACGATGGCCTTCGCGCGCAATGCGTCCTCTTACCCACCAGACAGCATCAATGTTTAATTTATGCCGCCAATGTTAATCAATTAGTGTGTGGACAGCAAACAGCACTTATGGTCGTCTGATTGGCAGCGAATAGAGAGGGGGAACGGCAAAAGGGGGTGAAACACCCCCAATGACGGGCTTCAACGCCCTCCAAAGACCAAAGGGTCGGCCCGGTGGGTCTAGACCGCGTGTATCGCATCGTTGTGGCACAAAGGCAGCAAGCAAATCCAATAATAGAATTTATTATCAATGCCAGTCCTCGGAGCCACCCCCGAATGCCAAGGATCGGGGATGGAGGCTTCATAAATAACGACAAAAAGCCAGGCCAGGACCAGTGTAGCGCAATATATTTTCAGACGGTCGGAATGTCTTTGCCACATGCAACACAATACAATTAAAACCTAATTAAGTTTTAATTAGGGCTTATTAATTAAATTAAAACGCCAGGCGTAAATAATACGCGATTCGTTTTAATTAAAATGCGAAGTGGCGGAATGTAAGGTAGGACCCCCCCTGAATGGTGCCTTGGATTAGTCGCAGTCAGCTGCATCTGACGGATGCAGATACTCGCACTCGCACTCGCACTCGCTGTTGTGCAAGCACCGAAAAAAAACTGGCACAAATGTCACGCAGCCAGATACGGCTACAGCTACAGCTTCAGCTACGGATACGGATACAGCCACAGATACTGGCACAAGCACAAATAACGCGACTTATGGGCCGTCTTCTGGGTCATATCTGTAGCTAGAGAAGATTACGTTAGCGCAGTTGCCAGTTGCGGTTTCGCTGTCTTTTGGCGCAGTGCTAACAGAAATTAAATCCGACACGAGAAGGAGAGGCAAATAAGAAATAAATATCTTGTGCTAAAAAGCAAACAGATACGATTACGGTTACGGCTCTGGCTCTGGCTCTGGCTGTGCTGCCCGTTCAAGACTATCTGTGGCTCCGTATCTGTATCCGAGAGATACGCATAAGGCATAAGGCTGGCCGACCGACCGGCCAGCTATTAAGGGGCGTTTCATTTTATGTTTCATTTGCGCCGACGTCGCTGATGACGACAAAATGATAATGACTCCAACAAAAGCCTCATGACGGAGACGTTGGCAGTGGCTATGGATGTAGCTACCTGTATGAATGAGCCGCTCGCTTTGTGGGCCATCACGGGGGTATCTGCCGGGGCCCACATGTATTTATAGTGGGACTGGCTGCAATGAATGGCCGGTCTGGTCTGCTTCCTCCGCGGAGCCCTCTCTCTCCTGGCCGGCGATTGGACCAAGTTAGGCGCATGACCACCTCAGCCGGCTCTACAACAACCAACTCGGCAACAACTATAAAAACAAGCAAAACTACGACATCGCAGCGCAGCTTGTCGTGTCATCGGCGACGTTGTTGTCGTGCAACTGTAAGCAAAAAAGATATAAGGCAAAAAACAGGCGTAGCACGAGGGCGAAGTTAGAATACTCTACGAAATACTTTTGAGAGTTTGCGAAAACTGAAGAATTCCTTTTGTTCACTAAGAAGCTTCAAAATGCAGATAAATTAAATAAACGGCCTGAATTTTTATTCCGACATTTTGCAGTATATAATTCTCAATGTTATGTTGACGTAGCTTAAATGCCACCTGCCGAAAGGGTATCCAAAAAAGTTACATCTGACAGAGGGTTATAATCTGATAAGACAAACGAGTTTGACGCTTCAAATAAATGTTCGCCAGTCTTCTGTGTCCTTCCCCCAGCAAAGTAATCTTTTTTTGTGTGCTCATGCTCGGATCCATCTCTATTTATGGTGCGACGCTCGATGCTTCTGCTTCCCATGTTGAGCGCAATTTCATCTAGCCGCTGGAATCTCGAGGATGCGAAAGAGTATCCGAAGTTGCCAAGTGGGATTCGGTCTGCAGTTTGCGGCCGGGGTTTTTCGCATTTATTTGCAATTAATTTTATCTCAACGTCGACAAAAGTGTCCCCAAACCAGGACGCCTCCACACTGACACGTGCTGCGGATGCCAATATTCCTGCCGCTCGTCGGATGGGAAAATGTTTCGGATAGTGCGACGTCCCTGGCAACAGCAAAAAAGTCGTGAGGCAGCGGTGTCCTTGTCTATGCAACGTGGATGCAGCTAATTTCAGTTAACAATCGCTCAGTTTTGGTGGGGCAGATGAGTTCTTGTATGTAAGTGCAAAAACATGTTTCCAAGAACTTCACTCGAAAACCGAGTCAAGTCGAGTCGAGGGGCAACCACTACAGAGTGGTGGCGATGATGTCGTTCTGCGACTGTGATTACACCAAACTGATAATCAGCCAGTGCATTGAATGGTCTCGCAGTTGGAGGTCGTTCCACCCCAAAAGTGCCTCCCCGCCCTCAGCTTCATTACCCGAACACCCGAACATTAATGGACAGTAGGCGGGCTAAAGCCCAACGGGAACGAAGATAAAAGACTGGGACATGACTGACATGTAGTAGAGAAGGGCGGGGCTCACGATTGATAAAACTCCGGAGCGGAACGCCAAGCCAGAGTGCGCGGTATGCATTCTACGGGCCAGATTGACTTTAAAGAAAGGAATCAAACATGTTTAGATGAAAATGTGAATGTTCCGAAGTAAGGAGCTGTATAAGCAGTCCATTTAGGTAGTTAATTTACAGCCGGTTAAGACTAGTATCCGACTGAAACCTAATTCACCTTGCCCTCCAATCAGACAGATTCGAAAACTTATAAAATAGATGAAACATAGCTGGTAAGATAAAAATCTGAACAGCTGGAATGACTTTCAACTAAAATGGGCAATAGTTCAAACAAAGAAAACCAGAAATTCTATACAGCCACGTTGATATTAAATTTTATTGTGTTTATTTCTCTGTGTTCGCTGTAGCATTTCAGATGCGAGAAATCTTGAAATTACAA
This sequence comes from Drosophila erecta, assembly GCF_003286155.1. Lineage (NCBI taxonomy): Eukaryota > Metazoa > Arthropoda > Insecta > Diptera > Drosophilidae > Drosophila > Drosophila erecta. The sequence continues at coordinate 27,414,832 of NW_020825194.1, forward strand.
GCTGAGCAATTAACAAACACAGCTCATACGTGTTTCCTGAATTTCAAAAACAAAAAAATGACTTCGGCGAAAAGGCCCGACATAAACAAACAAATTTATGTATTGTGTTGGGCAGAGTTTGAGATACAAATGGCAAGCCAGAACTAAATGAGGCTCGACTTGCGGCGAACGACTTGATATTTGAATCATAAAAGCCACATACACAGGGAAGTTGCCATAATAATGGCATAATGGCTCAAAGCTAATGATTGTTATACAGCGATAAGACCGAAAACTGGAAAAGCCAATGAGCGAGTCAGAGGAAAAAACCGAGCACCAGCCGCAAAAACACCGTGGAAAACTTTGATTGGCAGTGGGTGGGCGCCCCTTCAATCATTAAAAATGGTTAGGCATTCTGCGGCCATCACTGGCCCCGTACTTTTGATAAATGAACTCCAATTAAATGCCAAAATACGCTGATGGCCCTCCATCCTCCATATTCATGACGAGCTGCAGAGTGGGCGGCTGGTCGAGTGGGTAGCTCGGTTAGATATGCCTGGTGCTCACTATGTAAATGCTATTTTAATTATGCCCATAAGTAATCACGCCTGAGTCTGTGCACGGGCATTAATTGGGACCGACTGGGCTTCTTACCTCTGACTAATCCCATTTTTCGTGCCATTGTTCGGAAAACGTCTGAAATATTCCTTAAATTTTCGCACTACTATACTGGGTCGCTCTAATTTGCTGGCTTTGCCGTTGACACTCAAGTCATATTCACAAGTAAATGACTAAGGGCTGAACTGTGTGCATTGTTTAGTAAATACAGCTCAACATAGTAATCCGATTTAAAGGATTTATTACATTACATTTACATTAGATTTGTAGGGTACTTCAAATCGAGCATTTCTTGAACCACTGCCATTGCAATTTGCGAAAACACATGACGCCCCTAATTATACGAATTTGGCGCCTTATCTGAAGGCAAACACGACATATGGGCGGCAATGTGACGCGGTTGTTTCACGAGCAACATGCCATATAAACGGACCAATGCTCTTCGCCAACCAGACTATTTTCACCTCCACTCCACGACCAAATCAAGAGACAATTATCCGAAAGACGCTTTTGGCTAGGCGAGCACCACATGAAGCGTTAGTTTCCTTACAGTGCGACTAGTAATGGCCAACAGCGCATGGCGAATAGACGAATCTAAAGCCCCTACGACGAAAACTACTTGACTATAGCCAAATATGCAGTTTGTTTTGCCGCATTTGGACTTGGGCGGATCATTTGAAAGGCGCGATTTGCTCCATGGCTATTCCAGACAGATATCTCGAACGCCGGCTTCATGATACACACCGAAAAATCAGTGAAGCTGCTGCTTATTAATAACAACACCAAGGCTTAGTTTAATGTGCTATGAAAACGCACTAATTTACTTGGTCGTATTTAGTTAGTTCGTCACTAAGCTGGACATCAGTCTCTGTGGCTGTCAGAAATCCTTGCGCATTCTGAAACAGTTAAAGGTAGTTATCAAGGACTTGGGAATATTCCTATAAAATGAATGGATGAATTAGATAATAAATGTATTTTCCCTCGAAATGTTCACTGATGCTTTCGCATTTCCCTGCCTGTAGAGGCAATAGTAGTACTAGGTTTAGTGCCTTGGGTCTGACTATGGTTACCTACTGCTAGGGGCATTAAAGCCATATAATATTTAATCCGTGTAATTAAGTCCAAGGAGAAAGAGTATCAAGGGAGAACCGCCCGGCTTTGGGTCTTGGCGCATAAAAATGAAATTGCAGGTTGATTGTGCCGGCTGTTAATGCTGTTGTTGCCTTTAATTACCACCACGAACTCACTGGGCCACAGGTACACACACATGCTGTGTTGCCATTACTATTTGTGTCCGTTTGTCCGTCCGTCCGGTTGTCTCCGGCTTTGTCCGTTTGGGCTGTCCGTCCGGGTTTTCGGGCTCTTGCGAGTGACAAACATGTTGAGGTCACGGAGCGGCATTGTCGAGGAAATAAGAAATGGAAATGGGAAATGTACGAGCAGGGAAACAAATAAAACGAAAAACCCCGTGGAAAACCTGATACCAGCGACCCCTCGAAGGCCCCTCTTCACCGAGATCGAAATACGTAGATTGCGCAGCGGAAAGTGCGACTTGAGCCAGTGCCAAATGAGCTGATTAGGGCTTGATCTTATTGTTCCCGAGAACCGGGCTGCGAAAGGAAGATATCCCGAGATAACGCGAGAACATCTCTGAAAATGTATGACAAAGCTGAAAACTGCATGTCATCGTTCTGCAAGAGGTGCATTCAAGATGTCTTATGTCCCAGATAACCTTTTTAGATACAGGGTCTTATTTAGAATTGTGTAACATTGCACACTTTTGGAAAGTAGCTGACTTACAATGGTAACGAAACACAATCTTTCATGTGTGTTCATATAGGGCTTTCCCCTAAAGATAGAAGGATTTAACCTTTTTTTTCGGCTAAAACTCTGTGTTCCAAATTGAAATGGGTAGCCGTAATATTTCAAATTCTTTTACTTATTCATGAGTTTTATAACTGAATCTATCTGAAATGACCTCAATAAAGAGCATCACTGTGCTTGATAACTGCAAGAAGCCCATACCGAAGGCCATCGCCTGCCATCTTCGATGTCTGGGGCTAAAAATGGAGATACGGCTGGGGAATGCTGGCAAATGTATATGACTCTGCTATTTGGTGCGTGTAAGATTACACTTCTCCGCGGCTGACACCACTTTCCCCCAAGCGCCTCTTTGCGCCCCTCTACGCCCCTGGCAAAGTCGAAGACGTGTCACTAAGCCGCAGTTCTACGTTTCTCCGTTTGTATTTCTCCATCTAGTTGCGGTTAGGAGCGTTGTCAGCTTTCCACTCCGAGCTGGCAGCTTAATACCCATTACACCTTAATATTTCGTGCAAGTGTCATACAAAATTCACTTTAACTCTGAGCGCTTTGTGCTACCGAGCACGTAACCCAATCCCGGGATGGTGGCTACACTGTAAGTAAACCTTCGGACTCCAAACTTCAATCGCAGCTAGGGGAACTTTGTAAGCGGCTTAATTGGAAAACATTTTATAATCTGGTCGGTTTATTTAACGAATGAAGTGTTCCAAAATAGGCAGTTGGTTTTGCCAAGTTCATGAAATCAAAGGTTTTGACTGGTTTTGACAAAAATTGTGCCTGATTTCTTGTGATAGAAAATAACATGAAAAAGTAAATAAAAGTGTGACCCATTTCGTCGAGTTGTTTTGATAGAAACTAACATTATTCTTAAATATATTTGCTATTATTTATGTGAGCTCTGTCTGTAATAAGAAAAAATTTAAGTGGTATAAATATGTACATATCGTACACACAAGTATGTAAGTGATAGTTTTTTTCAGTGCAGGCCTGAAGGCTGAAACTAAAGTGTAGGGCCGAAAGCTGACATCGGGGTCCACTTCGCAGCGGTGCGGTTCGATATTATCAGTTTCTTAAAATATTAAATTGCTTAATGACCTCGTTTCGAATTTGTGCTCCTGGTCCTGGCCAAATGACCACGTAAGCGCTAATCCGGGCGATGGCCTGGCCCAATGGCAACCCCGAGCCTGGGAACTGGGACGGCGGGCGTTCCTCCTTCGTCCTTTCGTCCTTCGTCCTTAGAGCTCACCCCCGATGGAGAGTATGACTGGCTGATTGACGTGTGTCGCGGACAGAACGGCGCTTAATTACAAGCTCCTGGCGACCCCTGTAATTTCATGCGCCCGTTAAAATAGGAACTCATTTAAGTTTTATACTCGGCCGAGCGGGGCATCGACGAAAGTTACTACGTGATGGTGCAAATTATGGCAAATATAAAAGTCAGCCGGCAGATCTGATGAATAATGCAAAAACGGCCGCGTGGGAGAGGCACTGTAATTATATACATATGTATGTATGTAGGGGCTTGGATAATAAATGGCCTGATTACCTGTGACTAAGCCACCGCACATTCGGCCTATAGTTATTTTCCGATCATTGGTGGTAGGTGGTGGGTTGGTTTGTGATGGGTGGCCGGTGGTCGGCGGGTGGTATTACTACTAGTGGTTTTAAAGTGGCCAATTACAGGAGGTCAGAAGTCTCCATTACAATGCTATTAGGTTCGATATGAAAGCGGCTGTTGTTTATTCAGCGCGCCCAAGTGTATCAATGGGGTATTTGCTGATCTACTTGTTTAATTAAGTGTGGCGTTCTTAAAAGCCATTAAATAGTTGGATTAAAGGACTGAGTTCTGAGTACGGAGTTGCTAATAAATATGTATTAATAAAACCTTTAGCTGGTACCATAGTATGTCACTCGTGGAGTAAAAGGAAACACTAGATTCGTTGAAAAGTACGTAACACGAAGGAAGCGTTTCCGACGATATAAAATACATATTCTTGATCAGGATCAATAGCCGTCTGTCTAACTCAAACTGTTCATTTACAATAGTTTATACGGGAGAAGCCATTTATAGAATGCTGTTTATAGATGATATATTATGCAATCAACGGCCATATGTTCCTTACCAAAGCCGAGCTTCAGATCCAGTGTCGTGAAACGAATTCCCTGTGGTCATTAGTTTATCCCCTGCAATCTGCTGTTCTTCCGCCTGGGTTCACCATCAAGCCCGCAAGAAATCCCAGGAGGCATTCATAAGTAATCCATCAACTTCATGCATAAAATTGAAAGGCGAAGCGCACAAAACGCCCACATATGTGATTCTGTTTGCATACAATTAGATACAAATCGGAATCAGCTGCCGCCGAAGTCAACCCAGTTGAACCTGGCTGGGAAACTCTATCCCAGTTCCGCTCGCCGACTGTTTGTCAAATGCTCCTGTGACAAAAGACAAGAAAAGGGCTGAAACCTTGTGCTTCCACTTTGTTTGCCCGATACCGTGAGCAAATAAAATTGCATTCCATTTCGCCCCTATAGAATATCGACAAACCGCACACACGCAAAAAGTTTTAAAATTCGAATTTCTGTTTGCATTTGGCACACAATGTGAGCCCGTTGCGGACCCCAATCCCAATCCCCATTCCAATCTCAATCCGAACCCGACCCCGAACCCAAACCGGAATCCGCATCCGAAAGCCGAGAACCAAAACAGCTAGCTTCCCTGCGTTTTCGTATCTTTATCTGCTGGATGCGCATCCTCGCCCGGGCCACCCACCTCGGCTCTGAATCATCCTGACCCCTCGGCGGCATTGGCGCTTTAAAAAGCAAACACTGGATTGTGGGGGCCATTGGCGAATTGTTTGCTCTGCACTGTGACGCCGTTTTGTTTAAATAATGAGAGGGGAAATGGGCAAAATGCGAATGTTTTGCGCCGCCTTTAATGTAAAATTCAAATGTTTACCCAACGCGGCTTCCTCAGCGGGGGGAGGGGGGCAGGGGCGCAGGGGGAAACTTATACAAACTTATACAAGGGGTCGGCATTTGCATGGCTTTCCTTGTTGCTCGCCATAAGAAAGAAATTTAAATAAACCAAAAACATTGTTTGAGTAACGTGTTCAAAATAAACGAAGCCATTCATGGGCACCACTGAGAATTGCAACCAGAAGCGCACACACTGCACAGTGGAGCCTCCCTAAGAAGAACCAAACCAAATCGAAGTTTTAACAAGAGGGAACGCTATTGTGAGTTCCCCGACTATCGCATACCCGTTACTCAAGTCGAATTTAGAAATTTTTCTGGCATATCGACAGAAATTGGGAAAAGCGTTCGGATTGCAGGGGCTCCCCGGTATAGGTACATATATACAGATATAACAGCGGGTTGTGCAATTTGCAGACTGAAAGCGAGGCCCTTAATAATGCTCAATCATGTATTGTGGCGCCTCTTTCGGCCAAGTTGAAGCGGAAATTGAAGCTGAACTCAACTAAACCCTTCTCCATTTGGGCCACGACGCCACTGGCTCTGCCGCGGGCACTCAACGCAGCTCAAAAGAAATGAAGTGAAATGAAATGAATGGCGACAAACTCTGCGGTAAGTGGCATGCATTCATTTCTGGGCACGAAACACGACCAAAGTCCCATTCGATTCGCACAGGAATCGCTCGTTTCCGTGTAAATCTTGCGCCAAATGTCTGAGGCCCCGGCACGTTTGTGTTTCCCTTCCTTGTACGTATGCGAATATTTGCTCGGGACCAGCGAAAATATTTATTGAGCACGATTTTGAAATATGAACGTTTTCCAGCCGCGCGTCCCTCGCTTCGCCTCAGGTTACGCAAGCAATTAGAAGGGACGCCAACTCATGGCAAGGGTTGTCACTCATGCTATGCAGGCGAAAAAAGGCCATCCGCAGTAGTCGTCCTGTGCACCGAAGAGGAAGTAAGCCGGACTACCGTCGAGGGCACCCCGATCCCTACTATACTATCAAAGCAATCAAGTGAACAAAGGACAAGGCCTCTGGCACTGGAGGACAATCGCAGAGGGGCAAAAGCCTCAAAGGGGGCTAACGACTTATGGGGAAACGTGACCCTTCTCAAAATATGTGGGAAATTAAGCTCACAGGCTCAACAACTTGGCCTGCTAATAATAACTGCTATGCCAAGCGAACCCACTCGAAAATATGGTTTCCTTGGGAGCTTCGCGGATAATTGAGCTGGCACCTAGGGCTGCCTGCCCCTTCTATTTTAAGGAGTATGGAGAACGGAGATAGGACTAAAAACACTCCAGTTCTATTTGAAAAAGTTGTCCACTGCTTCATTACTTTCGCGTGGTATCAACGTCGTTATGAATGGACCCTCAAATGTTATCAATCAATACCAAAATATCCAACAGTCCAAACATGTGAGGCTTTTAGCTAAATGCCAAGACCTTTTAATAACCCCACCCGGTTCTGCGCTGGTTTCTATAAGGCTGTATCCTTTCTCGGGGCTACAACTTTGTCCCCTTCGCCCCCCTGCCCACATCCCCATGGGGTCTTCACATGCAAACTGCACATAAAGCTCCGCCCAGGCCGACTTGGCTATCTCCTACGAATGGGCTTAGCTCGTCGCGTGCGTGTCTGGGGCCATCAGGAAAGATATATCACTACCACACTGCGCAGACATTGTTGCATATGGGAGTACATGTGGACATGTGTACGCGGGTATGGGGCAACAAGCATTCGGCATTCAACAACTAGCACGGGCGCGGCCCCTCTAAATTCATTAAAAAGTCTGATAATCAACAAATTTATAGGCGTATGCCAACACATCAGAGTCCGGGGGACGCGGAGTGTGGGTTCGAAGCCCGGGGCAGGTCTCTCGAGTAATTTGCGCACGCTTATCAAATTGTAAAATCAACTTTCAGTTCGAGACAAGAGACTTGCCGCAACCCGAGACGTGAGCAATAACGAGCCGAGTGATATTTCGCGTTCTCCATAATAATTCTGATTATGGGAAATCGATAAAAATCAATTTGCAATTTGTGGACTGCGCCCTGTCGATGGTCGGTCCAAAATCGCATGAGGTTGCGCACCTCAAAACTTATTTGTAACCGACTGTCGATGAGTTAATTCACAGAACAGTTAAGCAGAGATACAAGGAAAAATGTAGTATTAATCAATTGTTACATCGCTATTTGTTTATACCACCCTGTGATGTTAAAATACCATTATGATACATGATACATTATACCATTATGATGTACAGATTCTTCACTTAATAAATATATATGAACAAAAATAAACTTTTTCCTTATCAAAACCCATATGCAGGTTGAATCGATCCATGAAACAATCATTTGCGGTTAAGCCTTTAATTACGCGCGCCTCGAATTAGATGCAATTACCTTATATATGAAAAATGTCCGATGATTGAGCCAATTTAACCAACCCCGTTGAAGGAAAGCGCCCCTCCCCCACCGCCCACTACTCTACCTGCCAGCAAAACTAATTAGATGGCGTGTGAACGGATACACCTGAGCTGATGTGGCTTTTGTCGACGGAGCCAGCGGCGAAAAAATCAATTTTAAAATGTCAAAGACGAACGCGCATGGGACAGCAGACCCAACCCCCAGTCCCCAGCCCCAATCCCGTCCCAACCAACACTCGTCCTGAGCAACAGACCGTGTGAAATGACAAGGGCGACAAGCGGCAACGCCACCCAAACCACCCAAACCACCCAGCCCGCCCACACGCGGCTAAAGCAATTTGTATATTTTAATAGATGAAAGTCAGCCCGCCTTCGAGGGCCCCGAACGGAGAGATACTTTGGGCGCCCTGCCATCCGACCAACGGAAATCGGTTGGGTTCTCGTTCTCGGTTCGGGCCAAAAGCTCTTCCAATGTTCTGCCGCTAATTGAATTAAGCGCCGGGTTCTTCTGGTGGCCTGGGGTTTGTTTTTGGCTCAATGCGCCAAGTCAAGTCGACTGGCGTTGAGAAACCTCTAAGAGCTCTGAACACTTTCCAATGCCGTCCATTTGCTTATTTGGCTTTTAGTTCGGGAACCGAACCCAATCCACAAGCCAGAGGAGTACAACTTCTTCACATTCGATCGCATGGCATATGGGGCGCCTGCTACACGAAGTTGTCTGCGAGCTCGTTGTTTGAATTTAATTTTGTGGAAACAAGCAAACAATGAGGGCACAATAAACCAAGGCTCGGAAGTTATGATGAGGGTTGCTAGGAGATGTCGTGGCAAGCTGCCAAATGAAGAGAAATCAAAATAAGATACAGGCCATTTGTGAGATACTTTCGAGTTCAATTGAAAGATGGCCCATTGTGCGCTCATTTAAAATCCATAATCCCTGCGTGTCACATTCAAAATCTCTACGCAGTTTGCAGTTTCACGAATTAGTCTTGTGGATATTTATTAAACACAATGGCTAGATGTTTGCTAGGACTGTGATGGGAATATTGGCATCCAGTTCTAACGACTTTAAAATGAATTTCAATTAACTTATAAGCGAATAATACACCTAAATGCAGGTTGATGGTGAAAAGAGAGACTAGAGCTGGATAATTTCTGATTGAAGACCCGAGCTGACTCACTCACTTCCGAAATAAATGGCTAGGTCACGAGTAGTTTAGGCCATAAAAAGTATTACGCATTTCGAGTGCACGCATGAATTTAATCTCCCCACTGACGCAATGCCCACATTGATTTCCAAAGTCTTTTTGCGATAGGATAGGATACCCAACCCAGACAATGAGCTTACTAGAGCAGGCCCCGTTCTCAAACTACGGGCTTATGAATTTATTTTGAAAAGTCATACGCATTGTTTGGGCAATAATTTATCACCGCCGGAGTCTCGGATCAGTTTGGAAGCCGGCTTTGTGCGCCGAATACGGCAGAAAATCCAAAGTCGGCAGCCAGCAGGCAGCAGGCAGCAGCCACATCAATCACCGGCTGACAAGCCACCTAAATACAATATAAATATATTGTGCTACCAGGGAGGTCAGTCGCAGTCCGCAGTCGCTATAATCTTGGATAGGCTAAGCCCGCCGACTTATCGCATATGTGCATTACATTAAGCTTAATTAGTATTTCAGTGAGCTGACTGGTCGAGGATTTTATGCACAGGAAGAACAAAGGGTTAACATGTCTTTGCTGCACAAATTATTATATTTACATTACTAATATCATACCAATATCAACTTTAGATCCATATTAGCCAGACATATCCCCCAATCATATTCACTTCATTGATACTCGTATGTATGGTTTTCGTCAAACATTTCGTTCGATGTATCTCGTAGTTTTGGAGCTGTGGGAAAGCTCAGACTCTGATTAATGAAGCGTTGTGTTCAGCATTTTGAGCATAAATTGCGGCATGTACAATAAATTATGCCGAATAATAAATTATAAATTATGCAAAGCGAAATGAAAAGTTCCTGAGTAATCGGCGGGGAAGGTCGTCGGGGGAGAATATCTATGTGTCGTTCAAGCGAAAGATATTTGCAAACCTGATTCGCTTGAAGCCGCTGAGGCGATTGTACGGAACCCGATTCCTTTGAATGGTTCAACCGCAGCCAGGGAGACAACTCCGTGGAAATATAAATTCAAAATTCGAATGAAAATCCAATTCGCTCTTCTGAATGGCTCGAGTGGCCGAACGGCGAATCGGATTGTGGATGAAGCGACTTTCGAGCATTTCCCTTGAATTATGGCGACCTTTTCGCTGTGCCTTTCGCTGTGTTTCTCATTTCCCCCTGCAATTTATCGTAATGAGTTTTATTTTTATTTCGCCAACGTGTCGAGTGTCTTCAAGAGCCAGATGAAAGGAGATCCAGAGGGTGCAAGTGGCGTGAGTCGGAGTCAGAAATTAATTTCCAAAGTGCCAGTCGCTTGATGAGGTTGAAAGTTGTTGATAACGCAGAAGATACTGACTCCCCGCCCGATGTGCATTTCAATTAGAAATGGGTAAATTACATTCAAAATGCATACGACACAATTAAAAGACTCCCGCAAAACATATTAAACTCACTCCCGAGCCTCGCAAATCGCCAATATGTAAGGGGTAATTGGGCGTGCGTTACCATACAGGATGCAGTACAGACAGGGTACTTTTGCAGCTGAGTGTTGTAGCACCTTAAGTCCGGCAATCATCTATCGAAGTCAATTTCATCAGCTAACCAATTTCAAGTAATATGATCAGAATGCCAGTTAAAAGCAAGAACGCTATAGTCGAGTTTCCCGACTATCAGATACCCGCTACTCAGAAGAAGGAACCGTTACCGAACATACAGAGTATGATTTTTGATTACCACTAAAGAGCTAAATAAATTATCACTTGTTACAACAGTGATTCGATAATTATAATTGTCCCAGAATGAACAAATTCCAACTTAGGTAGAGCTAACGTTTTACTCGATTTCGAATGTGCCTGTAGGAATTGCGGTTCCATTACTACATCAGTTCTTCAGCAATCTTGAAGAATATCAGTTCCTTCCTCACCGCTCTCTGAAATTCGCAAATGAGGAGCTTTGGACACTGTAAATTACTGAATACGAAGCTCTTAAGCGCTTCAAACTCTACTGCTGCGATGAATGGCCATTCGCAATAAGTTCACACCACATCTTGCAGCAAAACACCCACCCTCCCTCCACAGCCTATCCATTTGGCACCTCCATCCCAGAAGTCGGTGTGTGTGTGGATTGCACATGCATGGGACCGTTTCGTAATGCAACATCGGGCGCGAATGAGTTCGCAAACACACGCCCGCGTAAGTAGCAACATTTAAGCCCCTTACTCGCGGGCCAACGACCTTCCCCCACCCGTCCTTTCAACAATGGCTCATTTGCAGACGCGTCGGAAACTAAAAACAATTTACCAGACACATCTCGTGCGCCACGTTTTATCGGGGCTCTGCCCCAATGTGGGGCAACGCGATTGCTGTCCGTTGTCCGTTGTCCGTATATCTGTCCGTTGGTCCGTGGTCCGTGGTCCGCGTGTCCGTGTGTCCGTGGGCAAGTGTGATTTACAGTTCTCCCGATGCACGCTGGCAGGCGGCGGTATCGTAAAACGCCAAATATGCCGGCATCGAAACGGAGCCTCTCCACTTTCGTTAGCTCGTAAAATTGTCTATAAAAGCAATGACAATAAAAACCCAGCACGGACGACTCATTTACGTACTATACGCGCGGCAGACCTGAGAGCTCGTCCTCATCCGCGTCTGAGTTTTGACGCTTCGACCTGCTCCTCGTCCTTTGCAGGCACTTAGAGCCCGCTGTCCGGATGCCCGAGATTCGTGTATTGCCTTTCACGATGCCTTGGTAAATTGCTTTTTGAATTTCGTAAAAGCGCACACTCACACGGGGAGGGAAAATTGACAGACGGGGAGCGGTAGCGGGGAAAATCTTTTATGGTTTTCTCTTGGCTGGACTCATTTTTATTGTTGGCCCGTTTTGTTGTCACCAACTGTTCGGCGTTTCTTGCCCTCGGATCCTTTGACATTTGAATAGTTCATTAATTTCGCAAGAGAAAGAAAAATGTGTATAAAATACACTCACATTGTCGCGTTGGAAACTTTGAAAGTCGCTTTTCTATGCCCGGTTTTCTTTTGTCCCCGCAGCCTTTGTTGCTGTTCATCAATGTGAAAGGTAAGGTAAGCCGGCAGTTCCTCCAGTTCCACGTCCACTTCCAAAACCCACTTTGAAGCCCGAAATCCCGTTCCGTGCAACAGTTTCAATTGAATTGTGCGTCGCTCCATGGAGCGAAGTGCTCTCCTTCATTCATTCACTCATTCACTCAGTCGGTCAGTCAGGCATTCAGTTGGCAGTCAGCAACACTGGAAAAAAATGAAGAAGAAACGTTTAGGACATGGCTTGGACTGGAATAAAATACTTGAAATACCACTAATGCTTTGCTGCAATGAATATTTCCTTGTTTGCAAAGACATTGGGTACTTTTCCTCTCAGTGTCTTCGCCTTAGTTACTAGTCACTCAACAATGGACGTGCAGTTTTCGTTTGTTCGCCGCTCATTAGCATTTCTTTTTGGACCACTAAACTGCTTTTCTTGCCAATTTTGGGCGACAGGAACTGGACGCTTGTCTCGTCCCTAGCTTTGGCTAATGGGATCGGATCGGATCGGATGTGCTGCGGTGTTTGGTGTACCTTCGGCTAATTGTGAGGTGCTCTCAGATTACCGGAAGTGAATTGCATTGCACCATGATTGCTAATTAACATAAAAGGACATGGGATAAAAAGCAATGAAGGCTGTTTGTTCCCTATACATATGTACATAAATATAATCAGCTAATAGTAAATACATCACAACTGGATGAGGTATTAATGTTTCATTCGGTGACAGCGTGCAGTCAAATAGTTTTGGATATCCAAAAACACTTAGAATTGATTACTGAATTGATTATAATGGTGCAATCTTTTATTAAGACTTATTTCTATAGCATAACCGTGTTGAGAAAAAGCTATTAGAAATCAAAACGGAAAAGTTTATATATTGCACAGACCTCGCGGTTGATTTGCTTCTAAGCTGTATTGAAGTTAGCAATAATGAATACTTTCCGAGGGTCCCTGAATTGCGCTGGCAGATGTTTGTGCATTCTGTGAAAACCCTGCGATTATGAAAGATATGTTTCAGAGATATGTTTACTGCATATTCAAGACAAGTTCGAAAAGATGATCCTCCCCCTGAGGATTGCCGGCCTCCATCTGTAGTGTCAGCTCGTTCCGTAACTAATTCCCAGATTAATGCATTCGAAAGAAAATGTTTATCAGCAGGCTCATACGAAACCCGGCATTTCGTACTTGCAACATACACAACTCATTTCGGGGAAGCGGGACTCAATTCTTCTAGTAACTCGGAGGCAACGTGAACAAATTACACTTATTCGAGTAATCGGCCTTTCTGCACAACTAAGCAAACAGCTCGAACAAAAACAGCCCGAAAGTAAAAACGCAGCCGGGGAGAATAACAAAAAACACATATTCTGGGGCGGTCAGCTCGAGTTTACCAACTAGGTTGGGTTTCCCAGAACCCGATCCGAGCATCACGTACAACAACGACGACAATAGACCGCAGGCTCGAGATAGGAGCTCTCATATCTATTACGGTTTTACTGCTTCATTTTTTAATGGGCGAGAACAGGGAACACAGGGTTGTCCGTGGGGACCTTCGAGGGCCAATCTCCAGTCTGCCATCTCCATGTGGCCGGTTCTCATGTTGCCGCTGCTCAACAACAAAGATGATTATGTATTAATAAATGTACAATATTCGCCCGGGCTCGCGGGGAGCAGCGCCATAAAAAGCCGAAATGTAGTTAAAATAACATTTTTGGGGCCGGGGGCGTGGCAGTGCGTGAGCTTAGCCCATTCACTTCGAGTCCCAATGCCCCAGCCCAAAATCGCTCCCTCTCCGTCCGGCGCATTCCGAGAATCTTCTGGTTTCGCTGACGATTCGGCATGAACACCAAACTGGGCAATGAATGAGTTTCGGCTCTACTTGGGTTTTGGCTCCTTGCCGTCCTGGGTTGGGTTTGCTTCTGTCGCCGCACATCTCTTTGTTTCAGTTTTCAGTTTAGTTGCGTTTTTTAGTTCTTGTTTTGTTTCGCCATGACCGAAAAACACACAAAAAGCGCACGTATCTGGAAGATACCTCTGACTTGTATTGCTCTTTCCAAATATAACTAATGTTCTTTTACTAATTTTATTTTTATACTAAATTTGAAAGCCAGCAGGATCTCAGGTCATGTATATAAAAGAGTAAAAATTAACTCTTTAAAGAATTAAACTTTCCAGTCACATCCGTATTTTTCTAATATTCAAAACCAGGGCATAGTGACCTACCTAAGATGTTGTCTCGAATTATTCCTGCTTCGATCGAAGAACATGATTTCCTGCCATTCTCTGAGGATCGCCGAAAGATCTAGGGGAAATCCCTAAAGAGCATATCCAATTCGATGACATCCCCGTGAGCGGCTATTCATCTTGTTTTCGACTTTATTGTTCTCAATGTTGACAAGAACGTACCGAGGACGAGGACGAGGACGAGAATGGGAATGAGAATGGGAATGTGGATGAAGAGTAGGTTGAGGATGAGGACAGGACGTGCTCTGGCTCCTCTGGCTGGTGGTGATGTTGTTGTTCAGGGGAAAAATGTTCCAAGTTTTCTTTGAACAATCCACTTTGAAGGCATAAATTATGCCTTCAGTTTTCACTGTGCATGAGCTGTTGGCTGTCAGCTGTCGCCTTGTCCCTTGTCCCTCTTACCCCCTCACCGCGGATAGCCACCCCCTGTGCAGTCACAAAAGCTTAACTCGCTTTTGTGCAAAAAGTTTTCGGGCTGGCAGAAGAAAACAATCTTCAAGGGTTGTCTGACAGACCGGCAGACAGGCTGGTCGGGTATGCCCCGCTCTTACCCCTCCTTTGGGGCCTCGCTCTGTAATTAATTTGATATGCAACGAAGCGTTTTTGAAGTTTATATTGTTTGTCTTACTCGAATACGCCCGAGTGTGCGTTTGAGCCGGACTGCGAGTCCTCGACCCGGAGAACGGGTTGAAGTGCCTTTCGGTACTCGAAAATTGCTCCGCGGACACCAATCTACACGGAGAACAATCGGCGGCACAGACAAAAGAACCGCTTTGGAAGTGATATATCTGGAATGTTTGGGGTTCCTGGTTACATTTTCCCACCATGGATTTTTCTTCAGTGCAAGCTGCCTCTGCGATAATGCTCAACTCATCTTGGGCTCAGAAATATTTATATGCTTTGATTTATGCATGCTGAACTATTTTCGTGCCTGGCCAGACAATAGTTGTCCATCCATAGCCATAATCCCAGCCCGGTTTTTGAGTTCAGTTCGGCTGAGTCTGTTTCAGTTGGGCTTCTGTCGAGTTGGTCTCAACCGGAACACTTGTGTTCTTTGTTGTGCCCAGACTTTGATGAGGCTCGGTGTATTGAAACTGGAACTCGTCATTGTTATGCATATTGTACAATTGTTATGTGAAATTTATATTGTGCACACACAATACATTCGATTGTCTGAGCTACTTCTTAGAAACGTGGTTTACGAGTATTTTTCATGACACAAATTTTCAATTAAGGCCCTCCAAATGCCACAATCGAGGGGAGAAAGATGTGTGCCTTTATCGCAGAGGTGTGGCTGAACCTCGGTTGGTGGAGTTGGCTATGCCATGTGGAGGAGCGTTTGATTGATTCGAATTCTGATAGATGATTCAAAGTAGTCAGCAGGTAAAGTTTTGCCCAGGTAAAAGCTTTCCTAAGGGCTTGTTTAGCGGGAAGGTGCTCACGACCTGCTGCTTTAAGGGATCGAATGAGACTAATAATTTTAGGCGAATAAATTGAGATTATCTAATTCAAGATCTGCAAGAAGTTAAAGTGATTGGGCCAGTATTTTACCTGTCTTGATTTTATTGTAAAATTGATTATTTTGTAAGCGACTAATATATTCTTTAATAACAATTAAACATAAAATCATTCTGCATTTACTTTGATTTATGTATATAGTACATACTATATGCTATATACTATATATATATACTATATACATACACTTTCTAACTGGCCCGCTGTTTTCTGCTGTTTAACTGCTTAAATTTTTAGCAGAACTTTCAGACGAACAACCATTGTTTTAAGTTTGAGTTACTTCATTGAAGTAACCCCATTAATTTGCCTCAATATCTAAATTTCGTCATGTTGCAGGCTAATGGAATTCCTCCTTAGTTTCGTCATCATTGCCGTAAAATATTCATGCGCTCGTGACTCCGTCACTTTGGCCGTGTCGAAAAAGGCTTGCAAAGTTTCCGGAGCTATGTATGTACACACACATGGCGATGGCGATGGCGATGAATAAGAGGAAGGCAGTGCCCAGGGCCAAGAAAACTTCCCGGCCCTTGGTTCCTGGCCAGCATTGTTGTACCAAGTGTTTCATACTCCTGCCTTGTGGCAGCACAATCATCCATGCAGCATATTCTACAACAATAAAGCAGCTACAGCAGCGGCAACAAGGTGAAAATGTGCCTGGCACTTTTGTATTCCTTGCGGAAACTCACACAAATGTGGCTAAAATAATACATTCCACAGTAAGCCATTATTACGGAGGGGGCACGCATGCTGATTTAAAATCCTATATACATAAGCTCGAATAGTTCGTAAGGCCATGAGGCTAAAAGTGACACTTCAGTTTGAGCAAGCCGATAGCTAAGTTAATGAGCTGTGTGCGCAGGAATTTAGAATTAACCTTAGTGGAGCACATACTTTCATGATTCCAGCCTCCATGCTCCCCCCTGCCTTTTGAATTCCACGTAGGCCCCGACAGTTCCCCATACCTATGGGTATATACCTTGGTGGGTGCTCTGCCCCATTTGTTTGAGCAAGTGCCGGCAAACGACCTCGAGCTGCACATAGCACACTTGTGCCGAATCCAGCGTACATACGTACTCGTACTACCACCCAGACTCGCCGGCTCCTCGTCTTTGTCTGGGTGTTTCAGCCGGAGTCTCGGTATGCGCATAACGAGCTTCAAACTATCCACAGCCCACCCCATGCCACCCACACCCACACCCATTCCCACTCCCACTCCCACTCCCACTCCCAATCCCACCGATGTCATCGGGATGGCTCGGCTTAAGTTAATTACATGCCGGTCGACGCCTCGTTGCATAAATGTGTGACCCTCTTCTGCGGGCGAGCTGCCGTCTCTTTCGCCGAACTAGCCCCGTCTCTCTCGGCTCGCCCGTCCAGCTGAGCGGCTTGGGCCGCTTTACAACTGTTGGCCATCGAAACGACCTTCCCAAAATGCGGCGATTGTTGCTGTTGCTGCAGCGGCTTCCTTTGTTTTCCGGCTGCTCCTGTGACACGCCTTTCTGCTGCGCAGGCGCTGGCCATTCAGCGGAGAGCCGAGAGAAAATCGGGAAAAGCGGTGTGAAAGTGCGCAGAATCGCTCCCTACGGCACTGGCGAGACTTCTGCGGGGAGGGGTGAACCCACGGGAGCCGTCGCTGGCTTCCAGTGAACCTGAAACCGAAACGCCGACTGTCTGCGCTGGAAGTGAAAAGCAGGAAAACTCCGGCAAGGCGTGGCGGTGGGCGGTGGGTGGTGGGTTGGTGGGGTCGGAAGGTAGGTGGGCGGGGGCTGACGGTCTGGTCTGGCTCATGAAGTTACTCAGACATGCATAAAAATGCCGGTTTTATTATGTCGTTAGGTTCAGTTGAGCGTCTGCATGTGTGGGTGCTCTATAAGTATCCGTGAGGTTGTGCCTGTATCCGTATCTGCATTAGTATCTGTATAAGTTGGTCGCTGTGTAGCTGTGTAGGACTCCTTTAAAGGCGCGACCTGAAAATAAAAGAAAACGGGAATAAGAAAAGCTGCTTTTATGTGCATGCCCCTCGTTTGGCGAGGCAATTTGACTGAACTTCAGGCTGCCTGCTATATAGACAGATATACTCGTACGTATAGATAGTTAGTTGCAGCTCTGGCAAGCAGGGCATCGTAACATTTTCGGACCCAACCCTTTTGGCCATAAACGAGCTTTATGTAACACTCGCCCACGGCATACATAAAATGATATATAAAAACGTCTCCCACTCCGAGTTCTCCTGGTTTTATTTGCTGGCCTGCATCCTTGGCCCCGTCGAAAAGAGAGGGCACGATTTATGTACACGTAGATCGTGGATGAGCCTGTTCTTGTGTATGTACAATTTTGAAATATGCTTGTGACTAATTTAATTTATTTGCCATTGTTGTTCGTGAATTGCGGGACTTCCTCTGCTCCTCTAGGTTTTCATTGTGCTCAAAATTCCTCGCAGCACTTTGTGTCGCTGCTGTTTGGGAATTGCCCTGCCATTGATTTCATTTCATTTTTCTTTCCGTCGTTTTTATTGGCCTAACGAGCTACCAAAGAGCTGTGTGGGTGGTGGGTGGTGGGTGGTGGGTCGCGTCTACGATGAATCTCCGCCCGTAATATATTGGTATAATTTTGTCATAAAAATGAAAACTTTTACAATTAGGATTTCTGGCGTTTTATTTATGAGCCCTAGCTCGCAGCGCGTGGGATGCTCTACGCTTGGCAATTTGTTCAATTGCCGGCGCCCTCGCAAAGGCGACTGAGATATATATTCGAACATATTCGTACATAAGCGGACCTTCGAGTGAATGCGATGCGCTCGAAGGAGCTGAGCAGAAAAGCTACGGATGACGTCCATGACGCTACGGAAATCTTGACAAATTGTCAACTTGCCAGACAGTGAAGAATGGAGAACACCACAATTCCACTTATAGGCAAACTTCCAGAGTGCAGAACCATTTAGCACATTTTAATTAATATCTATATCTAAAAATCGTGACTTAAGTCGAAAAGCACAAATGATATAACAAATTATTACTGCGGGAATCCATTTAAAATGTGGGATACAGCTCACACAGATGTATAAATAATTCGATTGCGTTCTTAAGCTGATTTTGAAACTGCGCATGATACATAACATGCATAACAGGCCAAAGAGATTCGTTCTGGCCATGTCAGGCAACCATTGAAGTGGCCATTGAAATTCCGGCCGGAGGCAGCAGCGACTTCTATAAGCATCGGGCTTATATAATTCAATTTGGTTTTATTGTCCTACCGAATTATTGTATCACAAAATATTTTCAAACGGCATTTATCAAAATTTCCAATCTCTGGCCCCCACAACTGGGTGTGTGTGTGTGTGTGTTGGTCCATTGATTTTGGCCGTAGTGCATATCCAATTGCCCCACCCCGCGCGGAAACACCCACACGACCTTCACAGTTTGTGCGGCCAAAAGCGGCGAAATATATGGCCGATAATTTAGTGTGCGCCAATGCCAAATATGCAAGCTGCAAAAACCGGCCAAACTATACGGCAAAAGTCAAATCTAATCCAAAACCCGTGGGCAAGACCAAGCCAACGTGATAAATTCAATTGAACCGGGGGGAAAGGTGCCATTGAAGTGAACATGGCAGAAAAAGGAGAAAAAGCCGAAAGCATTGAAATAAAATAAGAAGTGCACATATAAGTAAAATGCAATTTTTAATTCCGCTCCGCTATGTCTGTTGACACAAACTAATTTATGGCATTTACACGACAACAACAACGCAACAACGCAACAACAACAAAGCGGCGCAGCAACATTTTTGCACATCAACAATTTCCATTGCCCGCCGCGGCAAATTAGCCAGCAACAGCCAGTAATGTTTTTCTCCTTTTAACTTTATTTTACTTTTGTTTTTTGCTGCGGCAGCCGCGCGTATAAATTTCGCAACTGCAGCAAAGGAAAGAAACTGCAAGAGATTTGCCTGCAGTTGCAGTTGCAGTTGCGCTGCTGCATGTATCTGTCGCTTGTTTTCTGCTTAAATTATAGACATTTGACTTGGCTGCGACTGCACAAACAACCAAACAGCATTTGGCATGCAATTTTTCTTGCTAATTTGCATGACAGTCGCTGGCGCATATTTTTCTCTCACAGCGCCTGGGAAGTTCTGGGGACAACTTCCTTGCAACTCGGCTGCGATGCTGCCCCCCGTACTTGTAATTAAGCAATTTATTTGCCACCGCCTGCTGTGGACGAGCAACATTTCCGGCTTGACTAAGCTCGAGTGGAAGGGAAAAAACAAATTCTGAAAAATATTTTCGATTGATCGCAGAGCAGGGCGACTGCAGCGGAAGGGAGCACTGTGCAGCGGATGTGACCATTTGGGCTCTGCCACATGGCAGCAATTAGCTACTTGTGAACAGGGCGTATGCGCAATGTCTTGTAGATAATAGTTGATTATATCCTGAGAGTGCGCAAACTAAAATTATTAAATATAAATTAAATTTAAAAATAAACTTATAAATGAAATATATGTCGGATTATATGGAACTCCATTCTTTTTTGCTGTAGCTAAGCGTGAATACATTAAAAATTTAATTTCATTCGTATACCATGCTATACTATACCACAAAAATTATATATCACGGGTGTCACAGAAAGCACCGGGCTTGTTTATATCCTTTATAAGTTGTGTGCTGCACAGAAGTAGGTTTTCAATTTTGTTTGGCTTCAGTTATTATAGAACAATTGATTTGTACAAGAAATGTTTCTTATAGCAACTCTCTGACTGACACTCAACGCTTGAAAAGTCAATTGGGAAATGTTGAATTCAAATCGCCAAATTTCGAAAACGATTCCTTAACCAGACTGTCAGCTATTGAGGAGCTCTAGGCACACAAACTTAGAAAAGAGATTATATTAAGGTTTATCTGGTACATTATGCTAAGCTATTCATTAAAAGAAAAACAGTCATAGACACAAGTACTTCTGCTGTATAGCAGCTCATTTGAAACAAACTGAAGAAAATAAGATCCCTTTGAACCTATTTTTTGAGCACCAACACAGTGTTGTTGATTACCAAATAGTTGGTGTAGAGCACGGTGTTTTGGGATTTTCTGTGTACGTAATAATTCTCTTATCGGAATGGAACTTCAAAGCTGATATTATCCGTGGATTTTGCCCGTTTTGTAGGCTTTCAAGCTAATAGCAAACTCAAGTTCGCATAAATTAAGTTGTCTGGAAATATCCTGACCAGCCAAGACACCAAGTATCCAGCTGCGGAACTTTTCCTCCCCGGGATGTTAGTAGCAGCTGCAGTTGCAGGACTCGCTCAAAGGACTGCACATGGAAAATGGAAGGAAGTGTGCGTTCGGGGAAACTTCTTGTGGCCACTCCCAGGATGACGACATGGGCTTGTTTGCCAAGAGCCAAGACATGGCTGTAACTTTGTCGTGGCTGCCACTTCCACTTCCTCCTCCACCTTCCGTCTTGGCAGCCATGTCCTCATTGAGCTGTTCGCCTAAGTGGGCGACTGTGTGAGTGGCAGAATTCAGATTCCTCCGGCTCCAGTCAACATTCATGTCAATATTGATTTTTCATTGCTCTTGCCAGCGACAGCAGCAATGGCAACAGCAACAGCAACTACAACAGCAATAATAATAATAAAAAGCGTAGAGCAATATAATTGGAATTTGAAATTGGAAATTGGATATTTGCAACAAAAAAGAGAGCAGCAATGCGAAGAAGTCGCACAGCAGCAGCATATTTTATTCGATTATTTATTCAATGAGCGTCGCTCTGTTTGGATTTTATTGTGTGGACGAATGGACGATGGGGAATGGGGAATGGGAATGGGCACATGTATGCCATACATGAGTGCCCGAGTGTCCGCACAAAGGCCAATTCAATTTAAAGCAGAAACAGCACGCGGACAGACTCCATGGACTGCTGGGTACACTTGAACCAAGGTGCACCTGCAACGCTCAGATATTGTTCGCAAATTACAGATTGCTTAGTGGTAGTTCCTATTGCTCCAAAAAATAGTTGCATACCTAGGTATATCCAACCAAAATTAAACTCTATCTTAAACTAATAAATATACTGCATCAATAGCTGCAATGCAATGTATGTAGCATGCTACTTTAGCCCCAAAACTAATTGTGCATTATTTCTCTGCGTGTAAATAGTCCGTCAAGAGACAGAGAGAGAGAGAGAGATAGGCAAGAACTTTGACCAGACAAAACGCAAATAGCTCAATTTAATTGCACAAAAACTGGGCTCGAACTGAAACTAACAGCCAAGTCTCTGGCCGGCCAAGTTAGCGCTGCTCGTCGGCCAAGTAAAGCATGGAAATAAATTGGAAAAACATTTACCATCGCCTGATCGATGGCCACTGACGAGTGCCTGTCCCACCGCCCACTGCCCACTTGGCTGAGTAAGCTGGAAATGGTCGAGTGACCAACTGGTTTGGTCTTTGAATGATGGCGAGTTGGACAAACATCAATAAGCGGCAGTGGCAGCAGCAGCAGCAGCAGGAGCACAAGCAGCCGAGTGTTTATATGGAAAATATAAATCAAATAATGGCGCAGACATTAACAAACAACGCATGTGGCACGGCAGACATCCAGATGATTATCGGCTCACAAAGGTCTCGATGTGTATTTAATTGCAGACATTCCACGTCCGGTGTTGCGGTTCGGGGATCGGAGGGCTTGTAAGTGCCTAGAGTATCTACCAGGTTGCCGTTTCCACAGATCTCCTTTTCAACGAGGGTGCAACGTCAATTCGATTTAATTGCACACAACTATGTATTGTGCTTGGTACGAGGAAAGCTTAAAGCCGGCGAAAGAGGCTATAACCAATAATGCTTCGAGCAAATCAAGCCAGATTGTCTTGTAGGTATGCCTTGGTCTACATTATTATGCATCTTTAAGTAATAGGCTTGCTGACCTCAAATCGCAACAGTTTTTCAGCAGACTAAGAATATAAATTTAAGTATTTCTGCTTAAGTTTTTTATTTCAGTCTTCCGTGCTTATGTTGCAAGCCACCATTAAGATAGAAATAAAAAGCAAACTTCCAAGTTACGGCCTTAAACATCTATTTTTTGGCAGCTCAAAATTCCTTGCAGCACAGTGAGTCCATTTAGAGAGAAAATGACTGCACATCGCGGTTGCCTTATTGATTACCCCATATGAGTTGCACACATTTTAATCAGAAATTTACATCAGTTTTAGGCGCAACCTAAAAAGCACCCGGGATGGCTGCGAAAGTCTGGGATCAATTGCAGCACGAAATGCCCGATAATTGGCCAATTGCACTGGGATTGGGACACCGCGCCGATGAAAGACAATGCGGCGTAATGCTAATGCTTGCAGCGCCGGCCCACATGGGTTCGCCATGGTTACAGATGTAGCTGCAGCCATGGTGGGTTGTGGATCAGTGGATCGGCGGATCGGCGGATCGGCGGATCGGCGGATCGGTGGATTGGCGGATCGCAGCACAAGCCACTTAACGAGGTCGGACCCATAGCAGCACGTAGCCATTAGCCATATAATGCGGCGGGCAGCCAGCCGAACATTTGGATTACAACGAAACCTCGAAAACGAGACCAAGCTAATATCAAGTATACGGGCTGTTCGCCGCTTATCGGCCCGTTGTTGCGGTAATTATAATGCGCCATAGTCACGCCAGACACGCTGCATAAATATTTAAATGAAATAATAACAAATGCTAGAAGTAAATAAGGCAGCAACTGTAAAAATAATACGTAATGCCACAAAGGCGCACACGGGCAAATATGAGCCGCCGTCGAATTCCAATTCCAATTCCAATACCCCAATCGACTTTTGTTGCTGTGGGGAATTTGGAAACGAGTGGCTGCCGTGTCTGGGTTTTTGAGTGGCTCTCCGTGGATCTGGCCGTACTCCCTTGTCCTGGCCATCCTCCGCATCTGATACTCCGCTGCGGACGCCACTCCCCTTCGCATTTTATTTTAATTTCTGTCCCGGCTCGAGTTTCAAAAACCAATAATGCGGCTGCCATCAGCAACATCAACAGCAATGGCAAAGCGGCTACGACGACAGCAACATGGTGCACAACAAGCAATAAAAACGGCATAAAATTCAAAATGAAAGCTAAACGTCCACGCCGACCTCCCCGACACATATATATGGCCCCGTTCCCCGATGATCTGCTGTGAGCTGCATAAAAGTAAGTAATATCGTAAAATTACAGGAAATAAAATCGCAACGTAAATACGTGTAAGTGCGACAGTCAGCCAACTTTCCCAGCTGCTGAAATTGGCAGAAAAATTATGGCAAGAGCGGGGGGAGCGAAGGGACCTTTCTGGGGAGGGCAGCCCATTAAAGTTCAAGTTGGACATTACAGGGCCATATTCTGGGCCAATGTTTTGGAAAATACTCGTATATAATGCCCGTTGCCATAAATGTGTTTTCGGGGGCTGTTGGCCCGCAGAGCTTCCTCCTCCGATAAAAACAAATGAGATAACTTTGCCGAGCCACCCGAGCGGAATACGCAAGTTCAGAGTTGCAAAGTGGCAGATATAAAAGCGTTTTCTCCCAGCACCTTTCTATCAACTCACAATTTCAAACAATAAGAAACTAAGGATTTCCCATTTGGAATTATAATGTTGTAGTACTCTATGGACAGCCGACTCTTATCGAACATGTCAGCCAGGCTTAGGCTCTTAAACGTGGCTTAAACAAGCCAGCCTACTTTTTGCGCTGGTCCAACACCCCTAAGCCCATAAAGTTCGTTGCCAATTAAAGTTTTGAATGTTTTAATACATGTGGAGCGAGTCTGCGGACCAATAAGATAAACAACTGCATGTTGTGCATGGATATTTCTTCTGAAGCAACTATGAACATCTGCACAATCGGCAGTTGCAGTTACCGAGTGTGTAGCCCCATAATCATTTCAAACGGCAAATTACGACGGCGGGGAGGGGTTGCAACAATTGCAACAGCAGTTACAGTGGCAACAACAATTGCTGCCACATGAGCGTACAGCAGGCAATGAAATGGGCTTTTAATCAATTTCCGGTATTAAAGTCTAGCCAAACCAAGCGACCAGCCAGCCAAACAATCCCACAGTTGTGTGCCCATTGTTGGTCCTGCTGGCCGTCATTGTTGTTGTATTTAATTAACAAACAATTTATATTCATAAGCCCCAATCGCTCACATGCAAATGCACAGACGACTTGGGAGTGGAGCAATCACTCCGCCGAGTTGTGATATGCGAAGTGCAGATACCCTTTGTGGTACTGTACAGAGGCGGAAAATAAAAAAGCACCACCTATGATGATTTATACACTTCGATTAGGTAAATACCATTAACGATAAGCGGAGTTAAACATGAGCCCTGTAGTTCGACGAAATAATGTGATATTATACTGTCATGCATTTTGAAATATTACGTGTTCGATTGAACTTCGCGATGTGGCTGCAATAAATATGGCAAGAAACCTAAATGTGCATGCTACAGTCGCAGTCACATATGTGATTGTTTAGTAAGCTCTCACATCCGTAAGTCAATGCTTTCTTGACCCTCGGAGTAACTGGGCCCTTGTGTAACGCAACGTGGCAGTGGAAAGGAGCACTTGCCACAACAGAAGCGCCAGTGCAACGCAACAATATGGAGCTGATTGGGGCGCCCCGCCTTCTGACTGCACATTTCAGATTTGACGCCGCCACGTGTTGGCACAACACACTCGATTGGATTGCACACGTCGTGCATCCTGACCACCACTGAACGCTGGCCACGGGATGTGTGAATGCACCGTGAAAAACATATTTTAATTGGCTTGAGCAATGCACCGTACTTTGTTGAACTAGACTGGTCTCTTGCCCCCGAATAACGCGTACCTGGAAACATTGAGTTATAATTTTGTGTGATCTTCCTCCTCCGTCGCCCTGACACCCAATTAACCCCTGCATGCGCATCAGCGATTCTGGAGCGGCACCTGGCAGCTTGGCAGCTTGGAAAATCATTAATTAGGCGCGGCCAAACACAGGAACCAGAGAAACGCACGAGAAATATTATAATGAACACGCAGGTGGGGGGGTGTGCGCAAAACGGCGCCCCCCAACTAATTAGCAATCTTGGCTAAGAAGTGCTTGGCGGAAAAGACCAGTCAGGGGCACTGAAAAGACATTAGGAGGCAAAGACATGCATCAGCAAAGCGACAAGGTCGGTAGAAGGCTCGAAAAAGGCTTAAGTGAACAACAAAATAGTTTTTATATATATTTTGGCCAACTTCTTGTGCCGCATTTACATGGCAGCTGACATTTGTGTCAGTGGAATATTTAAATGGCGATTATGAACGTCCATAATCGGTGACGCAAAGCACTCACCGAGTGGAAAGCAGCCAACATTGTATGGCTGCAAATTGCACGAGAACGAATATAAATACGAGTGCTTACACATTATGCTCTGCGGCAGATTCAGTCTAACCACAAACTCATTACGGCCCATTCTCTCCGGCCCGCCCCTCCACCGCCCCTACTCCTCCTCTTTCCGCTTTAATGACAGACGAATATTCCGCATAATATAGACATTTTCTACGGCCCCGACTTGGCCAAGTTGAAGAACCGATGAGGAGACAAAACCGAGCCAGCTGAATTGCGACCTGGCAGAAACCACAAAAACTTGCCTTTGGTTATTTTGTGTCTGGCATTGTCATTGCGGCTGCTGCTGCTGCTGCTGCTGCTGCTGCTGCGGCGATGTTGCTGCTGTCACGGCTGTTTTGCTGGCCAAAACGTGCAATTAAATGCTGTATAGCTTCTATAGCTGCCGCTGCCATAAGCCATGGTCCGTACACAGAGAATTACTATTTGAAAGGCTGCCAATTAATTAGGAAAAATTCAAAGAAACGATCATTACCTCAAATACTTATACATTGTACTCGGCAGTCGAGAAGAGCAATTGCAAAGTAGCTCGCTTACAGAGGGATTTCAAACACCATACTATACTTCGAAGAATCACTCCTTCTAGATCCACGAAAATCGAAATCATATTTACTTCGAGATTAAGCAAAGCTCTTAAAATTATACTCGCCTGAATGACCTTAGCAATTTCCAAAGCAGACATTTATGTTCTCTAAACACCTCCATTAAATTGTTTGAAATTCTCAGAAAAAAACCGGAAGATATATATTAAAAATAAAGATCCGTTCTGTCGTTTTTAATGGGCTTGAACCCAGACATAGCTCTTTGTTTTCTAGTTGAGTGGAAGTCCATTTGACTCGTTCGAAAGATTATTCATAGGCTTGATAGATCTAATAGGAATAGACCCATGATAAATATTCAGAAGTTTAAATAAATGCTTCACATTTTCAGTTTCTCTCTCTGTAGGACAGTGGATGCAACTTATTGGCAGTTGCTTGCCAAATGCAATGAATGAAAATTGCACAAAAACAAAGGCAGAGGCCAGAACACAATTACAGCCAGCGGAGGCATTCACCAGGCAAATTATTGATTGGCAACCACAGAGATGCATTCCGCCGAGAAACCGAGAAAGATACGAAGATACACAGATGCAGAAGTGCAGCATCGGTCGGCACTCACTAATGATGATGACGCCGACCACTGGCCGACCATATTGGCCATTGGCCACTATTCACTCTCTTTTGGCCGCCATTGACATTGAAATCTGGCAATTTGCAGTCTTTGCAATTAGTTTTTATTTCTTGGCCGAAGCAAACACCTCGCGCATCGTCGCGAGCATTTTCGAATAAATTTCTGTTCAGGATCGGAGCACGAGGAATTTCCGCGGAAATCATCCGGTATGACAAACGGTGGCAGGTTGCATAAGTTCCTATAAAATGTTCAACTTTCCCATACCTCGAGAGCCAGCTTCAACTGCAGGCAGTGGATTGCACTAATGGCCAGTGGATTATTTATACGCGTGCATTTCTAAAGTTCAAATTTGCCATTCGTCGAAAGTGTATTCTGTGCATTTGTGTATTTTGCCCATTTAGCACGTCTATAAATAGCACCCGCTCCTCACTCGCCGGCGATCATCGAGTTGGGGCTTTGGGTTTCTGGGCCCCGACCCCTCCTGCTCTCCTTCATGCAACTGCGACTGTCATTCGCCCCACAAGTGGGTCACATCGTCATCGCCGCAGAGAAGCCTTGCTCCACATTGCCCACTGTTCTCGCTTCCGCTAATCTCGAGCCAAACTGCGGCAAGCGAATGTATTTATATATATATGCATGCAGGGCATGAATGCGGCACAAGTGGCTGGCGGTCTGCCTGTGGCTAATACCCAAGGCATATGGCTGCACTGAGAGAAATCGTGGCATGCAATAATCAATGATCACCTCAGAAATCCAAACTCAAAGCCTGCGAGAGCTTCATAAAGATTTAATCGTAAATTTTAAATTTTCGTGGGGCTGCCGCATTTATTTTCGGTGTAAAGCGATGGTAGATCTTATTTTCATGCTACAAGCTACGTCTTTTCAGTTTTCCAGCCGAGTTCATGCAAAAGCCAACAGCACTGATAATGAACAGGTTTATGCTGATTGCTCGCCTTCCTTTTCCACCTTTTGCCGCTTTCTGAGACTCTTTGGAGTGTTTTGAGTGTCTGTGCGTAGGCACAAACTTTGGTGCCCGTCCCCGGCCAAGTTCCATTCCCAATCCCTGTCACATTAATCACGGCAAC
This sequence comes from Drosophila erecta, assembly GCF_003286155.1. Classification (NCBI taxonomy): domain Eukaryota; kingdom Metazoa; phylum Arthropoda; class Insecta; order Diptera; family Drosophilidae; genus Drosophila; species Drosophila erecta. The sequence goes on from NW_020825194.1 coordinate 27,443,266, forward strand.
ATTTGCCATGCAATTAACCAAATGAAGCCTGCATTTAAGTGCTGACAATGATGATTATGATGGGGACTTCGAGTTGGACTCGAACTGGGAATGAACTGGGAATGGGAATGGGACTGGGAGTGGGTCTGGGTCTGGGTCTGGGGAAATCGGCGAAATCATTAGGCTAATGTGGTTAGTTGAACATCGATAAGTGAGTGTGCCCCATGGGCAGGCGGCGATGTGACTCCGCTTAATGCGCATTTAATACCCCTTTGAGTCATTAGAAATTCAATCGAGCCGCTCAAAATAATTGACCCCCCCTCGGTTTCGATTCGCGACAGTCGTTTCTGGCTATTCATCAAACCCGAATCACAATCGAAATGCAATTTGCTGATTTTGTGATGGCAAATTGAAAAAAAAAACACTGCTACAAAAAGTATTGACGCAGACATTCATTGTCGGCGTGGCTTTTTTCCAGCTTGTCTTCTTGGCCAAACAGCCGTGAACAGGTTAACGAGGAAAAAGGACAAACCGTCAAAAGCATTCCGCCATAATTGAATTACAAAACTAATATCATACGCTGTTGTTGCCATCTTCGCGCAACAACAAAGCTGCACATCGCACTTTGAGCGCAAGTCACAGTAAAATATAACGCATACGCCACGTTGCGCGGCCAAGCGAAATTGAATGAATGGTGACGAAAGCTTCCTTGGAAGCGAGCACATTAGTCACTTTCTTTGCTATATTTAAACAAAAAAAAATTTAAGAGCTGCGCCTAATTCCAACATTTATATTTTCTACGAATTATTATATAAATATATAATTATAATTCTATTTTCCTACGAACTTTATTTTATGCTTTTGCATACTTCGTCATTCAGATTTCCGAATCTACTAAAAACTAAAATAGACAACTGTGATTCATATACTTACTTCTGTGTAGCCGTGATGTTTTGCAAGTTAACTGATATGCAGCAGTCATTAAAGAGCCAGAAAATGTGATTCTGCAAAGCTCGTGCCACTCAGTTGCGGCATTCGCTTTCAGGAACGGAACATGGTGGGTTCTTAAACAGCTTTTCAGCGCTTTTCGACCTGCGTTCGCCGCTTTTCCGGCGCCCCTTAACCCCACAGTGGCCATGCCGTCGGTTGGCTCGCCAATCACGCGTCGCAAACATGATTTATTTCGTCAATTTATGCCCAGAGTGTAAAACGATTTGCTGCCGTGTGTCAAACGAAATATTATGACGTGCACTATCACTTACGTGTGCTGTGCAGCCCTGGCAAGTGTGTGTGATGTGGGGGAGCAGTGGGCGTGGCACTGCACTTGGGGGAAGGTGCCCCACTGGACGCCAGACTCACTGAATTGGCATTCGCAATTTAGCAAAAAGGGAAATTACATTTAAATTGAATTGTAAACCGAATAAATTGAGGGTTTTTGGGTAGGCGATGGGAGGAAGTTTGTGCGCATTTGAATTGCCAGATATTCACGATTACCATTACCATTGAACGCAAATGGCATTCAACTCTTTCTGCGGGCTACTGTCTGTATAATTTTCCATATATGCATGTATTTGGGAAGTTATCAACCGTTACACAACCTTCCTGAATGCCTAACTGCATGCGCTTTCTCAAAAGTGAGCACGGCTGATAAGTTCCAGTCAATTAACTACGTTTTTACCACTGGACTTGAAAATTCGCACTTTTTGAACCACAATCACATTAAGGGTATATGATGATATAGTCGTCAGGTGTGTTGAGTGTATAATATATGGGGGCATAATCAACTTTTGCGATAAAGGACAATTGCCATTTGATTTGAGTTGTGTGTGCTGAATGCGGGCAGTCAATGCTGAATTTGTGTTTATTGTGACCACATCAAGTCCGGCAAACAATGTATTGGGGAGAACAATAAATAAAATTTTAATTTATTTAGGAGATGGAATATCCGACACAAAGCGGGCGGAAAACCAAACACAAAATTAAACCCGTATTTGTACTGCACACCGGCCAATCGCTGGGCAACGGGGAAGGCCAAGGGAAATTAAACATTTCTATTTAATCCCGTCATTAAAATTATTGAGCTGTGATGGGGCCTTTAAGGGAGCTGAAAACTGGAAATGTCGAGCGGATTGCGCAACCGCAAAATGCCGACTAATTAAATTAACTGGAAACATATGCAAAATTAGTGCAATCAGTCCGTTTCTGCAGAGCCGATTAATGATGTCTGAACTAACGGTGATTTAGGTGCAATTAAAGTGCAAATTCTCAAATATTTTTCTGCTGAGACGCCGCTCCCGTGCGATATGCAAATTAAGCAAGTGCCAACTAAGCTATCTATGGCCGAGTGCAGATACAGATACCCGTACCCACAAGACACCAGACACCAGATACCGAATTGCGAATCGCGAATTGCGAATAGCGACTACAAGATACCAGATACCAGACACCAGAAGCCAAAAGCCAGAAATCAGACGTTGCAATAGCCATCGCAACAATTTTTATCGCATGTGCATTTTCTTGGCCCACGACGCCAACGACGATAAATGCAAATCTTGACAGTTTTCTCTGAAACATTTTTATTTATTTGGGTTGCAGTTTTTCTGCCTGTGCTTTCATCCCCGTCTATTTTCTTGGCTTTAGTTTTCATTGTCTGCCCGTCTGGGTTTGCTATGGTTTTGGCAATTTCGCCATTTGGCCATTCGGAAAGCACGTTTCGTGCTCGCACATCCGCCGCGTTTGAATGACCATTTGTTGGTAGTTGCCGCTCTTAAAGATACAAATGTATCTAACCCACAGAGGAGAGCAGTATGCTAACTTCAGGCGTTTATCAGTACTAGCTCTAGTACTGCACCATGTTATTACTAAATAAATTAAGCAATTTCTTAACTTGCAACGAATGTTTATATAACCTAACAGATTTATTTTAAGGCTAATTTAAAAGCACTGAATTGTTACATGCACACCCAGATTTATATAGAATATTGGAGACTCAACTAGTCCTCGGAATTCATTATTGCGGAATGTTTATTAATCCATTATATCCATTTCACGGTGGACCACAGTTTCCGGTTTCGATCCGTGTACCCACCATGAAAGGTAGGGCGACTGGGGTTTTCTCGTCCGAGGCTACGGAATCACAATATCGATTGCTACTTGCCTTCTCATACATAATTCATTGAGGCCTGGTCGGGTCGTTTAATATGAAAGCCAATTAATTAAACTCTCAACAGTAAGCGTCACGACTAAAAGCTTAGAAATTACTTAATAAATTACTTTCATTAAAGCCACAAAGGAAAAGTCAGCGGACAGGGCACCCACTTCCCATTCCCCTTCCCTTCCCTTTCCGCAGCCCCAGCCACAACCTTACCCCTCAACTTCCCCTGGACGACACCGTCAGGCGTTGATTTATATTAATCGACCCGCTTGCAGAGCTCCAGGCATTATTTATTTCAGGCAGCAGCAAAAACAAAGCAGCGGCAAAAAAATATGCCAAGTAATAAATTGAATGAATCTACACATCACATGGGGGCTCGCTAAATGCACGGAAAGAAAAAGGGGTTCCGACACTAACTCTTTTCCTAAAATATCGAAATAGGTTATTATTAGGCTGGTAATGTTGTATCAGGTAATTGACACGGTAAGTTGGGACACAAAGATAAAAATACAATTACTTATAAATAACTAATTTGGTTAGCAATACATTTTCTTAGTGTATTCTTTCGATGTGGTATTTGGAAATTGATAAAGTATTAGTCTTGTAAATTTCTATCGACTTACCGAAATCTTTTTGGCACGCCCACAAACCGCCCAAAACTGCCACGACCGCTCTTTTGAAATATGAGTTGAAATCTTTTCATTTTATTATTTGTTTCTTCAATTTCTATCGATATACTAAACAAAATTTTGTCCCGGCCTAATCTAACTCCCACAAGCCGCCCATAACCCCCACGCCCACACTTTTATTGTACCCGTTACTCGTAGAGTAAAGGGTATACTAGATTCGTTGAAAAGTATGTAACTGGCAGAAGGAAACGTTTCCGACTACATAAAGCATATAATATATATAATGTATATAATATATTATATATTCTTGATCACAATCCATAGCCTTGTCGATCTGGCCATATCCGACTGTCCGTCCGTCTGTCCGTCCGCCCGTATGAACGTCGAGATCTCAGAACCTATAGAAGCTAGAAAGTTGAGATTAGGCATGCAGATTCCAGAGACATTGACACAGCGCAGGTTTGTTAAATGATGTTGCCACGCCCACTCTAACGCCCACAAAACACATAAAATTCTCACGCCCACACTTAAAAATTTTTTTTTAGATTTTTTTTATTTTATTATATTTTTTCCCCCACTTTTTACCGATATTCCAGAACATTTTGAAATGTTTTGTTTGCACTTCCACTAACTGAGTAACGGGTATCTGATAGTCGGGGAACTCGACTTTAGCATTCTCTCTTGTTACTAATATTTTGTTGCCCACATCTATCAATATGCCAAAAAGAATGTTGAACAATCTCGTTCGCACTCCAACTAGCTGAGTATCTGATAGTAAAGGAACTCGACTATAGCGTTCTCCCTTGTTATACCCGTTACTGGTAGATTAAAAGGGTATACTAGATTCGTTGAAAAGTATGTAACAGGCAGAAGGAAACGTTTCCGACTATATAAAGTTTATATATTCTTGATAAGAATCCATAGCCGGGTCGATCTGACCATGTCCGTCTATCCGTCCGTCAGTTCGAACGTCGAGATCTTAGGAACTATAGAAGGTAGAAAGTTGAGCTTAGGCATGCAGATACCAGAGACATTGACACAGCGCAGGTTTGTTAAATGAAAAAATTCTTCAAAAATTCTCTCGCCCACAATTTTAAAAATTTGTTTATTTTTTTTCATTGTAATATTTTTTTCCCCCCTTTTTATCGATATTCCAGAAAATTTTGAAATTCCTCGCTTGCACTTTCACTAGCTGAGTAACGGGTATCTGATAGTCGGGGAACTCAACTATAGCACTCTATTTTGTTTTTTATTTTAATTGCGTATGCCAAACCAACGATTCGAAACTGAGGGCAAACAAAAGAATCTCAAAGAAAAGAAAATAAAAGAGCATACACAATGTGCCACAAGATTTATTGGCCAAAAAAAAGGCCAAGGAAAATATTGGTATTCTTGCAGCCTAAGTGGGTTGGAGCATCTCCAGTGGGTCACCGGAAAAACACTCCAAATCAGCTGTCCCAAACCAGCTCGGGGTTAATTCGGGAGGTGAGCTTGATGTTGAAATGGCTCAGCGGAGTGGGCCAGGAAACTGCTGACTACAAAATGCAGTTGCCAGCCGGGCCCAGAAGAAATTGCCTCATGATTACGTCGAGCGTCTGCCTCTCCGTCCGTCTGTCCGTCCGTCAGTTCGCTTGACGGTCTGGGTCCGGGTCCGTCACGTCCATGTCGTCTAGCTGTCTCTTTGGGTCTCTGAGGAAACACAAAAGTTTCAAAATTTCTGCGCTATAAGCACGTGCCCGACTCTTTGCCAAAATTTCCCACCGCCCCCGGCATTTTACCGACTGTCCGTCCGTCCGTGTGCGTCCGCCCCCTTTTTGAAATTCACTTCATGTTAATTTTCTTTTCTTTGATTTTTCGCTTCCATTTTGGCTTGCCACTCGGTGTTTAATGTAATTCTTTAGTATTTGCCTTCGAAATGGGGTTAAGCTGACACAATACTGAATAGCCAATGGTGAATGCTAAATAGCAGGCACTGTGCAACCGAAATGGGTCAGCTCAAGCAGATATATCAGTGTAGCGGAAAATGTGCGCCCGGCAAGATCTGCAAAGTAGATCTGCAAAATAATATCTAAAAAATATATTAAAAGTACAATCTTTTGAAATAGTTATCTTGCCGCTTGCCTGTAGTATATTTTAAGGACGGCGCTGCCCCCATGAGAATTTTCCCCAATGTCGCTTCAAAAGCTAGTAATTACTATATAATTCCTGCTGAATTCACTAACACTCGGAATCTGCTTCATTGGTAAGCAGTTAATAATACTAAGGGACCGCCCATAAATTCTAATCGCAGTCCAGGAACGGAAACGGAAAAAAGGGCTCGGAAATTGGGTAGCTGCTCCAGTAAATGCACCAAATGCTCATACTTGTAATTTGAGAGATCCAGCAGACAAAGTCTGGACCCTACCCGCCATCAATGTAATTACGAAAACGGCACGCAGTCGGCCAGCCACACCCCTTCGCCCAGTTCCCCTTCGCCCAGTAATGACTACACCTCAAATTGCACAGGGGTTCACAAAATATAAATTTAAGCCCGAGGTTTTTTCCAGCGAGATATCAAAACGAAACAAGGAAACGATGACGTACCGAAAAAGACTCGTGGCTGGAAAACAATAACCTGAAATGGGAAAAAAGAAAATCGGACAAACAACCGAATTAACAGAACGCAGCAAAAAATATCTGGGAGGGAGGAACATAATGCGAGTTTAAGTGCATGAAATTACTGCCTGGGGTTTTGCTCATGAACGGATGGTTGCTTCGTTGGGATCAGGGGCGTACGGAGGTGTATTTGAAAAGGGGACTCGAAGCTGATTAAAAAATTAAATTTGGTGCATTTCTTACGATAATACAATATTTTAGGCATTAAAATGCTTTACCAATCTCTTGTACGCCTTGCGGAGTGCACATTTCAGCAGAGTGTGCCACTTAGTAACTCAGTCGAATATGAAGTATATATATTCTTGATCAGTATTCGTCCTACTTTCCGTTTCTTCCAGTCCGTTAAACGAGTCTATATATATGTACCTTCTTCGTTTTTTAGCTTTGTCTCATTTTATTCCCATTACTTTATACATATTATGTGCAATTATATATTATATTATATTATATATTATATTATGCAATATAAAACCCCTCTCAAGTAAACGCAGTACGTTCCTAGTTGGGACTTTCCTGGGTGCGGGGTCCTGCGGTCCTTCAAAACTGGCTGCACCCCTTGCCTCCCCATTTGTCCCACTAACTTTGAGTGCCGCGCCAGCTTGGTGACGATCTGAAATGAGGCATAGAACGCTGCACTTCATGGGCATTGTAGATAAATGCGGAAGTGTGTTGAGCCTGACATTTAAATCGCAGATGTGGTCGAACTTCTGATACTCGTGGTGAATTGGGCTCGCTGCCGGCCGTTCGCTTATCTGGTAATTGTTGATTTAGTGCTCGCTTTTTATTTCTGTGCGGTTCAGGTTCGATGCAGTGGAAAGGTGCCAGGGGCGGAGGGGTTGTTTGTTTGCCCGCCCGGTTCATTGTTCGCTCATTGACATCGCCCGTGGTTGTTGTCGTTCCCGGCGCGTGACAAATGACTCCGCCGTTGCATTCCACATTTTCGTATCCACATACATACACTCCCGAAAACTACGAACTCCCAAAGAAAACTAGTGTTGAAAAACAATAATTACTCATTCTGCGTAGTTTCCGGATGACAGTCTTTTTGAGACCCGAACAATTCTTCATTTAATTATTAAAAATGATTTCTATGCTCTTGCACTTCAGTTTACTATTTTGGGTAGAAGTTTGTTATCCATAAAGTTTCCAAGGCCAACGATTTTAAAAATTGTTTAAGCTTGTCGCACTTGCCTATATATCATGTCGTAGGGTGAACAAATAGTGTCATTCTGCCCTTTTTGGCGCTTTTTGAAAGATTCTACTAACTATTAGTGTGCACGTCACCAATTCAAATTTTGTTGCTTCGTTTTCAAATGATTAATGGCACAAGAAGTGCCGCAAGTCCCTATAGTCCGTATCCTATACCTAAGTATCCGATCAAAAATTAGGTTAGTAGCGAAAGGGTTGTTTCGATACCGTCCTATACAAAAATTAACCAAGAAGATACAAATATGGCAGTTAATTTCTGGCTGTGTGTCGCAGTATCCTCTTTCAAGAATTTAATTAAGCTAACTTCCTATCCAATTTACGGCGCGATTCGTTACATCACTTTCTCCAAGTGTATGGACTAAGTTGGGTGCCGCATATGGCTCTTTCAATGGGTGTCCGGGTCGCTCCGTGTCCCTGCCCTGTCCACGTCCTACGTTGCCATCAATCGAAAGTCAAGCGGCCTCCGAGCGGGCGGCGAATCAACAAATTGAACTGCCGCTGTTTATATAAAATATCTACATACTCGCATCTATCTATTGTTGCCGTTGGTCGTGGATGTGCGAGTAAGGCCTCAGTCGGAGTCGATCCCACGAACAGCACGACCATAATTGACAGTTGTGTCGGCATTTATTTATTTCCATTTTTTTAGACGAACTCAAAGGCAAACAAACACAGGCCAAGTGCAGTGAACCGGCCGCTAAATTTGGGCACAGCTTTTACTGTTTTACAGGGTTCAACGGAACCCCACGGGCTTCCACTCATCCGATGGTGCCGGTCACCAGATTGCCGTGAATTCATGGTGTTCCTCGGAGCTGCGGGGTTATTTGCCAGTGTAGGATGACTAGGTAGGCGCCCCAAACCTAAATGGATCGGGGAATGGGAATGGAGAGTGATTGAAGCTGTTTAAGCAATCTGGGAGTGCTGTCGACAAGCCCGCGGGACTTACATTCTTAAGTGAACTTGGCACAGATCTGGGCTGACTACCATGTTCAAGGTTCACCCGCTTTCCTGTCACAAAGACGGAGGTAACATAACTTATTTAGCTTTCTACTTAGAATTTATTTCCATTTCTCGATGGACCTTACTTAAGTTTCTAATCAGTTTATATACCGTCGTTATAAGAATATTTCATAAGAATAATAATTATTTATTTTTATCGATTTTAAAAGAGTTAATATGTGGGTATACTAAAGCATTATTAGCAATTTTGGATAAAGGATGAGAATTTCGTAAGGGTTTAGACATAGATTATGAGATAAATAACATTTATTATTTTTAAAATGCATTTTATAGCTTATCCCTTAAAATATTAAAATTATTAAAAATTTAATTAAATAATATAATTTAATAATTACATTTATTTCTGATAAAATAAATAAAATTATTCCTCATCGTAAACCAATAGTTACTGCGTAAGTGTGAAGTCCTTGGTATGTTCCTTCACGAGCTACATCTCGTCATCATTGATAAACTGTTAGAATAGTAATAATATTACCTAATAAAAATAATGATATATCATATTGATGAAATAATCTTACAATAATATAGGTACAGAAAACCGAACGCTTTTATAAGAAGCCGTAGTGTTTCTGACCTGAACAATCAAATTCTATTTCAATTTTGAATGAGTTTCCAAACTGTTTTGTTTTGGAAACTAAGTTATAATAGTGTGTGAGTGGTGAGTTGAATCTCACTACCTGAGCGCTCTTCTCGATTATAGTCGCGGCCACTTCGAATTTCATAGAACCATAGTAGAATAGAACCGTTGCACATTCCGCCCACCCGCATTCAGTTCGTCGGCCAAACTGCCTGGAAAGAGATGGGTAGATGGGTAGGAAAGAGACAGCGGCACACACAGAGGGAGAAGCAGCAGCGGAAACCCACTAAATTGTCATGCACGTTTGATGGCCAACTAATAACCCAGAGCCGTGTCAGTCGTGTCAGCTGCAATTGACACTTGTGCGTCGGATGGCATACAAGTATTTACGAATCCGATGAACTCGGTTTCTGCCTTTAATTTCAATGGCAATCTGCTCCCTGGCAATCTGTCGCCCTTCTGACCGTCCGTCTACTTTGTATACACAGTGCACAGTGAGTCGGCATGGAAACAAAGCGAGAAATAGGGATTCCGAATGGATGGGCTTAAAAGGATATCCTGAACAGAGTCCTCTATTTCTGCGTTCTGTTGCTTAATGCTAGATATTCTGAAAGACTTGTTTATATGTTTTTTGGAACTTCAAACCGAAATTCTAAAGGTTTTCCTTATTGCCTCGACCCCTTAAATTATCTTGTATGTACCCAGACGCCTTAGAAAACAGCCAAACTCGCAACACTGATGGTCCTGCCCCACGTTTGTAGGCTTCTCGTCATTCAGTTGACAATCAAATTCTGCGAAATTGGATTCTCTAGTTGCACGGCACGCTCTGGCGAGCTCGAAATTCACCCTCCTGCTGGCCAAAGAAAAACAATACAGTGTTCGAAAAGGGAAAATCAAGCCAATTGCCTGCCAATGGCAATTGTGTTCGCTGCGCGTATGTATTTTATGTTTTCCAGTTTTCGTTTGTGCGGCCTCGCGTTTTTAATGCGAAACTGATTTCATAAATTGTTTGCGAGCCTTGTTTACTCCCAGACTTAGGTTGCCGCTGGGCCCCCAGGGATGGCCAGCACCCGAAAGAAGGAGATGCGCACCCATTTCCATTCTATTATTTCAGCTGTCGGACATTTCGACACTTGAAATTGAGCGTGTGTTATGTTTTCATTCCTGCAAAGGGTAGGGGTCGTAGGTGGATAAAAAACGCGACTTACCCGGAATAGGAGAGTCCAACACATAGGGAAAAGTGGGAATACTTAGGAAGGCGGCACACGTGCGATAGTATCGCATTATTTTCGCTTCTCTAAGTGTACAAAAAAGCAAGGGGAACTAAGGAAATTCGCACAACAGGAAGCTGTAATTGGCCAGGAGCACTCGAGCAAACAGCAAACATCGCCAAAGCAACCGTCTGCGGAGGGGAATAGCTGCTTTATTGGAACGGCAGCTGTTGCCCGATAAGGTGGCACCCAGACTTCAGACACCAGGCTTCAGAACAAGGTCCCGTATACCGTACCCCATATTCCATATTCCGTATCCCATATCCCATATGCGAAGACCCAGCACAATGCCAACTGATTGCCGTCTTGCGTGTTGGCTTCCCCTCGAATTTCCACCCGAGCCTTATTAATTATGACGGGACATGAATTGATAATGGCCAGAGCTCAGCCCCCGAGGAACTGCCGATGAGCAGCGATAGATAAGCGCTGTCCGGGAGGAGGGCTTCCTCAATGACTGCGCTTGATTGGGTTTGGAGTCGTCGGAATCGGGTCTGGGATCCGAGTCGGGACTGCAATTGGGGTAATGGACTGGTAATGGCGCCCAAGCCAAATGAGGCGTAATTACGGAGTTTACGGATCGCTTGAAAAACGCACGATCCAGAGGAAGTGGACTGGCCCAGAAGCTTTTTTTAATGATGAGACAGGATGAATCTGCCTTCAGTTACTTTTGTATTTATCAGGCGCACAAACTAAAAAAAGCGCCAGATCAAACTAATGTTGGCATATCCCTTCCCTTTAATTTTCTTTACTTTTTGTCGGGAATGCACTATAATCTATTATATTTGACTTTCGGATCACTTGAACAAGTTTTAGTTGGCAACAGCAGAAAATTTGTTCCTCCAGACGAAGCACACTACCCAAGTTTTGCAAGTCAGATGAAATATATTTAAAATGCATACTTTCCTTAAAAAATCTAACCTGTACAATTGAGTTCAAGTCATAGCATAAAAACCCTTAATCTATATTCAACATTGTATATAAAAGGAGATAAATCGATGGCCTCGTAGCTAGAATGAGTAGCATTAGCATTAGTTTTATAAACTATACTATCATCACTAATAAATAAATAAATAAAATACATTCTTTCTGAGAAACATTTCACACATTAATTGGGAAACACCATGAAGTATTATCGAACAATATAAAATATATCGAAAATATATAAAAAATATAAAATTAAGCCCAGCGATTTGTATATATAGACAGGGGTGAGCCTTTTCCGCTACGAGAATCAACGAGATGGCCTGCATGCCCCTTTTTGCCCCCCAATGAGCATTCAGTTGCAGACATGTAAATATCATAAAACGGTGTACAAATAAATCAAATCACGGTGCAGGGCGCTGAGAACAAAACAGCCCGCATCAGGCGGCAACAAATACACATGTTCCGATGTGTTCGAAAAACTGTGGCATCGTCATAACCTCCCCACTCCCCTGAAAATGCCCATCCGCCAGCTATTAGTCAGCCAAAGTTCAACAAACACAAACCAAAAACTAGCAGGGAGTGCCGGAGGAACTCACTAAAACTACATAACTTGAAATCAAATAAAGCGCCTTTCTGTCCGTCTGCTTGACAGAGTGAACGCAATCAAAACTCGCACCTCAGATACGGCCATTGATACACTACAGATACAGATACGTGCATAGGCGGACTGGGATACAGCTACAGTTGGATTCCTTCCTAGGCAATGCCCTTTGATGTAGGCCCTTTGATATTAATAGCCTGAAAAAACGGCGGAGTGTGAAGTATTCTGATGCCAGGGGAATGGGACTCAAACACGAAAGCAATTGAAAGCGAGAAAAGCAAAGCTGCGCCACATTTGCATAATCAGATTTAATAAAGGAATCACTTGATTGATCCGAAAAGGGGTGTTAAATTAAAGGCACACCAATAATATGGGATAATACATAATAATATAAAACGGGAGGAAATGAAATGAAATATTACAATTCATTGCCAATGCAGGAAAGTATTCACATCATTTCACATATTTGCACATATCTTAAGGTGGCGTTGCAGCAAAAGGGTAGCGATGGGTTGCCATTCCCTAGGTGAGATCGACAGCAGCTGGCTTCATTCTGGGACTCCGCTCCATTCAGTGCCTCCGTGGCTACGTGGCAGTTCCCTTGGCCAACTTCAAAAGCCGTCCGAGTGGCGGCTGCCACTTTTCAAGAGTGCGAAATTAAAACAAAATGTTGCAAGATGCTGTGGGCAGTGGACGTCCAACTCCACCATCTCCTCCGACTTCGACTTCTGGGCCGTTTGATTTCTCTGGGCTGATAAGCCGAGTTGCCGGGGCTCCTCACATCATGCGTAAAACGGCGTCCAAATGCAAATGCCACGCAGGAAACAGCCGGCGAGCTTGCCCCTTTCTCCCCATTTCCCTCCTACTGGCCGCAGCGTAAATAAACATTTTGCGACTGAATTTATGTTGCAAGGTTTGTTGCTGTGTGCATTTTATTGCAAATTCGCCCCGGGCCACATTGCAGAATTTATCATCAACGGCGAACTAAATGGGCCAAATGGGCCAAATGGGCCGGGGGGGGCAACATCATCGCCAGCAAATAAGTTTTTCGCCCTTGTGAACTACGTAGATTTATGCAGCCGGGCACAGCATTTTAGAAAATATCGGAGGAATTATTGTGTACTTAAGACCTATACTTTTTCGGTGATCGAAGACCATGAAAAAACACTGAGCAGCGATCGAAAAGTAATGACATAAAAATGAGAGGCTACACAGTAAGCCAACACGAACTTATAGCTATAAACGTCTTTTAAGTAATGGCATTAGCAAGCTCGTCTGGCTTAAAAGAATTAATTAGTATGAGGACTTTAATTACCGCTCTCCAGAGCGGGCTTCCTTCCTCTTTTAGGGGTTCCTTTTAGAAGTAGGAAACTAATGGTTCCATATAAACCTTGTGAATCGGAGATACGTTTAAGCACTGACCAAATATGGGCACCTCTATGCAATGCTGAGATGGGTTCTGGTCAGAAATGTATCTCTGGCGAATAGCTATGTATAAGTATAACGTTCTGTAAGAACGATAGCCGGCGGTGGCTGAATGAAAATCATTCGAAATGAAACCTTCAGAGCCGTGCCCCAATTAGTCGTGGCACTTCAGCTCTACATGCCCCAACTTCTCCACCTGTTTCTGCCCCGGCAGAGTGCAACTCCAGCAGGCTGCACTCGCTTAAAAGTTAAATGTGAAAATAATGCAAATTAATGCGGAGGCAGCGCTTTGTTACCCGCTGACGACGAACAACAACCGGGCAGCCTGTTTGGACAATTGCGCTGGAACAGGCCGGCTTCCCGGATCCCTGGCTACGGACAAGGACAACGTCGGCTACATGTTAATTACTTGTGAAAATATGCAACAGACGGCAACAACAAGGCCAGTTGCCAAGGGGCGGGCTTTTCACACCAACCCGAATCGGCAGGTCGCTTGTTTTCGGATCGGAACGCGGATAGTATAGCCTCTCCTACTCCTCCTTTGCTTTCTGCTGACGAGTGCCCTTCAAACTGAACCTGCCTTTCTCCGTCCCAAAGGGCCAACTGTTCGCCGGGTCCTCCGCTTCCGTTTCCAATTCGGAGGGCTTGGCGTGTGTGCGGGCATACTAATTACAAGGGCAACGTGCACTCAGAGAAACGGTTCCACTTACATCTTGCATTTACCATTTCCTCATGGGCATCACAAAGTTGGTCTGACTTTTGGTCTAAAACATCATGAAAGTATCACCTCCATTATCACTAAAGGAAGACGAAAATGAGTTATTTTTTGGCCAAATACCAGTTTTCTAAGCAAATAGGTCTCGACGACAAAGAGTAAGCGAACGATGAGAAGACGAAGAATTTAAAATAATATTTATATTATTTTTTAATAATTATGTAAATCGATTTCTTTTACATGGACAACTTATTGAAATAATTTGAACTATTTTACCAGCTATTCTTTTATTATTTATTGCTTGAATGGTTGGACGAAATATTAACAGTTTCATTTAAAATTATTATAGAATTGATTATAGAATTACACAGTGTCAATAGTGGTTTCAGTTAGTAGTTTGTTATATTTCTGTCTGTCCTGTAGTCATCATCAAAAGGCGGGAAGCCAATGGCAGTTTTGAAAACTCCTTGAATTTAAATTCACTGAGAAGTCGTGCTCAATATCCAAAAGCTGGTATCTGGTATCTTTTTCCGGTAGCATAGAAGGAAATTATTTTTTCGGGTGCAGGACCGTCAGCTACAAAAGCAAGCAACCCCGACGTGCCGCACTGGATGTGGATCTTTAATCGCTTTCCTCGAAGCGGCTTTTTGTGCGGCAAACTCATTAAGCGAAACCGAAAACCAGAAACAACTTCAAATCACACATCGTTTCTTTCTTCTTTCTCTGCGCCCCTCTGTGTATTTTGTTATTTTTTATTATAGTACATTTCGGGACTGCCGGTCGTGTATTTTTCGCCCGGGCCTAATTGCTTTTTATGACAGTCGAGTGAATATGATAAATCTTTGGCCGTGGCCGGCATTATTTCGACATTTGTTTGGCTAGCAACATTCTTGGCAATTAAATGTATGCTCGTATTTCGTTTGTAGTTGCTCGATAATAATGCTTGACATGTGTTCCTGGATGGCGGGCCCACCACCTTTCAGTCCTCCAGCCCTCCAGCGCTCCATCAGTTCAGAGGAGCGTCCAAAAGTGTCAGCTGTGCATGGCTGACAATCTTGGGCACTTTTGCCAGAAGACGTAGCTCGCAATTCCATAACTTTGTAGGTCGAGTGAGGAAAAGCCGCACTTTCTGCAAGAGGGAACTACCCCAAGACAAACATGGCACCGAATAAACCCACTGAAGCGAACTCAGCCGTATTGATCTGAAACCATTTCTCTTTCAGCGTGTCTATAGCACTTTTGTGGAAGTGAAACTGCCTCTGACATTCGAAAAGATTATCACACGAGAGCGTCGAAAATGTTCCGCAACTTCGTCAATATTACAAGCAAATACAAAGTCCTCCGCGGCATGATATCGTATGGCACCCTCTGGCCCTGTGGCTCCCTCATCGAACAGACCATGATCGAGAAGAAGACATTCCGAACGTACGACTGGATGAAGTGTCTCAGGTGATGACGATGTGCCGCGCATCTTCGATTGCTGCGTTTCCAATTCCAATTTCAATTCCAATCCATTACAGGTTCAGTTTATTCGGCTTCTTCTTCATGGGGCCCACCATTTATGTGTGGATCAGATTGGCGGGCGTTATGTGGCCGCGTACCGACATTAAGTCATCGCTCTGCAAGGCGATCACCGAGCAGACCGCCTACGATCCGATGGCCATCAGCTCGTTCCTCTTCTTCATGACCTTGATGGAGGGCAACTCGTACGCGGAGGCCAAGCGGGAGGTGAGTAACTTCCCATTCCGATCCTTAGCCCAACGAATTCCCTTCCATTTCCAAGAACTTCATTGTGTAGGGGCTAGCGAGATCTATTTCATACAAATGACGTTATTACTCGGGACCCCAAGTCCTGCATTCACTTTTAACGATTTCCTTTAGCTTTACTTTTAAATAAAATATTGACTGTTTGTATTGATTTGGCCAAGCAGCCCGATGTGCTCATTACTACATGTGCGCCCAGTATGCATTGCTATTTATTTGGAAATCGGGCCTCGGTCTCTTGTTTCTGATTTCGGAATCCATTTTCTCACGACACATCCAGCAGTCCCCATCTTTGTATCTGTTTCTATGAATCTGCATCTGAGACGGGCACAGAGGCTGCAATGTAAGCATGCATAAATATCACCTGTCTGTCGCTCACCTCCATCCGTTCCCAATTTTTGCGCCTGGTCCTCCGTTCCGAGCTGTCAACATTGATTTGTTGGCTCTGCGGCCATACTGCGAGATACTTTCAGGCACTGTGCTCCAGGGCCATGCTCGGTTCGATGGCTGACTTCCATATCATTAGAAACCATTTATCTTGATAAATGTAAATGTTTTACCATATATTTGTGTCAAGCGTGCGTCGTCTCATTTGCTTTGCTTGCGTGCTCCAAAGATAGATAGCTCGACTTTTCTGAGCGATTTGGTCGAGATAGGCTCAACCAAAGAGTTAGGCCGTAAAAGAGTTGTGTGCGTGGCCGATAGAGACGTTGGTCTCTGGACCCTCACCTAAAAGTTTCAAATCGGGAGCGAGTCAAAGGCAGAACCAGTCACAAAATCGCTCTTAGACCAAATATTCCTTATTTTATGTACATGTAGATCCACAAGAAGGTTCTTAATATAACATTACATCCATTTTATAGGCATTGTTCGTCTTTGAAAAATAAATCATTAGTTAGAAGCATAACAAAATGGTTTGAATTAACATTTTACCGAATTACCCTTCTACATATATTAGATACTTTAATTCTCTGTTTGTTAGCTTAGGAAAACACTAGCTTGCTTTCATCCAATTCGAAGTTTTTACACAATTATCATTTATTCACGCATTAAAACCATCGCTAAATAATTTGATATGCAAATTCGCTGACACTTATGTACAAGGATAGTCTTGGTAGTTTTTTGCAAATTTCCTTGCCAGTGAAAAATGTGCCAAAAAATTTGCAATATCGTGTGCAAATTTAAACACAGTTTGCGCGTGGATGATAATTTTTCGAGCCAGGCGCTGCCTTTTAATTAACAACATTAACCGAATGCCACGCCCCAGTCTAGCGCCCCTCAAATGAGGAGGGGAGATCGGACAATAAATAAAATTTTAAACGGCTCCTACCGCCGCCAGCCGGCGGCACTTAATTACAATTTTCCGCGCTGGCATTTTCCATTTTCCGACCGCCGCCGGGGGCATTATGTCACTGCACTCACTCACCCCGATGCCTCCCTCCTCTGTTCCCAGGTCAGCGATAAATTCCTGGACGCCTACAAGGTGGGCGTTATTTATTGGCCCTGCGTGCAGACGGTGAACTTCGCCTTCGTGCCGGCGCGAAACCAGGTCGTGTTTACCTCCTTCTTCAGCATGTGCTGGACCACCTTCCTGGCCTACGTCAAGTTCCTGCAGCTGCATCCCCCCGTGGATGTGGACCACCACGCCCTGGACATCCACTTCCTGGAGATGTGATTCTGGGTCGGACCCGCCACTAGTTGCCCCGAAATGCGATGGCACCGAAAGCACGCCCTTGGCCGGAGCTAATGACATGTCATTTCTTTTGTATATATTTATTATTATTTATTTTTTCCTGATAAATAAGTTTAGATAAGTTGGTAGTTGGTGCTTTTCTCAGCACTGAATTGCAGTTGGGCGTTTAGAAATAAAAACGGGGGACGACTCTTGACAGTTCGAGAGATCTTCAAAACATGCGCATCAATTATTTCACATCAAATATTTTTGAATGTTAGTTACAATACAATTTACTGAAAACTACTGGCATACGTATAGAAATACTAGGCGAAAGTGTTTGCCCCGTGAGACACAGTGACGTGCATACATTTGACACCAGTTGACCTCCATCAGCATTTGTTAAAATTAATATTTATTATCTGAGGTCTCTTTTGGCCGAGGGAATTGTGGCTCATTCAAATGCATACGTTTCATCTGTGCATACTAAATGCACGAAGGTACGTATGTATATACTCGTATTGTGTATCTGTGGGTTCGTTGAAGTGGAACCGCTAAGTGGTTGTGATGAATGCTAGAACTGAATGCATAACTGAATGCCGATTTAGATTATTCTGAACCAGAAACATCATCGGCGAAGTGCGGTCTGCACTCAAATATTCGCATTCGGAATTGGACAAAACTGCAGGGAACAGAACGCAGACGATGACGATGCCATAATCAGGGGAATTAATATGGAAATATATGCAGAGCAAAACAAAACCGCAAAAGTAAACGCAGAACACCAAACTCAACCCACGGAATCCGATTGCATGTAAGCTATTTTATCAGTTGGGGAAAACGTGGCAAACTTCGTGGCCAAAAGGGGTGTTTGTGCTGCACAGAGAAAATATAAGCAACGTACATCTCACATTTTGTATTTATTCAGATATATTGAAATACGCTGCTGTATTTTATTTTTATACCCGCTACCTGCGGTGAAAAGGAAAACTGGAGTCGTTGCAAAGTATAAGTAGTATACGGACGGACATAAGGACGGACATACGGACGGACATACGGACGGACATACGGACGGACATACGGACGGACATACGGACGGATATTCGGACGGAAAGGAATGCCGACAGACAGACGTATACAATAACATACGGTCGGGTGATCCTGATCAAGAATACACATATAGACTTTATAGGCTTGGAAACGCTTTCTTCCATCTGATCAGCACTTTTGGACGAATCTTGATACTTTTTATTCTTGGAGTAACGAGTAACTGACCAAATTAAGTTGTATTTCAACTGTATCAGGGAAGGTTTTATGCCGCTTCATAAGGATTATTTGTATACTACCCTTACATGGCAATACTTAAGAATACATACATTCAGCCGGTATATCTAAAAAGCCAGTTGAGAACAATGTTGCAAAACTCAATTGTCGAACTCTTTGTTTTCTGTGTATCCCAACTGGGCAAAAGCAATTGAAAGGAGAGTTTCATTTAATTCTGCGTCGGCTGGCAGGCCAATCCGCCCAGGGCCCATTTCTCAGTGTCTTGGCGGGTCTTACATTGCTGTTTTATAGCGCATTAATTTCGAAAGTAGCGCTACGTGTGCCAAAAATCATTAGCAACGGAATTACGCTCAATGAAATGCAGTCGGCGTCGCCGCCATACAAACGCCGTCCGAGGGGAGGCAATACAGCGTGGCCAGGCCAGACCCAAACCAAGCCGTCCTCCGTCCTCCGTCGATTTCGGTGGCGATGTTGAAGTCGATCCCGGAACAGGGAAACCCAGAATGGTTCGGGGGTGGGTCTGGGAATGGGCGGAGGGGAAAGTCGACAGCCTCTAACGACACGCTAAATGCTGAATACGAAATGCTTTAAACGGAAGACTTCCCATTCCAAGTCCCTCGGATACATTTGAATACAAGTCGCTGAATCTGCCGTCGAGATGATGGATGGGCTTGGTGGGCTTCATACTCGAATTCAAGTACATGGGAACTGATTAAACCCATATTTGGAGGACACAGTAAAATCTTGAACGAAATATGTAGCTTTTTCAATCAATCCTTTTTGTACTGGCAATACCAGTCATTTCTTAATTTAATGTACTTATTGGCACAGATAGGTAAACTAGAATGTACAATATTCGATCTAATTAGTGGAACTCAACTATAAAAAAATACGATATCAAACCAAATATTCTGATATTTCTGAATTTAATGCGTTAATGGCAACTTGAATGTATAATTATTCGATTTAATTAGCAACTAGAATTACGACAGCAACCCCTTCAATGCCCCTACGTTTGGAAAACAGTGCACATACCGCTTATCCGACTTTAGTTCGTATCAATGGCAATCTTATCACTGGGGAATAAACCATTATCAGATAATAGGCGGAACTAATTCGCCTAATGAAATTATGCAAATGGCAGTCAGTTTAATTTCGACACGGCAGGTGCGAGCACTCCAGATTGCTGAAAACATACACCCATAGTATGTTCAAGTCCAAGTCCTTTGATTTGGTTATTGAGGAAAAGACAAAGAAACCGGAACGGCTGTACCAGCCGCGTCGAATGCGATGGCTAAAATATATCATCCTGCCGGCCGTTTTCTCATTTGCCCTTCTGCTGATCCTGGTCAATGTGGACTTCTCCGATAACAATGAGGATTCGACGCATCTGGGAAATAGATGTGACACATCGCTCCTCATATCTAACTATGGACTCGAAAATAACACACTTTCCCAGAGCTTTTTCGCCGAAAGAGTTGCATTGCAAAGCCTTTTCAGCGAGAATGGCACTATGATTCACATCAACGATATGGTTTTTAATCAGGAAAGCACGATGAACATAACAAGCCTGCAGCTCATAAATGTGCAGTTGGAAAATTTAACTGACTCTGCCCTCCAAGGCCTTCAAAAGCTTCAGAACTTTACTCTAGTCAATGAAAGTAATCACCTTAGGCCATTGGGATTCCTCTCAGCTGTGGCTGAATCGCTAATCAGTGCGGAAGTACACCAGTCATTAGCCGCAAAAATAACGAATTCAGTGTGCGACTTGTTGGGATCCCTGAATTTCACCCAGTTGAAATATTCAGATCTGAGTGGGACACACTTAGAGAAAGAGTCCTTTGACAATCTGCCCGCCTTGGAACAGCTAATTCTGAAAAACTGCGGGTTGGACCACATCGAGCGGGAAATCCTGAAACCAAGACATAAATCGTTGCGTCATTTGGACTTGGGTGGAGCTCGGCAGAAACACAACTATGAATATCAGTTGGACGAAGCCGGGTATTCTTCTGAGTCAACGACAAGTGCTGAGGATATATATACTATCGCGGCTGAACGAGCGATGGCTCCAGAATTAGTGGGCACCACTACACCACTATCTACGTCCATAGGAACTTTATCACCATCAACCTCAACAGCGAGTATATCAACAACCACCGCATCCGAATCGACGGTATCAACAACACCATCGTCAAAATGCGAAGAGGAACTTTGCCAGGACCTAGTATGCTCGAGAATTTCAACCGATTCGGTTGCATCTGCAGATCCAGGAAGTTCTGCGTGCCAGGACGGCTTACTGGTGGAGATCTGCGAGTCGGATTGCACCACACCCACATTTTTCTGTGTCATATTGGGCGAGAGCTTTACCTTCCCATCCAACTGTTGTTCCCATCAGAGCATGAGATGTGTGGTAGAGACCACACAGGTCTCCTGGTTCGAGGACCACGGCGGACTGGTCATTGGACTGGGAGTGGGTCTGCTCTTGCTCGGCAGCTTCCTCGGGATGCTCATCGTGTTTGGAACCCTGCGCCTGAAGCCCTCCTGGTTGGGCGGCAGTGGGCGGCGTGAGTCGAGCACGAAGGGGCTGATTCAAGGAAGATTCGAAAAGGACCCGTATGTGCAAGTGGAGTACGTATTTTATAGAGCCCACATTTATTATCCTTAATCCCAATCATTATTTCGCCTGAAATTGCGTTCCCTTTGAGGGGAATGACCAATCAACATGTCTAATCTTTTACAAGTAGCCCTTTAGTCCTTTCCAAAATTCTAACTTGTGCAAATTTTGAAACTAGTTTTAAAAACCACTCATCTCTTCCTCTTCCCCAGTGGTGCGATTGCGACTATCGACAATAACGAATATGTCACAGCCTATCACCGCTACCTGGAGCAGGCGAACCACAGCCCCACGGAGTCGAACAAGTACATTTGCCCACCCAGGGATAGGGCTCCGTCTGTTCCGCCCTCCAGCGATTATCCCTTGCCACTTCCGGCAAGGAATTGCAACGTGTACGAGAGCTGCGAGCTGTACGAGGAACTTCCGTAGCAGTACTTTCTTCACCGATGCTTACATCCCTTTTACTTTGAAGAAATTGTGGGAACATAGTCCTCTAAATCAATGAATGCTTATGAATTGAATTATGCTTACAGCTGAAATACAACTACAATCACTGCTGGAGCTATACCAAATTACATCCAAAAAAAATTCAAAAAAAAAAAAAAAAAAAAAAAAATTCAACTGAGTTTGAGAGCATGAGCTATGAGATCTGCGGCATGATGACACACCCAATTATACTTGTTTGTTCTGCTCCGCATCTTGTTGCAGCACTGGGCCCCTTGTCTGGATTCTGCTGAAGTTCACATTGGAGCACAGTTCAATGCTTTTATTTAGCTTTAATGAGCTCCAGTTGGCGAGGAGGGCGCAAAAACGCCATCTGAATGCGCCCCATTGTGGAAGCAGAGATACACTCGTAGTGCTCAGTTTGTGGACTTGCCACATGCACAATAAAATATTTTTGCAAGCGCTTTTTATGGCTGACATGTCACTTAATACACACACACACACACACACACAGCGCAGAGATCTTTTTTGCGAGCGCTTGCCAATTTATTTGTGCCCCTCGTTTCGGCTTGGATATTTGTTTTTTGGTGCCCTGCAGGCTGTCGCTGCCATAATTTCCCAGGCACATCCCATCCCCGGAACCGAAAGGGAGGCGGGGGGCGGGGGCCCTGTCAAAGTCCGGCCAAGTCTCTCGACCATATGTTGCACACATTATGCTTACTTAACAATTAGAGACGCTCTTGTAATTCCACAAAATTGCTTTGTTCGCCTGGATTTTTTCGCTCCGGGGAGGGGGGCTGAGGTCTGTACTGCAAGCTGTACTATGAGCGGCATACAAGGGGGCATATAAGGGGGAGCAGGCGGAGGGAAGGAAGTGCCGCAGAGTGGCTTTGTGCTCCTGCTTTTCAGAGCTCCTTGGGCACTGAGCTGTGAATCGTTATGAGCTTTAAGTCCGAGGAAAATGCTTTGATATCCAGACTGTTGTGTGTGCGAACCGAAACTAGTTAGGGGTGGGTCAGAGGGGAAGGCGGGAATAGGCTCCGCATTGCCGAAGAAATATTTTCAAAAACTCAGAAAATCGTGCTAGAACCAAGCATAGGCGTTGGTAAGCTTTCAATCCCTTTGGTGCTAAGCCTCTACCCCAAAACAATATCAAATTTAAACAACAATTGAACAAAAAATGCAAATGAAGAATTGAATGAATGCAACAAATGGAAAATAGTCCTGAACAGGCGATACCACGTGGTTTATGGCGTCATGCACGACCCAATTCTCAGATTGCCGATGAAAACAACTTCGTTAAACTACGTTAAATTAGATCATTGTGCGAAAATACCTTTCAAGTTCAGAAAGCTAAATTCCCAGCAGCAGAAGCCCTTCAGAGCCAACCCTGTGCACACTTCACTGGTGGCAGGAAAAAGAGACCTGGATGGCTATCATCTCCAGTGGAAACCCCAGACGAAGTCACAGCCGAGTGCATCTGGACAATCCCACGTGTGGGGAAACGGATCGATACTGTGCGAGTATCTGTCCCGATTGATATTAATGATTTGCCGCAAATGCCATTAGGCCGTTTGTACCTTTCCATCAGGCCGCACATGATAACATGATAACTCAGCGTGAAGAGTGGAAAGAGAGGAAAACAGGGAAAACAGGGAAAACTAGGAAAACTCTCCGATTGCATGACGCAGAGCGAAGGCGTTGCTCCAGACAGATACAGTGTACGAGTATCTACCCTCGCAGGGAAGCCCCGTGACTCGGGCAAGGAAACCAAGGACCTTCTGCTCGTCTCCCATTTTCCATTTCCTTGCCGATAACGAACTCGTAACGTGGCATTTGTTTAATGGATTAAAAATAATAGGCACGAGGGAAGGGCGGAAAAGCAGTTCGGGTGCGGATAAAAATCATAGCACGTTTTGTATGTGCTCGGAAAATGGAAAATGTGCCGTGGCGTGTCATAAATTAATTTTTGTAAATTCTGCAGGCTGTCTGATTCGGTTACGGATCGCTATCGGCTTAAGCCGGGCTCGAGACTGGGATTTTGATTAATAATAATAATGCCACACGGCTTTGATGGGCAGACAAAGGAGCTCCTCGGACGGAAACCACTTTCATTTCGCGGCCCACAAGGGTTGAAAGCCTTTCAACTACGTTCGGCGGGCGGAGAAGCTTTTAAAAAATTATGCAAAAATCATGATTAGGCAATTTCCCAATGCGATGCTGGAGTCGGTTTTGTCTCCCAGCAACTAATTAGCCATTCATGGAGTGTGGTCTGTCTGCCCGGGGAATGTTTAAGCAGTTGGATGGTTCCCAGAAACGGCGACGAAGTTTAATTAGTCCGACGAACGAATGCGCCCTATGAATATGAACTGCGCACACAAATCTATTCAGCCCCGATCAGGCTCACTCGCACTCGTATCCTTGAGATACCAGCTCAGCTCGGCTCGACTGGATTGGGTTGAGTTGATTTGAGTCGCGACTAATGAGCCCGAGCAGAAACAGCACACAAAATGTAGCAGTTATGGGGCGGGACGGGAAAAACTGGCATTAATGACAAAGGCCAGAAAAGTACTCGGCGCATGGGGACGGGCTGCTTAAGACCCGCAACAAACGAGGTGCACTAAAAAGATGAAACATAAAACGGAGCCCCAGAAGCCCGTAAAAAACACATTGTGCCGGGCCGCACTTGAAAGGCAACTTCTTGCTCGCTCGCCTTGCGCCTCCACTGAGAGAAACCTGCAATGACTTATCATTGTCTTCGATATCAAAACTTCGATATCAACATTTGTGACAATCTACAATATGGGCAAGAAGTAATAAAATGAAACGACTTCGACAAACGATTCAACGTTGCCTGTGAAACAAACTTCTGCTATCTATATGTTGTAATACCCTAGATCTCAACGTTCATACGGATTTTATTTTAGCATTAAGCTCTTTTTACAAAAAATGTGACTGTTAGTTATGGATTTTTACGATCTACGTATATATTTAGGCAACAAACCTTCTGAAATACGAACGTGCAACTACATATCTCATATAATACACACCCCCAGCGTGCCCCACAATTTCCCTCAGTGTGGGTTTGTCATATGGGGCATTTGGAAGGGCTGCCATTAAGCTGCACCATAAAATAAAAATTAAACCACTAAACGCAGCAGAACGCGACCGCATTGAGTCCAGACGCAGACTTTCAAGTTTGCCCGCCCCTCCCAGATTGATTTGACTTGAGCTGGCTGACAGTTCGGGAGTCGACTCAAAAGCAGAACCTCACGTACGCAAGGATACGGATAAGGGTGGGGGTGCGTTCGAGTGCCCCTAATGGTATTCAATAATAATACATGCGCATAAAAACCACTTGCGACCCGCCGCCCGAGAGTCGTCAACATTTCAGACATGCCCCGGCTGCGCCTTCAGAATTTAATGTGCTTATAATGCCGCCCGCTGGCTCTTCGCCATAAACAGATGCAGTCCTCACTGCCGGATAATCCCCATGCCCGCCCATCCGCCCATCCGCCCGCCATCCCGCCATCCCGCTCCCAACTCCAATGCGAATCGGATACGCACACACGTAATGGCAGCGCAGCACCCTCGACACATTTTTAACAGCAAATGATGTCAATTTCCATGCCCACCAAGGGCAGCACATTCCCAGATGGATCCGGATGGGCGCTGGGTCGGGGATGCAGAGCGCGCTTTGTTATTCTATCGAAAATTGAACTTAATTGGTGCGTGAAGTGTGCTCGGAGTGGATTCGATGGCCGGGCTGCCAGGCAACTATTGTAGTACGGCTGCAAATTTGTCCCCTACCCACCCACCATGCCTCATTATAATTTGCCAGTCAACAGGCAACTGTAGCGATCAGATGGGATAGGCGTCTCGGGTCGCGGGTCACGAGGGTGAGTCCAAGAGATAGCACGGAAAAGTCCTACTAAATGTTTCCAAAGAAAGCAAGAGAGAACTCTCTAGTCCAGTTTCTCGACTATCAGGTACCTGTTACTAGCTAGTGGGAGTGCAAGCGAGAAACATTATTCGTGACATAACGATACAAGCTGGCAAGAAAAAGAATAAAATCAAAGAAATCCAAACAAAAAAAAACAAAAAACGTTACAAAGCTTTCGACGAATCTAGCTACCCTTTTACCCTGCGAGTAAGGGGTGTGACAAGCTGTTTTACCAGAAATTCACGTTCAATAATACATTATAAAGTCTGGCAGTAAAACTTTGTAATAAAACGACGGAGCGTTTTGCAATTTAATATCTATCTTATCTAGCGTGGCGAATCGTTCTTTGTTGCCTGCATGCTGCGCTCCTATTTTAGTAATTGCGCTGCACCGGAACCGGAAGTTAATGCCACACAAACCCAACCCCTTCGCCCGTAGGTAAGCCGTCTGTGGGCGTCTGGGTAATCTCATCAGGCCCGACAATCAAATTAATTTGCCATGCCCCAGTTTACCACGAAATGGCCGAGCAACCCTCGTGGCCAAAATCCAGAAGGACTGACATTCAAGGCTTGGAGCTCTAGGGCATCGAAGCTGATTAGCATAAATTCGTCTATGTCGTCGCTGGCAACGTTGTCGTCTTTTGTCAACGTGTCTGGCATGCCAAGCTGGGAAACTGGCAAAGTTTTCCGCAAGGTGAGGGAAACTCAAACAAGCTACGAAAGGAAAGCAGCAGAGGCAGGATCAGTCACGGACCTCGGCTGGGAAACATGTGTCACTGGGGCCTGTCTGCTTATTGCACGACTAATGTCACTCGCAGGCGGCCTCCGCCTGCCAACAAAAGGTGGCCATGGCAAACTTCCTGGCGCAAGGACTGCCTTTTCAGGCGGCAAATGCAAGTGCTGGCATTCCTCGGCCTCTCCGGGAATGCGAAATTATTTCCGAGCCACTGAGCCATTGTTTCCAAGAAGTTTTCCGTCTTGAGCCGCATGCCTCCACTGAAAACAATTCAATTGCAATTTCAATAACAGCTGACGATCCCTTGTGTAACACTGCATCGCAAATTGTCGTTTGTTGCAAATTTCTCTGTTTACATAACGTACAGCTCAAGAAAACGTTCCATAAAATTACACCAATAATCCTAGTTCGGTCTTCGGTTATCGTGTACATACCTTTTATACATGTATGTATATACCTTATACCTTATAACTTTACATACATGTAAAGTGTAAGTGTATTTACGGTGGGTGATCTGTAAAATTTTGATAGGAAATATGTAAGAAATAAATAGAATTTATTAGAAAAGAATGAATTTATTATTTAATTTATTTTATTTAACTTTATTTTATTTAATGTACAGGGAATTACGCTTTGGATGTCAGTTGTTATTTGCTGTACTCCTAATATCTTTGAACAAAATAACAATTTTCGAGACAACAGTATCGAAGTGAAATGGTTATCCTTTTATTAAATTCATATTTTCATATGTTCACATTGTCTACTTTCTACCTTTCTTTTCGCTTTTGCTATCTACATATGTACGTGGGCATCATTTTGTGGCGGAGCTGAGCTCGACAAACAAACTCGACGTCCAAAGAAGGAATTAATGGGAGGAGATGTACGAGTGGGTACTAATCATATTTTAGTGCGGTGCAACTAATTGCGGTCGCAGCACGAAATTCTCGCTTCTCCCACACAAAGGCGCCCAGGGACACAGATACTCACACGGACACACACAGGTTCACCCAGGAACAATGGTGCGGTCAAGGATGCGGCGAGAGAGGGGAGAAACAATTTACACCTGAGATCTGTAAAATCCACAAGGTATTGCTGAAACTAAGGAGAATAGACTTACACATACCGTGCTGACAGATTTTTAATCTCATATGTAGATAGCACGACCATGAAACCATTTAGTATTATAATATATTTTATGATATTATATGATATATGATATATTTATGTAAGTGTTGATGGCATGGCGTACTTAATAAAACTGGCTAGAACTTAATTAAATTCTAGGCAAGTGGCCTTGAACAATTCTCTTGAAATTACTAACATTCTCACAGAAAACCAATTGAAATTTGATTAACGTTGCCACTCTAACACACATAAAACGCCCGAAACTGTCGGGCCCACATTTAAACAAACTATTTTATTTTATTGTTTTATTTTTCTTGTAACGTTAACAATATTAATAAACCTTTTTTTGGAAACATTTTAAAATCCATATTTTTTAAGTGACTAAATTGTTTAATCTTTTAACCACCGCCGAAGTTCTACCCACGCAAACGCCGAACCCCAACGGCTTGTCGCAAACTCTCAGAGGGACGTGCATTCTTCGCTAGCACCGATAAGACAGGGTATACATTACAGGGGTCCGAGAATCGCAGTCTGGCTTTAAAGACGTGTTAATGAAGCAGACAAGCGGGCCAGAACGAAGTCGTGGTCTTCGTCACAGTCTTGCTTTGGCTTCGGCTTAGGTTTTCGTCGGCGCTGAATGAATTTGTGTATCTTGCAAATCATGTTGACTGAAGAAGAACGTCGTGATGGGGTGTGTGGAGTTGGGTATTGGTGTTTGGAGACCGAGCTCGGAGCCGCTGACGTTTACTTTGGCCCGGCAAAATTTGTGAAGTGTTGAGCGCAGAGCACAACACCCAATCATATTGTGCCATACATATTATGAAAATACCAGGCGACAGAGAGGCGATCGGGGTTGTCTGTTCTACTAAATCAACATCATTAAGTTTTCTGTTTATAAAGAAAACACTCGAGCTTCGTTGCGCGCTCTTCTTTATACCCTTTGGTCGAAGCGTAAAAGGGTATACTTGATTCGGAAGCGTTTCCGACCCTATGAAGTATATATATTCTCGATCACTAGCAGGCAGATCTTGCCATGTACGTAGCGAACAATTTTGTATCAGAAGCTAGACTAGCCGCCGAAAACTTTGACCCCCAAACTTCTTAAAAATGTTTTGAATTTGTTTTCTTCCGAAAACTTGCATACTTCCATCGATATGACAAAAACATTTTGGCCACGCCCACTCTAGAGTCCACAAACCGCAAAATAACTTTTCCCCAGTTCTATAGATATGCCAAGAAAATTCAAATTTCTCCGTCGCACACCCGCTAGCTGAGTGACGGGTATCTGATAGTCGAGGCAATCAACAACAGCGATCTCTTTTGTTTATTTTTGCCTTCCCAGGGGTTCGGTCCTCGGTTTTCGGCTTTTGCTGCGCCGCAGTATTTACACAAACCGAAGATGCGTTCAGTGTTTTTTTAGGCTGGTTCCATCACGAACAGCGCGAAGACTTCAAAAACGATACAGCCAAGTGCCAAACACAAATTAGTAGTAGGCAGTCCGAGCACAAAGTGCAGGAAAGTGAAGTTTCCTGCATATTTGCCTGGCCATTTTACAAATCTCCCAAATGCCAAGTCTTCAGGGTTCCGTACACTGGTATGGTATTTCGGTTCCTAAAGAGTTTTGCGAATTACATTTATATATTATCGAAATGTTCCAACCTTTCATTAACATTTTTTGAAAAAAACTGAACTAATTCGGATCAAAAGTTTCAAAAAACGGAGCCATCCCTTAAGAGCTCCCTTTCTTACGTTTTAAGCCCAATGGTTTAAAACTTAAAATTAAAAATCTATTAAAAAACTAACCCAACTACCCTATTAAAAAAAAATCCAATGTAAATATTATATGTACATTTTATTTATCTCTGTATCTAACAACTGATGGCCGCAGACATCCATTATGTGTGTCGAACGAGCGGTGCAACAAAATACGAGGAAAAGTATACAACAAAGTCACGAAATGGTATATACAATAAATAAAGTGTGTGCGGAGCGCAGCGTCTGCGAACGAACAGCAAAAGTATCTTAAAGATACAAACAAGCACGCATGCCGAACATGCCATCTCCCAGGACGTTGTACATCGCCCTGATACGGAGATTCAAAGGCATTCTCTCAGATGCGCGTATCTGCACTTGCATGCGGCTCGAATTACGAGCGGGCAAATGTTTAAATACTTGAGTGCCGTACACGAGCATATTAACTTTTACTCAGCGCTCAGTGTTCGATTGTCAACACGACAATTCACTTAGATCTGCACTTCCTTCGGCCGCCAGACAGTTTTCCCTTCAATGGCAGATGCATCATGCCATTAGGAGCTGGTTCCCCTCTCGCGCAGATTTCTTGGCGCCGCGTTTAAAGCTGGCAGTCAGAAAAGGCTCGGATTGCTGCGGGAATGTCTAAGAGGTGTGGGTGGAAAACTAATTGACAATTCTCTTCTTCTCAAAAATAAAAATATAAAAAAAAAATCAAATATAAATCACCGCGAGCTTTAACTAACCAAATGCCTATAATAGAAAGGGATGAAATCATTCATTTCTTCGTATTCAAATGGAATGTCATACGTAAAATGTAAAAAAAAATCCAAATATAAAAAATCGAAGAACCCGTACTGATTGAGTAATGCGACTATCTTTATATAAAACTGAGGTATACGTTTGGGCGCAATGAATATGCATTTCGAAGCATTTACTGAAATAGCATACAAGTATGCTATGCAGTTTTTATTAGGCAAGTAACTTGTGAGAGATCAAATCAAACTTTCGTTCAGATCGTGGAATGTCATGAGGCAAGTTCCAGTCGATTTATCCACTTTTCCGCACATGAGGAATGTACAGGCACGACGTGCATCGGGACTACCGTGGTACGTCACCAACTCCGCTATCCTAAGGGATCTCCGGATAACTCCGGTTGGTGACGAGATCAATCACCACAGCAGCCGATACGCCGACAAGCTGACTGCGCACCCAAACATATTGGCAAGCAGTCTCGAGATCAAATAAAACCTTTCGTTCAGATCGTGCAATCTCATGAGGCAAGTTCCAGGCGTAGCAGATTTATCCGCTCTTCCGCACACGACACTCAACTTCTGGGTGACAATCAGCAGTGCCACAAACAGCAGTGTTACCTGCACCCTTTCAATTGCAATCCAGGGCCACATCCTGCCGACTGGCCAATAAGCCTGCAAACGCAAAATGATTATTTATAAATGATCATGGTCGTAATGTCGACAGGAATCGAAGGGCGTCTTCAGTCTTCCTTTCCTATTCCCACTCTGATAGTCGAGGAACTTCTTGTTTTATGTTATGATAGCAAAAATGCAACCTAAATCTATTTTGTTATACTCTCTTAATCTATCAGGATCCCTAACCCAGTTTAAATTACTCCCCAAGCAACGGGTATTTATAAACTTTCCAAATATTCTTATTCTATTAAGTATTTAAATATATAGACGACATGTTTCGTGCAGTAGGCTGAAACGGCCTTGCCGTTTGCTTGCCTAAAAAATCAACCAGATCGACTGATCAATAATAACTATATGGAAAGGATTCCTTCTACCAGCTTAACCTTTTTAATCGAATATAGCATACCATTTTACTCTACAAATAACGCGTATAATTATAATGTGCTACACCTTTCTGCACCATGTTTTTCAATTCGAGATACTGACACCTAGTAATCTTAGTTGGTTTAAATGGTAATTTTACGCCAGGCTCGTTCGAAATGTAACAAAAATTCATTTCGCTGAGAATGTCAATTACAAGCAGTCATAATATATTTAGTGCTTCACGCAATTTATGGTTATTAAAGCAGTCAACCCGAGTTTTCGACCAAAATAAAAACCAAGCAGTATCAGCACGCTTCCCAACCATTATTCCGAGGACGAAAAGTTGTAATTATCACAGCCCAACTCAACGCCATCTATGGCAGATAACGTGAATCACTGACTTACGGAGCCCTGATATATGTAATATTTTACGCCATCTATTTCACGTTATCTATCTAACATAACATTAGGCACGATAGTTTTGAATAATGTTAGAAACATACATAAATAACATTATCTTTCTACAGAAATTTTAATCCCAGTACTTGCACTGCTTTCAATTCAAAATATCAAAATGTTATTGAAAAAATGCTGGAATCAGAAAAAAAAAACATTTACCTATCTTAGTTTTATTCCCAGTATTTGAACTGCTTTCATTTCAAAATATGAAATTGTCGGTAAAGAATAGCAAACCATATTTCTCTTAAAAAACTTAATTTGCATTATTAAAATTCAAATGCCAATGAATGTTGAACCAATTTTTCAGTTTAATAAGCAAGTCAACAAATTAGCATTTGCTGAATTTTTAAATTTATTTTCAAATGAAAACAAGGAAGCAAGGAGATCCATGAAGCAAGGAGATATGAACCTCCAAGTTAGACAAAAAAAGAAGTCAATGCCAAAAAATTTTCCAAAAATATTGGCATTTATGTTTTTTTATGCGTATCTCAGTCATTTGTAGAAATATTTAATAACCATTAAACAAAAAACACAAAAAGTCCTTTTTTTACTGTGTTTGCTTTTTGCCGCATATCCGAAAAGTATGCTAGCGAAATGAATGTAAGTTATAAATATTCATTTTTTAAGGCACGAAAAATGTATCAATAAAATAATATATTGTGTATAACAAAATGTTTTTTACCAAAAAGCGAAATGGCTACAGTTTGTTGTATGTATTTACTTAGAAGTTGAAGGATAGGCAAAATAGTATTCATATTTAAGTTTAAAAATCAAGTTTTAGTTTGTGCGTTCGAAGAGGTTCATTCCATCTACTCTGTACTACTACTTACTATTCAGCCCTGAAATCCATTACCATATAATGCGTTTAACGCCATCTACAGTTCATATTTCAAACTTCCATCACATTATTTACAAATAAAGAAATTTAATCAAATTTTGATATAGATATTTTATTGATGGTTGGTGCTTCAATCAGGGATTTATTTTATTGAACCTTATTAAATCCAAACTCCTTCTCATCCCGCAACAACTTTCCTTTCAATTTCATTGCAGATAAAAGTCATATATTTAGTTTTAACACGGAAAACTAGCAAATTTGTTTAGCACATTTTTTAAGGCACGAAAAATGTATCAATAAAATATCAGTATATTGCTTCGAACTTTTTAGGTTTCAACCCTGTTTTTAATTTTCGGAGTCGAGGTTCAATCCGTGCTTAAAACCTATTTAATTAAATATTTCACCACCTTTCACATTTTTAGTCAACCTATAATCCGCAGCCAGCTGTGGATGACTACACCGCCACCTATGTTAGGAAGAACAGAAAGAAATTCAAAAGGTACTCCTAACTTCTTGGACAAATGAAAGAATAAATTGGTCTTGATTTCCAAGTTTTCATATTTTTATTTTTTTTCGCCATTTCTACCGATACTCCAGGAAATGATAAAATATCTCGTTCCACTAGCTCAGCAACGGGAATCTGATAGCTTTATTAATTGAAACAAATAATTCATAATAAAATAATAAAATAAATAAAAATAATAATTAACAAAATAATAAAATAATAAAAAGTAAACTTTATATGCAAAGGTAAAACATTTGTATCACTTTGAAGGGTTGGACCATCCTTTAATATAAAGTTTGTATTTTTATATTGTTGTATACTTTTTTGTATACCCTGAACAATAACTACGAAACTATTACTTATTTTCTATTATTTACATATATGTATGTATTTTGTTATATATAAATATAACAAAACTCAAGCAAACTTGCTATTTACGCAAATAATACTGCTGAAACACAAAAACCTAAAATAACTAATGGAAAAGCTAATCCGTTTCAACAAAATTGGGACTTCTGTTCATCAGGTAGCCGTCAGCACCATAAACCCATTTTTCTGAGGCAGATACTCAAATTTTCCGAAAGAGCTAATAGACGACAGAAGAAGAGTAGGACCGACCGGAAAATTTGAATTTGTTCTTATATGCAAAAATTTCCGATGAAGTTGGTGAAAAGTTGGATACGGAAATGGAGGATTAGCAAGAGAAGTATGTAAATCTGTTATCTCCATTTGATCTATTGTGGGGTCTTAAAAAACATTCTCCCATTCATAATTCTTCAGATATGCATTCTAATAAAAGCATTCTCCCATTCATAATTCTTCAGATATGCATTCTAAGCCCTATTCCCCCACACAAATGCGCAGAGCTTACACCATATACAATTTAATACTTGGTTCATAGCATTGGAGTGTAATTTACAATTAAATACATATTTCCTAGGACTAACGAACTACCATATAAAGGATTGAAGCCTAATCCACGTAGAATTGCTCTACAGGAACGTTCTTCAGGAGCTGGTTGGCTAGCTTGCCGAACTCGCTAGCCAATTTCTTTTGCAATTGAGCCTGCATTGCCTCCAAAACGACTTGGGAGTTTTCCCGTAGAAACAGATTGGTGGCCTCCACTGTAAAATAGAAAGCGATCTTGTAATCACACAGCTTGGCAGAGAATGAAGGGGACACCTACACAGAATTCGGTTGTTGTTGAAGGCACCCGAAATGCTCATTTTCACATCCTTCACATCCAGAACCAAGCTGAGAGCATCGATGTGGAGGTAGTTTGCTCCCTTGGAAGCGTGGATGGATGTCTTTCCTGTGAGATCCGCACTCACACCCTCGAAGTTGGCGTGGAAGTCTCCACCTCCGGAGGCTGGCAGGATCAGCAGGACTCCGGAGCTCGTGTACTTAGCCTCGATTTTCAGCTTGGGCATTACGATCTTCGCTTTGAAGGGCTCGCTTCCC
This sequence comes from Drosophila erecta, assembly GCF_003286155.1. Lineage (NCBI taxonomy): Eukaryota > Metazoa > Arthropoda > Insecta > Diptera > Drosophilidae > Drosophila > Drosophila erecta. Next base: position 27,477,811 of record NW_020825194.1, read on the forward strand.
TCGCTCAGTTTTAGGGATGTCACCTTGAAGTTGCTCGCCCCGAAGGCCTCCATGTTCTTCAGCGTGATCTTATACCCCTGGGGACCCTCTGTTAACTGCAGGGCCAGGGTGTCCATCTTGAAGGGCTCCACGGAGGGCAGCTGGTAAGGGCGAAAGTGGAATTATTGCTAGCGCTATTCAGTTTGGGACAACGTAACGTAACGTAAGAAACGTATTGGTAAAATTGTTTAATTTGGGCGTCTTGTTGACCCATATAGTTCACTTAGATCAGAAAGTATTTGAATATTATAATTGCGAGGTATGACCTTCAACTGGCACAACTTTGTTCGTTGCACCACTGTGCCGAAAGTGAACACTTCCGTCAGGTTTTCCCGCGAAAACACTCATTATGCAAGTGCGAAAGTCACAGTGACTTTCATTCAAGTGGCTCTGTGCTCTTATGCAACTTCAAACACGTTTTCAAACAAATCAAACAGCACTCATAGGAGCAAAGTCACTCACCTGAATTTCAGGAATGCCATTGGCCAAGTATGGCTTGAGGTGCTCAATAGCTCCAATGAAGCAATCCACCAGTTTTGGGTCATTCCTATGACATTGCTTGATATAGGGTGCTGGAAATCATAAGGAAAAAATTGTAACTGCCAGGTTATATATTTAATATATATTGAAATATTTATATATACTTATATTTAACTGGTATATTCATGTATATATATTATTGAATCACCCCCAAATGTACTTTGTTAGGAGAAAATGCCAATGAAGTGCCAAAACCATCCGCCGCTTTAATTCCTGTAAAGTTCATCGACTTTGCCGAGGGGCTCAGTGCAAACGCGATGCCACAGTGACCTCCAAATCCGATCGAGATCAATCCGATCGACCTCAAGATCTCGACGCGGCTCAGTTTCGATGGCAAGGCTGCCAAGAAGTGCACGTCTAGAACCTGTTGGGGCCGCAATTCTGTGGCACATGACACACATTCGTGGCCACAGCGGCTATTAGTTATAGCTGGTTTATCATTAACGCTGACTTTATGCCTGGCCAGTTTCATTAGCGCCAGTCTCAATCGTCGGCAAGGCGAGCTGCAGCGGGAGCGATTAAGATTTCAAGTTGAAGGCCATCCAACGGCCACGGCGAGCCGTCCATTAAGCATGGATTTGGTTCACAGTCCGCATTTTGAGTGCTTACATTTGGGTATTCAGCACTTCGAGTGCGATGCGGAAGCAAACTTTGGCTGAGACTCATCCCCATTCCGATTTTCCTTGTTTTGCTTCTGCATTTGCCTAACAAAACCGTGTCGCCCCACGCAATTAGCACCTCGTTGGGTGCCTCGAATGGGGAAGGCGGCAAACTTGACATTTGACATTTGCCAGATGATGTGATTTGAATTCCACTCTACTGAATGACTTTAAGGCTGACTGCTAACTAAGCCCGGCAAAAATCTTGCAGCTAGGTTCAATAGTTCAACACAAGCAATAAATTGGGCAAGTATACACTTTAAATAGAGACCCTTTAAAATGTCCACGCAAATCTAAGCAGAAAGTTCGAGGAAGAGGTATTCACAAATTTCTGTTACGTTGGCCAAATATCACGGGCGGCTTATTTCATGAGCCATGGGTCATGAATTATATAAAAAGCTGAGGGCAAATTTCAGTTCACCTTGCAATTTGCATTTTTAAATACGAGTCTTCGCCTAATTCGTAATCATTTCCCTCATTTATTTTCCGTTTCTCATTACATTACCTCGAAAGATTTACTGCACTTTGCTAGATAAAACGTAGTCATTCATCTCCAAACTAATAACAATAAATCAAAGTTTCCTTTCCATCGACAGGACAATCATCGCAGCACTATTAAGTAGTGGAAACTAATTGCCAAACGGACTCACTATATTTTTCCACTAATCATGTTCACCACCACCGCTTAAGGGAGGCAACTTACGGGTCTCAGCCTGCACTATCCACAGCGCTTGGATCACAATTACGAGGAACGCCGCCTTATTCATGTCTCTCATGGGCAATCCGCAATTTCCGGAATATGTATCTCAATCTGCAGCTACACGCAACGGAGTCGGAAACTGAAGCTATCAACTTTCTGCGGGTGGAGTGCTCGAACGTCCGTCAACGCGAAGCTGAGAACTTAAACTGCGAGCTGCCTGCCGGTCGATAGCCGATTTAAAGCCCCAAAGCTGCAAATCGCAGATAGCAGATCGCTGATCGCAGCTCGCAGAAACGAGATGCAAACCAAGCCGATCTCCAATCCCGTCGTCGCCGTCGGCAGAGAACTTAGACTCTGCCGATCTGCGTATATAAAGATACAGCTGGTATCTGCATGTGTGACTGACTGCCCGAATGCAATGCTGCCTCTAGGCGCCTGACTTCTTGACTTCTGTGCAAGATTTTGGTTTGTTTGCCCACTTCTCGAGCGGCATAAAGCAATTAGGCAACTCTATTTTCGCAATCACTTGCTCAGAAACGATCGCTGGGCCTAAACTGCACAGGAATCTTCATTGTGGTTTGCGAAAGAAATTTATAACTTCTAATTACCAGTGAGCAGAACCCATTGGACAACAAAATAGCCGCGGCACAAACTTATTTGTCTTTAAGATACAGCACTTTGAGTGCACGCATCCAGCGCGCACTTCCTTTCATTCCAAAAACCTTGGGATACATCGAACTCGAGTCTTCTTAAAACCGTAACGAGGCGAGCTGGCAAGTGAGCGATACTTGTTTTCGTCGAAATGTCTCCGCCTCTAATTAAAAATGTGCGGCGCCTTAATTGTCCATTGGAGTGAGATAATAGTTATGTGCTTATACGGTGAGCACAGAAATCAGATAGCACATTTTTGAGAACTAATGTCGCGCGAGAATAATCATAAGCGCTAAACACGGGCTTCTTTCAACCAGAATTCTTTCATGTCCGCCGATTCAACTCATATCCAAAGTGATTGGCTGTCTACCTGCCTTACTCAGCTGGCAGTGATCGCATGGATTTAAATGTATTTAAGCAGTGGGCTTAAATGCATAGTTCAGATGGGGAACTAAAAATACTTTTACCTGTTGTCATCGGAACACTTTCCTCGCGCCTAATATGAATTATTAATGAACCACCCAACTGAACGGGTTCCAGCATAGATCTACTGGGTTCTTGATAACCAGTCTGGATGGGATTCCATCGAAAGTTCACCAGGAAGAGCAACCAGCTCGCACTCAGCAGTACAGCTTCGGTGTAGTGTGAGTGGTTTCCGAGCTCATCCACATTTTTTCTCTGTGTGCCAGGTACTTTGTTTTGCGGAGAACTATGGCACCACACTTTGCACTGTGATCGGAACATACTGAACTCTTAAACTGTTTACAATGGCCCTGAACACAAACAAATAGAGTAATGGGGAAGTATCGGGGAACTCGATGGGAACTCTTATTTGTCATACAAAGGCCTATGCGCCGATTCTAAAGCCCGTTGTCACGTCTATGAATGCGGGTAGATGAGGTTATAAATACATCTCAATCTGTAAATGTGTCTTCACAAAAGACGGCTGAGAATAATGACAGCGCTTAGTGAAATGCGAAAAGGCGGATGAAAAATACATTCGAAGTCTCATTGCCTCACTAATTATTCCACGTGGCTATAGGTTTGCCTTAATTATCCCAGTGACCAAGCATATATAGTGAAGTGTAAGCGTGAGCACAGAAGATGCCACCAAAATCCATGGCAAATTCCACTATCTAGATCTTCTATAATAAATACACTTTTCGGGAATTTAAATCAAGGCAATCCATTAGCAAACCAGTTATCCCAGACACTTCCATACTCGACTCGGAACCACTTTCAATTCGCACCTGATTAAATTCGCTGGACTCCAGCTTCCTTGTGACCCAGAAACGTGTCATTCAACCGACCAGAGCAGAGGGATCAGACTCATCAGCTCACCAACTCTTGCGACTGCATTCACAGTCGAGTGGTTTTCGCTTGGCGGTGACCCAGTCACCACTCCACCTTGACCTTGACCTTGAGTGCGAATCTCCACACGCAGCCCAGTGGAGCTGGGCAGCTGGTGGGGTCTGCTGTGCTGGATCTACCCTGCTTTCTTGAACTATAAGCTGATTGTATTACCGATATATTATGATGATTCGCTTTTATATTTGTATGTTATGATAGAATTACGCAACAGTTTCCTGACAATTTTGGTATGACACATTCTTACTTTGCGCTAAACAAAAAACACGATTAAGATAAATACGGAATACAATTATTTTAGTTTATATAAAATTCTTGACGAGGCCAGTTTCGTTTTAACGGTGAATAATATTGAAAAGAAATCTGGAATATTGTATTCTTGTACCTTATTGTAGCGAGCAGTGTGTGCAAACTAGTTCTCTAGAAATATTAGCCAATCATATACATCTCCTATATTTTGAACGGCCTAACTTTTGAGTATACAAACTACCTAGTGTAAAATGTGTAAATTAAGACAAATTCTTATTCTTTCAAACAACTCATTTCGCACGGCATACTTTTAGGCGCCAGACACACAGTAAAGGGCGGACTAAGTTGGTATACTACCACCACTGTTCACGTTTATGGACATTTCTGTGCTTGAGTCTTTTTTTTTGCGTTGTATTTACTTTGATCAAAAATCAATGTTATTTAAATGTCTGTGTTACTTTACAAAACCTGTAACCTTGTCTCTGAAGATTACAGAAGAAAACAAAATTTTAAAATCAGTGTGGCAACGTAAGGACTGAACAAATCTCTGAACTTTTTTTAATGTCATTATAAGTGCATAATTCTGTTGAGGAAGAAACTATTACTTACGGTGCTCGATGTTGGCATAAAACTATTAAACTATAATATTATTACAATATAATATATTGTATACAAAAACGATACAGCTCCTTTTCATCAATAGGCTTTATTACGCGGCGTAAAATACTTCGTGTCAACTACTCTTCCAGTAGATAATTATCTACATTTAAATTAGTTGATCGCACATTTTTGAAAGAAAAGGTTTTTTCGAAAAGGTTTAGCACATAAAATTAAAATCTTTTTTATTTATAAGATACCAGAATTTATAGATCAATATGAAAACTAAGTTTAGCTTAATAACCTCTAAATGGTTTAAGCACACTATCATATTCAACTTCTTATTTGTTCACGCCCTCACGGATCACGAGAACTTCCACCTCCAGCTTTCAATTTAAATGCAAAACAGACAATGGTCAATGATCGGAATTGTTCCCAACTCTCCATAAAGATCCCCGAAAAGTTTTGAAAGACAATTGCATTTTGTTTCGGGGAATGTCTCCACACCATCAATACCTCGACGCGCTGAGCAAAGAAACGATACTGGATTATTAGGGTTAACACACTGTATGACTGGCTCAGGTTTTGTTATCTGCAGGCTGAATAGAGGGATGAGTGCCCATTACCGCCTTACCACTCGACTCTTGGAGAGCTCGTGGTTCTAATCGCACGGCTTGACCTTTATGCCACAAGTGGAAGTGCGGCCCACAAAGGGCTGGAAGGCAGCAGGCACGAAAGAGATACAGCGCAATACTGGGCTAATCCCGGCTTGGAGAACCGCTAATGATGGCAAGTCGCTCGCATGATTCATGACAGCCTCATTACCAGGCTGCAATCGCGGCTGTGGGAGGTTGGGCTCCGAGTCAGGGAACCTTTACACTTAACCTTCAGCAAAATGTACACAGAGAAAAATCGCAATCATCCGTAGTTTGCTTAAGGGTATAGTAAGATATTATATACATAGCCATGGTTCGTTTCTAGTGATCCAGAACATCCAGAAGTGCTCTACAAAAGCGATCCAATCCTTTCAAGTAGACCTTGCCCTACCTTAGGGTAGATAGAATATCTTTCAGACCTAAATCCAGACTCTGATGGCTAATATTTATTTCATACGGGTTACCTGAAGCTAAAGCTCCAAAGATTTTGCAGCGTACATCGATGACAGCGCCGACTGACTGTCTGCCCCACCGACTTCTGGGGTGTGGCAAGAAGGCCTTTTGCTCGGTTTCCCTTCGCCAGCTCTTTCGCTGCATTTTCGCCGGCGCTTTCGAGCTTCTTGCTGGTTAAAATGGCTTGGACCAACGCAGCCCGAGCTCATTCCTCAGCCGAGTCGCGTGAAAGTTGGACGCAAAGTAAGCGTAGAGCGAAGAAAGCAAAAGACAGCAGAAGGCAGCAGTCGGATTCTTTATTCAAGAACAAACAGTGAACTGGTTGGGGACTGGGCGCTTGACCCACTTCCACCCGGAAGCCAAAGAGAAGAATTTCGGCACTAAAGTGAAACCCAACCAGAGCCCGCACTTCTTTGAATTCTATCCCGACTTTTTCACTTTCCCTCGTAAAGAGCGCGTGGTGCGTCATCTAGGCGAAATTAGCATATGCATATCCATATCCATGTCCATAAGCTGCAGAGAGCAGCCCAAACGTGCTAATCAGTTACGAAACTAGAAAAGTGAAACACAAAAGCGAAGCGCCCATCTAAAGCCCAGTTCCATTTACTTGTACTTTCATGCAGACGAACCGAAAAATGTGCGGAAATATTGGCTTCATTGTGCTCGTCGCCGTGTTGGGCGCCACTTTTGGCCAGGAGCAGCGTAAGTAGTGATCAAACAGTGTCATAAGTGATGCCTATTTGGCCGCGCTTTCTAAGTTACATCAGGCGCAGCGCCGACTTTGACTTTCCAGCCGGTCCTTAGACACGTCCACCGACCAACTTGGCCCAAATGGCCCACATGGCCCATGCATTTGGCACTGGCTAATTGCCCACCCCCAAGACGTGCCCCGGCAACAAAGAAAGTCGACTTGTGCCGGATCTCGTCGAGTAGGTTCCAGAATGGCCAGTAATGGCCACGATAACCTCGGTTTATAGTTCTGGCTTGGCAGTCGCTTGCCCGGTTCCATAAAGATTCCGCTGGATTGGACTGACCTTGATCTGGTACTTTGCCGGCTAGGCTCCTAAAAATCTACTTCCAAAGTCCGCCGTTTTTATTACAATTTCTGAGAAACTTTCATACATACGTGTGTACGTACATAATATCAAAGTTTGGGAAGTCTTCCCCGAAACCCGCAATTATTATTAGTTTTCACACACTCCCTGCCCGCCGCAACTACGACCATTAACCTGGCCATAAATCCATCGCCAGTTTTGTCCCACCCCAGCGCATCCCAGCAATTTATAGTTCAGCCCGAACATGTTCGCAACAATCGCTGTGAGATCGGCGAGGTAATTGTGTACTTGAACCCACGTCAACTGACGCATTCACCTGGGAATCGCAATTACGGGAGGGGGCGCATCTTCATTTTCATAGAAAGCGGCGGCGGCGGCGGAGAGACAATGACATCCACGAACAGGCGAACATGACATCTACAGACCACTGCATTCGCACCCAATGCCACCCATTGTCTCACCCCTCGAAATGACCTTTCCAGCCTACTACCTGCAACAATGCCCCCGGGACGAGGCCCAGATCAACGACTGCCTTCGGGATAGTGGCAACAAGCTGGTGAGCTACCTGCAGAAGGGAGTTCCGGAGCTGGACATCCATGAGGTGAGCTAAACATATATTAGGACTTCAGAAAACACGTCGCTCCATGTTGAGAATATTATACTAAGATCAAATAGAAGTAAGCGTTGTTATATCGTTACCCTATAAATCCGATAGCTTGGATCTTCAATAGCACATAGCTCACTTCTTAGGGTATTTACTCAGATTGCCCAGTAAATCATTTCCCCCAACAGATCGAGCCCGTGATGATTGATGAAATCGGCATTGTTCTGGGCAGTGGTCCAGATGGCTACCGCGCACTTTTCCGGAACATTCAGGCCTACGGTGTGAGCAACATTACGGTGACCAACATCCGGTAAGTCGTGCTCATCCTTAGAGCTAACAGGTAATGAGGTTCTTCAAAAATTGCCTTTTGATTGGGTGCAACATAGCGTTATGAATTGATTTGCTATACACTCGTATATTATCTTATCTAATTGCATTAATCGCCTACGAAATTTGACTAAGCTAATCGATTTGGGAATTGGGTTGGATGCACATGTGGTGCCTTCACTGCCTGACCCCACTGCACTCAAACATCTCACCAGTTTCCGATTCCCTGTAATTATAATTTAATTTGCCGCTCATTTGTCAGCCAGTTGACCACTCAAACAGCGTCCCAGCACGCAATCTCCACTTGGCATTTTGTCCACATTATGGGAGCTCATTTGAATGAGCGCAGCTTGCAATGATTCCACGGGGTTTGCCAAAGCCCGTGAATACCTCGTAGCTCATGGTCTTGATTTATGGACAAAACGTTTGGCACACGATGGGAAATCGATTGAGCAATCACCGATTTGCATGAGCACTTATGTTTGTCCAGACAAATTTGCATTTGCGCGGGTTTTTTATTAAAGTATATTTTAGACGCGTAATCATTCGCGACAAGGTGTTCGCCCACTCTAGCTGATTCCACTTATTCTGGGCCTAAATGAGAAGTCAGGGAACTGGGCTCGTGGCTTATCTGGAAAAGGTGAGATGTGTTATTCGATTAAAATGGTTCGCTGGAAATTCGTTGTCCATGGTGATTGGTTATTCATATAGTTTAGAGTGGGGAAATTCACACAGAAGCTGCCATGGGTCGGGAAATTTGATTCGTGCTAACTAATAGAAGTATTTTCAGCTACTCGTATTACTTGTGCAAATACTCTTCACTCCACCATAGGTTTCTCGGTTTCATAAGAAGCACAATTAGACAAATGCCAACAGCAATTAAAATGTTTGTAAAATGTTTATAGATTATATCTTACAAACTGGCTTAGGTCTGCATTTAAACCATCCAAGCGTAACCCACGTTTCCCACACACAAGAGAGGCTACTCTCTAACAAGTTGACCCACTCTCCTCGGTGGCCTCTGATTTTTAAGTGCCCCGCATTATGCAACACCCAAAGCCAAGAACACTGCAGCTATGCTTCCCGGTATTTGGAACGCCAGCTCCGCCGACAATAGCAACTACAGCAGCCGTTAAGCCGGCGACCATCAATCTGGCTATAGACACTTGGCTCTCCATTGGCGAAAATAAAAGAATCCGAGTGGCAGAGACATAAACACGGCGCGGGCAAAGACGACTGGCCCGCAGATCGTTGACCAAGAAACGAGCTGGAAAAGTGTGCCAACGCTAGATTCTCTAAGTGGAGAGCATTGTTTGGGCCGGTTTCAGTATAGGTTTCGTTTTCTATGGTCACTTACCCTGACTTAGGGTACTCGAATGGATTCCTGCAATCTGCTCGAGACTCCATTAATAGTCTTCAAATATTTTGCAATTGTGTTTCGTACGCACATGCATTCCATTATTGGATCTTGGGATACCTAAGTTTTTAAGTCTTGGCAACTTTTAATGGAAGGGTAGAAGGAATTTGGTGTCGGAAATCGCTGGTTCTCGTATCGATTTCGATTTGGACATCGAGAAGTCCACGAAGCCCTACTGGTCTAGCCCATTCACTCGGATCTCTTTGGTATCGAATATAGGACTTAAGAGAGCTCCAAGGCTGAAAAGTACGACAAAATAGTCGGCTCATCTTCGCATGAAACCAATGAAAAGGCATTTTTCGCTAAGCTCATTACTTCGCAGATTGTCACTGTCATTGCCATTAGAGGCGTCCATTAATATCCATATCTCAACTTGTCTTTTTGCAGCTCCGACTTGGACTCGCTGCAGTTCCAGCTGACGTGCGAAATACCCCGCATTCGCGTCAAGGCGCAGTACCGGTCCACAGGTGTTCTGATCTTGGTGAAGGCCTCCGGAGCCGGCGACTACTGGGGGGAGTACGGTGGGTACCGGGTTTCTGGGTTGGGATGACGCACTCCATCGACTAACGACTCTCGATCACGCAGAGGGAGTGAAGGCCAAGATCTACTTCAAGGCGGTGGCCAATGAGGGTCCCGACGGCCGCACCTACCTGACGACGGACTCCGTGAAGATGGACTTCAACGTGAAGGAGATCCAAATGGGCGTGGACAACATCGCCAATGGCAACTCGGTGATACGTACGTAGCAGTAGTCGATATATCAGCATTATCAAGATAAAATACTTTCCTCCACAGAGGCTGCTCTCAACCTGTTCATCAACTCCAACTCCCAGGAGCTGCTCAAGGAAATGAAGCCGGCGCTCAGGACCAAACTTACTCTGGTCATCCGCAACTTCATGGATCGCATTTTCGCGAAGATCCCACTGGACGAGTGGATCAACCTAAATTAGAATGTAGTTTCCCTAGTCTAAGTCCTAATTTATTGCACACAATTCCGCGAAATATAACAAGTAAAGATGATGGCTCCTTCTTTGAATGACACATGCGCAACTCAAGTCACATCCCCAAAGTCATCAGTGCAGCAATGGCAGGGATATCTGAGTTACTACTATGTCGACCTTAATTGGCCTCGCCCGTTAAGTTTTAAGGTCTTTGGATGCATTAATAAGAATCTGGGTAAAGGTTTCGAAGGAAACGGGAGGTGTCCAGTATGGGTTTTCACACCTGTTACTTGGCGGTAACGACGTTGAATAGGCATATTTTTTGCAAATTCATATTTATCTAAAGCCGAATGGATCGAACCGGACTATTCATTGAAAGGTTTTGGGCAATAATGTAATCACCGCTAGGAAACATACCAGCATCTCTTTTACAAAAAGACCGAGATACTAATGGTCGAGTGATTATAAAACTAAACAGTAGATATCAATAAATATCTTTTAGCTATGCCATCTGACTAACCACGAATGCATTCTCAATTCTTCCCCTTGGATTGAAGTGTTATGCAAACTTAACTTACAGTCCCCCTCGATTATCCATCAAAACGCCTACACGTGCTGAATACCCAAATGCCTGGCAGTACAAATCTCCATGTCCAACGCGAAGCTTACCACATCCGATTGAATAATAAACTATGAATGAGCAACAAACATCTCAGCACTCCGCACTTATCTAACGCAGCTATCACTGGGATAAGGCTGGGAGATGATCTCTGAGTTGCGTGCTCCTCCACAATTTTCCACCGCAATCAGCATCCCCATCGAACCGTGTCATAGGCAGCCAGCCACCGCTTTCCTCACAGAACTGAAGACAGGGAAAGCTTTTCGCCAGGCGATCGCCATTATGCAATCCGCCAGCACAATTTTCAGAGTTAACAGGTTGTCAACACACGACTCCCCATCTAAGATGTTCGCGTGGCGTAATTACGTCAGGCACGGTAGCGACTAGAACGATCTTCCTGGCCCCTGCCCCACGTTCCGACCTCTCACCCCTCGCTAACTGCGACCCCACACTCGGAAGAAAACCTCTCAAAATGTTCAGATTGCCAGCTAGATATCTAGTGCAAGTTTGCATATGCATATAGGAAAATGAAGTATTTAAATGAGTCCTGTCGACAAACCAGGAGAAATTTGGGAGATTTGCTTTGACGACAAAACCACATAGGCCGAAGTAGCGACTTGCACCCTCAATCGGCTTTTTTCCCAGTGCGGATTCTGGGAGATCCACTGGGATCTGACCAGATCTGGGAGATACTGGTCTCCATTTCCGGCTTGACCTGCGGTCTGCATTTTCCCGGCCAACTGGCAATTTTCCCGGTCGACTGACTCCGTAAGCGTTTGTGCTTGGGCTGGTCGCCGAAATACATTAATGGAACCCACAACCTTTATTATAATTATTAAGCTGTAGCTGCTTAGCGTCTTGCTCGCTCTCTCTCTGTTGCTCTCTCTCTCTACAAACAGTTGGCCATCTCTTTCTAGTTGCTCGAGCTTACCTGTCGATTTATGGGGGAGGGGGCGTCGAGGGGCGTGGCAGGGGCCGGCGAGTTCTACGTCGTGTGTTTTCCAATCTACAGCTTGGCCAAGCTCTCATGTAAATCGTAGCGTAATTTTTGCTATAAAACACGCCGGTCTCAACAATTTAGCATTCAGTACAATCCGTTGACGGTTACTAAAACAACACCTGACTTCGACAGCTCGAGAACGTTAAAAAGCCTTCGACTGATTTAAAAAAATAACAAATCAGTGCCAAAACAAATAATTGCGAATACAATTGAAATCTCTTCTGAATTGTGTAAGTTTAACGTCGGTTGGTTAATAATGGTGAATCCTCTATAACTCGGGAACGCGAAATCATCCCTAATTCCTAATTGGGTAAACCATTTAGAAAATCTATTAAGGATTTAGCGAAAGGTTTACCAGTATCCATAAATAGTGTCGATAAAATATAAACAGTCTAATACCAATCAAATTAATTTAAATACATTTTTTTTACGTTTTTAAGTGACCTTTTATTTAATTGAGAGTATTTCATGGACGAGAAAAATAGTGCTAAGCTCTACGATAAAAATAGTTTTCCGTTGGTTATTATATCGTCCATGTATTTATTATCAATAATACTGTACAAATAGGTGTATCTTTCAGATATAATTTATTCGAGGAACCCAGACCCAGCAATTTAAAATTATTCATTAGAGCAAAATGACCCACTTTAAGGTATTAATAGGGTTTACCAAACGTATTCCAGTTCAATAGCTAGAATACTCCTTAGCATTATTTATAACCCTACGCTCAATCACAAAAATTTAAAATTATTCATTAGAGCAAAATGACCCACATTATTGTATTCATGGGGCTTACCAAAGGTATTCCAGTTTAATAGCTGAATACTCCTTAGCATTATTTATAGCCCTACGCTCAAACACAAAACCTATTAGGCCCCAATCAAATTCAATTACAGTCTTGACAACAAAACAGGTAGCAAATGACAGTAATTGAGCATTCTGGAGATCCTCCCATTTATTAGACTGAGTCCCAGCTTCGTAATGCCTACAATCAACCACTTCAGATGATAATAGGTATGGGTGGTGGATCATTTTAGGGGTGGACCTGGTGGTTAATGAACGCCTGCTGACGAACTTTGACGTCAATAAAATGTATATCTCTGCTTAATAGTAAACCTTTTTTACAGAAATCAATTGAGCAAAATGCAGTTGCAACTCACCGTAGCCTCCCTGTTGATCTGTTTTGTAGCATGCATCTCAGCTGGCAATATGCGTAAGTAAAGAAGGCAACTTACTCGTATTTCCTGGTTACTTATCAAGTTTGTCCCTTAGCTGACTACATCCAGGTGTGCCATCGCAATGAACCCGAGCTGTCAAAGTGCCTGAAGAGCAGTGTTCACAACTTGCGCCCCTACCTGGCCAAGGGCATCAAGGAATTGAACGTACCGCCGCTAGAACCCCTCTACATTGGAGATCTGAGCATTCTGGATGGCTCCGCTGGACTCACAGTTAAGGCCAAAAAGCTGAACATCCTGGGCGCCTCCAACTTTGAAATAACCAAGCTGCGGGCTTCCACCCAAAACCGCCGCTTTGATTTCGAGTTGATTCTCCCCCATCTCCATGGAGATGGGCTCTACGAGATCAACGGCAACATTCTGGCACTACCTATTAAGGGCAGTGGACCATTCACTGGCAACTTCACCAACTTCGTGGCTTATGTGCGTGTCCAATACGACATTAAGAGCGTTAATGATCTGGAATACCTGCATGTCAAGGAGTTCGCCTTAAAAATCCGCACTGGCAAGGGAAACCTGAAGCTGGAGAACCTCTTTAATGGAGATAAAGTTCTGGGCGATGTCATCAATGACACGATCAACCAAAACTTCGAGGTCTTCACCAACGACTTGATTGCACCGATTGCCCGCGCTCTGGAGGCCAAATTTCTGGTCATCACGACCAAAATCCTGGAGAACTTCACCTACAGCGAGCTTTTCCCCGTCTAATCCTGTAGCCAACTGTAATTAGGCTAAATCTAAGCTTGTGATACACTCGATTTGCTATAATTAGTGCTTAAATAATCAATAAACTTTAGAAATTTATGCTGACAGATTTGAAATTGAATGGAAAAAGGAAACCATCTCTTGACAAAGATACCTGAGAGAGTTTCTCGACTAGCAGATACCCCTTTCTCAGAAAAAAGGCGTGCGTGCGGTTTTAAAAATATATAAATAGGAAATGTATTTGCCGTCGCAATGGTCTGGCAACCCCATACTCTTATTCTCGATTGCGTGCTGGCTGGGTGGCAGCTCTAGGCGATGGTATCGAGCTGGCATCGATTTCTGCTCCAGCTCTAAGCGATAGTATCGGGAAAACATCGATTTTTGTTCCAGCTCTATACCACTGCTGCCCGAGTTGTCCTCAATTAAAAATAAATTACAAAATTTCATCGTTTCCGTTTGCTAACCGCAGCGCATCGCCAAGGCGTCCGAGTTCCCATCCAACACAACACGAGTGGTAGTATCGTTGTGAAACATGTCAACACCCGCACGCAGACGTCTTATGAGAGATTTTAAAAGGTGAGAAGAAACTAAGGAATGGAGTCGAATGCGAAAAAAAAAACAAAACAGAGATGGGCGAAAGCAAAGGAAAGCAGGAAAACGAGGATCGAGTCTCAAAGTACACACAATCGTCTGATTTTTCGGATTCGTGTTCCGCGGTGCGAAAAAATGTTGGAGAAAAGAAACCTGGGGGCTGCCTAATACATATAAGCAAACACACGGGCGCACATATGAGTGTGCTCCACGTCTGTATGTAGTGGAAAAGTTTGCGCAGCCAAAATATGTACGTGTGCATGTACCCGTGCTCGTGTGTGTGTGTGAGTGGTTGATTATTTTTGCTGCTTTGCTCTTGCGAAAAACAACAATTCGCTTGTCTTTGACACTTGACTTTGATCTGTGTGTGTGTGGTGCGGTGCGGGGAAAGGCAAGGAAACAAAGGGGAAAATTGGGAAAACCAAACAAAATTCTTCTTCGCCGTTCCGCCGAAATTGCGTCGCAGCGAAACATTAACAACAATTTTCGTTTTTGTATCCGCCTGACTCGGCAGCTGCATCCTGCCCGCTAGCCTCCTCTCGCTCGCACTTAACGTTGTTGACTCACGCGAAAGAGACGAAGCTCTCCCATGGAATTTCATTCGGATTCGAAACTTTCATCATCTCCGAAATGTTGGCGCGGCAGTGCAGATTGCAGTTGGGGAATACGAAACCAAATGTCAAGGCTGTTCGCGTGGGCGCGGGGTCCTGCCCCACGCTGGACGGAAAAGTACCACCCCCAAGAGGCAAACGCAACTGCACAGAAGCATATCTAGCAACATACACAGGGAAAAACAAGACAGAAAGCTGTAGTCCTATAGGAAATCCTCACATACCCGTTAATCAGCTATTGGCACATCGATAGAAGTTGGCAATCAAAATAAACAAATAACTTTGGAAATTGTGCACGTGACAGCTCCTGATCAAGAACATTCTCTTATATTCTATATTCCATATAGTAAAGTTATCGAGTACTCTGATTAGTTGGTGAAACACAAATTCTTATTACGAAAATGTTTCATCAGGAATGCAATATTTCAATCTTAATGCAAATTGAAACACCATTGTAAGTATAGTTTTTCATTAGAAAAAACTATTGTTTCACATAACCTATTTATAAATCATGCTCGTCTTCAACAAGTTATTTGAATAGCACATATCTTATTATCGCTCAGAATTTATCTTTCAAGTTGATACATTTCTATTTGTGTTAGAAACTTGGATATTGCATATCTTATTTCCCTGTGCACTCGGGTTTCTTTGTCTGTTTAATCGATGATTTCACTTGGCTCGCGTATCGATTTAAGCCGATTTGAAGGGCGCGGTTAAACGGGTTGCGCCGCCCGCTTGTTGACCTAAATTGCAGCCAATCCCGTCCAGTTTACTTTTAGATCTCTACCTGTTATTGTCTGGCCATTGTTATTAATCTCTTCTGTGTTGCGGAATACGTAAACAAATATTTTAACGGCAATGTACCTTTAATACGCATATTATGGTGTTCACGGGACATTATCATTATCAAACTAGAACATCTCCTAACCAGTTGTGATAAAAGCATAAAAAGCTGGAACATGATTATTTCATTATGATCTTTGAGGTAGAAATGTTTATATTCGCCTCAAGTAGAATTTATACAACAAGTGTATCTGGCAAAACAAGTTTGGTTTTTCTTATATTTGCATAAGCTTATTTATTTACAAAAAGCATACAGAAAAGATTCCCCTTTTAATTTTATGACTTACTTGCAGACTTCAGGAGGATCCACCCACGGGTGTCTCGGGCGCGCCAACAGATAATAATATTATGATATGGAATGCTGTGATTTTTGGTCCACACGATACACCATTCGAGGACGGAACCTTTAAGTTAACCATAGAATTTACGGAAGAGTATCCAAACAAACCGCCAACAGTTCGATTCGTATCGAAAGTATTTCATCCCAATGTGTACGCAGATGGCGGAATATGCTTGGACATATTGCAGAACCGCTGGAGTCCCACGTACGATGTGTCAGCCATATTAACATCCATACAGGTGAGTTGCGTTTCTGAAGCCAGTAGCCCAATATTGTTCATTGTTTCTTTGTGATATCTAGTCACTGCTGAGCGATCCCAATCCCAACTCACCGGCTAACTCCACCGCCGCCCAGCTGTATAAAGAAAATCGGCGCGAGTACGAGAAGCGTGTGAAAGCCTGCGTGGAGCAGAGTTTCATCGATTAGCCATGCGCCCACTCTTGGAACAGCAGCAGCATCAGAAGCAGGAGCCACAACACGAGCAGCAGCAGATTTGGGGGCGGCCGCAGCTTAAAGCATCAGCAAACTACAGTAACAGAAATATGCAATACCATAAAGAAGTTTAAATTAAATAATAACATAAATATTTATGATAATTGTAATGCTATGAAATTGTAACACCGCCAATGACACGGCACTGCAGCATATATACGCCCTGCGCACACCATTCGCAACCCATCAATACTGGGCAGTTTTGAGTTATAATTGTTTGGTCGATAGTTCTACCTTGTCCCTAGCTTGCTCACCCGAATTCAGACGCAGTTCACTTTAAAAATCAGGAAGTCCTTCTATGGCTGCAGCCGCTATTTACGCCCGCAGCCAGAAATAAGACTCTCATAAGCTAACAAATCCAATGTTCTTATTTAAATAGCAGCGGCAATAATGATTATTAATAAAACAAAAATTTTAAAAACCATTTCAAGCAATTGCAAAGCCAAATAGTTTCATTTTAGATGCGCGCAAGCCCAGTCCTGAAAACTAAACCCAACCAAAGCCTAAACAGAAATTAATACTTGTAGTAAGTAGTTCGTGTCTCAGCAAACACTTACAGGAAATATAAATTTAGAATCTGCTTGAAACCTAGTAGACAGTGTCCAGTGGTTACAAATTGTGAAATTACTATAAATTGATAATTAAATGTTAGTTGTTAGCAATGTAAACCAATCCACACGGTATAAGTTGGGAACGAGCCCGCAAATATATATGAATGTATGCCTCTGTAGCATCCAGATACCAATGCGCTATGTATTTTGCACGATAGTTTCGGTGGTGGACCCACGCATTACATTTATCCTATCTCTAAGATTTGGTATCTGGTCTGATTCATGTTTACACCCTGTTTTGGTCTGTTATGATGACCCAAGAAGGGAAAAGCGGGATCTTTTTCAAGTGTATAGTTGGATGGAAACACCTCATAACTGCCATTTGCCACGCTATGTACTCTCTAGGTTCCACTGTGTCTTGGCTGCGGCAATTGATTTAGTTAGTTCTTAAGCGTTTACAATCGACTCTTAATCTTGTTTTCTGTTGAATGCGAATTGCTGTTCCTTTTGCTACGAACCCTCCACTTTTTGGCACTTTGTGTTGGATGGATTGCGGAGATGATGCTCTGAGCATCATGTTAATCTTATATATGATAAACGTACCATATAGCAGCATATTGTTTTATTAACTATGAACCAACTAAAGCAGAGAAAGCCAGTAATCCCAATATAATTCACAGTAATAGTAAATCAAAGGATGAGGATTAGCAACACATTCAGACAATGTGGAATTTCAAATTACCTTACTGTAATTAACATTATTATTATTAATAAAGTTTAAGATTTCAAATATCAATAAATGAAAGTAACACGAATAAACCTTGTTTAAATTTCATTTTAAGGGTATTTTATACTTGTTTTACAAAATCTGGAGTTGGAGCTGGCATGGTTTTCTCAAATTCCTCCATTGTAATTAGCAGGAAAGGGACAGTGATGCTCTGAAAAATTTCAACTATAGTGTGCTCCTGAATTCGTACAAACTTAAAGATAATCGTGAAAGTTTTGTGCCTATTTATAATATTAAAAAATAACTAACGTGGAAGCAACTTTCTGAAACAAACTTACACA
This sequence comes from Drosophila erecta, assembly GCF_003286155.1. NCBI lineage: Eukaryota > Metazoa > Arthropoda > Insecta > Diptera > Drosophilidae > Drosophila > Drosophila erecta. Next base: position 27,496,122 of record NW_020825194.1, read on the forward strand.
GCGTAGGTGTCCCTAAAATTGTGTGGTTAATCCTCACGTTCTAAGCATGTTCAACTTTTAATAGTTTCATAACAATTTTGAAACCAAGGCGTATTGGCTGTTCGGATTCTCCAAGTCTATTATTCATTGTACAAAACAACGTCGTTCTACGAATCCTCTGTAAAAATAAATCAGTATAACCACAGGAAAAGTAATAACAAATTTGATATCAGTTTTTTGGGGAACAAAAATGGTTCTAAAATCAAAAATCATGTCCAAATTAAAATACATTTAAGAGAACTGCAGGAATTGCTTTTAGGTGTATACACAATTTCTCCAGTGTAATTCAGTCCTGGGGTGACTTTTTGTTCATATCCAGCACTATAATTCCTAACTAGTTCTAGGTGCGCCCTCATGGAAACCTCCTTGCCAAGCTGAGTAAGGCATACTTACCTGGCGTAGAGGTTAACCGTGATCATGAAGGCGGTTCCTCCGGAGTGAGGCTTGGCCATTGCACCTCGGCTGAGTTGACCTCTGCGATTATTCCTAATGTGAATAACTCGTGCGTGTAATTTTTGGTAGCCGGGAATGGCGTTCGCGCCGTCCCGACATTTGAAAATGAATAGCAGATATGGTATGGTATAGTAAATAGTACTTTTTCTGGACAGTAGTGATTTAGTTCGACTTTAGTTCGATAATTAGATCGGTTTGGAAGAAAGTAAAGGGAAAGGAGATGGCTATACTAGCTCGAAACGCGTTAACTAAACCATTTGCAAAGTATTTAAAAATATCAATGCATCGATTAATGAGGAATTGTTTTAACGTAATATTGCTATTTTGTAACAATTTTTGTATATTTTTTCTCACACTTATCTAAGCAATGTAAATAATCCGTTTTACAATAAATGGCAGTAATATAAAGGCACCCTTAAATTGTTGCTTGGGAAATGGCAACTTAATTTGTTCAGTCCATTTTCTTAGGGGTTGATGATGTGGAAATGATGTCTTTAATTTTAACTATAAGCACTGGAGGCATTTAAGCATTACAGGAAGACAAAGGCATAGCAAGTGGGATTTGGTCACTTGTGCAATCTGTTCGCATAAGATGGAATCCTTATCTCGATATGCTAATTTCTTTTTTAAATCTGGCAAATAAAGAGGGAATCAATGAGTATACTTCTGTTAGAGATGCTGACATCCAAGGATATGTACATACATATATGCATATGAAACGGTAAAGGATTTTAGTTTGAACTGTCGAAAAACACCGCAAAGGAAGTGTACTTACGTTGTAATTATGTTATAAGCACCACTAACACCCTTTTAATAATGTATACATTAATCTTAATAGTTAAATATAATAGTGCTATATTAAATAATAACATTAATGGGGACAGTTAAACGGGTAAAAAATTCCGTGACTCAATGATTCAGAGACATAGTCCTTTAATGTTGGGAAAACAATTTTTTTGTGCAATTTTGAAAGCCAACGAACAGCAATTAGTCAATTGGTTAGTCACTTTTCCATAAATGCAGGCCATGTAAAAAACGTTGATCCCAATTCTTTTTTTTTACATTGCGTCACTCTTAGCATTAGATAATTTGAAGTTGGCTGCGATCAATATACATTTTGACAGGCTTCCCAAATTAGATACTTTACAACAGCTGATCATTTTTAAAAGCCAACGAATATTAAGCACTTAACTTACGATAAAATAAAAGTTAAAGGTGTATATGCAATTATATCATGTGATTATATATTCATATACATATCCATGTTAGGCTACATATAGTTTTACTTGCAACAATAATAACAATATAAGAAACGTCGTTTGATAGATACAAATTACGTGGATTTTTTTTTATAAACACAATAAATTATAAATCTTATGCAGAACGGAAGTTAAACAAATTAATTATTAAAACACACACATTAAACATTAAACCACATTAATTTACATATTTTCACAAACCTAGATGCTTCTTTTCCATAGACGAACCACTTTCTACACATATGTACATTCACATTTATTTACAATGTCGGGACGGCGCGAACGCCATTCCCGGCTACCAAAAATTACACGCACGAGTTATTCACATTAGGAATAATCGCAGAGGTCAACTCAGCCGAGGTGCAATGGCCAAGCCTCACTCCGGAGGAACCGCCTTCATGATCACGGTTAACCTCTACGCCAGGTAAGTATGCCTTACTCAGCTTGGCAAGGGGGTTTCCATGAGGGCGCACCTAGAACTAGTTGAGAATTATAATGTGACTACGCGTGTGAAGTCGAATTGTGCTGCAGGAGCCTAAGAAATGTGACAGCGGGCAGCAATGCTTTATTCTGTAATGTGCTAAGCAATTTCAAATCTTTAATTGTTAAAAAGGTATTTTTTTAATTCTTTAATGCATCTTTTATTGTCCAGATATAAATAAAAAATCACAACGTTCGAGAAAAAATATTTTCTTAGACTCGTTTTCGGAAAATCCACCAAATAAATAAGTTTTATTGTCAAGTTTCTTGTGATTTATTTAGAAAAATTACGTTTGAAAAGCATATATACATTTTTAACAGGTTTTTTAACAAATATAGCATTAGTTGTATAAAAGTTATAGGAGTAGGAAACTGAGCTGTTTATGTTTTTCTGCTTAACTTGTGGGTTTTTAAAAAAGTGGTGAAACTTAAGTTTCTTATATCGAACACAAAAAAAATATATTTTTTGACCCTATAAAGTATATACATATCTATATATTCGTGATCAGTCACACTAGGCAAGTCGAAAAGCCATTCCCGTGGGTACGTCCGCCTGCTGCCCGTATGAGCGTTGTGATCTCGGGAACTATAAAAGCTAGGAATCTAAATTGCAGTCTGCAAATTCTAGAGACGTGAACGCATCGTGAATTTGTTTTAGAAGATTGTCACGCCCACACTTTTATCTTGCTAACTTCTATCGATGCGCCAAGGTGGTAGCGCCCACAAACCGATCAAAAGGTTTTGATTTTTTTTATTCAAACCACTCCAATCCGAATAAAAAGACATTGATTGTAATGCACAAAAAATCTGTTGTATCGTGTGTATTAACTTTTTATTTTTATTAAAAGTAATGACTTAAGCTTATGATTATACATTTTATAATTTACGTTAGAAAATACAATTTCAATTACACAGGCTTTTTATAAAATTTTTATTTGATTTTGGAATCAATTTGCTTTTATACATTTCTTCCACAATGTAACTCAATTAAAAAATGGATACGACTGGTAACATAGTTTGGAGTTCTTAAACACTTAAATCCAGCTATAAGCACAAATTGGTACACTTGCAGGAAAATGCAAAATATTTGCCCAAAGAAACAAAGAACAAAACACACCGACAAAGTCATTATATACACATTTACTATAAAACGTCCGTAAGAGGACAAAGAATACATCGAAAAAGTAGTGTTGAAGATAAAGTAGACATACATAAAATGGAAATATTGGTTGTGGTGTATACGGTGTATAAAAAAGAATACTAAAAGGCGTCTGATTTTTTTGAGTGCCTCCTTTAAGGAATTGCACAACTATGTGGGACCAGCGCGTCCATCCTGGAAACACTGAGTTATGTTAGTTGCCTAACACAGCATGGCTGTGTATGTTCTTGAAGTCCTGGGTTTGGGTCGTGCTGCGCAGTACCTCCAGCCATCTATGAATATAAAATTTGAAGTTATTATTACATGCGTTTCTATTTACATTGAAATATGAAACAAGAGCGAGCGATATAGTTTCGTCTAGTATACACAAAACGTTTTAAAACATCGAAAGAAATTTGCAAGAAAAATAATAAAATTGAAAAAAATATCAACAAATTAAACATAGGTTTAGAATATGCGTGCAAGATCTCGACGTTCATACGGGCGGACAGGCACTTAATGTCGGAAACGCCTCTCTATTCTATTCACGAAGTTGTAAGAGTTTTAATTCCTCATTAAACCTTTTGCGTAAATTCGAGTATTTGTTTAAATGTGCCTTTGTTTTGATTTGATCGAAATATGCTTTATAGGAACTATGGCGCAGGTTTACTAATAGTAATAATTAAAAAAAAACAAAGTGTGGGTGACAGAAAAACACGAAGTTGTGCACAAGTTCTCGTCGAAACAAACTAACGATTAACTATTTGTTTTTTGATACGTATAAAATAGGGGTATTTTACGGGATTGAAATAATATTTTAATATCGTTTACATTAATTGGTTTCGGCATTTTAATACCTGCCCTTTCCTAGCATCTCAGCGCTCCTAGCCTTACCTGTTGTAGGTGTGGGCACTCTCCGCGCGGAAGAAGTACACGTGGTTCTTAAAGGAAAGCTTGAAGACGAACTCCTTCTGAACGGCATCTTGGTGGCCAGGAGGACCCACCGTGTAGCCCAATAGCGGCAGACTAGCCAGGGCGAACTCGTCCTGGTAGCTCTTGTAAAAGTACAGACAAAAGGACGTGAAGACCACCCAGAGCTTCTGCCAGCCTGAGCTATTCTTGAACTTGCGCAGCAGATAGCCGGACAACTGGTGCTCGGCGGCAATCAGGTGATCGCCCAGTCCTACGGTGGCGCCACGATGCCAACAGACGTGCAGAGCGGTATTGCTTCGTGATGGCTGCGTCCTGTTTTGCTGCTGTTGCTGCAGCTGCAACTTTTGCTGCTGCGGAGTCAGCGGACCGCCACCGTTCACACTGCTGTTCAGGCTGCTGTTGTTCCCGTTGCTCAGACCGAACAGGTCCAGACCTTCCTCCGAGGAGCCTAAAAATAAAACGGAAAATACATTACTGGGTGCTTTGTAGTTGAAGGATTTTGGGATTTGGGTGTATCTTCTTCCTTACGAAGCCATGCAGCGTGCTTTTCTTGCCAGCAAAAAACAAAATGGAGAAAAAAAGGAAATTTAACGAAAGGTAATGTTAAATACAGCATTGGAAACCCTACCTCAGAAACCACTTTTTATTACCATAATTAACAAAAAAGATTTCTTTGATGGAGGAACAACCGTCGCGCAACGAGGGCTTAATTGCAATCCATGCTTAGTCTGCTTAAGTTTAAATTTCTAGCTTTTATAGTCCCCGAGATCTCGATATTCATGCAGACGGACAGAAGGACGGACAGGAGAACATGGCGAGATTGAATTCATACTTAATATCATTTCAATAATGAAATGGCATCAGTTATTCTATCAAGTGTAATTAATTTTTAATTTTTATTTAAGTGGTAAGGTAACAAATTACCACATTTTATAAAGCTAAACATTCTTTTTCTGCTTTACTTGTTGAGTCTAAGTGTATAAGTATTTGCATGGATTATATCTATTAGCGGCGACTTTATGTAGGAAACTACTTTTTCATACATAAACGTACTTGCAAGGAAAATCTGCATTGTAAACACAATCCATCAAGTCGTATTTCTACAAATATACTTACTGCAGTTCTTAAGCGTCGTTAGCTGGAGTTGCATGTTGGGGGGTCGGTTCTTAATATCCGCGGCCGCCTTGGAGAGCTCGGCCAGCCAAAGAGTCTTTTCAGCGGTGGTGCCCGCACTCACTGTAATGGCACACTGACCGCCGAAGATGGAGAAGGTGTTGTGCTCGGCGTTTTCGGTGAGTAATGAGCGCACAGGAACGTGTCCTAAAATGCGGAAGCTTTGATCCAGCGGTGACTTGGACCCGTAGAGAAGCAGGTCCGAGAACAAGAAGAACATCCTCTGCTGCAGACCGCGCTTTGAGTGCTTTAAAAGGCATCCCTGGCGGATAAGGCGGCGATGGGGCTGAACCAACTGCTCGAAGTTGATGTCGCGTTGTAGCTCACACAGCTCCACAAAGTTCGCAGAGTCGGGAAGCTGGGACCTAATCCCCTTGGTGCTGCGAACGAGCAAGTGGTGCACAGCCATAGCATCGGCATAGTCGAGATGCTCTTCCCCATAGTAATCGCAAAGCCGCTCTAGGATCAGTTGGTAGTGCAAAAGGCGGTTGAGGGGCTTCAGCAGAAGCTCACCGATAGGTAGATAGCACACCTTCTGCTGCTCAAACTCCTTGTACACCTGGCGGAAGCGTTCATCGCCTTCGTACATGTCGTTCATACAGTGCAGAATGTCCAGGTGCGTCTGCACGTACTCGTCGTAGATGGGCAGAGCCGCCATGTGCTTCATCATTACGTCCCCGATGCGGTGGGCTTCGTGGCCTCCTCGTCCCTCCCACTGCACCATGCGGTGTTCGATGTCCCGCAGGAAGAGATTGTGGTGCTGGGCCAGGGAGTCGAGCAGCTCGAACAGCGGCTGCAGTTGTTCCACATCCTCGAGACTCAGGACCTGTCGGAAGGTTGTGTTCAGCACATCCAGATCCTTCTTGTACGTACGTTCTGTCATCAACAGCTCCTTGGCTAAAAAGTAGCTTGGCTCGGTGGGCCATTTCCGCTTTTTCACTTCTGCCTCAATATCGTGTTGGGTGCTCAGGGGATGCACATTTCCGTTTCCGTTCCCATTCTGGTGCGAGGCGGTGGCAACGCCGGTAGCTAACTCCTGTCGCTTGGCGTGCTGGATTTCTGCCTGGATTACGTCATACGTTCCAGCCTCGGATCGGGATAGTGACGAAGACTTATCCGATCCTAAGGTGAGGTCGTACCGCGTTGGTGGAGTGGTAATTTCACCACGCCTGTCCAAAGACATATTTCCATTGATGCCATAGTACCCATCTAATAATGAAACAAAAAAGAATGAAAATCAAAATATTCAATCATAAAATAATATATTCAATAATATATTCAATACATAAAATATTCAATCACCAAACGCAAAACTTTAAGCACAAGTAGATTAGCATAGTAGATTATTTAGATTATCTCCAAATTTTATTGGATGTATTTGTAAATCAATTTTTTTTGCTGCATCACGAAGGTATTCCAAAATTTATGTGTACTCATTACATTACAAGCCAAGTATTTAAGAAATTAACATTGCATCAACAATAAAAACATGAATAAATAAGAATTGTGTTTAAATATTACAATTAAAAAAAAATATAAGTAATTATTTCAATCAATATCAATATTCAAAGTCTGATAATTTTTATTGATTAATGAAGTTTTATTTATTACGTTTGTTTCTATATAATTTTAATTTAATGCTTGTTAAATCGATTGCTCGTGTACATTTCATTGGCTTTCGTTACTATAATACTTTCAACATTTTTTCTGTTCGTTATTGTGATCTTGATTTATGCGAGAAAAAGATTTTAATTTAACTTAAACCTCGTTTTCACTTTGTGTTGAGTTTGTTTTTTGTAACTTCTAATAATTCAGCTATGATTTCTTGTAGGTTCCTTTTTCCTAGACAAATTTACCATCAAAGTTTTGATTCAAACTAGAAAGGAAACTAGCTTCGGCATGCCGAAGCTTTTATACCCTTGCAGTAAAACTATATTAAAACAAGAAGAGAGAATGCTATAGTCGAGATCCCCGACTATCAGATACCCGTTACTTTATCTAGTGGAAGTGCGAGCGAGAACGAAAACTGATGTCTGTATACCGAGTAAAAACACTTTATGATCGAAAACAACGAAACTATGATTTATTTTGTAATATTTTCAATAAATTTTTCTAGAGTTCCGAGCTAAATTAAAATCAAAATTATATTTGGTCGAAAAACTGCAGAATACCGAATTGGATAATTTTACGGTCAAAAACAACGAATTTATTTCCATATTTTAAAATTATATAGACGTATGTATATCCAGCCTGTTCCGACTTATAGACTACCTGCATAGGATAAGTATTTCATGCAGATAGGTTTAAGCTGAGAGACTTGTTTGCGTAGAAAGAAACGGACGGGCACCCGCACATGGCTATATCGACTGGACATTTGTTATTAATCTAGTATATGTATACCTTATATGGTCGCAAATGTCTCGTTTACTGTTTTGCAATTCCCTGCAAGGGCAAAAAAAAAAAAATGGAAGCTGGATAAAAGTAAATTGTTTCCTAACTAAAGATCATTTGATTGTAGTAATTGGATATAAGAATTATTCAACTAACGTATATGCTATCTTTTTCGCAATAACCAATTTTAGAACCCATTTTATTTTACGTTAATTCTAAACACAAATAGATATTTTGATTTCAATACTTTTGATCTGGGTTAAATTAGTAAAATTATTGTACGACCCTTACATTGTCTAGTACCAATCATGGTGCAATCATTTTAACAACTATAAAATAACCTTTTCCATCTTTTGTAATAATAAAGAGAAAACATATATTAGTTTCTTATACTTATTGGTATATAAGTTTTTAAATGGTTATAAAACTTAACAGGGTCTCAACGTATTCTGCGTTATGCTCCTATTAAAATTACATCTATATAATACTTTTGGTATATGGATTTCCACTTCCGGATTTCCAGTTTGGCACATTTATGTACTAAGCAGAACTAATTCCTAAAACAACGTTATTACACTTATGACAGTTTTAGGTAATAGTCAACGTGCTAATTGGCGTCTAAAAACGATTGCAGTAAAATTAAAATCGTATATAGCACAATGACTATATAAAATATACGTGACTAAAAAACCGCATAATAGCGCGAGTAAATGCCCTTATTATACCGTGTGTTCTGGTCAAAGAAACGTTGGATCATTAATTATAGGACCTCTATTGAGAATTATTAAAATCTTTTCCAATAATCTCCCTAGGATAAGATATTCAAAGCAAAAGCAGTTGGTTGATTTGTCACTTCATCATGTGAGATTACTAAAATTAGATTATAGTGTACGTAACTAGCTTAGAGGTTTGAATCCGGATATTCCGATTTAGGTATGCCGGGCTTTGACACTTGGATTGGAAATCAGATGGATAGGACAACCTACCATTACTGACAAAATACCGTAACAGCACAGTGTTTGTGGCAACTTGAATTAATCATATAATTTAATAACTTTAATCTTAAGTATGTGTCTTGGTTTGTGTTGGATTAGCTAAATAACAATTAAACATTTGTATTTTTGTATTCTATTATTCGATGATTAAACAGTGCTTTAAAATTTCTTCAACTGGTTTAACGTTTTCGCTCAATATACCCATATCTATATTAATGTTAAATTGCTCTATAACATTATTATATTTAGATACTGCTCAAAGGCAACTCAATCTACACCGACCTACGGGCTTTTGCCATCATCTCGATTTTTTTGATTTTTTACGCTTGGTAATGTTTGATAAAAATGGTTTTCACTTGAATTTGATTTGTATTTCTAACGCTTCAGGGAGAGTTATAATTGTTTCAAGTCGTTAAGCAGCTTTGGTTTTCTTGGGTTTTTATATTTTGTTTTGTTTGTTAGTCGTAAATCAGTCTCAGTTACAAATAAGTTGGTATAAGTATTTGGATAGTATGTAAAAGTCAAAGAGCGTTCTAAAATTTCCAAGGCAACGTAACAAATAAAAAGACTGCATTCGTTAAGCACACGCATTGGGAATTCTTGGTTCTATTGCTTCCCGTTCTTCGCTTTCTTTGGAGAACTTAATTCACTGGTCACTTAGCTCATCAGAATCATGAAATTTGGGTGGGGGATCCACACGTATGTCCAGACCGCAGGCATATCGCTCATATTCAATGGGTTCGGATTCGTAGTCTGACAAAAAATCGGGATATGGCGGCACATGTCGAGCCTGGGCTCCAGTTCCTTGCTGCTGAGCCTGTCCCGGTCCCTTGGTCGTACCCCTTCTTATAGTACCCGATCCTGTTGCTCCCGCGCCACCCCCGAATCCACTACAGCTATCTTCGCTGGAGTTAGCCAACTCATCGGACAATCCGCCACCTCTGGTTTCGTACTCGCTTTCCTCCGGGTTGCAGTAACTACGCCCATGATAGGGTCGAACCTGAGGTACTACTGTCGAATGTCCTGATGTTCCCGCCGCAGTGGAATCCTCCCGCTTAAACTGCCTTTTCTTGGTCCGAGCTGGTTTCACCGGCTGACCCGAGGCCGGTGGCATTGGATGATTAGCGGGGGCTGGAAGCTGCACCGGATTAGGGCGCTCCATTACAAGGGCCTGGTGATACATGGGCTTGGTGATGTGACCCAAGCGGTCGTAGCGGGGAAAACCCATCTCGTCCACATTGTCGCTCATATCTAGACTTTCAAATTTGCCACTATATTGGGGAAAGTCCTCATAGTCGTCTGTTTGCTCCTGATCCCTCTCCAGTTCCTCGTCGAACTCCAGGTATTGGTCGTCCCGCTGGCAGGACGAATACTCAGAGCTACCTGAATCAACTTCCGGTACGTAACCTTCGGAGCACTCGGAACTCTCCGCTTGCTCCAGCAGAGCTGCAGCTGTTAAATTGGCCCTCATTCTTTTGGCGGGCAACTGACGCTTCTTGCGGTAGCCTCTGCTTCTCATTTTGGCCTCCTGACCTCGCACGTCCAGCGAGCTGTCTGTGTCGTTGCCACTGGGGGGACTTTTTAAGGAAGCCGCAACGGCTCCAGCGCTTAGCTGGCTTGTCGCTTTCCTAGGGGGCTTCTGTAGCAACTGATTGGGCGGTGATTCCGAGCTTAAGCTGCTGGAATAGTACGGTGAGCAGCGGACCAACTTGTCGGCTCGCTGAGACATTTGCGGAGAATTCGGCTCCGTACTCTCGCTGTTCAGAGTGTTGGTGGTGGTGGTTGTATTGGTGGCTGAAGACGTGGAGTGCGGATCCCTCTCTTCGTCGATTCTTATGGGCAGCTCCTGGGACGACTGCTGCGATTTGCTGAGCATATGCTCATGGAAGGAGCTTGACTGACGTAGCTGCTTGCTAGTGGTCTTGAACTCACGGATCTGGGTCTTAGACATGGTTCTGTCATCGTAGCTGTGGTGCTTCGCCAGCGGTTTAGGTGGGGGAGCCACTGCGTCGCCAGGTAAATCGCTGGGCGTCACAATGGGCGGCACAGTGGGCACTGGCGGTGGTGGGGGCTTCGCCGCTACACCGGATTCAGAAATCATTGCCTTTTTCTCCTGTGCCTCAGCAGCTTCGGCTGCTTGCTCCGCCAGTCCTGGTTGCTTCATCTTGTTGAGCAAAGCCTGCATGATAGGGCGCGTGACCGCAGGTTTGGGTTTCGTAGGTGGCTGAGGCGCTCTTGGCTTTTGGCGCACCTGTTGGGGTTGCTGGGTTTGAATCTGACTAGGGGTTGATGAGGGAAGGTGGGACGCTGGAGGTCCACCGTGCAGCGGCACAAACTCCTGGCTCTGATAGCGCTCAGTTAACTTTTCGCTGTGCGCATACAAACGCTCGACAAACGGCGACTCTGACTCAGAGCATATTTCCTGGCTCTGATACAACTTAGACATCATCTCCAGCGACCGACGTTTCCGGGCAGCTGCACTTGTCTCCGGACCAGTTTGAGTATCAGTATGCTCCTGTGGAGCTCTCGCCTGATTGCCATTGCTGCCACTTCTTCGGTGAACTTGTGGGAGCGCGCAACGCTTTTCTTCGCTGGGCGAGCTCAAACTAGTCTTATTTCCCGACATTGCCTGTTTGAGAGGAAGATACTCTCCAGGTGCCACGCCAACAAGTGTGCGGCTACTAGATGTTGACCACTCACTGATAGTGTGAGCCATTTCGGTAAGAGTCAATGTAGTGTCATCACTCCGAGTGGCTGAGGTGGCCTCACTTAGCTTATCAGTCTCGGAATTGGAGAGCATATCATATCGCAGGCCATCGGATGAACCATTTTCCCCGCTAAACTTGTGCGAGAAGCTACTTCCACCACTCTGCTCATTTAGGCTTTCAGCTGATTTATTAATCGAGCTTATACTCGATTTAGTCTGATTAGATTTCTCGCTCTTAGCACACGAGTGTGTGGACACGGCGGAAAGGCTGTCCGATCCGGATAGATTGGCATACTGTCGTACTGTGTTGGTTCCCGTCGACCATTCTGAGATGCTTAGTCCAATCGAGGTGTCCTCCGAGTGAGAGCTATGTGTGCACTTCTTCTGCTGCAATCCACCCATTCTGACAGTCCCATCTAGATCTGTACCAAGGGAACTCGTTTCCTCCTCGGAGTGGCTGGAATGACTGCATTTCTTGCAGCTTGCTCCCCCTCCACCGCTGCTTAAACGAGGTTCGTAGTTTTTCCGCACTGTGGTCTGATCCTCTAGATAAGTGGTACTGCCAGAAAGAATGTCGTCAATGGAAGTGTCCGAGTTGTTAGACCCTTTCGAAAGCTTCCTTAATTGGGCATCTGGGGAGAGCTGCACTTTAATAGTGCCCGGCATGAATACATCATCACTGGAAAACAGCTCTTCCTCTGAGAGAGGGCTTCGAGGGGCTGGTGATCTTGTCGGCTGAGCGACAATCACCTCGGGGCTGGAGTTCTTCCGCTGAGCTCTAGCTGTAGCTTGGGTGGAGGAAGTAGTACAGCTCACATTTAACGAGGACGAAAGGCAAGAGGCTGCACTTAGCGTAGAGCTAAGGCAGCTCACCGTATCAGGTTGTAACTGCTCGTTGCCAAAGTCATTATCATCAAAGGCTGCAGACATAAGATAGGCGGTGTCTTCGTATGGTAGTACCTTAGCTATATCGGGAGGACCTACTGCCATTTCCTCGTCCAAAATCACCTTATCAGCACTTTGAACTTCGCTTGCATAGTATGTTTCAATGTTTTCCACAATAATGGGAGCCCCGACGGCGCTTGATGGAGGCGACGGCCAGTCAAGGGAGTCCTGAGACTGCTGGAACGACAAGCTTGCCTTCCAACAGAAAGACTTCGGCACCGGTTTGTCCAAATCCGGCATGGCATACAACGATTCAGCCGGCTTTACCGGCACATGGTCAAATGGAATCTCCGGAAGAGGCCAGTCCTCCGAGTCCTGACTGCCCGCATTGGAAAGGCACATAAGTGTGTGCCGCTCGACATCGTCTCCCTGCAGTTCGTCTACATGGGTAACAGAAAAACGTCCCGTGACCAGGGTTGGTGATTTGGGTTCATTAAGACTACCGAAACTGGAGAGGCGATCCCCAGTGGCAGAGTCGCAGGGAATTTCCGGCATCTCTGCCGAAGTTCGTCGGTCAGCATCCGAAATATAAGCAAGATTTGTATTGCTTCTCGAATCTGAGCTCAGACTGGGCTGGTGATCTGTTGACCCCACTGATTCATCCCGCATGCTAACGGAATGGGTCGACGCTTTGCTAACATCATCCTCCATACTTGACTTTTCAGAAGCAGTGCTACGTTCCGAGATTCTTGAGAGAGTTCTTCCCAAAGTGAAGCCAGTACTGTATCCAATGATATCAGTGGGGTTGACACCGATTCCACCTAAGCTACTAGTCATGGCTGGATAGCCGAACGTAGCCGGAAAGTCGTTCAGTTCGTCTTGATAGCTAGCATCGCTCGCGTCCTTCTGATCATCGGGCGATGCCTCCTTTACGTCGCTGTCGGAGGAGTCGCGCAATGGATTTTGTGCATCATACCGTTCATAACCACCGTCTGTTTCTACATGATGCCAAGGATCATCTGTACTAGAGCTGTTTGAGCTCTCGATGGGAAATGGGCGCCAGGTGCTTTGCTGCTCTTTTTGGGCCAGTTCCCCGCGCCTTTGCGCCGCCCCCAGAGAACCAGAACTGCTTTCCGTTTCAAAGGAACCACGCGACTCTACGCTTAGAGAACCTTTGGAGTCGAAGCTTGATTTTGACTCCTGGGAACTGCGATCGCTGCCCGATTTTCCCGCATCCGCACGAGTTACCGATAATTTCTTTCCCGCGTTAGCCCTCGCTGGCTTCTCAATCCGTGGCGGTTTACGGGATCCAGAGCTGGATTCACTGTCCTCAGTGCGTGCACCTCCCCGATCCAATATTTTAGCGATACGCTCCTCAATGGGTTCCAGATAGGACTCTGTGCTGGTACCCAAGTCGATCGGGCTCTGCTTTTCTAGGGTCGGTGTGCTCGGTTTCTTGCCTACCAAGACTTTCGGCTCGTTGGTTGGCGTCTGCTCGTTGGATCGTGTAGGTGAGATCTCATCCTTACCGACATCCAGCTGGAGCATGCGCTGCTTAAGTTCCTGGCACTTGCGCGCTTCTTCCTTTCCAAAATCCTGTGATATTCCAAGAGGGCGGGCAATGGAGCAGCTCACACTGGACTCCTCCTCAACTGAACTCTTTTCCTTACCCACTGACAGACTCCAATCTTGTTGTCTCTGTGGGCTTGTGTCCTTTTCTCCGCTTGTCCAGGAGTCTGAGCTCTTGGAACGGTCGCTTTGCTTATCCAGAGTGCTTTTTTTCTTGCTGGTGTCCGAAGAACCAGTGTACTTCTCAAAGGTCTCCAGTACAGACTTCTCGATTTGGGGACTTGCGTTGGGTGGCGTTAAAATAATATTTAAATCTGATGTAGGAGTGGCACAGTTCGAGTACTCAAGCGGGTTGGCATCTTCTAATGTTGCTTGCGTTTCAAGGACATTACGATCTGGTTCCAGGGTACGTGGTTCATTATCAGAAGTATCCGATCCTATGAACTCATCACATTCAACTGTCATCCAGGAGCCAGTTTCATCGCTCCGACTGCGATCCAGACTCAGTCTGTTTGTATCTTGCCTACCAACTTTTAGATGTCTTTCGGAAGAATTGTCATCCTCTTCGATGGATGGTTCTTCACATTCTATGGTGGGCACTCGGTGTGGGTACCCCTCTGTTCCGCCGCCTGCCCCTGGAATTGGGGACTTGCTTGCGGGTGAGTGGCTGTCATCGACGGAGACAAATGAGTCAAGGCTTTCAGCTGTAGATGGTTTACGACTAAAGGCTCCCTCGCTGTCGCGCGCATCTTCCGAAGGTAGAGAACGTTTGAGTATCTCCAGGGATCTACGCTCTGATATCACCGCTTGCATGTCGATATCTTCCTGATGGGGCTGAAACAATAATATTTTATTATAAAACCCATTCTGTCGCTTAGCCAATAGTTTTATTCAATTTTTGCTCAATCGTTGCTCTAACAATAAATAAAATCAAAGCAACGCTACACAAAAATCAATTAAAATAAAATTGTTGCTTACCTCTTGAACTTGATATTGGTGGGCGAACATTCGACGATCCCCAATTGCACTCCGAACCACTGGCACAGGCTTCTCCTCATTCTTTTTTGCCGCCTCGGTCGCCTGTCTTTTGTCATCGAGACTACGAGCCTTGACATCGGGACCTAGGTAGTGATGTTCAGCTGGTCTCTCCAAGCTACTCGACTTTCCATCTATCTTTTTGTGTACAACACTGCCCTCGATCTTCTGCTTTAGCTCCTGCGCCTTGGCAATTTTCTTTGGCGATTTGATGAGCATGTCTTCCGGAGCGTCTGACTTCTCGGAGTCTTCAAAGGACTTGTTGCGATCCTCGAAGCTGCGATTTGCTTTGTCCAACTTGTCGGGGCTTCGCCCTTCGTCAAAGCTGCGGCTAAATTTCACAAGCGAATTATCAAGCTTTCTGGGACTCTTGGCTATCAGAACGTGATCCTCCGCCTTAGACTTAAACTCTGTTTCAATGATGATCTTGTCCCCATCAGTCTTTACGAGAATTTTATCTCCGGGAGCGGGGAAAGCCGGCAACGTGTCCTTCACTGGACTCAACATAGTGATGGTTTGTTTCATGGCTGATTCGTATAGCTTCTGTTGGCGCTCCTTGCGCTTGGCAATGTCTGCCTCAGTTTCTTCTTGGGATTTGCTCTTGTCTTTGCTCAGGCGACGCATCTCGATGGATCGGGGGCGCTCTTTCGGACTGGATTTCTTACTACCCCTCCCATCTCGTGCTTTAATATCATCGGCACTGGTCCGCCGCGATTCGGGTCGGCTTCTGGACACTGGTTTGCCCTTATATGGTTCAGAAGTTTTTAGTTTACCTTTTCCAGTACTTTCAATGCTACTGGCTCTGGAGACCCCCGGCGAGGTCTTTCGGGAACTATTAGCTGAGCTGTAGGGTGACCAGTCAGTGAATCGGTATTTTGGTATATTTAGGATGAGATGATCACCGCTCCTAAGCTTCATC
Organism: Drosophila erecta; assembly: GCF_003286155.1. Classification (NCBI taxonomy): domain Eukaryota; kingdom Metazoa; phylum Arthropoda; class Insecta; order Diptera; family Drosophilidae; genus Drosophila; species Drosophila erecta. The sequence continues at coordinate 27,512,098 of NW_020825194.1, forward strand.
TTTGACTTCTTCTTATCCTTGATTTTGACGCCCTGTAAGGCAATCTTTTCTATGTACCGCAGTTGGTTAAGCAGTTCGGCCTCCTCGTTGTCGATTGATACTGCACTTAGCAGGGAGTCCCTACCATTTGTTTGATAACTACTTTGCGTAGGTATGGATCCTGCACAAGAGTGTACGCTGTCTGCGGTATCTTCGTCCTGCGCGGTCGTTTGATTCTCTCGTTCCAACGACTTCTCCTCGAGGATCTCCGCCTCCTCCTCAAAGCCCACGGTATCGTCCTTTGAAGAAAACGCGTTCATGGGAGGCAGACGATGAAGCGAAATAACTGGAGTGTCTAGACTCTTGGTTCGTCTCTCTGTTGTTGGAGATTGCTGCTGTGTGGCCTTCTGGCGCTGCAGGGACACTGATCCCTCGGAGAGATTCAGGCGTGCATGAGCGAACAAAATGGGAGCATGACCTTTGGAACGCATTACAATCGAAGAGTCGATAATCTCTTCGATTAACTTTACTTTGGATTTGGAACCGCTGGCTGTCTGCTTTTTCAAGGTATAATCAATGTCGGAGGCAGTAATTCGTTCTTCGTGGCAAGTTTCATATATGTCGTCGTTACTACGGAAAAACTCAGCATGCTCCAATATGGGTGAAGGAATATTTTCGTTCCTCTGATAGTCATTCGTGCACTCGTCAATACGTCCTCGCATGGGCATATGGGGTTCATCCTCTGACGAAGGTATAGAAATAGAGCGCTCGGAGATTCGTCGTAATTCAGAAGCATTGGCATACTGAGGGTCCAGTTTTTGGGTTTGGTACCGACTCTCCAGATCAGCAAGGCGCCTACACTGCGGAGGAGACCCCTCAATCTCTGTGGAGCTCATTGTTTGTCCACGACCCCAAGCCGCCGATATTAGCCTGCTTTGCTCAATGCGGAGAATAGACTCGATCTCCTTGCGGGACTGCGGCGGCGAGAACTCCAAGCGATCGGGAATGGCCTCCGCTGAACCAAATACATCATCAGAGTCCAAGCTTTCGTCATCGGAGGAGAAGGAGGTAATACGAGTCTTGCCTTTCTTTGACTTCCCAGCCGACTTGGTCTTCGGAATAACCCTTGGCTTATTTGCCTTTCGAGCGTTGGCCTGCAGCTCCTTTCGAAGACTCTGGATGAGCTCCATCTGTTTTTGCTCCAGCTTCTGCTGCTGCATGCTCTCCGTTCGCGAACTGGTGGCCGAATCGCTTTCAATCTGACTGAGCTTTTTATTTAGTTTCTCCAGCGTTGAGGCATCCATCTGCTTTGTGATGTCCCGTTTCGGCGAGGACAAATGTATTGTTGGTATGGTCTTGTCAATTTCCAAGGTGATTGGGTCCACCTTCGAGAGGTCAATGTTTTGGGTGAAAAGAAATTCTTTGGTGTCTGGAGGCAAGAGACTGTCAAGAATATCAGGCAGAAAGTCTGTAGCGCCAGGTCCCGGACCTCCTGAACTAGCCTTTGGTGACTTAGGCGATTTGGGAGATTTAGGTGACTTGGGGGACTTTGGGGATTTTGGAGACTTGGGCTTAGCGTGTTTCTTTTCGCTGGGCGAAGGAGCTGTTCCATTCATGATGTGGCGCTTGTGGAGCACATAAGGAATATCTTCCTTTAGAACTTTTGTAAAACGCCTTTCGTAATCCCTAAAGAAGCTCTTTGGAAGTTCAAAGCCTGTCTTTGGCAGTTCTTGAGCGATTTGCGATGCAGGACTTCCATCGTAGCATTTGGGAATCTCGAAATTGCCGTGCGCTTTACAAAGAGGTGGTGCACTTGGTATCTGTTTGTAGATGTAATCCTCATCGCTGGAGTTCGAGTCCGCTGGGGTAAGATCAATGGACTTCTGATGCATGAGTACATGTCGGCGAGAATTACTTCCTAAACGAGCACGATTGGCCAGCGAGTTAGGATCGCTTTTGGTGCGCTCCACCGTTGCATGAGAGGAGTAATTTAGTGGCACCATAATGGGATTATACTCCTCAAAGTGCGTCTTAGCAATTAGCTCCTCCTTACGTGTTATCTTTTGGTGGGCCATTAGGCGCGCCTGCTGCTTCTCAAACTCCGACACAAGTTCGGGAGTGAGTGGATACTCCGGACTCTGCTTGCTCTTTTCGTCCTTGGGCTGCTGACCCTCCCATTGTTTGGTGTACTTCTGAATGCACTCAATGCGATCCTGGTCGAAGCTGAAGATATTCTCACTATCAGATCGCCGACGGAAAGCAGAAATCTTACATGATTGTGAGTTACCCCTTTTAATAGGAGCCATCTGGTCAAGAGAGTCTCCTGTCTGTATATCCTTTTCTCGGCATCGTTTACCCGAGGCCGGAGTCGATACGGATTCCGGGGACTTGCTGCCAAAGGATTTAGCGTTGCGTTCGATCTCCACATTTTGCAGACTAATGGAGTGCACCTTAGAGGTCTTGTGTGTTTTATTGCTGGGAAACGTAGAGTAAGTGTCACGACTGTCATAGAACGAACTATTTGCAGTGGAGCTATGCGTGTCAGAAAGCAAGCAATCGTGACTTTTGACTTTTGGCCTTGAGTATAGCCCTTCGGGTGTTTGTTCTTGGCCGGTTTCAACGGCATCATAGTAATCACTTTTTGATTCCTGGCTGGACTGAGCAAACTTCTCGTAGATCTCTTTCTTGGTAAACTGCTTCACTTTCTTGCCAGTGGTGGTTGGCATCTCGTAGTTCCGACCAAAGCAGTCACCCACCAAGGATTCCTTGGAGTCCTGACTGGAAGCTACCGATGTTTTGCTTTTCGTTGTCTCTCGCGATTTTTTACTGTCCGTATGGTAGAGACTATCTCTAGACTTTTTGCTGGAGTCTGAACTGCGTGAAATCTTTGTTTCGAACATTTCGCTCTGGCTCTCCAGGCTTGATGTGCGGATCAGAGTCTCCTGAATCATCTTGTAGAAGTTCCCATCTGACTTGACAGACAGTTTCTCGCGCGGCAGATAGCGCGGATCCTCAGCATCCCAAATTTCATTCATAATATCCGCTGCTGACTTTGATTTGACGTCGATTTCCGAGCGGTACTTGTGCTGCTGATGTCCCTCGGACACCGACTCGTCATCGCTTGGTATGTAGTTGCCCGAATCGAGCGAACAAGAGCGCATGTGGTCCTCGGAGCGGCCACGTCCTCCAAAGAAGTCAATATCGTACTTCTCCAGTAGTTCGTAACTGTCCTGCGAGATGTCATCTTGCGAGCCTGAGTAGTCCATATGCTGGCCATGCTGGCGCTTGTGCTCCTGGGTATTGTAAGTACTGCCCGGATAACTGGAGGAGTACACCTTGCTCTGGGGTAATGGAGAGAAGTCTTGGTGCGCATCAATCGAGTGGTTTTTGGTCACGTACAAGGAGTGACGGGAGTCGTCGTATCGTGTCACTGGCGAGTCAATGCGATTAGAGGAAAGAAACTCCTTGTCAAATGCAGTCATTGGCTTTGAAAGCTCCCGATCGTAGTAGGTGCTACTGTAGCGCTCGAAGAGATCTTTGCAAGAGCTACTCTTCAGCCACGAATCGCGCTCCACCTGGTCGTAAATATTTCCGCCCTCATCCTCCTCTTCTTCCTCTTCATCTTCCATGTAGTGGGCGGAAGCTTCTTCGGGTTTCACAAACTGAGTCGTTGAATAGAGATGGCCAGAAGGCAGCTGGAAATCAAGTTTCTCTGACGAAGAAGAAGGACGACCTGGGGGAAGAATTCCCACCGAATGATGGGTGATGTAGTGGCTGTCGTAAGAATCTACTGAATCAACTCCGGACAGCTCCGAGTTTCGGGGAAGGGAGTGAGTGTGCCGGGAACTTTGCGAGTCTAGAGAAGGCGTCAGGTAATTTTCAGATTGGGCAAGCTTGGTTCGCTCACTCTGACCATACCGCTTAGTGCCGAATCCAGTGCCAAAGTAGGAGGAGGACGAGGACTCTGAGGGGTGATTAAGATCGTTATGATACTGGTAACTTCCGCTGTTGTAACTTCTTTCTTGAAGGGCAGCCGCATAGGCAGAGGTGCTTGGTTGCTGCAGGAGAACAGGAACTTGACCTAGTCCCATTTGCTTGGCCCTCGTGTACTGTAGTATAGACTGATCGATGAACTCATCGCTGAAATGTTTCTCCCGAATCTTCGACTTGGCTTTGCGATTTACAGTGGCATATATGTCGTTGCGTTCGTTGAGATTAAGGTGCTCGCTATTCGAGATCTTGTGCTCCTGGTGTGCAGAGCTGTGAAAGTCCGGATACTTATAGTGGCCCATGTCGTTGATATCGGTGTAGATTATGTTGTCCGTTTCAGTTTCGGTCGAGTTGGCATTGGCGTTGTTGAGCATGCACTGCTTAGACATCGAATAATTGGTACTGCTATAATGGACTGGCGTGGCAGTTAGCGACTGGGACTCCTGTGACTGAAGCTGCGGACGATGGGCACTGGCCAAGCCCGAGCCCAAAGCCGAGGCCGATGCTCCCGCCGCTGAGGCTGCCCCCATAGTCTCCCGATTGATGGTAGATGCCGTCAAGTCCGAGTCCGCTTCCTCCCCGACTAATTCCTCCTCCTCCTCCCCCATAGGCTCCCCCTCCTCCTCCGTGTCCGCAGTTCCCGGATCCTCCCCCTCCGCCTCCACCTCCTCCTCCAACTCCATAGAGCTGTTGAGATCCACCGAACGAACCACTGTGCTGGTGTTGTGCATAGTGTTGTGCTTGGTGCTGCTGCTGTGCGTGTTGATGCTGATGAGCTGCGGCGACACAGGGACAAACGCTTGGGATCCCACTGAGACTCGACGAGGGGTGCTGCTGCTGTACAAGTGGGACAAGTGGCTCAGACCTTAACGCGCCGGATGAAACAACAATTCCGATAATTAGGAAATCAACGCGAATCAGGTACATAGTTATGGAAACAAAACCATACCGAAATAAAATCGAGCTCAACTGATCAAACTGCAAAACAAAGTCTGAACACTGAAAAAGAAATCATTAGGTTACGAAACCCCACGAGGAGCGGGAGAAAACAATACGCTATTGCTAAATGGTAAGACCAACTAAAATATTTAGAGGGAGATAATCATAGGCGACCTTGATTCGAAATAAAGTAATCACTTAAAATATAAGTCTCTTAAATGAATATATTATATTAAATTATATGTTATATCACACTTGTAACGAGAGAAACACTACTTTCAATTACAGATTCATATAAACGATAACTTGAACTTAAATAATATGTTAAAAACTAACGCAATAGTCATAGACCGTAAATTCGACGGAGACTCACCTGAATTGTGATCGCCTGGATGCACACGAGCCGGATCGGGACCGCGCTGTTGGAGGAGGCTGCTGTGACTGGGCGAAGTCCACGACTGCGGTCCCTGGGGCGAAAGTGAGCGGTTCGAATTCAGTTGGTCCATAGCCACTGCCGAGTGGTGTTGCCGTTCCGCCGCCGCCGCCGAGCACTCCGCTTCCTCCTGGGAGGTTGGCGAGTCCGCTGCATAGTTCTTCGTCTGATAGATCTCCACCTGGGCTGCTGTGACCTGAAGCGCCAGCTTAATCGGTTATTGGCTGAGATGCAGAATGTGCCGTCACAAGAACTTACTTGAGAACGCATGTGGTCGATAGGATTGTCGCGTCGGCGATCCAAGGTATCCGCTGCCTTCTTCGTCAGAGAAGGGGTCATCGAGTCGCTGCATTGATTGCGATAGTCCCATGCCGCTGCAGCGTGCAAAAGAAGGTAATGAAGAATTAAAACCAAAAACGTTGCAAATTGAGCATACACCATCAAAACACAATAACTCGACTCGACTATACATTCTTCATTTATCATCAGCTAGCAACTTAAGGCCGAACTCAAAAGTGAAATCAAAGCGAATAAAATGATATCGAATCGAATACATATATTCATCAGAACTAGTAACGAAATAAATACAAACCAGTGTCAATTGGGAGAAGGGGATTGGCTGAAATGCTGGAATTCACATACGTATGCGATTGACTCCGGCTACTAGCATTCAGTGGCCCTTGCCGGAATGACTGAGACCTGCAGCAAAAGAAAAGACAAGAGGATACCACGTTTTATATTTTCACATGCTCAGGTATTGGTTTTTCGGTTTCGTAATTTGTTATTCCTTTTAGGTTTAGCGTTTTCTCTAAAGTTTTAGTTTAGCGTTTTCTCAAGGGAATATTTTATTTGGAATTTTCTTTTTTTATTTGGGACAAATTGATTAGAAGTTTTTATTTTTGTATTAGAATTAAGCTTTAAACCAAGTCATTTCAGTGAAAATTATAAGGAAAGTAAATGGTAACGGAGGAGGAAAAACAACTATAACGTAGAGAATGTAACGCAATACATATTCAATATCCTAGGGTACTACTGGGGCTCGTATCTATCCATTCTACGAACGAAATGTAGCTCGGATAACTTAAATAAACAATAAACTTCTTCTCTGAATATGCACAAACAAATATTCGTTAAATCGACCGCGAAAGTGTTTTTTTCATTTATTTGTCTAGGTTTTGGGGATATGTATAGTAGAAGCAACCGACTAACTTACTACACACTTTGGGGAGCAGTGGGATAGGGTTATAAACGTGTTTAACTGGCTTACCATCAACGATATGCTTGTGGTATAAACAACAGTATCAACAACACACAGAAACGTACGACAATAGGAGCTTTTGGGGAGTTTATATTAATGATTACTTAAAATGATAAATTTTAGTTGAAAGCCAAACTGCGTATGAGGTTTTCCCACGATCCGTGATTTGCAGTGGATTAGTTTTTAATGAGGCTTAGGACGGGAAGGAAGCTGAATCGGGTGGATGGAAAGAAAACAGAATGCTTTGGAGTATCATATAATGAGTTCCAATTCGGTTGCAAGTTTGGGTCACAAAATCAAACTCTATCTACATCTACATTTGTTTTAAAAATAAACTGAATTACGGGCAACACACACACTGACATATGGTTAAGCACCCCCACATTGGAACGTGAAGTAAATCAAGAATGAATATTTAAATGTTTATAAGGAAAATAAATGTCAAATCAATAGCGATAGTAATTGAAATGCTTGTCGTTCTTTGTTGTACATTTAACTAGATTTGGGGTTTTGTTTTGGGGGTTTCTTTAATTTTTAATTGAACTATTTTAAGTTTAAGTGCTATTTTTATTTGTTGGAGTTACTGTTTTTGTACCAATTGTTTTTAAAATCCTCTTCTCTTTTCTAAGGCGCAATTATGACCTTGTTAGTTTTTCTTTTTTCATGTGGTGTTCTTTGGAATTTTTGTATAAGTTGGATGGGTAGGAAGAAATTTGCTTGAAAATTATAAACAAAAACGATACATTGCAAGTGTAATAAAAAGTGTAAGAAATAACAAACATACGAGTCGAGTTAAATGAGAACGAAGTAAAGATGATTAAGCTATGTAGGCTGATGAATATATTATTTGTATTTGCTTAAAATTAAAATTGTGTATGAATATAGAGATTATTTATATTTAATGCTCGTACAAAACTGGTTTAGAAATTTGAGGCGAAATGGGTATTGTTTTAGAAATATACGCTGCATAGCCAAAGCTCATATATTTATTTTTCAACAATAAATGTAAGGAAAATAAATATTTTCAGGAACTCAAGCAATTTGTCAGCAATATTTTAAGATGGTAACACTAAAAAAATTACGAGTTTTGGTAAAAGCTTTTGAAGGTCAAATCTGAAACTAAAAGGTAATGCTCGGCGGGAATTTGTTGTATACTCGTACCTTTGAAAGTTTTGACGCTTCACATAGTTTTCTCGAACAAACTCGATTATCTGCTTCTGGGTTTTTCCGCTATAGCTGCAATGCAATGTGAATATAATAGTTACCTAGTAATTCATACCTTTATTTCAATAAAAAAAGACATACCGGAATGAGCTGCCCCGTGAGAGAACGCGAGTTTTCCGCCTGGGCGTATTTTGTACGGCAGTGCATCGGAAGAATCCGTGATTCTCGACGCATTTTTTCCAGAAGTTTTTGCACTCATTGCGACCCTCGAAGAAGAACTCCACGGTGTCCTTGTAATATCCCTAAAAAATTACACAAATTATTCATTTCAACGGAAACCCCATTAAAGCAACTGCTTACATATCCCTCGGGATGCAGTTTGACCAGAAATCGCTTGCGCTTGAAGGAAATCTTGCGTATTTTAGCCCACGAGAAGGTGTTGATGCGCGTGATGTTCTGGAACACTGTGATTCCCATGTGGGCCACAGCTAGATTAAGTGGCACCCCTTCCACATCCTTAGCCGGATGCATTTTCATGCCATACAGCTCACACCTCCGAGCCGTCTCCAAGAGGTTAAGATCCGCCTCCGCCGGGGATTGACCACTGGTTACAAAAACCGGACAATTAGAGGAACTCTGAACTATTTGACATAGTAATATTTAACATACACATGCTTTTTGTGGTTCTCCATAATCTTTCGCTGCATGGCGGCATTCTGGTGGGGCACAAAGCGGTAGGAGGACAGATAGGTATGGTCGGGATAGTCCTCAGGAACGAAGTCGCCGCAGGACGCCTGGACAATGTAGCTGGCCATCAAGGACGCCGTGTTGTCGTTGCACTGCAGACTGCCTGTGGCCAAGTCCCGTTTGATTTGCAAGCAGAACAAATATCTGAAGAATACAAAAAAACGTTTGAAAATATATGGTATAACAAAACGAAAAGATAGTCATTGATATGTTTTGTATGGGACTACCACAGTTTTGTGTCGGTTCTCGAGTCTTCATTAGACTTTTCTCCTTATCTCACCTGGTGTACTCCTCCTCCAATTGCGCTGGATCGGGTGTATAGAACTTGATGCAGAAGCGCAGCACTGGATCGATAAGTGAGAGGCCCACCTGGCGATTCATTGGCTTCTCCAGATCCAGCCAGTATTTGGTATGTGTGGAAACTTCCTGGTATTCCAAGCCAAAGTAGTCGGCCTCAAGTAAGTTCAGCTGACGGCATACTTGTTCAAATAGCACACGCCCCAGAGCTTTGGCCTTTAAAAATGAAGTAGAGAAATGGCACTTAGAGAAATGGAACTCACACTAGCACTAGATGGAGATCTCATGAAGAAATCTTTGAGGGGAGAACACGGGTTGACAACTGAGCTGGTAGGTTCCATAAGAAAGCTCGTTGAGATCGTGAATATATAACTTAACTTGCAGTTTGCGGCCCATCGCAGATGAGGCCCCAAGCCAAATGCTTTGTGGGCGTTGCGCCTGATTGCATTTGAATAAATTTCAATTGGGTCGACGGCAGCAATTAAGTTAAATAAAGCATCAGTGGCGACGGCTATATGAGCAGACCTCGCTGCGGTTACTTAGAGCGAATATAGGTCTAGCACTTTATATACATATGAGTGCTTCAAACTATAATTGTATTTTGCAATCAAGAAGCAACCACTTAGTATTATTCGGATGGAAAATACACCTTTATAATTAAATCACTAGCATTCAGAGGCACTTCCAATTCGGACTTAAATGTTTTAATGTCTTAAAAGCTTTTACCTAATTGCCTTTAACTATTAACAAATTAGCTTCACGAAAATTCACAAACGAGCCACATCGAAAACACCAATTGGGTTCCGCATAGCACCTAACAGAAACCACATTCCAATTTGCAAAATACATTGTTTCGGGATCAGGAAACAATCCTTGGCAGATGTTGCGGCATTTGGCAAATAAGGGGATTCGCCTAGCCCCTATCAACCAATCAGGCAGAGTGCTGTGTCAGTTCGATTTTGTTGCCAGCGCCATAAAAGCAGGCAACAATCTATCAGGGTGTGAAATGTGTGGAAGGGCGTGCCATATTTATGAAGCCCGCCATTGCCCATTTTGTGTGATATTTCAATATGTTATGCTCCAAAATGTATGTAAGCCCTGATATAGGGCGCATAAAATTCGTTGGCTGACATCCAAGCTGCTATTGCGGCTCTTTATCGCAAGGGTCGAAAGAAATTAGTAGTAGCTGGTCAGCGTATTAAATAAAAACAGGACAGAATGCTATAGTTGAGTTCCCCGACTATCAGATACCCGTTACTCAGCTAGTGAAAATGCAAAGAAGAAATTTCAAAATTATCTGGCATATCGGTAAAAATTAAATATAAAAATTTTCTAAAAGTGTGGGAGTGAGAGTTTTGCGCCGTTTGTAGGCGTGACAAAAAGGTTTTTGGCAAATCTAAAAATTTACAATATATATAAAAAAGTGGAGTGGGGGTGGCAACGCCATTTTTGGCGTACCGATAGAAATTGGCAAAAAAAAAAAAAAAGTATCATCTAAAAAGTAAATCATCTACGTGGCAGCTCGGAGATGGCCAGATCAACTCGGCTATTGATCCTGATCAGGAATAATGAGCAAGCAATAATGAACAACACTCAATTCTCGGTTATAAACAAAAACTTATCTAAAGAGTAACCATTGCATAGCAATATCTTATTTTAATTATATTATATGAATTATATATTATTATTATAATTATTATAATTATATTATTATAACCCTATATTGTAAAACTAGAGAGACAGGTCTAGTTGTCAACAAAAATTTGATTGACACCATTTTAAAAACCGCTCCTATTCCCTTCCGGGGAGGTTTAAATTAATTTGGCACACAAGGGCGGGTGAATATGTGACAAAGTTCTTCCAAAAGTCGCCCCATACTCCTGTTCCTCCGGCAACCGCACTCATTGTTTTCTGGTCTCCAGCCAGAAGCCACAATGGGGCTACAGCCACGCCCAAGCTCTGACATTTTCATGGCCCAGGTATACGGGCTCAAACGCATATATCTACGGGGCATTCATTGGGAGCGGCTTGGTGGCCCACAGCCCTTTGTCTTTTTAAGCCAATTTCAGGACCAATTTCCAACTACGCAACACACCAATTAACTTTGGCGACTTCTGGAGGCACTGCGAATGGAAATGGCAAAGCGACAGGAAGCTTTTCAATGCAATCAACCCTTCCACCGGCTCCAATATGCCCACATACACCCATGCAGATGCGATAAGTTGGCCCTCTTTTCTCGGTTATTCCATTTGTAGCCATCGAAAGACGGAAGCGGGACAAGGAGCATTAGCCACTGCACGAGAGCCTCTGCAGGCAGGTGCCGCATATGCACTGGAAAAAACCGCCCATTGCTCCAATTTCACTCTGACCAAATTCGAGGAGTCGAGCACTTTGCTTTATCGCTTTGATAGGGTTACAATTGTTAATCCGGAAACCTTCATATTCTTCTAGTTAGGTGTACTTTTGTATTTCATTACCAATCATATTTATCATATATTATATATATTAAACCATATATATTTTGTCAGTGCATGCGAGGCTATGGCAATCGAAAAAGAGAGGCGGGGAAGGGCGTCACCTCTCATCTCGTTCTACTTGTATTGTCCTTGCCCATCGAAAGTCCTCCGCTAACCCCATTGAGCTGGGTCAACTAGCTAATGACAAGCTTCTCCCAAAAAAGAAGGCAATTCACGTAAGCAGAATTTCATATCTGAAGTTTTAAAAACACATTGTAGATTGGTACAATAGTTTGCGTCATAGCTTTATACATTTTCAAATGGGCTTACATTATTCTGCGCTATCAGCAAAAAACGCTCATTGAGATACGTATTTCAACATTTTTTGTAGACAAAACACACTATTTGGCAGTGGAAAAACACTTTTGGTAGCAAAATAAAAGAAGTCGTAAAAAGAACAATTCTTTAAACTAATCCAACTGCATTTAATTAAATCGTTGTAAAGCAAACGGTCATAAACTGCTTTCATTTTACAATTTGTTCACAATGTATCACAGTTTTATAGAGATCTCGTTCGTCTGCAGGTAATTGTGATATTTTGACTTCAAAATGTATTCAGTAGGTCAAGAGGTAGCCACAAACTTGACTACATCCTCATCGCCCTCGGGCTATTTCCCTACATCATTCGCATTCAAAGCCATATAACCATTTACAAGCCACAAAATCCATTAGAAGCCCTTATTAATAATGCAACCGACCGACCATGCAACAATATGAATTTCGACACACAAGCATAAACTGGCAAAAAGCAGTCCTGCAATTGGTAAAACAGATCTAGAGGCTTGGGTTTAAAAAAAAAATGGAACCATGTCAATACATATAGTAGGTTACACCTCTTGCTTACAAGGATTTCTGTGCACTGTATAAATTGCAAATTGATTGAATTTTTAATGCGAACAAAGTAACAAGGATTTGTGTATTGAAATTTGGTAGTGCTTTAAATTGCCTTCTTATAGTACATGTTGAAGGAACAATGATATATAGAAATAGTTTAATACTTTAAGTATTGTGAGTGTAATAATAATGTTATACTTTACTTGATATGATTTTGATGTTTTGACTTTTTAATATTATTTATATTATTGTTTTAAATTTATTTATCCCGATAGTTAAACAGATATCTGGTAGTCGAAAAACTCGGCTATTGCGTTCACTCTTGTGGCGTTATAAGGTGTGTAGTAAAATGATATAAAAAGTAAAGCGACACCCCTTTAATCATTGACCTTAAATGGCGAGAACAACTGTCGACTGTCTACAATTTCCCCTTTCGTATAAAAAGTTTAGTTTGCCACAGGCAAATATAAATATGGCAGCAGAAGAATGCAGATAGAGTACTGGTACTCGCGCAACGTTTACAACGTTTAGAGAGCTGGGGCATTGCCTCAAGTGCCACTGTTTGAAGAAAAGGTTAGGCCAGAAGCCCAACGAGGACGACGGGGTAGTCCACCCCCAGCGAAAAACCACAGCCCCAGCCACTCCACTGGCCCAAGGAAAACCACCCGAGCAATGGCAAGCATTGTGATGTTGCCCTAAAACAGTTCCACTTCTTGCTGGATTTCCGGCCTGCCTGTTGAAGCCTTTAGAATTTTGGAATGTCTACAGTTTCAGGCAAACTGGGGGCTACACTGAGACAGCAGTTTTATGAAAAGAAAAATTTAAATAAAAAAATTTAATATAATTGTCCTTTTTTTATATGCACAACTTATAACTCCAACGTACACAACTAGTTTAGGTAGCTAAATTTCACAAAGAGTAAACTACGTTTTCGTTTCGATCATTTTTGAGGTACACATTTGGGCGTGGCCACTTGAGCTTCGCAACAAAAAGTTGTAAGCCTTTCAATAGGCCGGGCTAGTGGAGCCAGGAAGTGGCGCAAAAACACCGGCAGAATGAGCAAACAGCGAGAACTCAAATCCATTAACCAGCCCAAAGTGTCTGACAACAGGCCAAACACGAATGCGAATTCTTATGCTCTTGCAAGGAGAAGGGAAAAATATGCATCCTTAAACCATATCTGAAAGTATGGTGATTCAGTTGCATAAAGCCGATTTGTGGCGACACTCAGACAAGGGTCAGGCACTCAGACAGTTTCGAGTCGGATTCCGTATAAAATAGAATCTGGTTATAAGGGAGTTCCTTCCCGAAAAATCTATGCCGAGCTCTTGAAATGGCCACATTAAGCGGATGGACCGAGGAACGGATTTCTGCATCTACAGCAGCCCTACCCACGTTTCCTGTTGAGCGCAGCCTGTTCGCCACTGGAGAACAGCGAAAAGAATTTTCCATTTTCTGGCCCTGTGCCAACTGAACTGGGTGCCACGCCTACCAAAACCTGAGGACCTTTGTGGCAAATACCAGATACAGCCTCTCCCTTCCTTACTTTTTCGAGTTCACATTTAATTAAAACTAGCTTCTCATATATTTTACCCATTTCCACGTCAACTCGTTTGCTTCGAGGCAGTGCTCTACATTCATGAAAAGTTGTGCACAAATGGAGATACACTTATACAATTTTCATTTGACGGATTACTTCCGTTCCGACAGGAGCATCCTGGGTGATGTTTTTATAAAGTGAAGCAGCAATGAAAGAAACTTTTTATACATTATACCCTTCGCTCGTAGAAAACAAGGGTACCTTTTACGTTAATTCGTTAAAAATTATATCGTTTTTTAATAGATATAGAAATAGTAAAAACATACCTGCACTTGGAACATGGTGATCGAGTCGTCCAGCATCTGGATGCGAACAGTCAACTTTTTTCCGCCGCGATGTCGGGGAGTGGAGGGCGTGCCATCCACCCCAGAAGGAGTGCTGAGGGAGTGCGTCATGCGGCCTCCGGGTAGACCTCCACCTGCGCCTCCGCCCGTGGCCATATCGTAGTGTCGACCGCCTCCGCCGCCGCCGGCGGATCGCGAGGCTGTGCCCATGTCGGCCAGGGACATTTTGTAGACGAGAATCTTGCTTACCGCTGGCGGGGGACTTGCTAAGGATGTGGCATAGAACGAGCAGGATTGGTTTCCAGTTCGCGTCTTGTGGGCCCTTTGTCTTCGTAGAGGCTTGGGCTAAATGCTTTAACTTGGAATGGTACTGGGTTCGATTCGTTTGTCTTCTAAATTGTATTGCTCAGCTGGTTTGGATTGTTCCTCGTATTGTCTCTGCGAGTGGTTAATTCAATTTCAGTTCGTGGCCAGAAGAGAACAATAACCAAAAATGTAACGCCGCAACTCCACACACGCACGCTCGCACATATGTTTCACATTTGCCTCAATTTCTTGGGTCAAAAAGTTCCCCCTGAGTTTCTGGGTCCGATCAAAAGCGCTTCTGGCATATTCTATCTTGGGTAGGCAGAACTGGGTCGTTGTTCTCAAGTTTTCTAGGCGCATTAACATTTACAACACGCATCTGTGGCACTGAATTGCTTCATAGTAGATCATCGGGACTTGGCATCGGGTTCCTACAAAGTTTGGAAGAAGAACATTGAGTTAGACATCATCTTAAGTGATTGCAAGAATATTTAGCACTGGCTTGAAAAGAACAAAAGGGCGTTTTATTTACAAGAATCAAACTTATTCACTTAGCAGGCTATTCATAGTAAAACGGAATCAAATTAAACGCTACAATGTTTTATAGGTTACAAAACAAACAAGTACGAGTATTGCTGATATCTGAATATAAAACGCCCTTAGTTCTACTATGTAATAACATAGTAGTTGCCAATAGGCAATCTGAGTAATCGTCTGCGAAATGCACATACAGCCTGGCAAAATCGTAGGCGCTATCTAGCTATCTAGGCATCTGAGGGTTTGTCGAAACCATTTCTACAGTGGGCGACAATCTCAGCCATTGAAAAATTAAAACAGAAAAGCCAAGCATAAACAAATT
This sequence comes from Drosophila erecta, assembly GCF_003286155.1. Classification (NCBI taxonomy): domain Eukaryota; kingdom Metazoa; phylum Arthropoda; class Insecta; order Diptera; family Drosophilidae; genus Drosophila; species Drosophila erecta. The sequence goes on from NW_020825194.1 coordinate 27,527,304, forward strand.
AAACGACTAGCTGGTAATAAGTAAAAATTTTGTATGCTTAATCACAATATAAGCATAATAAAAGAGACCTAAATAGAAATGTGGTGGGAAAAAATTAGTGGGCCACCTTGAAAATAAATAAGCTTATCAAAGCGACCCACGGGGCATAAACAAGAGAAATTGTTCTGGCTGGACAGGCGGCAAATCAAATGGAACTTCGTTTTCTCCATCTGCTTCCAGGCCGATCGGGTTTGACGGGCCCCGAAAAGCCTACCCACGTGGACAGCCTACGTTCCAAAAAGAAAATGCACAAGGGGAGTACAACTCCAAAGCTCGAAGTCATCGCCAGCCTACATACGAGTTTTTTGATGAAGCAGAAAAGAAGTTTGGCGCCTACTATGGTGTGGGCAGGCACAGCAGATAGGCACAGAAAAATAATAGGTGGACAAAGTGTAAAGAAACCGCCGTACGCCAAGAAGCATTTATTTATGCCTTGCTTCATATATCGTAAATTTCGTAAATTTGAAAGCTGTCAATTTGCTAGATACAGGATGCCAGCCGCGTCCACAGAGCTGAATGGGGCGTGAAATGTGTGAATTTACGATGCTATTCGAGTCCCTCGTACATTTAAGCATAGTTAGGTTGAAGGAGACACTTCGAGTGTAAAGCATGTGTGTTGGCCTGATAACCAAGCCCCATGGCGTTCAATGAACCGCACGCTTTTCGGACAGCCATTCATGGGAAGGGGTTGCTGCGATAACGAAGCACTATCTGCAGTGAGTCAAGGAACTCTTTCTCATACGAGCATATGCATTTAGCATGACCAAACAAACTGAAGTAGCAGATATGCTCCTTAGCTCGAGGTCTCAGTTCGCATAAGTCACGAATGGCCATAAATAATGCAAATGATTAGCATGTGCTCATATGGAACATGTGCTTAGAAAATAAATTCACGTTATTTTTAACTTTGCTAACTGTGGGAAACAAAACGGAATGTACTCATAGAAATTTGGGTGGCCGGTAAAAAGTTTTCGTTGGAGTTCAATTCTGAGACTCCAGTTGTCAATTCAATAATTTTGATTCTAGCTTATCGCATGAAAAACCTCAAAAGAAGTGTTCATCACTTACACAATGGCACAGTATTAGCGATCTGGGGATATCGAAAGAATATGAAAACTATGGAGTTGTCCTGGGTGACCACTACAAAGAATGGGGTTGAAGTACCGCTATGTGAGACAAGTTGGCTCTGACCAAAGCCGCTTCTCCAAGAGCCGCCTATTTATGCCCCAAGTGCTAGGCCTTATTGGCTGCATACCGCTCCGCATTCCGGGCCAAAGTTGGCGAATGATGCCACATGTGCTGCAAATCTGTCCGTCTTAATCACTGGCAGCCAAGTTGAGCACTGAAGAGTTTGTCGTTTGTCAAGCAAAGTTTAACAAGTTTCTAATTACAGGAGATGGAAGTTTCTGCCACCAGTCCATGCATCTTTCCCGCTTCTTCGTATCAGTACCTATATAAAGCATTGTGCGATAGTGTGTGACCCAGAAAGTTGAGCGAGCTGGTAACCCATTAAAGTTTTATGACCTTTATATGCTGTCGAGTGACATAAATTCATGGTTTATTAATTAAGTTTCGTTCGCCATTCTAGGCGTGTAGGAGAATGTCGGCAATGGGGCGTGGTTTCTTGTTTAATATTTCAGGGAAAACGTCAACGTCACAAATGTATCCCTCCTGTAGCTACACTGTAAACTAACTAACTGCATAAGAATCGCCACAAGCAACAAGGTATACTACTTTTAAAATAAATGTATGCTGCTAATCTGCTATAATAGGTATCTCATGTTTACACAACCCTCTAGGTGAGACAAGTTGGCTCTAACCAAATCCGCTCTCCAATCCGCTTTCTCCACTATTGACAGGTCCACTTGGCGACATAAATACATTTTTCCTTTCAATTGGGCCCTGGTCCCCAGATCTGCTTAAATATATTGAGCATGTCAACTTTCAATTCAAGCCTGAGCAATCTTGAGCTCAATTTTATTGATCTATTTGGCGTGCATCTCAATTAAAATGTATCTCCAGCATCTTTCATAATTCCCGCACGACTTGTCCGGGTGAAAGAGATGAATCACTAGGAGATTTCTTCGAAAAATAAGCCAGTTTGCCGGGGAAGAACAACAATTGCAGCTGGGTGTTGGCAGAGAGGCAAAGAAAGAAAAATTAAAACTTCAACGAAAAAATCTCTTTTACATCCCACATGGTAGATATGGACGGCCTCCACTTCCCATTTTTTCCACGTTCTACAGTGGTCTAAAAATAAAATGCACACACAGAATTAATGTGCGAGTATGTGAGTATAAAAGGATGCACTCCGCTTGTCTGTCAGCCAGGCGGACTTTCTTTTATTTGTTGCTACTGGCAGCCAGTCAGTGCGTTTCAAAGTCAACTCTTTTTAGGCGTCGGTCGGCACAGCCTTTAGTGCAGTTCATTAAAATATTTATTTAAAGTCCCCCGCCCTACGCATACCCACACCATACCCTACAACCACAGCCAGTTGCTCTTTTATATGACTCGGCTCTTTGTTTACTGCGCGGTGTACAGCCTTTCCTTATGGCACACACTTGGAGGCATAGGGGTACAGCATCTGAGCAATATACGTTCAGGGGGACATGTGTGTGGCAAATTTTTCCTGAGCCAGCCCTTCCTCGTCTGCATTTCTACTAGTCAGCATGTGATGTTCCTTAGAATAGCCAGAATCGCTTAATTGCTATCTGTGCGCCATGAGCCAAAGCCTTCAATCTTGTTATATTTATAACGATGTGGTGCCTTGAGATACTTTACTGGAAAAGGGTTTCTCTTTGCTATTCTATCAGCAGCAAAAACTATTTTCCCAAGGTACGCAACGCCTTTCACGAATTATTTGCTAGTTTGCAAGACAGCAATAATGCAATAAAGAAGAAACTTATGAACGAACACAAACTGCAGAAGAAAACTCGAAAGGGACTGTGCCTGTGTGGAAATCAATTAGTATTGTCGCGGGTAGCTCGCAGATACCCCGACATCCACAGATATAGTCGCATGTGAACAAGACCCCTGCTCAGTACGAAGTGACAGCTGGACAAGACTTCGACAGAACAAACAAGTGGCTCTGGGTATTGATTAGACAGCCCGAACCACCTCACCCGCCGAGCGGACCACTAGTGGCAACACTAGTTGGAATTTACAGCAAATTATGGCAATTTGTTGAACAAAGCACGATAAAAGCCACCTAAAGATTGCAAAATCGTGTGCATGGAGAAGAAATGATAAAAGTTCTTGAGGGACTTGTGTTATCTTGACACGAGCGTCTCGTATGAGACAGTTGAGTAGAACGCTCTACAAACGGTTTTTGAAGCCTCTTCTCCAAAGGATTCCCAACAATGTTAAAGCAATCTTTTAAATGAATGCAATGCAAAAGTTTTTAGCACTAGATGAAATCTTGATTTATGTGGGACAGGAATCAATTAAGCAAATTGTAGGAAGAGAATTCCAAAATACTTTATTGGTGATTATTTATTGCGAAGCACTGTTGGTTGTTTTCCAGAGTCCACTGTACCGGGATCAACCACATTGACTGTGCTTAATTTATATTCAGCACATGACAGAGAGGCCGTGACACCAGATACATTTCGATACTCAGGCAGCTGAAAACGGAAATGTTAATGGTTTTATGCTTTGACCAAAACAAGAAAACCTGCTAACGAGTGTAAATCACTGGCGAGACAACAAATTTCAATTAAACCGCCGAAAAACAAAGGAGAACAGGGGTGGAACGCACATCAACGACCACCCCCATTGTGATATTTGTTCTCCGCTTTTCGCTGGCTTACACGAAAGGGAAAAATGCCCAGAAAGCTGCAAAGCGAATTGAGATCGCGAATTAAATATTTATGTATATGGCCTGAAAGCGGGCTTGCAACTTTATTTAGCCGGGCCAATGCGGCCACCAGCACACAAAGGTGTGTTGTATCTGTGTATCTCTGGGATTCAACGACAAATAGACCAAATAGTCTTCAGAGTCTCAGAGTCACTGTTAACCCATTTCGTCTGCACGAATAACGCGTTCTCTTTTGGACAACAAGCTAAGACAAGTTGTTCCTGTTTCGGCCTCTATTTTCGAAATGCATCCGTGTAATGGCCTAGACATTGCCATAAGAGGAATAGATATCCCAACTGAAACGCTTTGGGTCTTAGTAATAATTAAGATTTCTGTTGACAGTGTAGCAAATAAATATATTATTTTAGACTGCAATTCCTGCTTCTGTAAATGCATTCATTTGTCAGTTACCCCTATGTAATACGCACTAAACATGACGAAAGCCACTAGTTTTCTACATTGCAAACGCTTAGGCAGCGACTTTGATCGATGTTAAAAGCGGTCCAATGGTGATGTCACAGGGGCTGTTGACTTGCCAAAAACAAACGGGTATTTTTGACGGCTTCGGTTCCGCTCTCTTCAGTGAAGTGTGTTGTCGCTGGCTTATCTCTGCCGCACCCCGCCCCAAGCAGTTCTCCCACACACACCGCGTTCTGCTGATAAGAAACCGTGTAACCAGAGTGCATAAGTATGGCGCACAGTGAAAACTACTGTAGGGCGAACTATACTATGTTTTCACAGACGGAATATCTTGCATTTAGTCAAAATATGTACATACAGATGCGCAAAGGCCATTTTACTGTCGTTCCCCCATGGCTTATCTATTTGATTTCTGGGTGTTGTTTCTGCAGCCTTGATAAAGATATTGAACCCGTTAGGAGTTACCAGCTGTAGCTGTGTTCCTTGTTCTGCCCTATCGCGAACCATTTATCGGAAGGTCTCTGATATCAGTTTCGGTCTTTTTGCGGAGCCTTTTTATTGGAGAGCTTCGTCACTATGCAAATAGGGACGAAAAATGCGCTGACCTCATAAGGCGATAAAAATGAGAAGTTCCATAAGGTGGAAAATAACAAAAACTTGTCTTATTACAGACTTTCGAGTCAACGAAAGCGAAATCTATTGAAAAGTAAACATCACATGTAGGAGGAACGTAGAAGTGGGGGGTGGTCGAAAAGTGGGCGTTTGGATGGGTGGCTCGTCGAACAAATGGAATGACCTGAATTCGGAGCGCTGTGTGCAGAGAAATGTGAAAAGGGCGATAAAAAATGAGGAAGGATGCGTGTAGATGAAAAGAAAAACGCAAGGAAATTGGAATCAGCTTGAAAATATAAATAAGGGGAAAATTGGTGCTCCAACTAAGAGTAATAAAAAAATTTAATCCGTTTCTAAATTTTTACATAGCGTTAAAGATATCCCAAATCAAACAAAAACAAACTCTATCTTACATGTAGGTATGTATTTTACAATATATACATATGACAACATCCAAAGTAAATTTAACAACATTTGTTACAACTGGCGTCACACACGTATAAAATCTATCTAAAAGCCAAAAACCATATTTACACCACTAGTACTCTTTTCAACTTGTTTGAACTTGTTTGCTATAAGCAGAAATAAGAAATGGTGGGCGAAAAATGCATTACGAGTACTTATGTTAATGCCAGTGCTGTTTACTTTTTCACTGTGCATGCAGCGTGAAAGGGATATTGGCGACAGCGATGAGCTGAAAGATTCGTTTACCCGAATCCCTCATTCACAACACTCCCCCCACTTGACCCCTGTATTCACCCTTACTATAATGACGTTTGGACGAGTGCTAAAAGGTAAACATGTGCTGCCAAAACACGGAGCACGAAGCCCTCCGAAGGCAGGCAAAGTAACGGCACTAGGCGCGGCACCTGTTTACCGAGAAGAGGTGACGGCCGTAAGACTCTGGCTCTCGGGCGTGAGCATGTGTGCGTGAGCTGGGAGGCAGAGAGTGTCCTTGTGCCTGGCCCAACAACAACAGAAATGGGGTGGCTGGTGCGGCAGGGGTGTGGGAGGGGAGCAGAGTCTGCACTTGCCTGCTCTATCGCGCGCTCGCTCTCGCTCTCGCTTGCGGTCGCCCAGCTCAGCAGCGTTGTATGTGTGTGCGTGCGCGGCTGAGGTCGTATGTGTGTGCTGGAATTTACGTGCTTATTGAATTTTCAGCACAGCGAGTTGCGCAAAAAACAAAGAAAAGCAGACGAGCACGACGCTTTGAACTACAATTAATTTCAATTTGATTAAAAGCGCGACGCCAGGATGAAATCGCTCATTTCTGGGTGTTGTTTTTCGCCGAGCTGCGCCCTTTACACGGATACAGATACACACTCACACACACAGGCGCGCGTAAGCCGAGAATTTTCAATGCGAAAAATATAGAACGCGAAACCCGTCGAACGTGGCAGGCAATCACGGAAAATCAAGTGGATGATCGCGCACTCTCGCAGTGAATCAAATGCTTCGGTTGGATTTGCCCGCACATGATGTCCCCTAACTTTTCTGGCAATTTTCACTGCTTTTTCCGCTGCCCAGTACGTGCATCCGTTCGCGTTGACATCGGGGAAAAAACTCAGATACGATACTCTTTGGCGCTACTACGAGATAGCAGGGCTGTCGAAACATCGATTACCACAATATCGGCTGGTGGCACCATCGATTGTTTTCAGGCAAACACGTTAGAAGAAATAAATAAGTCTTACGACAGTCAACCATATGATTAACTTTACCTATGCATTATTTAACAGGCTAACTAATTCACAATTCAATCGTTTCCGAACATTTTTTCTTATTAAATGGATCCCAGTTATAGACATTTGAGATTCTACAAGATAGCATATCAAAATGGGAACAGCTCTTATATATAACATTAATACAAATTATTAACTTAAATTTGAAACATTGTTTTATAAAAATATTGATCAAAAAAGCCTTTCCAAATACGATAGTATCGATTATTTTTGTTATTTAAATTCTTTATCTCGCGGCTCAGTATCTTGATCATAACACAATTAAAGCAAATGAAATTACCATTTTAAAAAGCAGTTTGCAGTATCATTGGCCCAACAGACAATTGTTTTATTACCCAGGTCATTTTCAGTTTAAAGAGTAAAAGACAATATATGTACTTACATTTTTCTTGTTCACGCTCTCAATTTATAGCACTATCCAGGTAAAAATAATATGCCACTGTTATAGTAAATGGGTACATGTCCTTGGATAAGTTTTGTAATTTAAGCACGTATTTTATTGGTACATTTATATTTTTATAGCCAGTGCTGGCAAGAATCTAAACAAAAATTACTACTAAATGAGAAATTTTATGGCAAAAAAAATCATATAATATACGAAATCTTTAGTGCGTTTACTTTTTGGCCTTGGCCTTAGGCTTTGAAGCCGTAGAAGATGATGCCTTTTTGGATCCACCAGCTGATTTTGACGTAGTTGTCTTTCTTTTAGCTTTGATCAAAGCATCCAGCTCGATGTTGTCCTTGTCTTCGTCTTCCTCTGAAGATATGTGAGTTCCGTCCTCTTCGCCCGAATTTTCGGCCAAGTCATCCGCGCCACCAGCCTCTGATTTTTTCTTCTTAATGCCAGCTTGAGCGGAATAGGAGTATGCCATAACCTCTTTGTTGTAGGATCGCGTTAAAGCAGCTTTTACCCTCCCATCCACTGCATCTAGGGGGGATTTCTTGCCCGGCCAGGAGGTAAGCTCGACCAGCAAGTCCAGATCCTCGCGGAGTAGATGGTAATCCTTCATAGCCTCTAAAGCAGCGGGCACTCCCTCCTGCCCATCCTTTGCCAAAGGTCGCACAATATTATTGAGCAGGAAGGGGGCGTAATCCAGCCTCACCGATAGTCTTGAAGCCGAGGTGCAGACCCTAGTGTGATCGTGCAGCTCCTGGGCAAGCCTGGCACGTTTTCCAGACTTGGAATTCTTGCCCAGCCACCCAGGAAAGTTGATCTGTCCAGTAAAGTGACCACACATGTGCTCGCCAGGAAGGACAGAGCTAAAAAAGGCCTGAGTGGGCAGAAGACTCCAAGCAGAGTTCGCACGAATTCGCTTATCAACAAGGTCGCCCAAGCTTAGGGCATCTGCCGTAGCTGCCACCTTGGCCAGGACATCGCTCCTGCAAAGAACGGAGTTGGTTAATGGGCACGCCGTTGGATAAACTAGATTTACTTGTTCCCCTGCGGTAGGACCTGGAGATAGTTTTGCTGCACGAAGAGAGGCGCCAGGCTGTAGTCGTGAAAGAAAAGGTCGCTCTTGTCGCCGAGGGTCATATGTTTGTGCTCGTCTGCTGTAAAGACTTTTCGCACCACCTCCCAGGGCCCCAGCTTCAGATCCTTGGTGGCAACCTGTTGCCCGGATTTTTGGGAACCATCTTCCTTGGCGCTCAGCAGAGCAATGTGGTTAATGGATTGCCGAATATCGTTGTTGGTAGCCGCTATAATTTCTTCCACTTTTGCGGGTGATATCTTAACTTTCTCCTTGAAGCAGATGCTCATTATTTTTCCTTTGATTTGCTCGAGACGAGGTCTCTGGAATCGCAGATCATAGCAGTAGTTTACCAGGGACCGAATCTTCGGATGGTTGCGATCATTACACATGCAAATAATCGGAATAGAGCTATCCTTAATCAAGGCGATCAGCTCCTGCATTCCACCACGGTCCTCGTTACCGGCCATTCCATCAACTTCGTCCATAATGAGCACGTGCTTTCGGGAGACCGCTTGTCCTTGCCCTGTAAAGTATCCAGAGAGAGATTTGTTGCTTAGCAGCGTGGATACTTCATCCTTGAGCAAGCGTTTGCTGCGTGTGTCAGAGGCGTTGAACTCCACCGCATCGAAGCCAAGCTCCTTCACTACTAGAGTCGCCGTCGTGGTCTTTCCTATTCCAGGGGGTCCCGAAAGCAGGGCCGCCTTGTAGAAGCTGCCATCGTCGTTCTTGGCCCAAGGATTGGGTCGTTGGGGCTTCTTGTTTCCATCATGGTTTACGTACCACTTGGACAGCCAGTTCATCAGCCTAGGGAAATTTAATTTATGTAATTAACAAAGTAAGAAATACGTTAATTATTATTAAGGGCGTTTAGCTTCCAGCTTCAACACGTGACTGTTCCGTGTTTTGTTGTAAAAATTTTATTTTGGTAAGTTCTAAACCGCCCTTAAATATAATCTTTAAGTTATTTATACATTTGGGTTACTTACTTGGTCACGTTGCTGGCGGCTCCTGCCTGGCCAACTATTTCTTTTATGTTCGTAGGCTTGTGCTTGTCCACCCAGGCCATCCCGACCACATCCTGAGTCTTCAGTTCGGCAGTTCTTGGCGATGGATAGTTTTCTTTCTGGGAGCTGGGCTCCTTTTTTACTTTCAATGTAACAGCCGGCACATTATTCAGCTTTTCCATCATCTCCTTGGGAGAAGTGTGTTCTTTCTTGACTTTATGTTTGGCGACATCATGCATCTCACCACTTCTATGTTTAGTGACCTCCTTCTCCTTTTTATCATTGGACCTTCTAGAAGTCTTGACCTCCTTCCTCTCTTTCTCCTCGGAGCCATGCTCCTCCTTGGGGCTCTTTTTCTCCTCCTTTACTTGCTTAGCCATTCCTGATTTCTCCCTGATTAGATCGAAGAGCCCGTCCTCGCTGAGAATGGGTATATTGAGTTCCTCAGCCACAGCCAATTTCTTTGGCCCAGCTTCTTCTCCTACGACCAGATACTTAAGTTTTTTTCCGACCACGGTCATAACCCTTCCGCCATACTCCTTGATCACAGACTCCGCCTCCTCCCGTTCCATGGACTCAAGGACTCCGGTTACCACAAATGTTAAGCCACTCAGACAATCCGGGGATCCCTTTGGGATTTCCTTGCTGCCTGGGTTCAGGCACGAACTGCGGTTTTTGTACTTTTGGTAGAGCACGGCGGAAACACGTTTACGCTCGTGGCGTTCTTCGTCTGTTAGGACACTGGATTCCAGATCTGCCGCAGGTTTCTCCTTCTTCACTCGCGGAGTGGTGGCTTTCGATTTAATTGACTTGGGTTTAGGCGGTTCCGGACTGCTTCTTTTTGCTTTTTTTGGGGAGGGAGAGCTCCTTGTATGCGACTGACGCTTTTTTACCGGCGCAGTCTCTTTGATACTCTCGTCCAGATCAACTTCCATTAAACTCCGGTCAATGTCCTCGTTTTCGAACTCGAGAACTGCTTTGGTCTTCGGTTTGGGTACAACCACCCGCTTGGTTTCTCCGCCGAAAAGCTCAGTAGGATCCACGTGCCTCTTAAGCTTGGACAGCGCTGGTTTCTGTCTGTTCCCGACTGTCTTCGCTTCCGGCTCTGAGGCGGACACCACTTCACACTCGCTGGATGCTGCCTTCGTAGCCTTACGTTTCTTGGTCTCCGGCGGACTAACCACCTCGTCCTCATCGCTGGAAATGATCAAGGCCTTCCTGCGTTTTGGCGCCTTGGACGGCGTCTCTCCATTTTCGTCCTCGGCACTTTTCGGCTTGGCCGGCAGTCGTTTGAAGAAGGTGTCAATGCCCTGGAACGAATGATTTTGTTAAGTTGAAGTTTTACGTTGAACGTGACTGGCTCCACAACACTTACGCGTTGCATTACGGCAAGAATTGTTTATTTTAAATGTAATGCTGCGAGTTTCAGCGTACGGAACAGTGTTACCAGATCACAGATCCCTAGTGTCAAAGCGCTGCTGTCGGTTAAAAATAATTAGTATTTTACACAACCAAAAACACTGAATGTTATCGATTGCTTTTGTAAATATATAAAAATATAAAATATATAAATATATATAAACAAAAAATAATAGGGTTGTCTGGACAGCAACAGAAATCCAATAACGGGGAAGCAAGTGCAAGTGAAATAACAATATAATGTATTACTTAAGGCCCAGTACTCAGCCAACAGAAGCTGGCCCAAAAATAATATATATGTTCAGCCATATATTTCTTGGGGACCAAGTAATATGGTATAATTTTTGTTTACAGATATGGTCTCACCGGCTAAACCAAAATACATAACTATTAAGAACTGACAATGTAAATAAACAAAAAATATAAATTAATGCTATAGTTGATGAATGATAAAAACTCATTTACAGATTTGATTCAATGCAAGTAAAACCTTGCGGTCTATCGACAGTGCGATCATAGAATATATAAAATTACTGTCCAAAATTGTATATGAAGTGGCCTGAATACTAGGCCGTAGTCATTGGTCAGCCCACTCTAATGCCCATTAGCTCAATTATTACATTTTTTTGATTATTTTGAACACGCAAGCCATTTCATAATACTTCGTCCTTTGAACGTAATTACTGAAAATAAACCAGGGATTTTAATATAGTTCGTTTTAAATGACTAAATTTTATAAAGTGTATATATTTTCATTTCTTTTTTGAAGGCCAGAGGGCACGTGAAATGCGAAACAAATTAAGAAAAAGGCGTCAACGGTAAGATTCAAATCGCATGCGATTTTTGCTGTATTCAGCGAATACACCTTCCAGATTAGCGGAGACATCTGCCGTTTATATAAATATGTATATTTCGTTTTAGCGAATGCAGCCCTGAAAAAGGTTAATGTCTTTGCTAGAAATCAAGCGTGGCTGTATAATTTTCAAAAGCGGCGCTTATTTTTTGTTTTTTTTAACTGTTTTTATCTAATACGCGAGCTTCAACATCTATTCCCTCAAGACAATTCGCTGTACAAAAAGCTTTAAGCTTCTTTAGGCTTCTGATGCTGGTTACACTAAAAGAAAAGTTCACGTCCGGATGGAAACAAAAATAAACAGAAGTAAATTAAAAGAGTAAATTGAAAGAAAGTTATCTCTATAGCTTAATAGCTTAACGTGCTGAATTTAGTAACTCCCATCTCTGACTTACACAGTCACATCTTTAAAGCATTTCATAGAATTCATGCATGTTTTAGGAGAGTAATTAAAATAGCCACAGGAAAACAGAGTGTCCCACGTAACCCCCAAAACATGGCAATGAAATGCAAAGCTTGTTAGTCCGACGCAGCAAATTGCATTTCACAATAAATTTGAAGCGAAGTACGCAACTTATCTGCCCACATGCTTTTCATTTTACATGTTATTTGACATATGCCCCATCAATCTTTCGCTAATGCAAGCAATCTAATCAAATCAAATCAAATCGGAATCACATAATCAACGCCACTTTACGCCGCCCCGAAGTCAAATCCCTCGGCACTCCTCGCCCTAATGCTTCGCACAAGCTGTTTAGTTGCATTTACAGGGCATTAGTCCGCCTCCTCCGATTTTCCCGTGCTCCGCGGTGGGCAACCCCTTGTCCAACTGATTACACGCGCAATTAAGGGTTGCGGCCGAACCACCCCCTCCACCGCCGCCCACCAAACGGCCTTGCTGGCGGCGGTTGCACGTGCTAAACGCCACCGAATGTCACCCTTGGGGCCTATGTGAATAAACACGGCTTAACACCGATTTTGATTAAATTTCGCATAAACAAACAAGTCTGCGGAAGAGGGCAAGAAAAAAGACGTCCATGAATAGTAAAAATGTACGCTCTTTGCATTTGCAACGATTCTATATATTCATTTCATTGATCAGGTTGGAAAATCAGCTGTTCTTTGTTCTCTTTGAGCTGGTTGCATCGTGTCCTTGCACCTTGCACCTTACTCACATCGAGTGGAAAAGTGGTTGGGAAAGCGTGGAGAAGGGATCGATTTCTCACCCAACTAACTGATCCTGACTGATGCAAGACCGCATGCTAAAGTTCCCACACAAGGGAACTCAATGAAGGTCCTGAATACGGGTATAAATACACTTTGGGGGATTCCCTTAGCAGGACCTTAACTTATGCGTAAATAAATTCCAATCGGGGTGGTGCAGGGATCTAATACATTTGCATTTGACTTCTGCGATTATGTGACGTTTTTGGTTTTTGGGCAGGAGAGTTTTAGCCATGAGGGGTGATCTGGAGGCGGAAGGGCAGGGGCCTTACTCCTTCTTGCTGCTGGCCACTAATTCGAGAATGGCGTGTGACGGCGAGCACTTGTTCTCCGACTCCAGCCTGCCGCCTCATTTATTGATCATTAACACTGGCTAATTCCCCCACCTACGCCTCTGACCACCCTAATCATGATTAATTGTATGCGCGCATTATTCTGATTCGATATTTATCAAAACGTCGCAAAATGCCGCTTAGCCTTTTATTATGCTTGCTTAGCTGATTAATCTTTTGGCGCAGTTCATGTGGAGGTCGTTGATTTCACTTTGGCCCTTGTGCCTTTGTTTACTGAGTGGGTGGGAGTGGGAGTGGGAGAATCGCTTTTTGGTTTGGCTTTTTATGCAAATCAACCTCTTTCGGGCTTAGCCAATAAAAAATGGTCACTTCCTCTGCCCGAGAGTGTCACTCCTTGGGGGGGGGAATTAAATACCTTCAGTGGAAAGTGATTGGGCAAAGTTCACAGCAACATTTCTACCTACGCTGTTGTGTAAATCCAAAAAACTTCTTCGACAATTACCATTAACTGCCTGCCAAACCGTCCACAGAAACCCTATTAGGTGGAGACCATTCCACAGCAGTCGACACTGGAAACTGTGCATCATCCCGAAGCGTCGAGCCAAGCCCAATCCTAGTCGAGCAGAACCGCACACGGAGCGCGTTCGCTGGGGAACGAGTTTCCCATGGGCAGGAATTAATAAAATTTGCAATTTACAATTTGGAAGCGACTTATGTATATATCAGTGGGAAAACACGGCGGAGAAAACATGTTCAACAGTTAATAAAACAAATAATTGCATCGTGTGTGCAATAAAAAGAAGGTTGAACGCGGACGCACCATAGAAAGCCGCTGCAGACCAGACAGAGAGGGCCATACGGGCTTGTGGGCAGAGCGAGAGGGCGATGGAGCGCGGCGGTCCCAGAGCCAACAACTAATCATCAGCAGCAGGAGCAGACATCGCGCCAATTGGAATTGCAAATCTTGCAGGAGTGCAAGCGAGAAAGGCACACATGTCTATGTGGGGGAGCAGGAGGCACATGGACGCGGAGGAGCTTCCACAAGGAGTCCGAAGATCAGTAGCGGATCTAAAGGGCCAGGGGTGGCCAGAATATTGTAAGGAGTTGTAAGGACAAACCTACATTTTCGAAGCGGGCTCTACAATTTCTAAATTTCACTAGCCGACCTTCGAACTTCACCGAATTTCACTAAACTAAATATTTTAAACAAACTTTTTAAAATATACATCCCGCAACTTTCTCGGCGCTCCTGTGCACACATGCTGGCCCCCGTATAAGACAAAATGGTGGAGCTAAGACATGGACGCTGACGGACGAGGACGAGGAGGAGGAGGTTGGGATTGGGGCGGTGGGAACTGGGAAGGGAAATGGGATGGGTAGGACGGGGCGCACAGGTTCATTCTCCCATAAATACGCTCAGCGGGTGTTAAATATTTTGTACGACTTCTGCAAGTCCTCGACTTCAAGCTCGGCAAAAAGACTGTCCAGGACCCAGACATCGCAGGGCTATCTCTTAAACAAACGCAAAACTTTTGGCCCGAACGCCTTTGTTCATCAATTAAGCTGTCTGTCCAGTGTCCTCCGCCCATCGCCCTTCGCCCGCCCAGCCAGGGAGAAAGAGAGGGGCATAGCGCCCGAGAAAGAGATGGTCGCATGAATGGCTGGGCCAGAGTTGGAGACACATGCTATGGCTTGTAAATTGTGTGTCGGTCAGAAATTGAAATATGGCGTCGCAACGCAGGCAAATTGAAATCAATGAAAATGCTGTATTTCTTGGGCAGGGCTTATCGAGGGTTTCGAAGGAGCAGGAAGCGCTGCGTCCAGCTGGCTTTAACTGACCTAAAGGAAATAGGTTGGGTCTGCCGCTCAATAGGTTGGCGACGTCCTCAGGAGATAGTTGCTTCATTTGCTTGCAACTTTCTTTTAACTCTTGCAACAGTTCTAAGGAAAGAAATGCCTACAAATATTTCCAAGCACTGGGAGTTTTCATAAGCACCACTTGCTTTTTATATAATGCCGCGATCTCGGAGGCATTTATGATGGGGATGTATCCGATTACCGACTTGCCACCGAACTGTTCTAAGCCGATTTGCCGAACGGCGCCCCAGGTTGATGGAATCTCCGCTGCTCGACCGTTTATAGATTATTTTAAAGGTCGATAAAAGCGCATGTATGACAAGCAGCCAAACAAAGGACAGAACATGCCGTCATTACCGCCGCCCGATCGCGATCCCAGCTGGCCGCGCTGAAGATCCGAGGCTGCGCCATGTTTGATGATTAAATCTCGAAATGCTAATGACGCCGCAGCGGAGGCAGCCGTAAAAGAGGCCGAGCAGCATCCAACAAAGATGGATCCCAGACTCAGACATGGAAATTAGCTGCCGATCGCCGGGGCACAAAATCCGGCAGATCGATCGATCGATCGATCGTTAAACGAACGCCAAGGATCATCGCCACTTCGCCCTGCGCCATTCGTCGCATCGGTATCGGTTTTCATTTGACGCGCTCCGCCGAGGCGGCATTTCCACAATGATTAAACAACTGAACGGAACAACCCTCGGCGGCCAGAACGGTCACCGATCAAAATACCTATTAGCAATTAAAAGTCGAAAAACCTTATGACAAGTTCGGAGAGCCTGCGATCGTTCGCATTCGAAGTCGAAAATTATGGGACATTAATTGACTGCAGGTTAACAACCAACGAAAAAATGGATGAAGAGACTGGGAAAATTATGAAAAATATTATTGCATTGTGTGAGCGAGGGGAGAGGGACTGGGGGTTTCTTCTTTATGGGCCCTCCTCTGATTCTGATTCTTCCCCGTTTGGGCTCCTTTATGTAACTGGTTTTATGTAACTTGGCTAAAGGGCTTTGTTATTGGCGGCACTCTGAATGCAGCGGGCATTGCTTTATGGTCGGGAAGTCTTACAAAATCAGCATCAGATGTCAGCCTCTTAGAAGATCTGCGCTGGAATATAATTGTAATGTTAGTATATAAAATATTTAAACCGACTTGCAGTTCGAGTTCCCCCCGAAAGAACGGGTAAAAACAAACACACTTGCCCCGTTCTTGTCAGGTTTTCAGAAGATTAATTGAACAATCAATTTAAATTTTTATAGGTTTTCAACTTTTCATTTCCCTCCACGACTTTCTGTGCCTTCGGACTCCCTTCCAGACTCAGTTGCTGTTGTTGGGTTATAAATTTGGTTTCTTTGTGGCACTGGAATCGGTCTTCAGATTGTTTCTCCGCAGTCCGGCTTATTTTGAAATTATGAAACAGTGTCATTAATGAAAGATGAACTTAATGCATGTTGGTGTTTTTCTGTACCCCAAAATAGATGACGTTGGGGTTAAGGAACCTACGAACTTATGCCACATCTGTAAAACCACTCCTCACTTTCTGGCTCCGCAAATATTTTGATGTCTTAACATTAAATAGCCATAAACTGGATCGTATAAAAATATATTACTTTCACAAGAAGCATAGGAGAGAAAAATAACATGCATTGGTATGTTTGCAATTATCAATAATGTTCATATACTCGTTTCTACCCGATTTTATGGCAAAGAAATTACCACTAATCGTAGTCCATGCCAGCGGTCTATTTGCTTTAGTTTTATTATTTCCTCCCAAAGTCGGGTAATCGAATTTTTAATACATATTTATCGATACTGGCGCCATTTTTAATGAAATTATAAATTTGATAGCATGTTAGGCCGACTTTTATTGGTCTTCTAATGTTGGATTCGTTCAGTTTATCTCCCTCCAATGGAGAACAGACTGTGACAATGGCAACACCTACGGATTTTTAGTGCATCACTTTTTAAGTTTTCCTCTCGCAGCCCTTCCTTCATTTTCATTTCCATTTCCAATCCCATTTCCCCTTAATTTATGTGCATTTTAAATGCTTTTTATTCGGTTTCTATGGCGCATGCGCTTTGGTTCTTGAGGGACAATACTTTTCAAGCCTTTGGCTGCGCAAGCAAATCACATTTTTATGGCTCACACACGTCAGCGTTTTTATAGCTCAGTTGACGTGGCTCGAAACGCAGTCCTCTCATCTCAGCCCAAAACCGTCACAGATTTTTTTGGGAGGTGCGTCTCTTATTTCGCTCCCCAAATCATTGAAGTCGGCCAAATAACATTGAAATTGAATTCAGCCACCCAAAATACCTGATTTTATTATTTATAATTATTAATTGCGAATATCTGTTGCTTGTTAGTATTTTAGGAAAGATTCTCACCGCGAAGATGCATCATAGCCAAGTTCTTAGTTTAGATTTCAACTTTGTAAGAACAAAGGAAATGTCATACCCAAGTAATATTTTCATTTCGTATTATACGTAACAACTTTCGCTGATTGATGGAGCTTTTCCCCATTGTTGACCCCATTGGTTCGAATTGGTCTCAGTTTTCGCTTGAAAACATCTCTCCTTTCCTAACGAAAGTATGGGATAATCGTCCCATGAATTGCTATGCAAATTTCCACTTCCCAAAGTGAACAAACCAAAGAACAAAAGGCCAAATGAAAACTTTTACCTTTGAATTTTCCACTCTGTCACCCCAGCGAGGTGGCTCCTTCGCTAATGCCCCTCTAATTAATGAAAGTAAATTAATTTATACGTAAATTGTTTTGCTTAGAGACGGTCCGCCTACCCTACATTCGGGGTATGGGTCTTATCAATGGCTTTGTCCAACGCTTCTTGAATGCCTAATTAGGCAGCGGGGTGAGGAGTTCAATGCTGCTGGCTCCGAGTTGACTTGGCTTAATTCGCTGTGTAATTGCTGACTTGGTTTCGTTGGGTGGCTCAGTGGAACGTGGGAGATTTCCCGCTTATCAAGTTCAGGGGAATATGGCCTGGTACCATCCAATCTGCTTAGAACTCAATCCAATATCCGAAAGAACACTGTTTGCATTGTTGCTGGTGGATAGCCTAGGAGAGGAGGTATTTGTTTGTTTCCTAGCCACCTCGGGCATATTAATACTTGATAGTGCCAGAACTGGTTCGCATACCTGTTGTCATTACACGAAACCTACTTGAGTTCCTGGCCAGTGGGCCAAAATAAACGACCATATGAGCCTGCAATGTGGTAATGAGGCTTAGAAAACTCTATTAAACGCATCTCCATTCTGCCGGCTAGCGAACAAATGCCGCAATTGCTGTTCAATTATGTTTTTGGCAAGCCGCAGAAATCCACTTTACTTAGTTTGCGGTGAAAGCGCCGCCAATCGAGTGAAAGCTCATTAAGTTGCGTCAGGAGTCGTCCTTCCGAGGGCCAGGGGAGGGAGGGGCGGCTTATAACGAGCGGACTGAACAAGGACATAAAGCAATTATTTGCATAGCCCGAAATCGGCAGACAAAGAGCGCAAATTGCAACGAACGAACAAAGAGCGGCACTAGAAGTGGGGTGTGGGGTGTGGGGTTTGGGGTAGTAGGTCCTGCAATTCAGAAAGCGTTGAAGAGCGTAATGAGCGCCGCAGTCACCTGAAGCATGCCCACTGTGCAGCTCGGACGCCAGGCGGCCCACTGTCGCTCAGACGCCCATTGTCAGCAGCCCACTTGTTTGTGCATTCATTTATTCAATTGTGGCCACTTGCTAGGACAAAAGCCCCTTGGCTTCCAGGACACACACAATGGACAGCAAATTTCCCTGCACTGGAATAAACATCTAGTAAAAGTATTTCGAATTCGTGCCTGAATTCTTGGAAGAGAGACACCGACAAGGCTTAAAACGCCTTGGAAGCGCCAGAACGCATGGCTTGCTCCTAATTTTCTGATTAGATACTCTTTCTGCGAGTGTACACCCCTCCTTGAACACCAACTTGTTTGTTTGGCGCTGATTGTCGTCATCATCCATCCTTACATCGCCATCATCCACGTTGTCTTCTTCTGCTGATTTGTGTTGCTCTGCCAGGAGACGGGAGGCGGGAGGCGGGAGGCGGGAGGCGGGAGGCGGGCATTTTCGGGCGATAAAATCGTGGGGGAGTGGGTCGCAGTGGAGTAGCTGATGACGGACTGGCGCTGTCAGGCGCATTGAAATTGAAATTGTTGCAGGACGCGGGAGACGGGCGAGTCGGGCAGACCCGGCTCGTGTCTTGTGCCGGTGACACATCGCCTTTTGTGCACCAAATCCAGATACAGATCCAGATTCAGGTCCAGATTCGGAGCCCCACTGAATGCGAAATGTTGTTATGATTCCTCTAACTTGTTGCCATGATTGCACATAATTGGGTCACATGCTTGTCACAAAAATACTCCCCGCACCACCGGTGGCCGCCCTTCCTCCTCCTAATCTTCAAGATTTTTCATTAAAATTGTCACATTTTCTTTTATTTTCGTGGCCCCTGCCCCATGGCTTCTCTAAATTGCTTTCTTGTGTGGCAGCAAAAACAATTTTTCTCAAATGTCCCATGTATGGCTTAGGAAATACTCTACCAATACAGGAAAATTGGGTGCGCGTTCGAAATTAAATGTATCACTTGCAATTTAGATTAATAATTCAGCCGCTATTTAGGCGAGCAATAGGTTAGGACACTTTGCAAAATATTGCATTTCATGGGCTTAAATTGGAAAGACACTTGAATATAATTATTATCCCACCTTTCTTAGACCCACCTTTTTTAAAAAGCTTGTTATTAATACAATAAAATATTTTTTATAGCCAGCAACATGTAATGATAGTAAATAAAGTGAAATCAAGCCCTATATTCAAATAAAGGTAGAGGGTATTTCCACTTCGATTGCAGTTTCTTCTAGGGATTTTCTTGTTGCCATTTCATCCCTTTGATTGCGTACACAGTTTTTTCACGATTTTTATTATGTGCCTCGTCGTTTATTTTGCAGTGCATAATTTATGCCTGGTCCTCGTACTCCCGTCTCCTCCGCTCATCTGCCTCCGCTCCACTGTCCTCCGTTGGCGTCGCCATATTTTTTTGCTTCCTGAGCCAGAATCTGTCCCCTTTCCAGGCCCCGGTTCCCGATTTCTGGCTACTGCTCCGCTGTCCTTCTGTGCGATGTCCAATGTCCGATGTCGCTCGGCGGAAATGTATTTACACCAAAACGTCCGTAAAATGGCGGCCATAAAATAAAGTTTTAACGGATGTTTACGCAATGCGCATGAATTGTCCGATATTGACAAGAGACAAGACGGCAAACGATTGGTCGGGCGCAGGAAGAAAGACCTCCGCGTCCGCGGGGAAAGCTTTTGAAATTTTAATGGTCCGGCCAGTCGCCCAGTCGCCCAGTCGACGGTTTCAATGGCTTTCGGGCTGGCGGAGCTCAACAGGGGCAGAGGAACCTTTAAGAACGACGTCTGTAGCAGGCGTGAATGGAGATTTATTCAAGACAGGCTTGCATGATTATCCCTGGCCATTTGGGGAAGGAACGCCTTACTAAAAACTTATTGAACAGACATTCCATTACTTTGTAGGAATATGTGGCTTAAGTTTTAAGTTAAGTTTTAAGTTAAAACTAATTTCCAATTAGCATGACGCTTCTGATGACGTTGGCGTTTCTGAATAAGCTGTATTTCATTACGCGGAACATGAAACTCTGGAAGGATAGTAATAAAACTTTAGTATTTGCTTGCCCTTCTATTAAAATTCCCAATATTTGTAATTTGTATTTAGTAAGAGATATTAATAAAAAGGTTTTTATTTATTTCTGTTGACAAAAACAAAGCCCTTATTTACTTTAAGGGCACTATATTTATTAAATAGAACAAAATCAGATACACGTTACTCAGCTAGTGAGCGTGCCAACGAGAAAGTTCAACAATCTTTTTGGCACATCAATAGAAATTTGCAAAAAATAAAAGAAATAGAAGGAAATCCCAAAAGTATCAAAATCGATATCTATCGATAGAAGTTGGAAAGAAAAAAAAATGCAATACAAATTTGAAAACTGTGGGTGTGGCATGCAGTTTTTTGGCAAATCGATAGAAATTTACAAGACCAATTCAAAACCGAAAAAATATCAAAACGTTTTCCAAAAGTCTGGGCGTGACAACATTGCGCTGTGTCTAGGTCTCTGGAATCTGCATGGCTCATCTCAACTTTCTAGCTTCATAGTTCCTGAGATCTCGACGTTCATACGGACGGACAGATGGACCTATAGACTCGGCTATTGATCCCGATCAAGAATATATACTTTATATAGTCGGAAACTCTCCCTTCTACCTGTTGCATACTATTCAACGAATCGAGTTTACCTTTACGGATAAAATTAGAATTTCAAGGGCTCCGGGCTTCTCAAAAATCCTATGTTAGGGCTTTTTCACAATCGCAAATTCGGCACGTTGTCGTCAAGTTTGAACTTTGGGTGCAAGTCAGGGCGTTTTGCAATTGACAACATAATTAAGGATCGCCGCACAACGGCAAATGGGGCACGCCCACATAGTTATGACATTGACAGGACCTGCTATCTGTCCAACCCATCTCTGTCCGCCCCCTTCCTGCCTTCCAATAGAACAAGTATATCCTTAAGCGGGGGTTGCAAAAAGAAGGCCTCTGCTGGCTAATCGCGTTGAAATGTCGTTGCCAATTTATCCGGCGACCCTCCAGCGAGAAGAAACTTCACGCACAATAAATTTTTCATTCGCTGTCATTAAATCATTTCGCAGTGCCCCCGAAAGTGTACGCAAAAAAGAGAAAATACAAACACGAAGCGCGGAAGAAGAAAGGAGCCAAGGATAATGACAGGCAACATGCTGCAAGTGTCAGGCAGACAGGAAAACGGAAACGTATTGGCGCAGTGAATTCGCAATGGCTGCCAGACAGAAAAGGAAGTTCGGAAAATGTGTTGGGAAACTCATGGTCGAGTCCGAAAGATTTTTGTTGAGCAAATTACAAATGGATCTGCGAATCTTTAAATGTAGAATGTAATGCACAATGGAATAATTTCCTATATTTTATCAATTTTCATGTTGTGTTTGAAATGCTCCACAATTTTACCTATAGCAATTTATAAATCTGTTAATGGGGCCCTTTGAATAGGGCAACATTTGCTGTGAAAAAAATGAGTGCAGGGTATGTCGTATTCATGGCATCGCTTAGAATATATCCTTATTTGGAACTGCGGAAACGGATGCGGGTGCGGACAAGCAGAAAACGCCTGCCAAAAATAGACATGCAAAGTACTTTGAGCGATGCGACAAATACCCATGAATATCATAAATTATGCAAAACATATTTGATTAAAATTCATTTACTGCCAAGAGGCAGGAGCAAGCGGGAGAATGATAAATGCCAGACAAGAAAATCAAAGCAAATCACTTGCAGTTGCCGAAGAGCGCCCCAAATGTTTAATAATGGAAATCCCCAGAGCACGCCCAGAACTCAAATGCAGGACTCGGCACACGTGTGCTTGCACACGCCACACTTCATAAATTTTCCCTCGCCGGCGGCTCCCGAGCATTTACAGTAACAGTTACAGTTATGATTGCCCGAAAGTCAACTGGGGGACGACCCGCCCGTCGGACATCCGCCCATCCACCCATTCGCCCGTCCGGAGCTAAGCCTCGAAAAAGAAAACCGCAACAAAGTAAACACACGGAGGCCGAAGGAAGAGGGCTTCCCTTCGACGGATGTAAGCCTCTGAACCATTCAAACAGCCGCAGCTACACAGAGAGAAAATGGATGTGATGCTAGAATGCCAGAATCTGATTACTCTTTGTATAACCAAAGTATTAAGACTATAAAGACTATTACTATGCGTTTACCTTCACGGCAGACGATCTATTTTGCAGATATTGCTCCACCATTATTACTCACTTTCCCAGAAAACTCGAAAAATATTTCCTGTGCAAAAGTCACCCCCAGTGAGAAAAGTGGGAATACACAGACGCATTGCGGCCCAATGGCTGAGCTACGAATCCTGCGCCGCAATCAAATCATCTGCCAAGTTTATGATTTATTTAACTTTTTTAATTGACTTTTTCCGAAAGCGCTCGCTTTCCTCCGAAAATAAGGACTGCGTGTGAAAGGATAATGGTGGGTCTTCAAACGGGGAACTTCACTGCCAGTTCCTTGTTATTGTGGGCCAGAGGAAATGCGTCATAGAAGCGGATGTGGATGCGGATGCGAATGCGGATGCTGCTGCGGATGCGGAGGTGTAAGTCGTGTGTGCGTGGGCGGCTAAGCACAGAACTCGGCTTGTTGCAAATCCGGCTGAGTCTATTTATTTGAATGCCTACTTTTATGCTCATCCGGCAGCCGCTCACGCTCACTCCTGAGCAAAAAACGATTTCCAACTGATTTTGTACTTTTTATCCTACGGGTTTGCCACGTTCTTGTATGTATGAAGCGATTAAATTAAATGACAAATTTCGATTTCGATTTGTCCTCGTTTCTGCCCTTAGTTTCTGCAAGGGGCAATCAAGAATGTACCCCAATGGCCGTCCTTTCCCATTGCCGCACATGCAACCCACACGCATTGTGGCGACTTGAGTCACCCAGCGGATCGGTCACCGTGAAACCGAACTAATTTGACAGGCAACTAGCGCCGGACCCTCCACAAATGAATGGTTGCTTGGAGAAGGACAGGCAGCAGGATCACTTGTCAGTCCCGGGCGAAGTCTAACTTTCAACTTCTTTGGCCGAACATAAGCCGAAAACACACCCAAAAAATTATACCCCAAACGGCCCATGACTGGTAGAAATATAATTTATGAGCTAACCGAAAAATGAAGCAGGGCAGGACATTTGATGTATACATTTTGAGAGCTGTGGAGACACAAAACTGAGTTTGATGGACACTTAACAAAACGACACCAACTGGTGCCCGGGACCGCCCCTCGGAAACCTTCAGGTGGGGTTCCGTTCCCGAAACCGCAGATCTTCTCTACCTCGAGCGAAGTACGACATATTTCATATTTTATTTATTATTTAGAAAGGGTATGCTGCATAAATCAAAAGCGAAATGAGTACGACATAACAACACCAGAAAGCTGCGACCAGACCCAGATGATGGTGGTGGTGGTCGGGGATCTGGGATCTGGGACTTGGTGATGTGGGGGAGGACCAGAGTGGCAGACGCAATCGCAGGGATCGAAGTTGTCCAATGCAACCAGCCAAACAACCAAACTGCCGAGCAGCCAGCCAGCCAGCCAATGAACCAACCAGCATATGAAACGAGCTCAAAATAAAAGCAATCTCCAAACTCAAACCGAAACTGAAACGCGAAAAAGTTCCCACATGTTCACAATTCCGTACACATTACGTTTATGGGCATTCGGCGAACCGAGGCGAAGGAGCTAAAAAAATATATAAAATCAACAAACAAAAACAATCATCGACAAACCCACAGATTTGCAAGTAAGGCATAAAATATCATTCATTCAAAATTCGACATAATGCGATTTCATCGTCTGTCCGTTGTTCGTTTGGCGAGGTATGCTCATTTAATTGCAATCGGGGTAGGGAAACTTTATAGAATATCGCTTACTTCTGCACTTGAGTTGTCCATGGGTTGGAAAATCGTAGCCACTTAAATTAAAGATCTTGACAGTTCATAAAATAAAAATATTAATTGGAATGTAGGTGCCTAAAAATGTTCATGTTAAAATGTGTCAATTAGTTGAATCTGTCCGTATGCCTACCTATCTGTCCGTCCGTATGAACGTCGAGATCTGGGAAACTGCAGATGAGCAAGGAGTAACTAGTAACTAGTAACTAGTAACTAGTAACTAGTAACTAGTAACTAGTAACTAGTAACTAGTAACTAGTAACTAGTAACTAGTAACTAGTAACTAGTAACTAGTAGGAGTAACTATCGCGGCATTCGACTATATACATATATATAATTTAAATATGTTTAAAGTGTCAGAGTATATTTATAAGATTAATATTCCTTCGTAAGTTTATTAATATTTTTATTTTTTCCATTACACTCAACAATAAGTATATAAATAAATATCCCCCAGTCTTTTGTCCAGATGAGGCACACAGCTTGGTTGACAAAGTGTTTTGGGGCGAAAATAAACTTTCTTCTGCCAATGTTGCTGCGAACCTATTTCGCTCAGTGCACGCCAGTGGCATAAAGGGTAACCAGAACAACAGGCAACAGTCAAATGTTATGTGTTTGGTATTTTCGCGTCACGCGTTGTTCCACCTCGGTTTTGTTGTTTAGCTCCTTGTTGGTGGTGCAGGGGCATGGATCGGAGGGTGGAGGAGGGGGCGAGGGTGAATCGATTCGCGGATTGCGGCTGCGCACACGCCTGAATGCGAAATAAGGGCCTTTGTGGGCGGAGGGACAGGAGCTGCTCGCAGGGGCGGGGCATATCAGCGAAATGATCGCAATCTCAACGCAAAATTTGTGTTTGGCGTAGACCTTTTTTTACTGTGCCGAGGGACCCGCAAGGATAACCAAAAGATGATGAAGATGAAGCAGCAGCAAATCTGCAAAAAGCTGGGGAATGTGTGACCCCCCGCTCGTACCTGTCTGATGGGTTTGTGCCAGGTTCTTGTCCACACATGGCAAAATTAGCTATTTGAATATTTTATGTCAACTTAAAAACTAATTTAATTTATCCGCTCGTCTTAGAAGAGCCCACACACAAATTTGTAGATCAAGAAGAAGTTCACTTAATAACAAACTTAGTATCTACGTCTAATAGACTTTTCCCACGTGAAAGCTGCTATTTCTGAAATGCGAATCAACACGTTTCTCCCAGTGCATCTTCGGCGTGTTCAGGTCCTCGGTGCTCGATCCTCGGCCAACGTCGTGTTGTCATAATGAATGGTGCAGCTTAAGTCATTTCATTTTGGAGCTTGGAGCTGGACTCCAGGCTGCTGCGTTTTTATAGTGCTGCTGGCGCCATGAAATATTAAATTACGAGCTGCTGTTTGCGATCACCCGTGTCCCCTGGACCGCAACCGCTCCCCCGCTCCCCCGCCCCTCACTCGTCCTGCTCATTAGGCGCTGAGACATTCCACATACGCCGAGTGTGTTTGGCTCGGTTCGCGAGTGAAATTAATAACTAAAACGTTGCAGCCCATAAAAAGGGCAGGCGAAATCGATCCACGCATCGGGAAAATTGAAATTCCGACTTGCAGAATTAATAAGTTAATTTCTGCAAACGCCCCTTGATGCCCAATCCATCTGTCCGTATCGCTGTAGGCTGTATGCTATGCATAATTACACCCGGCTCTTCCACAGTTTACGACTCTGGCTAATTTGCCAGGTATTCCAAGGGGGCGATGGGGCGCCGAGCGCCTTTATGATGCGGTCTGCCATTAAAAAGGTTAAAGTTGAGGCTCAGCCGCTTAATGACTATCCTGGGGCCACTTGGGCATATGGGGCATATGGGCCTTGCCACTTGGGGCGCTTGTTAATTGTTCGGACATTTATGGCAATGGGTTGACACATGTTTGCGGGCATCTTCATGAGGTTTATGGGGCGAGGAGTTTATAGGACATCATAGGTTGGCTATATGGGATGCTCAGCATTAATTGAAATAACTTCCTGTCTTGTGAGTATCAGCACATACAGGTAGTAGAATTTCCATATTTTTCGTAGCAATAAAGCCGTAAAGCGTGATTACTACCACCAAGCATAATTAAAAACATGCAATCGCGCTCCACATTACGCTGCAACTCACATATCGAAATTTAAGCATTAGCAATGTGATGTACTCGTATGTATGTATAACTTTAATATTGCGTACTAAAGGCCAGTCCACGCAGGTAATTGGTATCATACTTCGTTGGCTTTAGGAGGAATCGCTGGTTTTCGCCACTTGCAATCGCACGACAATTTCGACTGCAACTCCGCTGCGAACGGTCAGTAAATTTGGGCGAAATCAAATAACGATAAAATATCACACGAATATTAATTCGCGGAACTGCAAAGGTCTTCAGCCAAAGGCAAAGCTGTTTATGAAATTTATAGTTGCGGTCTAGGACAAAAGACCCCAATCGTTGAGTCCCAGTTCCAGTTCAGGTCGAGCCCGAGCTTCTCCTCGCCATTCCACAGCTGGTCGTGTGAGAATGTCTGGGCCACATGTGCCCCAGTCCTCATCTTCAGCAGCAGCCTCCTCCAAAGCAGCGTCCTGATCTCGACTGCAAAGGCCGACCTGCAAAAAACACATTTAGCCGAATCCAATCCAAGC
This sequence comes from Drosophila erecta, assembly GCF_003286155.1. Lineage (NCBI taxonomy): Eukaryota > Metazoa > Arthropoda > Insecta > Diptera > Drosophilidae > Drosophila > Drosophila erecta. Next base: position 27,554,348 of record NW_020825194.1, read on the forward strand.
CACTACCAAGTCCGAGGATCGCCTCTAATGCCTTCGCAAAGCTGGAGTCTTTGTTTCTGGCCTCTCCGATCTGGCCTCCATGCGATCCACTTCGCTGGAAGTGGGAGCCCAAGCCCGACGATGAAAATATCCATATATATAAGTATTTGAGCGCGGACTTATCGCCATACAAGATCAATGAGCACGATATCAATGAGCTCTGGTGTTGTTCCAGGCCGAGCAACAAGAGCCGCAGATCTTACCAATGTCCACGGGGTCAGGTGGGGCTATCAATGGGTTAGGCGGTGGGCTGGGGGAGTATGTTTCTACACTCCAGTGGGTGTGCTAAACAAACTGTTTTTAGGCTGTGTTGCACTCAAGTGTGCTGCTTTTTCTTACATAAATTTCACTTCTATTTGTAATGAGGTATAGGACAAACTTGCCCTTACTAACTCAAAGCGAAAGGAGCTTATTCTTATTTTAAATTATCAAGTACAAATGCGCAGTCAAGTGGACGCTTCTTTGTGTGACTGAATCAAGCGGTGTTTTCCCATCCAAGTAGCCACCTAATTGGAAAGGAATTTGGCCAGAATTAGTCAGAATCTGTGCCGCCTGTCACTATCTTGGGACAGATTACATTTGAGTTCTTATAATTTCAGCCAGGTTCCGCGGAACAGCGGCAAGCGGCAAGCGGCAGAGGAAATCTATGCCACGAGCAGACCCAGCGTCGACCGACTCCAGATGAGGGGCTAGGATTGGACCGCTCGGATTCCAAGTGGCAGCCAGTATCTGCTTGTGTATGCTGCGCCGTTTGTTTGCCCTTGTGGCATTTGCATCTTGCGAATGTTCGCGGGCGACTCGTGGCACGTTTTGCAGAAAACCGCGGGGAAAACGCGGCGAAAACTTCATCGATGATTGTGTGGGCGAGTCATGCGGCCCAGCCGCTTGACGACCTTTTCATAGTTGGCCATGTCTTTTGTGCCCGTTCTGCGGCCGTTGTTGTCAAGCGATTGTCACAACGTGTCGGCATTCACACGAACTTTGTGTTTTATCCAACACCTTGGCGCAAATCTCCCAGGGGTTAAAGTTTGCGGCTGGCCGAAGCCCCCACTTTATAGGGATTCACATGCACACTCACACTCACATTCACAGGTGGCCGAATGGGGGATGTGGGGTTGTTGCGGCGCCGGATCGATCGGTGATCCATTGCCCTACCGCATTGCAGGGCGTCGGTCATCAGTAACCGTCTGCGGCGGTGTTCCATCAAAAGTCGCCAGCGATCGCACAAAAAGCAACACTCCGGCTGAAGGGTCCTTCGATTCCCGGCTAATAATGAGCGGAACCTCAGCGGTTCCATTGTGCTGGCCCCTCCGCGCCTCCAAGTGCATGTATTCATTATATTTATGGCACATTTCTACCCTCAAAGGGAGGAACAAAAGAAACACTTGTGCCCAGGCCCGACTGACAAGCGGAATATCTTTTTTCTCGCGATCGGTTCGATCGGTTCGATCGATGGATTGGATGCTTCCCTGAATAGATCACTCAGTCGAAATGAATTATTAATGGGTTCCGATCGCGGAAAGGGCAGGGGGCATCACACACAAAAACGCACTTGGATCTGCGCCGAGAGATGACATGTAACCAGAGCTTTGACTTAATGTGGCATCTCAACCAGATCGATGTGTCCATGCAGCCCCACGAGCGAAACCGCTCAAGTTTTGCGACTTTGTCAAGTCCTCCTCCTGCTCGGCGAATCACTTGTGATATATTGTTTCGGTAGCAGTTTGTTAAACGTGATCAATTTTTAATTACCCATCATCATCATCCTCCATCCGAGGCATCCATCGCTCGATTGTCGTATCAATCGCACCGCACATAATGTAACTCGGACGTTTGTCGCATGTCACTCAACGATTTATGCCCCGAGCGACTTTAATAAATGTGTGCTGGCCGCTTTTGGTCCCAGTATCTGGGGATCCTTCGCAGTGCCTCTGCCCCCTTCCTCGCAATCGAGGCGACTTTGTACCTGGCCATGTGGCGCCGTTGTCGGCTGACCAATCCCACTCCTTCTCCTCATTTGGAGCGTGTGCGCGCAAAATGTTTAATCAGTTTTTGTCTAATTAACACTTGGAACATGGCGAAAGCGACTGGAGTCGTGTGCCACCAAAGGCGTGAAGATCAAAGGTAAACTTGCTCCCTGGATAGAGCAATCCATGATTTTCTGCATTAAGCTAACTTCCCTTGAGGATCCCTAGACTTGTTTAGAGCAGTGTTGCAGGAAACGGTTATTAGTTGCAGTTTGCAAAAAGTTACTCTTCCCAGCCTGACCATGGCCCTTGGTCGAGCCACATCATTTCTGTGTCGGCACACGCCCATTTTGCCACCAGAATTCCACGGCGTCCGAGTCTCGAGGGTTCCGAGGATGCGAGCCCTTGGGCAGCGCGCAAATTAAGGTGAACGCCCACAGCACGCGCCGCCAGAAAGAGTGTGGATGGGATTGGGATACGGATAGGGAGCGGGATAGGTAGCCAAGAGTCCATGTCGGAGAGTGGAGAACGGAGAACGGAGGACAGGAACCGAGGCAGCCAAGCTGGCTGCCAAAACTGCTGTGGAAAAATGTGCCACTTGAGTTTCGGTGGCTGCCCTCCGCTCCTCCTGCCTAAGAACCACTTGAAGTTCTTGGCGCGCGCGTTATTTATTTTGGTGCGGGGCACAGAGCAACAAATTAAAAAGTAATTCTCGGGCGCAGCATAATTAGCTGCTAAGTGACACTAATGGGCCGCAGTTGCATGCCCCCAAAAACCGCCCTCTTCCAGCCCATCTTCGTGTGCCTCTCCAGAACTTGATGCACTTCTATTTTTCGGCGGCTCGTTGTGTGTGGGCAATGTGAAGTTCTCGAGATGGTGAGTGAGTCTTCGCTGGTTTAGCTAATTGAGTTCTGTTTTCGGGCCACTTGGCTCCCTTGTGGCTGCCAAGTTGAGTTGGCCCGGAAATTAATGGGCGTGCTGAAAGCAAGCCCTTTTCAGTGGGGAAACCTGGAAACCTGGAAGCTCTAGAGATCGCAGTTGCCCGGCAATAGATGCCAGGCAACCAGTTCGGGCCCCCATTGCCCACGCAGCTACACCCAAGAACATATTCGATTAGAAATGGTAAGTAGGCTGCCCAATTTGCTTGTCCCACTATCGTAAAACCACCACAAGTCCCGCCACGATCATCACTACATAAGCGCCAGGAGCATGTTGACCAAGGACCAGGACGACCCTGATCGTAACAGCAAGGACCTAAACTTAGTTCCTGGGAAGACGTACCACGAACCGAACGTCCCAGATTCTCCAGCAATGATGAACCTTTCTCCCAGGACGGAAGAATACAGCAAACATTCGAAGGAAAATCTAATTTCGGAAAATGGTTTGGAAGGTATACCCAAGGACACAGAGTGTATGTCCAGCGATCACGATGACACACAGTCTTGGTCTCAACAAAGCCTGCTATCCACGGATCGTTCCAAAAGCTACAGCCAGATATATAGCGAAATCCTGGAAGAGTCTAAGGAACGACAAGAGAAGGCGGAGCGCGCTTTTCGGGTCTACCACATCAACAGATCTAAACTGCGGCGGTCCAATCAACTGTCTTTGTCCAGGGGTCCGGGCAGTGGGAGTTATGGAAGCAGCATGGGCTCGGGGTATTCCAGCAAATCGGAAGAAGGCTTCGAGGAATACGACAGTCCATCGACAGACCCTTCCTTGAGCTGCTTGGAAGAAGCTCCCAACCCGGTGTCAAACACAGATAAGAGGATTAGACCAAGGCATTCCAAGGGCGAGTCCTATAAAACAGAACTTACAGAAAGGTGCTGTTACCAAACAACTCAGGAAGCAGTCCACTCGTATTCCTGTCCATTGGAAAGCAGGGTTTCAAAGGGTTCTTCAATTACCAGGCACAGAGAAAGATCATGCGTCTGCGCTCAAGAGTCTTCGGCTTGTAGTCTTTGCACTGCCCTCTCCAGATCAGGAAAGTTTCAATCCGAAGCCAGCGACGCCGAGATGACTGATGGACCCGATTACCCTGTAGATTGCAGAAGTGACATTCCAACCACTGCTACATCCCAATCTCGCTCACAACAAGATTATCTTTCGAGCTGCAGCACACGCCGTCGTCATCGTCCTCATTATCATTGCCAAAGGAGTGTGCCAAAGACGTATCAAGATCGTGGAAATAGTCCCATTAACATAAAGACGAGGCGCAGGACGCACGACTACCAGGAACCTCACTCCGAATTTGGCAGCGGGAGAGTGAAGGCGCTGCAGCGTGGGAGATCAGGTGCCTCCATGGGGGTGCAATGTCCCAGTCAAGATGACTGGACTGACGCGGACTGGACTGATTGGACTCTAGACTCGAACACGCATGGTGACCCACAGCTCAAAGGTCGTGAAGACGATTGGCTGAGTTCAACAGAAGAAGAACGGGCTATCCCTAATAAGCAAAGTGTGCACCACCATGAAAGCCCCATAATGCGAAGGGATACCAATGCAAAGGAGGTCGACATACCTAATTCTTTTGGAGCATTTACCTGTGAGAAGCATCGCAGTGTCATCACCGCGCACGCATCTCAACGCCACAAGGATCTAGGTCAAATTATGACCGATAGTCATCATAGTTTCGAGGCTGACGACAAAAGTGAACAATATGCATATAATCATCAGCACAGCTACGAGGAGGAGGTGTGCGATAATAACATACATGTTTCCGATAAATCTGACAATAAGGGTTCAAGAGAGGAAGGGTATCAACTTGATCAGGTAAGACCTTTTCTTAACACTTAAATCTTAACACTTCGTATACCCTTACAGAGGGCAATGCGACCATACGAGGTATCTAATACAAGATATCGTCCAAGGTATCGTCCATCCGATAGGAATGGAATCTATTACCTATAGGATTAATAGAAAAACATTCGTGGTCTTTAATCACAAAACATTAATCCGTTTTTGACAATATACAAATTTCGGTTTTAATTTGATTAATATTGAAAAATCGCAATAGCAAAGTAATAATTGAAAACAATGGAAAAGTTTTGGTTAAAGGTATACATCCTTATTTTTGAAAAAAAAAACTGTAACTGTAAGCTTCCTTTCCATTTTTTTTTTTTTTAATGCTCTTCAGGACTGTGCAACACATGAACACGACTTGATCCACGAAACTGGGCCAGATGCATCTTCAAGTGAAGTGGCCAAGTCGAGGAGCTTCCTCAGCCTTAAGATATACAATGCTGACGAAGCCCTAATGGAAATTCCAGAGGATTTCGAGGGTCCTGCAATAGTACTGGATGATGATGCCGACTTTTTGGACATCACACTGACCGACGACGAGGAGAAGATTCGCGCCAAGTTGATGGCAGCAGCACTCACCACCAGAAAGAGCAGCTCCTCCATCAGCCCCAAAAGCTGTCCCAAGACCCGTCCGTCCACAGAGCCGTGCAGCTTGAGCTACAAGCCCAGTGTTATCTTCACTCGTCGATCGGAGGTGATCGAAGACAACTATGCTCCCCGTCCGGACGATCGTGTTGCCCTCCTGGCTGAGAAGTTCCTGCAAAGCTTCAGCGAATCTGCCTCTGATGACTCTGGACGGAGGTCCTCCACACAGGAGGTGAGCTCTGCAGGCTCTACAGGCTCCACAGACTCTTTGCACTTCCTTGGCGAGAAAGGGGTCACCAAAATGGGAGGCGATACTCCACTTTGCGGGGACCGGCAGCTGCTGTCCGAGGAATTCAACAGGAAACTGGAACGCCAGCTCAAGGATATTGTAGAGAGCTTTCAGTGAATTTTCCTGGAGCATTCGAGTATATTTTCTATTTGCAACTGCGTGTCATAAGTAAAATGCGCCTTTCGTTCATCGCAGATGGAAGTTGTGAATATATTTGAATTTCTTTTTTGCAGGTAACGAAACACACCCCGGGCCAATTTAAAGAGTGTACACTTTTAACAAAAATTTATTTTTTGGAAACCGCAGTTAATAATTCTGCCTATGCAACCATTTCCCTGAATCGAATTGCTCTGATTCTGGTTTTCTGGTTGTGCAGGTGACGAAGCACACAGAGACTTTGCCAATTTACGGAGTTTTTTACACTTTTATCAAAAAATGTATTTTTTGAAACCCACAGTTAGTAGTTCTTCCTGTGCAACCCTTCCCTGGATCGAATTGCTCTGAATCGAGTCTGATTCTGGTTGTCTGGTTGTGGAAACCACTTGAAAATCCCAGCGGGCTGGCGCGGTCGCCTGGCAGTCTGCTGGTTCGGTACTCTTCGGATGGCTCTGGTCCTATGCCGAGGAGCATAAATCAAGTTCAGTGCTGGCCAAGTGTCTTGCTGAAGGGCGCAGCCATCGAGTGCTGCTGGAGCGGGGGCTGGAGGGGGAAGAGGTTGCTCCGCTTTCCCGAGCATAATTAGCCCGTGGCTACTGTTAGTCTAGTCGCGCACTTGCCACACCGCCTCGCCGCCCTGCGCCTCGCCGCCCCTCGGGCTGGCCATTCATTTTCCTGACACGTACTAAATATGCTGGAATTGTTTACATGATCGACCAGGCATCGGATCTCCATCCCGGGCTTATGCTCGCCTGCAGGCTCGGGATGCACCTAATTGCTAACCAAACACAACTGCAGGCGCGCAAATATTGTTTTAAGGCACATCAACGTATTTCACCTGCTAATGCCTGATCCACGAACTGCTGGATGGATTGGGATGAGTACCCACCCGATTATTTTGGGAACCTGCTTCTGTGTTCATTCCCTACTTTTCCTTATAACGAGGTGCGCTAGATATGTTTATAATTTACGATACTGTGCATAGCTTGTTTGTATGCTTGCTTGGAATGAAATAGAAGGCTTGGCTGGTTTGGCTGCGTGACGAAACTACTGCACCTCTATTGGCCGATGAGATTGCCTCTTTTAAAATTCGCTGTCACTGCGGTTCGAATGAATATTAGTTCTTACTTTAAGGTAACTATACAATTTACTTATTGTCATACTTGCTTAAGGCAGATTGTAAAAAAGAAAAAAAAAAAAAAAAAAAAAAACGTAAGTAAGTTAGTTCTTATAATACACCGCGCTATTAAATGAAATATGCTTGATGTCCACTTTCCAAGGGCTTTAAATAGTTCTGCCTGGTCCAGGGAGTATTAGGAAATTAGTAGTATTCAAGCGGTAGTGGTTTCTGATTCTCGGCTAATCGAATTTAATCCCCCGGTCATCCAATCCCGGTCAGTCCCAGCTAATTTCCCACACGCACTGCCCACATGACTTTTCGTGGTCATCAGGTGAGCGCACACGGCATAATTTAGACAATTTAGACAATTTATTGTGAAAAATGCACTCAATTTATATGACTTGATTATATTTGCCTTCCCTTTTGCGAGTGGCTGTCGAACGGCTGTGTTTGCCGAAGTCGCCGCATGCCGCACAGATCCATGACATTGGCTTGGACACGGACATGGCCTAAACAAGCCTGCGACAACAGCACCCAGAGGATTGGATGACGCTGACGGCGATGGCGATGGTCAGATGGGGGATAAGGAATGGGGGATGGACTGCTCAAGGCGCACCCCACGCCAATTTATTAAAGCCAACACCAGGGAAAGATTGGCCAAGCAGCACAGGTTCTCTTCGTCGGCCTGGATGGCTGACTGGTTGGCTGGCTGGCTGAATGGCTGGATGGCTGGATGGCTCACGGGGTCCATGCCTATTGGATATGAAAAATTGCACGATGCTGCAAAGACGCATATGCAAAATTCATAATTCATTTAACATTTTGTATATCATTTGTTTGAATAGCACGATGACGGTGATGCGCGGCTAGCTCCCATGGCCCTGCTCCAACTCCGCGATCCTGCGATCGGCGCAGCAACAACCTGCTCCTCCTGGCCAACAGTTAAGCTATCCGTCTGCCCTGACAAATCGAGAGTTGAGGCGGCCCGGGACTCTGGCGGGAATCTGGCTCCAGTGCCCAGGCCTCGGATCCAGTCCAATCCTGCTGCAGCAACACAATGGCCGTGACGGTGCGCAAATATAATTTCACAACTGTCTGCACATGCCCCAAACGAAACGAGGCACTCCACCAAGGCGAAACTTCATCGGGAGAAATGGGTGAGGAATATGGGTTGTTGAGGCAACAAAGTAAGGATTTATCCAAATGCTTACCATATTGCTTGATATTTATTGTCAGCAAAAAAATGGGCATTAATCAGTCCAAAACTCCGTATTGGATCGTTAAGTCCAATGTAATTGGCCATCGGCAATTGGCTATTCGATATCACTGGTCGCTTTTGTTTCTCTCAGTGCAGCAGCGAGACGAAAGCAACAGTGTCCAGGGCATAAAAAAAATCAGCCATAAGTCACAACGCCACAACGATTTTCAGCTCGGCATAAGCCTTTTTATTATTATTTGTATTTGCCTCATCTTTTGCCTTTGATTCCTGTGAAATTTGCATGCGTTGGGACTGCGATACCGATTCCACCCCGATCCCGATCCCTATCCCTATCCCGATCCCGATCTCGATCCCGATGCCTATCCCTTTCCAATCCCAATGCCAATCCAAGTTCGGATCCCGATGCTCCGACGAGCTAATTTCGTTTTGTGTGCGAATATTGAAAAATTACAAACTTTTTAAGCGAGCGGGAGGGGAATTTGAGTGGCGAGGATGCAGTTGGTCCCTCCATTGAATTTCTTGGGAACTCAGATTCTGGTCGGTACTGTCTGTAATTTTAATGATCCTCCGCTGACATCGTAACTCAATAGGCCCGTCCAGTCCCGATCGCTCCAGACAACCAGTCTGGGATCTGCCTGGCTTTCCCAGCCCAACAATTTATCATCTTTGGTTGCACTTCGAAAACTAATTAAGGTTTCTCCCAGCTCGCGTGTGGTCAGTGGCTGGGAAATTCGGCATGGGTGTGCTGCCTCAAAAACTATTGTAAGTCGAGTGTGGCGTTAAATTTTGATTAAAAAACTATTAGCCAAGTGTACAAATTATCTTTAATGTGCTGCGTGGTGGTGCCAATGCGTCTGCGCCGCGTCCAAGCTGTTCCAATACCCATACCCCTTACTCGTAGCGTAGAAGGGTATACTAGATTCGTTGAAAAGTATGTAACTTGTAGAAGCTTTTACCACCATCTTAATCAGGATCAATAGCCGGTCAATCTGGCCTTGTCCGTTTATTCCGGAGACATAGATGCAGCAAGTTTGTTGGCTCATGTGGCCACGCCCACTCTAACGCCCACAAACCAACCATAACCCCCATGACCACACTTTTGCATTTTATTTTTATTTTTTTAAACTTATTATTTTTGGTTAATTTGTATCGATATGCCAAAAGGATTGCTAAACTTTCTCGTTCGCACTCCCACTAGCTGAGTAACGGGTATCAAATAGTTGATAGATTATAGCGTTCGCTATAGCTTATCGCTTTTTATTTATAGTTTTCCCCATTTCTTGTTGTTTGGCAAATTTATTGTGGCATTTAAGAAATACATTTTTTTACTTGCTAACTTTTATTTACAAAGTTTATATGAAAATGCAGAAACTTTTGGTTAAAAATAACAATACATTAAACACTGACTAGAAAATATCTGGTCATCTAAATGCATTATTTTACTAATAGTTGTACATTAAAATTGTATTAGAATTTTTTTTAATTTATTAGGGTGCTTAACTGCACCATGACATCTTGCATCACATTTTTGTTCATCAAGATTTTTAAATACGAGACTTCTGATATTATATTCTTAAATTTAACATTTATAGCAGTATTGCAAAACGATTGATTTATCGTTAAGTTAAAATGTTAGACATAACATAGTGAAGCATTAGTATTTCCCAACTTTATTGCCGTTGAAAGTACCATTACAAAACATGTTAAATATACAAAAATTGTCCAAAATAGAACCCACTAACTGCGCGTATATTTATTGACGGCTCTATGAAAATGAGACATTAATTGTTTCAGACAGGCTTCAAAAATGCTGTTTAGCCGACTTTTACTCTCATTATCGACCGCAACAGTTTGCCAGATACTCGTACTATGGAAATAATTCAATTAAAAATGACAACCGCAAACATTAGTTAGCCACAAAATCCGGCAGAGCACGCCGAAAAAAGGTATAATACTGTACCGCGAATGAAAACAAACAAAAAAGCGCACAAATCTGTATAGGAGCCATGGCTAGTATAAATTAATTTAAGTAATTTAAGTGTCAGGCCGAATTCACTGTTGTGCAAAAACGGAAATTTGGACTTTGCATTGGGAACTGTGAGCGGCATGTGTACGTTCGTTGGTCCAATTTAAACGTCCGGGGGCCCTGTCACTCGTTGGGTCTCTACCTGCCCATTTCCCAGTTGGATGCAGTGCCCCACCCCCTTCCAGCCCCTGCCAGCCCCTGGCAGCCCCTTTTCCCGCCTGCGGTTTCCACGCCGCTGTCTATGAGTCTATGAGCAGTCGACGGCAGTTTCCTCCGTCAATTTATAAACGCGTTCGGCTTAAATTGCAACAAATAGTCGCCTATTGAAACTTAAATTGTACCGACACAGAAAGTGAGCGCACCATTTGTGCGAGGGAGAGGGGCGCACTTAGCCAGAAAGAGACTGGCTGAAAAAGAGACCGGTGTCAACAAGTTTTGCCCTCTCTCCGTCTCGCTTTTGGCCATTTTTGTACTTTCGGCTGTTGTTTGGTGCCAGTTGCTGACGTTGTTTGCCGACTGTGTGGTCGTGGCTTGATTTGTTTAAAGGTTTCTGATTCTGGGCAGCGCTTGGCTCATTCGCCTCGGTCATGGGAATGTTGCCAATGTTTCGATGTGTTTTCCGGATAAGGTTTGCTAGATGGGGCAGATCACAATGGCAGTGGCGCAGTATACAAGTATGTGGGTATTTTGATGTCTAATCAAGGGAGTCTTCTCTCCCATTGCCGACGGCCGCGTCCTAACATCTCGTATATTTATATTTAATTTTATGTTTATATTTATCTCCATTTATCTACTATACTGTACTATAAAATACAGCAGATACATACAAGACATCAATTGAAACTCCTGGCACTGCCAATTAACTCTGGCAGCCATTTCCTTGGCTATTTCTCCCAATCAAAAGCTTGTATGTTCTGGCCGTAATCCAGCCGAAATCAAGCCAAGCCAAACTCGTTTACGGCCACCATCGGACATCCAGCCGGAATCCAGGTAAAATTTTAATTGCACGCCACAACATTTTTCTGGCTGATTTCATCCTTTAATTTCAAACCTCAGAGGCTTTTGCTGACAGGAGAGGTCGGTAGAGGCTGTGGAGGCTGTAGAAAGCCGCAACAGGCAGAGCAAATTTCGCCGACAGCCGGCCGCTGCAATATAATTTCTTTCGATTAATCCAATCGATTTCTATTCAATAAATCAAAATATGAATTCGTTACGGCTCCGATCCTAGACACTCGGCAGATGTGTGTATGTGCGACTGAGTTCGTTTGAGGCACGTAACAAATTGTTGGGTTAATTAAAAAAGCATAAATCGTTTTATTCTTTATCCACACTCTTTGCGCCCCTCGGCGGCTAAATTACCGTGGCAGGTATTTGACGGCCCTTTCATCAGCTGAAATCATTCAAAGTTCCCTGCGCCAAAGAAATTTTTGGATATAAATCATGCTCTTTTCGCCAGAAATAATTTCACTTTGGCCACTTTTTCCCACTGCCTGCCTCACTGCCCATAATTTATGCTGAAAGACCTCTGTTTTGATAATGCAAATTAAACCGCTTAGCCAAGCGAATGGTGGGCCATAAGGTGTTTTGATGGCTTTCAGCCCCTGGAAACTTGATCTGCCCATCACACACTTCAAATTGGTTCGCCAGCTTCCGCTGAACCAATCAAAACAAATTAACAAACTTTAGCTGTACTCGTAAATATGTATGACAAAGTTCCAAAGCTTAAGATTCCATCCCAATCGGCTGGAGGGTCCGTGAAAAATGCGTTTAATTAGTTAATCAAAATTCAGCGAATTTCATTTGCATTTCAAAGCGTGTGGGAACCATATCAATTGAGACGGATATGAGTCCATGGTTTTGAAATTGGTTTTCAAAACTTGGTAAAGTAATGGCCAAACTGTGCATTCGATGGCATTGGTGAGTTGGAGATCAGGGTTTCGAAATTTCTAAGCAATGTGTTCTATTTTACACATACATATATATAGTCTGCAGTAATCTGAATGTACAGTGTAAGTTGAAGGGAACGACTAAAAACCAATGCGTGCTGTCAAAATTGTCGGCAAATGTTGAAAATAATGAAAACATTTAGTCAATGGACTCCTCAAACAATCTCTAAAGTCACCACGACCTTCCAAAAATAATTACAACACTTGTTTATAGGGCTTTTTTCAGTTTATTTTGCGGGTTTTGTTGCTGGTTGCTGTGATAACTTTTAAATTTACTCTGCGTACTTAAGCTTGAAAAAATCTAAGGCCGAAAATGTATGTACGTATATGCGACGAAGCTTCCAATCCCTCGATGTTTTTACAGTGTATTAGTCGATTTTTGTACTAGAAAGCTGGCAGATGGGAGGGGATGATGAGAATGAAAGCGTTTCGACAAAAAATTAGCTAAGTCTTAACGGCTAGGTAGTCAATATGCTTAAGTAACGTCGTTTAAAGTTAAGGTTACGAGTGCGTTTTTACATGTATGCGATATTTACCTCATATTTTATACATTTACGGTAAGTTTACGTCGAAGTTCGTTATTTTTAGTTCGTTTTGTTTTGCAACTAGAAAACTACGTTTAAGTTTACATAACAGTTAAATAGCAAGAAATATGTCAATATTTCGATCGTACATCTTTTTGTAATGGTAATATTTAAAATACATAATAGTCGTGTTCAAAGACGAATCCTAAATGAGAGCTTTCGACTTTCGCCTTTCGGTTCAACAGCAAATTTTCAATTATCAGGTAAAAAGTTCAAAGTGCTTTCCTCAACTTTCAGAAATATTTGGTTTTCACATTGCGCCACAAGGGCCAGGTTCTGCAGCCGCTGGCAGCAGATCCAGTCCAGCGAGGAGGCCGACTCCTCCAGGCTTCCTTGGGCTGGTCCAGTTCCCCCAGCAGTGGTGGTGGGCGTGGCCACGGGTGGGGCGGGCGGCGGTGGTGGCGGCTCCTCGGGCCACCAGTTCTCCCACTCTCAATACGCCGTCGCTGCGCCGGGGTGCATCAGGTGGTGGTGGTGGTGGTGGTGCCCAAAGTGGTTCAGCGGGTTCATGGCCTCCGCACTGCCGCTCGGCGCCGTCGTGTGGTACCAATCGCTGGGTGGGTGGTGCTGGGCCGCCGGGTGATACAGTAGGTGGTGGTTGTGGTGCAGCATCGAGGCGGAGGCGGCCGCGGCCCCCGGGGAAGGCGCCGCCTGGTGGTGATGGGGGTGGTGGTGGTGCGACGGCGGCGGTCCCAGCGGGGGTGGCAGGTAGGCGGAGGCGGAGGCGGCCATCAGCTGGAGGGCGGGCGAGGACTTCGGGTCGCTGGGATGGGCGGTCAGCTGCTGCTGCTGTGCCTGTTGCTGCTGCTGGTGCTGCTGCTGTTGCTGCTGCTGCTGTTGCTGCTGCTGCTGCTGCAGCAAGTGGGAGGCACTGCTGCTGGCCGTGCTGCTGCTGCCACTGCTCGAGGCTCCCAGGTGGACACTGTGCATCGGATTGGGCTCCGACTTGATCGAGTGCGGAGAGGACTTGATGCCGCTTCCGCCGCTCAGGCTGCTCACCCCGCTGCTGCTTCCTGCACTGCCATCCAGGCGGGTGGAGGGCGGTGTCTGGGCTCCACCGGTGATAATGCTCGAGCTGGAGCTCTCCTCACCCTCGCTGTCGTAGCCGTGGGAGGGACTCTTCTCGTCCACGTTGCCGTGCACCTGGTGGGAAAGGCAGAAGTAAGAGCGAGTTAGTTGGCGTCTAGAAGTGACATTGATGAAGCTCCAGTTGTGCTCTTTTAATAATAATAATCTAACTGCAGTCGAGCTCAGCTTACCTTCATGTGCTTCCGCAGCGAAGAGGGATGCGTGTAGGACTTATCACAGCCATTGATGCGGCAATTGTAGGGCTTGTCCGATGTGTGGACGTGGGAGTGCTTCTTGCGGTCCGAGGAGTTGGCGAACCGGCGATCGCAGCCCTCGTGCTCGCACTTGAAGGGCTTCTCGCCTGGAAGTAGGCAGGAAAACAGAGGTTTCAATCAGTTGCAGTGGGTGAAAATACTAATACTAATACTTAAACTGTATACGATTATACTTGCTACACTGTGGCAATAAATGTGTTATTTATGTGACACGCATAAAATAAATAATGGCAGCAGCAAGAGCACAACATCGAGAAGACGACGACCATTTATGGGCTCAACATTTTTATGAACTGTCCTGCACACACACACAAACAATTTAATAAAGGTGGGAAACGCGAGAGTCCAACATATTTACGGGAAAAACAATAACAAAATACAAGACATACAACGGGGGAAAATCATATAAATTATGCGGGATCAAGGGGCCCATTGTTCGAGGCATCCCGACCCTGCGACCCGTCCACGAAGTTCACCTGTGCCCATGCCGATTGTCCTTTTTGTTATGTCCCTGGGATGCACAAGAACAAAGCGGCAAGGGCAAGGGGAAAGGGAAAGGTCAGCAGGTTATCGTTATTATTTGATTGCAGTGCGCAACACCTTTTCAATCGAAGAGACAAGAGAGTTCCCCTTTGGCCCGAAGTGATATTTTATTGCTTATTAGAAAATTATTTTTGACGGCGGCGGCGGAGTAGGAATCTTGACGGTAAGGGAGAGAGATTAAATCGGGGCTAAACATAAATAATATGCGGCAGCCTAGAATTTGGCAGGGAATTCAGGGAAATAACCGATGGAACCCTACTTCAAATCTAAACATAATTTTGTGCCTGCCCTATCAACTTCAATCACTTGCCACATTAAGCGCCATTCGAAGCCTGTAAGCAAGTATACGGATACATATGCCCGTATGTATCCGCGGCTAAGTCCACTTAGCATATGGCATTTATGTCGCAGATAAGCGGCCATTACATGCACCACAAGCTTTATGACAATTGCGGCTAAGCGGCTCAGACCCCGATCCCCATCCCGCAAATAAACCCACGCGGATCCGCTGACGATGACAACAATCGAACATTTTCACACCTCGAGCTTAAAGCGGACAATCGCTGGGGGCGGGGGCAGTAGTGGGTTAAAGAAAAGCTGCCAGCTGGGGTCCAGGTGGGGTTTCGGGGTTTCGGGGTTTCGGGGTAGGGCTTTGTGAGCCCGCGTTTCAAAAGACATCCAGCGGCGACTTCGCAGTCGGCTCGGGCTCAACAAGTTTCAGCTCTTTTCTCGCCTTCGTATTTCACTTTATGTAATTTAATACTAATTTATGTGCTTTATTATCCGCATTTGAATACGCTTTTTATTTTGGGGCTCATAATAAGTCAGAGACACACACTTGTGTGTAAATAAACAGAAATCGGACAGACGCTCTTCGATTTGAATGGCGTGTCGCATTGTGATTGCCTTTGTCTTTTCTATTAATTTGTCAAAATGTAAAACTCATAAATAAGCATTACGAAAGTGCCATCGGGAACCCAGTTATTTTGACAGCTCCCAAGGGTCTCGAGGCAGAACAGGCGTGACGAATGCAGTTCGATCTGCTTTTTGATTGAGTTCAATGAGGGAGTGTGGCGCCAGAAGAATGGTTATGGGTCGGTTACATCAAGGAATTTACGATTTCAAAGTCCTAAAGCATAATATCCAAATGTTATTTGGATAAAGTTAGCATTACTATGGAATCTTGCATCCTGAAGATACTCAGATACTAAGAGCATACAATCTTAGCAAGCTGATGCGTTACACGCTTTATCTCCTCAATCATCGCACGCGGCTTTTAGGTGGCTGTGGGAAATGCTATCTAAAACGCTAATTAGTCATAAATGGGACAGGCAGCTGCCTTGGTTCCGCCAACCCGCTGGGCTCCTAGCCGTGTTATCAGTCTTATCACCTTATTTTCGGGGAACCCAGCGGCGCTTCGGTGCCCGACTGAGGCCATATCCCATATCCCGACTGAACTCGGAAAGCAGAACGAGTCCTCATATCCACATATCCATCTCCTGGAGCGCTGCGGTCTAAACTCAGCGGGGGAGAGATGGCTGAATGCGGCACGCGCTGCGGCCAAGGACATTAAAGGGTTCGGGTCCCGGCTAAGTGCAGCGCAGGATGCGCATAATTTTCACATTCCACTGCGAACTGGCGGGCATTGAAAGTGGAATTTAAATATGTTTTATTGCTTTAAGTTTCGGGGTCCGATGGCTCGGTCCACGGCAAAATAACCGAAATATCGTCGCCCATTTATAAAATGTCAATTTCAGACGACGTTTCCCGACTTCCCCTTCCACTTCTCCTTTCCCTTCCGATGGGGCGACATGAAAGACATCCTTGGCGCACCCTTTTCGGTCCTGGCAAGGCGCCATAAGTACAGTGGGCCCCGTCCCGAAAGACCCTCCTTCCGCCCGCAAATCCCACTTAGGCTGTGCGAATCGACAAACTTATTTAAATATTTCAATAAAGTAAATCCGGGCATATAATGTAGGCGTAGCGGCAAAATAGGCCCGCTGCCTTGTGATTTGCATATTTAGCGTGAGCTGCTGTTCTCCTTTCCTGCTTCTTTTCCGCGGAAAGCCCCAAAATGGTTAATTTCCTTAAAACGGGAAAAAAGCTGCCGCTCCTCGCGGTCGGAACGATTGGAGCGATTGGAACGATTGGAATCGGCACAGACTGCCTGTCATGGCGTTTTGTGTACAGCTGCAAAGTTGTTTGCTTGTTTTTTGGGGTGGTTCTTATATTTTTGGGGTTGCTTTGTAATCTCCTCCCTGCGGATGTGAGTGTGCGTGTGTGTGTGTGTGCGCTCGTGTCTGTGTGTGCGTGGGTTAAGCCAAGAAAGTTGTATATGCCCAAATATATATGTATGTGTAAAATATATGTACCGCATTGTTTGTCGGTGTATATGGCACATGTTTTGGCTTTATGTAACTGCTGCAAAGCTGGCTGTCATTTGCAGACGAGTGCCGAGCCGACGGCCTTTCCTCCCCCATTTTCCCCCCTCTCTCGCCCGCCCACCCCCATTTCCGTCTGAAATTGTTGTTGCTGCGGCTATTATGGAGCGTTGTTTCTTTTTCGACGGGTAATGGGGCTCTCTGATGTTTGGGCCGCAGTCGGCGCAGAGGAGGAAAAACAGAAATGAGTATGGCCAAACTGATTCCATTTAGGCTCGAGGATTTGCTTGGATGTTATTAAAATATGTACGGATGGTAATGACAACAATAAGTTGTTGGTTTCTCGTATTTGGTCAGGGAAATGGGTGGATTTAGTCGCGACTCGAAGAGTTAACCTATACAATAGATACTTCTTAAGGCGTAAGAGTGACTGTGCCACAACCACGGAGTTATTACACGGAGTGTAGTAATGGGAAATATACAAAGGAAATTATTCGAACAAATTTCCTTCGAAATGAACATGCTACGTGGCCTGAAGAGTCTACCAAATCGGTTGCCCAACTCATTACTTATTTATCGCCAGCAAATTCCGTCAGTACAACGATGTCCAGAAATACCCAGACCTGTCATGAGGAAGCAACAGGAGATGTGGAACCGCCCGCCTCCGCGCTTTACCCATATGTGCATATACTCGCACAATACCCTGTTTCTGGACGTGATCGCTGCTAACCAGGCGATGCAAATTAAGCATCATTGACATTCGCTGATTAATTGGAGTGAATCAGGTTTTTAATTTTCAGCAACAAACAACAGATGAAATTAAAAATACACACTGCTCAAATAAAACATATTTTCCGCCCGTCAGAGTGACAGTCGCTTATTAACGGCATTTCGCAGTGGAATTAATTAAAAGCGTTGGGCAAAAAACGCTAAACAGTCTGATTCCAGGGCTCTTCCATCGGGCACCTCCGTCTTAATTGCCGCTAAATAATTGCCCTGGTAAATATTTATTGCCTGCTTATGGACCTCTCAGCACTCGTCCTCGAAGGGCACAATAGAGGGATCCTGGCCGACGCCCTTGCCATCGCCTCTTTTACGTAACAACGAGTGCGCCGAGGGATGAGGATGAGCATCATCATCGCTCATGTGTCAACAGCATGCAATGCGATATGATTATTATTATCTAACAATACAATAACAAAACTGCTACTTTTTGCCTGCCCGTCTCCGTCGCCATCCCTTTCTGCCCTGCAGCTCCGCCTGGGTTGTTGACACTCCTCGTGCTTGAAAATCCTGAGCTCATTGTGTATCTGTATCTGTATCTGTATCTATATCTGTGTTTGGGTTTTGTGCTGTATCTGTGTCTGTTTGTTTATTTGCAGCACATTTTTTCCGCTGCTGTCGCTTCTTTTTTCTCCTCTATGCCCCTTTTGTTCCTACGGCTAAAGCCGGAAAAGCCAAACCCCGATTTCCTGGCGGTTTACATTTCAATGGGCAATTTTCCATCGCCCCCCCCTTTGTCTCACTGAGCCCACTGAGAGGGGGGTTATTAGGGGCAGCGGCTATTTATTGGAATATTGCTTAGATGCAACGACTTTATAAGTTCTTTATGAGCAGGTGACTTTGAGAGTAGCTCCTGGTCGCCAGGATTCACTATGCCACTAGTTATCTGGGCATACACATTTCCCTGTCGCCTAATCCTGCACATCCCAGCACATTTTCCCACACGCCGCTTACTTTGAATATTTATAACAGTTGCCTGCATTTGATGACCAAATTAATGGCCAACAATTCCGCTCCATTCCATAATAATAATAATAAAATCATAATTTAAGTGCAATGAATGCCGCTTGTCAACGGCCAAATGCAAAATCCTCAGGCTCATCATCGGGGCGACTATGATCATTATCATCGTCGTGGATGAGGATGTGCACCCCTCGGCCGGAGAAGTTACCTATGGGTCTGGTCTGCCACACAGTCGGTCCATTGTTTGTTTGACAAAAACCATCGTTGAGTGAATTCGGTCATGATTTATGATTTCTGCATCCCTCCCCGACGACGCGTTGGCCTAGGAAGACCCCATCCCCGATTTCCAGGGCTAAGCAGCTCGGTCCTCACATAATTTTCGCTATTTGTTTGCAGCTTTGCCGTTGCCGATTGC
The DNA here is from genome assembly GCF_003286155.1 of Drosophila erecta. Lineage (NCBI taxonomy): Eukaryota > Metazoa > Arthropoda > Insecta > Diptera > Drosophilidae > Drosophila > Drosophila erecta. The sequence goes on from NW_020825194.1 coordinate 27,573,506, forward strand.
CGTTTGCTGTCAAGTGATACGTTAATAATTGACACTGGGGTCAGTGGCTGGACGCGCAGTCTCTGGGTTTTCCTGCGGTTTTCTAGTCACCAGATACTTTTGGAAAATGTTACGAAACAAAAACACCGAATTTTCCACTTCGCTGGCGGCCTGTGCCTAATGAGGAAATGAGAGGATATTACATTGGGCAGACCAAGGAAGAGGAGTGTTAGGGAGGCTTAGCCTACACCAGAACCACAACTTGCTTGTCCTTCGTGTCTTTAGCTCTTTCAGTACCACATATTTTGAACGAATCAAGAGCATGAAAATCCCACCCTGCCTAGCATAAAAGCCCATGTTCAGTGCTCGACTCGAAAATAGTGTTTTGTGAACAAATTTTTGTTATTACACAAGGCTGCCACATGCAGACGCCAGACGTCTTAGTCAGCCAGGTCTGGAAAAGTTTTTCCGGCTGCCCCAGTCGAATGTGCAGCTCCAATGCATTAGATGCAAGCCGCACTCCCATGTGGGCAAAACCCGGCATTTGCATATATGCACGTTAGAGGCGTTAGTTGCATGGCAAACTTGTCCAAAATTTGCTCCATTGGCTGGCTCCGTCGGGGCCAGAAAAAAGCAGCGCCCGCCGAAGGAGACACTGAAGTCGGAGCCAGACGAACTGGCCATGTTGGGTCTTGTACTCGTGTTCAGCAAGGCTGTTGCTGTCATTGTTTTACTAATAGCTTTCTGGCTGTCTATCTGCGGATGGAATTCATATATGCCTCATGTCGGGTGTGTTAAATAAGTTTGGACTAAGGGGAGCTGCACAGTCGCATCAATTGGTGGAGAGACCTAAAAAGCGGGCTTGATTCCGAATTTTGGTAGCTGCTAACCAAGTGGACACTGTTCGCAGGAGAAGTAGAGCTTAGCTTCCTTTTAAAGACAGACAGAGCTAATTGACTGGTTCGGTTTCTATGTTGTCAAGTATCCCTTTGGATTCCAGGGCTCAAGCACACTCGAATGAGAAACGGAGCGAAACAATAAGCAAAAGTAGCACTAAGCCCATTGTGTGAACCCGAACTGGGTGCAAACAAGGGCATGGCTGAAATGGGAAGAGCGCAAATGATGCCTTGGAGAAAATGGTAACCCTAGTCGCACCGTTTGACAAAGAAGCATCGGGCCGGGATTAGCCCAAGAAGCAGCTGATGTGCCAACCGCCTGATGAATGAAATGCCGCAAAAAGAAAGCAGAGAGAGAGGAAGTGCCCCTACTGGAGCAGAAGTGGAAGGCCAAAATCCTGAAGAAAGGCGGCCTGGCCGACGCTCTCAAGGATGAGAGGTGTCGCTTTGTCTGGACTCGGTCACGGATCGGTGTCTGTATCTGTTTGGTATCTCCTCGGCCTGATTTTTGCTGCTTAGCCCTCTTTAAGATCTTAATCTTCTCAGCCCACTCACCCTGCTCCGCGCACCCCGATCCCCTTCTGTTTGTTTGTTTTTTTGGGTGCCATCAAGTAGAAAATCTCCTCGGTTGTTTGTCAGAAATTAAAATGTCATCAAGATTGTCATCGCTGGAATATGCGATGTGACAACTCCGGCAACTGGAGGAGGATGAGTCTTCGGTGCGGTTTCGAGTTCGGATTCCTTATCTCAAATGGCTTGTTCAAGTTTAATTGTTGTCAATTCTAACAAGATCCGTGTGCTGATAAGGCCCATCAATGACATAGGGCGATAAATACTTGGGAGGAGTGATTGGAACGAGGTTAGCAGGCGTTGCTAGCGGATTCGCAGTCAGAGTAGTAACGAAAGACCACTGTGCGAAGGCGTTGGATGGGAATTTAACGCGTTAAATACCCTGTTCTCCCCACTTCATAAACGTTTCAATCGCACGTTCTTCAATACCCTTCGCACTTCGCCACCTTCGCATATCTCATCGATACTGCCTAATGAACACATCAAAACATCAACTAAAATTGCATTTGTGTTCGCAACAGTCGAGTAACGAAGCACATCCATATTTCGGGGCAAACGAATACCGAAAGTCGAGGGGCAGAGTATCACATCGCATGGCCCACATCCCGGTGGCTTACACTTGGCTGAGCCCCGAGTCCTGCCGGGCTGCAAGGAAATTCGATCATGCTGAGAACGGGACGCAATTCGAGTGCGGGAATTGGCAATGCGGACCGCATACCTATAGACCTATTTTTACAGTAGCCGTCGGCAGTGCGTCATGGAGTCCATGGATCCATTAGGCCATTAGATATTTTTGGCGGTTGGCGGTTGTAATATTAGCCAAGAACTCAGGCCGCTGTCGTTCCGGCTGACAGGCGGTTGTCACACAAACTCTGTGTACGTTCTGCCTCTAATTACAACTGACAATGTTTTTACAATAAATTGCGTGCCCGGCGAGGCTGTTACTTGCCTGCGACTTTTTGGGTTAAACAATCACACTACGCGTTTGTGGCCCAGCCAACTTGGAGGCGTTCGAGTGGTACAAATTCGGCTGAACGAAGGCGACAGGCGATCCGAAATGTCCCAAAGCCAACAAATATGCATAAATGTGGACCTAAGCTGATTTGACAAGCACGCTTATAGCGCTTTTTTAGCGATCGCAATTTTGTGTGTTTCTGTTTTCTTTTTTCTAAGCGTAAATAATGGGATTTATTTTTTGGTGCTATACTCTGTTCGCAGAGAGTACATTTGCTTGCTGTCACCAGTTCCTGCACTTCTATAACACTTGCAATTTTTGTGGCTCTTTCCCTGATTTCTAATTCAGAACCAAATAGCCAAAACCCTTCCTTTCGAGCAAGCCAAGCAAAACCACTCGGTTTTGGCAAGAGCATACCCAGGTTCACGCAAAAATGCCTGGTCGCTCTGCTCGTTTTGGCTGTTTAACATTTTTGCCCACATGAATAATGATTTCGTTTTTCCCATCAGCTAATTTATACAAGTGGGGCAAGCGCGGGGCCCTTGGCGCGATTTAGGGGATTAGTCAGGCTTTACTTTTCCATAATTCTCGAAAGGCTGAATCAGAATCAGAAACAGAAACAGACACAGACACAGAAACAGAATACCGATGCCCGGGTGCCGGGTGCCGGGTGCCAGTCCCAGATCGAGACCCAGTTCAGGTTGCGAGCTCCATCTCCTACCTGCACCCCAACCCGAACGTGTGCAGATATAAAAAATATGCAAGATGACAGTTTAATTTTATGGTTTGTCTGCTGCTGATCAGTTCTTTATGCGCTGAAATTGTATTCCTACTCCGAGTGGGGCTCCGTCTCCGTCTCCATCTGGGATCCGAGGGCATCTCTTTCGGGGATCCGCTGGAATGCGAATGGAGTCTGGTGCGTGGCTACTTTCGGCTCCTTTCGGGTGAGGAATTTAATTAATTTGAGCGCGACTTCTAATGACAAAGTGGGCGTGACCAGGGCTTAGGAATTGGAACGAAAACTTGCCAAAATGAAAGAGAACCGAGGACAGGAATTTATAGTAGATAAGCCTCATTTATTAACTAGCCGGGCTAAGCAGCTTACGTGCGACCAGCCATGGAAGTGAAACATCCGAGGGTTAGCTCTGCGACTCAGTTATTATGCAACAGCCCAACAAAATGGCTACTTAACTAATAGACTCGAATGGAGGGCCGAAACAATGGCACTGCCAAAGGGTTGGGAGCACAGGACAAACCCCTGCCGCGCTTTAGCCCGTTTTCTACGTCTCTCGCTTTTCGCTAAATGAAATTATAATTCCGGCTCTTTGGCAGCCAGGGGTTAAGCAGCACACACACCTATTCCCGCAAGCATATACTCATATACTCATTTACTCCATACACAAAACTGTTTTGACATTTTAAAAATGCATGGCAAATAGAGAGGATGCAGCAACCCCTCCTGCTCAGGAGCGTGACGGGTGGATGTCCATCGACTAGCATTGTTAGTTCCTTGTTAGGGTGCCACGAAGGGATTCCGGATCGGGGTTGTCACTAATTAGAATGGGTGCGTATGCTCAATTACCATGGATGTGTCATGTGGATGGGCGCTCTGGCCAGAGCTTTGATCCTGCAATAAGCCTTGAAAAATAACTGCTTTTCCATTAAATAGTAACGAGGCCTTCTCGATGCAATTTTCAAGAGTACCACTCAGTTGTTTCATTCCCGCCGTTCCCGCATTCGAAAAATACATTTCAAATGAACAGTGCACGCATGTCGCCAGTACAGGATCGAATTTGGTGTTCTAGAACCATTTACACTAATGTTAAAGACGCCCATAAATTTGCTCGGCACAAGAAAGTTTCGCACTAGTGTCCAGTCGATAAATCTGCCAACTTTGCTTACATTCAGCTGTCAAAGGCTTGGACCACACCAAAAATTTATACACTTTTACTTCCAGAACCCCATAAATCGCCAAAATGCGAGGAGCGAACTTTGCAGCTTGTCAAACTTTTAGCAGATTGCGATCGTGTGTCTCGTTTGACACTTCAAATTAAGCGTAACGAATGCAAGCATGATGTCCTTGTAGATGGTAGATGGTTTCAGTTGTTAGCTGCAAGGGTCTCCGGCGGGTGTGGTGCTAATTAAATGACGAATTTCCCTCGCTGGCCGTTCTGGCCTCCAAATGCATTCTTCATTAGAATGAGTGAGCAGACCCGAGAATTGCTCCTAGAGAGCGTGGCTAATTGATTTTCAGTCGTCAGTTGCCCGGCCAGCGGGAGGCAGGAGGCAGGAGGCAGGAGATCCTTGCCCAAAACTGGGACCAGGTAGTGACGCTAGGGTAATCAGCTCGAGCACATCGCAGGTTTTTTCCACCGCCTCCTCCCGCTGACTCTTCCTCGTCCGCTGGCCATTGTTCTGCCAACAGTCGAATTCTGAGAAGACAAAACACCCAGTTTATCCGCAAAATAAAAAGTGATTTTGACTCTCGCCTCGATGTTTGTATCTGTAGCTGTATCCGCATCTGAGGCTGTTTGGTGTGTGTTTTTGTGAAAACCATTGAACCCGCAATAAAGTCATCAATCATTGACATTTGCCAGCGCTTTGGTTTTCTTGAATTTTGTGTTTTGAAAAATTATTGAATTGGCGCCGAGCGGGCAAAAAATGCATTGAGAAGTGAACTGTGCAAATTATTTGGCATTTCTTTAGGAATCTGTGTTTTGGTCCTGCTAAATATATTACCTCGATTTATATAGAACTGAACAGAGTTTCTATCACTCGCACCTCAGTTACCCCAGAGCTTTCTAAAAGTGTATATAATTGCATAATTCACTTCATCGTTCAGAGCTGAACAAGTCCATAAAAGACTCATTAAAAAAACCTTGCACTCAATTAAATGGAGCCGAGTTGGGGCCGAAAGGGTGTCCTGGCGAGAGGGGGAGCTAATCAAACAACGGTCCCAGCTACCAGGACAATGTTGAATGCTAAACTTTGCCCGCGGCATAATTGCACAACAACAAGGCGCCTGGCGAAGCGGAAGTGAGAGGTTGCACTTGAAAAGCGAGGAAAAGCGGGGAAAGCCAGAGGTGGGTGTTGGATGGGGGAAGCTGGGAGGTTGGAGCTGGTCGGCAGCAGCTTAATGAGCTTGGAAAGAGCGGATCGGGGCTGCGAATAAAAACTAACCACAAAGTTGTTGAATGCTCTTGTGGCAGTCGGATCCTGTGGCCGTTGTAGGTGTTAATGAATAAAGTTGTTTGTGGTCCGCAGGGCGGAGCGGAGCGGAGTGGAGTGGAAAGAGTCGTGTAAAAGACGGCTATGTGTGTGCAAGCCGCACAGCGTGATAAACGCCATCTATCCAGACACACAGACTCTCGGGCCGGTCAACAGAGCCCCAAACAACAAAAAACAACGGCCACAGAGCAGACAAACCTTGATTGTTTGCCGGGCTTTTTTCCCAGTTTCGGGGGCGGAGTCCGGTGCTGGAAGGGCGATACAGGACGGACAGGAGGCTGGACAAAATTGCAGATGGTGACGGTGACAAGTGCAAAAGTTAACACAGTGAAGTCAGTGGAGGGAACGGTGGGAAAGAAACAAAAAGGGAGAACAAGAGACATCGCCACGTGGAGGTTTGTATCAGTTTGGGATCTAGACTCTAAAAGGATCTAGACTCTTCCCACAGCACATAGCAAATGGTTTTATGTTGCTGAGATATAATATTACTCATATATCGTTTGATTCGAATGATTACTAGATTAGAACTTAGTAACTAGTGGTAACTCAAGGTAATACAATCTTTGTTTTAAATAATATGAAAATAGGGGAAGTTCATACTTCATAAAAGTGATTATTAAGCTGAAAGAAACGCGCAAAATATGAAGAACTGACGAAAAACTGAGTAAACACACAGGTTACATTCTCTAATGCTTACATTATGAATTTACCAGCACTAACCATTGGAATATCCACTTTTATCGTTCATGAACACTAGCTAGCACAAAGAATTTCAGCATTTGACTACACTCCAATCTTAAAGTCCACTTCTGCCGCGGTGTATTGACCCCTTCGATCAGTTGGAGCGGCTTCAGTGGCACCACTTGGGGCAGATCTATATCGCCTGGATTCATAAACACGTACTTGACTGGCCCGCTCCCCCTGACGACCCACTGCCCAGCGGCGGGGAGTGGAAGCCAGGTCGTAAATAACCTTTGCATAATCTAAATCAAAAGCTTAATGTAGCATGGAAGGAACCCAAACAGAACAGCGCAGAAACAATCGCAGCGCAAATAAAATAAAGCTAGAGAAGTGGAATGTGTGCGAATGCGTCCAGTAATCCGGCGAGTGTTACCCCAATTTCGGGTTTCGATGGCTTTTTTGAGAGGCCAGCACGGAGTGCCTCGGAAGCATTTCCGAGCCATTTCAAACGGAAGTTTTGACACGTGTCAACACAGTGCTAGAGTGCTGGAGTGTGGAGAGTGTGTGTTTGTTTTCCCTGGTGTCGGTGTCAATGCAATAAAAACAAACACCAATGCCAAGGGACATTTAGCCCAGCCAGCGATGCTGATTGAATTTTTGATTTATGCGATGCGGAGGATGGTACTTCAAGTGCCGGGTGCCATGGAAAGGTTAAAGGCCCCGATCCCAGCTCGATCCCGATCCCGATCCGTAATGAAGTTGTGCGCCGGCCACTTGAAAGCCAATCAATACGAGCATGTTGGCTATCTGCGGCAATTTGTAGCCAGGTCAACCAATCATAGGCACACACAAATCAGTCAGAGGCCCCAAAACGCACTTTTCTGCTGCATCACGGCGGAGAAAAGAAATATGAAATTAGTCAAAAATATCATCATACAGCAACCAACTCACAGCGTCCCCGAGATCATTATAATGCCACATGATTGTTCCAAAATCGAACACAATATGGCGGCGTCTCGAAATCAAATCGAAACATTTTAATTACCTTTCGATGAGTGTGCAAAAGAAAATACTGTTGTCTGAACGGACTTACAGAAATAGCTTTTTTGTGCGGCTAATTTTGTGATTAATGATTCTCTTTGATAGTTTATACTCGCCGAATCTATAAGATGAGGAGCCCGAAAAAGGAGGCCCGACGACTTATTTAAATTCACTTTAGAAAGATTAAAGCCTAATAATCCCCAGAAAAAACGTTTAAAGCCCACGCCAAGCAAAATAATAAAAATGAAGAGCCAAATCAAAAAATACGCGAAACAAAATATATCTCTTCTGGGTATTTCGGAGTATTGACCATATTTTCTTTCCTCTTCTCCAACTTTCAGTATATTAAGCCAAGGCAGAGACCAATAACGGATAATCCAGGACCAACGATATTTACTGGAAGGTTTATTAAACTGAGTGGCGCGTTTTTCAACAATTAAGCGAAACTTTGCTCTGCGCTTTCGAGTTTCATATCCGCTTTCCCAATTTCGCCCTGTTAATTGATTTTAATGGCTGTGTTTCGCCGCTTCTAATGAGCCCTACATGCTCAGCCATAAATTTCAATGGAACAAGTTCAACAGCCACTGGAATCAAAGTCATTAATTTGCGCTAAGCTCCGTTTCTGGCTTTATAGTCCGACTTCTCATAGATCACGACTATACCGCATAAATTGTATTTTTAAACCTCAGAAAAAAAGTAATAAAACCCGGGCATTTGTTTGTGATTATGTTTTTGAAAAGTGTTGAGGCATGGACTTTAAATTCACAATTGAAAGACAATTGAAAGAGAAATTGCATCATTAAAATTGGCATGATTAATGATGGATATAGGAAAAATTTATTATATTCAGAATTCGCATTAAAGTAAGGGTAAGCCCGATAATATCGATTTTAAACCAGCCACAGCGTGCTAGTCGGTTCCTCGACTATCAGATACCCGTTACCTAGCTAGCGGGAGTGAGAGGGCGTAATTTTCAAGCTTTTTTGACACGTCGATAAAATTAGCACCAAAAATACTGTGACAGCACGCAAAGTTCTGAAGGCGACAAAGTAAAGGCTTAAAGTATAAAAATCAAGGAGTTCCTAAACTACATTTTAAAATTGGCATGATTAATGATGGAAAAATGTATTATATTGAGAATTCGCATAAAAGTAAGCCTGATAAATATTTATTAGTTAAGATCGATTTTAAGCCAGTTTAAGTCGGTTCCTCGACTATCAGATACCCGTTACTTAGCTAGCGGGAGTAGGAGGGGGAAATTTTCAAGCTTTTTTGACACGTCGATAAAATTAGCACCAAAAATACTGCGACAGCACGCAAAGTTCTGAAAGCGACAGAGTAAAGGCTGAAAGTATAAAAATGAAGGAGTTCCTAAACTACATTTTCCAACTAAACTACTTTGCCAGTCGAAATCCAAAGTCAAGAGGTGTTAGCTGTTCGCAGGCGGTGGGAAATACTAAGAGCAAAAGTCGAAGTCAACCTAAAGCCGAAGAGTAATCCTTGCCGTGAGGACAACATCTTTGATGGATTTTCTGGGGCAGGAAGGGCTTTAGACGCAGGTTTTACAGGTGTCATAAAAGAGGGCCCGACCGATGGCCAGTGGCGGGTTAAGCCAGGTAGTGGGCGTATCACCGACTTTTGCCGACGGCAACACGCCCACATCGACAACGTGCGGGATTTGCCCAGTCGGGCAAGGGATATGCCCACACAAGGTGTATATCAAGAGTTTCCAGCCCTAGACTGTCCTATTCTGAATATAAATGGTTTAAGTCAGCATACACTTTATACTTTCTATAAGTAATAAGTTCTTTACAAAAACTAAAAACTAAAATTAAATTTAAACTGTCAAAACAGTCATGACCCTGGTATGAATTACTACACATGGCTTAATTAATCCCATAGTAGCATTAGTTTGCCCAAAAAGTTGAAAAGTAATTGTAGGGTCTACATAGAAACTTAAAGTCTTAAGTTGACTTAAAGTCTTGAGTTAACTTAAAGTCTTAAGTTAACTTAAAGTCTAATGCAAAGTCACAGCAGAAAAAAAGAGGTTTCATTGCACCTCCACCGCAGCGTACATTTCAATGGAGAGCTGAATGCTCTGCCGCACTTACCCGTATGCGTCCGCTTGTGGATCTTGAGGTTCTCGCTCCGGGCAAAGACCTTGCCGCACCCCGGGTGCGGGCAGGCGAAAGGCTTCTCGCCAGTGTGGACGCGGATGTGGTTGACCAGCTTGTACTTGGCCTTGAAAGGGCGTCCGTTGCGTGAGCAGCCCACCCAGAAGCAGGCGTGGGTGGTGCACTCGGGTCCGCCGACGTGCTCCACGGTTAGGTGGGTCACGATCTCGTGCATCGAGTGGAAGACCTTGTTGCAGGTCTTTCTGCCGCCCGGGGGCACCAGGCCCGGCTGGTCGGGGTCTATCCAGAGGCACTGCATCTCCTGCTTCACGCTGGAGGCGGCCGAGGCAGGCTGATGGCGCATGTAGCGGAGGAAGGCCCCGGCTCCGGCGGGGTGCATCGCGGACATGGCGTGGTGGGACGGGTGGTGCACCACTGGGTGATGCACTGCCGCCGTCGGGAAGTTGCCGTGATGGTTGTACGGGTGGCCGGCGGCGTAGGCATCCGCCATGCCCATTCGCATCTGGTGGTGGTGGTGGTGACTGTGAAAGGGGTGCTGTCCGAACCCGGAGCCCAGCTCCGCGGCCTGGGCGGGAAAGCCGGAGAAGAGCATGGAGTCGGCTGCGGCGGAGGCCTGTCCGGCGGATCCCGCCACTCCGTAGTCGGCCTCCCTCCTGCCCAGCAGAAAGTCCCGGGAGGCGTAGCTGTTGAAGTGCCCGTATCCGGAATTCTGGTAGGCTGCAGCCGTGGCCGCCGCGGATTCCTGTTCCTGATGCTGCTGCTGTTGCTGTTGCTGCTGCTGCTGCTGTTGCTGCTGCTGCTGTTGGGTCATCTCGAGCTGTTGCTGCTGTTGCTGCTGCGCGTTGCTGTTGCTAGCGGTGGTGTTGGGCGACATTCGCAGCCCGTAGCTGGCCAAGTGGTGCTGAGCCGGCTCAATAAAGGCGTTCATCATCATGGTCACAGTGTTTTTGCTCGTTTATATGTTTTTAATATTGATTCAAGAAGAACTGTACTACAAGCTTTCGATTCGCACTTTGTTAGGCCAACGAGCCCATCACGCACTGAGGTCACCTCACTTAGCTGTATATACTGTGCGCTTGTTTCGCTCTTAGATATTTCTCATGCGACTTGATGCTTATTTACGTAATGCACTCGCGCGCGTTGCGTTTCTGGGGCGTTCGAATCGCAGCAAGACTTGACGCTAACCGAATGCCAAGACTTGACGTTTCAAGATGCGCAGCAGGACTGAAATGCTCCTGAAATTCTAACTCGCTGCTGTTGCCTCGTGAAAATATCTGCCGCCGATCGCGTGTGTGCGAGTGGGAACGACGTATGTACGACGCAAAATGGCTAGAGGGCACGGATAGCACGAGTGCGAGCAGGCCAGCCGTATGCCTTGCCTGTGGTGAATTGCGCTTGCCATGGTGTGTTTCGCACAAGCCACCACTCTGTCGGATAGGCCTTTGCCGTTGGTGCGAGCGTGACAGCTCCAAGAAAATGGCCGCCTCCTCGCATGCTCGAGCATCGGTTAGAAGAGTACAGAGTCTGCGCACTCAGTCCAATTGGAACCCACCCGGGCATAGCGCCCTCTCGCTCTGCAAACTGGTTTCGCGCAAATTAACACCCACTGCGGTTGGCCAGTGGGTGGTGGGCCGACTGCGCGCTGCGTGCGCCTGTGCAGGGGGCCCAAATGCTGATTGGACCGACGGGCAGCCAATTGAAAGCTCGCGGGGATGCATTTTCCAGCCCGCTCCTCATTGTCACGTCGGACGAATAGCCCGCCACTTCGGATCGCCCAGCTGTCAGCTTATCAAATTAGTTGTTTATTTTATTGATTTTAATGATATTAAGCACATTCCGCGCTCGGACATCAGAAATTTCTAGCTGCTTTGTTTGGGTTGCACCATAAAGACGTACGAGATTTCATTAGCGCCAAATCCTCTGTTTTTCATTTGCTACTTTATGGAATTTTCAACAAGCAGTAGTCGAATCAATACATAATCTTGTATCAATCGGCTTGATTGGATTCTGCTGAGTGTGGGGGCATTTGGGGCAGACTGTGAAGTGATATTTCGACTGGGTTGGGCGAAAATCTCTAAATTTATTTGCATACAAAACATATTTATTAAACATATTTATTAAATTTCTAAATGCTTCTAATTTGTATACCTATACCGAATGTATTGCAATTAAAACATAGTTCATTTTTCCCATTTACTTTTTATTGGCAGTGACAACTTTTAAATCTTTTCCTATAAATTGAAATAATTTTTTTAATAGACAGTTTCATTACTTACACAGAGTAAAGCAAGTTATTATTCGTATTTTGCTCTTATTTAATCTTAAGAAGATAATGTCATTCCTTGCTAAATACCTCGTTTTGGTCAACTTGAGCTTACTTATGATGAAAGCATCACATTCCACAATGCATTAAAGTATTGGGGCAAATTGTGACATAAAGCGTCACCGCCAAGCGGTTCGACTATTAAATTGTCAAAACAACTCGGCGGCATTCAGCAATCAGCGAACGGCAATCGACAGTCCACAGTCGTCCGAATGTCATGCCGACCCCAATGCCATTTTAGGACGCGGGCAAGACCATAAAGCAGTGAGAAGTGCACCGAGCTGGCAGGCACCCAGTCCCGCAGAGCTCCAGCGACAAGTGTCACTCGAAATGAAGCCATTGCTCCACATCGAGGATGGAGGATAGAGGATGGGGACGGGGTCGCCGGGGTGGAGCAGATGATGGGCTGCAAATGGAGAAGTCGGCTGAAGTGGCTATCTAGAACCACTCCCATAAATGATGCCTTGCGAGCCACTTGAAAATGGAAGAGCCAAATGGAATAACAATCACATCTTAATAACAAAAACGGAGTGGCGGAGAAAAATCAATCTCAGGGGCTAGCAAACAACAAATTATAAATTTAAAAAACCTAGATACACAAATTGAATGTATGGCCAGCAGGTTGCGGCTTCTGTTGTTGCCTGTGATGCAATTGACCCATTTTGGATTAAGCCAAATTGCACTTTGCAATGCGCTTCAAAGCGCATTTATTATAGACTTAATCCATGATTTGAAGTTCTAAGATGCTTTTTGTGCAATATTCTAAACATCACCATCCATTGTCCATCATTGCCAACATAGCTTGTATATACAAGTTTTATAAAAGCTTGATAATTTTTAAGTATTAGCCATCCGTCGTGTTAATTTAACAATTTTCGTGTGGATTTCACCCCCAAAGGCGGCGGACTCAACCCTCGGCTGTGGCCACAACCAAGCCAAGTGGGCAACCAACCGGTGGGCGTTGGCCCGAGGACATGGCCTCGTGCCATGGGCACGGACTCATCGAACTCGGAGCCGTAACCTGGCGTGGTCGTCTTTGGCACATGTCGCGATCACAGCGGTGAGCACTGTACTGGTCTTTCGCCTGGGGTTCGCATGCGACCCGGGATTCCAGAGCCGGGACTCAAGACTCCAGTTCCAGTTCCAGTTCGGGCTCAGAGTGAATCCCACGGAGCGAGGAGGCAGGGAGGGGTGCAAAGGAGTGAAGTGGGAGCGTGGGAGTTTCCTGTCCAACTGGTTTTCCCCACGATTTCCTTTTACTACTTCTGTGCCGCTGAATGCGCTTCCACAAATGGAAGTAAATCATATCCTGGGAAATGGAAGTAAATCATATGCTGGAAAATATTGTGGAACGCAATAATTATTTGGAACTTGATGAAGTAAATACTCCTTTTAATTCCGCAGAAAGTAAATGCTAAAAATTGTATGAAATCTATATCTAAGAATGACTGCACCTCTTGTGTGTAATGAAACATAAATGCGTTGCCACAAAATTCAGTTATTCATTTCAAGAAATATCCTTTCATAACACATGTATGTATATGTATGGAGTATGATGATGATGAGTCTGGCTATTATTTTGAAAGAGCTTGGAAAACTATGGATAATCGAGAAGGAGGAGAAGGAGGCCCTTGTCATTACAGCACGTGGTGAGCACGCTCCACCCGCCACCTCAACCACCCACTTCCCGTTGCACAACCAAGAAGGCAGACAGGTAGGAAGACCTTGGCCAATTCCGAAGGGGAAGTTCGCGAATCTCGGAAAAGGCGAGGACATCAGCATGCTTGATCCCGGGCGTGATGAACTGGCGATGCCCAGGAAGGTAGTACAGCGATTAGGGAACTGAGACAGCTTAGGAAAGTCAATTTTTTTACGACCATGCCATGAAGGCACCGGAACAAGGCAGCTCATCCAGCCCACACATCGCTTCGGGAATCTCCAGATAGAGGGAAAATGAAAATCGGGAAAAGCGACATGCCCCATAAATATTTCGCCGGAGAGCGGACACGGCAGTTTTGCTTCGGGCGAATCATAAAAAAGTACGTGCCGGGCGAAGTGCGGATCGGAGGACACGGAGCGGCAAGGTCATGTCAACCATAAATATTTACATGCCATAAACACCAAGGTGAGGGTCTGGCCATCCTGGCCATCCTGGCTCACATCCTTTTTCCGCAATGCGTTTTCCATTGAACAGCAAAAAACAAAGGCGATCGGAAACCAGGAGACCTTGAGCGGAATTTATGATCGGTTGCAGCCCGCAGTTTGCATTCGCAGGTAAGTCCACTGCCAAGTCAAGCAGTCAGTCAACTTTCCGGCCGGAATCTGTGATTTACGAGCCATCCCGGTACCGTTTTCATGGATTTTCATTTGAATTGTGACTGCGATTGTCCCGCTTGTCCGAGGTTTTCTCGGCCATCAGCCACTTTTGGCAGGCATAAATTATGCCCTTGCTCGAGTCAAGTTGTTATGGTGGGCGTTGGTCCTGCACAAGCAGCTCGTCCTACCTGGCCAGGATGCGGGCTTGGTTCAGCCTGGAATCCGTATCGGCATCGCTTTCCATCGCTGTGGCATTGCGACTTAGGTAGGCGTTACAGTTTGCCAAGCCTTAACTCTTTTGAGCCAATTACGGTGACCACTTCTGGTTAAATAGTTTAGTTTTCATTAGGGCTCATGTCCTGACTTTGTTGTTAAAAAAGGAAAAGGAAAAGGATTGGCACATTTGGACACAGTTTTTCGGGGTGAGCTGCATTGTTCTGCCCGACATGTCCTGGAAATTGTTTGGTGGGAGGAACACTACACACTTGCCGTGAACGGATTTGTTTTAATACTAGTTTATGGCGGTTACCTTAATTATATTATTTCATGGACTTGATCCATCTCAATACTGTACCAATTGCATTGTTCGTTTTAATATATATCTCTGTGCTGGATTTGGATCTAATCACAATATCCTACACTAGTTATTCAGCGAAAGTTTGTGTAATCGGAGCCTTTTGAAAACTTGTGTCAAAATGTTCCATAATTTAATAAAATGCATACATATATGTATTCTGTATGAAACATATTGTATTTTTGTTGCTCATATAAAAACCATTTCCATTTCTAACAAGCCAAACATTACATACATAAGATATTATATAGTGTACATATGTGCTCACATTATTTTCATTACCAAAAACGATCATTACTTTCACAAATCAATATTAATTTATTTTTTAACAGGATCGCTTATTTCCTATAAAGCTCTTCTACAAATTGTGCAATGTGGCAACTTCTGACCACTTTGATCCTTTTTGTCCTGTCATGTTTCCAGCGCTGAATTACATTCGTTAATATGCCGGAAAGGACCTCAAAGTTTTAATTGGTACACCGCTCCTATTTTCTCTTTCGCAGAATGTTCCATTTTGGGACCCAACATTAAAATTTATGGGCGTACAAGGTTGTGATTGCAACAAACTCTTTTTATTCTCGCTGCTTGTGGGTTGCTCAGTCGGCACTTTTAATTAATCGTTAATTATGGCCCATGGAAAAAGGCGCTCTGGCGCACGGAGAGCGGTGCCACGCCCCCATCAGCCGCCCAACTCCCAGGATGCGCAATGCCAGTTCCGCCGACGCCACCTCCTTCCCCCCGCTGCGCGTAGTTACATGTACACAGAAGCGTTAATTAAATTTCTGTTTGCCTTTTGGCTCTCCTTTTGGCTCCTTTGGATGGCAAGCATCTTTTGGCCTGGCCAAGAGGGGGGTTGGGCAGGGAAATGCCACGGCGCAGTAAATAAATATTCATTTAATTTATGGTTTTAATTTTTATGACTACACAACTTCGGGGCAGACAATTTAGTAGTTTGGCGGAGCGTGGATGGAAATTTAATAACTTTGTTTATGCGCACACTAAATCATAACTAATGAGCGGCCCAAAGAGCTGGAGCAGGAGGGAGCTGGACCTGGAGCTGGAGCTGGAGATTGAGATGGAGCTGGAGCTGGAGCTGGAGCTGGGTTGGCCAAATGAGAGCGCAACTGGAAGCGGAGTGCAGCTGCCCCAATGACAGGGCACAACTATTGATAGCACAAGCCACTAATTTGGGTTGAGCAGCAGCAAGGAGACGGAGGAGGCCCGTTCCGAAATCGAGGACCTCCAGCTGGTTTGGGTGAGGGCAAATTGCATCCTCGCAGCGGGAGGATGGTCAGGAGAAGCCGGTGAAAAGGTCCTTTGACATGGGCCCGAATGCAATGCTTCACAAATTGTCAAGTTCATTTCATCCTGGAACTGGCCAGGACATCCCAGCCCATTGTCCTGGTCGACAGGCGGCGCAGAAGGTTCTGGAACCACCAAAGCTCCCCATCAGCATATTGAATTGTTTGCATAATGTTCCGTCATTTTCCGCTTTCATTTCCGCCGCTCAGCTTGCTTATCTTCGATTTTTCATCTTCCACATCAAGTTATCTGACCGGAGATCGCCCCACTCAAAAGTTATCTCGTTTCATCTATTAAATGGAGCTTGGAAAACGTTCTGCCAGCCCACAACCAACGAATGTCAAGAGGCCATTTGCATATATTCGTCCAGAAAGGGTTATGATAAATGTTACGGCCAATTAATAATTGTTAACTAAGCCAGACGCTGCGGATCCCAGGCGAGACAGGCCGCCACAAAACGTATAATTAATCGGGCTATCCAAATGAGCCGCTCTTACTCACGACGACTCGTGGGTGCTCTTACACGACCTTTATTTCTGCATGTGGCCTTTAATAAAGAGTAATTTCTGATTGTATGCTAGAGGATTTTACAACCATCACATTTGCAAGAGCATCAACACTTAATATTAATTAATTATAATTATATTATTCAATATGTAATTATATTATTCATATTACTTGCAATTACTTTCAATTACTTCAAGTCAACTACCAATACTCTTCAGATCTTCACATGCTGCAGTACCACAAAAGATAGGGTATCCCAGCGTCGTCAGCGACGATGCTTGCCTAATAAAATTGTTAGACTGAGAAACTGACATTGATATTGATGCCGCTTCGCCGCAGTGCCGCGAGACATAATTTGTTATCAATAAAATAAATTAAGCCGGTCCCAAGGCGACGCCAGGAGATCGGCCCTTTGATACATCGGCCAGATACATGGCAGTATCCAAATCCAATTGAATCGAAACCAAAACAGAGCCCAAGCCATCGACCACAATCAGCGGCAAGTGTAAACACGAGGTCCTGTTGGCGGCCGGGGAGAAGGGCAGCCGGAATCCTGGAAGGACATCGAGAAGGTCCCTCGGGGCGATTGTCCTGCGGCACACGCAGTAGGTGGCTGAAACCCACTGACCTGTGCGCTCTTCCTCTCGAGAACCGGGCTAATTAAGTTTTAACGGCACTTGTTAGCATTCGACCTGTTTTGGCCCGCAGGCCGGCCTCTCAATTTCGTGTTTTGCTCAAAGGACTCCAGGGGGCGTGTGCAAAGGACCTCTGCACTTGGCAGTTCCTTGCTTGGCTTTAAAATGGGATTAAATTGATTTCTCGCTACACGACGAGCCGCCTCACGAACTACCTGGATCAGTAGTGCTCCATGCCGTAGGTGTGATGAGGTAAGCACTTTCCAGTAATTACTCACGATTGGCCAGGCAGATGCGCCTTGAAGATTGAAATGTTCCATGAAATTGTCCAAGTTAGCTGTCAAAGAAAGGCTAAGTGGCAGAAAGAAGCGTAACTCGAAGTTTGGAAGAAGGATTTAACGTCTTCGTTTGGTTTTTAGTCAATAAAAAATGATGCACATGCAATTACAAATAGAAAGTGTTATTGTATTTAATATGATATGAACTGTCAGCTATATTATATATATAAATAATCTGAAAAGTGCCAGATTAAGTTACTTAACTTCTGCACAACTTTATAAATTCAGCATGGGCTTCCTTGCCAGCAACTCAAAATGCGATGGATCGATCTACCCCCGGAACTTATTGAAGTTTTTGCTTCAGTGCATAAATATTTATGCGCTTTTGAAAACGCTCTTGGAACGACGTCTTGGAAGGCCTGAAGCGCTCGCAAATATTTGAGGAAACATAAAGGAAATGTCAATGGCGGGGAAGGAGCTGCCAAGGACCCTCATTAGTGCAGGAGCTGAGCAAAAGAACAAGGACCCAGTTGGCCCAAGAAAGCGGAACAAAGCGGAACTCTAGCACTCCCATCCACGCCCCCTTGGAGGGGCGGGTCGGCTGACTGAGCAATTAGGAAGGGAAAGGTGCGGGAAAGGTGCGGGAATGGTGCGGGAATGGTGCGGGAATGGTGCGGGATTGTGGGCTCGAGGACGGGGTGGATCGGTTGGGAGGGTCGAGTCGGCGAAATAATTGCCGGCGGCGACTGGAGGCTAAAGGCAAGTCAAAGGAAGTTCGGGGTCGGGTCACAAGGACGCTGACATTTACTTGACTTTAAATGCGCGGAATCTGGTAATCTGATACGCCCGGAAGTTGGACAATTGGCCCGACTTCCTAATGGGGGTCGACCTCTAAGTCGAGGTCTTGCAACTCCTACTTCTCGAGACTAGAGGAAGGTGTGCAATTTTGCTCGGCTTCTTCATTGCCGTTTTGACTTGCAATCCCTACATCCAGCCTTCCCGAAAAGCGCGCCAGAAACTTTCCCACGCTCCATTTGACAACATCCCGAGGTCGCGTTCCGTAGTCCTGGAGTCCCGGAGTCCTGGAGTTAGTAATTACACGAATGATGCGGACTATGGTTTTTGGCAGCTCTGCTTTCGCTCAGTTGCAAATGCGCATTCGGTTGCACATTTCTTGTGGTGGCTTTTCATTGAAAAGTGTTCAAGTGGAAGTCGTTGGGCTTTTCTACTCGCTTTCTGGCTGACTGACAACAGTTTGGCTCCTGCCTTCAACACTTTTCGATCAAGTGTTGCTCCTTGGCGATGGAAATAAAAGCAGTTACAATCGTCAAGTACTTCACTTCTTCATAGTGGATTCAAGAGCCCCTTGAGATCCTGGAACTGAAGCCCATGGAGTCGAAATGAATGCTCCGAAATTAAAGGGCATGCTTACAAAGGATGGCTTATTTGTAATTTGAAATTGCTTAGCGAGAAAAAAATAAATAAACTATGTTTTAGTACTTTGTAATTTGAAATTGCTTAGCGAGAAATATATTTTATTTAATAAACTATTTTTAATAATAAACTATGATTTAAAAACTGATTTACCAAATTATGGAATACCTCACTGCAAGGTATCTACTTCACGGTGTAATTGTTTAGAAACAAGAGGGTATGCTGTAGTCGAGTTCCGCGACTATCTAGCTGTTCATTACCCAGCTAGAGGTAGTGCTTTCTTTTTGGCACATGGATACATTTTTCCAAGATAAATAATTTAAAAAAATATTGATATATCGATAGAAATTGTAGAATAATAAAATGTAAGAACAGAACTGAACTGAACAAAGCAAAACTTTTCAATGGCGTAACTTTTAAGTGTAACAGGAAGATCATATAAAGTATAAATGTATATTCTTCATCAGGATTTATAGGCGAGATGATCTGCCTATTTTGGGAGCTTTAAAAGTTAGAAAGGTAAGATTAGCATGTAGAAGACTGCGATCGAAACCAGAAGACATCTTTTAATAGGTATCAATCTAGCCTTACAATTTAATACTCGTAGATCCATAGGCTATCGTACTTTTGGAAAGTTATATACGATATAAGTCGATAACCATTATTTTAAACAGAACCAGCGTAGAAATGTAGTATCATATACGGAAGCCAAACTTCCGCCATTGATGGATAAGATTAGGGTTTTATTGAACACCCCCTTTACTGATTATAAACACATTCCGACTAATTGAGTTGCCAAAATGCGACAGAAGCCGAAAAACAAACAGATTAGAAGAGAGGGCCCTGACTCAAAGGGAAGGACAAAGCCGAAACTTAAACACAGACAGGAATCCGAGGGAAGCGAATTCCCAATCCGGTTGGACTGGGCTCGGCAGGATATCCGTGTCACTTAATTGTGCGACACTTTATTGGATTTTAAAAAGGACTTTGCTTCTGTCGCCACGCCAACGACAACGAAAACAACCATGTACGTGGGTAATTAAATTTCCCGTGGAGCCGAATTGGATCAAGGCGATGACGACGACGACGACGACGACGATGACGGTGACGCACTTCGTCGAGAGGGGGACACCAAATGGATTTGATTGAATTAAGGACGTGGTGAAAGCTGCACAGAGAAAACCGCAAATTAATTGGAAAAATATTGGGCGATCGAAAACTTTCGCATTTCTTCAAGACAATCCAAAAAAAGGTTTTTGAAATATTTTTCAAAATTTACGCAATGCTTCAGCGTAAGGAAAGTGTGTAACCCAAATGATATAGGGAACTAACTAAGCTTTATCCAACCTTTTCCAAGGAGAGTAACAACAATAGAGGTTAACCTCCTCAGTGAGTCCCAACACGAAGAACTCCACCAATCCTTTCTCCCTGTGCAGGGATGTGCTGGCCAAATGTCGCCAATGATGATGCTGACGCCTAGCTCCTGGTGGGGGTCCTGGCCCCGGAGCCCTTGCCCCATCGATTCCTGCGGACCTGAACCAACCAATTGCCAGCCGCGTGAGCGTGTCGTATTTGCTTCGTCCTGGTGCTCGGCAGTCGCCGACATCCGACAGGATGCGCGATGCGTTCGCTGCTCCTGCTCCCCGCGGAGTCTCCCAATGCGGCGTTAAAATTTGGGGGTGTATCAATTTCGATTCATTGCCATTCTAGCCTGCTCCTGCTCCTGCTCCTGCTATCCCCAATCGAGAGGGTGGATTTGCACCCTCCGGTGAACACAAAGTGTTGTTCTTTTGCTCTTAAGTGCTGCCCCGCCCCGCTCCCTTTGGCCACCATCATCGCCATCAGCGCCAAAAAGGGCAATTTTGGGGTTTGTTCGGCGTTTCCTTGTTTTTGTTGCTGCGACAATAAAAATCACCCAAGTGCCATATGCTCGGCCACCCTCCCCCTGCCCATCCAGATCCTGCTAATAGCTATGGCACATATGTAGGTATATATGTGCTACATTACACATATGACACAATATGATTATGCGGTTTAATTATTAATTTAGGAGGCTGCTGGGGAGGGTATGTGTAATGTAATATTGATATGGGTAATTGCCGATTGATGGGGTATTTCGATGTGTGTTTCCCAAATAAATGAAGTGACTCATAAAATACAATAGCTAAACTAGGAACACAAATAGTATTTGCTCATAACGCCTTCGCTTGAGCTCACAAAAGAAACAATACAATATTGAATAGCCTTCAGATGACGTATTGATTAAGAATAATTGTGTACTCACAACAAATGACTGAATAGCTGATTATATATGGGTACTCATAAGTTCCAAAAAATGTGGTAAGCAAAACAGCTTTCGAGTTAATAGAACAATTTGAGATGGAACTGTGTGCTTATGCTGCTATAGTAGGATATATATTTCCTTAGATCTTGAGTATATGAGGTAAAATAAAATGTAATTTGTTGATTAATGTTCTCCCTGTAAACAAACACAATGTAGCGCCGTAAATTCCAATGAATTGCGTCTGCCCTAACGATTACAAATATGAAGTCAAATTTACCTCAAAAATGTATCTCCTCGGCTTCGAGTGCCAAAAAACCATTATACAAACAAGACCCGATGACGAACCGCCTCCGACACCCTAGCACAATAAATTTTATGGTGAACTGAACAGGTGTTCGCTGGTTTAGCCTCGCACAATTCCTGATAAATGTCGGCCCATCGAAGACCATGTTGGGTCAGCGAAAACAAACATTTTTCAAAACGCGTCCGAGTGGCAGTCAGTCAGTTGGAGAGCCCTCTCGTCTGCGAGCCCGAAGTGATGTCTGCTAATTAATTTGGCCAAAAGGAGCAGAGCCGGCCAGAAGTGGGATCGCCGCCTTCCGACGCGCTGTGCGTTTGCTGTGCGTTTTTAAATGGTGGGCCATATTTTAAGCCCAATTAATCAAGCAAAGCCCCCGGCCACGCCCCTACCCCTCCGCGCTTGATGGATGTTGCGGTATTAAAAAGGAGGCTGAAAGCGCTAAACGGAGGCGGACAGCTCGCCCTGCATTTAGTGGCTTTATTAAACCCCAGAGTGGAATCAAGAAGTGATGCCAGGAGGCACACTTTACACTGAGCGCTAAGTTACGTGTATATGCCAACTGCCACTATGCTCACTGTCATTACGTCATTAACAATAATAACATTAATATTCAATAATCAAGATGCCAAAATATTTATTCCTGATACCCACACTATAATTATTGTAATTATTGTAGAAGGACCCACCAACATATTTTTCACGAAAAAGTCATGTAGAAAGTAATGGGTATCTGATACTTGAGGACTTAATAGTGTCAACTCTCTCATTGAGATAAGAATAGGGGAATTTTACTAATCGACCTCCTAGTATCCAACAGATACTTCTTTCCCAGCGACCCCTGAACCTCATTCTGTAGCTGCTTTTATCTTATTACAACTCAGTTATCGCCTAATTGCTACCCACATGGCAGCACACTCTTTCCACGACACTTGAAAATAAAATGTTGACAAGATAGGGCGACAAATTACCTGGGCAAGTCGGGATGATAGGGAGCGCTCAAGATGGAAGGGAGAGGGAGGTTTCGGTTTCGGTTTTGGTTCCGGTTCCATTTCCAGTTTGGAATTTGTGACTTGGCCTCGATTGTAATGCGACACCTTCGTGTGAAAATTGATGGCCCTCAGTTCAGAGCTCGGTTCAGTTCTTCCTAGCGAAGAAACCTCATAGAGGAACCCATTTATTTGGTATGCCCACTACACGGCCAAGTGCTTAATTCGTCATAACGAAAAAGCGAAGTACAAATAAACCATCTATTAGGCATCCCCGTCGTCATTGACGTATTACAAGACGTCATGCGAGCCCTCCAGTCGGGAAGTCCCGCCTTTGCCTCGTGTCTGGAAAAGGCCTAATGATAAGTCCTCCCTCCCGAACTTATGGTAATACTGCAGCGGTCCCGAGAAGACTTACAGAGCTTGGCCAATTTTGAGTTTGCTTTTTATTCGCTGCCCCGGAAGATTGAGCGACCAAAGCTGATGACAAATTGTGACTGAGTAGCGCGCTCCTCACACTTTTGCGTTTCTCTAAATTGGACGCGCAGACCACTTGACCAGTCCCCTTTCTTTGGGGGATTCAGGCGGGAAGTACTTGAAGTGATATGGGCTGTTATGGACTTGGTATTATTAGGCAGTTCGCATTTTGTGAGGGCTGTGATCGAATTAATGCGAGTATATCCAAGTACCAAGTATGAACCAAAAACTAAATAACCTGAAAAATTTTAGGTTATTTTTTACTTATTTAGATTAAATGCCTTTAAGTTAAAGCCCCGAAAAAAATCCAAACTGAATATCTTGATCCATATATTCAGTTATATCAAACAATTCATTTAGTTTTTTATTGCTCCTATTAATTACTCCTTATAACAGATTTCCAGATAGCCCTCCAACCACCGAGTAGCGAATCCCAAATCCCACCTAACGTGACCCACTGCTCAGATCACTGCCAGTGAACTTTTTGCGCTCTTTGCGGTTATCCCTCATAACCCCGGTAACCATGGAACAATCAGGCCACCCTCATTTTGACTAATTTATTTGATTTTGTTTATGAGCCAGCTGGAGAAAGGGAAAGGCAGATAGGCTGTTCTTTTGTTTAATCAAAGGCAATTGTTGAATTCAGTGATTACATGCGTTGTTTATCTTCGTGGTATTACTCTTGCTTGTTTGTGCTTTTATCAAGTCGCGAATAAAACAACCTATTTTTGAACTACGAAAGATTGGAGGGAGCACTAAAGTCGAAACACGGACTATCAGATACCCGTTACCCCAACTCTATGCAGGGATATTTGGATATGTATATGTCTTCGCTGGCGGTGGTTACATAATTTCCTTTTATTTCTTTAGCAAAAGATCAAACTCAAATTATTATTGGATAGTATCTTTAACAATAACCGAGAGCAGATCAACCAGAATAGCAGTACTGCTTAAGATTATTTTTGTTTACCTGCTT
The DNA here is from genome assembly GCF_003286155.1 of Drosophila erecta. Classification (NCBI taxonomy): domain Eukaryota; kingdom Metazoa; phylum Arthropoda; class Insecta; order Diptera; family Drosophilidae; genus Drosophila; species Drosophila erecta. The sequence continues at coordinate 27,597,384 of NW_020825194.1, forward strand.
TTACCTGTTAGATACTCTTCAAGAAATCTAGTATGTCCTTTTACTCAGCGAGTAATGGTTGAAAAAATAGATATTGATTTGTTCCTAGTATTTCAAGGAACCACCGCTTCTCAAACTTAATTATTTTATGAAGCACTTTAGGGTTAGGGTGGTGAAACTATGCAAATATAACTGAGTCCTAAGATTCTTATGTGATTTATTAAGGCCATGTTTAACTGAGCTAACTAAGCTAAATAAAAAATAATATGCTCTGCCTCTCCAAAATATGAGTAAAAAATTCCAATCGACCTACGAACGAACGAAGAGCAGAGAGAAAATGTGGTCATTAATTTACGCATAAAATTTTATAATTTATGACAATATGAGGTGTAGCTGGAGCGCCGACTCCACTCCAACTCCAACCCAAGCTCGAACTCCATCCCCAACCTTTGGATCCCGAACTAAATGAAGTTCGAAGATCGCTGGGCCTGCGTTGCTTTTCGTTTTTTCCGTTGTGGCTCGTTGGGATCCTCCAGCATAAGCGACTTTTATAATTATGTCTACGCATAAAAATCACATAAATTTGTGCACAAATGCAACAACAATAACAAGTTCTACATAATAAATGATGGCGCTTAAAATTTTCAACATCTCCATGGAGACAAAACGATAAAAATCGCTGTTTGAAGTTTAACCCCCTCCCGAACAACCAAGTCAGCAGTCAAGTGCTTTGATCAACTTCTCATCTTATGAATGAATTAATGTTTTTAGGTATAACGTTTTTAATGCACCTTAAACAAGAAAAAAGCAAGCTTCGGCAAGCCGAAGCTTATGTACCCTTGCAATAGTTATGTATTTGCTTAAACGAGTTCCTCCACTTCCAGATACTCGGTAATAAATTTCAAAATTCTTTTAATATATAGATCAAATTGGCAAGAATCTGGTACTAGAATCTTCATGCTGAATCTCAACTTTCTGGCACTTATAGATCTCCAGATCTCGAAGTTCATACGGACAGAGATACGGACGGACGGACGGACAGATATGGCAAGTCCCCTTCACTGCGTTGCCAGCTTCAGACTAAAATAAATATACCCTCTGCAAGGGTAAGCAAAGCATACATTTTTGTCATTAATAAAATTCAACATTTGACTTTATTTTCTTCTTCTGACTGGGTGTTTTCATTATTTATGATAGCCGGCGCTACATAGCGCCCTTTGACTCCGTGAAATGAGTTATTTTCTTAGGATTTAGAGAGGAGTTACTTTCCTGTTGTAGAAAAAACACTTAAAGTCGAAGACTTTGAAGCCACCCATAAATGATCTCTTGTAATGCTCAATGATTAATTGAGTTTGGTAAATGAGGAGTTATGCGGCGATTGACATTAATACCACATATGATTATCTTAAATCTTAGCTTATGTTACTGTTTTACATACTCCCGCGTTTACAAATTTAAACGTTAATAATTTCCAAAAAGTGTATTTATTTAGATGTTTTCAACATCTATCGCTGCTTTTACAGCATTCAATTGAAATATCAGCACAATGTGCCTAAAAACAATTGAGCCATTGATAATATCAATGAAAAGCGTCATGATAGTCCATTGTTTTAATTTTTCCTAAAGGAACCGCACTTGGTGATTTCTCACGCATCGCAAGCCTCACGATGATTCATTTGTAAACAAACCAAAGTGCAACGATTTCACGTAACACATGTATATCTGCACACACTCGCAACCGAAAAATATATGAGTATCGCTGATATATGAGCTCGCCCTGAAATACTCCACTCAGTTTTGACATTTATATTTATTTCAACGTGCAGCGGTCTGCCATTCTGGCAATGCAGTTTGAGTTATAGCCAATGGACACGCAAAGGTGGCCAAAACTGCTCCTTCTCCACCTGCATATGTGTATGTACACAAGGGTATACATACACACACATATCTGGAATATGCCGTGGATTCGATGGATGAGCGTGTCGGCGGCCTCGGACTTTTTTCGTCGTTTTTCTGCGCCCGCCAGGAATGCTACGCTACACAAATAAAGTAAAATTAATAATATCGCACTTCAGTGTTTTTTGTTGCCAAAGTTTTTATTGTTTTGCCCTCCCGCTTTCTTTGTGTCCTTTTTTGAGAGAAATTAATGTCAAAGAGCAAAAAAATATTTTCTGGCCCTGTGAAATTGGTATTCTGGTGCGTGTGGCACTGAAAGTTCGACGAATGAAAAATTGCAGGACAGAATGATAAATAACGCAGCTCAAATCGAAGAAAGCTGTAAAAACACCCAAGATATTGCCAATGTGTTCCTTTCCGTTCTGCTGTGGCACAGACTTGCTGAGTTCAAGTCGGCAGATCCTTGGAGATCCTTGGGATAGGTTAATATATACATTACATATATTTATGTAATATATATGTACAGTTGTGGTAACTATAATAGCACCATAAGCACATTTCGTGTTTGTCCCAGCGTTTCTGTATTTTCTGACACTTTTTCATTATTTTACTCACTAAACTTAAATACTGCAATGATTTTCAATCCAAATAACAAAATTAGTAATAGATCTAATGGATATATATATGCACGTAGTCTTAGAACTATATGGTAGAAGTCATTTGGTATCTTTAAAGGCTCTATTAATTCAAAAACATCTTTTTTAAATGGCTTTTTGATTAATATTAGTGTACAACTGTTTTCAACCTAACAAACCGTTTCAGAAAGGATTTATAAGTTTCCTAGAAAGTACTAATCTATAATATATTTATATTCTCGATTTGTCTGTCTCTCCGTCCGCATGTTCATCATTGTTTGGTACAAAGTTGGGACTCCATATGCAAATGCTAGTAACACCTATGCTTCAAAAGATAGTTAGTTGTACATCACACTGACATGACTTAGTTATATATTCAATGTGCACTAGTTCAATGTATCTTATTTATTTATGAATTCGAAACGTCAAAAACTAAATTTAATGGGTGGGCAATCGTTTTTTATTAAAAATATTAAGTTTTTAGGGGTGGGCGACCGATAAAACTATTTTTTAAGGTACAAAATCGTTTTGTATCGAAAAAAGTTCAGTTTCAAATGTTTTAGGCTTAAACTCGTATTAAAAAAATTACCATCCACATATTGAATCCAGCAAAGAGTTGAAAATGATAAATCCTTTGTTGCACAACTATAGCACACGCCCAGTGGCATGCAACAAAAATTGATTTTATTTGAGCCATCTGCTCTCGCCGCCCTCGAATGTGACAGCAAACCGAATTAAATAATGTGGAATTTAAAATTTAATGAAAGGCGCTTTCCTCGGCCGGCACCCCCCTCTTGACCCTTTACACATCCCCTCCCCCTGCGCGCAGCGGGTGGTACCTAGAAACGGAAATGCTGAAACAGTGAAATGTTTCACGCCTTCTTTAACAGAATTTATTAAAAAAGTATTACAAAAGTAGTAGCCCAGAGAGATGAATCGCCCGTTCTATACATAACAGAACATGGTAACCAAAGCACACCCAAAATTGAGAATATGAGCGCTATGTGCAATAACAACAAAACATGCGAGAAGTCAAATCAAAGCACGGAACATCCGCGGGGGGTCAGCGCGGGGCTCACACATCTGCGATACTTTTCTGCTGCGGGAACCAACAACACACCGGCGACAACAACGGAAAATGCCGTAATAATTGTTGCAAAAAGCAATTAGACAAACTAATAAAGCCAAATCCCCTCGTAAGGGGTCTCTGGATTGGTGCGGGGTCGGAGAGGGGAGGGAGTGAGACAGCGAGCCCTCTAGGGTGCGGATGCGGGCGGGAGAGCGAGCGGGACACACGCATAGGCGCAATCCCAATGCCAAACCCCCAATGGCGATGCAAAAACGAGATGGCGATAGTGTGGTGAGCTGCGACGATGTGTTGATGGTGATGCATTCCAGTTGTCGTCGTTGTTGTTGTTTCATTCGCTTGATAGGACACGGTAATAGCAAAACGCAGTGGATGTATTAGTACCCACCACCTAATGGGTGCTTCGATACCTAAATTATCGATTAAATTTGCATCAATATTTTCCCGTTTACTCTCCCAAATAACCACTTAAATAGCACATAGATTACATATGTATATGTTAATTGCGTTGGATCAATTCGGGTCACATTGTATGTGCTTACCATGCTCATTAGGTTGATCCGTGTTTACAGGGTATGCGATCCTCCGAGAACGGGTGAATGGAATTCTCTCTTTCCTACTTCTGAGTTGTGCAACCACGAAAGGCAAAAGCAGAGGTGAATGGAGTGCAAATCAGATTCTAGTTTCGCCCCTAGGCAGGAAAATCCCTAAGTAAGATTCCTTTCAACAATTATATGCCCCTCACCATGCCATGAGCCAAAGTTCAACGTAATTGCGTTCAAAAGTGCGTGTACTTGAGATTTTTTATATTTTCCCCTGTGCCGGGAGTGTTACTCTATTGTTGTCGGCTTTTCGCCGTTGCAAATATGTTTTGAAAGCAAAGTCATGCTGGATCACAATGGCCAGTGAACTACATTCATATATGAATGTATGTACGTAGACCTTTCTAATGCTCAAAAATGAGTTTTCTGAAGTGGCTGTTATTTCTTCGTACGTATAGGCCAAATTGATATGCCTCAGTTGGTAATGAAGTGAGTGGAAAGATATTCGGAAAGAGTGTAGTTGTGGGGGGCCTAAAATCAAAGGGGGAAAGCCGCGTGAAATTAAAAGTATTTCAAAATGGTTCCTTGAATAGATGGCCACAGGTCTAGCTGCGCTTCAACAAGTACTTTCTACAGAGATATTTGGCCTCAGAGGAAAATTATCAGGCTAAAAAGGAAAAGTATCGGTTTTTGCCCTGGTCGGCCTTTTAAGTTGAAACCAAAGGATTAATCGAACGCAGGACTCGTATCATTCTGCCCAAACTCTAGATTATCAAATGCTTGTTGATCTGTAGAGAAATCTCTAGAACAGGTTATTAAAATAACCTGAAATCTGAGCTTCCGATTCCGCGATTGGATTACATAGGCATTTGATTCCGTACAGCTTATTATTATTTTTATTCAATGATTTTTTATTCTATGAATTGCCCTTCCAAGCCGCCGCCGCCCCCAATTACAAGTAATAATAATTTTAATTAAGTGCACCGAGACCAAGGCAGTTGACCAAAACAAAGGCAAGCAAACAAAGAGACAGCCCAGCCATGGAAATGAATCCCGAAATGAGTTGCAAACAAATTACGCCGCAGAAATGGGCTCCAGCGGTGACAAATTACAAGGAAGCAGCCGGCGACGATGAGAAATGAGGACAGGCGGGCGGAGGAGCGCAGCGCTGGACGCCAGACAGGGATGGCGACAGCCGAGTGGTGTGCGAGCGGGAAGGCGTCTTACATGCTCGTGCATGTAGCTTCCTAATGGATTTGGTTGAATTTGGTCAGTGGATAATGCCATCACGTACCGGTAACTAGGAAAGGAGAGGTGATGAATTTCGACCGACATTTGGCCCATGCTGGGAGCAGGGGTCATTGTTTTCAGTGCATTATGTTCAGAATGCCAGGCTGCGCTAAGTTCGCCAGCTTTTATTGCATAATTGCGTATTGTAAAGTGTAAATTGTAAATTGTAAATTGCGAAGAAAGAACAGCTGTCTTCCGAATTCCGCCTAAGACCTCTGCACCTTTGGCACGCGTTGTTCTGCCCACCTTTGGGCTCCATCCAACTGTTTCACTTCCGGAGCCGCTGAAACTGAAACGAGCCAATGCAGTTCGTACTTGACCTATTGGTCGCCCCCGCTGACTTGGCCGCATGCCGGGCTTTTCACATTTTCGCATTTCCACATTTCCAGTTTCGCCACTTCGGGTTGCTCGGGTTTACGCTCAGATTTACATCTGTTTGTATTTTCCTTCCAATTTGCGACCCTTGTCGATGGGCGGTTTGTTGTCCGTTGTCTGTGCCATTTGTGTTATGTTCATAAGCAGCGTTTTCTCAGGTTTTTGTTCAATTAGCAGTTGGCAAACGAAACTATTTCGTTAATGGTTTCCACATCGTAACGAAGGCATACTTCAACAATCACACGTAACCAAAGTATTAAAGTTATAATAAAACTATTATAAATAACACACAAATCGATAGAAATTTACTAGGCAAATAATGTGAGTTCTTATATTTTATAAATGTAAATCACTCCTTACTTGATATTCCCTTCAAGTTCAATCGGGTTCACCTTAATCTAATTGATAATATTATGTGGGATAGCTATATTTTCTAAGCAAGGAAATCAGCAAAATGTTGCAGAAGAATTATTGGGAGCCCGCACGGAGTTTCTACCCGGAAAGCGAGCAGGCGAAAATAAATATCAGACACATGAAATTCACACCGACGTACGAGCGGGAGGAGCCCCAAATGGGACTGATCCTGTCCTGGCACTATGGTCGCCAGTGGGTGGACGAGCGTGACACCCACAAGATGGCGACAGAGAAGAGGGTAAAGAAGAAGGCCAGCTTCATTCCGCCCAACTATACTAGTTGGCTTGAAAAACGGAGGCTTAAAAAGACTAGGCAACAGCTGCTCAGGTCTTGATGTTTTATTTTCGTTCATTCAGTTGTCCAGTTTTTGAATATGAAGTTTTACAAAAATTGTTCCTGGTCTTCACGTTCTGGCTTTCTTTATAAAATTTGTATCTAAATGAGTAAAAATAAAAAAAAATAACAATAGTATGTAATGTATCGCTCTTAATCATTATACAAGAACAATTCGGCATAATGATTAGGAAAGCTTTTTAGATAATAGGTATCTTTAACAGAAAACAGTCAAAAAAAATCATTCACTCTCTCAAGGTGCGACATCTGTTGGAGGAAAGCGAAAGCTCCTAATGGTTTTTGGTAATTTAGTAAAACAATATTTTTTCCGCTTTCTATAACTTTAACTCTGTTATGTCTATTTATACTCTTGTCATAGTTTTCGTAAAAGTAAATAATTGGTACCCAGCTACAAAACGGGCCATTTCTAAGTTATTATTATTATTTTTTTTTTTTTTCAGAGTTTGCTTTATTATCATAAAATATATAATATTTTTATAATATTTTGCTTAAATCTAGCTTAAATATAGTTTACAGAGATTAGATTTTAAGGCATCTTTACAACTGAAAAATGTAAATTATATTTAATATTACAATTTATTGATTCAACGTTTTAAAGCAAGGAAAAAGTGGTACAAAAAACCTTGAAAGTTATTATTAAAATGTACAACTGTTCGTTTCAGTATAACCAGCAGTACCCGACTATTTTTCACAACCAAGTAGCTCCTGACTCAGTAGCTCCATCACACACACAGCTTCAGTCCCAGACAGACTACGTCACAAATCACACAGCACCGACACGACAAGAAAACAATTCCACTCGAGGATGATTTCAAAGATCAAGATCTGGAGCCGTTCGCCGCTGATTCCGGCCAGAGATCACGGCTCAGCGATCCTTCCGCCGGCAGATCGCCCGGAACCCATTCCGGAGCTGTGCGAGGAAAGGCCGGTAATGGGCTGGCTGCTCGGCTGGGAGTACGGCCGGAAGTGGCTGGAGAGGCGCGAGGAGATCCAGCGGCACCGCAACATGGTCAGCAAGTTCGGCAAGATTCCGGCGGACTTCAGCTGGTGGCTCAACCAGCGCAGACCCCTCTTCGTGCGCCTCCAGCGATTCCGGAGCAAGCCAGGACCTCGTCCCCGGAAACAGATCACTGCCTTCGAGATGGCCCAGCGGAGGCGTGAGGCGCAGAACCGCAAGCTAATGGAGAGCCAGCGCAAAAACCAGTAAAACACTTAACATCCAACATGCCCATTGAGGGAAAACTCTGCCAAAATTGCTAAACAACAATTGTAACAATGAACGTAGTGCAACGAATTCGCCATGACGATGCGCCAATAAACGCGGTTAGAATGCTGAACATGGGTCATTTTCTATTGCCAAAATTGCTATTATATAATGAATTGGTTTTTGAACATATCATCAAACACAGCTGTATTCAAATGGATGGCATTTATCCTATATACATTACAAGATCACGTCGTTGTGCGATTCGATTACAGCAAAGAGTGACTTTGACCTCATGTTGGTTCTTTTGATGCGCAATCAACTGCGATACCGAACCCCATTCGTTTTTCCAATCGATTTTCGGTTATGTTAGTAGGCCTTTATTGAGCAATGTTTATTGTTATCCTGTTATCCTTGTGCTTGCAGGCCGAAGTCGCGACGTATGCTCTGAAAAACAAAAGCGCAGCATCCCAGAAACTTCGCCTCAGCCATTTGCTTTTGATTGACTTCCCCCGGGGAAATGTCATGCCCGTAGAACAATGGATCTTACTACACGGGTACTATGCATAGCAGTCGTCACCTCCGTCGTTAAAGTTTTCCGTAATAGTCATCAGGGAACGGGTAAGTGAACAATTGGCCTTGCCCTACTCAAGGCCCGTGGATATTTGTGGGCAGTCATATGCGTACATACCTTTATTTGCATTTCCGCCTCATTGCGCCTAATTGCGCGCAAATGTGGCTTTCAGATCGGCTTTATTGTGTGTTCTTGGTGGCTTTTTAGTCAAATCCTTTGTGCTTTGCTTTTGGCGCGAAAAAATGCTAAAAATGCGAAAATACACGTATTTCTAAGGGGCGTTTACGTTTGCCCACAGCGAATTGCGCATTTAAGTTCGCCTTTTTTCCTCATCTTACCGTCCATTATTTCGGTTTTGAGGTTGCTACACTTTGGGATCACTGAGGAGAGTCAAAGCTGACAATTTCCTACGCCTTAATACAGCCTAACCCTTTTATTTATTAATCAGTTATATTAAACGCGTTAGAAGTGCGATTGTCCCTAGTTACTTTAATACATCAATTTTCCTTAAATGCGCAATGTGTCAGCATATTTCTTCAAGACAACCCCAATAACTTTCTAGTAAAACGAATATAATTGCCTTATCCAATTATGCGGTTACTTATGGAGCCGCTCGCTCACTAATAACCATATATTTTCTTTGTTTATTATAACCCATTAATTCCGCGAGCTTCCCCTTCATTCCCGCATCGATTCGACATTCGCATCGTGTATTTTCAACAACCTTCTAGTTTCGAATAAATTTTGCCACGGAGAATCATTTTCCAGCAGCAAGAACGGGGAAAATGCTTCACACTGTGCTGCAGTTTTCTGTGCATAAATTAATGGAATAGAGTAATGTTCCTGATGATGGTTTCATACGGAGTGGAATGAAGAAGCTGAAAGAAAGGGCTGGGAATGTTGCGATACAACATTAAGTGGCATGGAATAGGAGAAAATGTATGGAAAATCGTGTGGAAAAGGCTAATTAGTGAGTGGTGTTTTCGAAACATACAGTTGAGATTAACCTGTAGGCAAGGCCAAATGAAAGGAAAATGAAATAAATGTATAGATAGTTTCATATGTACCCAATGCGAATACGGAGATATACCTAAAAATAGATCAAATGGTATCGAACATACGGAACCCAATAAAAAAGCGCATATCAATTGAATTGACTATCTCTCAGCCGAAATAGAAATAGAAATTCAATAAAGTTGTACTCTAATTTTCTAGGGAGCAAGCAAACGAAATAACAATTGCATTTGCGGTCGAATGGCCGCTAGGAAACCGCAAAAACTAATTACAAAGCCAAAACAGCCACGGATAAAAACAAAATGGCCGTCGGCCGAAGCGGAAATGAGCTTTCTCCACGTGTGAGTGTGTGTGTGTCTGTGTGTGTGTGACCACAGAACAGATGCTGATTATGGAGATAATTAATACGGCTAATTAAGCCGGCAAATGCAATTCAGAAATTGCACTGGCTAAAGGGAGCGGAAAGAGTTGGAAAACAAGCGAAATTTCAACGGCTCCTGCCACATAAAAGCCAATTAATTATTTTTATGGCTACTCCGGGCCGAGAGCCAACTCCACCAACGGAAGCCGCCAGTCGACGTCTTGGCCCTCCCGTTTTCCCCGGTGCCGGCATAATAAAAAATTATGGCCTGCGATTCGGCTCACTCGAAACGAAGCGAAAGCAACCGAAAAACTGAATACACAGTGCGCCACTGACCAGGCCAAGAACCCTGCCCTCCCCTCCCCTCCCCTCCCATCCCCTCGCATCGCAATGCACAGTAAGTCCTCGGAAAAAGGAAGGTCCTGCTCCCATGCAAGGGCCAAAAAGATGGCGCCGTGCTGCGTACAAAATTGATCAGTGGATTCCCCGCCGTTTGAACTATGACGCGATATGTCATCATATTTCCTCGTTGCAGTTGCACGAACGGAAGGGGAGTGGTCGGGCAGGGGCAGGGGGCGGGGAGCGGAGGGGCGCTTCTTGTTTGCCATGCATATTTCCCACTTTGTCAAACCTTTTGTGCACTGCGCAAGGACGCAACTAAATTGCATTGCAACAGTGAGAGAAAAGAGTGTATGCTTGCATTTAGCTGGGAAGCACTTACATACATTATTTATTTTTTAAGTTATTATACTTGTTTACTTGTATGTATTATGTTAGTATATATTATCTCTCTGTGCACACACCCCTTCGTCGCCCTTCCCTCGCCCTGTTCTATTGGCCATCTCGTATTTAACTGTTCAGCTGGACGGCATTTATTGCCTGGGCTACCGCAAAATCAATTTCGACCCCAACTTACTTGGCCTTTGCTTCAGACCTTCCGGAGGCGCCCCAAACCGCGATTGGGTCTCGTTCGAGGCCAGTCGCACAATCCCACAGCTGTGCTGATGCCGATTTCTCCGCTCATTTTATTGGCCAAGGCAGGAGCCCAAGTAATGGCCGCCGCCGCTCTGGCGCACCTCCTTGCCCCTCGCATTTCATGCCGTTCTGGCCGGTTTTGTTTTTGGCCCAGACTCCCCTTGAAAGTTCTGCTTTGGCTCTGCGTTTGTGGACTTGCCAGTGGCTTCCTTGACTGGGTCTTCGTTCAGATAACTTCTGTGGTGTATAGGTAAATAGTTCGGTTTGAACTTGTTTATACTCCCTCCCCCTATGTTTTTCCCTACCGGATGACAGCATTGCCTTCTGCTTTTCAAGAAAAGGAGCTATACCCTTGCAGTAGTTATATATTTCAACCGAATCAGAACCACTTAGGTCAAGCAACAACGAAAATATGAATTATTTTCCATTATTCCTATGACAATTACTGCCGTATTCCTGTGCTAGCTATATGACAGATGTCAGATACATTTTTAAATTTGGTTCACTTATTATTCATATGACGCCTGTATTATCTAGTCTTCCAATCCGATTCCAAATATGTATAAACATACTACCTGCAATATACAAAAGACTTCTGGAAGATATGCATGCGGGTAGCTTTAAAACAGAGCGACTAGTTTGCTTTAAAACTAATCAAGAATATAGATTCTTCATGTAACTTATGACTTAATTCAATACACCTCTGCAAGGATATAAATTAAGCTACCTGCCGATTTAAGAAACTCTTGATAATCGCAAATTTGTATTAAATAAAAGTTATTTGTTAACTGCAATACCATTTTCAACAGATAGTTTGATACAAAAACTGTGTGTTTAATTGTACATATATAATATTATAATATGTACATGACTTGGCGAACTAGAGTATAATGATGAAAAGCTTTTCCGCTTTTTAGGATGCATAGGTACCAATTTCTATAATATCTATGCGTGTTTTATTATGAATAAGTATTAAACTTAAGAGATTAACTTGCCTAAGCTAACGCAAATTCTATAATATCTATGCGTGTTTTATTATGAATAAGTATTAAACTTAAGAGATTAACTTGCCTAAGCTAACGCAACGCTTTCACCCTGAAAAAGTTAAAATACTTTGATATTCCTGAAGCGCCTCTATGTTCATGTGTTGTCCATTGGGACGTTACAAATTCTCCACTGCCCAATCCAGTTATCTGAAAACTCTACTACCAAAATCGGCTTGCCGGCAAATCAATTTTGATTTACTCCGAGCAGCAAAGAGCCAGACGAGCAGGAAAAGCGCTCGAGTGGAGATTCTCCTTTGGGGGCTGATGCCGGAGCTGGAAGACGAAGCGTTCCATCAGCCATCACCCATCACCCATCAGGCATCAGCCATCACCCGGCTGAGTGTTGATGATGGAAAGTGTCCCACTGGGCCGCTACAAAACAAAGTCCGAAAGGGGAGGGGGAATAACAAAAACATCGGGGAGAAAATAGAAAGAAGACCCAAATACAAAGGGCCACAGAGCATAGAGTGCCTCGGAATCGAGTGAGCCGCAACAACAATAAACGCTAATAATGCTTAATCAATGTTACACTTTACAACAATAAAATGGAGGGAAACAAAAAGCGAAGGGCCACGAAAACATCGAGTTCAACTTCATTTGGGAAATGATTTATGGTCTTTTCATTACCGAAAAACCTCTTCACACCTGTGGAAAATATGCTGAGGCCAAATTAAATGTAATTGAAATCATTTGGAATCGCCAGCAAGAGTCTGGCATGCCGTATTTTCTAAGCAGCTAAATCGATTTTCAATTTTTCCCGAGAGACAGGCGGGGAATCGGCAATTGAACAAATTGTTGAAAACAATTCCACAATGCGTGGAATTTGTTGCTTACAAATTTTGTTATTGCCTTTGCCGCTCTATTCATTTGCGTTGCGCATTTCAATAATCATTTATCTTATCGATCGCCTCGATTATAAACACCAGCGTGCCGAGATCATAAATTTTCGTCGTTGCCGAAATGAGCTTCATTATGGGCATGAGATTCCCTTCGTAGGTGCGTATATTGTATAAAGTACGATATTAAGATAGATTCTGCAGTGGCTTACGCCACGCAGCATTATATGTGGTGTAGTGAACCCTGAATCCGAATCTACACCACGTTTCTTTGGACCTGGTACTTAAATTGCTATCGGACATAAACTTTTCTTCCGAGCCTTTGATACACGGAGCAATACCAAGAAAACATAGATCTTAGGCGAGTTTGAAAGGTGGGAAGACAGGGAAATATTGCCTAGCGAATCTCCAGTCGCTAAATATATTGTGTAACTCTCTTAAGCAGACCCAGATTGCCGAACTCCATAGTAAAACAACCATCTGGTGGACATCATACCTAAGTAAATGGTCATGAGAAATGTGTATCTCAAAGTATATTGAAAAAAATATATATGACAAGAAATTGTAATAAGCACTTTTAAAAGTGAATACATTTGAAAAAGTGTATATTTAAGATAGAAAGCACATCGCAGGACCACAAGCTATCTATAGAAGGGCTACCCAAACTCCCGTAACTCCAATTATCAGAACCCAGTGAGTAAGAAATAGAACTGCCTGCGGTGTGGGATAAAACGAGTTGAACACAAAGCTTTTGCAGCGATAGCTGCAATGACTTCCGATCAATCAATTAATTCTGAGGAAACCCGACTTCTTTGTGTTCCCAACTTCTGTATCCATGCACTCGCTCTCCACATGGAACCCCTCTTGGTGGCAGCTGTGCTTCTCCAAGGACGCATCCTCATCTACGGCGCTTTCCATCGTCCTGCCGCACGTCAAGCCACAGGCCCACTTGAAGCCACCGGATTGTGTGGTGTTTTTGGGCGGATCCGGTGGTTTTCGCAGTTCGGTTCGATTCGCGAGAAGTGCGCCCAGCACGAGTTAAAATTTAATTTAGTGAAAATAATTTGCTTAGCCGTGCTGCAAAATTGCATAATTGTCAATGGCGGTGGAACGCCTCTCCACTCCACTCCGCTCTCCCCCCTCTAATGAGTGGTTTGCGGCGCCATTTTGAGGCACCATCACATCTGCATATTGGAAAATTATAGCTTTGAGCCCCGAGTGCGACGCCTGCCACAACGCGAATCTATAGCACCGAATGCCGAATGCCGAATGCCGAATCCCGCTCTGCTCCTGGCCTTTGTTTGCTCTAAAAGCCTGGCTGCGGCTGCGCAGAAGTCCAAAAGCGCGTGGTTCGGCGCATGGTGAGGCGCAATGGGGGGCGATCGTTCTCGACGACGCCGACGACGAGGTGACCTCCAGCCGAGTCATTGCGGCAAGGACCTGACTCGAAACTGGCAGGCAGCACATACAACTACTGGAGAGGAGGTCTCGGGTTGAAGGGCAGAAGCTGTGAATACTCTGATATTTGGTGCACTGGGCGATTTCAACGGGGAGGCAAAGATTTCAACTTCCTAGCAAAACGCCCGACTAATTCGGGCAGTGTAAGCTCAATTACAACGAACGAGTGACGTAAGAGATCGTAATATGATCACATTTCGTTCCTGATCAGAGTCGTTCTACACACATATGGGTATATTTCTATAATTATTTGTATTTAATTATTAAAAGTATATTTTACAGTACTAAAAGAAAGGACGCAGTTTTGGTTAAATCCCATAACGGTTCGTCAAATATTTATAAATATTAACAAGCATCCCCCTTTGCCCCTGATAATGAGCTGAAAAACACTATTTTTAAAAGGTTCTTAGGCGAAAGAACAGAGCGAAACACTTTTGCCACAGCATCTGTGGCCACTGAAGAGCATCGCATCCTGACCGTAGAAGGTGGCAATGGAAAATGTATTCGAAATTGCAAATTTTAAAGCCCATGCCAAGTTTTATTTTAATAAATAACATAAATAATAATAATAAAATAAGTTTAATTGCAAAAACATTAACTGGTTCTTAAAAAAACCTTTCAGATCCTTAAATGTCGAAACTTACAAATAATACATGAAGGACATCCAGCAAGGAACGTTTTTAAGGCTCTTAATTTTGTTTAATTTAATTTTTTCTTTCAACAGAAAAACTCAGCGCCGCATGCGCCGCTGCAATTATTTCGTTGCCATAAACCCAATACGGCGATGCTCCTATCTTCAATTTCTACCGCAAATGCCGCACAGTAGCAGAAAAGCAATTCGGCCATTCAATTTATATTTTAGTACAGGCTTTAACGTGCCCCACGAGGCAGTGGCAGCGATTTAAGCGGCTTTACTGCTTATAGTTTGTGCTAATTAAGTTAGTTCAGTGTTTTCCATGCCTTTCTCCGAGCTTTGGCTATAATATTTAATGATATTGTTCATCACAGGAGTATTTATTTACGTACGTCAACGGATACTAATCTTAAAATATGTACGCCTTTCTCCAAGCGCTAGCTATAATATTTATATGTATGTTTTGGATCATTACAAAAATCATAATATTTATTATTATTTATTAATATTTATTTTTTATTTTAATAATTTGCCTACGCTAACGGATATTAATCCTAAATCTATTTGAGACAATCAAAATATACACAATGAGTTTCAAAGGGAAACCTGTTTCATGTGATCCGGTGGAACTCTTTGGTAGAAGTGTTCCGGAATACTTCTATTGGAACACATGTAGAAGCGTTCCACGAAGCGGTTACAGACTTACACTGCTAACCACCTTAGTGCACTTTTACCAAAGACATGGAATAGA
Source organism: Drosophila erecta (assembly GCF_003286155.1). Classification (NCBI taxonomy): domain Eukaryota; kingdom Metazoa; phylum Arthropoda; class Insecta; order Diptera; family Drosophilidae; genus Drosophila; species Drosophila erecta. The sequence goes on from NW_020825194.1 coordinate 27,612,809, forward strand.
TTATATTGGACTTTCCAATTTCGCTATGCGGAATACCTTTTTCAGGGCACATCTAGATTAATTCCGGGAAATGCAACTTGCAAGAGAACTGCTTCGGAGTTTCACGTAAGACAAGAAAAGTCACCATAGTGATGGAATATATTTCTTAAATGCTACTAACTCCGCCCTTAAAAAGTTCGCTTCGTTGTAATCTTGTTTGCAATAAGTAAAAGTAAAACTGTGCGATTTCTTCTACGTGTAGTGGAAACACAGTAGAATTAAAAGGTTGCCATTGAAATTGAATTTGAGTCGATTCCATTCGGTAAATTCAGCATGATTTCAGTTAAAAAATTGTATTTGCGAGCTTTCCCTCTATTATTTGAATTACAATTTTGCGGACAAAAGCTTTAATGAAAGTAATCGAAAGCACACATCTGTCGCATAAAACATAAGTAAACATTCATTTCGTTATTTTCCTAGCGCCCTCTGGTAACTCTAAAAATACAGGCACGCCTATCGATACCGCGACTGGCCCCACGTATCGAAACATCGATTGGCCACAGCTGCTTGTGAATGAAAAAAGCGTAAAATCTAATCGTAAAACAAATTCGCGAAAAAGCATTGCCGCCCGCCTGGCAGATTCACAGGCCCGAGGACCGATACACAAGCGGAGGAGCGAAGAGGCCAGGAGGCCCAAGCATAGCCAGCCAGGACAAAAACGAGTCGTTCGTCCTTTCCACCGGCACACAATGGAGCTACTATAGTGTGTGTGTGCGAGAGTGCGGGCGTGTGTGTGTGTGGTTGTAGTAGTGGGCGAGTGCGTGTAGTAGTAGTACGACGAGTGTTGTGGCGACGGGGAAAACAAAAAGAAATCTAGTTTTTGCTCGAGACTTCGGCTGGAAACCCGGCAGCGATGAGTGCGTAGATGTAAGGTGCGATCGCTGATGAGCCATCACCACTTCCCGGCGCTGGAGGCAGTGCATCCAACCGGAGAAGTTGAGGGACACTAGGCTAGCGGGACAGAAATACGGCCACATACCGATTCCGATCCCGTAATGCTGCTGGCCGCAGCCGGTCTGCCGGCCTACGACGCCGGAAAGCTGGCCAGCAATGCCGGATCCGGCTCCAGCAACGTGGGCTCCGGCGGAGTGGGAACGCCCACGGCAGCCGCATCGCGTCCCAGTGCCGCTAGTGCCCTGATGAAGACCCTGTCTGTGCGCTTGCATCGAGGAACCGAGTTCATTAAGGACACCGTTCAGAAGGCCCTGGTCATGTCTGCTCCTACGCCTGTGGCCCCAGCTACAGCTCCTGCGCCCAAGATTGTGGACCACAGCCTAAAGCGGAAGCTTAGCGGCGCTGGCGGTCTGATGGGCTGCAGCAGCATTGGCAGCACGACCTCATTTATCCCTGGCAGCTCGAGAAGCCACCACCATGCCCTGACCAGTCAGGTGTCTTCGTCACAGGTGCTTCCTTTGCCCAGTCAAGTGCCCACAGCCGCCTTTCTGCGCACATACACGGTAGCTCCCACGGCACTTCATCGATCCGCCGCCGCTCGCAAACGGAATCCCAGCACCGACAGTCTTCTTATGGACCTGTGTCTCTTTAAGCCCATTCGGCCCATGCCCATAACGCCAATTAAAATGTGAGTACTCTTCGATATTCGAATCCAAGAAGTTCCGTAGTATAAAATGTGCATTTTGCCACACCAAAGTTATACAAATAAATCTGAGGCGGGCAAGTCATCGGACTCACCAATAAGTAAACCAATTTCTCTACATATTCACCCCATTGACTTGATGGTTTTGGATTTTTGAGTTTTTGCAGACCTCTGGATTGTCCTAGTTAAGATTTGCTTGTTTACGATCTTGATTTATTTCGCATATCCAACAACATGGTTCATCTCTTGAGTGGTTTTTAGTCTGGACTGCTTAAGATTTGAGATTTAATCTTCTTTGTCAAAAAACTTGGCACTATCACTCTGTACGATCCTGATGCGTCCGTACTTTTTTAATTATATTTAAGTTTTAAACTAACATTTGCATACCGAGGCCAAGCCAAATCATTATACCTAAATGGTTATTCCGCCACATGTAATATATAAAAAAGATTATCAGAAATGACCGAAAATTACCGAGATTAAAACAAAACATTTTACTTACGTGTTGTATCGTTGATAGCCACAAATTCCGCGGCTTTGAAATGAAGAAACCAAAATTTGTACCAACTGCAAGTCCAGACAGCGAAGAAGATGAGGCAGACGAAGAAGATGAGGAGGTCCGCAAGCCAAAGCTCAGGTAAGTGTCCGGTCATTTGAATGTTAAAATGTACATATGTCTAATGAATGTTTTCTTCGCATAGCAACTTGACATTGCCAACAATGGAGGGCTCGGCCTTCGTTCCGATGCCCTATATAGAAACCACCAACACCGCTATTAACGCAACCACCACCACCACCAGGAGCAGATCCCGCTCCCTCAACACACACACCTCAGGCTCTGCAGAGGCCATTACAAAGCCAAAGCGTCGTCGTCGCGCTCCCATGCTCACGGCCAAAAGACGACGCAAGGCGCTGGATACGGAATTAACCACTTCAGCAGACGGAGGAACTGAAGACAAAGCTCCTGCCAAGCGCATAGTGCCGGCAGCACGTGGAGGATCCAAGCGCAGTCGTGGAGAATCGATAACGGCTTTTACGCCAGCGGATCCAATCAAATCGCCAGTAGCGATAAATACTCCGACCAAGCGCAAAGCATCTTCTAGAAGTGAAGCTACAAAACGTAGTCGAGTAGTTTCTGTGCAGAACGCCTCTGTTCTCACAGCGACATCCGCCACCTTAGCAGATTCAATCCGTAAAACCGCAACCAAGCGTAAGGCAGCTAATGAAAAGGCCGTCAAGCGCAGTCGAGGTTCCGCAGCATTGTCTGCGCGTCCTTCCCCGCCAATGACACGTCAGAGGGCTCGTCAGCAGATCTCCGCCAGCAAATAAGGTCCAAAAAACTTGGATGCTCGCTCATTGGAACGTGGGCCACTATGGCAAAGCTAGAAAAACAAAACAACACTGGGAAAGAGTCGCGTAAGAGATTCGCTAAGTTCTAAGTCTTTCGGTTCTAGTTACTGTTTATGTGTACGTATTACATATTTCATTTGAAGTAGGTGGAAATGTAAGATAAGCCATTAATAATGTAAAGTACATGTAGTTCAACTCGTTTTGTATTATTCGTGAGAAAGCATGAGTACTTGAGTTTCAACAAGCAACTTTAATTTGTTTGGGTACAGGTTTTACAGAATTCTGGCTTGGTCTTCAAGACTGATATAACAAAAAGCATCTTCTACGAATAAATATGATACAAAATGATATAAGAAAAACCAATTTTAGAAACCTATGTCTAACCCTCATCAAGCAAAAAGTATTAAATGTATAAAGAAACTAGTTAATTTAAGTCATTCCTGATAATAATGTTTCAACCAAAACTGTTTGTCAACATATTGATATGTTAGTTTTGACCCTTTTTTCCAATGAATGTACAAACAACTTTTTCGGTTCGTTTAATTTATGTGCTTGCCTTTGAGGCAGGTTAGTAAGAATGTATGGAAAGAACAAGATGATAAAAAACGCCACAACTACAATTAATTTTCCTACTTTAGTTAAGTTTGTTACAATTTATGGCTCAGAGACAAAGTAATCAATTCACACATACATGTATAAATACATACATGTAATTCTAACTTTATCTAAACATACGATCTATCTGTAAGAACAGCAATGACATAAAAATATTGAAAACTATATATAAAAAACATGCCGGTCGAATCAACTGTGTGTTGTGATATGAACTAATTTATAAATCAAAGCAAAAGACAAGCAAGACCCCTTTAAATTGAATTGCTTGACTCAGACAACACCGAAAAACTCAACCCCAATTTAAACCCTTTATATTATTAAGAAGTAGAGTTGGAAATTTAAATTTGCAGAACTCCAAAATGTTTAAAAATTCGCCCTTAAGTAAGGAGTATTTCAAGCGATTCCAAACGAAAGCAAAATTACTTAAACACACAGCGAGTTGTATGCGTCAATAAAATAACTACAAATTAATGCAATTGGTAATTTATTGTTTAAAAGATTTTATGGAACTGAACGTGTTACATCGGCTAACAGATACACCTGTCCTCCTCCTGGTTCATCAAAATTTATATGCCTACTCTCGATTTGCTCTTACTGAAATACTATCGCAATGGAATCGCAAGCCTAGTTATACTCGCTTGATTCATAATTTCTTATTTTATTGCAATGACAACGAATGAACTTTATTTATTCCATCGTTTCCATTTTGGTGGGCATAACGTTCCATAGGTCTTGTAATTTGTAGCCATCCCTAATTGGCTCCATGGCAAAGCCCAGTTCCTTGCAGTAAAGCGGATCTCTTTCACCCTGACTGGGGACCTTTCCCAAACAGCCCTCGGCGAGGTAGCTGTTGAGCTTGGTGTTGATCTCCCGCTCCTGCCGCTCGTCCAGCTCCTCAAAGTTATCCACCTCGAACTGGGGGGCTTGTGCAGCTTCCTCGGCGGCCGCTTCCAACCGCCGCCGGGCGTCTTGGGCATTGTAATTGATGCCAAAGTTGGCCTGCTCGCCATAAGTTGCGTGCAGCGAGCAGAGCTCCATGAACAACTCGTTTAGACGCTCGGCAGGATCGACGCGGAATCCGAGCACATATCCTCCTCCCGTTTCCGCTGTTTGGATTACCAGCGCAGGTCCGTACTTGGACTCCCGAACGCGAAGCTGTCGTGAGAAGTTGCATGTAAGTTAATAAGGAATTTTCAAAACTAGTATCGTTTCGCAGTCTAGATACATTACACTTTCAATTTGTAAATATGGCAAACTGATGTTGAAGGTCTCGTTGGCATCTGCAAACCACACCAGTCGAATATTGGTTACCACGAAGCTGCCCAGGTTTCCCTGATCGCTGGACAAATTCCACACACCCTGCACATGGCTAAAAACCTGTTCATCTGGTAGAATAACCAACTGACCCGCTTGAACGATGGCGCCGCGCAGTTTCAGGTCGCGGTAGAGATAAGTACGTTGATATAGGCTGAGAAAACATCAATTTAAACACATTTTTGTATTACACTGATCCCTATTTATCTCACTGATAGACATCAAACACGCTGGCGAAGATCGGCTGATCGCGACGCGACGTTTCCCCGGATACGTCGGTGAAAAGGAATTCAAAGCGGGTCTCATTGCTTATTGCCAGGATATAGAGCGCCTGACTGGCTATCCTTGCTTTGGAGTGCATATGAACTATCCGAGTGTTGGTGTTGCCAATCCGAGCATATCCAATGGCTTCTTAGGGAAATTCAATGTCAAGTTCATTGCAGGGTAACCAGAACTACTAGCACTTACATAGATTGTATTTCTTGTGGACCAGCGAGTGCCATATAATCCGCAAATTGGTTACTATCAGACGACCCGTGTCCCCCGGATTTCCTTTGCTGTCTTCGATGTGGTAAATGTAATCGAGTGCCCGTTCGCCGCTCCGCAGATTTTTGTGTCTGAAACGAATGTATCAATTGATGCTCCAAAAAACACTTGAATATCCGTTTACTTACAGTTGGGGTACATCAAATTTGACCTCCTTGTCCTCCCAGAGCAACTGCAGCTGGGGCTGTCGGTTTCCTTCGATCGGAGCTAGCGACTTCAACATTTTTCTAGACAGCTAACGGCTTTGCTTGGGTATTAATCCAAACGGTTGCTAGGTGACCTTTAGTCCAAAACTCAACCGCCAATCGAAAATCGAAGAACTCATCGAAGAGTAAGTAAATCGAATTAGCCAAGACAACATTGAGTCCAAAAAGCATTGATCATACTTTAACTAATTTTTAATGATTCAGATAACCGCTAACTTGGTCTTGAGAAAGTAAGTTTCAGAAGAACCTCTTTAACTTAATATAAAAGCAAATCATTAGGAAAAACATCAAAAAGTAGAAAAAGGCCAACTATATCTTAACTTGCCGTTTGCTTCCTGTTTTCAATAAAAGACCAATCTTTTCATTTTTTAAATAAGTATGTAATATATTTCACTAACGTATAGAATTTAGGAGTATAACTAATGCTTCGCGTATTAAAGTACAAAAACGTTCAAATGATTCGTTTACGCTTAGACTATAAGTCAGATTTTCCACCTTCGTCAGAGAAGGACAAAGAGTTATAGCTTATAAATAGTTAGCAACGCTAACTGCTGGAAATGTTTTTCATATTTTTCATAGTGTCAATATTGCAAATCGTAGGTGAGAGCATGAAAGCAAAAGGCACCTTTACACTTTATACTTTATACAAAACTGAACAAAAATAGATTGTATTTACACTTTATGAATTGGGTCACCGACTCACATTATGATCTGCGGTTCTGGAACACTGGCCGCAATGCTTTTATGGGGCAAGACTTGACCTCCATTAATGTAAAGCTCATCTTTCACGATTACATCCTCGCCTAGCACGGTGATGCCTTCGATGCGAACCCAACGGCCAACAGTAGAACGCCAACCGACGATGCAGGAGTCCAGCCACGAGTGTGAGTGAACGATGGCGCCTTTGAGGATGGTCGAGCGCTTAATGCAAACGCCATCCTCGATAACCACGTCCGGTCCAATGGTTACATTTGGCCCTATGCGACAACCCTCGCCAATCTTGGCCGTGGGATCCACCAACACGTTCCCCACCACGCCAGGGCCAGTGTACAGCTTGGGGGATTGCTTCTGGCGTAGCGAGCTTAGATAGAGACACATGCCTGAAATGAAATAGAATAGAATGCCGCAATAAGTAAGGCGATAAAGTTCTCAATCCCATTCAATGGCTTTCACTTTCAACACTCCAGTGAAATGAAATAAACATTTAAGAGGCAGACTAGTGCTGAGATAGTTCACATATTTGGTTTCAGTTACTTAGATCTTATGGAATTACAAGCGTACAAAGAGAAATAAGATTGCATCCCCAATATTAATTCGCGCAAAATGTTTTATCGTCACAGTACATGTATTCACCGAACCCATTAAACAATTCACCCTTATGCTCGGTTTCTCCTAGCGCCCACTATCAGCCTAATGAGCCTCACTTCATTTAAACAGAAATCGCTCTATCAAACATTTAGCTATAGTTTCAGGAAACTCAAAAATAGATAAAGCCCAAAGCCGGGTAGGTAAAAAGTCACAGCACAATTAACAACGACATCCGCGTTTGCTTTCAAAGCGATAAGACCAATTAGGCAATCTAGATTGAGCGAGCGAGGTATTCAGTCAGGCGTACCGGTTAGAAAGTCTTTTGGTTGTCCGATGTCCATCCAGAATCCAGTTAAATCCATTGCATACAACTCCTGTTGCTGCGCCATTGCAGGAAATACCTCCTTCTCTATTGATGTGGGCTTAACTTCGATCCGGTCAAGCACGGAAGGATTAAAGATGTAAATGCCAGCATTTATCTTATTGCTAACAAACTCTTGTGGCTTTTCAATAAAGTTGTTGATGCAGCCGTTCTCATCGTACAGCACAACTCCGTATTTTGATGGTTCTTCGACCTTAGTGACAACAATTGTGCCTTCTTTGCCGTGATTACGATGGAATTGCACTAGTTGCTTGAAAGGAAAATCGCAGATAACGTCAGAATTGAGTACGAAAAATGGCTCTGAACTGGCTGCTAAAATAGTTTTCGCTAGGGCTAGAGGTCCAGCTGTTCCCAGGGGTTCCGTCTCGTGGGAGAAGATCAATTCCACGCCCAGTTTTTTGGCTTCGACTTTTAGCTCCTTTTCCATTTGTTCGGCCCGATAGCTGACGGCTAAAATAACCTGCAAGGAAAAAGTATCCATCAATTTGGGCACATACAATCCATGATTTCAAAAAAAAAATAATAAGTAGACAAATTGAGTTGCTTTTAAGCGTATTATGTAACCGTCTTCCATAATTATGCCAAACGAAAACCATATGGTACAAGATTAACAGTTTTCACACATCCATACTAGTTTTAAATAACCTTTGTACAAATATGTAGTATGATTTGCCATATTTCCATTCAACTAAACAATGCGGCAGTTTTGGATTAATTTTTAAGCAGCGTTAGTCTAGAAACTGGGTATACCTGACAACATCCTGCATCGACGAGTGCCTCCAGTTGGTGGAGAAGAATCGGCTTATTGGCGAACTCCACCAGGGGCTTAGGCGTGCTAAGGGTCAGGGGTCGCAGCCGGGTCCCATAACCCCCGACCAGAATCAACGCCCTCGTCCCGTTTCCCACAGCTGGATTTCCACACATCTCTTCTCCACTTCCGTACCGTTCTCCGGTTTTTATCGTCCGTAAGCGAGCGACACGTCAGACCTCAAAGTTCTCGAGACTTTCTCTGCGCAACGAGATTCCGTTTCGGCGGACCAACAACTGCAATCGATGAAGGCGAGTGAGTAACTCAGTTTGTTTTGTTTAGTTTTAGTTTACTCACCTTGTTGCGCTATCTATGTACTTGTTGTTTTTTTTTTTTTTTTTTGTGATAAGAACCTCTGTGACTCTGGTTGGATGCACTTCCCTGTCCTGATTTTCACTTTCCTGTCTTGATTTTGAAAGCTGAAGATGGTCGTTTATGAGGCTTAGGATAACTGAACTAAAAAATGAACATTAAGTTTGTTCTTTTATTTTATTATTATTTGTTTTACAAGTAAACTAACCGCCCAGAAAAGTAAATAAAAACCGAGCTGGCAAAGTAGGGATGACACTATCGAAAGATGGCAATGACTACATTCGGTTCAGTGGGAGTCTGGGTCTGATAGCCGGAATCCACCGAACAATTTTCGCTTACTTAATTAAATTACTCCGTAATAACAGCATAATTGGTTATACATTAAAGTAAGTAATGTGTGTGAATAACACAATAGTATTATAGACAGTAAAACGATTTGTAATAAAAAAATGGCTTGTACGGTTTCAACGGCAATACCGTTTTGGGTATTCCCTGAATTATTAAAAATTTCACAAAGAATTTAAAAATTCCTAGAATTTACAGATGAAATTCAGCATGTTTTAATTTACCGAACTATTCCGTAATACGGTTTTAACTCAAAATTAATGAATGTAACTATTTAGCAAGATAATACGATAATAATTATTTTATATTATGCCGAAGATATCGGAAAACCCGTAATACATCGTTCACAATCAAATAAAGTCGATAAGCTCACTCAACTATCGTTTCACACGATAAGCATTCCCCATCGGTATCAATGCTCGAAGTCGATAGTCGATTCGATAACGCGTTAGGAGTTAACGTTGCAAGCCGCGGTCACACTGGTGCGCATTGTTTTCCGTCGCGTGTGAAAACTGCCGAGTGTATAGAAACTGCAAATTAAGAGAAAACTTCTGCAATTCTGAAATTGTTGAAAGGTAAGTGAGCCTGCTGTGAACGCCTTCGAGACTAAAAAGGCGAGACTGCAAAGGCGAGCCTAGATCGATTCGAAGAAGTAATTTCACCAGGGTTTTTGGGGGCTCCGAGCTCAGACGAGATACACATACGCACACATACACACGCTTACGTTTCAAATAAGCACCAGCGAGACGGAAAACAAAATGTCGACCGTTTGCATTTTCCTGTATTACTTTTTCCGCCGATCTGCCTATCAAACTCTTGAAAAATCGTGGCTCAATTGTGTTTTACCCATTAGAATCTTCCAATTCAGTGACAGCTGGGTCTGAGTGCCCTTTTTTCTGAGGGCAATCTCGCAATATTGATTTTTACAATGGCTGCCAAGGAGTGTCGTTTATTTTCCCGGAAAATACGCACAGAAAAGCTTATAACTGCAGAGTGCATAGGTGATTACAATTCCACTTCAATGGTTTTCCAAACAGTTGATAAATATTACCTGAGAATGATCTCCTAAATCAATTATAGCCTTTTATGTAGGGTATCCATCGATGAGTACGTGTGTGTCTTTTTATTCTATTCGAATTGGTATTTTCTTTTAATGGGTAAGGGGAGGGTGGGAGGAGAGCACATCTTGTTAAGTTTTACTTTCTCTTTTATTTATGCTGCAAACTTCAACGGGAGGTGCTCAATCTACATGCTAGCGTGTGTTTGTGAGTGAACTGCAAAGCAATCACGTTTCTTATTCTCAGCATTTTTATTTTCTGATGAATTGTTGGCCTCTTGTCAGCGCTTTATGTTCATTCCTCCCCTCTGCCAGCATTTGTTTCAATTTTAAATATTTAATTCTATACTGTATGAATGTATGTATGCATGTGCACATTTCAATGACGCGAAGGTTTCAGCAAGAAACGCCACATATCATTAACATCATGTCATGGAAGCAAATTTCTAGATATGTAGCCTTTATTTTTTCGCTTTGCTGCTGTGACTTCATAGGTCAATTTTACAGAAAAGAAATAAACAGCTGTTTGCCAAATGGGCACCACTGTCATGCGAGCTAGAGTTGCCATGTCATTAAATGTCATGAAACAGCCCTCAGTACGTAAAAAAAAAAACTAAGACGGCTGAGCTCAACGGCAATTTCTCAATTTTAGGTAATATTACATTAGTTTTGGCTATGCTACATTTCAAAATTATGTATACTAACTTCAACTTAAACAAACAACGCCTCTTTAAAGACGCCTATTAAAAGAATTAAAAATAGTACCAGAAATGATCTGATCTAAAGAATTCTAAAGAGCAGAAGGAAAAGGTAGAAGAAGCACTCTACCCGCTATGATGTAGCCAAATTTCTTGTTATTCACTGAGCACACTGCCACGCATAAACGTTTGGGCTCGTTTTCATTATCAATTGCAATGAAGCGGCTGATAGGCCAACCTTGAAGGTTGATTAAACTGCGAAGGGAAATATTTTGACCCCCTAGACGGGCTATAATTTGATTTCTGCAGCCGATGCCCCCTTGCAGCCCCCGCCCCAGGAGCCACCCCTGGAGCCGCCCCTACACTTGAGGCGTATAAATCCTGTCTGTCGTTTGATGACTGTGTGCAAGAACGAGGCAGTTTTTGTATCTGGCTGCGTGCTTCATTTCGTCGAGCTCCGTTTCGTTTTGCCTGCTCTTTGCTCTCCGCTTTGCCCACCAACAAAAATACAAATAAATAAATGAAAAGAAGAGCCAAAACACAACTCTGAACTCGCTCTGCGCTTTGTTTGCCTGGCTCTTCTTCCCCTTTCCCTTCCCCCGTTTTCGTCATTCGCCGTGTGTATGTGCGATGGATGAGCGAGTGTGCTGTGTGTGTGGGTTCGCTGTTGTCCGCATGTGTGTGCGCCTTTGTACATTGAACTCAAAAATTCGAACTCGAGGAGAAAAGAACGAGTGAGAGCGAGTGGAAAACAAGTCGGGGACCCGGCCCACTCCCTCCCTCTTGTGCCCTAGTCCACACACCTCATTAACACCCTGAAAGGGAGTCCGAAATCTCGCATCCGTCGTCTCCATCCCATCCAAGAACCCTTCAATCAGGTTGGTTTCGTCTGCTGACCAAGGTGTCGTCACAAAGGACGAACAAATGATTTCGATCAAGGATATGCACCCAATATCATTTTATCGATAAAGGAATGGTTTAGTTCTTCAGAATGAAATTTTAAAGAGGATGACCAAACAGTTTATTAATAATGTTAATTGGCATATTGTGTTGTCTCAAATAGGATTTATTATTGCTATTAAATGGCACTCAATTCAGTGACGATTTAAGGATTCTACAGTTATTGGATAACCCAGATTTTAGTCTCAAAGTATTATATGGATTTTGTGTCAGATAATTTGTGTGTCTGATATTTAGCGAACGGCAACCCTAAGGGATCGCTGCATAGCATAGATTTTGATGCGTTATTAGTATTTAGTAGTCTTGCTTGACTCTTTTTTTTTTTGTTCTTTTTTCCCGCTTTATTTCCTGATCATTACGATTCTGCCCCGATCTTGTACAGATCGTACTTGTACTGTGATGACAAGATGAAGTTCCGCGCACTGATGCAAGATCCGCTGTACATGAAAGAGTTCCAGGCTATTGTGGCCACTCTGACCAAGCTGGCGAAAGATTGCGTGATGATTCTGGGCTCTCGGCAGATGCATTTCATCGTAAACGAGGATCAGAGCTCCTCTGCATCGCCCTTGGTTTGGGCGGGAATAGCAGCCGAGGAGTATTTTCCGGAGTATCGCATGGAGGCTGCTCACCCGGAACAGGAGTACATAGTTCTGGGCGTGTCTTCGGCGAACCTCGGAAGAGCTTTATCTGTGCTTCGCGGTGGAGGCGTTAACAGCTGCAAATTAAAGCTGCAAAGGATTCAATTTCCGTGCATTTCGGTAATTGCCTCGGTGCTTACGTCGTCTTCAACAGAAGCTCGTGAAGTGGTGCACGATGTTCCAGTGACCATAATCCCGTGCAGCGATTGGTCTGCCTACGTTGTACCAAGAGTTCCACCCTCGCAGTTGGCTTTAGGCCTACCAAGCCTAAGATTGCTCAAAAGTCTCATTGACAAGCTAAAGAATATATCACCCAGCCTTGAGTTCCAGGCCAACTTGGACGGAGAGCTCAATGTCATAGCCACCTCTGAAATGTCCACTGTGACTAGCCGATTTCAGAAATTACTAATTCGAACTGTGGCTGGATCCCAGCGGGAAGCGTCCTGCTCTGTGGATTCAAGAAAAGCCTCGGCCTTCTTCGGAGCACTGCAACTCCCTAATGAGGAACTCAGTATTGGGATTGACCGTGAGCACTCCATTCATTTGCAAATCGACGTTCGACAGGATGTTGTTCTGCACTCTATTCTGCCAGCTGTTTGTATGTAGATTAAGTGCTGGTTTGGTTAGCTAACTTGTAATAAATGCGATTGATGTATCGCCGTGTAATAAAAGTTCATCAATACAAAATTCTTTCCCAGAAGAAATCGTCGATGCTAATTGAAATTATCTTTTTTCCGCTCTTATGTTCATGTGTTTATATGGCGTTATCGCTTAACTAAATATCTGCTTTACAACTAATGCAGCATTTTCCTTTTTGGTAAACCTAGCATGATTTCACGCGTTCTACGATATTGTGCGGGTCATATGTACATGTATGTACATACATATATGTTTGTGTTTGTATCTTTTTATTGTTAGGAGACGGCATTCAAAATGTACAAGGACATTCTACCTTACCTTTATTATTATTAGGCATATTATTATATGCCTAAACTTTTAAAATTGGATCTTTTTTTTTTTTAATAATGGAGAATATTACCGGCGCTAAATACATACATTTAATTTAAAATTTAAATCGTTGGGATAGAACCATTTCGGCAATTAATGCATTGCTTGAATGTGGAATTATCTGTGCTACCCTGTGTTGTAAAAATAAAAGTAGTAATAGAAGCAATGCTTGCCTAAACGATATCGGGTCTTATCGGTGAACGAAAGTTAGGGCGGCTCTTTTTATCGTTGCTCTCCGCTGCCTGTTCAAAATTCGTCAGCAGCCGTGGCCTCATTTCGCGTTCTCTCCGATGCTTTCTGTTTCACTCGCTCAGCTGCATTGTCACTGCACTTGCATGGGTGTGTGTGTGTGTGTGTGTGGCGGAGAGAGCGTGTGTCCATGCATATTTATTATTTGGCATTACTGGTTTTTAATTTTGTTATTTCGAAAACATGCACATGCTAACAACTGCACTGGACTTGTACTTACGACTCCCTATGGTACATTTGTACATAAGAAAAAAATATGTATATATTTACGTACGTTCCATATAAATACATTTGTAATTACTTAGATTTATGTTGGGATTTTCGGCAAATGTAAACATAATCAATCTGGCTATCCATAAAACTATCATTGCTTCATAGTAGTTTTAGTATAGCTATACTAGTAGCTTGGAACATATCTTGGGAAAGGTGTTGGGGATAAGGAACAGTGGAAAATTTTCGATTTTTCACTTTTACCATAAAGAAATTCGATTGATAGTTTTATTTTTCATGTGTATTTTAAATTTAAAATATGCAATAGCATTACATATTAACGCACAAAAAATCGGTCTTTATGGTCTTCTGTGTTCGCTTTTGGGGTTTTCCTCTTTGCTTCGTTTTTCGTACACACATAACGTATGTATGTGTACATAGGCATATACATATACATAGATTTGGTTCAAGGAGGTCAGCTGAGTGCTTTGGGTAAAGCGAGCGACCCTATTAGACTTGTAATTGTAAATACCTCATGCGTTTTCTCCCCTCGTCGTTCTCAAGCGCACGATCAGCTGATCGCAAGGGGTGATGAAAGCCGAGACAGGTATACGCGCAATAGTAGGAAGAAGAATAAATGGGACACTGCGAAGAGAGAAGTATCTCAAATAGATAAGCAATGAGTACCACTCAATTTAATATGGCCACCCGGCCATTTTGAGTAGAAGCAAATAATTAATTTAAATTTACTTGTATATTCTTATGTTTAATTAGGATAGCGCAATGACACACATGCAAGGCGTTGGGCTAAAACAAATCCTGTAAGAGAGAGGGAGAGCGGTTTGTTGACCTCATTCTTGAGGGTTGAGTGACCTGTTTTCGAGGAGTTTGAGTGATTTGTTTCCAGTGTCCAGGTGGCTGTTTATCACAAATGCATTGTGGCTTTTGTGTGTTTCACAAAAACCATAGCAATATCAATATTGGTTTGAGAGCAGTTGTGCTCTTACACTTAAGCAGCCTGTTCACTCTCTTTCACTCATTCGCTCTCAGTCGCCATTTTTCGCCGAGCGATGACTTTCGGCCGTTGCTGGTACTGTTCCATTCGTGTGTTGAATTTGAGTGCGTGCACAGCTGAAAGCTAAAATGCAAACGGCTGTATTTTCTATATACTCGGGGCCACTGGTACATACAAACTGAAAAGGTGCTGCTGTTTATATAATTCCGTTGGACCGAAATTGAAAGAAATCGGATTTCTCGGTGGACGGGGAATGCAAATCGCTCAAATTGTGTATGCATTAGGTTTTGCTCATCGCTTTGATTTTGTTATATTGTTGTACATACTGAGACTGATTTGTTCTTCACCTCCGTATTTTCCTTATTCTGTAAGCTTTAGTGTGTGTGTGTATATGTGTGTGAGTGTGTACGTCGTCATGCGCTTGCCCTCGCTCTCTCTCTTTCGCGCACATGCAGCGGCGTGTGCTCCCTTTTGCGTGTTTCTTTTCTTTTTGTCCCATTCCTCAATCGACTTTTCATTTTTTAATCGATCCTATATCGTTGAAAGCCCACGAAATTAAGTTGAATAAAATGCAGAATATACAGTTAACCGAACAATTTTCACTTCCTTTTTCCGCCGTGGAAAGTGCATCGAAGTGGTGTGTATAACTGCATATAAAAGCCGTGCACATGTTTACATGTACATATGTATAAGTCGTTGTGTAAAGTCTGAAAATATGTAATATAATTTACTCGATTTGAAGTTTTCCCCCTTCTGAAAACAATGCTCTTTGCTGACCTTGCCTCTAAACACTCAGGTATTTTCCGTGGGGCTGAAAAACCTTCAGAGTTAAATTGTTGCATGTCTAGTTCTACCCAACACCCACTCGATAGGGTTGCCAGGTGTCGTGCTATTGCGTTCTTATTGTCAGTTTATTCTACTACGTATTTGTTACATTATCGGATTCAACAGAGGCACTGCGCAAAAGTAGTGTTTATCTAACTCTAACTTGTCTTTATGTAAAAATGTTTACAATTTTACAAAACTCAAATATTTTTGGCTCATATCACATATCGAATGTTAAAAGTTGCTTTTATATTCGGTTTTTGAACACTGTCTTTCGTGAAACTTAGTACATTTCCCTCGCATACTCAGATGTGCGTAGGCGTGTTTCGTAACACGTTGGAAAGAGACAAAAATAAATGTCGACCTGACGCGGAAACGGAAAATGGGGAATACAGAAAACTTGCTAGGGCAGCACTATTGGGACCAGCTTCGATATGCCCTCGACTGCTTCTTTCCAACGATATTTAAATAAGTTACAAACAATGCCAATTGCACAGCACGCACAATGCATAACGAAAAGGGGAAATTAAGAAGGGATGAAGAGGAGGAGGTAGGGCACAGCTGAAACAGCCACATGAGCACACAAGTTGTTATCAATTATGCTCGGGCCAGGGTTGTCATACTGTCGTTTAGCTGACAAATTTAAATCGTTACAAATGTAGTTATTGGAAAATTTCCTTACTTCGATTTCTAATTGGAACTTGCTTAAGTATAATTTAATGAACAAGAATTTAAAGCAGGGTGTTTCGATTTAGCAATGGCGCTTATTGCATTAGCGGACACAAACTATGTGCAATGTACAATATGTGTGTTGCGGTATAGTTTTTGATTTTAATGGGTCTGGACAAACTTAAAAGTTAAGTATGTTGAATATTTATAGAAAATGTATTTATATACATGTGTTTTTATACCCGTGAGTAATGGGGATGCTTAACTGCATTATGTTTGTTGAGTTTGCTCTGTTTAAGACCCTTGACGTTTCACGTTTTTAACTTCTAATAAAAGGCGACAACAACCGATGGCAGCAACCACAAAGCAATCGCCATATGTTGGAGCTGCCACACGCAAAGCAACGCGCTTGGCACACATACAGGCACAAAGCACTCACACATCCACTCTCGTGCATGAAGGCGCTGCCATTTGTGGCCTCGCTTATTATTTTTCTCGTCTGCGCTTTACGGTGTGAAAAACTTGTGGGTCGGAGATACGAGTAGAGACTAATAAATGTAGATAGATTGTATTTTCTGGGTTGGGTGTTTGGAACGAGCGCACTGACTATCGTGGCGTAGGCATTTGCCGATTTCGGCAAATGTTCTCTAAACGATACTATCTTCATTCGTACAAAACCATTCGTATTACATCTGAACGATTCTAAACGATTTCAACCTGTGGTTTTTCTGAGGTTCACTGATTTCAGAAGAGGAGATATAAAAATGGGATATGCGACGTTAACTGCTTTGCTATAAAAAAAAAATACTGTATAAGTTAAATATAGACATACAATTATTAAAGGAAATTGGTGACGAGAGAAAGTTCGAATTATGTTCTGGAGAGATAAAAGTATATTTTTTGGATATTACAAATTACACATAGAGAATAGGTATTACGTAATATATGTTAAAAAATGAATAATCATTTTAAATTTAAAGCTAAAGTTTAATTAAAGTACAGAAAAACTATTCGTATTTATTAATTAGCTGTGAGAAATGGCACATTTTGTTACACGTCTCTAGCCAACAAAAACCTAATGAAAATGTTGTCTGTACAATTGAAATGTCGGAAACGTCTAATTTTTCACCAAACCAAAACCACCGTCGTCGTCTTTTTGTTTGTGCTGCTGGCTTCATTTCTATGGCCTTGAACTGAATTTGTTGTATTCGTATTTTTTTACATTTTTTTTTTGCTTGCTGGGTCACTTTGGCAAATGTTTGACGATTCGTTTGTATATTTCGTTACTTTATCGTGTTTGCCTGTTAAATTTGAGGGGAAATTCAAAATTTCAAAAGGCAAGTTGAAACAGAAAGCAGATTGTTAAAGGGCAAGAGTGTTGGAACTACGCACTATATTGTGTGCAAAAGCCGTCGGTAGACGGGGTTGTCGAGTACATTATGTGCTCGAAAAGGGCGCAGAACGGAGAATCTCGAATCTCATCTTTTTTTGGTAGGTGGAGGCAAAAGCAGAAAGTCTGTGCTTTGCTCGATTTGCTTCCATTCCATCTTCTTTGAAACGAGCATGGCAACTCACGCACACACGCTCGCAGAACTTGTTTCTCGCTCGCACACACATAGGAAGAAGGGGCAGATAGCCAACTCACACATGCACGGACACGCTGGGCATTACGAAAGACAGAACATAAACAAAACTGCCGAGAACAGCTGATTAACACAGCTGTGCGCGAGTGTTTGTGAGTGTGAGTGAGCCAGCGCTCATCTTTCCACTCAAAACATTCCGTCTCCTCTCGCTCTCTGTCTCTCTTTTACTTTCTACCTCGCTCGCGTGCACGTGTTGGTGGCTGCTGACGAACAGCTGTTAACTTATTTACAGTTTTTATATGCTGACATGAGTATGAGTGTGTTTCCGAGAGGTTGTGTGTATCTTTTCCTAGGTGGTGTAAATTCTCCATTGTTCACTTTTGGTGCCTAGTTTCTATTGCTCTTCTGTGGTGGCTACATGGAATTTTCCCGTTGTAGTTTAATATTAAAGCCTATAAAACTAAGAATTTGTGCGGAAACAATATATCTATTTTAAACGAGTCAATACATGAGGTGTTTTTTAATTTATATTTGACCGTTTTTCGCACATATATTTAAAAATTAAACAAAAAAAAAAAAAAAAAAAAACTAATGGAAAAGTGAAAATTTAAGCATTGTCAAAAACGTATAATATATTTAATGAGGTGGATTGTAAAAGCAGTATTACTTAAATATTACCTCTTGTCTCAACCGTAGCTTGTTGTGTCAAAGGTATGTATATTTAATATATCCTGCTATTTAATGAATCCTGCTGGTTCCAGTATAGAAGTATGTATAAGCTGAACTTAAATTGGTATTGTTTAATTTGCTAAATCAATAGTTGGCACCACTCAAACCATGACATTTTTCATTGTCTGCGAGTACCTGTCCTGAAACGCAGGGCCTTTGTTCATTTGACTTCCAGCGATGTCCGCTCTCTCCTGCCTCTATTTCTCTTTATCTCTACCTCTGATTTTAGTCGAGCCGGTTTTTCAAATTCACTTGAGGCCCCCGAGTGCCATGTTTCGTATTCCCCTTATCTCTTGTGTGTTTTTGGTACTGCTAGTTCTCGATTCCAGTCCCTCTCCCCTATCCGGGCATTTCCTACATGTCAGAAGCTAGCGTTTCAGAATTTCCTGTCTCACCCTCCTGGGGTGAGGCACTATCTGGTTCCGTCTCCCTTGTGGCTATTTTTAAAGCCACAAAGCCGGGTCTTCTGCTTCCCAGCCATTTCGCGCTAGTTGTCAGTTCAGATCGATGTACCTTATGATCGAATCATCCTATTAACCAGTTAACATTTTTCATTGCAATACCAAATAACCGAGTTCAAAAGACTCACCCAAAACTGCAAATTGTTAATATTACCTTCGTATTTATTTTCACCTCTACATCTTGTCTCCTTTATTGCAGAACTACCAATCTGTCCAACGAAGCACGCGAAAGGGAAATCAGCAAGGAAAACTGTGAAAAGTGAAGTGAAAGAGCTCAAATCAGTGCTTATGAAATAATGCTGTTATTGAGAAAACGACAGCAAATTGAACTCAAAGCTGTTTAGACATTATTACCATCCTTTAGTCAACGGACCGATTACGAGCAAACATTTCGAGATCAATATTCCATTATTGGTTTTGTTGGCATGTTCAGTGTGTTCGATGCCGGTGCGGTTAAGTGTCGTCTATGGCCGAATCCGTTAAAAGTCAATCGCTCTCTGCATTGACGGAGGGGCAGCACGACGACGGCGGTTCAACACCGACATCAGGGACATTGGCTAATAAAACCGGTGGGACCAACACCACAAGTTCATCCAATCACTCGTCCCAGAGGCGACGCAACAACAACACAAGCAGCAAGAGCAACAAGAGCCACCACAAAAACAAGAAACGAAACACATCAGGCCCTGCTGTCAGCTCCTCCGTCGACGTAGTAGCCGCCACCTCGACTGCATCTCCAACATCCACCCGTCGATCCCGCAGTCAAGGTCGCCACTCCTCCGCAGCAACCCGCTGCAGTAAGGAGTCACAAACCTCCAAGCGCTCGGTGGGAGCCATCCGTTCCCCATCTTCGCCAGCATTCAACCCCATCCCGGTCGGGAGTGATCAATCGCTATCGCCCGGCAGTCGTAAGCGCCAACTTAACCAGCACAACAGCAGCAGCAACAAAGCCAGTAGTAGCCACCAATGTGAGTTGTATTATATTTTCTTAGAGAGTTGCAACTCTATGGGGCAACTCCCTTTTATTAGTTGTTGCTATATCCATAAGTAAATCGAAAAGGATGATCATTACCATATTAATTAACTAAAGGTCCACATTTCTTTCCTATGTATTAAGAAAGTTGTATCTTAAAGTAGGCTTTTAAAAAGTCATAGCAGTTTGACTTTTAAAGCTACAAATTAGGGTTTTTTATTAGCGAGGACTCAAGAAAACATATAATAACCCTCATCCAAAGTGCCTGTTATTAAACATTTAAAAATATATTCCTTAAATATATATTGTCAACCTTGGAGATATTGTTGCATCGCTATGCAATCTGTATGCTGTATACAAAATTGAAATAATTTATGTTTATACAAATACTTAAATTAAATATCATTTGCACGAGGTTACAAAAGTATATTATAGAAAAACTATTCGTGAAATCTTTTTTTTTACTGTTCTAAATTCATCAAAGTGTATTTGTTTATTTGTCTAAATTTTTAAACCAGTCAATCGTTTCCCCTTTCCCTATCGGTTAAAAAGCTTCAGAATACAACAAATATTTATAAACCATTCGACCGAATTGAAGTGCTAATCCGAAATTCATCTTCAATGCCTTTTTCAGCGACGCCCGGTGGAGATCAGCTGGTGGAGCTCTGCTCGCCCCTCAAAAAACGCCGCTTGCAGCAGACTTTGGAATCCGAGGGAGCGGTAGAAATTAACTTAGCTGAGACAAGTTGTGACCAGTCTCCTCGTCAGGCATCCGGAGACTGTGTTGCACAGCGCACTCGGTCTAAGACCACTTCCCCGGAGGAGTTGCCCAGCACAAGCAGCGCTGCAGCAGCTCGCCATCACCAGGTTCGAGCAAGTGCCAGTTCTACCAGCTTTCTGGGCAGCCATCGAAACAAACGAAAGACCAGTATTGGAGGATCGTTAGCTGTGGTCGAGACCACTCCGCACAGAGGAACAGCAGCTGCTCGCGCCGGACGCAGCGGTAACCTGCTGAATTACTACCGTAAAACCCGCAAGGTTAGCCACACGCGCTCTTCCCAGAAGTCGGAAAAGCAGGCAATACAAGCGGAGGACACGACGGCCAACAGGAACGGATCAGCCGGATCCGGATCCAGTAGCAAGTCAGGTGTGATACACAAGTACAGAAAGAACCTGCGTCACTCGCAGCAGAATCTGCTGGACACAGAGGTTGCAGAAGTAGAGCGAGCTGTTGCTAGTACTGGAGGTCAACAGCAGCAATCGGAGCACGGAAATCTGGACGTAAACGACCAAGTCAGTCTGCCGACCCTTGAAGCTGGTCTTAATCAATCAGAGGCGTCAGAAATTCACAACCAGAGTCAATTGGAGGCGGAGCGCCAGCCCTTGCAGCAGGACGAAGACGACGAGGAGGACGACGAGGAAGAGGAAGAAGAGGAGGAAGAGGAGGTGGGCTTCTACGGGATTGGAAACTCTGCGGGCTCTTCATACGAGGAAGACGCACAAATCGTTGCCGAGGAAGACGAGATCACAACGGAGGAGGACGTTGACGACGAGGAAGACGACGATATTGAGGAAGAAGACCTCTCTGAGAGCGAATTCGCCCAGCAACTGATTGGTGAACTTGGTGGTGAGTTTCTTCGGATTATTTATTCAGCGGATAAGATCCATTTTACATTTATCCGTGTTGTATGTTATGTTCCTTATAATATTGACGTTATTGTTGTATACTAAATGTAGTGTAGCCCTTTTCTTTATAACCACTTGTAAAAATATCTTAAGTACTCGTTTTCTATATTAACATTTATTAACTCCCAATATTGGTTATGCTTTCCACTAACATTAGTGAAATTACACACATTTCTATTTATTTCAACCCGAAAGGTTATAAAGGATAATGGTTCTTCTATTTAAACTGAATCTTTGAATTCCTGATTAGAGCGATTGTAGTTTAATTTGAATAACTTCCTAAATATATGGTATACACATTTTATAGAAGTAATGATATATCAATTTCGAACTTTACCAGTTCAGAGTCGAGAGCGTGTTTGGTGATTTCGGTTTGGGTAGACAAAGTGAATTGCACTTTTTCATAAAGCTGTCGACAAAATGTGATTTTTATTGTTTTGCGGATTCCTTATCAGTAGCGAAAATACCCATACTTGTGTACATTAACGAAGCATTCATTTTAAGAAGTGCCATCGCCTTGTCGCTATTCCCCAATGCCTACTGTAGTGTTTTTGTGATTTTGATAAAAGGCGAGCGGTTCGGAATGCCAACGCACTCAAATATGCCAGCGGCAAACGATCGACTGGCAGTCAAAATTCGTATATTGCGCCGTGTGGAACAGGAATATATTCGTATATGTATACCGTATATAGTGTATGTGTGGGGAAACGCGCAGATTATAAAGTTTTATGTATTTGAGTGCCCTATTACTTGCTTCTTTCACTGCATTGCATGTATGTAACTTATTTCAATAACTTAAGGTCCAAAGAAAGCTTTAATTCAGGGAAAGTGTTCAGAACTTCGGCTGTGCTGTCGCCTGTGGCCACCTTGCCATCAACACCATTACCATTTCCATTTAGTCCTGCCTTTTACCCATCCCAGAGAGTCATGAATTTTTAATGTTTAATTTGATTTACGCTTTTATATCTAAACGCAAAGAAACGCCCTCATTATTTTAACTGATGTGTGAATCATTTTGTAAATGTGCTACGATAGGCCTTATTTATTATCTATGCAAGAAACGAACAGTGTTTTGTGCTCCATATTATTTTATGTGGGCCACAGATGTACAACCCCTTTTACCTTCAAAAAGAAAACACCAAAAACATAAATATTTATTTTGCACGTTGTTGTTGTTGCAATTGTATCTTCTTTTAATTTAATTAGCCACAAAAGTGGTTAAATATAAAACTTCTAATATGATTTTCGAGTAAAAGAATACCTAAATTGCTGATGCTTATGTTGTTGATGATGATGATGTTGTTGTTTTTGTGCAAAAACAATAAACCGATGTAAAAATGCAAAAGGATTGTGGTGTCAGCAAAGGCGCACAAAGAGAGAGAGGAGGAGGAGAGTAAGCCAGCGGCAGCAACAGAGGCGGTAACAGCAACCACAAAGTGCAGCATAAACATTAATCAAAGGGGAATTAATTAATCCAACAGGAAACGAGAAATCAAGAACTACGAGAACACGGACGGATGCGTGTGTGTGCGTGTGCTTAGATTAGTGTAAGGGATCAGCAGTAACTGCAACATCAGAGGCGACAGCAGCAACATCATCATTGTCAGCGACAGAAGGTCGTTCAGTCTCCTCTCCTGATTTCCCCTTGCCATTACCCTTTGAAAGCCAAACACACACTGCGCTCAAAATAATATCTTTTACATTACATTAAATAATGAAAAAGAACCAGTTAACTAACTCAAGTAGTGTAGCTGCAAGAAAATAACAAGTCCCAAAAAGATTGAAAAAATTCAAAAAAATAAAGCTGTTAACTGTTGTCTCCCAATACTCTCTCTCTCTCTCTCTCTCTCTCTCTCCCTCTCCCAACCCCCTAAACCTATTCTCTCTACACACAAACCGCACTCACACTTGACTCCTGAAGGAGAGCAACAACCTCAACGTGCCACCAACAACCCAAAAAAAACCAAGAACAACACACCGGCGGTAGCAGCAGCAAGCACTATTAAGGAGACAACAACAGCAACAACGTCGTCCGGCTATCAGCAACGTGCCGCCCCCCATGGACAGGGGGCGGGGCCAGGCGCTGGAGGGGGCGGGCCGCGTGCCACGCGCAGCAGCAACAGCAACTCCAGCAACAACGTTGTTGACTACAGCATTATGCCGCACCTCACAACGGCCACAACAACCACACCATATGCCTTGACACCGCAACACCAGCAACAACCGCCACAACCTCCGTCGCATCAGCAAGTACACCAACAACAACAGCCACCTCAATTGCTGCCCACACATCAGTTTGCACACTTGTCGTCCTTTGTGACTCCGACAGCAGCGGCAGCAGCAGCGGCCCACTATCCCCCAGCTTCTGCTGCTGCCGCTTACTTTGCACAGCAGCAACACCATCAGCATCAACATCAGCAACACGTGCAGCATGCGCAGCCACCCCAGCCGCACTATTACCATAGTTCAGTGGCTGTGTTGCATCAACCTCCACCGCACCATTTTACCTCCACAGGGGCAGGACCTCCGCCAGCACTCTTTCAGCAGCAGCCGCCGCCGCAGCTGACCCGCTACACGCCAGCAACAGCTACAACAGCGGCTACGTTTGTGCCTCCGCAGCAGCAACAGGTTGCCTACAACCAGCAGCAGCAGCAACAACAGCAGCAGCACTCCTCACTGCGACGCAGTTCACGTGGCAAGACGGGTTCTTGTGTGAGTTCCGCAGCGGCAGCACAGCAGCAGCACCACCAGCAGCAGCAGCAACACAGCACTGCTGCTGCTGCTGTACAGCAGCAACTGCTGCCACCGCCTGGTACCTATCAATACCAACAGGTGGGCGGCAATACCGTTGTAGTTGCCGTGCGTCATCAGCAACAGTTGCAACAGCAGCAGCAGCAACAGCAGCAATTGGCTTTACATCATCAGCAACAGCAGCATCAGCAACAGCAGCGTGCCACGCTCGTGCAGCCCGGATTCTTGTTCAGCTATCGCAGCAATCAACCACAGCAGCAACAGCAACCAGCGCAGCAAATACATCAGGGCCCCAAAGTGACGCATAGCAGTGGTAAGCAGATGAGGGAAAGGAAGAGCAAAATCAGGATGAAAGGACAAGAGGCCGCAAGCAAATCCAACTCCAAATCCAGGGACCTCTCAATCATTTTTCATAATAAGGCTAAAGGCAGGGAAGAACTTTTCACGGGTGTGCAGACAACAGAACCTTTCAAAAAAACAGAATATGTGAGGAAAATTTGTTTGTAAATAGATATTCGCGAGTTTCGCTTAAATATGAGATAGTTTGGCGCTTCCGGCCTAAAAGGAAATGTTAGCACACACACGCTGTATAGGAACAGGGTTAATTGTGGTCCGCTTAAGACATCTTCTTTTATGAATGTCACCGTCTAAAGAGGAAGAAATTATAAAGTGATTTCAAAAACAGTAGGATAACATGAGGTATTTTTATATGGAAATCAAAACGACCCTGATCGTGAGTACTGTATAAATTGTCGGCAAATGGATAAAGTCTATATTATTGGTGCTGGTCGTAGCTTAGGTAATAATATAACCCATACTGCACTGAAAAAATCCAAACTACACACCCAAAAATACTCCAACCTCCTGTACATCTTTCTTCGTCCCATCCTCGCTCATTCCTGCGTTGCTTTGCTCGCGGTGTCTGCCGAATTATTGCCTTAACTGAACTGAACCAAAATAATAGTAAACTTAACTTTGTTTTGCTCTGTTTTCTCTCTACCACCCGCTCACTGTCTTCGTCTCCGTCTCGTTGGCTGATTAGCAGCTTCGGATGCTTTAACATATAGTTTGATGGCACAACAACCGCCAAGTGGACCGCCGCATGCAGGTGGACAGCAAATAACGTCAGGTAAACGTAAAACACAATCGATCATTTTCGCACCACTTCCAGCCTGGCCAATACACATTTAGCTTTGCATTGATTGTATTTCACCCCGCGTCCACCATCCAAAGGCACCTCAGGTGGCAGCACTCAATTTTTTGTTCTTTTACCCAATACTTGACCTTATTTAAGCCTTGGCCTCTTACTTTACTATTTAGATTTGATGTTTTAGTTTTGATTTAGTTCTTTATTATTTGTGTACCTGACATATTTTCTAGTTCTAACCCTTTTATAATTTATCGCCACTAACCGTTAACAATAGTATCAGGGAATCATATCTATATACCTGAGCGTTGAACATTATTCAAAAGAAACAAAATCCTTGCAAATAAAATGTTTACATTTAAATTCCCAAAGATCAGTGCACTATTGCAAAGGATATATTGAATTCAGTCAAAAGCTAGTAACGCAGTAAAGATGACATGCGCGACCATGTGAAGTATATATCTATATTCTTTATCGGTCACCAGCGGAGTCTATTATAATAATGACGGTATTTCCGCTTCTAGGCAAACTAATCTCTCAGTTTTAAAGCTTTCTGCTTGCCAAATTTGTTTTGCGAAAGAAAAACACATTTTATTTGCTTAAATATACCATATAGTACTTAACTCGCAGATATATTTAAGCAAACAAGTGAAACAGTATTACTTTTACAATTTTATACGTTTTCTAGTTCCCAAACATTTTTGATTTGTCTTCGCTTTTATTGTCAAGTCTGCTTTTCTTTTTGACTATTTGTTTCTATGTTCTTACTCAATCATTCAATCGCTGAACCAATTGTCTTTAAAAGCTATGCCGAATTATAATATTGATGACGAGTTTTGTAACTTTCTTCGTGATGCTGCTCTAGGTGCAAATTCTGCAAATCTCAGCATTGTAGCGGCCGCTCTGAGTGCCGCTCGTGACGTCGGAGGAGGAACCGGCGGAGGAGGATCCGCGGGAGGCGTAACACCAGCTACTGGAGCATCGGCTTCTTCCGTAGGAAATACCAGCGCCGTGGGCGCGTCGAGCAGCAGCAACAGCGGTGCCGGCCAAGCAGCCAGCAGCAGCAACAGCAACAATGTGACTGCAACAGGATCGGGGTCGACTCCTGGCGGAGGACCTCCAGGTATCGGTACAACCAGTAGCAGTCACGGCAGTGGATCGGCAGGAGCTGCGGCTGTCGATTCGGAGAGCGATGACAGCGAAGTCGGTCGACTACAGGCCTTGCTCGAAGCTCGCGGACTGCCGCCCCATTTATTCGGTGCCCTTGGCCCAAGGATGACACATATTCTCCACCGAACCATTGGTAACAGCAGCAGTTCCAAGGCCAATCAACTTCTGCAAGGATTACAATCCCACGACGAGTCCCAGCAGCTGCAGGCTGCCATTGAAATGTGCCAGATGCTGGTGATGGGCAATGAGGACACCTTAGCCGGTTTTCCAATCAAGCAGGTGGTACCTGCTCTGATACAACTCCTTCGTATGGAGCACAACTTTGATATCATGAACAATGCTTGTAGGGCATTGGCATACATGCTAGAAGCTCTGCCCCGCTCCTCAGGCACCGTGGTGGAGGCGGTTCCAGTCTTTCTAGAGAAACTTCAGGTTATCCAATGCATGGATGTTGCTGAACAAAGTTTATCAGCCTTGGAGATTCTGTCACGACGTCACAACAAGGCCATCCTGCAGGCAAATGGAATTTCGGCCTGCCTCACCTACTTGGACTTCTTTTCGATTGTGGCTCAGCGGGCAGCTTTGGCGATTGCGGCTAATTGCTGCCTAAACATGCATCCGGAGGAATTCCACTTTGTGGCGGAAAGTTTGCCCTTACTAGCTCGCTTGCTCTCCCAGCAGGATAAAAAATGTGTTGAGAGCGTTTGTTCTGCATTCTGTCGTCTTGTGGAGAGTTTCCAGCACGACAGTCAACGATTACAGCAAATCGCTAGTCCGGACCTGTTGAAGAACTGCCAGCAACTGCTGCTGGTAACACCAGCCATCCTGAATACAGGAACCTTTACAGCCGTGGTTCGGATGCTAAGTCTAATGTGTTGCAGCTGTCCAGACTTGGCAATTTCCTTGCTAAGGAACGATATAGCGGCCACCCTGCTTTATTTGCTCACCGGAAATGCGGAGCCGGCTGCTGCTAGTGCTACCCACGTGGAGCTGATCTCACGCTCGCCTTCAGAGCTGTACGAACTTACCTGCCTCATTGGGGAGCTAATGCCGCGTCTACCTTTGGATGGAATCTTCGCTGTGGACTCACTGCTGGACAGACCCACGCTTAATACCCAGGATCAGGTGCATTGGCAGTGGCGGGATGATCGCGGCTCCTGGCATAACTACTCTACAATTGATTCGCGCCTGATTGAGGCCGCCAACCAGAGCAGCGAGGACGAGATAAGCCTGAGCACCTTTGGACGCACCTACACTGTCGACTTTCATGCCATGCAGCAGATTAATGAGGACACGGGCACAACACGACCCGTTCAGCGTCGTCTTAACCATAACTACGTGGCTCCTATGCCGGCGGGCCAGGACTTGACTACAACTGCGGCCTCGGGAGGAGCCTCCACGTCCGCTGCAGCCGCGGCAGCGGCTTCCAACAACAACAATAATAATAATAATCCACCCGGCAATAGTGTCAACCTCAATCAAGTAAAGCGCCGTCCATCTCTGGATGCTAGAATCGCATGTCTTAAGGTAAGGAATAAAATGCTTTTGTTATTCATTGCAATTCTGATTTATTTTATAAATCATGTTAAATGTTCAGCCGACATGATTTGTAAAATACTTTTCGTATACAACTAAAAATTAAGTTTATCCCAACGTTTTTATCTTATGCTTCTCTAGGAGGAGCGGGGACTGGCTGCGGTCTTTATCAAGCACATCTTTAACGTACTGTACGAAGTCTACAGCTCTTCTGCCGGACCAAATGTGCGTTACAAGTGCCTGCGCGCCCTTTTGCGGATGGTATACTATGCCACGCCTGAGTTGTTACGCCAGGTGCTCAAGTATCAGCTGGTCTCCAGCCACATTGCTGGCATGCTGGGCAGCAATGATCTGCGCATAGTTGTGGGAGCTCTTCAAATGGCTGAGATTTTAATGCGCCAGCTTCCTGATGTCTTCGGCACGCACTTTCGTCGTGAGGGAGTTATCTACCAGTTTACTCAGCTGACTGATCCAAACAATCCGATATGCGCGACCTCATCGCCGAAACCGCTTAGCACAACAGCTACGCCCACCCCAAATGCAGGTGGATCACAATCGGCTCCTGCCTCCGCCAACAGCCTTCAAGTAAACCCATTTTTTATGGATAGCGCTCCGGGTTTGTCGAGTGCTTCTACGACTCCCAGCAGTAGCAAGCATCAATCGTACAGCGTAAAGAGCTTCTCGCATGCCATGAACGCCCTTACAGCCAGTGCCAAAGGGACTCCTACTGGAGCGTTGGACGCCACAAGCTCATCTACCACAGCTGGTGGTTACAATTACAGCAGCTCGGCACCGTCTTCTTCCTCCGGAGCACCCGCTGCCTTCTTTGTGGCCCAGCAGGGTGATCCACGCCAGTATGTGCACTTTCAGCAGCCGGCTGTTCCCCCACCACCACCGCAGTTGGAGCTGTTACCAACTGGAGTTCAGCAACAAGGGCAGCAGGTGCCTCAAGTGATCTACCAGGCACAGCATCAACAGCCTGCACACTTAGCACTAGCCTCCACCAGCAGTGCCGCTGCCTCGGCTTCCTCATCTTCGTCCTCCTCGTCCTCGGCCTCTGCGCTGCAACACAAGATGACGGACATGCTGAAGCGAAAAGCTCCTCCGAAACGCAAATCGCAGAGCAGTGGCAGGGCAAAATCTAGACAAGAAGATGCAGCAGTCGCACCGGCGGGATCTGGAGCAGGGGGAGCCCCTCCCTCTTCAGCCAGTTCAGCTATGCATGAACTTCTCAGCCGCGCCACAAGTAAGTACATTTTCTAATGCTCATCTAGAATATATGTGTGACAATTGTGGTCAATCCAATCCTTTTGCTACTGCAGGTCTTGGTAGCGGCACCGGTGGCAGGAGTACACCTAGTTCGGGAGGTGGTTCTGGAAGTTCTAAGTCCCGCTTCAACGCCGGAAACTCGTCCAATGCAGGATCGAGCAAATCTTCGTTCCTGGCTTCGCTCAATCCAGCTCGCTGGGGCCGTCAGACTACACATCATCATCACCAGCAGTCTCAGCAGCAGCATCACGGTCTTTCTAAAGATTCCGGCAACTCCAACTCAACTGGTTCCGGCTCCGGAGCTGGTTTGGCTTACACGGTGAGCCAACATGGCGCTGCTAGTGGAGCCGGAGGACTGAACGCTGCAGCCGTTGCGGCGAGTATCAGCAAGAGTATTTCCCACGCCAATTTGCTAGCGGCGGCCAACAGGGAAAGAGCGCGTCAGTGGGTCCGCGAACAGGCTGTAGATTTTGTAAAGCGTTACACTGAGCAGGAGGCCAAGAGGAGCAAGGCTGCTTCCGAGAGTGGCGCCACTCCGAGCGGAACTAGTGGAGTGGGATCATCGTCGATGGGCAATACTCCATTGTCCACGGCGGGCAGTACCAATGTCCTGGAGCGTTTGTCCAGCATTCTGTTTAAGCTTAACGGAAGCTACCACGACTGTTTAGATGCTCTCCTCGAGCTGAAAACTATCCTATTGGAGAGCGACATCTCTCCATTCGAGGTAAACCATTCGGGCCTGATCAAAGCCATGCTCAACTATATGACCAGCGAGACTGGACTGGTTGAGCGCGATGCACGCCTGCGCAGCTTTATGCACGTATTTGCTGGCCTTCCATTAGAGCCTCTGCTTCAGAACGTCGGTCAGATGCCAGCTATCGAGCCGGTAGCGTTCGGAGCCTTTGTGGCCAAGTTAAATGGTTGTGTCACACAACTAGAACAGTTCCCCGTTAAGGTACACGACTTTCCTGCCGGTCCCGGAGGAAGGTCTAATCAGAGTGCTTTGCGTTTCTTCAACACCCATCAGCTCAAGGTAAGGAAGGGACAATGTATAGTAAATAGATTTTTCTTTGCAAAGAAATTAGTAGTCCACTTTTAGATCCATATATGAATTAATAAAACTACTATTTCTTCCTTAGTGCAACCTGCAACGTCATCCGCAATGCAGTAACCTACGTCAGTGGAAAGGCGGCACTGTGAAGATCGACCCCTTGGCTATGGTCCAGGCCATTGAGCGTTACCTGGTGGTGCGCGGCTATGGCGGCATCCGTGCAGACTCCGACGACGACAGTGAAGAGGATATGGATGACAATGTGGCAGCAGTGGTGATGACCCAGGCGGGCTTTAGACACAAGCTGCAGTTTACGATCGGAGATCACGTGTTGCCCTATAACATGACAGTCTATCAGGCGGTCAAGCAGTTCTCGCCGCTGGTCAGTGAACAGCCTGAGACCGACAACGAGTCTGAGACTCTTTTGGGAAACGCCAGTATATGGGTGCAACAGCATACTATTTACTATCGTCCTGTAGAGGAGGAAGTGGCTTCGGGAGCGGCTGCGGGAGCAGCATCCACCAGCGGTTTGAGTAGCAGTGGCGTGCAAAAGCAGCAAAGCACTCCAAACTCCGCATCCAGCTGTGTAAATGCTACCTCCGCGTGCCCCTCATCTTCAGGAGTGGCAAGCGGTGGCGGGTCGTCAACAAAGAAGGCTCACAAGTCTAGCAGCAAGTTCATGCGCAAGAAGACTGAACTATGGCACGAAGGAATAGCTCCTGGAGTGATTTCAGCTCTAAAGCCTTTCCTTAGCAACTCTCTTCCAGCTGATGTGGTGACCGTACAAGACGCCTCATTGGATGCACTGTGTATGCTGCGAGTTATCCATGCTCTAAATCGTCACTGGGAGCATCTCTACGGTTGTGTGGTGCGCCAAAACATTATCCCCCAGGCGGAGTTTATACACCCTAAGATCATGGCCAAGGCGAATCGCCAGCTGCAGGATCCGCTTGTCATTATGACAGGCAATCTACCGCAGTGGCTTCCTCAGATAGGCATGGCCTGTCCATTCCTTTTCCCCTTCGAGACTCGTCACCTGCTCTTCTACGCCACCAGCTTTGATCGGGATCGCGCTTTGCAGCGACTGTTGGACACTACGCCCGATCTTAATGCAGCGGAGTCTTCAGAACGAGTGGCTCCTCGCCTTGATCGCCGCAAGCGAGCAATTTCCCGGACAGAGATACTCAAACAGGCAGAGCACATCCTACAGGACTTTGGGCACTCGAAGGCATTGCTAGAAATTCAGTATGAGAATGAGGTTGGAACGGGTCTGGGACCTACACTGGAATTCTACGCGTTGGTTTCTGCGGAGCTGCAGCGTACTGATCTTGGGCTATGGAATGGCAGTGATAGCTACAAACAGAGCTCTGTAACTATTGTAGACGTAGTCAAGTCCAACAGCTCTGTGCTACACATCGAGGATGCTCTTGAGGCCACCACCATGGACCAGAGCCCCCCAGCAGCAGCAGCGTCGCTTGTCAGCAGCACTACCACTATAACAACCACCGCACAGCAACCCCAGCATCCACCCACCCGCTCCAGCAGTCGTTCGCACGTCTTGCGCAGCGCAGCTGGCCAACAGCCGGTAGAGCACAGCTCCTCTAGCACCGGCGCCAATGAGAATGCTTTAAATATGATCATAGCACAGCAATTTAGTGATATAAATTCTGCTAATCCAGTAGCAATTGATAATCCGATCAGCACCACTACCACAACAACGGTTGTAGAGCAGAACACCACTACGAATAACTCTAGCATTACCACGACTACAGCCACAACGAGTTATGTACATGCGGCACATGGCTTGTTCCCTTTGCCTCTGGGTAAATCTTCGAAGCTGCCGCAGATGACCAAGGCCAAGGCCAAATTCAAGTTCTTGGGAAAGTTCATGGCAAAGGCGGTGATGGACAGTCGCATGGTAGGATCATTTTGCACCATTTTTTTTTAATTCAATTGGATTAACTTCTCTGTAATGTTTTAGTTGGATTTCCCGTTTTCTTTGCCATTCTATCGCTGGTTAGTCAGCGAAGAGCATTCAATTGGCTTGGCCGATCTGATGCGTGTGGCACCTGAGGTCCAAAACACTCTGGTGCGACTCCAGGATTTGGTTCGCCAGCGGGAGTACATTCTAGCCGATCCAAACATCGATGCTATGGAAAAGACTGAAAAGGTAAGTTAGGCTTTCACCAAATAAGAAGTACAATATTTGTACCGGTTTCTCGTAGAGTATAAGGGTATTCTAGATTCGTTGAAATATATGTAACAGGTAGAAGAAGCGTTTCCGACCCTAGCGAAGTCGACCTGGCCATGCCCGACTGTCCGTTCGTATGAACGGAGAAGGAGCTTTAAAAGCTAGAGTTAAGATAAAGCATGAAGATTCCAGATACGTAGACGCCCCTACTCGTACGCCCATAAACCGACCAAAACTGACCACACTTTTGAAAAACGTTATTTTTTTCGTTTTATTGTTTATCTTGCCAATCTCCATCGGTATACCAAAAATAATTGGGCCACGCCCCTTTCCCAGTTTCAATCGAAGTGCAGAAAAATTTTAAAATTTCCCGTTCACACTTCCACTAGCTGAGTAAGGGGTATCTGATAGTCGGGGAATTAGACTGTAGCGTTCGCTTTCGTTCAAGTGCATTTTAGTCCTTTATTGTTCAGTATTTTGTACACTGCATACTTTTACTTATTTTTTCAGATTGAACAGCTAGACTTAGATGGCTGCCCGATCGCAGACCTGGGCTTGGACTTCGTATTACCCGGACATGCCAATATAGAGTTGTGTCGAGGCGGTCGCGATACACCTGTCACTGTGCACAACCTTCACCAGTACATCTCCCTGGTCACATACTGGTTCCTTATCGAGGGTGTCCAGAAACAGTTTGAGGCTTTGCGTGAAGGTAAGTGAAAGTTTAACACGCTAGCGAAAGAGCTTTCTAGCCAATTTCACCGTTTTTATTTTGTGGTTATTTCTGTTTGCCTCTGGACCTTTACTGACAAAGTGTGTGCTTTTACCCGTAGGTTTTGATTCCGTTTTTCCAATCCAACGGTTGCGAATGTTCTATCCGGAGGAGTTGGAGTGCGTCTTCTGCGGATCAGGCAGCGAGCAACAGCAGTCGCGATGGGAAATCAAGATGCTGCAGGAGAGCTGCCGTACGGATCATGGATTCCACCAGGAATCGCAAGCTATCCAATATCTGTATGAGATCCTGGCCTCGTACAACCGCGACGAACAGCGCGCCTTCTTACAGTTTGTGACTGGGTCACCACGCCTTCCGACTGGAGGATTCAAGGCCCTCACGCCGCCACTGACAATCGTGCGCAAGACGTTGGATGAGAACCAAAACCCAAACGATTACTTACCATCTGTGATGACCTGTGTCAACTATCTAAAGTTGCCCGACTACTCCAGTCGCGAAGTGATGCGGCAGAAGCTGAAAGTGGCCGCCAACGAGGGCAGCATGTCTTTCCACCTCTCATAAGCAAGTTACGGGCCAAAATCCAACCCGGCTTTCCACAAAAACCAGATCTACAGCAACACAACGGAAACTATAAAAAATACTACATGGAATATATTAAGACGGATATATTCCGGGCGCTACACAACTTCTGCAGCATGGATTAATTGGACAGGTCCTAATTGCATTTTTTCTTTCGAATGTTACTTTTGTCGCGCGCGTTTCTTCAAGCTGCTTAAATTTTTATTTTTGGCAAGCGCGTGTAATGCTAAATTTCAATATGAATATATAATAATAATATATTTTTTATTACCAAGTTTTGCAAAAAAGAGAAACATAAATGGATAACATCTAGAATGAAACTAATAATGGACCTCTCCCTCAAAATGTTACCTTAAATAAATTGAATAGTAAACATCGATTATTCAATAAATTACCATTTGTCCACCCAATAACGCACAAAGCGGTTAATTGTCGATTTAGGCTTTGCATTCGTTCTAGTTAAATTTGTTTTAGTTTTCTTTTCCCATTCTTATTATTCTCAAGCTAATTCTAATTCCTAATATAATCAAACAATTATTTTATTAAGTTTTTTATTTGTTATGTTGATCATATTTCTCTGGCGTTTAACTATGAGTTTAATTAATTTGTAAGCATAAAATGTGCATAAACGCTTATTAGAAAGAAATGTGAATTGAAATACAGTGAAGAGGAAGCACTGCAACATTGAAGGCAGAATTCATAATGTTTTACATATAGCTCCCAAAATAAATGATCTAAATAAATTAAAACGCCCACCCTTAAAAGTTACATATAAAGATTTAATAACATATAAAACCTAATCATCTATCTTGCATGTCTAAAAGAAAATTAAATGCAAATTTAGCAAACTGTGTTACATAAAAAAACAAAACAAATGCCATCATTGGGTGTATGTCTAATTAAAGCATGAGAAATGGATTAAGGGAAAGCGGACAAAGCGAAGTTTGGTTTAGTACACATCCCTTTTACATATTCTATGCTCATATATATATATACATATATATATATAATATATTGAAACTGTAACATTACATAACTTTTATTGTACTAGATGCATACGCATACGAAAAAGAACATAATGATAGTAAAAAAATCAAATAAAAATGGATTAACATTTAAACCGAAAAGCGAAATCGATCTAACATTAAAACTAGATACAAATCTTTGCAGTACTGAAAAACTGATTACAGACATGTGGTATATATACATACATATAACTTTAAAATCATATATATATAAATATAATTATACTTAACTGGAAGCATTGACATCTCGCGAGATGCTGGCTAAGTTAAAACAAAACGCTAGAATTAAATTATGAAATAAAAGTAATAACTATGTAGTTACATCAAAAAACACATTTGCTCTACGATAACAACAAAAAAGTAAGACAACCAAGAGAAGCAAACAAATAAAAAAAGATTATATGAAAAGGAAATGTTTAGTTTGTCATGGTGGATTAAGTAATGTTATTGGTAGCATTTTTTGTTATCGCTGGTAAAGTAAAATACAAATTACATGCGTTGAAAAGTATATATAGGGTAGACTAATCGTTTTCGTTTATCTATTGTTCAGGACCATTCGGCGAGATGTTTTTCTATTCGTATCTCGGAAATTTTATAAATTTATGACTAAGCCAGATTGAGCATGCTGATTCTTATAACGCCTTGGCAAAGCGTTAAAAATAATCTGGCCATGTCAGTCTGTAAGGCTCACGCTAATGCTTAAAATCTTGAATTTTAAAATTTTTTCTTGAAAACTTTTATCGATTTTCAAAAACATTATGGCCACACCCACTTGCCTCATATTTCGACCACGCCTAGTCTTACACCTACCCGCCCCCAATGGCGCCTTCTGGAAATTGTTTTTAATTTTGTTCATTTTATTATTTGTCTTGCCAATGTTGTATTCTTTTTTATACCCGTTACTCGTAGAGTAAAAGGGTATACTAGATTCATTGAAAAGTATGTAACACGAAACGTTTCCGACCATATAAAGTACAGTAGAATCCGGACTTTCAAGGACCGATGATTTTACGTCGTTATACCCGGTTGCTTATTTTATGGTTGCCATGTTGGTAATGTGTTTTAACAAAAAACAAATTAATTTATTAATCAAACAAACAATTTAATTTAATAACATGGGTTTTCCCTAGGCTCACAGGCTTCCAAGCGCAAATAATTCGAATTTTTTCTTCGACGGAGAAGCATTTTCGTTTTAAAGACATTTTGTGGGCCTAATGCACAAGTGTCGAGCCTAAACTGAATGAGCTTATCATGTGCATTTAGCGCATTAACTCTATCTTGTGAATTCTTAAAAAACGTTCTTTCCTATGTAACTGCATTTGCCTCTTATTGCATTGAACTGTAACTTGTTTAAGGCAGTTGATTAAAGCAATTAGTAAGTCTATGAACGCGTGGTTTGATGATTTCCCTTAAGAAAACAGGTTGCTCTGAATTATATAGGAGTTACCATAAATTCGTGCTGTAGAAACACGCAGATATTGATATTTCCAGAGTTGTTACTTTGTTCTACAGGAGTTGCTATGGGTAGCTGGCTGTGTTTCCTGGTTGTCATTGAGACGGAAAGGAATGCTTAGGGTGCTCTGAGTTGTTTACATTACATTTCAACATCAGTGGTGATAGTCAAGTTATCCGATTCAGCTCGGCCTGGCGACAGGGTAATCTCATAACACGATGAATCGCACCGACGACATGAAGAGTGCCTCGCTGAACGACTACAAGCTGGAAGCGATGGCTTCCGTAGGCTGGGCGGTGGACTCGGACATTCCCATGGCGAGTGCTGAGAACCTGGCCATTCTGAAGGAACTGACTGCTCTGAGGGCGTTGAAGCTGGAGCTGCAGCAGCACATGAACTCGCTGGACGAGCGCGAGTTGGCAGTGGAACGGCATACCCGCAACATTGAGGGCACAATTCAGCAGAACCTGGTACGCCTAAAGTTGCTAAAGTCTACTACTAAAGTTGCTAGTCATCATTTCGTATCACCTTAGACATTATACAGCTCACTGAAGGATGATGTTATCAAGGAGGCGCACAATGTGCAGCTTGTGATATTGGAGCGCAACAAGATCAAGGAGGATCTGCGGAAGAATACCAAGGAGCTGGAGGAGTACACTGAATACGTCAAGGTCACTGAGCGTAAGTAAAATGGGAAAAGTGGGATGGGCCAAACTATACAGTCCCCTGATACATTTGGCTCGATTTCATTCATTCGATGCCCAGGTAAGATTTGCCAGAGTAAGCGCGAGATCGATGAGCTGACTTCCCGCATCAAGTCGGCCAAGACGACCTTGGTTGAGTGGACGGAGGCCATGGAGGACGGGAACAAGGGCTACCAGCTGATCGAAAAGTACTACCTGGATGACCAGCAGAAGGCCCGGGAGCTGAACACCAAGCGCCAGCTTCTGCAGGCGGACATCGACAAGCGGCGCAAGCAGGTGGTGCTCCTCTATGACGAGCAAATGACGCTGGAGAAGAATCTTGAGCGGACCGCTTGTCTGTACAGGTCTGCGCACGCGGAACGCCGCCAGATGGTGGAGACGTGGAAGAGCGCCGTGAACCAGATGACCCAGCGGGAGCACGACATTCAGCGCAGCGAGATGGAGTGTGCGGAGCTGGCCCAGAAAGCCCAGCAGACGGCGCAGACCTACAAGGATCACGACAACCAGCTAACCGAGGTGATCGAGAACAACCGCCAGGTGGAGCTTGCGATCGAGGCCTTGAACGAGGAAAGTTCCGACATGAAAAACCAGATCCAGATCCTGATTGATGCCACATTGCTGAAGGAGCGCGAGGTCGACGGCCTGCGTCGGGAACTGGAGAACCTCTCGAACCGGGTGCACCTGCAGCGCATGGATAACCGCAGTCAGATGCAGAAGCGCGATGAGAAGGCCAAGGAGCTGGAAAACTTCGCCTCGGTAATGGAGAAGGTTAACGCTCGACTGAAGTCTGTGCAGAACAAGGCCCTCAATGCGGAGCAGCGGCTGCACATTCTGGAGGAGATGATGCAGGCGGAGGAGACGGCTCTGCGAAACCTGGACAAGGAGCAGGAGAAGGTCAACGAGATGCTGTACCGCACGCAGAGGCAGGTCATCGAACTCCAGGACGAGGAGAAGGTCTTGAAGGTGCAGAACGACTCCCTCAACTCCAACCTGGCAGCCATCAAGCGCAATCAGCAGCAGGTCAATAACGAGCTCAAGCGGCAGACGGAGATCCACTACAACCTGTCCTTTAAGTGCTTGGAGGCGGAGCGGCGTCTCGCCGAGATCAAGGGTCTGGCGGATGACCCCGAGGTGGAGGCCACCAACATGGCCCGGCTCAATGCACTGGAGCAGGAGTTTGAGAAGCTGCAACGCCTTATAGCCACCACAGAGGCGCAGAACAAGAAGCTGAACTACAACATGAACAACCTAGTCGTCCAGTACAACGCCGACGAGAAGGAGCTCGAAATGGTCAGGTTTAAGATCAAGGAGGCCCAGGTCTACTGCGAGGGCACAGTCAAGAGACTGCGCCAGATCCGCTACGAGAATTCCGAGCTCATAGTCGACCTTAACATGGTGAAGATGCGCTGCAATGATCTCGAGGTTGGAATCGGGGGCTGCGAACAGGGCACCTACGACCTGGAGCAGCACCGCCTCGCCTTTCGACGCGCCATCAAGGATCGCAGCGTAGAGCTTCGCAGCCAAGAGGATGTGCTCCTCCTCAAGAAGAAGCATCTCAACGAGGAGCTCAGCACCTTGCGAGCCGACCTCGGAGAGCGGAAAAAGCAAATCGAGGCGATGAAGGCGCGCTTTGAACTTACTGCCCAATTGCTCGGCAAAAACGAGGACGGCTCCATCATGACCAGCACCCAGCTGAAGGTGGTGAGCGCCCAGGAGCGGCAGATGTTGGCCGACGAGGGCGACGCTCTCAACAAGAAGGTTCTCAGGGCTGAGAAGGAGGTGGTCGCCCTGGAGAACACTCTGCGGCAGTTCGACAAATCGAACGATAACTACCGCAAAACATTCCGATCAGTGGACGAAAACTCGAAGGGTAAGTTTGACTACTTTTAACTATAAAATTGTTGGATCACATGGCTCGGAAACGGAATGAAAATACTCTTGCACCCTTTGTGCATCTTTTAGAGTAAGCTAAAGTATACTGAATGGGAACTCTTTATGTTAAGAAACAACAAAACTTGTATTTTGTTCTATTATCCTCCCGTTACTCGTAAAGTAAGTTTTTTTTTTTTTATTTAATAAAAAAAAAAAAAGTTGTGTAATAGGTAGAAAGAAGATGATCCGACCCTACAAATTTAATTTGTAGATATTCTTGATTAAGACTACTATCCGTCCGTCCATCTGGCGGTCTTTTCGTATGTACCACGAAATCTCGGGATTAAGCATTCATATTCTAGTTACGCATTCCAAGTTTGTTCAGGACGTCGGCACGCCCACTCTACCGCCCACAAACCAGATGGGTTAGAATCCTGGAGTTTAATGAGATATTGGATGATAGATTTGGTTCTCTTCTTCTGAATTTCAGATCGCGAGCGGGCCGAGTTGGAGCTAAAGGAGCTTGAGGCGGCCTACTGTCGCGAGCTGGAAAAATTGAAGGTTCTAAGATGCAAGGCGCAGCACTACCAGCAGAAGCACGCAGCCCAGCGGGCGGAGGAGGAGGACCTGATTGGTAAAATAGAGAAGGCGAAGGCTAGTCGGGCGGAGCACTCGGCAGTACTGGAGAAGATTGAGCGGGAACTGGACGACCAGCGACTGAAGCTGGACAGGGCGAATCGAGAGATCCGGACGCAGTTGCGCGAGATCAAGGCACGGCCCTTTAGCGAGGAGTATTTGGCGCAGTTCGAGCGGGATCTAAATCTGCAGGAGCTGGAGGCGCGCAACACCAAGGCGCTGAACATGATTACCGATCTGGCGAACAGCGACGAGGCCGGCACGAACATAATTGGAATCCTCTTGCGCAAGGGAATCAAGTTGCCGATGCACCTCAAGCGCACGTGCAGCCGCGTGTCGTGGAACAGCAGCTCCTCGGGCAAGTCCTTGCAGGGTCAGGACACCGCCTCCTACCTCCGCGTCAAGGGAAAGAAGTTCGCCTGTGAGGGGGCGAGTGCCCGGTCCTCCGTCTCCGACATGAGCTCCCTCAAGGACGATACCTCCTCCACAACCTCCCAGTCCGGCCTGAGCATCATATCGCTTGAGTTGCCCTTGCCGAAGAAAAAATAATTTATTTTTCATTTATAATAATATATTTATTTATTATTCCGTTGGATATCCGATGACCTCAACCGTACGCTAGTATCTTCACGTGTTGGCCATCGCAGTGTTTACAAATTGACCATCTAAACGAAACAGCGAATAAAATGCGTTGCCAAAGCGGGTCAAAACAAGAGAGCATTGCGGCCATAAAAATAGCTCACAACGATTCAGTGGGGGTACTAGTGTGTGTCTAGCGGAACGTTTGTTCAGATGGTTGACTAGGAAATGCTCTACCAAAATACTCCAAGAAATATCTACCACCTTCGCTTACGGTTTTTTTATGGTTTCAGATCTCTATTACTTAGGCGGATATGAACACATTTTCTTTTCTTTTATTTAATTGCCAATTAAATTTGAAATATACTCAAGCTTCGTGTTTTCCAAATAAAAATATCTGCAATATCTTCGCAGTTCTCTTGTTATCTGTCTCATTTCAAACAGGGCACTTACTGAACATAAAGGCAAGAAAAGGAAAATGAACTTTTGTAGCTACTATTACAACCACCAATATTGCAATCAGAAATTGACTGAGCAGCCATTTATAGAGCTAACCTGGTCATAATGATAGATCGCTAGATAAGTCCGACGGATTGCCCTCCGCATCGTGCGTTACAAAGACTAGAACGAAGGCTATATGGTCGCCACTGCAACATATATCGGCCAAGAATATTTTTACATATAGTACATGCCCGTGCTCAGAGCTATATTTCGAAATGAGCCACCCAGAGATACGGAGAAAGAGACTGCCTTGTTCGAGAAATGAGTTTTCGGTGCTGCGAGTGTTTCCGAAAGTCTTCTTGTCGATTCGACGATCTTCGCCGGGCATTTCATTATTTTTCATTATTTCGTTAGCTGGCATCGAAAACTGGTGCCGAAAACTCAGATTGCTGGGCCCAAAAGTTTTTAAAAATCTTCACTTGCTGATATTTTTAGAAAATTCTGAAAACAGAAAGACTAGGCAGTCTGGGAATGGACTCCTGAGTAGATGATCACCGACTGAGCAGCAGGATTATCCCCATAAGAGGTGAAGAATTTGCATAAGATTCGATTGAGTGCGCTGGCGGGCATGTGTTCCACCTCGGTGCTGTGTCCGCTGTGCGCGGTGCCCAGTTTCGGTAGTATTGACGCACTGCAGCAGAGGCTGATCAAGGCGGCGAACGGTCCACTGGCTTGCCCCTTTGCCAACTGCAAGGAGCTCTTCCTGGGACTGGACAAGCTCACCATCCACCTGTTCTCGCACACCAGTCTGATGGCTCAGGAGGGAAACGAGTGTCCCGCGAATGGCCAACCCGTTTCCCCCCGCGGCCTCGTTGCCGCAGCTGCTCCCAAACGGAGGGCCAAGCGAACCAGGTCCAAGCCCGTCGTCCCACCCCCACCGCCTGTTCCGGCCGCTCCTCCCGCCCACTGTGACATCTGCGAATTCAGTTTCCGGAATAGCGAGCTGAGGGACATGCACATCCGCTTGGTCCACGAAAACGCGGAGGGAGAGCCGAAGCAAAAGGAGTCCCAACAGAAGGAGTCGGTAATTATTACCTATGTGCATACATATATTAAGTGCTATTACCTCTAGAGAATTTTCGTAATGCTGTTGGATTGTGCATTTTCTCATATCTCGTCATTTCATTTATTTTTCGTGATTTTATACATTTGATTCAACGCTGTTTTTAATGCCCATGCAATTTAATGGCATTGCATCTATAGCAACACGTAGACGTAACAAAAATAAAACAAAAAACCAGACGAATTCCTAATTATTATGATTATATATTTAAAATACAACAGATTATATCGGCTCCATTACTCTCAATTAATTTTCCTACTGTTCCCATGGAAGCTATACGATAAGTTCGTCCGATTTTGATCAATTTTGATCCGTAGTTTCGATTATTTATTTACATCAACTAATTGATGTAGTAATAGTAGTAAGAATTTTAGAATAAATTTCATAGCTTTACAGATTAGATTATTTATTTAACAAAAAGCTGATTATATCGGCTCCATTACTTTAAATTAATTTTCCTACTGTTCCCATGGAAGCTGTACGATAAGTTCGTCCGATTTTGATCAATTTTGATCCGTAGTTTCGATTATTTATATGGCAACTAATTGATGTAGTAATAGTAATAAGAATTTTAGGAGAAATTTCATAGCATTACAACTGAATGACTTTTTTACTTCTGACTGAAATCAATATACCCACTACAAGGTAATAATGGAATTACTAAAAAAGCGAAAATAGCAACCAACTTCACCAAAAATTATGGTACCCAGATTACATTAAATTAGGTTTACGCGGAAATTAAATGGAATATTTTTAAATCCAATAGGCATAAGGACCTGTCCCTATTGATAATGGGTAATTAAAA
Organism: Drosophila erecta; assembly: GCF_003286155.1. Classification (NCBI taxonomy): domain Eukaryota; kingdom Metazoa; phylum Arthropoda; class Insecta; order Diptera; family Drosophilidae; genus Drosophila; species Drosophila erecta. Next base: position 27,655,457 of record NW_020825194.1, read on the forward strand.
GCGAAATTCTGATTTTTTCTTCCTACAGGACCAGGAGCCCTATAAGTGCCATCTCTGCTCCAAGACGTTCCGCATGAAGGGCTCCCTTCGCATCCACCTGAAGGTAGTGCACATGATGGGAGTGCCCTGCTCCAACCCCAGTCCCACGCCCGCCCCCACCACCATTGCAGTTAGTCCCTCGCCCAAGTTGAGCATTTGCGATCGCATTCGACACACAGAGCCGGGAGCCCTTGGCAACGGAAGCAACTCCATGTGCACCACATCCCAGCCATACGCCCTGAGTGGGGCGCTGAGCATGCTCCAGCAGTCCCCCAGCTCGCCAGAGTCGGGCACGGCCACCCCGAAGCTGTGGGAATGCGACGTGTGCAGCAAGTCCTTCACCACCAAGTACTTTCTGAAGAAGCACAAGCGGCTCCACACCGGCGAGATGCCGTACACGTGCGAGATCTGCGCCAGAACCTTCACTTTCCAGCAGTCGTACCACAAGCATTTGCTCTACCACAGCGAGGTAAAGCCCCATGTCTGCGGTGTTTGTGGACGCGCCTTCAAGGAACTGTCTACGCTGCACAACCACCAGAGAATCCATAGTGGCGAAAAGCCCTTCAAGTGCGAGGTCTGCGGTGAGTATTGATCAAACTCTTTACCATGTGCGCTATCTGTTTTAAATGGAGCAAAGGTATACCTATTTTAGCGGGTCACTCTATCTGTATCTCTATTTTCTGTATGTCGGACTGCTTCACAGGCAAGTGTTTCCGGCAGAGGGTCTCCTTTCTTGTCCACACGCGCATCCACACAGGAGTGATGCCGTACAAGTGCGAGCTCTGCCAGAAGACGTTCAGGTACAAGGTTAGCCAAAGGACCCATCGATGTCCCACCGAGGAGGCCCAAACCCCGGAGCAGCTGATAAAGGCGTTCCTGGATGGCAACGACTCTCCCACTCAGACCTCCCCAGCGAGCGCCGAAATAGCTGCCATTAACAGCAGCTCGATCACGGATCCGGAACAGGAGGCACTGCTCTCGCAGTCAATCGACGACATTGTGGTGGAGCAGTGCCAGAAGCTGGGCATCTGTGGCGTGGAGCCGAGGGATGAGGGGCAGCTCATACCCTTACAGCCGGTTGCTGTGGTACACTTCAGCGGGAACGGCCCTCCACTGCAGCAACTCCAAAACTTGAGGATCTACTCGCCGCAACAAACGGAGCTACCCAGTTCCGATGGCGAAGTTTTCCAGCGCTTTTTGATGGACGCCACGTAGGTGGAACGAACCACATTAATATATACCCTTATCATTTGGATTCTGGAGAACACGGCAAACTACTGTCTCCAAAAATAACAGGCACAATTGAAGAATATGTATATTGATTACAATGTTTGTAAAACATTTTAAATTGTTCGCACTTCCCCAAAGGCGATCTAATCAATTCCTAGACACTTACTAAGAAAAAACCTATTAATTACGTTTCTTGTCTGTATATTATTTGCTTTATCTCAGACAGAATAGTGTTGAGATGGTGCGGCCAAGTGTAAATCGACAAGGACCCGACTTCAACCCGCTTTCAATGCAAAATGTTTAACTGCCGATTTTAATTAAACTATTCTAGGCAATGAATTCTGAGCTCTGAATTGAGGCGAATCAATCAATTAAATCAATTTACTTAAACTTATTTTTTATGAACGGCATTTTTTGTAATTACTTATTCATCTGAGCCGCTTCCAGAACTGGATCCTGATCCAGAAGGCGATCCACTGCGTGATCGGCTGGGCGACCGCGATCCAGAGCCAGATCTGGAGCCCGAACGGGAGCGGGAGCCGGATTTGGATCCAGATCGAGAACGCGACCGAGAGCCGGACTTTGAACGGGATCGGGAACGTGATGCCGATCTCGATCTGGACTTCTGGGATCCTGTCGGGGAATTTGTGCGAGATCTGGAGCCGCTACCAGACCGAGAACCAGACTTTGAGCGGCTGCTGGCCCGCGAACCGGATCCAGATCCCGATCCTGAACTGGACCCGCTGCGAGTTCGAGTCCGAGAACGCGACTGTCGATCGCGGGCTACTTGGGCGGGGGAATCCCCTCCAGATGCTGCCTGTGCACCACCAGCGGCATCCTCGATCTTCGTCTCCGTCTCGCCAATCATTTGGGTCTGCTCCTCGTCTTCCCCCACTTCCTCCTCCACCTCCTCCTCTTCCTCGCCAGGAACTTCTAGCTGACGCTCGCGATAGCGCTGCATACGATGTTCCATGCTGTCCAACGGGCGATGCTTGACAACCTAGAAAAAAGAAACAGGTTAAAACTTACTGTGAACATTCATGAATAGCCAGTCTTTAGAACCATCCTGCGAATCCCAACTTTCTAGTTTTTATAGACGGATGTAACCCGATCGATCGACTGGGCAGGGCAAGTGATTCTGATCACTTCCTTTCACCTGTTACATACTATTCAGCAACTCTAGCATACCCTTACACTACATGTACTAAAATTGTATTTGGCAGTGGTATCGATACGATCCCTTATTGGGCGATATAGTTTGGTTTCAATATAAATAATGACAAACAAGAATTTAGTACGTAGTTTGGGTTTGAGTTGAGAAAAAGGAGTAGGATAGGAAACACACTTACCAGCTTGGTATTGTTGGGTTGCTGGCCAACCTTAACGCGACGCTTATTAAGGCGCACTCGGGTTTCCAGCTCGTTGTAGTAGATGCCGTCCTGCCGCATGACGAAGAAGTAGTTTTCTTCGTAGCCTTTGGAAGCTTTGGTCTTCACGTTCCAGTTGTACTCTCGGGCGATCTTGTACTCGTACTCCTCTTCGTCTTTGTAGAGCTCGCCAGCGATGAAGTCGGTGCGGCGTTTTTCCAGAGTCTGCTCTGTGGGCAGGAAGTAGGCGACAAACTGTTCGCCGCTCTCGTCCATCACACCGCGAATCAGGGCTTGGGACATCTCCTCCAGCTGGGCGGGCACGTTTTTGCCCACAGGAGCCGGATCACTGTCAAAAATGACCTGGGCGCACGGGTACTTCCAATTAGTGAAGTCGGGGAAAATAGGCAGTACCTCCACGGGCACCACATTGGGCTTGGAATAGTGCTTGGTAATTTCGCTCTTGGTGTCACTGAAGGTTTTCTCGATGGCCTTGATCTGGGCGTCGCGGTCCAGGTAGAGAGTCTCCTCCCTAAGCGATTTCTTGACGTTGTAACCGACCTTGGCCTCGATGTTCTCCAGGTTCTGGGGTTGGAAGCGCGTCTGCTCGGTGGAGATGTACTCGGATTTTCGCAACCATGACACCGTCCTCGAGTGCTGGCGCGAACGCACAGAGTCTGTGGGAGTCAAGGTCTCCTCCTCCAGCAGTTTTTCATCGGCGGGGTCCAGCAACGTCATGGAGTCGGCCTGATAGAGCTCCCGGTTAATCAGGTCCACCGTGACACCCAAATCGTGCTCCGTCAAAACGTCGTACTTGAAGTTACGCTCTAGCGACGTTGGATTGTACTGCACGAAGCGGTGACTGTCGAAGGGGTACTGCAAGAACTTCAGATCGAAGGGTATGTCCGGCAAGTTGTTTCCATACTTCACGCGGCAAATGATCTCGGATCTGCAAGGCAATCTTAAGTCCGGCGTCTGTTTGGGGATCTTTTCACTTACTTGCGCTCCGTTTGCCGCTGGGGTCGCTTTTCGGCGGCACTGTTTACCGCCGAATTGTTAATCGTGGGTGGCATTGTGGCTTCCAACAGGTAATTCTGCTCCAGTCCTTTGTTTTGCTTGCGTTTTTAGTTCATTTAGTGGCAAAATCTAAAAATCCTCACACTTGCGCTTGGTGGTGTGACCGTACTTCACGGATAAGATATCACCTTCGGTACAAAAAAATATACTAGATTTTCAGCGATTCCAATGCAATAAAACCATACCTAACATAAAATACTGCAGTCATTTTGCTGTTATGACACTATATCTATTTGAATTAAAATCCCACACTAAACAAGAGAGAATGCTATAGTCGAGTTGCCAACTATCAGATACCCGTTACTCCTTTGTGGAAGTGCGAAGAGTGGGCGTAGCAAAAAGATTTTTGCCAAATTTATAGATATTTACAAGGCTAATAAAAAAAGGAGAAAATATCGAAACAAATTTTAAAAGTGTTGGCGTGTTAGTTTTAGTGTTTTGCAACATTTAACAAACTTTGCGCTCTGGAATCTGCATGCCTAATCTCGCCAGATCGACTCGGCTGTTGATCCTGATCAAGAATATATATACTATATACTGGTCGGAAACGCTTCTTTCTGCCTGTTACATAGTTTTCAACGAATCTAGTATACCCTTTTACCTTACGACCATAAAAATTTGGTATATTATCATGGAACAATTTTGCGGGGGACTCATTGCCAAAACCATTTTGGTCATGCCGACTATAACGCCTACAAGCTGTAAAAAACTGTCACGCTTACAATGTTGAATGAAGATCGTTCGGGTTTTTTGGTTTTTCATTTCTCCTAGCGGACTAATGGGTATCTAATAGTCGTGAAAATCGAATATAGCGTTCTTCCGTAGTGTATTTAGAAAGGATCCGATCCTAATTACGAACGGCTACAAAAGAGTAGAACTATTTGTGTGAAGTATAAGTAGAAAAGCTCAGAGTCTTGGCATCGATCAATGTAAAAATGTGCTCAGTGTTTCGAATTATCTCCCCATTAGCCGTAAACTATCTAATTTCCCATAAGTCATAGATCATTATAGCCGTTTATTTTCATTTTTTCAGTATTAAACGATCTGTAGCTAGCCAAACATGTCTAGTTCGTATTTGGCAATTTTCATTTTATTGACGCTTACGACTTGCGATCTGGTTTCTTCGTCTAAAGAGTCCACCGAAACACCCTCAGAGTCTTTGGAAGCTGGAACCCCAGATGGCGATGCCGAGCTAGGAACAGAATCACCTAACAGCACGAATAAGGATCAGGAAGTTATAGGCTTTGAATCAAGTAGCAATACAAAAAGGCAGGAGAAATGGCCAAAAGGGCGAGGTCGACAAAAGAGATTCATACGGAATCCCAACTATGTGAAAGCCAACAAATTCTTTGATAAGGTCTTTAGAAATGAATTCGTAAGGAAACGGTTTAAGGATCTTCCACCGCCTCATCCGGGATTTGGGGAGGAAACAACCGAGGAAACAACCGAGGAAACAACCGTCAGCCTGAACATATAACCAGTAGAATCTGTGAAATTTTCCTATTGGCACTTTTTATTATGCCCCATATAAGGGAGACCGTAATGACTGTGAAATTGCCAATGTAAACAACTTCAGCTCAACGGATTCCCAATCCAAATAAACACAAAGCACAATAAATTGAATTAGCAGCAAATATTACCTCTCTTCTCTTTTGTGGAAAAAATATGATTGTCACCTGTTTTGTTGTGGCGTTTGGTTAATAGGTATCACTTAGTTGGAAGCTGCGAAAATCCGGGCGGGAGTTCAATAACAAGGTTAAGCTCGGCCCATTGGTACCGGCGAAATAAATCTTAGCAATTTTCGTCATTTTATTTACATCGGATATTAACGATGAGACGACTTTGCCAAATAGTCGTCACAAGAAATTAGCAATTTCTTTCAAATTTGTTGATTGATCCCATAGCATAGAAAGAAAATTAAGAAATCAGAATTTGGAATCATAAATCTTGGGGTGTTCAAAAAGTTTTGGATGAGTTTAAGGAGAAAATTTTGTTTCAAAAAAGCTTACATTAAATTACCAACTTGCTTAACTAAATCACTTTTAAGAATACCTTTTGCTAGCTTACATATGTAGATATACGCAATGTACCCATTATAATGTATGGAAACATTTAATTTAAACATCTTTTCAGTGAAATATGAATCATCTTTTATAAGAAAGAAAATTGTAACATTTCAAATTTTTATTTTAAATTAATAATTATTATTTAGTATGTCATTGTTAATAGGAACTAAAACCTTTTTACCTTTTCTCTTCATGTTTATTCAAACTGATGCCGTACTTTAAATTCAATCGGGTGAAAACACTGAAAACCGCAGGGGATCACAAGAATTTATAGAGATAAGGCTTTTGCTGTGATCGATCAATACACTTTCCTACTTTTTCCGTATAGTGTATAATTACATTTTAAAAGAACCAAAAAAATCCAACCAAAATTTCTAACGTCGTAGATATCTTTGTAAACGGCTTGGGAACTTTTGCCTACGTTATCCATCCACGTTAAACAATCAGTTTTTCAAAGAGTTTGCCCAAAAAACGTGTCACGCTTTTGGCCTTTTGTTTTTGGTTCAATTATTAATTACTGTCAATTAGTAATTATTGTTTAATTAATACATCACATGATGGCGAGGAAAGCTAACTGCCAAACCGATGCCGAACCAGTTAAGGCAAAAGTTATGATGTGAAATTAGCTCGGCAGAACAGCCCAAAGCAAGCAAAAAAGCTGCAAATCAATTGAGCATGCGCAGCGTGCCGATATGAAAATTTCCGTGCTCGTTACTACTATACTCGCCTCGTATCGCAAGTCCCAGCTTCGTGATATGACGAGCATCCGAGAATCGGGATCCGAGTAGAGTATCTCAATCCGGATCGAGCGCGCGCGCGACTTCAGTTTGAAAAACGGCTTTCATTTTGCAACAAGCGCTAAATTGGTTGGGCAAACAGCTCGGGCTTCATTCGCAGGTTCACCCAGTTCGCAGATCGCAGATCGCAGCTCGCCGTTCTTTTGATACATTGTTTATTAGCACAGATATTTGCTTAATATATAATACGAGTATATCTGCTTGCCAGTTGGTGACGGTGACATGTGTCTGTGCGAGTGTGAGTGTGAGTCGAAACTACTAGAGTTTTTGGCACTTTAAGTGAAGTGTGAAGAGCGCGATGGATCTGCCATGAGTTCAGTATTCGTTCAATATTCACAGCGAGTGGCAGCCACAGCGACCAGGAGATCCCCAGACTTCGTTATCCAGTGAGAAGTATCCTTCGAGAATTATGATTACCAGAATAGCACAGCCCCTTTGACTGGACGATTATCTCAAATAGGTGAGTGCGGGTCTGCTACTAGATCTAGATCTAGAGTATTTTTCCATCAATTTTTAGCACAATCGTAAAATAATTAGGCTCGGGCTTAGCTTGTGAAGCCTGACAATGAAGTCTTATACATAGTAATAATTTTACTGTCCTGCTAAAAAGAAAACGTCGTGTGTTGGCCAAAGGATTAATATTTTTATATAATACCCCCATAACGTGTTCAACGAATGTTAAAGTGATTTGAGTAAGGTAAAATTTTATGAGCCATAAATTAGAATTATTTTGATAAAAGTAATATATATTATTAAGAGCAGTCTATGTGCCATCGCGAAGTAACGTAAAATATAATTTTAGAAGGACGAGACTTTTATGAATAAATTATGTTAAGTCTCCACTATAACTCAGATCAAGATGTTTCCAATGCCGTCGGAAGTCGGATTTAAATCGCTAATCCTTTTTTCGACCTCAAACATTTTGGATTTAACCCTGCCTAGACATAACTTGTAGGGCACGTGGAATTAAAATCGTGAGAGGGCTGTGGGAAACTACGGATTTACGGAATTACGTATCCCGACCTGGAAATTTTATTTAGTGTGCATACTGCAACTAGAAGTGAGTTTCTCCCGATTAGTTTGAGCTCAAACGCGTTTTAGTGCATGGGGTCAGTGGACTGCTGTTGGGAAAAATCAGCTTAGTGCAATCGGTTGTCAGAACAATGGGTCTTTACCATAAAAATATCTAGTTGTGTGAAAAGTATTACCTCTTAAGAGGTAACTCACCAAGTAGCCCAATATTTCTATTTATAGATGGTCAATCTATAATCTACAATCTATACACATAGGTCATATGTAATTGTATTGAAATAAGTTCTTCTTCAAAGTAGCCAAGGTGGATAATATATATGCTTTGTATTAGTGGCACATTATTGTTAGATCGCACTATAACTACTTATGGGATTACAGGTGAGAATAACCCGCAACGTCACTGGAATTATGACTTTTTCTACCAGGCACTGAGTCACGAGTCCCATTGAAGTGCAACAAATTTGCACTCCATTTGAAATGCAATTCAATAAATGCCAAGTGGTTCTGTACGGAGTAATTACAATTCATTTCACTTTGCCGTGTAGGAAAACTTATAGACGGGGTGCAAAGCGAACCATGTGGCATAAATAATGCTTCTTTTCTATGCAAATAAGATAATTTCAACCAGTTGCAAAGGTTTTCGTGGGAAAATTTTGCAGACAGGGGCAGCAAAAAGTGTTTATTATGCAAGAAAAGTGCCACACTTATATGGTATATATGGGGTATGGTTTACGATGGCATACAATACATTACAAAGCGAATTTCGCATGTTTACGAGCAGTCACGTGAGTAAATGAAGTACTCTTTATCCGGGAAATTATAAGGAGCCCTAAGTATATCCTTATCAGATCAGCTTCAGATTGATACCCGTGCCGCGACTTCAGTTTCGGAGGCTAAACACAAAAGCAAGAGAACAATTAAGCAAACAATGTGACAAAGATATTGAAAGGAACCGAAAAAGAACACTTAAGCAAATAGACCTGCAAGCGAAGGCGAAAGCAACGTGAATTGCTGCGTGACGCGTAGACGAGTACTTTTGGCCGCCTCGCTTTTTGGCAAGTGTACAATGGTACGAAGATTTCGTGGCTAGCACGATGTGGATGTAGTACATGAATGAGTGTAGTGAACTCATTGTGGGCCTTCTCTCGGCGCCCTGATAAACTTGAACTTGACTTTGCTGAGAGCCAGGAAACGTATCTCACAGGTTGGGGACACCCAGTGCAGTTGCCAGAGAAGCGACGCGAGTGCTGCCACTTGAACACCACACCGACTATTAATAGATACCCTCGAGGCGCTCCTCTTCTTCCTGTTTGAGCGGAATCCGAGTCAACCCAGCAGATTCTTCGCTGCGAATTCGTTCGTAGTTCCAACTTGGCCCTTGCCACCTACACATTCTGCAACTGTCAGTGCTTTCTCGATCGGATCTAGTTGAATTGGATCGCCTCGTAGGCGACCCGTTGGGTTGCGACCCGCTTGGATAACAGTCCACAAATAATAAGCACTTCGGATTCCCCAACTCCCAATTGTTTGCCCGCCAAAAAAAAAGAACTCGGTCTATTTGATTTATTGACAGACATTGCTCGTCGGTGCCGTGATTATATAAAATGAAATTACACAACTAAATCGACGCAGCAGCATGAGATCGCAGCTGAATAGTTCCTTCTGAGTTACCAGGTGCCAAGAAAATGCCAAAATGAGCTTCATCCATCCCGACGCTAGTTTGATGGGATCCAATGGGAACACACCCAGTTTCATGGAGGGATCTGCTTCGAAATCGGCGGATGGCCTTCGCAAGAGTCCCCTCATTGATCGGCTTGAGATTAAAATCGTGATGCTCAACGTTCAGGTGATTTATAAGAAGTACACCCTATCTTAGCTAATCATAACGTACACACTCGTATGGAGTTTGAACCACCAAACCTACATACACTGAACCTACAAGGATGTTCAAACTGGTTCAACGAACTCAACACAAATAAATTCAAATTTAATTTAAATTTTTAGTAGTGCACTTGTGCAATAGCACTCTATATCTCATTTAACTATCTCAATTGAATATTAATCTGTTTATCTGTTGATTTTTAAAGTGCCTCTGAGAATTCCCATTGAAAGTACAGGCATATAAATAAAGAAAACAATTCGCCTACAATTTTCCATTATTTTAATAATATATTAATATTCATATAAATATGATATGATAATATTTAATGTATTATATTAGTACATTATTAATATATTTATTTGCTAATATATGCTAATTATGTTTATATCCCGCCCCCAAAACTTCCAAACTCACTTAACTTTTCCGCATATTTTCCATTAAATGCTTACATGCGCGAAAGAAAACTTTTCGTATTGCCAATGTAATTCGTGCCACACGGCGTATGCGGAATAAACGCAACATCCCCCGAAAAGCGACGAAAAGGAACTTTCTGGCTAATTTGTTTGCTGCTCGTGCCATTCGCATGCTTCCTTGGAATGAAGGCACACGCGTGCTGAGTGCATCCCCTGCCTCCAAAAACCCCTCCCCAGCAATCCATTGTTCATGCAACATTTTCTTGGGGGCGGGCGGCTGTCGAGTTGAACTTGTGAGCAAACAAGCGATACAAAAGTTCACAAGTGTGTGACACCAACATTGTACGAGCTGTAAGCGATTTCACAGCTCGGCACTTGGGTAGCAAACGCTTACTAATAGAACATGTCAATGGGATTGGGAAAACTGCAGCTTCCGTGATTTTAGGAGCAAGTTGGTCTGCTTTACGAGGCATATTTTAAATACACATTGCCGCCTCTTTTCGGCTGATCAGCTTGAAGTAAAAATAATAAGGCTATCATAATGGCTTCATCCAGCAAAACTAGAGATGATGTCCCCCAGAAGGCGGTCTGTTTAATTTACCGCCATTTAACAAGTTTGATATTTAATGCTTTTATTACCATTTTTGTGGGGAAATAGTGACAGGCACGCAGTATCACGTGCGTCAGCAGTTAGGCTGTCCCCACCAATTAATCACAAATTAATAAAGTCAATTGGTGGAATATTTATATTTAATTTGTCGAGCGTTTATAGCCTCCCAATTGCGCTAACTGAAATGTATGTGCAAATAAAATGGGCGCATTGAGGGGCTCCTGTTCGCAAGTCCTTCCGCGGCAGCTTTCAACCTTGAGATGGGAGTAATCCGCAGGGGAGTGGAGCAACAGCTGCTCGGCCAGGTCGGCTACCGAGCACCCTGTGCCCAAAGCTCTGGCTCCAGTTTCGCCCGGATTCATGGGGCCCTTGGCCAAAGGACAACGAAAGTGAAATTACCCAACACGTGACCGACTCCACTAGAGTCCTGCTGCGGAACGAGCTTCCACTGAAGTTGCGGCGGCAGCGGAGAAAGCTTCTGCTTCTGCTTCTGCTTCTGCTTTCGTTTTCACTTTCGCTTCGTGGCTGGAAAACCGAACTCCAGCTGGCGGAGCTTTCCACCGCTTTTCAGCAAATCAGTTGCGCGTTGGGCGAACGCCTGCACCCATCGACTCACTTTGTATCGCGGACGCAGTTTTTGGCATTCTATTTGTCATTTGCATTGCTCGAGCGGGCCGAGATTTGTACCTTTGTTATATACATACATACATGTACTTCGAATTGAATGCTAAAGTCGCATCAATCGACTAGTGTGGAGGGAAAAATAAAGCCCATTATTAATTCATAACTTTGCTCAGCCAAACAATATTGTGTACATGCTCTTCCTTACAATCCTACTGTTCCATGAGCTGATTGCCACTAAAGCCGCACCTCGTTTGATAACAATTCGGAATAACTAGCAAAATAACACGAGCTCGCAGCGGTTCTAACCGATTATAAAGTGTGTAAGGAAGTGAACAAATCGAAGTGAACAAATGATCTAAGACCCAAAACTCAGCGAGCAACCCTCGCGAATTCCACCGGTTTCGGACCCATTATGCTCACACTGGCTGACACTGGCAGCAGTGCAATCGGCAAAGGAAGTGGCTCCGGTGGCTACAACAGTGGCAGTGGTCCAGTGCTAGTCAGCGGACTTCACTCGAGCGACTCCTCCAGCGGAATTGGCAGTGCGAGCAGTGAGAAGTTGGCGACGGGCAGCGATGAGGCCAATGCCCAAAACAGGAGCAGCGGCGAAGGGGCTGCCGACGAGGATGGGGATGATGATGATGATGATGATGAGGATGAGGATGAGGACGACGATGGCGATGAATCTACGGTACATACCCCCAAGCAGTCGAGTGGCTTCGCTGGGCGTTTTGGCAGCATATGCATGCGTAATTTTATGCTTATAATTAACCCTCTGCCGCAATCAGATATCCAAGAGCAAATTGTGCGTGCGACTGCGATGAGCGGGGACTTTAGTTGGAGTAGGTTAATTTGTGGGGGCGGAAAAGGCACCATGGGGCTGAAAAAGCATTACCTAAAATTATCATTATTATCTGAAGAGTATTATCTAGTACCCTGGTTTATAGTCGCTATTTCATCCTTGACGTTAAAACTGCTAACCTCTTGCTAGTTCGTCAGCTTACTTTTTTGGGTAATACACAACTGTAGTCCCAACTACTTTTAGTTTCTATTCAATCAGGTCACGATTTGCTCAAATCATGTAAGCAGACACCAGAAAATATGCATATGTGCATATGACCGTACACTTAACCGTCACTCGCAAGTTTGAGCCACCCCAACATTACACACACGCGGAAAGTTCCGAACTCCGACGTCCTGTCCATTTTGTCTGCCTGGACTTAAACAATGACGAAGTCCATTCAAATGTTCAAGCAATCATTCACAGACGCGACGAGCGTCTATATAAGATAGAATGGTATAGTCGCGTTCCACTATCAGATACGACTATCAGATACCCCTTACTCAGCTAGTGCAAGTGCGTGCGAACGAGAAATTTCATAATATTCTGGAATATCGGTGAAAATTGAAAAAAAAACCTTTAAAAAGAGAAACAAAATGTAAAATTTTCTCAAGAGTGTGGGCGTGATAGTTTTGGGCGGCTTGTGGGCTTAATCTCCTTATTCTAGCTTTTGTAGTTCCTGAGATCGAGGCGTTCATACGACAGACTCTACTTTATAAGGTCGGAAACGCTTCCTTCTGCCTGTTACGTACTTTTCAACGAGTCTAGTATACCCCTTTACTCTACGAGTAACGGGTATAGAAGCGCTTTCGCTGGCGATTCCTTCGAGTGCGAATATGGATATTAGGGTATTAGGGATTAGGAGTGAAGGAGTGAAGGAGCAAATATACGAAGCCACTAACCAAATGAGGCAAATGTCCATTTTGGCCAGCCTTTCTTTAGTAAACAAACTTCTGGCGAATGCTTTCCTCCGAGGCGCCTTGTTTTTGCTGAATAAGATATCACTGGGCCGCCATCAGCAGATATTTCACATTTATGGGAGTCGCTCCCCTGGCGTTTTCAGTGGCAGGACTTTAATTAAAATAAGCTACCGGTGACATAAGACAGTCTGGCTTGCGGAAGCTAAGTTTCCAGTCCTCACGTTCAGTTCCATTCCGCTGCCGCCAGGTGGCTTTCGCCGGGGTGCCCCACTCATTAGTGAGTCTGCCACACGTGCGTATTGACTTCGGGAAACAAGTAGAAGAAGCTGAGCACGCACTGCTTAGCATGGGAATGCGATAAGCGTGAAAGTCGGAGAAGTGTGTTCCACATTCTGCCCAGATTATGTAAATTTTGTCTTCGCATTTTATTTTCCACAGTCTTATGCAAATCAGTCCAACAGGACTCTACTCGTGTCAGGAAAAGAATACCAAATTGCTTTTGCAGGAATGTCGTTGATAAATTTATTTACTTCGCCTTAGCAGGCTTCCTTGTGGTTGAAATTAAATTGTAAGACATGAAAACAAATTGTTTGACATTTTTTAGGGCAAGAAAACTGTGTCCTACTATGTTATAAAAGTGTAGGATCCTCTGTCCATTAGTAAGCCTCCCAATTCGACCAGACTGATGCTGTTTGTTGGATCCCCTTGCACCACTCTACTGCTGCTCGGAACCTTTCCAATTAGCCACACTTCAGGTTATTTCCTCCACACAGACACGCGAGTTTTGCTCCGGCGCAGTCAGCAGAGTTTTCAATTTGTTTTTTAAGGTCGAATACACAGGCGCATGTCTCAATTGGACACATTTTCCCATCCCAGCTGCGTCTGGGTTAACTTGCTCAATCGCTCGAAATCCCGCATGCAAACAAGCCAATTTTCACAGGGCGGACAGATACTTCATTTGCATTTTATAGACTCGTCTTCTAGCTAATGAACATTCTACACATCAATTAGAAATGGATCTTACTTACATGGTCCTGGTTGCGTCGGTTGCCGTTTCATGGTTTTTCGCAGGAAACGTTCCCAAAAATGCATAAATTCACCAGTCCTAGTTGCCCAAATAAAAGCCCTTATATATAGACACTCAGCCAAAATGGTGGTTAAATTAGCAAACTGCGCTGGATATAAATGAAATGCTTGCATCATTACGGGGTTTCGTATAGAGCGTTGAGTATCTCCAAATGATTCAATAATACTGAACATATTTACTAGTTGTGTTGTGTCTAGTTGACTCCCACTTGACTGCTCATTTTTCAATTGGCAGAATACCCCTTTAATACATACACACAAATAAAATAATCTTCTCCTGTTTAAGGATCGTCTGGGTGCAATTTTTGGGTCCGGTTTCTGCACGTTTAGGAGGTCAGGATTCCCCAGGATTCGCCAAGGTCAAAGGGAACGCCCATCACTTGTGGGAAACAGCCTACCGCCTGCAGTTTTTTTTATATCTGCAAAAAGTTCCTAATTTATTTAAATGTTGAGCAGAAAAGGCTTTCTCTAAGCGCGACTGTCGGCTGATTATAATTGCGTTTTTGATTGGAGCCCGCCGCACTTCCATAAGTAAAGTGTCCCAAGCTTCGTGTCCAAGTAATGGGGCTGGGATGAGTTTGGGAAGGTAAGGTCCATGGGCAACCAGGGGCAGCTGGTGGAAAAGGGTCATAGAACGCACAGGCGAGGTACACAAGGGCTGCTCATGAACTTTTCAGGCGCCTGGGATGCCATTATGCTTTTCAATTTCATCTCGAGAACTTTTACTCTTAGACGCACAATTTCCCGGGACTTAGAGTGTTTCCTTTCATTTTCCTTTTTATTCGAAATGCTCAATAATCAGCGGTATTGTTGGCTGCTTTGTGGACTGAAGGGAAAACAATTACAAAATTATTTAGAGCGTTCATAGAAAGGATAGGTACTAGCCACTTTTTGCATCTCTTCTCCTTGTCAGGTTTGCTTGGGATAACCTACAGGTTCAGAGTCCTTTACCTGTCTGCACGATTTCCTGAGTGTTATTTGTGGAAAGAACAGAACAAATAATTGCCGCAATTACAGCCAATACGGGAAAAACACAGCCACGGAAACCAGTTGAGCACCCAAAACAAAAGACTAGACACTTGTGTAAATACACTAAGGAAGTAGCCGCCCAGTGCGTTTGATTGGGGCTGCCCTGATGAGTGGGGCGTTACCCCAGGCAATTATGACTTCAGGGTTCCGAAGCGGAAGCTAGTGTCTCCCTACAAAAATAACGGTCTAAAACGGGGTATATTATAGCCTTATTATCCCGCCTTTAAGGGTGTCGTTCAACTTTAGCTGTGAATGCAGACCAATGACCAACAAACGCCATCCTATTTCGGATCAGAACGCATCTATCCTGCCCTAATTTGGGTTTCATCCTTTCTTTAGCCACCTCCGCCCGATTTCGATTTCCGTTTTCGATTTCGAGTTTAAGGACGCCTTGGCTGGCCGCCCAGTCATTGGCCAAGGCCAACTAAATTTATGGTCTAGCCCTATTTAGGCTTATTATGGGTCTCCCTTCCAGCGAAAGCAGCTTAGTGGCGCTCATTAAATGGTGGCAAAATGTTAGTTTACTACTTGGTCGGAAAAACGCGTATCTACGAGTATGATACTTGCTCCACAAGTTCCCCAAATGCATCTATCTTTAAATTGCTTGGTAAATGGGTCTAGTCCTTGCAATTAATTGATATATTAACTTTAATTCAGGAACAAAAGGAAATAAATGAAGCAGGCACCATAATAATTTCCGGCTTTATGAGTTCTTTCCAATCAAAAAATGTTCCCACGAAACACCTTACCCATGTGAATAATACCCCAATTTATTTATTCCCATGAAAATCCACACAAGAACGCTTTAAAAGCTGAATGCTGTTTATTCCTCTGTCAAAAGCTGATTTTCCCTGTCACCAAATCATACACACCAATCTGAACTGAGCTGCGCAGGCAAACAGTGTAAAGATTTCAAAGTAATCGAAGCATTGATGGATTGTAGGAGGAAGTAAAAAGGAATCAACCCCTTACAAACTGTATCCTGCGTATGCGTATCCTTCATCTGAGCCTCCCAGGAATGTGAGCAATTCGGTTGAATCAGGGAAAGCCTGTAATTTCAGGGCTCTTATGTATGCGATTCGAGTTGATCCCAGTCCCCAGGAAGCCAGACTTTGAGGGGAACTTTCCCGTTTGCAGCGGGAGAGTTGTCAAATTCAATTGCTGGTGTCCATAAATCAGAGACAAACGCGAAAAGGAAGCGTCATAAATCGTGCCAGAAATTGGCGGGCTTGTAGGACACATGAACAATGTTTTTCAGTTCTTTGAAGTAAAAAGCTGGAGTCTTGTATTTCCCAAAGAAATATTGTGTCACGTGGCCAGTTGCAATTGAATTGATATAATCGCCTTAACGAAATTTCATTTCGACTTTTAGTTACTCACCTAAAAACTTCTAGACTCACTATTCTGCAGCAATGAGGGAAGTTAGAAAGCAATTGACTAAACAGAAGGCGCTGCCAACTTAAATAACATTCAAACAGTTTATGGACTGGCAGTAAACGAAGCCATTAAGCCAATAATCAAGGGGTGCTGTTGATATATATGGTCTAGTGCCAGCTCCTCGAGGGAGCTCCTCGAATCCTTCAATATGCCATAAAGCGCACACGCCCCAGATGTGGGCATAAAAACAATATGCAATTCACAACGCATACACCACTCTGCGCCAAATTGTTTCGACAGCTCGCAATGGAAGGCATTCAGAAGGGCACCCCGTAATCCATCAATATATATTATTTCACGCTCCAGCTCGGCAATGTGGCCTGGGTCCAGTATTCCGTAGCTTTTGGCCCATTCCGGCCACTCGGCGGCCAGAGGCAGGCGCAACTCATCAAATATTTATGCTAGTACAAGTCTGGCTCTGCGTCTGGTCACGATGTCGTGACTACGCTAATTCAAATAGCTCATATTGGCGGCAACAGGTTTGGGAGCCCTGAAACTCCGTTGCATGTCTCCAGCCAGAAGCCAATTGGACTAGCCACTCCTATTAAGTGGGCATCTATTTTCGGACATTAGGTTGCTCATTTTCCCCGACTGGGGGCTGGGATTTTTTAGCTAACCACTATACTTTTCGCTGGAGCCTCACTAATAATTCGAAAAACGTACTGAGTGGGCTTTAATCCTTAGGCGGGCCCAGCGGGAACTCATCGATTCATTTACAATATTTGGACAACAAGAAGTGCCAGAAACACGATCACATCAGGCGGCGCAGCAGCTGGAGGTCAACGGATTTCGAAAGGAACCTGTGTTAACAGGAAAGGCAGACATTAATACATCGCCCCATCCAGCCAACCAGCCACTCCATCACTCAGTCATTGTCCCACCTGTTTGCCAGAAGGCACAATACAGCAATCTCACCAAAACACTGTTGCTCGGCAGAGCTCCAATTAACTGTGGCGCCCATCTGTCAACCTGCCACCAAGAAAAAGCAGCACACTTGCAACACAATGGCCACGTGTATGGGGCGCCTGGGGGTCGGGGGCAGCCAGAAGTTGTCGTTTCCTGGAGATTCTCAGCCCAGGCCTAAGAATAAGTAATCATTAGGCGGGACCAGTGGTAACCGATAAAGCAACTAAAGGTAAAAGCAGCCGTGTTTCTTTCGGCCTTCACCTGAAGCCTTTTCTAACTTAACAAACTTGGCCATGTCTCTATTCAAGCTTAAGTGCTGCCCCTCTTGTTATCCCAATAAACAACAAACTTAACTAATTTTGTTTTTATTTCTGGTTTTTAATGAATATAAATATGTTTCCGACAGAAGGAAACTCAGCCCTCGCTTTGTTTCAATTACAAATAGACATATCATATAGATATATATATTCATACCCCAGAATCCCCACTCCGCTGGGGAGCGTTCTCAATTGAACAGGGCAGAGCAATAAATAAGTTAATGAAATATTCAGGAGGTGATGGAGAGAAAATAAGCACGGGCTTAAATAAAAACAATTTGCCGACTAGTTGGGCACCTAAGTGCTCCTCCATCTAGCAGATAATTGGGATACGTTGTGGGCAGCAAATTGTGCAGCACGAAGCAGATTTATGGTGACTGCGGGAAATTTCTCTAATTATGTCTCAGGGAGGGGCAATCTGGGCGAGCTTTGGTCGTTCCATCAGTCATCTGGCAAGGACCACGCGGAGATTCCTTCCGCGCTTCTGTGTACAGCGGCTGCGCCTTGTGAATAAATTATCGCTGGATTTTTGTTTCTTGTGGTTTTTTAAAAAATCGATTTCAGGACACAGTCCTCTGATACCATCCAATGATGCGCTGAAAATGTAAACAATTTTGGCAATTACATAAGTGAACCACCTTGATAGTCAGCCTAGTAAAGCATTCGTCACGTGACGCATAAAATTGAACTTACCTCGAACCACTTCCAGCCCAATACTGATAAAAATATAAAAAAATATATATATGCCGCAGACAATCGACTTTAACCTTGGCGCTATTTGTCCAGCTGCTGGCAGTCAAAAAACAAAAATAAACCAAAAAAGGAAAAAATAAAGATACAAAACGAATTCATTTGATTGCCGCATAAAACTAGACAGAAAACCATAAAACAGAAGCCTGAAACTAATAAATGATTGCATACTTGAGGGTGTACAGCCTAGCGAGTTCTTCAGATTTGTATCTGCATTATGCATAATCCGAGTATCCGAACCTTCAGCCATCCGAATCCTCTCCTCAGCTGCCTGGGATTTTGCATCTGAAGGTCACAGTTGGCAATGAATTCTTGAGGACCCTTCTGACTTTCGATACTTCAACTTACTTTGGCACAGTCCATGAATATAAAGGGCGCTTTTAAGGATGACAACACGCGAAAACAAAACTAAATGACGACAAATACGGCTGGTAAAAAAGGGGCGACCAGCCAAAAACCCTCGGATTGAATAACATACCCAGTTGGGTGGCTTGGGTTGTTTGTCATCCAAATGTCTCAACACAAAATGGGAAGTAACAAATGGTTAGAGGGCTTTTACTTTCCTTTGATCTGATTTTTTTCTGGTCTGGCAAATACAAATCATGATGGCATTTAATTAGGGGAGACTAATTTTTAATAATAGGCTTTAAATAAACTTGGGCTGAAAATATGTTGTTGGACAATTTAAAATGTAAGTTCACCTATTTTTTTGCTTCTTAAGGCTTTTTAAGGTTTGGATATGCTAGTTTCGTGATGAAGGACACTTGCCTGTCAGAAGGCACAGAATAAATATAAATAACAACCATAGAATTTAATTAGATCCATTTATAGAATAGGAAGAGGACTCCTATATATATTCCCACAGAAGGCCACATTGCCTTTCTTGGTACATAAAATTACTATGTGGAGAAAGGTCCACTTGGCGCTGCAATTTATGTTCATTATATTCCCAACTGCAGCGAGAAAGTGGGTGTGGGCATTATGTGGGACCCAGGCACTCAGGAGCAGTAATTGCTGAACTCCAGTTCCCCAAGGACACTCTGAATTATCGGGGAATGCCGCTTTGTTGACTTATTAGCCCCGGAAATCACGGTTCTCGATATCATTTGCCTGGATTTCAACGGATGAGGACCCAATCTGTCTGGCCCATTAAAGGCAGTTGCTTTCGAAGCAACTAAGCTTTGTATTAAGCTCAATAATTATATATAATGCCTGAAAATAAATCTTGAATAAATCCACTACTTAAATAGGGCATATGATGCAACACAATCATAATGAAATCACAATGAAATCACAAATAAACGGAATGCGTTTATTAAAGTAACTATACTAGGAAACCATTATATTTTGAAAATTTGAGTAAAAATTTGAAACGATGATCATTTAATCATTTAATAATAAATTAAATAATTTATCTATAGAAAAGTCTAGAAAATAGAAAACTCAACGCAATTTAGGCACAGTTAGTTGACCTTAAGCAATTGGAAGCCTTACGCAATGGAATAACCTACAGCCACCTAATTTACACTAAAAAAAAAAAAAAAAAAAAAAAAAAAAATTAAGCTCCAAAAACTCGAATTGAATTTACTTCCTATTGTTTCTTACGCAGGCGGAGTCCCCTTTACTGCCCCTGAAGGACGACGGGCCATCGCCCCCAAGTCAACAAGTCCACAGCTCGTCGCACATATCAACCAGTAGGTCACCCCACTTCGGCACCTTTGCTGGTGACCTCCACCTACCAACCACTGCCCCGTCCAACGAGCAGGCCAAGTGCGAGGCTCCGGAAGGAGAGACCAACAACAACAACAGCACCAGCAGCAACCACAATCACGGGGGGACCACAATCTGCAAGGACATTCGCACCCACAATCGCCAGCACGAGTATCAGCTCTATCCCAACGACACCTTCGCTCGATTGGAGGGAAAGTCCCCCAAGCCGAACACCAAGATGCAGACCAAAGTGGATGCGGTGGGCCGGATCACGGGTCCGTGGGGAAGGTGGCAGCTGCGAACGGTGCTACTGATCTTCCTGTGCAAGATTCCGTCGTCCTGGTTCATGGCCTGTATCATTTTCACGGCACCAGCGCCGAGGCACGGCGAGTTCTTTTGCAAGCCGCCCAACACAATCGGAGCCCAGAACCAAACGCAGTGGATCAAGGTCTCGCATCCGCAGAAGGAGGAGAGCGACGACCAGGAGTTCAGCATTGACTTCTGCAATGTCTACCAGGATGCCCAGCAGCACGCCCATCACTACTACAACTACGAGAACAGTGACCAGGAGCCGCGCGTGTGGGAGAAGCCCCTGAACCGCAATTCCAACGTAATCCCCTGCACGGAGTTCCAGCACGAGTCCGACTACCACTCGGTGGTCACGCAGTACGATCTGGTGTGCTCCCGGGACATTCTCGTATCCGTCACCCAGTTCTTCCACCTCTTCGGCGTGCTCACCGGCGGCATCCTTGCAAACCAGCTGCTGAAATAGTAAGTACGGGTTCACATGGACACTTCCCCAATGTCGAATACAAGCCCCTAATTAGTCGGAATCGCGTCCTTCTGATATGTGATTTTCTAAGATCTCTAGGAAGGAAGATAAAAAAAACACACAGTTCAAGAAGTTCATGAAATCTTTACTTGAATCGATAGTGCGGTCCACATAATTTAGTGTTTGAACATTATTTCATGCAAATGTCGACCGTGACTGCGCCTCAAATGTGCGTGCTGTGTTGCATGTGGCATGCAAGTCAAGCTATTGCATTTTGGGCCACAAAAAATTGGATATCACCTCGCGGTAGCGGTCACCATAATAAATTTGCAAGTGTTGTTCGTTTGCAAGGCGATTCATAGTTAATTTATAGACCAAACCTAAGACGTTTGGCAGTGAAACAAAACATGAAACGTTGTGAGCTGTTTAAACCAGTGTTGCCAAAGATATAGTGCATAAAAAACACCCGTAATCCCTTAATCACCCTTATAAAGTCACCCATAAATACGACCTATTCCTAGGATACGGGAAAAACTCTCTCTGATGAACAGCAGTCTGAGCTAAAAGATATGAACTACAAAAATGAAAAGATTTGTGTTTCTATATTTCCCTTTTCCCCGTTTAGTTTCAGCCCCCGAAATGTGATGCTCTTCGGCATGATCACACAGATATTTTGTGGCAACCTCACGGGGCACGTGGCTTCCTACGAGCTCCACGTGTTCTTCCGGTGTCTCTCCGCCGTATGCTGTGCCCAGATGTACACGGCCGGAGGCCAAATCAGTAAGTGGCCTGACTTAGTTTGTATACTCGTATAAGTGGTAATGTCTAATGGATTTTAAATT
Source organism: Drosophila erecta (assembly GCF_003286155.1). NCBI lineage: Eukaryota > Metazoa > Arthropoda > Insecta > Diptera > Drosophilidae > Drosophila > Drosophila erecta. Next base: position 27,677,204 of record NW_020825194.1, read on the forward strand.
GTTTTCTCCCTGCAGTGGCCGACATTACGGGGGGAAAGTACCGAACGTGCGTCTCCACGCTGTTCGAGCAGTTCTGGTCTATAGGGGTAATGATGTTGCCCGGAGTGGCCAGCTTCTGGTCCAGCTGGTCCCACCTCTACATGGCCATCTCGTGGCCAACTGTGATACTAATCTATCTGTGGCAGTAAGTAATCGAAAGTACAGTTAAAGGGTATCTGAGATTCGCATAATTAACGCATTACAAGTGCTTTCGAACCTATAATATATTCTCTATCGGGAACACGTCCGTCTGTGTGTCTGTCTGTTGGGACTAGGCATGTAGATTCTAGTGCCATCGAGGCAGCGCAAATGTGTTTCAAAAGAGGAACCATCTCATACCCACAAATCGGACGCACTGTCAGGCATGTGCTTTTCATAAAGTATATAGATTCTTGATCATAATCAACAGACGAGTCGGTCCGTCCGTATGAACGTAGAGATCTCTGGAACTCAAACAGCTTGAAAGTTGATATAAGGCATGCAGACTACAGGGAGCCGCCGAAAAGTGCCACGCCCACACTTTTGAAAAGCGTTTTGATATTAGTATTGTAGACTTCTATCGATTTGCCAAAAAACTTGTTGCCACGTAGTGACTCTTGCATCTTGCTTCGCTTTTGCAGGTGGATTCCCGACTCGCCGCGATGGCTGATCGCCCGCGGACGTACCCAGGACGCCAAGAAGATCCTGCTGGAGTGCGTGGAGGTGAATGGGACGGGCTACAACCTGCCGCACGACATAGACCAGCAGCTGGAGCTGCAGGCACAGACCGCCATGGACGCTCCGCCGCCGAGTGGCTGGTGGTCAATGTGGAAGGGAGAACGGGCGGTGCGACACATTGTGTGCGTGCACCTGGCCTGGTCGCTTTACATCGTGGTCTACTACGGAATGCTGCTCAACATCCGCTCCTTCAGTCGCGACCACCTGTACATCAATACCTTCTTTGCGGGCTTCAGCGAAATGATGGGCACTTTCTTCGGGCTCTTCCTGATTCTGAAGACCACCCGCAAGTGGCTGTGGACGGGACTCTTTAACATTGCGGCAGGATGCATTGCCTACTGCGGCTGGCTGGTTCCAAAGCCCAGCGTAATTGGGCTGGACCCGAACGTAGCCCTGCTGATGTGCTCGGCCATGGTCTCCAAAATGGCCATTTCCACAACGCTCAGTATACTGACAACCTGCACGGTGGAGCTGGTTTCAGATGACAAGAAGAAGATCACTTCCTTCTCGACAATTTGCTGGGCCCGCTTCTGGCTGCTGGGAGCGCCCTTTATTGGATCCACAGTGGTCTTCGGCCAGCTCATTCCCCAGACAGCCTTTGCCTCTCTGGCCATTCTCGGTGGCCTGTGCACCTCCCTGATCAGCAGTCCCAGGACACATCCCATCTTAAGACCCGCCTCGCCTGCGGCACAGGGAACACAAAACATGACCTCGCAGTTCACCATCATCGACGGCATGGACAACAAGGACTACACCACCTCGCCGAAGACCATCCACTCGAACAGCACCATTTTAAAACTAAGCACGCCGCAATCGAATCTACCTCCTCAACTGATGCCCGGCATTTGGACGACCAAGATAATCGAGGATGGCCCACCTATGTGAACAGCTTTCGGAAAGTCTGCATTGACAAATCAGCTATGTCATTGGACTTGAGGTATAGGAGCCTTTCTTACCCAGGATTGGAGTCTTTATGATAATATATCAGATGTTTAAGTGAAGAAGCAGATGTTCAAAGTTAAGATATTGCTAAATTCACAGCTAGAGCAGCGATCTGGTTCATTTTGGTGGCGCTGTGACTTGTAAACTATAGTCTATAAAATTTGTTAACAGTATATTCTTATAGCCCGCATATTTAGCATAGGGGCTCCCTTATTGTAAGGCTACCTTTTTTAAGGGGAAGAGTCGAAGAGTCAAGATAGAACTAGAATTTTCGCACTTTTTAGTACCTCAACTTCATCCCAAATCGGAGTGCTCAAATGAGAAAGCCTCGCGCACTTGAAAACAAAAGTACATTTCTAAGTAGGCAACACTTAAGCTTAAAGCTGTGGAATAGAATCCTCGAGCAACCTATTTTAAATGGATAAATAAGCTCGCCAACAAAACCCAAGCCCATACCTATATTCATTACCTTTAGTTTTAGGGCTTAGTTTATTTAGCTTTACGGCTATCCAGTGTTGGATAAGCTTTACGGCAGCCATAATTAGTAGTCATATAAGTAAGTAAGTCAGATGTGGAGCAAATCTTGGGAAAAAGGCAAAAGCCCAGTATTAAGCAGTCACTATTAAACCAAATCAGAAACGTACCGAATCGAACCTCACTGCACAGACAAACCATCTTAAAATGGTGATCCTTCTAAAGGCTTGTGGTTCCACATTACGTGATTGTGTTGTAAACACCTGGAGAGAATTTCATGAAAAGACATAAGACGTAGTTACACAATAATTATATATTATGGACAACTTTTATTAATTACCTTAATCTATTATTACTAATTAGAACAACAATAATATTAGCCTACACATTGAATGATTTACTTCCGTTACATATTACAATTATCAATTACCAAGCAAATTTAATATAAATCAATTAGTAGTTTTCAGGCTCTACAATGCATAAAATATATATTATTTTTAAATTTGCATCATCTAGTAAATACGCTTAGCAACTTATTGAATGTTATCTGATATTGGTTACCACATGAACGGAAATGTTATACATGGCAAAAGAGCAATATTTTTCTAATAAAGCATAACAATAAAAACGAATTGATTTATCTTTAAAATTTTAAAAATATACAGATATCTCCCAAATAGCCATGTAGCTAGTGGGAGTGCGAACAACAAATTATAAAATTTTTTTTGCCTATCTCTAGAAATGGGCAAGAATAATAACAAAATGAAAAAAAATATCAAAACTGTGCGTCAAAACATTTTTGGCATATCGATAGAAATTAGCAAGACAAAAAAGCCAAACAATTTTTCAAAAATGTGGGCGTGCCAAAGTAATGTAATGTAAGAGTATGTAACAGGTAAAAGGTATCATTTTCGATCATGCAAAGTATATCTATTCTTGATCAGGATCAATAGCCGAGTCGATCCGTCCATCTGTCCGTCCGTATGAACGTCCAGATCTCAGGAAATGTAGAAGCTAGAAAGTTGAGATTAAGCATGCAGCTTCCAGAGACATAGACGCAACGCAAGTTTATTAAATGATGTAGCCACGCCCACACTAACTTTTCAGTTTTTTTTATATCTTGTAAATTTCTATAGATTTCCTAATATACTTTTTGCCACGCCCATGCCCACAAATCGCACAAAACTCTAACGCCCACACTTCTAAAAAATGTTTATGTTTTTTTAATTTTATTATTTTTCCCCAATTTCTATCGATATTCCAGAAAATGTTTAAATTTTTCGTTAGCACTTCCAGAAGCTAAGTAACAGGTATCTGATAGTCGGGGAACTCGGCTATAACATTCTATCTTGTTTTTGTTTAGATGTTTAGGTGTTTATATTTACATTTAAATTTACATAAGACAGAATATACACATATTTGCTGTTACTTGGCCAAGGACATTGTGACATTATTGTAGCACTGGTGTTATAGAATGTTCCGTATTTTTCTTAAAAGGCGTGTAACAATAAACAATATATAACAATAATTTTATGTGGAATCAACATTACTGACACTAATTTTACATCAATCAATTCTAATATTAATTAAGAGAGAACGCTATAGTCGAGTTCCTCAATTATCGAATACCCATTACTCAGATTATAGGGTTGCGAGGGAGATGAAAAAATTCAATTAGGAAAGTGTCTGTTTCCGAGATAGCACATTAGCATTACCTAGCACCACAGCAGTTACATATATTGCTTACAACCCTTTGACGCCATGTGTAGTGACCATATATGTATGTATGTACTACCAAGAAAAAGTTTAAAAAGTATATCTTCTCTCTACAGGCTTGAAACTAAACAAATTTTAAAAGTGTGGGCGTGGCAATGTCTCAAAAAAATAGCACAGCGTAGGCACCACTCTGCATGCTTAATATTATATTTGTAGCTTATAAAGTTCCGGAGATCTCGATGTTCAACCGGACAACGGACACGGTGAGTTGAACACGTAGTGACTAAGCGCACCATAACGTGCCACTATATGTGGTGGTTCAGGAAAAGGAGAAGTGAAAGTATTAAAATTAAAATAAATTATTAGTGAAGGGTATAATTATAAGCTTAAATTATATTTTAAAAACAAAGTTGGAATTTTGAAAAAAAAAAAATTATTGTCGTTTTGTTTAAATGTATTTTTCTTTTGGATTCAAATCAATTCATCTGGGCCGAAAAGTTCTATAATATTTTTTCCTACCATATTTTTGGTTAATTTTTTAACTTAATATAATTTACATTTTGTTATATTTTTGTATACTTTTTCACTGTTATTTAAACTTGCAACTGTATAGCTTTTCTATAGCTTTTTCTATTTTTATACAAGATACATTGGGAAATAGTGTAAAGGTATACTTTAATTAATATTGAGCTCAAGCAAAAATTTAAATACAATTTTATTGGAATAAAACATGATCTTACATTTGACTATACAAAAATATTAGGCATAAGCCGATGCTGCAAAATGCCCAATATCAATATCTCGATACAGCGTCTCAAGTGTAAATTTAGCTTTAGTATAAGGAAAGCGTATTTACTTAGTCAAATGTAAAATAATTGTATGTCAAAAAAATAACGTGAGAACTTTTGTATGCGACTAATCATTTTACACTTTTAAATTTTATACTTAACTCTTCGAGTGATGTGTGTAAGAAATATAAAATAAAACACTATTTGTGTAAGTAACAAATTGTATTTCCTTGGCTTCTGGGACAACAGAGATATTGGCCATAATACCAAAAATTACTGTTCGTTTATTTTGTTCCATTTATTTTTATTGGTCCGACTTTGACCTGCAGTCGCATCGTTGAATAAAACATAAAATAAAAACTTGGATTTTAATGGCACACAAAATAAAATTAATTTCACAAAAAGTGCATGTGACAATTGTATTATATGATAATTATAAACTGTAGATGATTATGATTATCAAATGATCCATTCATATCATTATGATCCATCAAATTTCGTAATCGAAATGTTATAAATTGCAATTCTATAATGTGATTAATTACATTGCATGTATAAGAATCAAAATGTTTTGGTATATTGTATATTTGCCCGGTGGTATTTTTCCCTGTCGGCAGTGCAGTCACACTGTCACTTATGCTTCTTCAAATTGTAGCGGCATTTTCATCAAAGCAACGCAAATAATTCGCGTCACTCATCTGAACATTGCCATAAAAAATAGTTTTATCCCGAAACATAAAGCCAAAACTGTAGAAGAGCGCTTCTTGCCAGGACTCACATATGCCATGGAATTCGACGGAGCAGAGAATGGCCTTGGAATGGAATTTGGCGGTCGCGGAATTCTGCGGGAGATCAACAAAAACGATGGCGGCATTAAGGTAAGCTAATAGCTGGACTCGGGGGCGTGTCCCGTTCTACCGACCATGTGCGATGTACCAATGCACTCACTTTCGGCACAACTGACACATTTACATCCAAATGTGTGTGACTATGTACTTTGTACATATGTACAAAACGTGTGGGCATGCTACGATCGCAGGCTGTTCTGCTGTTTTCTTTATTCGCAATTGTTCATCGTATATACATGTGTACATATGATTTGCCATTACTCGCGGTTCTAACTAGCTCTGTGGCAGCTGTCGTGGACGAGAGCTCTCCAGTGCATCAGTGTCCGCCGGACATTGTCCATCCCAGGCGTCCAGATTCCCCGATTTGCCGTAGCAATCACAAAAATGGGCAATAAGCCGGGGAAGACAAGGAAATCCAGAACCTCGACTGGGAAAATTACCATAGAGGCGGATGACGGACGAGGGAATCTGGTATGCCTAGGGAAAATCAAAAATTACTTGCACTTTTCTTTATTCTGCCTTTTGACATTTCCACTCTCCAGATGGTGCACTTACCAAACAAAAATGCTAGTGTGGATCGCTGATAAGGCCGATAAAGCTGATGGCGGTTAACGTATGCAAAGTGGCAGTGCCTATTGGAGTTTAGAGTGCGAAAAACGCCCGTTTAAGGATATTGAGTTTGAATAAATGTCATTCAACTCCATCTCCCCTTTTGCCACCGAAGATGCTCGTTGTAGAGCATCTACAAATGGCTTCCACCCTTTTCCACATTTGTTTTCGACTATTTTTAGTTCAGTGTGTGGTTCGCTCTTCCTCAATTTTGTTTCCCTTTATTTTCCTGTGATTCATTGAGTATTCGAATTTCAGTTTAAGGTTCCAATTCCATTTCTAGGAACAGTTTCCCTCGCTTAATGTTAAACAACAAGTGCATTGTAAACTAAACTCACTTGTGCCAACAGTTATTGAAACTCACTTATGGAATTTCTTCTCCCTAGCAAACCTTCTGGGACCCACACTGTTATGTTTTCTAAAATGATTTTACTCTTTTGTGACCAGTCTCAGATTTGGACCCCACTCAAGCCTTATATGGTTCAACACTTTCTACATTGTTTTTGAGTTCTCACTGATCCGGGCGCCGTGTGATATCTTGTCACCTGTCGCGCGCTGCTTGGTTACCGCTGGAGCCAACATCTATGTAACTATTGCCACCTCGTCATGCTCCATCATGTGGGATTCCGTTTCAACGCTTACATTTTCTCGCTAGACATGAAAAGTCCGCCGTTGGGCAATGTGGAGCACTTCTTCGGTTCGAATCGACTTGTAGATAGTGCGCCATGATGCGCAACAATGGCTGTGGGATTGCATGTCATTTGGCACCCACCAGGACTACACTGGAAACAATGTGATGAACATAACCGACATATTTATTATTTTTGAGCACTGACACTAAGGGTCTTTTAACGAAATCATTGTGCAAAAAAGACTCCCGAAAATCTTAGAAAATTAGAAAATTAATGCTGTCTACAAAACGTTGTAGGTTCCGAGTTGCTCCAGTTGATTTGGCGAAAATTTTCATTCATTAGCAGTCGGCGGTCGCCCTATTTCGTATTCCCCAGTTTTCTATCCCCTTCTTTAAGTATTTCGCCTTATTTGCTGTGTTTTGCATTTTCACTGCTGCCTTTCAGTCTGAATTGCGGCTGAGGTCTGTCTAGTTTTTCAGTTTTTCACTGCATTTCAGTCAAAAAGGTTGTCATCTTGGTCCCGCTCTCTTGCCATTATTATTTCATATATGTCTACGACCCCAAAATTTATTTCATGTATTGCGGACACAACTGCGTTCTTAAAGAAATGTGTTTAAATGGAGCAAGTGTGTGTTACCCTTTGTGTTTTTAAAACCCATTATATTTACTCGTAGAGTAAAAGGATACCAATTCCAACCAGAGGAAGAATAAAAATTAATGTTTAGGATCACTAGTCGATTCAATCTGGCTATGTATGCCCGTCTTGCCAAATTCTATCGATATGCCAATAAAAACTGGGAAACTTATATTTCTCGTACCTCCACTAGCTGAGTAACGGGAATCTGATAGTCGATGAAACCTTGTTGGTGCTTAAAAATGTAGAGTAGCTTATCGGAACAAAATCAAGACTATGTGCCTAAAAATGTATTATTTTTGGAATTGAGTCACACGGATCGTATTGGATTATTCTTCCAAACAAATATTTAAGGAAATAAAAACGAAATCCATATTCCGGAATATAGGTGACGGTAGCCGCCGTCTAACATCTGAAAAGCATATGACAGTATTATAAAAGGAAGAGAGGACCGTGCTGATAAGGGGAGAACGCCGCGAGGGCTAGAATGAACCAAACATATAGACATACGAAAACATTCGGATCGGTGTGGGAATGCCATTCAAACTATTCGTTCTCTCATTCGGTGGGTCGATCCCCCGCACTCTCGCCGTGCTTAAAACATTTGTGCATGTGTGACGATGAGCAGAGCAAAGCAAATTGAACAAGAAAATATTTTTAAATTGATTTTAAAGGCAGACATGATCGGGAGGCAGTGAGAAACGCACGCGACAACAGATCGTGAGAAACCCGGCGGTATTACCCAATATAAGAAAGCGAAAAATCACGGTAAAGATTTTTCCGAGTAGGCGAGCCCAAATCTGTGTCACAACGGAAACTAGAAAAAAGGGAAAAAACACTAAAGACCAACCAAGAAATTCTATAGATCCGATGGTTTATGGAACCAAGTGAACCGTATCGCGTCTCAGGAGTTAATCGTGCGTAGAGCGGCATGGACTTCCTCGCAAGTATCATCAAAAGGCCAAAGAGCATCGCTACCACTGGCATCACCACCAATCAGCCAACGACAATGGACGCCTTAGAAGCTGCTAGTCCCACTAATGATTGTTCTACACCAAGGGATAAAGAAGGACTTCCACTTGTATCCGCGCACCTGGACACGTTACTACAGTCCGCCTCTGAGGATCTGCAGCGACTGGAGGAACAGCACTGTAATTTAATTATGGAACCCATCTCGAGCCCACTTCCAGCCCACGAGGACACCAGTAGTAGTAGAGAATCAATACAGAAATTTCTAAGCGAAATAAACTTCAATCTGAACCAAGTTAGTGATAACGAAATGGAGCACTTGCAAGCCATGAGTGGCGAGGTATGTCTATGTATGACTATCTTAGTAATAAATATTTTAATGTACATCCGTGCATGGGGTATTATAGCATTATGCTTATAATAAGAATAAGCATGAATAAGAATTTACACATTGTTATTTTTTAATGTCCTAAAGTTGTGTGCCAATTGCCCATTTAAGCATTATACAGTCCCATTTGGTTCCATTTGGTTTTGTCAACTTATTGCGTTGCAGAAACACTTATTATTATTTTAAATGGCGTTGTATCTAGCATTTGTTTTGATAATTATTTCACTAGAAACTGTTTTCCAAGACTTGTGCGCATTGTCAAAAAATTAATATATTTTAATCGTCTTCACTTATAAAGAATTGGCAACCAGGTAAACTTTACCTTTTTTTTCCACCATTCCAATATTTAATGACCCGCTCATTTTCCGGGCCCCTTATTCTTCGTTGACTTTAACCTTGGAGCGCCCATTATAATGCGCTCTAATTAAATTCCCGTGTAGAACGATGCTCCCAAAACTGAATAGGCAAAAAGCATTCGCAGCATGTTTATTTCGCACTGCACAAAAGCTCATGCCGACCCAGTTCCACGTCCATCTCCCCACCTTTTGTGCCTCCCATGTACCCGATTTACGCCTTGGTCGACTTTTATATTAATGACATTTGCTTGTCGACTGACCAACTGGGACAAACATTTCAACTGTTTGACCTTTTTTTTTAGCGAGAATAAAAAGTATCTAGCTTGCCATTCGATCTATAGATGAGATTGAAGTTTTTTAAATTGACATCATAATTTAAAGAAAAATGTACTTTTGTATCAGATACTAAATAAATATGGCAGGGTCCTATGCCATTGTATACATTCTTGGCAAAGGGAAGACCACGTTCAGCCCAAATGCGCTTTATTTACGTCAACAGCGTGTTGCTTTGTCTTTCCTTTATTCAATGTGTCAAAAATTCTTAATTAAATGACCAACCAGCTGCTAGTCTCAATCCTCTTTAAAACCCAAACCCATCATCGGTTGTTTACGTTTTTCATTTCCCAACTGTTTGGGTTATGCCAATTTTTGTTTTTAACTATTCGAATCATGATCGCAATGTACACCTCGTAAATTATTTTCTTACATTTTCGCATCTCTCGCTTGGCAGCTGAGTCCGCTGGCGGTGAAGCCCATTCCCAAGCCGACGAGCATGGAGCAACAGAAGGCAATGGCGGCAGCTCTGGGACATCAAACGGCGGTAGCCGGTGGTCTTCAGCTAGACGCGGACATGGTTCCAAAATTTGGAGGTCTTCCCGAGTTCGATGAGACGCAAATACCGGAACTGGCTCCTTTAAGTACCGATATAGACAGTGAGTAAAACTAGTTTGTGTAACACAGAAAACTTTTCAGGTGGTATTTATGTACGTAAGATTTCAATAAGAAATCCGCCCGAAAAGCGGAATGTTATCTTACATTTGAATACCAGCATTTATATAATGGAAGGGATACATTTCTGAGTCGGTCTCGTTATGAAACCTCATAATTGTTACTCGTAGAGTAATAGGGTATACTAGATTCGTTGAAAAGTATGTAACAGGCAGAAGGAACCGTTTCCGACCATATAAAGTATAATCGATATTCTTGATCAGGATCAATAGCCGAGTCGAACTGGTCATGTCCGTCTGTCCGTATGAACGCCTCGATCTCAGGAACTACAAAAGCTAGAATAATAAGATTAAGCATTACCGATATATCAGAAAATTATGAATTTTCTCGTTCGCACTTCCACTAGCTGAGTAACGGGTATCTGATAGTCGGGACACTCGACTTTAGCATTCTATCTTGTTTTATGAATAATTTTCTATATATAAAGCGGATATGTATTTTTATTGAAACTAATTAATTTATCGCCTTTATTCCGCCCTTAGCTCAACTGAAATCCAACCATTCTGACTCGGATGTTTTTGTCGAGTGTTTATCGCTTCATAGTGAGCGCTATACCGGAGATCGATCGGAGTTAGAGGCCTATTCAAGTGCCCTTAATGATGTTTTGGAGCAGCAGCTGTCCATGAGCTCAGTTTCTGCACTGGAAGCAGAATTCAAAGATCCTTTGCAAGTTAGCCAGCACAACAACGACAGCTATGAAGCAATGGATGTGGATGAAATAAACGAAACCATGGAAATGTTAAAGGACGTTTTGGAATCTGAAGACCATCATCTTATGCAAACGCATATTCTCAGCGTATCCCAGTCAAAAAAAGAAAATTCTGAGCAGTATAATCAAAATCAGGAGCAAAAAATAGATCAAGATCAGTTAGCTAAACACCCTGGATCCAATAGTGATGCAAAGGAGCCTCCATTAATAGAATCAGTATTGCCTGAGGAGTCTGGTACGCCATTACCTGAGCCGGAGCTCGCCTTAACTGCCTTGGACTCTGCGAATGACTTAGCTAAGCATCATGAGGAAAAGCAAAAGGATACAGAAGATGTGTTTCAGAAAGAGGACCACCACCCGATCTGTAGTGCACAGATGAGGAACGCACAAAATCCTCTGGAATACCTTAATCAAGAGAAATTTTCAGTTGCAGTAGAATCACCGGAAAGAACATGCACTGCCATCAACCTTGAGCAAAATGCATCCCCAGCTATAGAGGCAACTGAAGACAGGACTGTGGAGGAGCTTGAGCACATGGAAGTGGATGACTCCATGAGAGTGGATGAGACCATAATGCTTGCCTCATCTCGTCAGGAGCAAAATAATGCTCATTCTCCCGCTCCAAGCAAATCTTTCTTAAAACTCTGCGGGAAAAATGATAAGGATTTTCAAGATAATAAAATGGATAATAAAACTGCAGGCATAGAAAGTCCATTGAAAATGGATGAAATAGAGATACCGGTAGAATCTGTCCCAGCAGCGCTGACCTTGCCCTTGCCGACACTTCAAACCGAAAGCAAGGACCTGCCCCTTTCTCCGCCCATACCTACACATCGCCCAAAGACAGCGGAGGAACTAGAGTTCCTGGCTCTGAGGGAGTTACCCTTGCCTGATGATGTCCCGACGGGTGAGAAGGTGGGAGTAAAAAAGCTATCCCACGGTCGCACGCTCGTTGCGGCAGTCACACCAACGCAGCTGAGATCCACGACGCATCTCTCCTTGGATCTGGATGGAAATAGAAGCACTGCAAGCCTTCCACAACCCACTTCGCCTAGTTTCCCCATCAGCGAACCCGCTGAAAAACAGTCCCACTTTCCACGCTCACCCCATGCTCCGCCTGAGCAAAAGGAAATGCCCTATTTGGAAGAAGCTGTGGTAGAACCTTCTTCAAATCGCAAGGAAAGCGTTTTCGAAGCCGGAGTCATCGCCAAATCCGCGATAGTCTTTGAGTTAACACAACCGAGTCCGCAGAAGCAGGACCTCAACGAAACCTTGCCCATGAGCGAGATTTCTCCAACTCCCTTAAATATGACCTTTGACAGCGAAAGCATTACGGAGAGCAAATCACAGAAGGGTACAGAGAACATTGAGGCTTCCTCCACATTCGCCGTAAGTCTGGGATCGGTCGATGATAACCAGCGCCGCACTTTCTCGGTGCTTCAGTCTACGACGGAAGAGAAAGAGGACAAATCGCGTCGGACTTTTTGTATGCAAAAGGAGAACCCACGCCGCACCTTCTGCATGGAGCAAAATGCTTCTCCAGCATTGGAGGCCACTGAAAATACCGGGGCTGATGACTTCAAGGATGTAGATATCTCTATGAAGGGAGATGATGTAGCCGCCATGAAGTCGCCCCAGCAAACTTTGAAGGATCGCCAAGCACCAATTTCAAATTCACCACCTATTCCTACCCACCAACATTTAAATAGACTCCCTATCCATGAGGCGAAGTTTCCGGTGTCACCATTGGGAAATGGTACCGTTGTGTTGGAGGAGCAGGCTCTCTCCGCCAAAGAGCAAGCCACGCTAAGCGCCAGTGATGAGAAGGACGATGTTTTCTTGGAGCACTTTGGTGTTATTTCTCCAGTTTCGGATGACATGTTCAGGACCATCAGTGGTTCCGACGAACAAGCAAAGATTAGGGTCAATGCTGATGTGGAGATTGGAGGAAAAAACGCTGCTGCGATGAACAGGAAGAGGGGTGGTGCAACCGGCGAGCAGGAGGCGATTATTGATCCGGAATTCCAGGATGGCGCCAACATACAAAACCGTAAGTGAATGACCACTTTGATCCTTTGTAAGGAATGTACCATTACGTGTCAAACTTTTTTAACTGTATTATTCGAATTTTTTTTTAAGAACTTTATTAGAAGACTATGCGATTATTATATTGCAGTAATAAGCTCTGTTTAAAAGTAATGGACTGAAAATTTGGTAGTCTCAATGCCATATTTTTAAAGCATTTCGGATGAAACATTCCCCAAGAATCGACTTAGATTAGGCATGCAGATTCCAGAGATATAGACGCAATCCAAATTTGTTAAATGATGTTGTCACACCCACTCTAACGTCCACAAACCGACCAGAACTACCACTCCTACTTTTTTGAAAATTTTTGAGAAATTTGTTGCTTTATTGGTAGTTTGGTACATTTCTATTGAATTGCCGAAAAACCTTTAGGCACGCCCACAAAGCGCCCAAAACTGTCACGCCCACATTAAAATTAAAAATTTTAAAGTTATTTTTCATTTTTTTCCCCCAAACATTAGAGATATTCCAGATAATGTGAAATTCCTCGCTCGCACTTCCACTAGCTGAGCAACGGGTATCTGATACTCGACAATAGCATTCTCTCTTGTTTTATTTTGTTTTGCTTATTTCTATAGATTTGCCAAAAAATTGAAAGTTCTTGTATTTTTTAATATTTTTCTTGCAAATTATCTTGCAAAATGCTTGTTTTTTTTTTCCTGCCACAGCTTACAAAAGGAGTTAACTATGCAATGCAGTTTTATTTTATGGCGTTTTGTGAGTTTAGAAACTGATTTTTGCTTTATTTTTGGTCTTATTCTGCTCTCGGATGAAAAATACCGCAGTGCGCTCTCTCTTTTTATTTTGCCGCTCTCTTTAATTGGTACTTTCTGTTCTCTCTCACATCTATCTGTGTCTCTTATCTGCAAGAGCGGAATGTAAGAGAAACTTCTTTAATTGTGAGGTCATTTTGTTTAATTAAAGAAGCAGTTTATTATCTTTATTTTGTCTGTCCACATATATTTTTTTATCAATTTTTATAGCCGTCAGCTTATTTCGTTCACTTTTTCTACAATTTTAAATGGTTAAAACAACGGCGCCTAAAATTTATCGTTATCGCTGACTAGGAAAAAAAAAACTCTCAAGTTAAATCCACCCTACACATGAGCAACAGCTTAGGTGAGACTTTCTTTTGCGCTCTCACCATTTATAGGAGAATTGCAGCAGAGTACTGTGTTGATTCGCTAAATAAACTTTGTATTTGACAGATTCATTTATGAATTCATAATCGAAATTCATAAAAATCAAGACAGGACTCCATAGACGAGTTTTTCGATTATCAGATAATGGGTGTCCATGACCAAAGTAGTGCTATTGCGAACACGCTTTGTGGGCGTGAAATTGAAATTTCTGAGGGACTCGTCTGTAGCGTATTGTTTAATGTGAAAACTTAAAACAGTTGGATAAAAATAGAAAAATGTATATTTTCAAAGAAAATTGAAACTAAATAAAATATTATTATATATTATTATTTCTATAAGTCAGTTAAGAAGATTGTAGTATCGACGTTTTGCTGTTATCTGCTGTCCCCTACTGTTCACACACACCAACACTCAAGCGCATTGGAATTCAGCTCTCAGTGCACTATAGCCCCCCGTCCCAAAACGTTACAGTAGAGCGAAAGAGACAGTCGGTGGGTGGCAGTTCAATGTGACGGGGATTGATAGAGGGGGTAGGCAAAACTCCAAACAGACAACGTGTACACAGCACTAGCTCTCTCTCCCTCGCACCTACTCTCTCTGCGCACTTGCTGACTGCTGAATACGTTCCACTGTCCCACACTCTAGTCAGAATTGAGACTCGTTCGTTCGCTCGCGTGCGTGCGTTGGTTTTCTTATTGGACTCGCAGAGAGAGAAATGTAAGCAATAAGAAATTCCATTTCAGTTAGTTTCCAACATCTGACGTCGCTTTATCTATCGGTACCGTACTGCTGTTAAATCTTGGTATTGTCAGACTGCTATATAGAAAAATGTGACTTTGAAAAACGCAAAACTAGCATTATTTGTTTGCTTACCAAGTCTCGCGAGGTTCTATTTTGATATTGGCCCGCAAGAAGGACTAGAAATCGGAAATGTAACCAACAGCTGTGCTGCAGAAAAACAACAAATAGGCATAAATAAAACCAGAAGACAGATCTCCGAATCGCTTAAGAAAAATAGTATGTGAGAGTGAGAGCGTGAAACTTCATTGTGTGATTTGCTCTGCGTATTCGTGTACGGTTGTACATATGTATATGTACGTGTGGGTGTTTTTCGGGTGCTTCGTGGTCACCGTTAACGTTATTATGTGAGAATCTTGAAAGTGCGAGCCTTGTCAGCGATAGGCAATGAAAATGCAGCGCAGTGAAGAGCCGCTCTTTCTCTCTTTTGCTCCTTCGCTCTCCACGCTTCCGCTGCTGCTCTCCTTCACTCAACCCACTTTCGGAAACCATTGTCGATTGCATAAAATGACTCACAAGTCGTCGTTTGCCTTTGTTTTGTTTTGGTCCGGTGTTTTGAAAACTGAGATATGCACAAATCCCGAGTTACAAGGCGGCCTATATGGTGACCTGAACATTATATCTGGGTCTGCCCGGGGTTCTCACTATTTTTAAAGCCTTCCACCGCTGTGCTGGGGATTTGTTTATGTGTTCCCCATTCCATTTCCAAATGCACTGAGAAAAAGGGGTTCCATCTTGGTTGGTATCCGTTTTATTTGAGTTTTTAAGATTTCAATGATTTTAAATGAAATCATTTCATTTTCAAGTTTGCTTGATTTGTTGTCTCCAAGAAAGCTTCACACTTAAACAGATCGTTTTCCTAACAAGTTTCTCATACTACAGGGCATTAGTATATTCTTTTCGATAAAGGAGTTTTCGAACCTCCAAGAAAATTAAAATTCCTTCGTGAGTACTGTAAAAGGAATAATGCGGCTTCAATGCAAAACAGACACACCTCAATTTCGTGCCCATCGGCATCTGGGTTTGGTTTTCAGGGGGTTGAATGGGAAGGGAGACTTGAGTCATACCATATCTTATTTTGGTTTCACAATCGCGCTCTTCCTTTCTTATTTTCAACGAGTCAAACAGAAAGAAATTATTTTCGAAAGACAATTTTATCCAAGCCCCCAGAGAGCAAAAAGTTGAATTATTCGTGGAAGTGTAGGGATAAGCAAAGATAAGCATTATGACTCCTTCATAGATTTCTTTCAAAAATAAACATTTACCCATCTCCTGAATCGTGCTTACAGTTTTTCATATAAAAAGCTCATTATTTATGTATACAATTGATCAAAACTGATATTGAGTCAAGCCAAGCATGTGTAACGTCAAATGAACAGTATTAATGATAGTAGAACAAGTCCATTGAAGAAATGGAGCAGACTTTAGTTTAAGTTGTAAATTAGATGAGATATTGCATTAAAAAAATAAAAATGACTTCCCGACCGAGCATGATACAATAAACCTATACCCAATTCTTTATATCATGTAGCTGGGTTTCCATGTTAGGTTTTAGGGGGCGTTTCTTGGGGTAGATTTTCGAGTATAGGAAGAGGCCGTTGGGGAACCCCTTAATGTTGACATTGATTTAAAACAGCCTATGCTTAAGTGACTAACTACTAAATGTCTTTGTATTTTTTCTTCTTTTCTCACGAAACACAAAAATGCACGCGCATGTACTCATCTAAACATAACCATACACCAACAAAAAACGAACACCAACCACAGTAATACTGAATTCATCAGATTTTGATTATTTGTACACGAAAGGCAGCAATAATGCGCCTATCGACCGCAGTTCACTGCTGCTGAAGTTCGATCCCCTCCTTGGAGTCCCTGTTGCCGTTAATCATCCGAATCAGCAGGAGCAGGCGCTGCAGAATATTCTGGGATCGAACCAGTATCAAAACCGGCTCCTTAGCCCAACATTGGAGGAGCACGAAACAAGTGACGGGAACCAGTCTGCGGGATTAATATCGAGTGCCAAAGATACAGCCAAGAAATGGGATTTTAAGCCACCTGTGTATAGAACAAAAGTAAGCTAAACACATTCTGTTTTAAATTGCACAATAATTTGCGGGATAACTATCATTGAATTGTCCAAGCACAAACTTAAATCTGTGTTATTATTTAATGGTTTTTCGTAAGAATATACTAATAATATTAACGGTTTATTTCCACAGAAGCATGTTAAAATGAGTGTAGACGTCATTGATAACGATTGCAACAAAACCTTCGACAATTCCAAGTAAGTAAGAGGTGAATCAGTTTGTTTGTGCCATGTTACTAATGCTTTCTTACACTTAGCCCCAATACGGAGGATAAGACGCAGAACTACAACGACATGGATGAGCTGGAGAAGAAAATCAAAAATGAAGTGTAAGAAGGCCTTAATTACAATAAATGCCAACTAATGTTGTTGCTTATCATTTTAGAACAAGGTCCGAAGACATTGAAAAGAAACTCAAGGAGGGAGAGCAGCGCGAGGAAGCACTGATCAAGCGTATTACGGAGAAGGACAAGACAAATGCAAAACTGAAGTAAGCCTCTCTGCCATTTGTTCTTATAGCCCTTACTCGTAGAGTAAAAGGGTATGCTAGATTCATTGAAAAGTATGTAACAGGCAGAAGGAAGCGTTTCCGTAAAGTATATACATATATTCTTGATCAGGATCAATACCCAAGTCGGTTCTGGCCATGTCCGTCTGTCCGTCCGTCCGTATGAACGCCTTGATCTCAGGAACTACAAAACTTGAATGTGGTATTTTTTCACTTTTTTATTAGTCTTGAAAATTTCAATCGATTAGTGGAAAAACCTTTTGCCACACCCACTCTACAGCCCATTTCTGAAAAATGTGATATTTTCTCACTATTAAATTAGTCTTGTAAACTTCTATGTCTAAACTACTGTCACGCCCACACTTTTGAAAAAATATGTTTTCATTTCTTAATTTTATTCGCAATTTTTACTGATATTCCAGAAAATTATGAAATTTCTCGTTCGCACTTCCACTAGCTGAGTAACAGCTATCTGATAGTCGGGAACTCGACTATAGCATTCTATCTTGTTAGTTTCTGTAACCTGGATCAACACTGCTAGTTGATGTCTGATGTGACCGGTTCTATTAGCAATGAAACTCCGTTTATATATGTTAAGGGGATAGCTTGTACGCTATATAACAGGTGGAAAGAAAAACAGGGTCTTCTCATTTTTAGCTTCAGTTTATTTTATTGCTAATTCAACAGGTGTAAATTGTTCAAACTTATTATTTTCAGATTAGGTTGATGCTAATTATTTATTTTTATCCTTATCCTTCTTACTTTTTGCATACAAACAGCAGGTTTTTAGAAACTCTTTCTACACAACAGCATAGATAGCTTTATTCACATTGCAAAACCCATTTATATTTTCCAGCGGTGTCATCGAAGCATATGAGAAGGCAATCGCGGAGCTCATTAGTGAGAAGGAGCAGCAGGCGCAGCTCCACGAGCGCCAGTTGCAAGAAGTCCAGACAGACCGGGACGCCAATTACCATCACTTAACGTCATTGGAGACGACATTTTCCGATCTGCATGTGTAAGCAAAGACACTAAAACTAGTTTGGACATTCAACTTACTGTGGTGGTGTTGCAGGAAATACGAAAAAAGCAAAGAGATGACCTCGCAGCTTAAAAGCAATGAGGAATCCCTCCTGGCGGAGCGGAAGCAGATGATGGACAATCTACGGTTGCAGGAACAACGCTACGACAAGATGAAGAACCATGCCATGCAGCAGCTGGAAATGTAGGCAATTGAATTCTTATAAAAGGTTTCCAACTGACAAATATTTTCCCCGACCTAGTGCAAACAAAAAGCTGGACACCTACGCGAGGGAGCATGCCGACGAGACGAAAAAACTTAAAGCTTTACTCAAGAAGGAGGAGATCTCGCGGGTCTCGATGACGGAGCAGCTGCAACAGAAATCGCGCGAAAACGCCGATTTGCTCAAGATCTGCGAAGAGCTCATCTATGGCAAGGGACAAGGTGGTAGTTAAACTCAACTCGCGGATTGCCCGGAATGTAATTTATATGTTGCTGTAAAATCGCACACACCCTCATCACAACACTCATTTGGCATATGCAGCCTTTCTCGCAACTAGCATGTCCGTAGATTTGTAACTGCGCCCCCATCGTCGTCATCTCCATTTCTGCAATGGTGTTATAACCGCTAGGTTGCGTGGTCTTCAGAAAATGCATATGCACACTTGTATCATTTGCCAACTCTACTTATGTTCAATTTCAAGATTTACACCTAACGTTCCGACGCATATTATACTTTTTCTAGATTTTTAGTTGACCCGAAAACACTCACACAAATCGCAGGCAGATCAATTGCGTTCCGTTTGAGTTCCGCTCGCCTTACGGGTCTAGTTGCCCGGTATATGTTACTAGTTCTGTATCGTATCGAATCTGTCTCCTGATTTATGTTCTATGATATTACTTGGCGAAGAGCTGTGCCGGAAAACTGTGGTTAATCAATTGGCCAGAGAAGCGAAATGCTAGTGTGCAACGGCAGCTAATTCAACGGACAAATGCAAATTGTAAGGAACAGCGTTCGCTTGAGGCGCGCTTTTATAAAACGTTTAAGTTTACACTTAGTTTATTAAATTGAAAATTTGTAATAGTTGAACTAAAACTGTCTCCATAATACATACTAGTACTAAAACAAGGAAGCGTAAAAAACATAAGAGGAACTTTTTAAATACACGAAATAATTTATTTATGCATAATACAACACTTTCGTTTACTTTGTTCAACTTGTAATTCTTAGGTTGCGCATTATGTTAAGAGGAAGAAGTTGCCTTACATAGCAAAAACAAAAAAGTATAAAAACAGATGACTGAGACCGAAGCGCAATGACCTCACATTTTATAAGTTGAGCTCCCTTAGATGTTTCGAGCAGATCACTGTTTCTAGAGTTTACATTCTAAGAAAGTCTGTAAGCTACACGATGTTTAAAAAATTTAACAATGTTTATTTTACCAACAATGTTGGTAAATATTTGGAAAAGACAAAAAATCGATTTAAATATGGGGCTATGAAATTCTTAGCACTTTTCATATAGTGAGAACACAACCCAACACAACCCCAGTAAACTTGACAGAAGTCCTAATAAATTGAACTTCCAAGTAAGAAAATGATTGTATTCTAAGAATAACATAAACTTGTTTATCACCAAAGGAAAACAAAATAGAATTGTATACAAATTTGTACCCAGTCCATGTAATCTGATAAACGCTACTTCATAATATATAACATCATACATATATTTTTCTAAAGTAGAAACCACGGATCAAACACTTGCGCTTTTAGGAAACGTTTTCGAGGAGAGAACCGGAATAACTGTTGTAGTTTGACGTTTGGAAAAGAATGGGTTATATATCAATGCGCTGTAAAAACACAAATACTCGTAGTATTACAACATGCCAGCACATATGAACTACGATGTGCTGAGCATGTGATGTACGTAGAGGTGATTGATTAAGATGCATTCAGTAAATAAAATATTTAATTGCATTAAAACCGAACTAAAGAGGTGTCTGCTGCTTTATTTAAGGCCGTTTATGTTTTGCCTGGTACTGAGAAAAGGTATTCCTACTCTGGCAGTCAAAGAGATCGGTTGTGTCGCGCGCATGCAAAAGTGATTTATTTTTTGCTTATCGGTGCATTCCCTTTTGTGCTCAAAATAGCACAAATCATTTATTTGGGCGCTGCTTTGAGCGGTGTCGGCAGTTTGACAAAAACAAAAAGTGCATCAGGTGAAGTGCATTCAAACGGTGCTTTCTGCCCTTCGGGCAAGTCATCTACCTCACCCCGCGCAGAACTGCACAAGAGGTAAACAAACTTTGCTTATCAGTAAAACCGAACTGTTTATGCTCTGTTCCGGACATTTGGGCCCGCAAATTATTTGCTGAATATTAAGACAATATAAAAACAATGAATGAAAACAGTTTCGATGACTCTCAGCTTATAAAGAAGCAGATTGATCATGAAAAAATGTTCTCAATAGCTGGAAAATTACCTAGTAAGATTAGAGACGAGTGCCGATCAGAAATTCAACGCATTACATGCAATAAGTCTCAAAGCAGTCCCACCACAACAACAGTGACATTTTCTAGTGCCAGTAGCAGCACCATATACACAATGGCAAATCCCACAATGAGCAGCATCTGTTCTGGTTCAAGTGTAGCAAACCAAGAATGTTCCCAATTGACCAGCCCCGACATTGCAGCAAAAAATCTAAGCGGTGCTGCCAGAAGATTACTGGATGATCAAAATCGGAAAGCAGGCAAGAGAAAAAATGCAAAGCCACTGTCCCCCATCCTTAAACCGAAAAGAGTGAGCAGTACCCAGGGCCCGCACTTGGTCCCCACAATTAACCAGAAGGCAAGCTCTAGTAACAGGTTTGCTATTCTCGACACGGACATCATTACTAATGAAGAAAACGGGGAAGACATGATGTCTGAGGATGCCGATGATGCTAGTGCCCGCATGGACGAATTTCAATCTGCAGAAAACAATACTGCCAATAAATCCCAGGAAACATCTAACGCCAACAATCAACTCAAAGATTTTAAAAAACCACCCCAAATTGTTGTTAATATTAGCAACTTAAATGACCTATTTGAGCTCATACAAGAAAAGGCAAGTCTAGATAACGTCGTAGTCAAAGCTAACCAAGGGGAAACAGTCAGAATATTTCCCAAAGACAGTGACACTTACAGAAAAATTGTTAGCTATATGGATGAAATTGGTATGCAGTTTCACACTTACCAAATGCTGACAGAAAAAGCACACAGAATTGTAGTAAGGGACTTACATCACAGCACACAAAACAAAGATATAACGGCCGATCTGAAATGTTTAGGCTATGAAGTACTTCACATTCACAACCCTAGTTCAAGGGTTAATAAAGATGAAAAACTCAATATTTTTTTCATTAACATTAAGCCCTGCCCTAATATTAATGAAATTTATCACGTGAAGACCCTTTGCCGACAGAAAATACGGATCGAAAGGATGCGAAAGTCTAGTGAAATTGCACAATGTCGACGTTGCCAGGAGTATGGCCATACAGCTAAATACTGCCGCAGACATCCAAATTGTGCCAGGTGTGGTGAAAATCACCAAACCACACAATGTACACGTCCTGTAGATGCTCTGCCCACATGCTATCACTGTTCTCACGATCACATGGCTAGTTATAAAGGTTGCCATAAGTACCAGGAGCTTCTCCGCAGATCTATGGGGCCTGCGAAGAAGGCGAATCACTTAAATAGGCAGAATCATGGGTTCAACCATAGAGATCAGCAACAGTTTCCTTCCGTGCAGATTAATCGCCGTAAGAGTACTAACCAGTCAACTGAAGATCAGCAACCAACACAACAACACCAAAATATGGTACAGCATCAACCATCTATAGGCCCTGGGGTAAATACAAAAGTATCCTATGCCACAGTAGCAAAAGAATACTCTAATACAACTCCCTCCAAGGATGGACCAGCTCAGCGACGTTTATATAACTTACAAACGCAACAGTTATCGCAGCAACAACGACTGAACACTCAGCAAAATAATTCACTTGACGTCCAAGCATTGTTACAACAGCAACAACAACAGTTCCAAGAATGGCAGCAGCAAATGCAACAACAACAACAACATCAGTTTCTTATGTGGTTGCAACAGCAGCAACAAGATCAGCAACATCACAGAAATCAAACCAATCAACGACTTGAAAAGCTCGAAAGAATGGTATTTGAAATAACCACCATGTTAAAGCAAGGAGCTGGGAATGAACATACCTACCAGCTTTCTAACAACGCTCCACACCCACAATGAATCCACTAAAGATTCTTATTTGGAATGCCAACGGCATTTCAAGAAAAGCTAAAGATATTGAGCTTTACGCGCACAATAATAGCGTGGACATTCTTCTTGTGACGGAACTTAGAATTAAAAGAGGGGATACTGTTAAGATATATGGTTATGCTTTCTATCCAGCATTTAGGCCATCGCAAAATAATAATAGCGTTGGTGGAGCAGCCGTGTTCGTTAGGACAACTCTTCGCCATTTCCCGCAAAGGGTCATAGAGACACGCAGCATACAAATGTCTACAGTAAAAGTAGCTACAGGACTGGGTGACGTGCAGTTCGGCGCCATTTACTGTCCTCCCAGTGTTAGTATCGACGAAAGACAATTTACTGACACAATACGCTCTTGCGGCCAACGGTATATGATTGGTGGCGACTGGAACGCCCGACACTGGCTTTGGGGCGACACCTACAATTCACCCCGGGGGCGTGAGCTAGCGGAAGCCATCTCTATCACTGGAGCTAAGATACTTGCAACTGGTTCGCCAACCAGGTATCCTTATGTACCCAGTCATACGCCTTCCTGCATTGACTTCGCGGTGCATCATGGTATACCAGATTCCCTAACAAGTATAACACAAAGTTGGGATCTGGACTCCGATCACTTGCCTTTGATCATCAGTATTGTGACAGATAGTACCCATGTGAATCCAAGTCCACGATTAGTCAACAAGCACACTGACCCGCTCGCTTTTAGTCAACAACTGGAGAGCATGATCCCGTTGAACATCACGCTAAATTCTGGTGAAGAAATTGAAATGGCTGTTGATCACCTTACGCAAAGTATTCACAGGGCTGCGACTGCATCTACGCCTTCTGTTCCTCGGACAGGCACCCCCTATGGAATATCCCTAACAAGAGAGGCTAGAGAGCTCCTGACACAGAAAAGGAGACTCAGAAGGCGAGCAATCCGATCTCAAGATCCCTGGGACCGCATCTTATGGAACCGTGCTGCAAAACAACTACGAAATGTGGTAAGAGACCTTCGAAGTATCTTTTTTGAGCAGAAGCTGGCTTCTATGGACTATACGGTGGATGCTGGGTATTCACTCTGGAAGTCCACCAAATCCCTCAAAAGACAACCGTTCAGACAGGTACCCATTAGATGCCCGGGAGGTGAACTTGCTAAAAACGAGGAGGAACAGGCCAATTCCTTTGCAAATCATTTGGAGACTAGGTTCACCCATTACCAATTCGCTACAATGGAGCAGAATCGAGAGACGCTTGACAGCCTAGAGATACCCCTACAAATGTCGCTACCAATTAAACCAATCAGGGTTGAGGAAATTGCCGAAGTCATTAAATCAATGCCAATAAAGAAGACTCCTGGCATCGACAATGTCTGTAATGCCACGTTAAAAGCGCTACCTCTCCGAGCCATCCTATACATGGCGAAAATATTTAATGCTATATTTAGGGTGCAGTCCTTCCCAAAGCAGTGGAAAATGGCAGCAATTCTCATGATACATAAGCCTGGGAAACCTGAAGAGGATCCGGAATCGTATCGGCCCATAAGTCTGCTGTCTTCGCTATCCAAGATATGGGAAAGGCTGATTGCCAACAGACTAGGTGACTTTATTAAGGAGCGCCGTATCCTCCCAGATCACCAGTTTGGATTTCGACAGGGACACAGCACTGTGGAGCAGGTTCACAGACTGGTTAAGCACATTATTCAGGCGTTTGACGACTTGGAATACTGCAATGCTGTATTTATTGACATGCAGCAAGCATTTGACAGAGTCTGGCATATCGGCCTACTCTGCAAAATAAAAAAGCTGCTTCCAGCACCATACTATGGAGTCCTGAAATCTTACCTGGAAGATAGGAAGTTCATGGTCAGGGTCAGAAGCACCTACTCAACCCCTTGCTACATGAGAGCTGGAGTTCCGCAGGGCAGCGTCCTCGGCCCGCTGCTCTACTCAATATTTACCGCGGATTTGCCTTGCCCAAATATGCACCATATGGAAGCTCCCAGGAAGGCCCTACTCGCCACTTACGCTGACGATATCGCACTGTTATACAGCTCCAGTTCTTGCACTGAGGCAGCACGTGGCCTCCAAGAGTATCTCAATACTTTGGCTGCATGGTGCAAAAGATGGAACTTAAAGGTAAATCCACATAAGACCATCAATCCTTGTTTCACCTTGAAGACTCTCATTAGGCGCACACCACCCATACAATTTGATGGCGTAACCCTAGAACAACCTCTGCAGGCTAAATACCTTGGGATCACCCTTGACAAACGGTTGACCTTTGGCCCACACTTAAAAGCTGCGGCACGGAGATGCGGTCAGAGAATGCAACAACTGCGATGGTTGATCAACAGAAGAAGCACCATGACACTTAGAGCCAAAAGGGCAGTATACGCCCACTGTATAGCCCCGATCTGGCTATATGGAGTGCAGATCTGGGGTATTGCTGCAAAATCGAACTATAAACGCATTGAGGTCTTGCAAAATCGTGCAATGCGTGCCATCACCAACTGCCCATACTATGTACGTAGCTCAACCCTTCATCGGGACCTTAATCTGCATACAGTGGAAGAACAGATCTCAAGGCACACAAGCAGATACAGTGATAGGCTTAAAAGACACCACAGCATGCTAGCAAGACGCCTACTCCCTGCCAGGCCTCTAAGAAGGCTTAAAAGAAAGGGCTTTGCCAAAACAATTGGACAGCTTTAAAGACCCCCTCGACGTTTGAGACTCTGTTGTTAGTCTTCCCACGATAAGTGAGAAGTTTGGTTATATTATTTATATGTTTAATTGCAATGTTATGGTACTAGTACTGCATGTACGGATTCGTCGCTTTATAATAATAAACATTTAAAAAAAAAAAAAAAAAACTGAGAAAAGGTCCAGTGCCAAAGGTGTTTGGCGTAGCAAGCTTTTGGGGATAAAAGTCGGTGGTCTTTGCCAAGAACACGGAGCGTGTTGGAATGGTGAAAATTTTAAATTTTGGTTCAATTATGGACTAAGTTGGCTTGCCAAGCCTTTATCAACGACAATGTTCATCCGCTAAAACTCCCTTCAACTTCTTACTTCTTTGAGTGGCTTTAAAAAATTTCCATAAATGTATACATTTCTTTTGCATGTGTCAAACAAAACATTTCTTAATTCGGTTGATGTACTTTGAAAATGTTAGTACGACGAAAGAGCTGCAACAATTTAAGCTAAAAACTTCTTAGCAACAGTTTAATGATTTTTCAGGTTTTTTGAATGCCCCAAATGGCAGCTGAAATTTCCTGCAAATGCTTTACCTAAAAATATACAAATTGTATGATATCTTAAAATGTATTATTTATTCTGAAATTTATTAAAATAATAATTTTATTACTACATTCTTTAATTACGAATGTCTCTCCGTATGCACATGGAATCGTTGTTAATGCCCACGTACAAGAAAATTCAAATTTCGACAACTCAGAATCCATGAAATTTTAACAATTTAACAAAACATTGAATTGGGACTTCAGTTCTCCTATTTTGCGGCCCTAGTGACCGCAAAAACAGCTGGCTAATTCGTTTCGAGTTACATAGGTAAGGATACCGGAAAAAATCATTTATTAGAGGCCTACTTCTTCAAACGAACGAAAACAAATACGGTACTACAAACCTTAAAATTACGGAAGAGCATGAACAGAGCGCACAAATGTTTTCAAAAGTCGAACCAGTCAGCTGATTCAGCCGTATTGCTACCAGTCGGAAACTTAACAGCGCTGGCCAACATTTAAAACCACGTATTTGTAGCTTCTGGTTTCGACATGCATTAAATTCATTTACAAGTACCCTCAATCCATCAAGACTGCAGCGGGCCAAAATGTAACTTGCCTTGGGGATTAAAACTAGGAAAACACCAACTATTTTGCTTGAGGCACCACTCGAGGCAGTCAGCTGTTTTATTTGGGACCAAAGGGAATTTTTATAAAATGTCCCCAACAAATAAGGAAAATGTAGTTATATACTTATGCGATGTATGTATGCAATGTGACTCGTTAAATTTAGAACCAGATTCAAATTTAAAGTAAAAAGTTCTTCAACAAGTAAAGTCAAATCAATCTATAATTCAGTATCTGTACTAATGATTTTTTTACGGACGAACCGACGTTAATAATTAAAGAATGTAGTAATAAAATTATTATTATTTTAATAAATTTCAAAATGAGTTCTGCTATCTTACTGCTAACATATCGCCACTTTTTTTTTTTTATTATTTTAATAAATTTCAAAATGAGTTCTGCTCTCTTACTGCTTGCATATCGCCACTTTACTTGTATCCGCTGTTTTTTGACAAGACTATTTTTTGGGGTCCACACCAAGTGCTGACTGCCAAAGACAAGAAAATACTTACGTGCGCTACACCATGCTGAACATCGATAGTATCTATTTGTTACCATATCTCCATTTGACTCATCTTAGCAGAGCAGCGGGTATCTGATAGTCGATGCAAAGCGTTTCTTTTTTACGACTTACTTCGTCTGTGGCCTACCACAACCGTCATTTCCTAAAATACATCCCAAATGGATGTGCGCTAATTTCTGGTATGCCCTAATCGAAATTCGAACCCAATACCTCTGCATATGAGCAATGTTCCAAGCGAAAAGAATATGTGTGCAAAATACCTCGCCGCAGAGTATCCAAGTTTCAGCCATGCGGCGGCGAGCTTATCTCTTTTGTTTTTATAAGGGATTGCGATGAAGCGGCGGAGCGTCAGTCGGTCTTCGTTCGTTGCCGAGTTAAGTTCACCGCGATTCCGATTCCGATTCCACCTCTGATCTGCGGAGAAGGCATCGGTGTGTGGCAGTTTGTTTCGAATTCCGTGCTGCTGGAGCTGGAGCGCTGTGTAAATGAATAGCTCGCTAAATAGATGGGCAAACCTAAGTCAATAAGCCATAAGGTTTCGAATTGAAGACACTTGTAATCGTGTAACAAACGTTTGGTTTGTGTTGAGTGCTTTCTAACTGTTCAACAACCGCCTGTTAACAATACGGATCCGACTAAACCAAGTAAAATAAACCATACTAGTCCAGGCAGAAGCTAAACCAAATTGGCCAGCATGCAGACGGTTATCCAGTGAGTATGGGCACCTCGCCCAAAAATTCCTGTTTTTCCTGAACTCCGAGACCCAATCCCAATCCCAATCCCAATCCAAATCCCAATCCGAATTCAAAGTAGTGTCGCACAAGCGGTTTCACTATCCATCCTATCCACTTGGCATTCAGCCACATTCCGAGGAGCTTATGTGTAAAAAGAAAGCTGCGCATGATTATTAAAAACACGTTTTGTGAGGCCTTCAGTTGGGACCCTGGCTTATCATTGGAACTGGGCCCACCGAATCCAAAGCACAGAGAGAAAATGCTATTTCCCACATAAATGGGCAGCGTCTATGGCGCCCACAATCTTGGGTCAGCTTTAGTTCAATAGGCAAAATATTGTACATCAACGAAATGATGTACAACACATCTTGAATTACTCGTATATATGTAATTCAGATGCTCAAACTATATTTTTTGGCTTTCGAATGGCAATGACAATAATAAAACTAAATCCGGCTCCCGGCCAATCTTCATTTGGGTGCATGGATGGATGTTTGAAAACGGGTTTGATTTGGCCGGGGTTCACTGTTCACTGTTCACCTTTGTGTGAATCGAGTTCAGTCAACCACGACTTTGGAAAGCTTCACATACGAGCCTGGAAGATTATTTAGAGGGAATACAAAGTCCTGAAGCCTGATGGCTTTGATAAGCAATGATAAACTTGGGGCGAGGGATTGTGCGTGTTTCTGCAGTTAAACTAAATCGCACGGTCAGTGGAATGCAATCGATTCGATTCGTTTCCTATTTTATTAGTGCTATAATTACCTGTCATTAGTATTTTTGCGCAGGGACGTGTAACCGGAATCTTTTTGGTACATCCGTATGTACGTGCTACCGGTTCCCACCGCCCACATCTCATTGTTCTCTGGAGTAGAAAACTCTTGGCATTTACGATACAATCCTATACAACTTGCCATTGTATTGCTAATGGCACCGAGCATGTTCAATGGCTGTGTTTAAGAAGCAAACACAAATATTTGCTGGAGATAAGAATTTCCAGCCAATCTGGGTATTGACTTGGCCAAGCATTGTTTACAAGTTCATTAAAACGTCTGCTCTGGGCCAAGACTTTGGATAATCGAATCCGCATAAACACGCCAATTCAACACATCAGCTGTTAATATCCTAAGCGATCACGTTTTCTACTTGTGTTTATTTCGAGTGTAAACAAAAAGCGTATTGCTTTTTATTATTATTTATATTCGAATATGTGCAGTCCAAAAGAAGTACACTTTGTTTAGGCAAACCTTTCTAGGTCAGCATTGCGTAACCCAAACTGCTGCCGTTTCTTTAGTGCTCCATGGCCTGATCAGCCGTATATGAGTTTCTGTAGCCATAAATCATGCGGATTCAATTTTGGGCCAAGAGTCAATGAAATGCGTCGCAAAGGCAATGCCCGTAAAAAATAGAAAAGCCAAACAAAGTCGCACCTTTGATGGAATAGCCCATCCGGTTTTACCATTATTTGACTAATACAGAATGTCTTACTTTTGTTCAGGGTTTTTGGGGGAGACTTAAGTTGAAGCAAAAAAAAAAAAAAAAGCGGCGAGAGTTGCTGATTCTCTGGTCGGACTTGGGCTAATGTTTGTTTTACTGCTGGGCAGCTATTTGCTCAAATTGCATAATTAATTGCACGCAGACCTCAGTGCAACTCCAATTATGGCCAGCACAGTTTTCTTGGCCTTGCGGTTGCGTTTTGTTGCCTTTCCGCTGAAGGTGACTTCTGCGGTTAACAGATACTCCATTCCCCTTTGGCATTTACTGACTTTTCCCCCTTTAACTACCAAACAAAGTCGTAGGTTGGGCAAACACTGAGCTGATCGCCGAGTGGGCTTAAACCGCATCAAGTTGATTCTAAACAGCGTTTGTGGGCACTTTCTCTCTGGTTTTGATTTGCCCCATCGAAATCTTTTGGAGAAAGCGGAATTTATTTGGCAGGCTCATTCTAAATATCGACAGCGGAATTCCGGAGACCTATAGGTTTATTCCTACTCCATCGAGGGGAAGTTGCCACTTAGATTGCTGCGATATCTTCTCTTTCTGTGTTGTTCTTATCTTTTCAGGATCAGCTCTTGAAAGGATCGTACTTACCTTCTTCTTGATTCCGATTAAAGATAGCACGTGTTTGAGAAAAACTGTTTTCCACACTTCTTCTTGAGTGAAAAACCTTTATTACAATTATTCGTGTTAGCACGTATTGCCAATAAAATCGCGCTTATTCCTTCCGCAGTGGTACGAGTGTTCTTCGTCAGCAGTCGTTTGTTACCAAAACCGCCGGTAATTTATCGCTCCAGTGGGAGGGTCTGGCTGGTACTGGGTAATTCTTCTGGCTTCCTTATGAGGCGCACGTTGCTCGGTGAAACCAGGTCAACGACAGTCTTATTCAGGAAAGGTTCTCCGTGATTCGGGAAGACTTTGGAGCGTGTAGCTCTCATAATGGTCAGGTATTTTATTCGGCTTTCTTGCTGCAGCGTTCTCGTTCTTCTGGCCTTTATTGTTGTTGATGTTGTAAGCGGTTTATTAGTCATTTGGCACATAATAAAATCGAATTATCTGCGTACTTGTCATGCCGATGATTGATGCCGAGTCATGCCGCAACTCCGGCACTCTGAAGTACTTTCAGTTCAGTTCTTCACAAAATTTGACGTAATTGTGCGTTCGGATTCGAGGGGAACGTGCCGCAAGATGCAGTTATGCAGCTAATGAGCACAATTGAAATTCTTTTCTTTATTTATTGGCGCATTTGCATTAAAAGGTGTTTAATTTTGTTATTGATAAGTCAATACCCGAGGCCAAATCGCGAGTTAAAAATTTCGCCGAGCGTCGTAACGGTTGACGCATATAAAATAAGTGAACTTGGGCCAATTCAATGCCGACTTGGGAAAATTTAAATTTTGCTTGGCATGCAAGGCGCCGTTTTAGCAACTGGCTTGCGACAGCAGAAAACCACTGCATTCGGCCTTGCCAGTGTATGCACGCGGCCAATTGAGGCACCCGCCCACCAGTGTGACCCCATCGCTCCTCGCATTCTCAATATGCGTCCTGCGATTTGTTTGCCTGGCTTTCCCGCCTTCCGCTGTCCTTCCTGCCCGCAAGCCTATTAAAGGTAGAAAATTAAATGGCACTGGGCAAATTGCATTGTCGCTGGCTTTTTCTTCCTGCTGCAAATTGCCCTCTTCCTGCTAATAAGTGGGTTTCAAAGGCTTGTCGTCCCGGGCTGCAGCTGTTGCTCCGTTCCGGGACTCACAGTCGCCTTGGCCAAGATCCATCTCCTTGCCGCAGCAAATCCACTTAGGCCGGCCCAGTTCAAGCCCACGAGAAAATGCGATTATTGGAATTTATTGGAGCTCTACCACTGCACTGCGGCTTAGGGCGACTAAGTTCCTAAAGCAAGATCCTTGGGAAAGGATCAGAAACATCTTGAGCCACAGAAAAGTGGAACGAAATGTAGTTACCAATTGATCGTTTCTATAGGAGGACCGGGCGATTCCTTTTCTGTATATTTGTATAGGCATTAGTATTGACCTGGTCGTATTAGTATTTTCATTTCCTAGTGGACAAGTGTTCAGACAAGTGCTTCAGATCGATCCACTTACTAAATATATCTCAGTGACCCGACCTCTTAATGAGCACACAGACGCGAAAGGGGACAGTGGGGCTCAAATAAGTGAAATCGCTTATGTGGCCGCTTGAAATTTTCTTTGGGCAATTAAAAGCGCTTATCAACAATTCGGGCAAGTAAGTAACGCCTGCATCTTAGTCGCCACCGCCATCGCAGCCGTATCTCTCGCTCAAATTAAAATGTATTAGGTAATTGTGTCTGTGGCACAAATTAACACATGAAAGGCAATTTGTCGTAGCACTTTGTTTGGGCATTACGAAAAGCCCAACAGCCGCAAAAACAGTGACTACAAGCCAGCAAGTTGCACTGTCTAAGGAAAGGAACCTCTTAATTAATCGCACAGGGTTTGCGCAGATGTACTTTGAACTGAGTCACTTCGAACAGCAGTTTTCCCGAGTGATTGGTCCAAACTGGCCGTTCGATGGTTAGTTCCCTATTGATTTAAGGCCGTAACATCTGGCTGGTTCTTTTTTGGGAAGTAAAGTGAGTAATTCACCCCACCAGCTGCCTTAACCTGGCCCAATCCCAATTCTCTAACCAGTCTGACTGTGGGGTGCTTGTCACCTATCACCCAGAATTAGGTCTGGCAAGGTGAATGCTCGACAATTGGAGAAGGGGCTCAAGGAAGAGTATGCCATTTTTTGGGCCAAGAAGGGGGATGGCGATACTTTAAATGGGTGGCTGTCAATCAGGGCTTGGCATTTTAATGAATACACCGGCAAGGGACACCCAAAACAATCAAAAACATATTAAAAGCTGAACAATAAAACCCGAAGCCTAAAAATTGACAAACGTCACCCACACCACATGTGCGATTTCACGTGTGCATAGTTCGCCGGGTGTACGTTTTATTTGAATACCCTTTGAGTGCCAGAGGGTATGCTGATTTCGTGAGAAGATTGCAACTATCTCTATCTATCTGCCCAGCTGTAAAGATATCTGCGCGAAACTTTCCCAAACGTCCTCTTCCTATTGCAGAAAGTACGTAAATCGGAAAGCATAGAAACAAAATTATTTAAATATAAGAGTAAAAACTATATATTTATTAACTGCAAGCACACATAGGCTTCGGTCTGCTGTAGCCAGCTTCCTCCCACGTTAGTCATTCATTTTCCAGAGGAGGGCTGGCGTATAGGTGGCCAAGTCAATGGCAGAGGGACGCCGCCTGCACTTGACACATTTATTGGGCAACGTAGACAAAGGCGGGTCTTCAAACTGGCCGCCCTATTGACACGGGCCAAGTGCCACCCGCGCCCCACACCGCGCCAACTTGGCCATTACATAACGTTGGTAACACTTGTGCACTCACAGCCGAGAAAGCGAGTGCCCGCGGCTCTCAAGACGGCACGGGTGTAGCACGTCCGTCGGAATCCGATTTCGAGCCGGAACAGCGATGACTGCTAACCGGAGGCGACTGTAGAACGACGTTGCGTCAGTCGATCTGCGTTCCCGGGTTTCCGTTGATCCGCTGATGCGGCGATCCGGCGATCCGGCGATCGTGATGTCCGGGTGAGATAAAACAGGCAAAGGAAGGGCACGATCTGCCTCCATGCGCGCGACTAATTGACCAGGATTGTGCTGAGCAACGATCAGTAGTCATATCTCATATTTGGCAGTTCAGAGATTGCGAGTGGGTTATACAACGGACTGAAAACTTACAAGCTTACTAATTAGTAAGCCGCATTCAATCAAGTTGAATTCGTGTCTATTCCCACATCAAGAAGAAGCACATCTGCCTTCCCATATGTACAGTGTTTTCACCCCTTTTAGCCACCTACAAAAACTCCAACTCTTAGTTTTAAACTCAATTTCCGGGAGCTGCGGTGTTTTCGAACCTTCATAAATCATTTTCCAAATAAGGCAGTACTGCCTTCTTTTAGCAAGTAATGGCTGTTGTAATTTCAGTTTTCACATAAATTGCAGTTCTGGGAGAAGTTTTAATGTTTTGGGGGGCAATGTTGCATAATTATCTCTAAAAATTAGAAAATATCGCGCTGTTCACATCTGAGGTGGTTAATCCAGAACAGTGCACTGAGGTCAGTGGGTAGTGTCGTTCAACTCTGTAAACTCCGAATCATTACGAGCAATTATCCACTGGCCGAAATGGCTAAACATTCGGGGAACTGGTTTGCAGTTGACGTTGTTTCAGCTTGCGAAATTTGGAACTTTGTTCGGCATGTTTTGGCTGGCAAGTATTTAGTACACAAAATTATTGTACAAAAAGTACAACTTTGATCATAGCCTCTTCAACAAGTGCTCGTTAGTCCGAGGCAGGAAGATGGTGGCATCCGCTTGGCAAGGTGCAAGTGGTTTAATGGGAATTCTGTGAGGAATACCTAGAATACACATATTTATCACGAACTGTGCAGTCATTGATATTTTTTGTGCCTGCGATTGTGTGTCATTAGCGTTGGGCAAAACGGCAAAACGTTCAGCTACATTAAACCGGATGATTGATTTAAAGCCGGTGACTTGAGCGTATTTTTCGGCTGAATACTCCAGCCATGACGGAGAATTGGTCGTGGGATATATGTATATAAAAACCCATATTGGGCGAGATCGGGCTTATTCACGGCCCGTGGCCTAATCGCTTGTTAACGCATCTTCGCCCTGAGCCGAAGTACTCGGTTTGGCTTTATTACGTTACAACTTTTCACAATAATTGAAGCGTGCCAAAACTCATAGCTTTTTGTGTATCTTTTTTCGCTGCGCTACTGATTTCCCCGAGCTACCTTTCTGACCACCAAAATGGGTTGGCTTTTAAAATCATTCTGCCCGAGGTTTCGCGTGTGTGAAACACTCTCGCTCAAATGTCGTAACGAGTTCGACGGCCAACATGACTTTTCAAACTTGTGTGTAAAAATTTAACCAGTTGAGCGGCGGAATAACAACAATATTTATAGCTACAAATTGCCAAATCCACTGCCATTTGGGCAGGGGCAGGTGGGTCTGGGGAAATCGGAAGTTGGCCAACAATTACACACACTGTGTAGCAAGCTTTGGGTCTAAGAACCATTTGATCAGATGTGGAGGATCGCTTGTTAATTTATTTCTGTCAATCCCTAAAAAACGTTTTCAACTGACCTCACTATCCCTTTTCCTCTTATTTTTTAAATAAAAATAACCAAATACAAATCCAACATGACGACTAAATTTAAGTCACAGAACATTTAAAGTTGTGGACTTGTTACTCATGATCATTAAACCCGCCGAGATTATATTATATCTATAGCAAATTGTACTTGATTTTTATTTGTGAAATGCACAGGAACCCCAACTGGTGGCGTCGGCGCAACAAGTTGGAAAGAGGCTTGCTGGTCTCGCTCGGCATCATGTTCGCAGTGATGGCCACCGGGTTTGGGCTCTGGATCAGCGATACTCTGAGGACGCCCAGTCCGCCTCCGAATCCGCAGGCCACTGCCCTCCACGGCGACAGCACCACCATCAACAAGGTGCCTGCGGTCACTGCCTCGAAGGGCAAGGCGGGCGACTCGAGCGACGTGTGCCTCACCCAGGAGTGCATCCACACGGCCTCCACCGTTTTGCGGAAGATGAAGCCGGAGGTGGAGCCGTGCGACAACTTCTACGAGTTCGCCTGCGGCACATACCTCGAGGAGGAGAACATACCCGACGACAAGGTCTCCATCAGCACCTTCTCCGTGATCTCCGACAAGCTGCAGGAGCAGCTGAAGGACATCATAACCGCGGAGCGACCGGAAACGGAGCCCAAGCACTTCCGGCTGCCCAACCTGCTCTACAGGGCCTGCATGAACAAAAGTGAGCCGCTTAATGGCGATAACTTAATTATCGCTTTTTCGATACTATATTTAATTATTACGCAGCTCTGATCGAGGCACTGGGCCCTGAGCCCATAACTCGCATGGCCGAGAAGCTGGGCGGCTGGCCGCTTATCAAGGGAGACTCTTGGAACGCGGACGACAGCTGGACCTGGCAGGAACAGGTCAAGAAGTTCCGCACCGCCGGATTCAGCATGGACTACATCATCGACTTTTCGATAGGAGTGGATTTGCAGAACAGCACTAAGCGGCTTATAGATGTGAGTTCCCGATTTGGAGTACCCAGTATACACTATAGAGTATAGAGTATAAAGAGTTTATAGAGTACGATGGGAGACAGAAGTGACGGTGGTTGCTCAACTCCAAAAGCGTTTGAGATCAAGTGGCGGTTAATATTAACATTTAAAAAAGAATCTACTACAAATATGGTAGATAGTGAGATATTGGGGTAACAGAGGGTTATCGCTTGCTATAATTTGCTACGAATTAGACTAGGTGAGAAACTATCTCTTGGAATGTGTCCAGCTTGGGTTTGCTAGAGATTCCGATTTGTCTGCACTGGCTTTAGAACCTGTGACTGTGTGTAAGTCCCGATTACTTTACCGCCACTAGGGAATATGAGTCCGGACAACTAGCACAAGTTGGTCCTTCAGATCCAAAATCTCCTCTAGGTAGTTCCACTAAGGAACAACATTTTCGTTTCTCGGCTTTCAACTGATCAAACATCATCTGATGTATTGTCTTATATCCAAGACAAAAGAAAAGCCGATTACATAAATGCGGAAAAACCCAACTTCTCCTACGCTAGGGACATCCCTCAAGAAATTGTCCCTAATGAGTGATTCTGGTGATTTTTGACCGGATAGCATGGTGGTGAAGGAGTTCGAAGCTAAGACCAACATCCTGTTCTTCTTCTTCTATCTTCTTCTTCGGAAAACTAACATCACTATCTCTTATCGAAAGACTTATATCGAATCTTATCTAATCTTGTATGTATCTAACCGAATGTACAGGTCATATGCATAAAACTGTAAATTTCCTATAGCTCTGTTTATATTACTTGCTTGACACTGGAATAATTATTAATATTATTATTCTAGTTGCTAGTTAATATTATTCTAGTGTCTTTGCTCATACATTCCGCGTATTCTGAATTCCCAGAATAATTAAATCATTGGTCCGCTATCCAAAGCGCCTAAAGTACGTTGTCAGATAGCGACCCATTGGTATCTCTAGGTGATTCTAATATACCAGGAAACTACGTGCTCCACAGATGAACACTGAAATATCTTTTTCCCTATAGCACAACATCACTTAATTGACGGCAATAAACATATTTGTCATATTCGAAATTCTCCTGGTCGATTACTGGACCTATGCTTTGTACAGATCTAAGCCGTTGTAACTTCCAGTTTGCACAGGATCCAAATCAGTTTTATAATTTCGATCTTACCCTTCCTCGAATTATTTGAAAGGATGTTACTACTATAACATCGGATCAGGCAAAAGCAGCTCCATTTAGCCAGTTTTTCCTTTTCTGAACCTGTTTACCTTATCTCTGGAAACTTCACAGTTCGCCTCAATATGAAGGAGTCCTTTGCGAGTCCTTCCCTCGCAAGCAAGTAGGGAGAGATCTCTAAATTGTCTAAATTCCAAATCATTTTGAAAATGTTACCAATCCTCATTTGCAGCAACTGTGTAGATATATTATATCACCAAGTCAACACGGTTTTATGAAACGCAGATCAACAACCACTTCCTTCGTAATATAAGGCTTCAAAAATTATTTTCAAACAGATGTCATCTACACAGATATTAGTAAGGCATTTAACTAGGCTGGTGATGATCTTTTAAAATGAATTTGAGTCTATTTGAATGGCAGGACTTAAAAATTATCAGTCCTGTGTTCTCAGAGTCACAAGACTAAGCGGAACCCGTAACAAAAAGAAAATATAAATTTATATATATTATGAGGTACATTTTATTCGGTTCTAGTAGTGTTGTAACGGTAGAGGTATTTACAATTATTATACCCAGATTCTAGTGACGAGGTCGCCGTGCAACCTTTTTTCAGAAATGCTTTGCCTTAATTTATTCGATCATGTGTCACTTTCTATGAATATGCCGAAAAGGAGGAACGCAATAGAAATTTTTGGATACATGTTCTAATGGGTTACCTCCCTACATTTAAGCTGGACCAGTCGTCCCTGGCCTTGAGTCGCGAGTACCTCGTGAAGGGATTCAATGAGACCCTGGTGACGGCCTACTACGAGTATATGGTAGACATCGCGGTCCTTTTCGGGGCCAATAGGGACTTGGCCAAGACGGAGCTGCTGAGTTCGCTGGAGTTCGAGATCGCCCTGGCCAATGTAAGTACCTGACAAAGATTGAATTCAGGAGCATCAGCAGTCTTGCTCCGTAGATCTCCTGGCCCAACGAGAAGCGTCGCAACTCCTCTGAGCTGTACAATCTAAGGACCACTGCGCAGCTCCAGGCCGCATACCCCTATGTGCAATGGGTGGATTACATGAACGCCCTGCTGCCGGAGGGGCTGAACTTGGTCGAGGACGAGATGATCAACCTGTCGGTGCCCAGCTTCTTCGCGGACCTCGGCAAACTGCTGGCCAAGACGCCAAAGCGGGTCATCGCCAACTATATGTTCTGGCGCATCCACGGCTTCTCTGTCGGATTTCTGAGTGAGGAGTTCCGCAAGCGGCAGCTGCAGTACGCCACTGCCCTCTCCGGGCGCCAGGAGCAAGAGGCTAGATGGAAGGAGTGCGTCGACATCGCCACCAGCAGGTTAGTGGGGGATTCTTACCGCCCCATCCCAGGGTCAAGGTCTCCGGGGGCTTCTATTTCGTATCTCGAATCTCTGTGCTGTATCTGTATCTTCTTGTGATTTCTTTGTGATTTGCAGCATGGATGAAATATGCGATGAAGATTTCAATAGGTACTTATTTAGAGAACTGCATTCCACGTTTTATTAAAACAGACCAATTAACACATACATCATGCACTGTCAAAAAATTCTATAAACCAAACGCACATGCTAAAACCGATTACTCTTTACTCTTTATTTTTCCAATTCGGTATACGACAGTTTTATCAGAACTCATATTTTCGGTTTTAGTTAACAACAAGAAAGAATGCTATAGTCCAGTTCCCCGGCTACCAGATACCCATTACTCAGCTAGTTGAAGTGCGAACGAGAAATTTTAACATTTTCTGAAATATCGGTAAAAATTTGAAAAAAAAAATAATCAAATTTTTTCAAAAGTGTGGACGTGATATAATTTGGGCGGCTTGTAGGCTGCAGAGTGGGCGTGGCAACGTCATTTAATAAACTTGCGCCTCGTCTGTGTCTTTGGAATCTGCATGCCTAATTTTAACTTTCTAGTTTTTCCGTCCGTATGATCGTCGAGATCTCGGGAGCTATAAATGGTAGGAAAATTAAGGATGCAGATTCCAGTAATGCCTACGCTGTGCAAGTTTGCTTCAGATCGTTGGCACGCCCACTCTAAAGCCCACAAGCTGCCTAAAACTGTCACGCCCACACTTTTGAAAAGCGTTTCGAGTTCTTTTGTTTTATTATTTGTCTTTCCAATTTTGGTCGATACGCCAAACTCTATCGACCGCAAAAAGCCATAATTCGGGAAAATTATTTGATTTTCCTTTTTTATTTGTTCCCTGCCAAATTAGCTTAGTAACGGGTAACTGAGAGTCGACACACTTTATTTTATTTCATTGTATGTGTTTGTGCAGACTTCCGAGTATTCCAAATTGTATATGTCGAGGAGCCGACTGTTCGGTTTGAGTTGCGCTTTTGTTTCCGGTTTCTAGAGTCATTAAGCGAATAACACGAACATGCTGTTGTTCGTGTGTAATTCAAAAGAGTCAGGTAGAGAAATGATAACATTTTAAGGCAAAATGATTGAATAACCTGTAGAGCATCGCTTATAATGTGCAATTTTTGTTTCGCACATTGGGTGCGATTGCCCCCAAGGTCCCTAACTTTATTCAAAAACACACTGCGCTCGCAGCATTGCGACCTAATCCATTCAGAACCCAATCGCCAGTCCCAATATTAATTGTTATTTGCACACCTCCAATCAACAATCTCCAACATCCGAAATCACATTGCATCGAAACGCCACCGCCATCTAATCAATCGGTTATCACGTCGAATCCCAGTCTTGGCATTTCTGTGGGATCGCTCTACGTGGGCAAGCACTTCCACAAGGACTCGAAGGCCAACGCCCTGGAGATGGTCAACGAAATCCGCGAGGTGTTCAACGACATCCTGGACGAGGTCAACTGGATGGACGCCCAGACGAAGCAGGAGGCCAAGCAAAAGCTGCACAGCATGTCCACCCATATCGGTTATCCGGACGAGATGCTCGACAACGAGAAGCTGGCCGCCTACTACGCCAAGCTCGACATCGATCCCGACAAGTACTTCGAGTCGTTCCTGGGCATGAACATATTCGGCACGGATTACTCCTTCAACAAGCTCCGTTTGCCGGTCAACAAGACGGATTGGGTTCGCCACGCCCGTCCTGCGATCGTGAACGCCTTCTACTCCTCCTTGGAGAACAGTATTCGTAAGTCCAGCTCGAAAATAAATTCGGTGAAGGAACTCCTGCATCTGAAAGCGAAAACGATTTAACTTAGCCTGGTTACCTTCTTATTCGCCTTTACAAAGCGTTTTAAATGAAATAAAAGGATTTGGCATAACCCTTAAAACTCTCACTAAATTTAAATATTGCGTTAAGGCTTTTCTGAATCAGTTTCGCTAGTTTTGACAACGACCAGCAAATCGCTACTACTAATTATCGTATTTTGTAGAATTCCCGGCCGGCATCCTGCAGGGACACTTCTTCAACGCCCAACGCCCTAAGTACATGAACTTTGGTGCGATTGGCTACGTGATTGGTCACGAGA
The DNA here is from genome assembly GCF_003286155.1 of Drosophila erecta. Taxonomy (NCBI): domain Eukaryota; kingdom Metazoa; phylum Arthropoda; class Insecta; order Diptera; family Drosophilidae; genus Drosophila; species Drosophila erecta. The sequence goes on from NW_020825194.1 coordinate 27,717,466, forward strand.
TCACCCACGGCTTCGACGACCAGGGTCGCCAGTTCGACGTGAAGGGCAACCTGCGGGACTGGTGGCACCCGGACACCCAGAAGGCCTACCTGGCCAAGGCGAAGTGCATCATCGAGCAGTACGGCAACTACACCGAAAGGGCCACCGGACTGAACGTAAGTGATTCCGCTCCGGAGGGCAAACCAGGTCTCAACGTTCCTTTTACGGCAGTTGAATGGCATCAACACCCAGGGCGAGAACATCGCCGACAACGGTGGCGTCAAGGAGTCGTACATCGCCTACCGCAGGTGGGCTGAGAAGCACGGACCGGAGGCAAAGCTGCCCGGCTTGGACTACACCCCGGAGCAGATGTTCTGGGTGGCAGCCGGACAGACTTGGTGTGCTAAATACCGCAAAGGTAAGAACAATCGTTATACGTACTCAGGATCTTTAACACAGGGACTCCATGTTAATCTAATATGTCTTTATTCCTTCAGAATCTCTCAAGATGCGTATCACTACCGGCGTGCATTCGCCTTCCGAGTTTCGAGTCCTTGGGTCGCTCAGCAACATGAAGGACTTCGCCAAGGACTTCCAGTGTCCGGAAGGCTCGCCCATGAATCCGGTTCAAAAGTGCGAGGTGTGGTAGGAACTGCTCGGCGGCGACTACAGGGTATTGTGTCCGGCGCGACACGATTTTCTAATCTCAAGTGGGAATACACATACAATACCAAGCGTATTTATGCCAAGTGCGCATTATGTAAAAATCGTATTAAATAAAAAATGTGTTTATATGTAAGGATTTCGACAATACTTACCGCCTTCTGTAATATCTTTTCTTATTTGGATTTGTTTAAAGCATTTTACTTTTAAAATTGTAATTGCATTTCAACTTCGGGCACTTTCGGACTTAATGATAGCAATTGTGGAAAGTATTTAGTTCGTGTTTTGACAATAATCGACATCAAGTTTTAATGATAAGTACATATCTCATATCATATCACATATTTAAGTACATATCTCGTAAGCAATGCTCTTAAGCATTTATGTATGTATGGTAAGTATGTTGATGGTAAGATTTCATTCAAACTGGATAAGTATTAACTAAAAACACAATTTCGAATACCTCTCTCCGTATGTTTGTTATGCGTTTTAGAAAATAATTAATAAATAGTGTTTTAGCAACTTTTCCCCCCTCGTGTAGTAACTTCATTCAAGCGGAATGAAAATGCTCTTTCCATTGTTCTTTTATAGCTCACTATGATAATGGTCGATAATATGGGTCTAATAGAAAAACGTTATTTAGTAAAATCTGGAGCTGCATCGCCTCGCTTCAGACTAAGGCGAGGAGATATTTTCATTTAAGTTTTCTGGAGCGGCACAAAATCTTTTCTTCTTTATAAGAACAGGACAGCTTGGTCCTGGCGAATATTCATATCAGCCACCGGGGAACTAAAGGATGTTTCCGTTTATTGCGACCTGCGAATGAAGTGAATCATTGGGGTTTCTGGCTACGACTCTGCATCCAAACCTTGGGGCCAGTAATATTGTTCTTTCTATACCAGATGGTTCAAGAATTTGTGTTAGTGGTAGTACACTTATATTAAATGTTTGCTTTCAATAACAAATTATTTTATTAAATATTGAATTATTACTGCAAATGCATTTATATCTATTTTTGTTGCATGGGTGTTATACAGTAGAATCCGGTTATAGCTACTTTTAAGGGACCGAGAATTTTTCGTCGTTATACCCGGAAGACGCACTAACAGAAAGGTGGAAAAGACAAATTTTGTTTGTTTATTTTATGGTTGCCATTTTCGTAATATGTTTTAACAAAAAACAAATTAATTTTTTAATCAAACAAACAATTTAATAAATTTAATTTAAACATGGGTTTTTCATAGGTTCACCGGCTTCCAAGCGCCGAATAATTTGCATTTTTTCTTCGACGGAGAAGCCCTTCAGTTTTAAAGATATTTTGTGGGCCTAATGCACAAGTGTCGAGCTTAAACTGAAATGAGCTTATCATTTGCATTTAGTGCATTAACTTACATATGGCGAATTTACGCATTAAGTTTTATTGGAAAATAGCAGAAAGAACTAGAAATATAACGGGACATCTTATGGAATATAGGCATATACACGCACGCTGTAAACATTTTTGTGATTTTTTGTATTTTTTTGTAATTATTTTAAGTAATTACTGTAAATTATTGTAAATATTTTTCGTTGTTTTTTTTTTTTGGCACGCCGCAATATGCGGTTGAATTATGAAAAATCTCCTCGGTATAAGCGGTTTGTCGCTAAAAGCGGAGACGTACTAACCGTCCTTTCTTATAACTTTGTATGGGGAACAACCAAGCCATCGAGTTTCCGTCGCAATAACCGGACTGACGCTATAAGCGGAGTCGTTATAACCGGATTCTACTGTATTTGCATTCTATATTCTAGAACAGGATTACTAGCAGAATCCATCTGCTCATGACCTTATGTCCGTATGAGCGCTGTGATCTCATATAGTTATAAAGTCACATATAGTTATGTAAATGCTAGGAAGTCAAGCATGCAAATTCGAGTGAAGGACGCAGAAGATTTGCCGATTTACCAAGCACTCTTAAGCAGCCACAAACAGAACACTTTTTTGTTATTTTTATATTCTTTTTTGATAATATGTAAGTAAATGAACATAAAATTCCTTGTTAGAAATGTGTTGGGAATCGGAAATCGGAGCCACGCAGAATAATTTGGGTCTTGACATAGTGTGTGTAGTATAATGTAGTGTAAATTAGTTCTGCACATGAAGTAAGTTGAAATTATGTTGATTTCAAATAAGTCACTCCTGTAAATGCTCTACATAGTTAAAAAAAAGTTAGTAAATGTAGTTAAACTGAAATTTGAAAAATATTCGATGACCTGACGCGTGCCTCCGATTAACATCGATACCTTGTGTGGCCGATAGCGAATAGCAACGTCCGACAGCCATCTCCAGCACGCGCACTATCGATAGGCCTTTTTCTCGCATCCCTAAGAAATACGCTCAGCGTGGCTGACTAGAAATTTTTGCGGAAATTCCCCTTGCAAATCTTCGCCTGCAGAAATTACCATGTCGGCCCTCAATCTGACAGTGCGCGTGCACCCGGTGGTGCTCTTCCAGGTGGTGGACGCCTTCGAGCGGCGGAACGCGGACTCGCACCGCGTCATCGGCACCCTGCTCGGCTCTGTGGACAAAGGTGTGGTGGAGGTTACCAACTGTTTCTGTGTGCCGCACAAGGAGCACGACGACCAGGTGGAGGCAGAGCTGAGCTACGCCCTGGACATGTACGACCTCAACCGCAAGGTGAACTCCAACGAGAGCGTGGTGGGCTGGTGGGCAACCGGCAACGACGTGACCAACCACAGCTCCGTGATCCACGAGTACTACGCCCGCGAATGCAACAACCCGGTGCACCTTACCGTGGACACCTCTCTCCAGGGCGGAAGGATGGGTCTGCGTGCCTACGTCTGCATTCAACTGGGAGTGCCCGGCGGCAAGAGTGGCTGCATGTTCACGCCCATTCCTGTCGAGCTGACCAGCTACGAGCCGGAGACATTTGGGCTCAAGCTGCTCCAGAAGACCGTCGGCGTTTCGCCAGCCCACCGTCCCAAGACCGTGCCGCCAATGCTAGACCTGGCCCAAATCTCGGAGGCCTCCACGAAACTGCAGTCCCTGTTGGACCTAATTCTCAAGTACGTTGACGACGTGATCGCCCATAAGGTGACGCCCGACAACGCCGTCGGCCGCCAGCTGTTAGACCTTATCCACTCCGTGCCGCACATGACCCACGAGCAATTCACCCAAATGTTCAATGCCAACGTGCGCAACCTTCTGTTGGTCATCACGCTCTCCCAGCTCATCAAAACCCAGCTACAGCTCAACGAGAAGCTCACTTTCCTGCCCACCGCCTAGAACGACGCCTGTTGTTGAACTGGTGATATCGGAATTGTACAATAAGGGCGGAATTGTAAATGGATTGTTTTTTTATAAATGGGTCAACGTAATAAAGTGCTCGGATCGCCAAAAAAAAAAACACAAAAACTTGTATCGATTAAACTGGCCATTCCATACTAAGCAAAAAGGTAGAATGGATTATTTTTATTATAATTCAAAGGTAAAAGCAGCTTCAAACCCATGACAAATCCAGACACTCGATGATCGTGTAGCGTTTGTAGGAGCATTCGGTTCGGTCAAAGAGTCTCTAACACAAGAAGATTCACCACCAGGAACAAATTATTGTAACAATGATACTTATGTATCATTAAAATCAAACTAACCACTTTTAATGATCGCACCTTCAGCACACAATAGTTCTGATATCAAATTTTGTAGCGAAATGTGAAATCACATTGCATTGAGAACTAGTTTCTTACATTTTGTAAGAATAAAAGGGTATACTAGAGCGGTTTGTGCGGCTGCCCCTCTTGGGCTTTTTACTTTTTGCCAAAGACATTTGGGTCAGACAATTGAATCGGGCTTTTTGATGACAGGGGATGTTTGGTAACCGGGCATCGATAATAGACGCATAGCGCACATGCCCTTTGAAAAGGATTGGTGTCTGCTGGCAGAACTTGGTTGTTCGCCTTGGTGGTATCAGGTGGTGGCATCTCCACCCACTTGGAGGACAATGCTTCAGCATTGCGGAATATGCGACAGCATACAAATTAAGGCTTTTTTATTTTGCTTACGCTTTTTATGATTTACATTTTTATTTGCCGCTCGCTTTGTCCTGCGAAATGTTTTCGGCACTTTTGTGATGCTATTTACTTATAATTTTTTTTTTTGGCCCTCCGCTGTTGCTCTGCAATACACTAAACACTCTGGAAACACTAAATTATTTTAATTGCTTAAACTGGTTAATATTTTCTTCTTTTTGTGCGGCATTACATCCATTAACAGCAATTGCATTGGCTTACAAGGTATTTGGTTAGGCGCTTTCATTTGTTCATACCGATATTCCAGAAGATGGAGAAATTTTTCGTTGCACTTCCACTAGCTGAGTAACGGGTATCTGATAGTCGGGGAACCGACTTTAGCACTTCAATTAAAATGAAGACAATTCGCTTTAGTCCAGTTAATCGCTATCACATACATATTCGTTACTCAGCTAGTGGAAGTGCGAACAAGAAATTGCATAATTTTTGGCATATCGATAGAAATTGGCAAACAAATAAAAACATTTTCAAGATGAGGGCAATAAAGGTGGGCAATAAAGTAAACTCGCGTTGCGTCTATGCTTCTGCAATCTGCATGCTTAATCTCAACATTCTAGCATTTAAAGTTCCTGAGATATTTACATTCATACGGGCAGACCTTCGGACATGGTTAAATAAAAATACTTTTTGCATACTTTTTGTCGAAATTTCATTCTCAGATGGCAGTAGTATTTTATAAATGATTAAAGTTTCCTTTTCGCCGGCTAATTTCACTGTTTTACATAAAAAGATACTGGTTGCTTCTAAGGCATTTGAATTCAGTTCTTGGTTTTTGCTATTCGTGGTATATAAAGCTGCGAAGAAAATAATAGCACCAGCACAGCATATTTTGTACCGATATTTCGCATAAATCTGGGTTTTTCCCTATCAAAATAGTAAGGAGAATAAGGAGAAAAAAATGGCACCACTATCTATTTTATTTTGGTAAAAAGCACATGGTTATAAAACTTAATATTTTTATTCCTATTTTCAACAATATCTTTGGTAAAAAGCACATGGTTATAAAACTTAATATTTTTATTCCTATTTTCAACAATATCTTTGAAAACCTACCTTAAAAAAATTATTCAAATGGGACGTGAAAAGCAGAAAAACTTGGCATGATCAAAAAACTCATTTCTGAAGGAATATCATACTGAAATCACCTAGAATAATTATTCTAGTGCTTTGATGAAACTGCTTATGTATAATTGACATTCTTTTTTTGAGCATACTTTTCAGAAATGCAACAGAAGGACAGGTAGAAAAGTAAGGTAATATGGCGTATTAGAAAGGTAAAAGGATGTATTTGCCTAAAATTTAGAAAGTGGACTAGCCAATGATCAGTTCAGAAACGACTTACGCGTTTTTCCAACATTGAAGGACATATATCCGAGTCCTAGACTTCTAGACTTACCCCAAGAATACCTTAGATCTTTTATAACTTTATAACGATCTGCAGATGTTGCTTACATTAAAAAAAAAAAACAGTTCCATCGTTGAAATAGTTTATTAAAAAACTACAAGAAATTAATATATCTTCTTTGATGTATTTAAGCAGAAAAATTATTCATATACCGATCATGTTTATAAGGTAATCATACAATCCAAGATGTGTGTAGAATATACAAATTTTTAACTTTATGCGTAATTACAATAAATAAAAATAACGGATATTAGAAATTACATCTTTCACGTTATATGCTCCTCCCATGAAGTTTAAAGGTATGTATATAATAATATGAACTTATGTTAGTGAGTTGCGTGTGGATGGGTGTTTGTATATAGTTTTAGGTACATTGGATACGTCGTTAGGTATTCTAAGTGGGCGTGTACAAAAAGTTAAATTTATAAACAAGAGAATTCTCGGGCGCGAAAAGGAAACGTCAGAATGAGTTGTAAATTTAAATACAATACAATTTCAAAACAACTGTTTGTTTGGAGTTTTTCCTTTTTGATTTTTCTTTTACGTTTCAACACACATTTCAGTTGAAATGTGAATCTAACTTTGTCATGAAGTAACATTTTAAGAGCTTGGCTTTTAAACATATGAAATGCATAGCGTTGGATTTTCAAACATTTAGAATATGTTGTATAAAATGTTAAAATCTTAGCTAAAAACATTAAATTTCGTACGGATGCATATAGAAGAGATTAACACTAATCTGAAGCATATTGGATTTGACTTTGTTCTCAGAATATGTAGATATATGTAGTGTATATATGTGAACACGCGATTTATCATCTCTATTTAATATTTATGTATTACTAGTACAACAACAACAATCAATGTTGCAAAAGCAACAGAGCAACAACAACCCCAATTCTATTTTAAAGTCGACTTCCGTTTCCCTGCGCGAGAGCTCAGTTAGACGCAGCTGAACTTAATGCCGTCATCGCTGGAGTAGCAGTTTTGGCAGTGCAGCTTGTGGTTTCGCACACGGACATCGGTTCCATTGAGGCCATCTCCCAGCTGGACGTGGCAGACGCAACACTTGAAGCAGTTGATGTGGTAGAACAGCAGAAGCGACTCGATGATCATGGCAGCGCCGCGGCCTGTGGAATTAGTTAAAGAAACTTTTAGCTTAGTTGCGGGATTAGGGAAGTTACTGAAATTAACGAAATTTAAAATACAAGCTTGTTGTAATATATTTTGTATAATCAGTGCACAATTGCAAACCAAAATAAGTGATTGTAAACCGCGTTTACGTAGACTACAAATATACGACAACATAAAGGCTGTGGCCAACACCACGGCTTAGATATTATATTCCGCTTCCAAGATTTATTCAATATACCTAAAATATTTCAAACTGTTAAGCTAGTCCTTTTCAAATTACACCCATACAATATATTTGAGCGCTTTGTGCACCTGCCGACAATTGTCGTGGGTGCAGCCCAGATCTGTCACAGACATGTAAGTGAGAAAGTAAACTTATTGACAAAGAGTTTATAACAATAGGAAGGAGAAAGCATAAATGATTGACCGAGCCCACCATGAGACTAGTGTATCCAAGTGTGTTCTATTCATGAGATTCTCCAAGCCTAGATGTTCTCAAAAATGTCGATGAAAGAGGGGTATGGGGTTTAAAAGAACAACCACAACACTCACAACCAACGTAGTAGCAAAGTTTACCTAATTCGTCACCGCAATGGGAGCACTTCTTCTTGCCACTGACGCTGAGCACCTTCTCCTGCCCCTGACTGCTGTTGCCATTGATGCTGCTGCCGTTCGTGACATTCTTCTGCTGTTGCTGGTAGACATTGTTGCCATTTGCCTTGCTATAGTTGCCGTTGCTATCGAAACTGTTGGTAAAAAGAAGTGAAGCTATAATAAAGGGTCTATAAGGAGTTCAATTGGACCTAAATGGTATCAGTTCATCCTTTAGTTTCTAAGCTATCGCATAACATGCCTTTTAACATGTATGTGATTTACTTTGTAGCCTAGACTGGACCACTCACCGCTTCCTATCGCCGATTCCTTTGCTTTGGACCCGCTCCGTCAGAGTTTGTATAATGGAATCGGGCAGCGGCTTGGCCATCGACTTGCCGGCCGGCATAGACAGCCGATTAAGTTGCTCGATGCGTCGCTGCTCCGCCTCCTGGAGTAGCCAGTGGTTGTTATTGTAGAGTGCTCCGCCGTAGTCCGGCATGGATTTGCGTTTTTGCTGCTGGGCCGACAACCAAGCCACATCGCTGCTCTGTTGGCTGTCGGAACTCTTTCGCACCTGCACCCACCCGTCCGCGTACTTTGGTTTTGGGGTGGCACTCAAAGCGAGCAGTGTGTTCCTGGACATATTGCTCAAGTTTTGGGTCGACTGGTGATGGTAAGCTGCCGCTGCCGCTGCCGGCGCTTGGACGGCATATCCTTGACCAGGGAGCCGTGGCGGTATTGGTGTTCCAGCAATCTTCACCAGAGAGCCACCGTACGGAGCCGGTTGTTGGCGCTGCCTCGTGCTAACCGCATAATCTGGTTCTAGGCCATGACCACTGGCGTTCAATTGCATGGCCCTCAAAGGCTTTGTGGGCGGCGTTGGCGGCAGCATCAGGCAGTTGGAGAACTCGTTCAGATCTGACATGGACTTGCGGTAGTCCGTGTCCATCTGGTGATATGCATGCAAAGCCACCTGCTGCTGATGCTGCGGAACATTGGCGTAAATCTGCTGCGAGTGCAGTGGTGGCATTGGAACCTGGTGGTGTTGCGATGGTTGGAAGGCACTTAACATTCCGTTTCCGATTCCTAGGCCGTGGTGCAGATCCTGCAGCGAGCGCCGGTTGTTCGACATCAGCATCTTGGCTCCGTGTTGCAACTCTCGACGCGCAATATTTTCTCGAAGCACAAGATTCTCACGTTGCCGTTTCAGTTCCTCCTGCTGTGAAAGAGTAGTTTAAATTATTCACTTTTCCCGTTGATAACCATAGTTTTTTGTGCCTATCAGTAATTTATTAAACCCCAAACTTACCGAGAAATGCAGTAGCTCGCGTTCCACCCGCAACATCTCTCCCTGCTCCCGGATCTTATCCTCGATGGACTGCATCTTGGCGTTGGCCGTTGCTGTAGCTTCGCTCAAAGATTGGGTGGCCGCAGCTGCGGCCGTCGCTGATTCTGTCCAGGACTCGGCCGAGTTTCCCTTGGCCGTCTGCAGAAGCGGCGTCTGGGCAGCCAAGAGGCTCTCATTTTGGTATATGACTTCACCCACTTGGGCGGTCGACGGTGGCGGAGGCAATGGCGGAGGCGTGGCCTCTGACTGTGTATCGTTCTCCTCGGAGGAGTTCGTGTAGTGCTCACTGCTCTGACGCGAATGGTTTTCCGAAACTCCAGAATCGCGACTTTCACCTTTGACAAAAGTAGACAAATTGCGTGGGTTATATTGGTTTAAGTTTGTGTTATGATGACTATATTCAATATCTATGAGTAATGGAAGAGGCCAATCCATTGGAACATATAATTATTTAGGATAATATACGTTAAGTGGAGTTTCCACAATAGTTTCCAAATAATATACGTTTTTTATAACACTAACCTTTTCATTCATACTTCGTAAAAATATATATTTCCTTTCATCTATGTAAAATAAGAAATATTCATTTTGCTATTTTATCTAATAAAATACTTGGTTTACGAATTTATCTTTTTTTACGAATATCGGAATAGGTTCGAAAACCAGCAGATTCGTTTTCGGTAGTTCATTCAACACAAAGTTGGGAAAGCATCTCAGTCACAGCTTTGGCAGCTCCATGGGCCACGCACACTAAACGGATTATTTATATTTAACCTCGTGGGGCAGATGGGGGCCACCTTATACCCTCTGGCCTGTCGACACCCTTTCCCCATCCAGCTAGTGATTTGCTCAATGCTCTCTACTTTCGCTTTTATGCCACGTTGGCTTTTGGTATCGGCTTTCTTTTACACACATCGATGCTCTTCTTACAGGCTACATAAAGACTATATCGACTCACCTGTGTCGGAACTGTCGCAGAGTCCCGCCTTGATGTACAGCTGCTTCTCCAGTCGGCGCTCCTCCTGCAAGAGCTGCGCCATATCCGGCGGCGGGGCCACTGTGAGCTCGAGATAGGTTTCCATGTCGTCGAGATCGCCGTCGGTTTCGATGCCCAGGAAGCTGGAGCGCTTGTTGCGCAACTCCTTTTTGATGCGTTTGGTCGAGTTCATCCGCTTGATGGGCGGAGAAGGCTGGGCGGGTTGTCCCTGAAGGTGCCGGCGGGTGCCGTTCGATATGGTCTCGTAGGTATTGTCCGATGACCAGGTGTCTGTGTTGTGGCCAAGACTGCTGCCCAATCCATCCAGCTCGTCGACGTGGCCCTCGTCCAACGGAATCGGACTCTCGGTGGGCGGAGGTGGTGGCTTCTCCTTGGGTGGCTGCATCAGCCCTACTGGCGCCCCCACAGATTCCTGACTAATCTCCAGGGCCGAGTAGAAGATCTCGACATTTTCGTAGACGGGAACCGGCCTCAAATGCTTAGGGGCATCGTAATAGGGCTCCGCGGCCTTCGGCACTTGGTAGTACGGCTCTGGTTGTTCCCCCGGGTTTGTTGGTGGCACGGGGGTCGCTGCTGATATTGCCGATGTTGCCGATGTTGCTGCTGTGCTGCTCTCTTTTTGATTCCTGCTGTTGTTGGTTTGATTAGGGCTTTGATTATTCTCGTTATTGTGGCTGGTTGGCTTGTTTGGAATGCTTCTCCTGTGACTTCTCCGCGTCGCTTGGGTCTGTGTGGTTATCGTCATCGTTGCTATCTGTTCATTATCTACTTCATGCATAGATATAGTCGAGCTGACATTCTCATAGATGGGCTCTCGTCCCCCCTGCATCTGCTTATCGGTTTTATTTGGCATTTCCCCACCCTCGGTGTATGATTCCCCCTGCTCATTGGACTCCTCCTCGTGCCGCTCCTCGCAAATTGGCTCCTGCTCCTCTGGCTGATCTCTCAACTCTTCCTTCTCCTCCTGCTTCTGTGGATGGTGTGCCTTGTCCATTGGCTTGGTGGTCGCCTCGCGATCAATAGCTTGCAGCGCCAATTCAAGAGCTTCGTTGATCTGTAGAGTGGGATGAGTGGGCGTGACATGGCGAGCGAGCGAGAAAGCGTCAAAAATGTGCATGACAGAGAAAGAGAGAAAAGTGCGCATGGATCGCATGAATTTTAGTTAGTTGCAACATAGGCTGTCTGGCTAATTAAACAAAACAAATGAACAAACGAAATTAAATTAAATTATACACCGGAAATTAATTAACCCAAAGCTGAAGGAAAAACAGAACAATGCATTACTGACGGAATTCCGATGCACTTCCCGGAATCAGCACGATAATACTAATAACCCAATATATTGGCAGATTACCCACTCGAGTATCTGGATCTGGAGCGAAGTACGAAGTAATAAGTACGGTTAATACCTTACTATGCACTATCGGATTATGAATAGTCGGAATAGAATAGCTAGAATCCCTTTGTCGCCTGCGCTGGTCGACTGAAGTATTCGTAACTAGGATACGAACAGATTTTGGACATTCTTGTGTCCCATTTGTGTGTGCATTTATCACCTCGTTCCGACCCTTTAAGCTCGCACGAGATTGCAGGAACCGATTATATGTGCAAGAGAAGCACTTGAGCACTTAAGGCAGCCGCTTACCCCTGGTGTATGATCGACACGATTCCAAGAACTGGAGCGCTGCAATCGGTTTATTGGTATCTGTGGGACGAAATTTAGATACTGTCCAATGCGAATAATTCGCGATTATATTATTACGGGGCGCCGTAAAGATAACACACCGCAAACACAGGTGTGAGACCGGGAATATGCGGAACTTCCTCGGCAGAACCAATGCCGTTGAGGGCTTTAAGTACACTAAACGTAGGCGCAGCAGCGTCAAAACGACCCAACGATTTGTTTAGATACTAAGGGAGGCGATACACTGGGCTGCAAAACTGCGAGAACAGCAATCCAGGGTGTATAGACGGGGTGGATACAAATGCCCGACCCGACTATACCCCCCAAAGTATGCAGCGCCGAACTGAAGCTGAAGCCGAACTGAAACCCCACTAGGCGGATGAGTGACATTTGGCATTTAATACAAGTGCTAAGTGGGTAAAACGAAACATGCAATGCAACTTAGACCATTAGAACGAATACAGGCGGACAGCCAAACAAACAGAAATAAAGGCAGAAAATTAAAAAGAAGAGTACAAATGGCAAAACAAAAGGCACAAAAGGCACACAACAGGGGGATATAAGATTGAGAGACCGCTTACCTCGGAAATTGTATACTTGCAACAACTTTTGTTGGCAGTAAGCATGTAAACTATGTAACTGCATCAAAAGATAAATCATATTTTACATTTTTTAGCCAACAAAGGAGGGCAAGGCATGTAAGAGAAATATATACACGAATTATGGCAAAAGGTGAGTCAGATAGCATGTAGAATTAAGACTTAAAAACCCTCAACCTTTGGTATAAAGATGGGAAATCCAGGGGATCGTAGACATGTGGAATATCGGGATCCATTGCTTTGTCCACATCTATTGTTGGCACTTTCCCGGATAATTTTCTCTTTCTCTGGAGCTCGAACTTCGTTAGCAAATTTCAAATCATTTCACGGATCCGACGTTAATAATGTATGCATAAACATCTAAACTCAACTTCACACAAAGTAAACATTTCATTTCTACGCCTAATTGTCTGTATCATCTGTGTCTACATAAGCTATCTACATTCTACACCGCAACTGAACTAGGCTGCCAAGCAGTGCAAGCAGTTCAATTTCTAGCGACACTGTATGTATTTATTAGCAGCGTGAGAAATATGAATTTGAAGTTATCAATCCTGCAGTTTTATCAGATTGATTTGGATTTTAGTTATGGTTTATTAAAAAATAGAATAACAATTTGATCTCGATTGTATTATTAATTTTTATAGTTCTTTAATTTATTTGGTATGCTTTTGCGGTTTATATTTAATTATTTTTGTGTATTAGCGCGAAATTAGTGAAGTTTACGATCTTCCTTTTATTTTGGTGTGTAGTTTGTGTATAAATATATATCCATAAAACATATGTTTGACAATTGTTTATATAAAATCAAATTTTCTATTCATACATCATTTTTGGGTTTAGTATAGTATGTAATTAAGTAAAGAAAAACTGTAGATTACGTAGCTTGAGCCCATAACAAAATGTAAACAAAAAGTGAATAATGTCAAAAAAGAACGGAAACCATAGTAAAAATAAATTCGATTGAAATTATCATTCGTTGATTATCGTTTCGATTATAAAATGTTCAAGTACCAATTCGACAAAACATGTGTTAATCTGAGAGAGCCATTTAAGGTCAGTGAATAGCTGGAAGGAAAGATCCTGAGCTATTCTAATGACGCAAAGGTGTTGGAGAGATCACGTACCACTCCGATATATGGGGAACTCTAATCACCCAACCCTGTAGGTCAAGGGATGTTGGTGACTTTGAGACCAATGTCAATTCTCCAGTTTCATGATCTCGTCGTCTAGCAAATCGCTTATTTCCTGGGTCAGCGCCTGTTCTGTGGTATTTTCCTCTAATATCTCATTTGTGGTGATTTTTTTTCGAATCTCAATGTTGACAGGAGCAGGGGTCTTAGGCAGAGGAGGTGGCACTGGCTCGTCCTGCAGCTCACTTGCCAAGTAGAACTTTGAATTGTCTACCCGAACATATTCATCCGCATCGACCACATCTACGCCACTCTTGGTGCTGGTGAGCACCACCTTTTTCTCAAGGGTCTCATTCAGGGTGGGATGATGCTGCTGCTCTTCCTGATGCCCAAAGTTTCTACGCAGGAAGTCAAATATGTTCTTGGCTTTCTTCTCCTTAGCTGGTGATGCATGGTGCTGAGTCGGCTCCTCTATCTTGGGGGAACAGGGTGGGGAGATCTCCTTGACCTTGATCTCTGTTTCCACCACATGAGTGCGCGCTATTAACGGCTGCTGAGCACTTCCCGAGAGGTGTGAGGGTGTAGCTGGTGCATAGCCCGCTCTACTTATTGAATCAGTTCCAGATGCCGAAATACAGCAGGGCTTGGGTATTGGAATCTTGGACTTGCGGCCTACGAGCGGGGTCGACGGTTTCTCCACCGACTCTGGCATCGAAGTCTTCATCATCTGACTGCTAGCTATGCGCTCCTCTGCAATGATCTGCTCGCAAGTGTCCATCAAAGCCTTCGAGTGAGCTGCCCTGACATTGTTAATGGGTGAGCTTGGTCTGTTTGCGATAACAGCATTTTTATTATATCTATCGCACTTTCTCACCTCCTCCTCACTGATGTCCTGGAAGCCAGTGGCCGGCACTGGATTCTTTCTCACATCGACGCTGTCGCAAATGGGCTCCTGGGCTGGAGCCAAACAGTCTAGTAATCCCGCACACAGGGCAATGTCTTCCTGGCTGGGTAAGCCGTCTGGCTCGCTTAGCGTTTCGTATTTATTTTTGCCATCACACCTCTTCACCAGATCCTCGGTCACAATCTGGATACCAGTATTGGGCAGGGGTGATTTGGTCACATCAATCTTATCACAGGGCTTCTCCTCTACAGCAAACTGCTCTATTCTCCTGCGGTCTTCTTCGGACATTGTGATATCCCTTGGGGCTTCTCTATCCAGGAATTGCTGATACAAAGCCACATCCACCGAAGGCGAGGTTGGTCGTGACGAAGCCAACTTGAACAAGCTGGATTTATTCGGGACACAGGCTTTCAAAGAAGGCATCTCGCTGGGCGAGGATGTGTGCATGTACAGTGAGTCGTTGGGTGCTAGGGGATCTAGACTTGGGTTTACTTGGGCGCTAATTTTGCTAGGGGGCGTGTGTACAATCGCCTTGGTTTCACCAACAACTGGGGCATAGTCCCCGGAGCTACGATCGACCTCGTCAAGCTGAACTCGTTTCGGGGGCTTTGGAGAAGAGGGTGATGTGGCCTGGGGAATGCGACCCGTATACAAAGGTTTTCGCGACATTATGGGTGAAGTAATCGGATTGAAATCGCTCTGGCTAAAGCAATTAGAAAGGGCCTTCACAGTATTCGGTTTGGGCAGCTCGTCGGGATCAACGATGGTCATAGGAGGACCGCACATTACCACTTCTGGCGAAGGAATCGCTTCCTTCACTGGATGCTCAGTGCTTACAGGTTTCTTGGGAGGAGCTGGTGGCGTGGGCGGCTTGTCTAGTTGCCGTGAATTAAAAATCTCCACACGTCCATTGATACTGAAATGGGGGGGTGAAATTCCAGAGTTCGTGGGTGAACCTAAAGGATTTATATGTTCCTTAGAACTGGACGCTAACCTCACCGCTTTGGGCGACATGGGCGGCTTGCCCAGGGGTCGCGGTATCTGGGTGGGAATCGGAGTGGAAGTTTCTGGTACAGGTATTGGTATGGGGGAATTACTTGGCTGCTTGGTAAAGTCTATGATCTGAGTAAACTGACCCGACGAGGTGACCAGCTCACTGGCCTCTTTCAGATCGTCGTCGTTTTGAAAGGTTTCCTTGAACATTTTAAGCAAATTGCGATGATGCACCATTTCATTGGAGGGCTTCCTACGCAAGTTACAATTGGGAGAGAAGGATACCGTATTTGAAGTGGATGTGGGATTGGGAGTGGGGCCAGATTTCGACACCGACACCGCTGAAGCAGCTACTACATCAACATCACAAGGACTTATCTTAGCGGGTTCGATAAAATTGTTAGTACAACTTACACTAAATTCCATGTCCCGCAATGGAGGAGCAGCCGCCTGATTGACCGCTTGTGCTGGAACCTGAGCGGCTGTCGATTGATGGATGCTTTGTTGAACCGACGGAAGAGCTGGTGGCAGTGGCGAGGGATACCGATCAGTCAGCTCATCGAACTCCGCTTCAATTTGGTTGACCGCATTGGCTGCCTCCTCTAACTGGAGCTCCTCGAGGGCCAAGGCGGCGATGGCTGCGTTGAGTTGCTGCTGTTGGTGTAGCTCATCAGTTGTGTCCTCCTGAATGCCGCTGTCATCGTTGGTATCTGCCACCGGCGGTTCCTCTACAATTAGGGCAGGAGGAGCTGGCGTAGATGCACACAAAGTGGTTTGGGTTTGTAGAGTATGCTTCTCTTTCAGTTGCTGCTGCTGGCGCATACGTTCCTCTTCTCCCCTCATGATCTCCAGTTGTCTGGCATCGATGAGCGCAACCAACGGGGGCTTCTTCTGCTCCTCTTTGGCAACGGACTGTTGTAGACTGCTTAACCGCTGCTTAAGAGGCGGCACCGGCACATCCACGCTCTTGCTGGAACTGAAAGCCTTTCGCTGCTGTTCCAAGCTCTGCATGCGATCTCGAATGCTGGAGATGTCACCAGAAAGACGCCTCACTTCCGAGGTAGTGGGAGATGAATTTCCATTGGTAAAACCATCACGAAGTACCAGTTTTGGGGCAGCAGGAGCACCTTCGTTGGAGACTTCAGCCTTGGCCTGCTCGAAGATCTCCTTGCGTTTGGATATGTCCACCTTGGGCACGTCCACCTTTTGCTTCTCTACACCCTCCTGTGTGTCGCTTGGCGATGTCACCTCAAAACCACTTAATCGATCCTCAATTTTAGAGCCTCGCCTTGTGGGATAAGCAACGGGCTCTGCGATCGCCTTGCCGTTGGCGTTTCCATTGCCATTGCTGCTGGCCCGTTGAACTCTTTGCTTGTAGTCCTGGATGGCTCCCTCGTAGGTGTATTCACAGAGATCCGGAGAACTAGCTTGCGCGTTACTGGAGGACGTGTCGTATCCTGGAGAGGAGATGTATTCCCGCCCTGCTGATTTGGAGGAACTCGATGGTCCCGGCTGGCCAACAGCCCCTCCGTTCCTGTGGTTCCCATTGCTGCCGTTGCGGTTTATGTGATTCAGCTGCTCGTCTACGTTTTGGGCGGTTACTCCAGTATCTCCAGAGCAAGCTACTCCAATCGCCTTATCCAGCGCCGCCGCATGGTCGCTCTATTTGTAAAAATATAAATAAAATTTATATAATAAAATAATATAATAAAATTTGGAATTTGTACAGAAAAGAGCAGATATGGAATTAAATGCAAAGTATATTTTGTCACCTGAGGACACACTAGTTGTACTATATTTTCTTAAAGCTTTATAGCTTAAGCGCTTTTTTAAATCGAGTAGTGCTATTATACCCGTTACTCGTAGAGTAGAAGGGTATACTAGATTCCTTGATTCCTATGTAACAGGCAGAAGGAAGCGTTTCCGACTATATAAAGTATATATATTCTTGATCAGGATCAATAGTGGAGTCGATCTGGCCATGTCCGTCGGTCCGTCCGTATAAATGTCAAGATCTCAGGAACTATAAAAGCTAGAAAGTTGAGATTAAGCATGCAGACTCCAAGCCACTCTAACGCCCACAATTTGGGAAATGTTTTGATGTTTTGTCTTGTAAATTTCTATTGGTATGCCATAAATTTGTTTGCCACGCCCACTCTAACACCCTTGACAAAGCTTTCAAGCCCACAGTTTTGAAAACGTGTTAAAATTGTTTATTTTTAGTATTCGTCTTGTTCATTTCAATCGATTTGTCAAACGAGTTTTTTAAACGCCCACTCTAACGCCCAAAAGCCGCGCAAAACTGTCACGATCACAATTTTGAAACATTTTTTTAATTTTTTTTCATTAAATTCTTTTCTTCCCTATTTCTATCAATATGCCAGAAAAATGTAAAAATTTCTCGTTCGCACTTCTAGTGGAAGAACTAAGATGTTGTGATTTTAAACATTGCCACGTCAACAAGTCCCGACAAAACCCTGTAAATACAATTTAGTGTTTTTTTCCCGATCCCAAGAACTAATATATTATTTTCCAGCTTAGGACATTTTATGGGCTGGCGACCAGCGCACCCAATTGTTCGATCCGTAGCTCAATCTTTCGCTTGGTTTCAATCTTCAGTCTGCACACTTTAGATAGTTTGTGATTCATTGATTACTATTTATGATTGGTATTTTGATAACCACAATAAAGTGGTGCTTGTGTGGGCATTTGACTAATAATCTATTTGTGTTTTTAGCCCATGTCGCATCGCTTCGCTGGCAACACTTTCCAATAAGTCTTGAAAGCACGAGCTTCATATGCAGGCAAAACACAAATTAGATTTAATTGTTACTTTAATAGTTTTAAGCGCTGTGACACATAAATGAGTCTTAATAATGGCAATAAAATTGAGACGAAGCAACTGCCACTAGAAATGGTGCTGAGATATGTCCTTACTACTGTGGCGATGTGCTTCGTTGGTTGGAACTCACCATAACACTGTTATTGTCATAGTCCTCTGACAGGCTGCTCTTTCCGCTGGCACTGCTGGTTCCGATCCCCAGATCGCTCAGGTCGTTCGTCTCATCCTCGTTGTATACGGCCAGAGAAGCCAGCTTGGCACGTCCCCGAGGTCCGCCCCTTCCAGCCCTGTGAGAATATTTATGTGTTTTAATAAAGTTTCATATATTTTCAGGAGGTATATCACAGGTGTTGAAGGCGAAATCGGGCTGCTTATGGCGACTTTATAAAGGGATATTTCAATTAAATTTCTTAAAAGATTACGTTACAAACGGATATTCACAAAAACTTTTTGACTAGTCTTCGATCAGAATTATCAAAGAAACACTGCGATGTCTTTATCACTTGATACTTGAATTTTAGGCATTTAATAGGAATTTGTCGACCGTGGTAGGACTCGAATTTCGTGGAGCAGGCTAGATCGCTAGATCGGAACTTGGACTTGTACTTGCCTCTCCTCCATCATTTCGGTGAATGTTTTCGATTTTCGGCGCAAGCGATCATGCTCCTCCAGTTCGAGTTTCTTTGTCTCCACCGCTCGATCGATGATGTGTTCGACACGTTTTCGTCTTGATGATTTCCAATTGTCAAGGTTCTGTTTGTGTATATTCCATTTGTTATTAGTTTTTTGTCCCCGGGTTTTGTTGTTTGTTGGCCATGTTTTGTTTTGGGCAGAAAGGCAGCGAAAGTTTGTATAGAAAACGAAATGCGCAGACGTGTAAGTGTAAAATGTCATTGTGTTATTCGCACTGGGGAAGTGGACGAGCTGGAGTAAGTTTCTTTTGATGGCAATTAAAAAGTTTTGACGCGGCTGCGGAACTACGTGACAAAGGTGAAATGTTTCCAAGCCGCGCGTAAACTTCGCTCAGTTTCATGGTTTTCAGTCGTTACCGAAGTAAAGAATTTATGATCCAATTTTTTATGAATCAGTGAAATGTGCCACTGTTCAGATTACTCTACCTTAAAAACCTGATATTCTTCCTAATATATTATAGGTTATTAATCAAAAAGCTGTTCTCTTGTTTCCTGGGTTGAGTTACAGTTTAAACGTTTCCGGTCGAGTGAGAGGGTTTCGATAGATCTGCAAATTCTGATTACTACATTTAAATTTGAAAGATTTTCGCAATTTATACACGAAAGCCACTAAGTGGCATTTGATCTTTCCTTTCAAGCAAAGTTGGTCGCCCAGTTGCAAAACGCCGTACGCATTTTAATGGATTTCTTCTCTTTTTCTTTTTGGCCCACATCCGTAACCCAAAGTTTTGTCTGGGAACCTAATAAATTTCGAAAAGCTTATGCCCATGGAACATTGATCAACCGCCGAAAGACACTTTAAATGCAGCGGCTGCATCAAAATGGCTGATTCGGTAATTAGTTAAGTACAGTCACGTCAAAAGCAACTCTTTGTCGGGGTTATGGCAGCAGTAATTTGCATGTAACACACAATATTGTGCAAGGAAAATAGAAGTGGGCAAAAAGCAGGCAACGAGAAAAAACAATCAACAAAATGTAATAGAGATTATGCAATGCAGTATATTTGTGCCCGGTAACGGGCGACGTGTATTGGAAACTGGAGCGGCCATAACGAGCCATGTGATATGTGCCATGCCCAAGTGATTTCGCTTTAGTTTATCCGGGGCTGTAAGTTTCCGACATCCAGCCACAAAACACCAACCACAAACAAAAAAGATAAACCTAGTTTCGGAAGCCGATTCTTGAAATCGGTTTTACTCAGATGTCCCGATTAATTTTGTAGATTAGGTTAAATTCCTGAAACTAACTATACTATGCATACTGGTCTGTATTATAAAAGGTCTGAACAGTTTTCGTCAAGCCTTTTTAAAGGCAGATCAAAATGTCAGAGCTACGATTCACGACTCTTTCATTAAAAATTTCTATAGACTCGTTGAAAAGTATGTTAAAGGTAGAATGAAGCGTTTCCATCCATATAAAGTATATACATATATTCTGGATCAATAACTGAGTCGATTTGGCTATGTCCGTCAATCCGTCCAAATGAACGCCTCGATCTCAGAAACTATAAAAGCTAGAATGTGATTAAGCATGCAGATTCCAGAGAATCACGCCCACTCTAACGGCGACAAGCCGCCCAAAACAGAAACGCCCACACTTTTGGAAAATGTTTTGATATTTTTTTTTGTTAGTCTTGTAAATTGCAATTGAGTTGTCAAAAAACTTTTAGCCACGCCCACAAGCCGCTCAAAACTGTCACTACCAAACTTTTGAAACTTTTTTTATTTTATTAATATTTTTCTCAACTTCTATCGATATTCCACAAAAATGATGAAATTTCTCGTTCACACTTCCACTAGCTGAGTTTACGGGTATCAAATAGTCGGGTAACTCGACTATAGTGTTCTCTCTTGTTTGTATATGTGATATAAACTTACGTTCTGCCACTCCTCTGGCTCCTCCTTCTTCACCTCCTTAAGCTTCTTGACCTCCTCGGCCTTCTTCAGCTGCTCCTGTGCGGTTTGATAGAGGTTGCAGGGCTTGATCTGGACGAACTGCATCGGGTTCTTCGAAGGAGCGGGAGGCGTGGGCCGCGTCACCCGCTGCTTGGTCACGTACGGTGTGGGATCCGGCGAGGTTACGGACTAAATTAACAATAAGTGCCGTAAATGCAATAAAATGAAGCATGTATAATTAGCATGAATTGCTTGAATTGAGCGGAGTTGGGTGGTGGGTATGTCAGGGGACAGATGTCCAGGGTGTGGAGTCATTGATACTGCTTTCATGTAAACGTGTGGGCAGTAGCCTATAATGCTGTAGTTTCTTATTTTAAATTGCATTGAATTGCTTATTAAGCTGGCGTCCTTGACCATTTGGCATTTCAATATTTAGTTGCATAAAGCATTCAGCAGCAACTCTTATGTTATATTGGGTAATACTTGAGGTCGGAAAAAACTTCGAGTCCCTACTAGTCCCCCACTAGTCCTTACTAGTTCCTGAATAGTCCAGAATTTTCAGTTTTAAGAAAGTAAAATTTTTTAAAAGGGAAATGGAATGCATCCCCAACTACCCACATGATGGGCAGGTTTAAGCTCAACTTACCAATTTTTTGCCGCAACCATTTGAGTCCCCGCCATTCGTGGACGATGTGGCCGATGTGGACATGAGGTCTTCCCTGCCCTCCAGCACGACCTCCTGATCAGTGGCCTCCATTTGGAGCTCCTTGATGGTGCAACGTGTCTGTGGATATCTGTCGTGTGCTCTACTCTTTTCCTATCCGCCCTCCGTTGAATGTTGTGTTTGTTGACAGATCTCTGCTCACATGACAGCAAACTTCTACGCGGGTTCCTTGGCCTCTGGTCAATGACTCACCATATCTCCGAATTCGATTCAAAGGCGATGCACCACGCACATCGGGCGAGGTCCTCGGATGTAGTCAATTTCATTAGCTGAAAGCTGAAAGAAATAAAATCATATTGAGTATAAAACCATGATAATGTGGTGTCGGAAATTGGAGGCCTCATCTATGAACCGTTAACCCCCAGTACGAGCTTTTCAAGTGGGCAGGTGTCATCATGAGCTGAGCCAATTCCTGGCACGGCATCCGTGATGGATCTGCACAAAAACTTACAAGCATTTCCTCAACCGACGGACGACGATAGCTCAACAATGCTCGAAAAGTACAGTGCGAAGTTTAATTAACAGCCATCAAAGTGCAATTGATGCCCCGACCGTTCCTCTGTCTAAGTGGATTCCGCTCTTGCCTCCAACCCGCACGATGGTATGCGGGTCAATCTTAAAAACTTCTACCACACCAATCATCGTGCCCCACCTAATTCTTACATACACCAGCCCACCAAGAGTCATCCGCATAGTTCTACCCGCCATTAACTCCATGTGACCCGGTATTTGAAAATCGCTTTGCTACGCTTTTCATTCCCTCCTTCTAATTAATATCTATTAGTTTTCCTAATTTTCCCTTGTTTATGAATACAGCACAGCATTCCTTGGGATTTTCTTGAAAAGTTTGTTCAACAGCTTGCGAAAAGAGCGGGCCTTTGCCATCGGGAACAACAGTTACTGGGTCTGTATACACATTACTTATGAGCGAAAGGTACGGCTTACCATTTTGTGAAGAGCAAACATTATCAAGACTGACGCCGATAATTTATGCGTTCTTTGTAATGCCCCGTTAGTCAGATGTGCTAAAAAATTTGCCTCTATCTGGTATTATCTGGTGGATTACTAATATTCTGTATATGTCGCGGGCTTTCATTTGCATATCAAAAGTGTTCCGCAAGAACAATAAGCCGACTTATTGAGCACCCAAGTTTTGCAGGTAGAACACTCAACTCAGAAGACTCCTCACAAGAGACGGCTCACAGAAAGTCGAGGAGGAAAAACCCACAAACGGCGCGAGGCTAATTAATCATATTTACGTATAATAATCAATCCTATGGCAAAACTAAACAGTTTTCGCAATAAGCGGTGGGTTAGTTTTAACCAAACGAAACTGCAGCATTAAACACAGAACAGAATTTAAACTTTTTGAAAACGAATCCCGCTTGGGGGTAGAAAATATTGGATGCAAGTTTTATTAAAATATCCTAATTAAACTCACTTTTATATTTATATTTCATCTACACAGATTTAATTATACTAATTTATAAAATATGTAGTTAGGTTATGCTCTTTCCATTCGGAAGTATAAACTATATAAGTTATTTACTATATACAATAAATTTACTATATAATTATATAAATATGGCTAGAAAAATATCAGCTTTAAAACCCATCTTAGTGACACCAACCGAGACTCAATGCGGCCCCTTTTATTAACCTCTTGATTGAAAATTATTTGATTATTATTAGTTACTATTGTTAGTTAATATTGATTATTAGTTACTTCGGTTCGGAGCGGTTCAACTCCGGGGTGATTCACAGCTCTGATTAGAACTGAAGCTAACAGATGGAACAAGTATAAATAATAGTATATCGAAGTGAGAATTAAATCATTGTTTCACGTACTTTATTAACTTATTATTTCGAATATTTCGAATCACCATTATTCTAGGCACTCAATCATAGAGTGAAGCTTTTTGCTTAACTAACAACTAATGCAAAAACATGCAGAGCTGCGACGTTATAAAAGGCGATCTTTGTCTACTTTTCACTTAAAATACAACAAACGAACAATACCCAGACCATTGTAACAGCAAAATATGTAATTAAATAATTATCAAGGATTTCAATCTAGAGAGGGGCAAACATATTACCTTATCAGGCGGTGAAATCAAGATTACGCACCACTTTGCCTTAGAACAATGAAT
The DNA here is from genome assembly GCF_003286155.1 of Drosophila erecta. Lineage (NCBI taxonomy): Eukaryota > Metazoa > Arthropoda > Insecta > Diptera > Drosophilidae > Drosophila > Drosophila erecta. The sequence continues at coordinate 27,741,291 of NW_020825194.1, forward strand.
AGGCTTGTTTTTCTCTGGGAAAAACAAATAGTAACAGTGGTAGACTTCATAGCGAAAGCTACGAAAGCAATCTGTGATATGTCGAACAGAAAATCACATTTAAATGGAGCCGGCGACATTTTTGAGTATCGCTATTCGATGACAAACGGAAATATAGACCTAGTGCTTTTTAAAAAAGGTAAAAATAAAAAATTACAGAGTGTGTGGGGTGAGTCGGCGTACGAAAATGGCTTTCCACTGACACTAATGACATTCAAATTGTTGCGCGTAAAGAAGCCATAAAAGCAAAAGAAATCACTATTGTCGAGGAATTCAGATACTCAGATACAATAGGTTAGCTAGGGGGAAAATTAGAATAATTTTGAAATCAAAACGTTTTTGTAAATTGTTGGCGTTAGATTGGGCGTTGCAAAATATTCTTTAATAGAAATCGACAAGACAATTGCCGGCAAAATCTTTAAATTTATGTTTGGTACTACTATTATGAAATCAACTATAGCGTTCAGTCAGAGGAGATCTATGTTATCAATTATCGAAGTGAGATAAACTTGATAAAATCTTGCTGAAGTGAGATCCTACCATGACCATACATTTATGATATTCCCTAACAAATTTAATCTCAAATCAATCAAGAAAATGGTCACTATAAAATAAAATTAACTTAAAACATGAAAACACCACTGTGCACAATAGCTCAAGTAGTGACGAAGCGCACCAGGCTGCTACTATTTTTATAAAAATAACAGTCTGCTGTGGTTTTCCTATCATACAGAGTGATACACAAACTAGAGTACCAAGACTTTGGAAAAATTAAACGGCTAAAAGACCTGGTGAGGAGGAACCTCTACAACAAAAAATATTAGAGAATTCTTATTAAGTACGTATTGATTGATACCTCATTTGTTAAAATAAAAAATTGCCAAAATCAAAATAAGTTTCTCTAAGATGATATTAGAAAGTTCATATTAGACGTGCACATTCCATAAATCGCGGCGAAGGGCTTATCATGCGCTGCAATGATATTTATTTATGCACAATATAGCAAACAGACTGTGTGACTTGCCATGCCAAAGCATGTGTACATGTAACACGTCTTCCACGGGCACTTCAATTGTCGATTTCACTTGCCCAGAGTTGTGCAACGAATTGAGGTTAATAAAAGACATTTTAACTATTGATAACTAGATTATTTGATCGGTTGCACGAAGTGATGATCATAAGGTCTGATCTTAGTCTGCAAAAGTATTATAGTAAAATGTATATCAAAACGTTCTACAGTTCACTAATCTTTTTGGCAAAAACATAACTTCTATACACTATTTGGAAAGAAACTATTTTGAATGAAGTCAAGACGCAATATTGAATTGAAGGCATTATCCATTATAAAAACCCGTAGAAATCATTACGTATTTCTGGCGTAACATCGACAACCAAAATCTCAAGCAAAAATTAAAGATATATTGAAAAAGCAAAAAAATCTATTTGTTCTATTTATTTGTTTAGTCAGGAATCCAATTACTTACTTGGACAACTTTATACTAGATTCGAAAAGTATATATCACGTCCAAAGAAGCGTTTTCAAACGAATACAGTAAATATTTTATGCTGGGACGAAAAAAAATTCAAATTCAGTGCTGTAGTCAACTTCCCCGACTATCAGACAACCGTTACTCAGCTAGTGGGAGTGCGATCGAGAAAGTTCAACATTTTATTTCGCATATCGATAGAAGCTGGCAATTAAAAGAAAGCCAAACAAATTTTCAAAAGTGTGAGCGTCTGCCCTTTTCAATGGAATCTGAATGCTTTATCTCAACTTTTATAGTTCCTGAGAACTAGACGTTCATTCGGACGTACAGACGGAAATAAGCATTTCCGACCTAATAAATGATATGTATTTTTTTATCATTGTCACTAGCCAAGTCGATCTGGCCGATTATCTGAGTAACGGGTATCTGATAAACGAGGAACTCGACCACAGCGTTCTCTCATGTTTTGTGATTGCATTACTTGAAATATTTTTCAAGCGTGGTCAGACAACGACAATTTGGAAAGTGGGGTGTGAACTGAACGGGTTTTCGTTGTTGCCTTTCCAATCTTATTAAAGACAATATCGGAATGCAAGTACATCAAACATAGTTGGGCAATTATCACGCTGCCGTGATCTGAGCGTAGATCAAGAGCACGCCCAGCGCGAACTGTTTGACAATTCGACACGCAAAAAGTTCAGTTCATTAACATTTTAATATCGATTAGTCAGCAATGCACTTTCGCTCAGCAGAGATACAATCACCGTCGAATTAAAATCGTACAATTATAGCTACATATATCTGCATCTGTCTACACGATAGCACGCAGTTGGCTTGTATTAATAACACATTCTTCTGACTTTCAATTTGTATCTCTTCGACTGTGACTTGCTGGTCTCCATCTATGCCACCGACAACTATGGCTGTCCTTCTCTGGGGGCTGAAAATTGGCACATCATCACTGGCAGAATTAAGCAAATGAAAGGAAAACCAAACAATACCCATATAATCGTACATCGCTTAGATACGTTCCATTTTAGACCAACTGCAGTTTACCACCCAAAATACAGGCAAATTGTGTTGCCATCTGTGATGTATTCACTAATTTTCTTTGGCGCACATGTCGAGAAAACATTAATCAATTTTTAAAGCTCGATTTCGAACGGTTCCAGATTTTGGCGGAAGCATATCTCCGTTGATATGCGGTTTCCATTAAACACGTTCACTTTTCTGGCTGACCCGTTTCACGTTTCGCCTCCAGAGTAGGTTCAAAAATTATTTTTTGCTTTAAAAATTACTTACATGTTAAAAATTTACATTCGTACACACCCATGGGACACGCCCCAGAAAAAAGGTTGCCAAGAACGTTTTCTGGCTAAGGCTAAAATTTCATACATGGATAGCAGCTTTAGGAATTGAGTTTCTACCAGGGCGTGACAGAATGCTTAATCACAGTGGACGGCAGTCCACGTAGGTACGAATGCGAATGGTACCACGGTTAAGGACGTCAGAGAGTAGTGAGCAACCAATGTAACTGCCGGCCGGTGGCGCTAGTAACTAATCTCGGAAACAGTAGCGTACCTGATTAAGAGCGTTATCTTTTGTTCCAACTGTGGTTTTATTTCATTTAAGGGAAACTAACGTCAGTAGTTGTAAAACTTTGGAGGCTGAAATCGTCGTTTCCATAAGGCAAGAGTACATTTGCTCCATGCCCGTACTATGGAGGTAGAACTAGTAGGAAGTGAGCACATGTGCAAGGCACATGTAGCATAAAACCAAATAAAACTTTATTTTAGGGCGCGCCGCAGTTTATACGCATCTCCATTGTTTTGGAGCACGATTTGTGCTACTGGTAAAAGTGAGTTTGGGGTCTAATGCATCTATTAATAGTTTCCAGCCATCCTGAAGTCGTTCCATGCTATTACATTAAAACTGGTGTTGCTCTCAATTTCCTATTATTTGGTTTAGTACAATTTTCTTAATTTTACTCAGCTAGTGGAAGTGCGTACGAGAAAGGTCTTAATTTTCTTGAATATGTGTAGAAATTGCAAAAAAAAAAAAAAAAAAAAAAAATATTAACAAAAATTTTAAAAATTATCAAATGTGGGCGTGAAAGTTTTTGTCGGCTCGTGAGCGGTAGAGTGGGCGTGGCAAAATGATTTTTGATAAAAAAAAAAAAAATGAAGAAGTATCAAAACATTTTTCTAAAGTGTAGGTGCAGCAGTTTTGGTCCGTTTTGGGCGGTATAGTGGGCGTGGCCACGAGAGAAATTTTCAAGACTAATAAAAAAATTTAAAAATATCAAAACATTTTTCAAAAGTTTGGGCGTGAGAGTTTTGGGCAGTTTGTGGGCATAAGAGTGGGCCTGGCAATATAATTTCTCTATATCTCTGGAATCTGCAGTCCTCATCTCAACTTTCTAGCTTGTATAGTTCCTGAGATCTCGACGTTCATACGGACGGACAGACAGCCAGACGGACATTCCGAGTAACGGGTTTAATTACAGTGCCAATTAAATGTGGCCTTTTTGTTTTTAGCATACCAAATTAAAATGCACTTATTATACGTGGCTTATGTTCCAAACTGTATGATATCATTTCCAAAATTGATCTATTAATAATGATTGTAATTATTCAAGTATTAAAGCATGGCAGAACGCTATAATCGAGTGACTCGACTATTGGATATTCTGGCAGTGCAAGGTACAAATTTCTAAATTCGGTTGAAAAATAAAAAAAAGGGGACAAGGCTTTGGATTATCAAAAGAAAATGTTGCATGCTTTTTACTAATTTTTAAGCTTTTTCAGATCCCGAGATCTCGGCTTTCACACGGAGACACAGGCAGAAGGACGCAGCCCGATCGATTCGGCTAGTGCTCCTGGTCAAGAAGATAGAAAGCGTTTCCGACTCTATACGGTGGTTTCCAACCCTATACGGGGGTCGGAAACGCATTCTTCTACTTATTACATGGTTTTCATCGAATTTAGTATACCTTTCAACTCTACGACTAAGGGGTATACAAATATAGTCATTTGAATAATCGGTGGTTGAGATTTGTCCAGTAGTCGTCAACATGGGCACCGTTTCAAACGTATTTTATTTAATCCTATCCTTCGGTATTATCCTCGAACTTGGTTCTATTGTAGGTACACAAAAATAATATTTTGTATACTAAAAAAATTGTTTCGTTAAGAATGCTTCCAGATTTAAGTTTACCAACTTTATTTGCGATTCAATGAATGAATCTTGGATCGCAGTTCATCAGTGCCGTTTAAAGGCAATTCGAAGGGACAGAACGACATTGAGTTTTAATGGGACTGTGCTAAAAACAGTGTCGAGGTTTCGAGTCCATGCTCAAATTTTCAAGAGGGCCAATGGATTTAAGCCGTGGCTCTACAACATCACCTTTGATGGTTGTCGATTTTTGCGAAAACCCTATGAACCGCCCGTGCTAATTGTTTTCAATCTGATCAAACGATATTCTAATTTCAATTTCACATGTCCATATATGGTAAAATAATCTTTAACAATGCATATCAGAAAATTTAATTAAGTTATTATTACAGGGTCCAGTATATATAATGGGAGTCCATGTCATTGGAGAACAGATTCCGGTCCCACTCCCCACTGGGGATTACTTAATACAAATAAAGTGGTATATTGGTAAGGTACTTTTTTTATCGACAGGCATATACTTTGCTTTTGAAGAGAACTTATCATCTTATTAAATAGTCTCCCAATAAATTTTAATCTTATTATCGAAAAATTTAGTGTGCAAATAAAAAGAGTAAACTGTCGTTTGTGCGATACAAAAAAACAGTCGATTTCGTAATATATAGAATATACAATATAATGTAAAATCGGGAATGCTTCCTTTTACATGGTTACAAACTTCATTTTCAAAAACTATTGCATGAAGGATGTGGGTCCAAAAAATATTCTCCTTGATATAAGGATATTAAACTCAGCGAATGATATACACATTCAGCGTAAGGACGTAAGTAGGGCCAATAGCAACAACCCCCGTTTTTTTTTAACAATTACCAAAAAGTTAAGTGCAGTTTTTTTTTAAATGTCCAAATATTATCCATAATGCCGACGTGGTAAGACTATCGAACTTCTCCGCCTTCAAATAGTGTCCGAGATCTCAACGATTAATCGGACGTGCGGACTGATACTGCTCAGGGATCGGAAACGCTTCCTTCTAACTTTTACATACTTTAATCTACGAGAAATGGGTATAACAAAGTTTATGTCCAAAAGATATGAAAAAATTCCTCTGTTGTTTAAATGTTGATTAACACAGGTATCATATATCACACCTACACCTACAATCAGATCTTTGCAAAACCTTTGTAAGGCATCCAAATACGATTTGTTTTCTAATTTTTCTTCCTCCGTTGCAAGTACAGAGTAATATTAAAATGTTTTTGTTGCGCAGTACGATTACGTATTTTAAATACAACAAGATATAATGATATATAATATATATATATATATATATATATATATATATATATATATATATATATCTCTTTTATAGTTCCTGAGATATCGATGTTCATACTGACGGACAGACAGACGGACGGACAGCATGACGGACTCGGCTCGACTCGGCTATTGACCCTGATCAAGAATATATACTTATACTATATGGTCGGAAACGCTTCCTTCTGCCTGTCACATACTTTTCAACGAATCTAGTATACCCTTTTACTCTACGAGTAACGGGTATAAAAAGTTTACACGAAATTACGAGACACTTGATTTTAAGTAGGTCGATAGTAACTGACGCATTTAAAGATCTGTTTAAGAATGTAACTTGCGGAATGGTTCCAATTTAGATATGGTCACGATAAGGTCCGAGAGAAAGAACTAGAATTAGTTGAATGATTTATCATACAGAGGAGCCCGTGAAATTCCTATTGTCAGTATCGTACCAGCAAAAACAACTAGCCACAAGCAACAAAAGCAACAGCGTGCCCCAAACAAAAAAAGAGCCAACTCGTGGGCAAGCTACCAATTTTAGACATATGAATGCGACAGAGGTGAACAAGCCCAAAGTGATGGCAAAAGAAACAAGAATCCGAGCGGCCGCTTACAGAATTAGATACAGATACATTTGAGTGATCTCTTTGGCCTCTAGCGTAAGCGGGAGTTCTCGAGGTCAGCCACTTTAGCTATGTGTCAGCCAGCCCCATGCACAAATATCTGTATTCTCCATTCTCTGGCTCTCTAGAGTCTAGACCAACATTTACTCTCGTCTTACACCCGGCTCTGTCCGGTTTTTCTTTTCGCCCGGATTGCATTCGGACCGCTGCTGGTGTGGCTGCTTCTGGTGTGTGGCTTCACTTAATTTACTTTACTGTTATGTTTTTGCTTAACGCTAGTTAGGCAAGGCAGGCAATACAAGACGTCGGTTCTTCTGAGCGCCATCATCGTGTAGTCATACACCTGATCTTTATGGGTGTGTGCACTGGCCAACACCGTTTCATAACCAATTCGCCCATACGTATCCAATAAAAGTGTACATTTAAATCCGTTGTGAAATGCCAAAGTTTAATGCCAATTTGTAAACAAACAGATTGTTGTAGTCCTCTTGAATGCCGAGTTATTACTACATTACATGTTTGGTTGTGGTCAAATGTTGGTGTTGTGGGTTCCACGATTACGCAAGCAGTTTTTACCGCCTTTTGGCATTATCAACTGAAAAACAAATTATAACTATTTTTGTTCGCCTCTATTGGGATATTGACTATTTGGATATTTTTATTATATTTTATATTTTTATTGTAGAGTTGCGGGAGAGCTAACGACCCGACCATAAACAAAGAATTCTCTTTGTGTTCCATTGACACAGTTTATGGTTTATGAAGTTTTATTGCTCTCGTAGTCCCATATATTTCAGTGATTGGGCACAATGCCGGACCTCTTGATCTAGACCTCGAGGATTGCCGGCGACCCAAATATGCGTAAGTCTTTGAAATGGACAATAATACTGCAATGTTCTTAATGTCGTCGAGGAAAATCAGCTTTGTTTGTTTAATTAACTAACTAATCGTATATGGAAGCTGCTTTATAGGAAGTCTTAGTTGTTGATGCTGCAAAAAAACAAATTTTCTGCAAATTTTGCATCACACTTTGAGAAGCATAGAAGGGAGGTTGAGAGCCTCAGCACGATGGAATAACCAGGGAAGGATCTCGAAAGGAATAAGGTGCTAAAAGGGAGGCTGAAGCATGAGACAAAAGGCGTGAAGCCTTAACCGATGGTAAGTGTCTATAACGTCCATGAATATCCGGAAGCAGGCAGGCACGAAGGGCAACCGCAGCCCAAAGTAGTAGACAAACAAAGCCAGCCTAAGGATGCGCTCATGTAAGGGACCGACGCAGGGAAAAAAAAGGGTTAAGGAACCATAATGACAACATGACATGCAAAGTTTTGTCAAAGCCCAGACAGGCAAACAATGTTCGGGTTGTTGGAGGTTGTCGAGGATGCGGATGATGGCTTCCCTTACAGGCATAAGTGGCCAGTGTGGCTGGATTGTGCGGGATTACATTTCTTACATTTTTGCTCAGCACGTATATTAATAACTAATTGAGAGCTGTGCATCGCAACACGTACGAAAGGTATTCGAGGCACGAATTTGTCCATGCACTCTGAGAAACTCATGGCTTATGTGGGAGTATTCCTAGTTGCGCAACGAACTTAAATTGACTGTTGCGTGTGTGTTGGTATCCGAATTCAAATTCGTTTGTCTAATCAGATGGAAACACCTATGCTATACAATTTCCAGTTAGGGTCACAAAATGATTCTAAGTTCCTCCACTTGCTGTAGTGTCTCTCTCCCAGTGAAAAAAATCATTAGAAACCTTACAGACTGATGAGGGTGGGCTTCCGTGGCAGAGCCGAAAGCCATGACTAGGCATAACAACTAGCTACCAACAAGCAACTACACATCGCAATCTCGGATCCATGAAGAAGTGGAGTAGGACAGCAGCAGCAGAGGCATGGGCCCAGTTCGGCGTGCAATCTTCTGCTCTTGACTCTATGGACTAAACTGGTAGCACATTTCCTTCTTACATTCTGTTTTGTTTTTTTTGCCAGTCCCGGGTTGAGTCATCTCCAGTTGAGTCGGCAGCCGACTGCCGTGTTTTGCATTTGGCCAAGTTCGATGACTAAGCACAGTTTATTTCAGGTTCTCCCTTCTCGGCCGACCGGCATAACTTCAATGTGACCGCACCTTGAGCTTGATTGCTGATCCGCCAGCAGATGTCCAAGTTGTCATGGCTGCCAAACCTCCGAGTGTGGCGCACTTGAATTTGGTCGTAGGTTCGTTCAGCGTTTCGGTCAATGGATTCGTAGCTCGAATTTAAGTGAACAATAGGGATTTTACACTTTATAAATTGTTTACATCGAACATTTCGAATATTTAGCAATGCACATCGCATTAATATTCATTTACTGGCCAATCATAGCAAGACCACATTCTGCTATTGCAGTTTAAGCTATAAACAAATTCAAGCCATGATTAGGTTTAGGGCCTGATGATGAATTTGTGGCCCGCAAACGCTAACATTGGTCGTGGCGATGGCATTAATTAAATAAATAATTGGATGATCATCTAGGTAATCAGAATCCACAAAAAAAAACTTTAGACCACAAACTGCTGAAAATTGTGGTAAACTCAAAAAACTTTACCCATGGCAATCGCACAATAAACAGTCGCACAGTCGAATTCCCCGACTATCAGATACCCGTTACTTAGCTAGTGCAAGTGCAAACGAGACATTTCAACATTTTCTGGAATGTCGGTAGAAATTAAAAAAAGTTGTATAAGTATAAGTTTTGGGCGTATAAGTTGGAGTGAGCGTGGCAAAAAGTTTTTCGGCAAATTTATAGAAATTTACAAGATACTTGTATATAGAAAAATGAAAAAATTTACACTACGAGTAACGGGTATCAAAATTAAAGCAAAACGAAATACTGCGCAAAACTTCAATGAGATATTAACAGATCAACAATTTAGTTTGGTTACTTAAGCATTACAAAGTCAATGCATATGTAAATTCGTTGGTTCGCAAGAAAACCAAAATAAGGTGTGATCTCTAAAGAGATATAAAAACCTATCACTCGCGATTTTTCTAACTACTAGTGATTTCACAATAATTTTCATTTTCCCTTTAATTTTCAATAAATTTCAAAATTTGCACGCGCACTTCCCCCAGTTCCAGTATGCAATTAATACTTAGTTTCCATTTCGTTCGAATTCATAGTTCAGCGATCTCCCTTTTATATACATTCACAATTACAAGTAGAATTCAATGAGTACAATCAGCACAATGATCGTGCAAAATGTAGAGGAAAACTACTTTTGTGCCATTGTATCTAGTACTTCTAATACCCTTGCTCAGGGTATATAGAATTCAGTCAGAAGTTTGTAGCGCATTTTTTTCATTTAATTCTTGTTTTTTTTATTTCTATCAATATTTCAAAAAAAAATTTGAAAATATCTCGTTTGCACTACCCCCAATTGAGTAACAGGTATCTGATAGTCGGGGAACTCGACTATAGCAATCTCTCGTGTTCTTTCTGTGTTTCCCAACTGAAGCGGAACAATTTTGTTTCGCTGTTGCGTTTGGTGGTGCTACCGATATTTGCCGGTTTATATGATTTTCCGGTACGATAGAAATCGAAATTTAAATAAAATGCCAAATCAAATAACAAACATAAGGTGCTTATCCACATAGGGGCTCGGCTGTTATTTGTATCTATTTCATTGCTATTCCGATTTGGTGGTTAATGCTAACCAAGATGTTAAGAATGGGACTTTTGGGTAATTCATATTATTAAAAGATTTGTAAATTTGTCTCAAATATATTTTCGTAGATTGTGCTTTACAGAGAATTGGTTAACTGTGTAACGAAACCTGAAATACAGAAACCTGAGAAATACACTGCTTAAACTTCCCACTGCATTCTTTCTCAACTAGTGCTTTTATTACATGAGTAACTGCAACCTAAAGTATCTTCTTACTCCCCAAGCGCGCAGCCCCCACAGTTGGAACTCAAAATACTTTTGCTCTCATACCTTGAGAGACCCAACGAAGCATTTAATTCTAGCTGGGTCGCTATCCCCTTTATTTACAGGCACTACGCCCCTAAAAGGGGAAACTTTGCAACAATTGGCGGGGTGATTAAGATGTGAACAAGGTATATTGGATTGTATCAAAAGCTTTATCTTTATCTGATACACCATCTGCACAATGAGCCCATAAATGCAGTAAATGTTTAAGTCTGCAGAGAAGAAATAGTTTGGCAGTGACTTCATTGCTTATATTAGAACTACAGTAGATTGGTAGTCTAACAAATAATGTATTTTTATATCCGTACCTCGTAAGTACAAGGTTTTCACTAGGCAGCAGCGCTCTAAAACCCGAAACTGGTCAATAAATATTTCGGTGTTAGTCTTATTTTTGCATTACCATGTAATCTTCTCGAAACATATCGTGGGTCCTCAACACCTTCGTTAATACATACAAGTACATACATAAATACATTTTCTATATAGCGTATTTCTCTTGCTTTTTAAATTGCGGTTCGTCGCGGTCGCGTAATCAGGGTGTAACAATTACGCGTTTTGAATTGCGCCAATACTACGGCGGAGGAGACCCACAGATATATCTTACCACACAAAGCTGCGGATACGCGCACAAATTTGCGAATGCCTCGTTGGCTCAGGGGCTCCGCCGCGCCCACTCACGACTCACGTGTTGGCCGAACTTTTCTGTTCTCAGCGGCGAGTCGTCAAAATAATTTTGATAACTGAAATCTTATACAGCATACAACTTGTGTATTACATTCAAAATTAATGTCAGCTTTGTGGTAATGTTTTGCCTTCAAGTGCGACCTTCATGGTTAATTAAACGTCAGCCGTCGATGCATAATGATTAAACATCGGTTATGGGCTGCGAGGATTGCAATTTGTGTGCCTCCGGCAAATTGTCCACATAAACTAAACAAATGACAAGGCTCCAAATAGCAAAATCAATGTACGTTAGAACGGCATTTCCAATGGCCATTATTTCAAATAATGAGTTCTGTAGAATTTGGGTGGGGCGAGGGCCACCCAAAAAATTGTCCAGCCCAAAGCAATTCTACCGGAATGTTTGCTTGATGTGGCCACTTAAAAGCAACTTTGTCAAATGGTATTTTTTCAATGATTTCGACAAATTGATTAGCACTTACGGAAATTAAATTATTGTAAAAGGCCAGCTGGGAACGACCAAAATATTATATGATACTTTATGGTAAAACATATTTTCTGCATTTTATAAATCGCCTTAGAAAAAATAAACACCTGAAACTTAGGACGATTTTCTATTACAAAAAAAAAATGTACCATAAAGTCGGAACAATAATAATTATTATGTTATTTATGTGAGGTTAATAGAATTTTACATACATAACATATGTATGTACATTGTACGTATGCCTCGTCCGCTTTTGCAGCAGTCAAGTCGTACTTACATCTCGACATCTTTTGCAATATCACAAATATTAAATAACAAAATATTTATTAAGCCTAAGTTTTATTTTTACGTAAACCCTTTAATTACATATTTTTTTAGACCTTCTTCCCGAATGTACCGGTGAAAAGTGTGTTTTTTAGTGTGATTTTGGGTAAGCATTCTTATAAGTGTCAGATAAAGCATGCATATATAGCTCGTCTATGGTTTTTTGTGTAATTATATATTCAGTAATATTAAGGAACGGGTTAGACATGTTTTCTTGACAGCTGTATTTCGCGAATTAAAATAGTGTTCTACTATTGAGTCCAATTTGCAAATTTTTAATCAAATGATTCGACACTATCGTTTTGTAAATTGACCTAAATAAGGCCAAGACTCGCAGCCAAAACCAAATGCGACCAGGATGAGCGCGAGCTAACAATGGAAACCATTAAGACCCGGCTTCGGCTTACGTTTCCCATCTGCTAGACCCCTTCCCACTCCTCTCTCCGCTCTCAGTGATCATCTCGGCTTTAAACAATCACTTTTAGGAAAGGGTTCAATGCACCCGTCAGCATAATACACTGTGTATCTCTGCGGAGGTTCGTGCAGCCACCGAACTGATGAGATGATGGTGATGATGATGGTCATAGCATAGCAGCCAAAACAACCAAAAAGCAATGATGGCAGTAAATAAACAACCGACCATAATGACTGCGACTACAGAAAAGACAATAACAATAACATCAGTACAACAGCAACAATGTTGCAGCACTCGACTTATCGGGCCTGTTGCAAGTTGCAAAGTCATCGAAGAGCGGAGAGCCGTAAACACGGTTTATTATGGTGACACTGGCCATATTTGCCTATTAGCTGACTGGCCACACTCGATGGCGACTCGATCAAAACAGAACTCCATGGCTTAAGCTGATCTCTTCCACCGAGAATGGTAAAGTCGCAACTTCAAGCTTTTTTATACATTAATACCCTTAATAATAACCAATCCACAGCTAACTACTTGGTTTCGGGGAACACACAACAAATACAAATTTCCCTACGAATTTCAATGAATGGTTGGCTTATTGAATGCAGGAAACTAAGCAAAAAAAATAAAAAAGTGTAATTAAGAGAAAATTAGCAGCGAACAAAGCCAAAAATGCGCATAGCCTGTGCGTGTTTTTCGAGTGTTGCAATTGCAACCAACAATTGTGGCTTGCCTCCAATTATCATTTCTGCCGTGTGTGCGCGGATATCACGGTTTTCTATTGTTTTGCATTTTGCATTTTGCAATATAATGCAGAAATACATCAATAACGAAACAAGAATAATGTTGTCTTCTTCTTTGTGCCAAGGCCACAGCAACAAGGCACAAAACTAGAAAAATAAAATAAAATAAATGAACAGAAAGAGTTGCCACATCTTGATTTCTTTTTAATCGAAAATCACAATTTAAATAGCTCGCTTATGTCATCGCCGGTTTATTGTTCCTGACTGCAAATGGTGCCTTGTAGCTAAAATTAAATAAGAACCATTGAAATGCTTAGAAGATGACAAAATGCCGCAAATACTTTTGCTCATAATACACTGCAGCTGTTTACTGTCGACCAAAACAATTCGCATTCATTGATTGCTTGCTGAGTCAAAGAAACGAACAATCTGATTCATTGCGCACTAGAACATTGCCGAATGGCTTTTGCTAATGGTTTTTACAGCGTATAATTTACATAGGCTTTTGGAAATTTTGGGTAGCGGAATTGTCGACAAAATTTGGTCTTTTATTATGCAATAAAGTTAATGTGCCTGAGACGGTGCCTCAGTATAACCCGTTCTTTCCAGTCGGACAAATCTGAGCCCCTGCGAAATTATATAAAAATGCTAATTGTGCTCAGTAATCGGGAGAATCTATAGAGAAGACTGTAGAATCACTATCCTCATAGACCTTGCCCTGGCTTATTATGCATGTGCATAAATTATCGAACCACCTAAATTATACGGCCAAGTGGATAGATGACAAGTAGTTAGCCTTTAAATTTGGCAAAATGAGTCTGAGCTTAAATGGGCTGAAATGACTGACTTCTACGTAGATTCATATTTTCCCCGAATAATAACAATTTTCGGCGATAATAAACATTGGCTCAGTTTTCAATTGGATTAAGTGTGCAATGTGCCTTACTGGGACGTGTATGGATAGACGTATGTTTTAAGAATTGCGCCTCAGCATTTCGGTGCTGTAAACAATCCATGCAAAGGCAAAAACATAAGCAAAATGTATTAATTAAACTCAAACAGAAAACGAAAAGTGCGAAATTGTTTACTGAGACCACAGAACAGAGACGAAAAAAAGCTACGCCGAGGCCAGCTGCAAAAATACGAGCGGAATTATATTTACATTTTGCCAATGAATGAAATACATTTTTCCTTGCCTCTCTTATTGCATGGCGTTTAGTTCACGGCCAAGGGGGCGTATGAGTAATAAAAACCAAAATAATCCGATAATGCGACACAAATCTGCCAAAAATAAAAATCATTCAAACAACAACACCTTTTAAGATGGCAATATTAAAAATTCGAAACTTCTGACATCACTTTTTGCGTAGATATAATAAATGATTTAAAATTTGAGAAATTAAATATAGTATTAGGATACGGTACGCTTTATTAAAATAATAAACCCTCGACATTTTCTATTTTTTTTATAGGGCGAGTTTTTGTGATTGGATGTAAAATAATTTGTCCCACTTTTACATTTTCAATGCACTTTCTTATAAACCAGGAGAACCGACCAATCCCTATAGTTTTTAGTTTAGATTTTCATTTTTTCGTATATACATACATAATGTATATACATATTTAGCATTCGCCTTCGCGTACTATGACGCGCTTTGTATATTGTGTTATCTCAAGGTCAAATCGTGGCATTTCCAGATTTATAGAGAGTTCACTATAAAAAGATTAATTGTTTTTTGTTTGCAAAGGTTTTAAATAATATATATAACAATTACTTAAAATATTTAAGACAATTTTCACAGTCGCACAAACGTAATCATTAAAGACCACAAATTAGCATTAGTTTCTATTATACAAAACACAAATTGTTTTAAGGTCTTAATGACCCATTCGCGCTGACAACGGTTTAGGGGTTTTGTCAATTTTGTATTCAGACATAATAAAGTTTCCCCTATTTAAAATATTGATTCACATTCCAAAATTTTTTTTATTTAGGTTTTGCATGGCAAATTATGATAAATGTCGACGATTTTGTTATATAATCTAAAATGATCAAAGTTTTTACTTAGTTTTCATAAGTTTAAGATTTAATCACACGTTTTAGTAAAACTTTTAAATTCACAGGTAAGTGTGATTATTTTTACCGGTAATTTTTTAGGAAAGAAATAAAACATTTTCTTCTTATTTTTTAGCAAAGCAATGATAAATTGTCATGAATTGTAATTGTAATCAGTGCCAACTTAATTTTAGCCATGCAATTTCGTTCATATTACAATTCTTACAATTGTAAACTATCATGGTTTATTTTGCAGTATGCACTAATATTCATGTTACTGTAAGCTGCCTTTTAAAAAAGTATTATATGTTGAGCTGTTCTAAATGAAACAATTAAGTTCCAGTGCAGAAGAAGAGAATATAATTAGGGACACCTGGAGAGGTTTTGCAATTTGTTTTCAATAGATCTGCAAGTTGCATTCTCAAGATTTTTTTTTTCAACAAAAAGTATAGTTTTGTCATGTTTCTTAATTCCTGATCTTAAACAAAAAAATAAACAAAGTACAAGTCTAAAAAAACAGGCACGAAGTTTTCAGGCCAATAAAAAAATAAATATAATAAAACAAAAGGGAACGCTGAAGTCGAGATCCTCGTCTATCATATAATATATATAATCGTTACCCAGCTAGTGGGAGTGCGAAAGAGAAATTTCAAAATTCCTTTGGCATGGTGTAAGATGGCAGGAAAAATAAGAATATTAAAACATTTTTATATCCTTTACTTGTAGATGTAACTTTGAAAATGTATGGGGATAACACTTCTAGGCGTAGGTGTCGTTATAATTTCGAGATCTCGACGGACATGTCCAGATCGACTCGGCTAGTGATTCCTTCTATCTGTTTCATACATTCCAATGAATCTAGGAATTACGAGAGACGTTTATTAAAACTTGTGTTACTAGATACCAACGAGTAAATTATCGCTCAATATCCCACTCAGTAAAGAAATTTCAAAGGGTAAGCTGCCCAAATATGTACATATATGTTTTCGTAGTCCGCGGCATCCACTCAATCGCACAAAAATGTTAGCCAAGGGTCGTTAATCAAAAGACATCAACATAAAACGCACAGTTTGCCGTCTCACACGGCGCATTGCATCATTAACGCTGAATCAGCAGCTATGAGATACTCTGTGTACTATGCAGGCGCTGTGTTACCTGTAGATACAGATAGTTATAGATCAGAAAGTCAACTCGGTGAGAGCCGCGAGTAAAACAGCGTCAAATTGCATATAAATTAAATAAAATTAATTTGACATGCAAGCTTGGTTGAGTCTCTGGTTGAACTCAACTCGAGACTTGTCTGCTTTCGACAAAATGTTATAATTACATGTGTGCAGATAGGATATACCAGCTGCAAAATACAAGATACACAAACTGCAACTAGATAAGAGACAGGCGAGATCAAAATGACAGCCAGCTCATTTGGAGAAACTTATAAAGGGATAACAATATAGAGTGCTGAGTTGCCAGAGCCAATCGCGCAGAGATTCATAGGTGGATTCAAAACGCATTCGCCAGATACAATAGCTTCGGGCACTGGAATAGTTCAGTGTGTGGGTTTCATTTAAAAATAACTTTGTAAATGATCTATGGCTAGCTGCCGGCTCCCCCTTTTCCCAAACGAACTCATGTTCCTGCACAAGAAATATTTTTACTACTACGCACACAGAAAGAATAGCTTATAAAAGAACATTAATATGTAAATTTCTGGGTTGATTGCCAATTTATACTAGACTACTTGCATTAAGGTATTTTTTTGAGATTTCTATTATTTGCATGTTTTAATGAAATTAGTTCCTCAAATGTGAAGGAACTTTAATTAACAAATTTTTTTCACGCCCCTTCTAACGCTCACAAACCGCCAAAAACAGTCAGGCACACATTTTAAAAAGTGTATACATTTTTTTCATTTTATTATTTATTTCCATCGATATGTCAAACAAAATTTTAAATTTCTCGTTACCACTTCTACTAGCTGAGTAACGGGTATCTGATAGTCGGGGAACTAGACTAAAGCCTTCTCTATTGTTTTTACAAAAATCATTTGTTTTGTGTAGATCAGTATAAATCTGAATTTTCAGTTGCAGTTTTGTAGTGCCCAGCTGGTGTTGATGGCATGGGCGTCTCTCAGTTTTTGCATTTTGATATCTTTTATCTATAACACTTTGTTGCCATTTTCTTTCCGTTACCTTTTTGTATTTTTTCGCTTAGTTTTGCCCCGAGTCTTTGTTTTGGCGTCTTATGTGCTATAAGTGGCATCGACTCGTTACGATCAAGTTATATGCACTGCGATATGTATCTGTAGTGTTCAGCGATGCTAAATGAATAATTTCCTTATTTGATGTCATCCCCAGTTTTAAATCGCTTTGATCTCGACATTCGGTGTAGAATTGTCTGATACAACTGTACCTCCAATGTTACTTCGCCAATAAAATATTATTCGTTTTGTTTTGTTGGCTTTGGAGTTTGGCGCGATTTAATTGGGTGGGCTGTGATCGATATGCTTCCATGCAGAGTACATATTGTTTGTATTCTTGTCGTTGCCTCAATTTATATCTTGAAGCTAAAATTATTTCAATTAACAAAACCCGGATCAGTGGGTTGAATTAAAATAATTTTGTATTTCATGCAATTTTTGTGTATTCATTGTCTTACTCATAAAAATGCTTACCCAAAATCTATATATACTATCAGATACCCGTTATCCCCCTGCGCTAGTGGAAGTGCGAACATTTCAAACTTCAACGAATCTAGTATACCTTTTTAGTCTAACAGTAACGTATTTAAATTTTCGAACACTTTTAAATTTAATGTTATCCTAAACTAGTTTACTCGCTTTATTTCATTTTTATACCCGTAAACTAGATTCGTTGGAAAGTAAGTAACAGGCAGAATGAAACGATTTCAAATATATAAACAATTTCTATTCTTGATAAGGATCAATAGGCCATGTCTGTCTGTCCGTCCGTATGAACGCCTCGATCTCAGGATCTACAAAAGCTAGAATGTTGAGATTATGTTGAGATCTTGTAAATTTCTATAGATTTGCCAAAATACTTTTTGCCACTCCCACAAGCCGCAAGCAACAATTTTCAAAATGGTGTTGATATTTTTTAATTTGTTTGTTACTTTTTGCCACGCCCACGCTAACGCACACAAACCTCCCAAAACTGTCACGGGCACACTTAACAAATTTTTCATTATTTTTTTAATTTTATTATTTTCCCCAGAAAATTTTGAAATTTCTCGTTAGAACTTCCACTAGTTGAGTAACGGGTATCTGCTAGTCGGGGAAGTCGACTATAGCATTCTACCTTGTTAAAAGTTAATTTTTATAGAATCCGTATACAAATAACTACAAAAAAATGTAGTACCCCGAACTAACGAGCCGAGCAGAACCCAGAACCGGAAGTCTATTGAAGTTGACAGTTCATTTGGGTAGCCATGGCATACACAAAAGCAACAATTTTCTTTTTTATAGCTTGGCTCATTCAAATCAGTCAGCCATATAGAACATTGACATATCGAGTGAGATCGCAGCCTGCCTCAGCGAAAAATTGAGTTTGGAAATGTAGGAGGGGCCAAAAAGGAAAGGCATATCGATGTACAAAAACCACACATAAAAAATGCCCCTTTCTTCCCTTTTACCCTTTCTCCGCACAAAAGCGGAACTCGGTTGGACGGTAACCTTAGACAACGTAAAGCGAAAGCAGAAAAAATAAGCGAAACACCCAAGACGTATAGTAGACAAAAACGCATAAGTTTCCGTTGACCGTTAATTAAATCCACGAAAGACAGAAGCTTGGCCTGAAATAGGCTGATACACTCGTACACGTAGTTTCGGAAGAAGGTAAAAAGAACTGTAACTACCCAGGTCACCCGGCTAACCATTCTCCAATCCTGTGGGAAATTAAAAAATCTGTGCTACATACTACATATGGACGTATTAAATTGTTGTCCCTTTAACACAGGCATTCGGAATTGCAGCCTCTGCTCCTTGCAAGATCAAAGCCAATCTCAAAAAGCAATAAATGCGGGGCAGAAGTTGGGGCGTAATGGAGATGAGAAGGTGCGGCATCGCCTATCAAGCCTAACTGTTTGAATAAAGATCAGTTGCCAATCACTTGTCTTAAATAATGTAGGGATACATATTTATGAATCCCGCCCTATTTTAACTTACACAAGTATTACCAAAGTACTTACTTTGGTAGCCACTGATATTGCTGACAAAAAATGTAACTAGGGGACGGGCCTCGTCCTTCTTACTCGCCCGATCGAGTATTAAACAAAGTATTTACTTTGGAAGCGTTTTGCGGCAGCTGTGCACGATTATGTTGCAAGAGCCGCGGGGGCAAAAGCAGCGGAAAAGAAAGAAAGAGAGGGAGAGAGAGTTTCGGCCGCAAGATGTGTCAGCTGCTGAAGCTGCAGCGGTTACTTTACTTCTCCGTGATACTGTTGGTGGCAACGACCAGGCCCCGGTGTTTGCAACACAACACGCATATGGAGGAGAAATTGTGCCAATTTGTTTGTTGCTTTTGTTGCGGAACCAAAGGCAACCACAAAGCGACGACCGACAAGCGACAAGAAGTGTCTATATGGCGGCATTATTGATGATGACAGAAATGTGTCGCTGCTGGAAAAGCATTTTCTATGCGCAGCTGTGCCAGAAAGACATTTGAAGCCGGTCGCTCTTTTGCCATGAACCTCCGATCGGGCGCAGAGTCAAAGTCAGACCTCAAGTTCCCCGGTTGTCCAGAAACCATATTTCCAGGAACCACACAGAAAGCAAAAATAGTTTAATTCCTGAGGAATAAAGGAATTGTATTTTGACCACAACAAAAACTTTTTTATGATGTCCATATCTCAGAAAGGGTTGCAAAAGCTTGTAACGCAAAGAAAAGACCGTTTAAAGCAAATAAATTATATTTGTATACCCTTTCAGTGGGTATATTAATTTCAATTAGAAGTTTACAACGCAGTAAATGAGACCTTAGCGATCATTTGCGACCATAAAAAAGAGATATAACAGTTTTCTTATTTATTGATAAACAAACATGCATAATATACATACATGCAATTATGTACTTTTCCAACTAATTTCTAACTAATATATTTCAAAATCACACCCAAATCAGAGAAGACGACTATGTGCTATAAATGTCTATAATACTAGTTTCTAATCACGTCAATACATAATTTAATTTTTTTCAACCAGGAAATTAAAAATATATTTATAACCGTTACTCGTAGTGTAAAAGCAAAGACACTATAATATTATTCTAATGTCTTTGCTAAAAGGGTATACTAGATTCTTTGAAAAGTATATAACAGGCAGAAGGAATCGTTTCGACCATAAATATTATATTCTTGATCAGGCCACGTCCGTCCGTCTGTCTGTCCGTCCGTATGAACGTCGAGATCTCAGGAACTACATATAAAAGCTAGAAAGTTGAGATTAGGCATGCAGCTTCCAGAAACATAGACGGAGCGCAAGTTTGTTAAATGATGTTAAACGCCCACAAGCCAAAAACTGACACGTCCACACTTTAATCACACACAAAAGCAAAATTGTTTTGATATTTTTTTCAGTTTTTTATTAGTCCTGTAAATTTCTATCGAATTGCTATACGACCCACAAACTGTCACGCCCAAATTTTTGGAAAAAAATTTTATTTTTTTTTTTAATTTTTGTATTTTTTTATCGCAATTTTTACCGACATTCCAGAAAATGTTTAAATTTCTCGTTTGCACTTCCACTAGCTGAGTAACGGGTATCTGATAGTCGGGGAACTCGACTATAGCGTTCTCTCTGGTTTTTTTCTGTGCAACTGAAGCAACCAGTTGTTGATTAGCAAAACGAGCCTTGACCGAACTTCTCCTTTCTCGTTTTTCGATGAGCAATATTTATGCCATTCATTAATTTGCATGTTTTAAAGGAGTTTAAGGCGTATAGCCGCAACGACCTTGAAAGTAAATTTTAATCAGCACATCCTTAAAAAAATAAAAAGAGACTGGCGTGACTCATCCGACCAGCCAGCTCACATTAAAGCCGTTAAGATCTTTGTATGCGGAAATGGCGCACAAGGGAGATGACCAAGCATCACTATGATGGACAGACACAATTGGGCTACAGGAGAATTTCATGGTAGTCGCAATAAAAACTATACTACATACATATGTATATCATATCTCATCTCGAGAAATTCGTTGGAAGTAACCAAAAGCAGAAAACAAATTCAAGCTCGAAGTTAAAAAGCCCACACTCGCCGTCAAACGCATAAGAACGACACATCATTGTCAGCTTCATCATAGTCATCAGATACGGATACAGATTTTTTTGAGTTCTACTGTTCCCAAATATGTGTACGTTTTTTTGTCTGTATCACAAACGTTTCTTACGGTGTTTATCCCAATTTATAGAATGGGGCACGTTTGGTTCCGACTTTCGTATGCGGCTTCATGCTGATTATTCAGTTCAATCCATTCATTTAAAGAAAATCATTCATGCGAAATCTGCATTTCCATTTCCATATTCTTTGACTGCTCCGTTCATTCGCTGTTTATGTGCATTCACTAATTTATGAAATTTTATCGCTATTGGACATATGATTATACCCGTTACCCCTATGTGTACTAGATTTGTTGAAAGGTATCAATGTGTTCAGTCGATTTTACTTTGTCCGTCCGTCCTTCTGGCCGTACAAGCCTCGAGATCTCGGAAGATTTTGTGTATGAACTAAATCCATGTAATCGCCTTCCATCGCTATGCGAATAAAAGTTTTCTTTAACACCAGCGTCTTGACACCTTTTCAACCAAAGTCGAAACCGCAGAAGGGTAGAGTACAGAAAGAATAGTGGTTTAATGACCCACTTCACCGGGCCTAATTTAAATGAAAAAACCCAAAGTCAAAGCGGTGTAATGCTACCAAAATCTGCGACGGTGGTAGAGAGGGAAAACTTTCGTATCAGCCGAATCACAACGCCAGAACCCACCTACAGAGATATTTATCGGACAGCATTTTCCCAATCTTCAAATTATCAATTTCATCTACAAAAAAAAACGCATTTGATTTTCCGACATAGACTTATATAATCAACTTCTTTATAACCACAAAAAATACTTTTATTTTTATTACGACTACGCCGAGAAATATGCGTGGGAATTGAGTTGAGAAATTGTATTGTTTACAATGTACAGGCAAGCAGAAGCAGTAGCAATAATATTAATAACGAAAGGTGAAAAATAGACACAAATTCATCTCTGGAGGAAACAAATGAAGCCTACGAGTTTTGCTACTGGTTGGCCTGAAGTGAGAGTGAAGAACCACCTGAAGTGGCTCTACCAGAAACCCAAGATCTAAAGAGGCTAAGCCACTGGAGAGTAGCAGAGTCATCAAGCGCGTTTTGTGGTCATCATCATCTCCGAGATACAAACTTCCCTCACTCAAATATTCATGGAGCGCTTCACTCACATTGCCACAGAATCTCATTGCTATAGCTCTATTTCACGGGCT
The DNA here is from genome assembly GCF_003286155.1 of Drosophila erecta. Classification (NCBI taxonomy): domain Eukaryota; kingdom Metazoa; phylum Arthropoda; class Insecta; order Diptera; family Drosophilidae; genus Drosophila; species Drosophila erecta. The sequence goes on from NW_020825194.1 coordinate 27,764,122, forward strand.
TGCATATTTTATATGTTAATTAGAAGATTGCTGGACCAACCACTAAAAGCGATTTTGTTACAATGCAAAGCACGAGGTGAACTTACTGGAAAATAAGAAAGGATCTGTATGAAATTTTCTTTTACCTATGCCATTAATCTAGTAAATATACAAATACAAAAAAACAAATACTGTGCTTTTCGTACATTTAAGCCTGTGTTACAGATTTTTCTCGAAGGCCTTTCTTACATTAAAACGTGTTACAATTCTGAACCACCTCCGACTGGGTTTGCTATACACTGTTTTTGAGCATAATCTCTTGTGTAGCTTGTTTGACCTAACTTAAACTAAGAAAGGCTTTGACAACTCCAAAAGACAACAACTTCTGAGAAAAAAAGTATCCGTTTTGTTTTTACCACAGTTCGCTTAGGAAATTTGTTTCTGACGGTAAACAAACTTAACTTAACGTATTCGACGTCAGATATAAAAAAACGAATTCTAAAGATGGTCTATAAAAGAGTGCCAAGAACCAGAAATTTCAACAAAGAAAAAAGAATTTGAAAATGACTGTGATGGGCGCTATTCAAACATCTAAGATATATAGACAAATGGATAATAATACGTTTGTTGCCCTCTCAAATCTGTCCCACGTTCATCAACTTTTTTCGTACCTAACTTCAATTTGACTTTCAAAACACGTGTCACCATAAAATTATTATTATGCATAGCATAGTATTCATCGAAGTAACATAAAAGTAGACCTGTGAACTTGTCGGTTATTTTATGAATAATTTAAGAACATTTAAATGCTCAACTCGTAAATTAATAGAAAGTCAATTTTTAATTTGTCTGCTGGAAGGGATTCAATCGGGGGAAAATATGGACTTGCTGAGCGTTTTACTGTTTGAGAGAGACATCTTAGGGATCGACATAAAAGACACATTGACCAAGAGGCGATAAGCCAGGAATAAACAAGAGAGAACGATATAGTCGATATCCCCGACTATCAGATACCCGTTACTTAGCTAGAGGAGGTGTGAACACGAATATTCAACATTTTTCTGGCTTGATAGTTTTGGTTGATTTGTGGTCGTTAGAAGAATCGTGGTCAAAATATTTGTGGTATACGAATAAAAATTGGCAAGACAGCAAAACATAACAAAAATAAACATAATTCAAAGGTGAGTTTTTTAGCAAATCTGAAGAAATTTACAAGACTAATAAAATAATTTAAAATTATTAAAACATTTATCAAAAATGTGGGTGTGGCAGTTTGTGGGCGTTAGAGTAAGCGTGGCAACATCATGAAAAAACTTGTACTGCGTCTATGTCACTGGAGTCACATGCCTAGTCTCAACTTTCTAGCTGTTATAGTTTCTAAAGATCTCAACATTCATACGGACGGACAGGCGGACATGTTCAGATCGACTCGGCTAGTGATTCTGATCAAAAATATATATACTATATGGGATCGGAAACGTTTCCTTCTACCTGTTACATACTTTTCAGCGAATCTAGTATACCCTTTAATCTACGACTGATGGGTATAAAAATCCAAAAAAGATACAGAGCTTTGTATATCTTTTGAATACATTAATACTCCAGGTATAATGGCCATATTTTCCCTATTTCTTAAATTCTTAATTCTTACGTCTTCTTTTTGGCAAATTCTGATAGTTTGGTTGTCCCATAAATTTTGTTGTCCCAAAATGCCTCAGCAGCAAAAGGAAAATATAAAAACAGCATACAGATACGCATTCACGATTTTAGCTGCCTTTTCTCTTCGTTTTCACACCGAAAATCAGAAGAAACGTGAAAAATTCCTGTCTGACTAAGACAGGGAGCTCTCTACAAATATCTCGGATATGCCTGTGCTTATATATAGCTGCAAATAGGCGTATATATTTATATGGAACGTATTTTCATATAATTTCTTTCATTTCCATACACACACGCCGTGCTCTATTTTTGTGAGGAGCATTTGTGGAGCTGTTTTCGTCGCCGTATTCTTCTTTCTCTAACTCAATTTTCATTACATTTTCATTTTTCTCTTATATCTATCTGGCTTCTTTTCGGGTTTCGAGTTTTTATGGCTTTTTATTTGGCCTGCTCTATTTCTGTGTACATTGTTTTCGTTTGCCCTTGTCCGGCAAACATAAAAAAAAATCTAAATAAAAGCATTTCCCATTTTATTGTTTGTAGCGGATTTAACTTGAACTTCTACTTTTCTTCCATTACACTTTTTTAAATTTTACGCTCTATAAAATTTTTTTTGATTTTTCACCACATATTATCAAAAATTTATAGGCCGAAATCTTTGAATCTTTTATTAAAATTAAAATCACATAAAAAACGGAGATTTAAATTATTTCTCTTTTAATGAAGTTGAACATCTTTATTGAGCTAGTTAGGTTTTGATTGCAAACTTATTTTAGGAATGTTTTTATTTATTTATGTTCCCCTAAATTTTAAATATAATTTGGTAATGTACAAAAATGGTAAAATTTAGATGATTTCAGTATTGTCAAATCGAGTTGGTAATCGAGAATGCTTGACTTACCATACGAAGCAGTTTTAGGATTCTTTCTCTGACTTTTCTAAAGGCTGCATTAAACCTGCAAAAAAATAAGATAATCGAGAGATGCATTGAATACTGGAATAAATTATTAATACTACAAAATTTAATCCAGATTTAGTCTTATGCAATAATGAGAATGTAATTAGGCTATAATTCATAATGCAGTAACGATCATCAAACGATGAAATAAGTACTAGATCAATTGACAAGTCCAAAAGATTTTTAAAAACCACCTGTAAAAATTTGTCCGGTGGCGGTTCATTATTTTGTGAGTTATAGCATTTTAAGTGAAGCTACTTTTGTTAGTGTGAAAAAAATGGATAACAAAGAATTTCGTGTTTTGATAAAAAAAAAACTGATTTTTGAAGGGGGAAAAACAGTTGATGCAAAAACTTGAGTTGAAAATGAGTGCAGGTTTTTGGAGTTTTTTGGAGTGAAAATGAAAACAGCCGCAGGAAAATCAACCATCAAGGATTGATATGTTAAGTTTAGACGGTTACTTTTCAATTGGCCTGTTATGCTGAAATATATAATATCATTTATCATTAATATTCTAAAAATGTATTACAGACTGCATAATTTGCACAACCAAAAATGCGTAACGCCCTCGACAGCTATGCAGCCGGTATTTTAATTTTTGAGCAGCCAAGAACTCAAAATTCCTGTAGATCAGCTAGGCATGGCAAAAAGGCACAAAATTTGTTGTTGATATTTTGTTCATTCGACGGCTCGACGTCAACTAAAGAATTACAGAAAATTATGCATGCGAAAGACACTGAAGAATCTGCGAGATGAGTATCTATCGCCGAATCAATAATGATTGGATGTGTTGTTTGTTTGGTTCATTCTCAAACAATTAATTGTGATGACGATCATTCCACAAGATAGAGAATGCCGCTGGCTCAGCTATATTTTGGACAAATCTTCCAATCTTCTTGTACAGCAAATAAATAGTTCTTCGCGGTTTCGATTTCCGTTGGGTTATTGAGGCCGCGCACCATCCAATTCCAACTCTCCCAGGCCTTTTCAATTAAGATGAACAAAAATGAACTCGATTGTCGTCATTTCGGGGTGCAAAAATAAACATTTTTATTGCCCACATGGCGCCAACAAAAATATGTAACTTGTATGTAAGCAGCGCCGATGTGTAAATTAAAAAAATCAAATTGCGGAAAAAATACTCGTGTGCTCGTGCCAGTTGCTAATAAATATGCAATTAAAACGCATAGAAATATCTCGACGCACGCAGAGTAACTGAGAAAATATTAGCCAAACGATGATTTTGCAGATTCATCTGATGAAGATCAAACGCTGTGAGTAAAGCCAGCCCAAAGGGTTGACATAATTTACTTAATTGATCATAAAATGGAAACGAGGCGTGCGGATAAACTCAATTAGAGGCCTACGAGGTACACCAACAATATATTAAAAGTTTTGTTTCAGATGGAAGCAGTTTCAGAAGAGAACCCCATTTAAAGTTTCGTTTTTGGGAATATATAGATTTCATCAATATTCAACCCACGAATAAAACACTACACCAATTTCCAAAAATTTTTAATAAAAAATCAAGTAAATACAAGTAAATACCAAATACAAGTATACAAATATAAATACGTTCAAAAAAGTCAACATTTTGATTTTGGAAAATTTTTTAAATTTCATATCTTTAAAACTGGAAGTGGGCAAAAAAAAATTAATTAATTAATTTAATTAATTAATTAATTAAAAATTAAATTAAATAAACATGGGCAAAAGATTCCAGCTTTCAGTTTTAAAAAATTTCATTTTACTGAACCCAGCTTTTTTGAGCTTTCAACGAATCTAGTATACCCTAGTATACCTCTAGTATACGAGTAACGGGTATACAAATGAGAAATTGTCAAGGGGATATTTTTGTAAGCACGTGATTCCAGCGTCTCCACTTATTAGAACACTTTACGCCTCGTTAATTGACAAAATAAAAAACGAACTTTCTTTAGCCGAAAAGCCCAGTTAAGACCCAATTCAATAGCACGTACGTTGAGGCAGGTGAACCTGACCAATATGGTCAGGCGTCCGAAGACTTTCTTTGTTCATCAAAAACACATAAAGCCAGCCAGACATTTTCACTAAAAAATGGCAGTAGAACAAACCTATACGTGTTATACCACATTTCTCTATATGTCTTTATTAAAAGCTAATCAATGAACCAAGTGCCGAGGTAGACATACAAATACATTTAAGTAGGCTTTATAAAAATCCAAGCAATTACAACAAGAAGGGAAAATACATCGTGACAAAAATGATAATGGTTTGTAAATTAGACAACAGAGACGACCAATGTTAAAGAAAGTTGTTTAAGTGGCATTTTTTTAATAGACGTACAAGAAAAAACAAGAATGCTTTAGTCGAGTTCCCCCGACTATCAGATACCCGTTAATCAGCTAGTGGAAGTGCTAACTAGAAATTTCAAAATTTTCTGTAATATCGGTAGAAATTGGGGAACAAAAATAAATACAAAAAAAAAGAAAAACATTTTTTAAAAGTGTGGGCACCGTCCGTTCATACGGACAGACAGACGGACGGACGAACATGGCCAGATCGACTGGGCTATTGATCCTGATCAAGAATATATGTATATTCTTTATATGGTCGGAAACGTTTCCTTCTGCCAGTTACATACTTTTGAACGAATATAGTATACCCTTTTACTCTACGAGTAACGGGTATAAAAAAACAAATTTACGACAATTCAAGCTCATCTAGACAAAAGCTGCGAGAACAGAAAACCGTTAAATGTAAAATGCATTTGACTTTTGCCATTGCATTGACCTTGACTTGATGGAAAATATTTTCTATGGTCTGAGGTAGGTTTCCATGATATAATTTACAACATTTCACCATTATTGGTTGCTTTCAAAGTTGCCCTGCTGATAAGATGATTCCTGGCTGTTCAGCATTTACGAGCCCACAAGGCTAATAGATGTTTTTTACTTGATTTTGGATTTTTATGATACAGAAACCTATAAATCTTATTTCCGGCCTTATTGAATTAAAAAATAATTCCGACAGATTCTGACTATTAGTTTTCCTCGTCGCCCGGGTAGTTCTTATTTGTGCTATAAAAATGAAACTAATCAGTCTTTTAGGAACACTTTTATGACGATTTGCGTTTTAGATAACAAATTTCACTAGGATTTTTTGCAATTCTTCGCCAACAACAGCGTCCATTACAGTACACTCGTGACCAGTTAAGACAACCAGTAAGAAATACTTTGTATTCACTCCGAATTGACTAATTGGGTAGGAAACTATGGCCAGTTCCACAAAGACTTCTAACTGATAAGCTCTGCGACGCGTCCCCTTTACTTAAGTGTCTAAAAATAAACTATGAGTGTTGATTTTATGGATGGGCACAAGCGGAAATTGACCATTTGGTTAACGTGGCTAAAAGACCTTTGACAGTGTAGGCCAATGCAAGCTGAGGAGTGTTTTCTTCTATCCCCATTTCATTTGCTCCTGAACGGCGATGATGATCAATGGCTGGTCATTCAATTTTGTAAGCAAAGCGTAAACTGATTGTGATCGAAGGCTGCAAGCTTCGTGAAAACCTCAGCGGGCAGCCAGCTGCAGTCACTGAACTTGCAACAACGGCAAATGGAGAGGGAAGCAGGCAAGGGAGACGTCAAAAGGCCAACAAACGCACGCATACCAAGACTCGCACACATGGCCAAGTTGGTCTGGGGCTAACTAATAACAAACAACCGGCTTTCGCAGCGAGGCGCGAACAGAGAAAAATGTACAGTGAAAACATACACGAATTCCACGTATAAAAATGTCTAAGTGCAGAAAGGAAAATAACTGGGAAAATGAAACATTTAAATATCAATATTTATACCCGTTACTCGTAGAGTAACGTCAAGAATAAAAATACTTTATATGGTCTGAAACGCTTTCTTTAGACTATATATATATTGGAAGCAGCGATTTTCGAACACCACAAAACTCGTTGTACTCGAGCATTTGCGTAAGTCACTCCCAGTTGACGGTTAATGCTGTGATTTTGCTGCGCCTGCGCCTGCTGATGTTGCCGCAGCAAATTGCGCGAGTTCCTTGGCAGCCACGATGGAGCACATCTGTCGTCACATTGGAGCAGTTGTCGCTTCGCACCACTGTCTTCCAGCGAGGTGAAGGCCGCAGAAAACTCGATCCGAGCCGCACTCTTTGGACTCCTCAAAGCCAAGTCACCATTATTACAGTGAGGAAGTTTCAGCATAGAGCCGAGAGCGCTCTTGGCCATAACGAATTTGCAATAATGCCCATTCCCAACACGTCATCACCCCTCCACCCAACCACACCACCACTCCCCCCAATCGCCCTTGACTCCACTCAGCCGCTGGCTCCCAGTGCATTTTCCGCTTAAGCACGATTTCATTAATTGTCCTCAAGCATATTTTCCTTGCCCTTTGGGCCCTCACATTCGCGTGGAAGAAGGAAATGCAGTTGCGTAGCTCGTGGTACTGTATCTTTGGCATATTAGGGTTATCAGCTGGTCCAAAAATAGCAAATTTCTCTGATTATGCGAGTAAGGAGAAATTTTAAGGAAAAAATTTGCAAATCACCTAACAATTATCCCTCTTACTCCTAAAGTTAAAGGGGTAAACTAAAATCGCTGAAAAATGTGTAGCAAGTAGAAGTTCGTTTGGAAAAATACACAAACAATTTAATTTCATTTTAAGTTGAAACAGTTGATTTTAAGTTGCAGTTGAAACTGCAACATGCACATCCACACTAGTGGCAGACAATTCAACTGCCTTTAATTATAGATTCGTTGAAAAGTATTTAACAGATAGAAGTAAGCGTTTCCGACCATATAAAGTATACGATTATACATTCTTGATCAGGATCATTAGCCGAGTCCGTCCGTCTGTCAGTCCACACTTTGGAAATATGTTTTTAAATTGTTAAAAAATTTGTTTATATTGTAAATTTCTATCGATTTGCAAAAAAAAACTTTCTGCCACGCCCACAAACTGCCAAAGCCCACCCACAATTAAAAAAAAATTGTATTATTTTTATATTATAATTTTTTTCCCCAATTTCTAACGATATTGCAGAAAACGTTCAAAATTTATCGTTCGCACTTTCACAAGCTGAGTAACGGGTATCTGATAGTCGGGGAACTCGACTATAGCATTCTCTCTTGTTTTTTCTTATTCATTAGAGTTGCTCGGCTCTTCGTGCCACAGCCAAGCTGTGTAAATTAAGTCTATAGAAATAAAAGTGAAACTTTTCCCAGCTAGAGAAATTTTTGCATTCAAGCGAAATAAAGCTCTGTTAAGTAGGAAAGTGTTCATTTGGGCTCGTAAGAACATAGTTAAACAATTAGTCAGGCACTTAATAACAATGCCATGTCTGTAATCCGAACCTTCCAGTTCGATCGTTGTTTATCGAAACATTGAAGTAATTCGAGACCATTTATAAAAAAATAAAAACCTAAGGAAACAAGAAACTAAAAATTATGGGATTATCATCATGGCAGCTGGGGTCTACATAACTCCCCGAAAAGCCGAACGCGAAGGTCTATGGCAAGATCTGGTTTTAAGGTTCCCTGAATCAACTTTAACACGTGACCCCCACCCCAGACCCCAGTTTGACCTTCATAACAGCCAAAGAAAAGACCAGCAGTCATAGTATTGCGGCCATTTAAGCCACAATAAAACGCTTCAATTGCGCAGCAAGGGTGAGGGAGACAAAATTGATCGATTACTCGAATTGGTCAGTTTTCTTATTGCACTTCTGGACATTTCAAGTAGTTTCCCTTTCTTGAACGTTTTACTTTTCCTATAGAGGACAGAATGGCCCACCAATGAAATACATTTTTAGTTGCAATTTTATTAAAGACAGCTTACAAATGTGTTTATGGCTGGGCGATATACATAGATAGTTAAACGGTTTCCGTTAGCTTATCGTTGTCTTAAAAAAATATAAACTTAAAAGTGCCATCGCCACTCCTATATCACCTCGTTAAAGAGGTCTAGTGCTTGATACTAAGCAAGTCGGCAACTTGTGTCGTCGTATATCATTCCAATACCCTTTTTTTTACACTGCATGCTAATGCATACACAACTTTGGTTCTTTGTCCTCTTCTCCATATTGACTTAATTATCAAAAGCCTAAGACAAAAAAAATAGGAACCTAGTTGGTTTAAGAATGTAAACCGAGTTTATTTTTATTGTACCTGAGAGGTGGGCTGGTGGGGCAATGTGCCGCTACGTAAATAGACAACTTGACGGTCCTCTGTTAATTGCTGATAAACGTTGACGCTGCATATATGTTATATGGACTCAGTTCCCATACGTCCAGTCCGTCTCCTCTGTTGACTCTAATCAAGCGCCCTCTCGCGTAGCTTGTACAAATATAATCCGATTGCGGTGCAGCTCTGGATGCAATCAGAGCTCAACATTTGCTTAAATGGGTCGCCAGGCAAGGCGCAGAACGCCAGAGTGAAAATTCTGTATATTTTGCTGATAAGCCTCGACAGAAGGTTGCGAGGTGTGAATAATTGCCATATTTAAATTAGATAGCAGAAACAAAGGTAGGATGAGTAAAGGGAACAAATTCACAAAGTTAGGGTATGACAAGGGACAGGCAAATATTTCCTTAATATCTAGGCGCAATATCTGACGTTTTTTCACTTTTTTTGCCACCACTTGGTTTGATGCCTGCCGATATGTATAATAAAACCAAACGTTTTCCGTCACTTAACCGAACAGAACCGAAACTCATTCATAACTCATTCTAACTCGATGCGTTAAGTCCACAAAAGGAACTGAGCCACATTTCGGAGAAGGCAATCGGGCCAACTGATAAGAACCCCAGCCGACAGATTCCCGACCTGAAGTTCGGCACACAGGAACAGGAACATTGAAAACAGTTTCCATGCATACTTCGGCCATTTGTTGGGCTCCCAAAAGTGCCATATCTGTGGGTATACATAAAAACACATAGCGCATATATGTGCGCTACCTAACTGTAATACCGAATCCTATTATATATAGGTCACAAGCTGTCGACTCCAATGCACTCGTTTTCAGGTTCGGGAGCGACGGCCCCAAACAAGCGAACAGCTGCTGTTTTCCACCCCAATCGCACAGTTAACAGCAGCTGTTGGGGGCTAACAGAAGTGGGGTTGGGGTAGGTTGCAAGGGGTGCAAGGTTCAAGGCAGGCAAATAATGCTTTAAGGAGCGCAAAGTATTACGCATCGAGTATTTTAATTTCGAACATAACATTTCTCAAACACCAGCTGCTAATTCAGAGCTTCACAAAATAAATAAGTTAACAGAACCAGTTTGTATACGCTTTTGCATACACACCCAAACTTTTAACTTCTGTGCGTTGTACACACGACAATGAATTCCGCTTGTGCTCACGGAGCTAGGTCAACAGTTTGTATTCCATATAAACTGGTACAAAAATTGTTATATACAGCATTCACAGCTTTATATATACATATATATCGTATATGATGGATTTATATATAATGTAAAAGTCGTCCATGTTTCACTTTTATCTCTGGGAAATTGGGGCGCCATTAAGAACTGCACTCTGGGCATCAAAAATCAATTAAATTATCCGGATTGCATTAAAAGCTGACTTCGTTTCTGTTTCACAATGGAAAGCCCGTTTTCAAACTAATTAAAAACAAAACAAATCTTTTCTTAAAAACGTATTATAAATACGAACTTGAAAACTAATCGCGCTTTAATTATTAGCGCACAACGTAGATGAACTTAACAATCCGGTTGCATTTTAATTATACGGCTAGCTCACGAAAACAAACTAATAAATACTCATCGGGCGCCATTAATTTACTGGGATTTGAACGAAAGACTTCTCCCAAAAATCAGTAGGGTTCGAGGTGCCTAGTATAAAAATCCCGTTTAAGAACACAGAAAAAAAAGGTATTGCGTTTTTACTTATTTACAAAGAATTCATTATTTGAAATCACATTGAAATATTATCAATTCAAATAAATTTGCAATTTATAATTGCCGAAAACGTAAGTAGTTTTTGTTTATACTATTCAAGCATCAGCCAAGAATTTCTCGCAGTGCGCCTGAAATCACCCACCGCGGCATTTCTGCTCATTGAGAAAACCAGGAGCGGGACAGACACAGGCAAGTGCATTTTCCATTTTCCAGACCTGCGTGCGTGAGAAAATGAAAATGGTTGAAATAACAGGTAAGTTAATAAGCTGGCTGTGCCACAGATGCGTTCAGAGCGTTTTCTCTAAATACCTCCATTGTTTCAGATTTCCGTCGGCGTCGACAGACATGGGAAGTTCGGCGTGGAACAAAACCATTCGTTTTTGTGAACAACCTGTCCCAGAGTTCAAGGGTTCTACCACTCACACACACTCCCTTCGAGAAGTGGACAATAACATTTTGTACAATAATTGCACAAGTGTCACTCGTACTGCTCGGTGAAACAGGTAAGCGACGAGCCCAAACTGGGCCCATATGGGTGGCCACGGCGAAGTTGCCGGCAGCAGATGGCAGTGTCAAGTGCTTTTGGTTATTATTATGAACACCCAGACTCAGCCAGAAATGGTTACGAAATCGAATGGTTACCTCCCAGAACTGGAAGAGTTGGAAGAGCCTCGGTGTCAATCGCAAGATGGCTAAAGTAAGTCATTATGATTTAAAAAAGGTTCTATAATCCTTATAAGGTTCAACCTTTAAAGTTATCAAGAAATTACACGACAATGGCTATATTTCGATAAAAGATACTTATTATATTTTATAAAAGTACGAGCCATAGATACTCTTTACTTAGCTGGTGGGAGTATGAGGGAGCATTTTCACAAGTTTTTGGGTACAATAATAGTTTTGGCGAATGCAATTGTACAGATGTGAAAAAGTTTTGAAATAAACTTCCACAGCGTAGGCGTCACTAGAATCTCTTTCTGGCTCTTGAAATTCCCAGGCTATCGACGTTCATACTTATTTTATTACATTTTAACCACTTATGATTATGAGCAAATTAGTAAATTCGGCGTTGATCTGGTTTTCAGTTACTCGATTAAAAAGCGGTCTGTAAAAGAGACTTACTTAGTTAGCAAATGAAAACGAAATGTTTCCCTCTAAGTAATTCTGATTACCAAACAAAATGAGCCAGGCAAAAAAAGCAAAACCGGGCTACAAATGTGCACCAACGGGCAGACAAAACAACTCGAAGACAAATGGCCATAAAATGAAAATTGCAACTTTGGAAATTATGCGGCAAACAAGTTTTGAGCAGCGCGGCATTTGGGCAGCGGCGGCGCCAATTTCCACGGCGAGTTTTCAGGAGTGGCGGGGAAAAGTGAATAAGCTGCCGGGACACCCTTTTTCCTCAGTTTTCTAGTTGCAGCCAAAGCTACTCTTATTTGTACCATTAAACCGCTTCCGTCTTTCGTGCAAACTGAACTCACATAAATTGACGCACGAGGCGCGCAAAAACAATAAGATGGGAAAAGCATAAACAAAGCAGCAGCGGCTGAAAAGCTTGTCGAAAAACAGACGGTGAGGGAAATACCCGTCGAGAAAAGTGGAAAGTACACTTGAAACAAACATCCTTTTTATATGAACTTTGGTTTAAATAAATAAATATTTAACTAAAATATACGAAGACCATTTTAAATGTACGAAATCTAAGTACCAACAATAGGATTTTTTTGAACGGATAAACAAATATTTATGATTATTTTCTATCGTAATCCAATATTTAAGAGAAAAGTATGGAGAGCGGGTGGCGCAGTTTTAATTGAGTTCCATTTGAGGGCACAGAAAAAATCACATTCGCTTGGGGAAGTGCTCCGGAAAATTGTGTAACGTGTAACGACCCGCACGTCTCTCTCCCACAATCGCCCTGCCAATTGCGGCTAAAAATTGCCAATCACTGTCACCTGGAGGAATTTATTATTCGTCTTGTGGGTAGGAGTGAGGCAGCCCTTTCAAATGCCTTTCTCCTATCCCCTCACCTTCAGCTCATCACCACACCGCCGTCCCGTCCAATCCACCCAATACACCCAATCCAATCTAATCCAACGCCCTTGCCGGCGGGACTGCTCCGAAAGGCGGCTTGGGCCGCTCGAAACGCAAATGAAGCATGAAGCCTGAAATATTAGCCAAGTGCACGGCTGGCGAAAAATGCGTCGCCCTGTCGCACAACTAGGCAACACTGGCAGCTGCATTCCGCAAATGCAATCAAACCAACTTTCCAATGATGGATTTTTTCTTTCGATTATAATTTAGTCGTTTTTCCCCGTCTTTTTGCCATTACCTTATTAGCTAAAAACCTGTAGCTCGGGCGATGACGATAATGATGATATCAAATAAATGACTAGGCGCCCGAGTGCTTCAAGTCTGAGCGGTGAGAAAATTGCATGCAAAGTGAAAATGTTTTGGGAAAAAAACATCAAAGCCATCACAGAAACACATGTCGAGGGCGAGGGTGTGGAAATGAGTTGGAAATACAATTTTCAAACATCAATGCTGGGCACTAGAAATGCGAAAGCGACCAGATCGGAGGATAGCAGGAATGTACAACTCAAGCTCAGAAAACTCATTGCGAAACACGAGCTTCCACCAACAAGCTCCGCCTGAGCAACAAGATCCAGGGCCCAGAATGCTTATTGAGGTCATATCACTGGTCCTGGTCATCACAACGATATTTTGCTGCTACTGTTGCATCAGATAAATAGATCCAAGCGATCCGCAATGACGACGATCTGTTCAATGAAGAAAAATCTCCGAGGAAAATGTTTCGGTTCGGTTTCCGAAGTTTTAATTATTTTTTAAGCACACTCAGATCCTGCCAATGAACCTATTGATTTTGGTTACAAAGTAACATTCCCTATGGAATTTTATGAATAAATATTAGAAATCGAACAAAAGCTATTTTTCTGAATCACTAAATAATTTTCTTCGGTTTTAGCCCCAACCACCCAATGTGGTCTTTACTTAAATGTGTAAACTTATAAATACAATAGTTTCAAATCTGCATAAATGCATAAGCACTGCACAAAGAAAATTGGCTTCAAAGCCATTTTCACGGTTTCGAAATGCAGATTTGGAAATCGTTCTCATACTGTGCATAAGCTGAAAACACTCACCAATAAAATTCGATGCTCTGGTCGCCGTTAGTTGTTTCTTTAGTTGTGTTATGACTGCGGTTACAGTTGGTTTTCGGCATTCAATTATAAAAACTTCAAACGCCAGCAAATTACTTGAAACAGCCACTGCAGAGTCCAATTGTTGTTGTTGTTGTTTGGAGCTGATTTTCGTGAACGGGCCAAAAATCATTAGAAATTTCTATACTCGGCCGAGCAACACGTACACACGTACACACACGCACACAGCGCCGCACCCACACACACCAGCAAACGCGGGCCAGAAAATAAAAACCAAAACGTGTTTGCCTGTGCACTGCTGTTAGAACTGTTGTTGTAGCAGTTTTTGCTGTAGCCTGTGCTATTGCTTTTGCTGTTAGCCGTTTAAGGCAGTCGTAGTTGTTGCACTGACGTTGTTTATGCAGGTATTTGTGAGCGAGAAAAACTATTTTCCGCCGCGCCGTAATTGCAACAACTCAGATTGCTGGATACTCATACTCTCCGACAAAATCGGAAATAAAAAGGCACTACCCACACACACTTCCGCAAACAGACACCCCTCACCCACACAAGCGCCACAGTTGCACTGAATTCACGATTTTCCACTGCACAGGTGCAATGCTACGCAAAACAAAACGCAATCCGAACTCCGTGGCTTTGGGCTTTTCCTGCCTTATTTACCGTGCGCACATATGTACACATGTACTCATATACCAAGGGGCGAAATCACGTTCGAGCGGGGAACTAGTGCTTGCGCGGCCGAGCTAACTCTACACTCTTAGCCGCCTGGTGTTAGCCGAGTCAAATACGTACTGCAGAGCGAAGGCGTTTCTGGGCTTAAAAATGGGGCGGAGTGTGGCCAGCTGAGGCGGGCCGAATAATACTAATTCCGTGCTCTCGCTACATGCGGTATTTTCATATGCCCGCAAGAAGGGTCCCTTTGCTCCGCTCTTACGTTTTTCGTTACGTTTTTCAGTCTTCAAAATGAGCAACAGTTTTGTAATGGCGCCCTTAATGAGAATCAATTTTATTTTGAACGCTGCTTTGCTCTAACTTCCAACTAATATGTTTATGTACCCATGAAAATCAAAGAGAGCTCTTTAAAACTGTAGGATATAATAATATATAATACTACGTTAGAGTTTAAGCTAACCAATTTCAAACCAATTTCTGTACCCATTTCTATATGCAGCCTGGAAATCCGGATCACTGGAGCTCCTTGCTATATATTTCAACACATTACGTAAAAGTATATAATAATGTATAAAATATAGGTAGGGATCATATAAAGATCTTTCATAGCTTGTTCTATTTATTAATTATTATATTATTATTATTCTTGCTACCTGCATAAGTTTCTTAAAAGCTATATTACAACGAAATTTAATAAAGGCGTCCCCCAGATTTCTTGTATTCAGCTTCGACGATCAAGAGTCAAATACATAACCACCATATTCAAGTTTTGAAGTCAACTGAATAAATGTTTAACTTTTTTATTTAAAGTTTACCCATTCGGCAAACATTTTTTTACATTTTTTTCTTTGGTAATTTGGTAATCTGCGGTATTTCGTCAAGTAAGCCTTCAATTTGCCTTCTGTGGTTCGGAAGATAGAAATATATTTTTTATTGATTATTCAATTTTTTAGACCGCCAGCTCAAATTTTTAAAATTCTCTCTAGGACATGGCTATTATATAAAAAAAAGCTATAGTATAATATCATAGTAATGCTATAATATCAACGATTATATTATACATATGGTTAGTTCCTTTGGTATGCACGCTATTCTTTCAAAGCCCGCAGATCCGGATAGAGAGCTCCGGCATTAATAAAATGAGATTCCGATTTTCGTAGGTCCCGTTTGTAATCGCTGACCACGGCTTCACCGGTTCGTTTGACCATTTTCTTGGCAATGCCCTTCGGGGTAATGTAGTTCACGTTCTGACTGACCACGAAAACGTTGCCCACCGTATCAAAGGTGCCACTAGCCAGATTTCCCGTCTGCTGACCATATCTGAAATTGCAGACATCCATTTATGTAAATATATGAAATATAGAAAATTTTGCATTATATACTGATATTTCTGTAGGTCTAGCTCTCGGATGTAGTAACATTACAAATTTGTTACTAACTGATCAAATAAATACCAACTCCATTTACTTTTCCTTGACATTTTAAACATTTATGAAAGGATTAGGCGCATTAGGTAGGTAGAGTAATATTTTCTGATCCTTGATAATTTGATAACAGATATGCACATCGATCATACCTTAGAAATTGTGCATTTAATACGAGTAACTCGTAAGCAAGTCGTGAACAAGTCTTAGAAATCGCTGATAATTTCAAATTAAGAAAACTGTCAGCCTAAGTGATTTCTTTAAATTCGGACAAAATTTCGTAATAAAATCTGTTACAAAATTGTTAATAGTTATACCCGTTACTCGTCGAATAAAAGGGTATACTAGATTCGTTGAAAAGTATGTAACATGTAATTTATATATGTATATTCTTGATCAGGATCAGGTCTGTTCGTATGAACGCCTCGATGTCAGGAACTACAAAAGCTGGAATGTTGAAACTAAGCCTGCAGCTTCCAGAGACTTAGACGCAGCGCAAGTTGGTTTCCAAATGTTGTGACTGCCTGGCAATCGGACATGGCCAGATCGACACGGCTGCTGATCCTGATTAAGAAATATATATTCCTTAGATGGTCAGAATCACCTCTTCTGCCTGTTACATACTTTTCAACGAATCTAGTATACCCTTTTATTCTACGAGTAACGGGTATAACTATTATAAAATCTAGTTTATCCTCTTACTCTACGAGTACGGGTATAATTAAAAAATTCAACCCACTTGTGTTCGATTATCTTGACGGAGTTTTCACTAAGGCTGGAACCCAGAATCTTGGCTGAAGTCTCGAGGCCATCGAATACGGTGCTGACACCTTCCACGGCTCCTGCCGCGATGGTCATGGCGCCCTCCATGGTGCTATTAGCCTCGCTGCTGCCGTAGCCAAATCCCTTCTGCAGCAATTTAGAGCCTTGCTCCTGAATGTGAGGAGCCAGGTAGCGACCGACAGTCATTGAGGCAGTGCCAACCTTTCCAGCTATCCATCCTGTCATTCCGGCTGCGACGTGCGTTACTTTTTGGGCCACTTCAACTATAAAAACATAAGGGTAGAACTTAAACTAGGACACTTATTATTCATAGATAAGGTGCAAAATAGAAACACAAAACTTTTGAATATGAAAATACAACAATATGTAAGTTGGGTGTACAATGAAATCATTCTTTTGTGTTTTACGGATTAAGTATTTACTAGATGTTTCCAAACCATTTCGGTAATGTTGCGTTACTATGATTATCAAACACAAATACCCCTTAGAGAGGCGGAAATGTAGTGACGATCGCACCTTCAACCCACAAAAGTTGTAATATTATAATTAGGAACATCGTCCAATGTACATATTGATTCGGAAGCTACATTTAAATTAACGTATTTTGAAACAAAAAGTTTTATACTTTCCGTCACTTTTTTTCCAATGCAATATGCATACAAAAAAAATGCGTTTTCCAGTGCTTCTGTCTGTATTTACAAGTATTTACCTGCATGCTCCCTAAATAAAAAATATTATTTTCATATTTGCACATTTCACACCTGAAGTTTGGACGGAGCTGGGCACCTGAGTATCCACCGAAGCTGGCGTCATCTTGGAAATCAGATACGGAGTACTCCTAAGCATCAAGCCTCCTGTCTTCTCGGCTCCCTTTACCAGATTACTAGCAATGAAATCAGCCGCACTCACAATGTGTCTAGACACCTGTTCTGATCCGGAAACGGTATCTGAAGCGAGGCCAGCACGTTGGGAGGTCGGAGATTTCAGCTGCTCCACCGTGCCAGCGAGTACGGCCTCCAATAAGTCAAGGAAGAACTGCTGAAGGTCCTCTAGTTCCATCTCCGAGTTCGATGTCAGGCCCTCCTTCGTTAGGATCAAGCCAAACGCATTTCCCGGCTGCTGGCACTCCATATCCGAAAAAATAAAGGCTCCGTACTCTGTTTGGTAGCAGTGTGTAATAGAGGGAACCAGGGGGTAGAGCCAAATCCCTGCAGCTCCTTCATTTGGCACGGAGCACTGTATGTAGTACATTCCACTGAGGTACTTCCATTTGCCACCCACGGTACACATTACCAATGACATAGTGGACGAACAGCTCATGGAGGTAACAGTTCCACTGGCTTCAATCCGATATATTTTGACCTGTGCACGGAAGAGCTCATCCAGCAAGACATTCGAGTCCTGTACAGCTAAGAGCTCCCGCAACCCGGCAGCCAGCTCCCTGTAGGTTTTTGGTGTTCCACTGGAATTGGCTATGTCATAATGCGTGTAGGGGTTTTCCGCTAGCAATGGTCTGCTTGTATCCACCGTAGTTCGACTTTCCTCTTTGGCCTCCATGGCTGTATCATCAATGGACTGGTTCTGGGATCGCAGAATCTTAAGACGGTATCTCAATTCCGTTTCGGCGCTCTTGAGCTTTTGGATAAGCGCACAGGCATCGTTCCACTCCGTCTGCACTGTGTCGATCTCTTTGGGAAGACCTACTGGAATTCCGAAGGTGTCCTCTATCATACGCAGGGCCAGAGCGTAGGCCTCAATGGCTTGGCCTAGGGATTCCTGCTCCTCGTGACATACGGCCAGGTCCACCTGCGTCATGGCCGCTTTGTAGGCTGTTTTGATGCTAGCATAGGCTGCCAGGAATTCGCTTTCCTCCTCCGCCATCACGGCCTTGAATATCTAAGAAACAGCACAAAAATTACTGCCTGGAGTTTAAAGCAAAAAACCAAAGCCCACATAACTTTAGAGCTAAGGACTATAAAATAACTTAAGCAAATCTATAATAGCTAATGTTTATTGGTTTAATCTTAAATCTTCTATTATGTTATTAGGTTTAAATCTTCTATGAATTTTGAATATCCTGCTGTCTTTATTTTCATGTTTTTCCTTTAGCATAGTTCTGTGTTTTTGTTAGTGCCTATTACCACTTTATTGATACTCGTATAATTTAACAAACACATAGCACAATCTGCTTTCGAATAACTGGACTATTTAAATATTGAAAACGCACTTGCTGGCAGAGAATCATCCAGACGTGGCGGGCAACCGAGACCAACTAAAAGGGTGGCCAATATGCGTCACCAAATTGGGCAAGAGATGCTTTTTCATCTTGTTTTGTCACAAAATGAAATGCTCTAAATTTAATTGTGGCCGACGAAATTGCTTCCGCCCTTCTGCGGCCCGTCTACCTGTTGCACTCGTCTTTGGGATTTGGTCTGATTCGCTGCGGCAGCTGAAGCGATTTATCTGCACTTTGCCCAGAAAGTCATCTAGTGATCTAAAAACAAAGCAATGGACCGCTCACTTTTGCAATTTCCTCGTTGGTTTCTGCCCTTTTTAATCGAACGCTCGGTTGTCTTTAAATTAAGATTCGTGTTTACCAAATATCACTTAAATTCGTAAATAACATGTTAGAACGCGTGTTTTCTCTTCGAGCTGTGGAATGTTTCTAGTTTTTCCATCTTTCTGATTCGCTTACTATTGCGAATCCGAACAGCTGCTTAGGAGGCCTCTGCACGTTCACGGGCTTCTATGCTGTTTTGCCAGAGTTGCCACCACGACTGTTAAAACTAGTCTTCTGGGAATCAAATTTTATGTTATTGAGATGCTGTGGCTTCCCCCTATTTCTCTGGTTAATAAAAAAAAACAAGTAAAACAAGCTCACACAATTATACACATATGCTCGCAGCGATGTCTAAGCACGCGCGAAAGCAATTGTCAAACACAAGCGCAAGGAAATTAAAATATCGATTTACGTGTTATTTATTTCGTTTTTATCATGTTTAAAATACAATAAATGTTATTCCTTTGAATATATTTGTCGATCCTGGTTTGAATGCACAAAATTATATTTCGTTTGATTCGGACAACGTTTACATCCCGTTTCTTGCAGGGAGAGGCGGCCGTTCGGGCCGTATATACACACATATGCATTAAACATATGCAAAATTGAGTAACGAAAATATTCTATTGGAATTTGTGTGTGATTGGGATGGCATTTGTATCTCATCCATACAACATGTCAAATTCTAACGAGGCAGACTTTTGTCTTCGGGAGAAGAGTTTTGATTAAAATCACAATATGTATAGAATTATATACGCGGATAACTCTATGGTACACATAAATGTATGATGCGTGAATCTATGTGCTGAACATATACTTCATAATGCATTTCCTACGACGATTTAGGTCAGATGATAAATAATGATAACGAGTAGCTGAAGCAGCCATCCTTCCCTCCTGGGCAAGTTCGCCTGGACTGAATTGGGTCTGGAGAGGATTGGGATTGCAATTCCTTAGGCGGGAGCGATGTTCGCCAGCTCTCGGTAGGCATCCTGCAGAGCCTGCTGCTGTTCTGGACTCAAGGTGCTGGCACAAGCGGCCATTACCTCCGGATTCGATTCCACCTGCTTGACGATGGTGAGCATACGTGTGCCGGTGCCGCTCTGCGCCTCTATCACCTTGGTGCAAAAGGCTTCAGCGATGATGGAGACAATGCGTGGCAGATTGCAGTTATGGACCCCAAGAATTACCGGATGGTTGCCTTCAATCAAATCGCATAGGTAGCCATATATGTGGACTGCTTCTTCCGTATCCTCAGACACCGGCAGCCAAGAGAACCAAGCCGCGATCAGCTCGTCCACGTTGGTCAGCGCCGACTTGTTGTATTTCAGGATCTTAGAAAACGCCGAGATTGCATTCTCTGTCGCATTGATGTTCTCGATATCACGGGCTATGGGATCGTTGATGACCTGCACCAGCAGTGGAATGACCTGGGCGCATGTGACCGCAAACTGCTCACCAGCAAACTGGCCGAGCACGCCGCATCCGTAGGCAGCCGCCTGGCGCACTTCTGGGTATTTATCGCACACGTACTGTAACAGGGCTGGAGTAAAGATTTGCTGGTATGGGGCACAAGCTGGACCGCAAAATTCTGAAGGTAAAATGAGTAAGGAGTGGTTAGTTTATTGATGGCACAACTGATGTATATAAAGGAAGCATGTTATAAAAAATATTTTGAAGGTATCGGTTCTATTGAATTGAAACTCACCGATAAGATCATCGAACACGCATAGGCCCCACTGGCGATCAGCAACTGGTCGGCTGGGCTCCAGAAGTTTGACAAAGTGCGGTGCCACCTGTTCAAAGGCGGGTAAGAACTGAGCCTTGTTGGTCTTGAAAAGGGCGTGGGTGATGTCAACGATTTTAGAAAGGATGTAAACATCTGTATCGTCCTGCTCGGCCAGCTCCTCCTCCACACCGTCGTCGTAGTCCTCTTCGTTTCGAGCCGCCAAACGCTTATCAGCACGCTCGAAATGCTCCATCACATACTTGGTAATAATCTCCAGCACCTGTTTCATTGCATCCTCATTAAGGCAATTAGGTCCCAAGGTCTCAATGCATTTGGCCAGCGAATTTAGTAGTTCCGACTGCACTTCTGGCTCCGGCTCCGTGATGATTACCTTGAGTAGCTCCGGGCAAATGAACAGCCACATGCCCTCCAGATACTGCGGACCCTTAATCTTTGCGCAGTCGAGAAGGTAAGGCAGGGACTCAGCAGCAGCTGTGCGGACACCGTCGTGGAAGTAAAACTTAAGCATGGGCAGCATTTGACGCACCACGTCCTCAGCGTATTCGGCAAATCCTTCCTTTAGCTCCCTAGCATAACAAACCAGCATCTCACAAGCCGAAGCCTTGTCGTCCATGCCAGCAGTGCGGATGGCGAAGTTCTGCTGCTCGCCAAGATTTATGAAGGACCAGTCCACATCACCCTCGATGTCCTCCACCTCGTCGTTGTCCATCATCGCCACTTCAGGCTTCATGGTGGCCGTTCGCATCACGGGTCCCATAACGACGGGCAGATATTGCTCAAATTGCTTGCCAAGGATTTTGCACATACGTGCCCAGGCAGTGATCAGATATGAGGTCTGCGGATCATCATCAGCTAGCTCACCTCCTTCGGTGTGATTAACCAGCAGCATATCCATGATCTCTCCGGCATCGCCAATGAACTTCTCCCGGCCCACCGCCAATCCTATCAAGCTCACGCACTCAATGGTCTTGCCGCGAAGCATGCGAAGATCATCGGAGTTTGCATTCTGGATGATGAACTTCAGGCATGGCATAAGGCGATCGTAGTAGGCCACAAATTCTGCTTCGCAGGTATCTGCAACCGATGCAATTGTGGTCACTACCTGCTCCAAAACCAGCTTGTTTCCTTTCTCCACCAGCTCCTTGAACTTCGAGTTCAGAATAGTCTCCAACTTGGCCATGATCCCGTCCAGATAGCGTGTCAATATATTCTTCGGGCAGTCCTCGCTGAAGTTCACCAGAGCGGCACCAGCGTGTGCTTGCACTCGGGGATTTTCAACGTCATCCAAGAGAGACAAGAGACCGGGAATCACCTGGAGAAACAAGAGAAAATTGTTAAGCATTCAAATAATACAAAAATATTGGGAGTAGATCATCAAAATCTAAAGTTGTTTAGATGTAACTTTTTGAAAACCATTAATTTCAGTTAAAGCCAATACGAAAGTAAAAAAAAACTGCTTCTTTACCATTTCCACAAAAATTTAAACACGAAAATCTTAGTTTGAAAGGATATTTGGCCTTATTGAATCAAGACTCACCTGGCTGTGGAACTTCTTCTCGAAAATCGGTGCAAAGTCGGTGGACATTTGGCCAATGGCGTTGCAAGCGGCGTAACGAACGCGAGGATGAGGATCCCTCAGGAAGTTCAGGACTCCGGTCATAACCTCATCGAGGATGGCTTCCATCTGCTTGTGACAACCCTCACCTATGGCCGAGATGGCCATGAGGGCTGCGAAGCGATGTTTCCAATCGGCATGACCCAACATAGCCGGTAGAGCGTTCATTACGTGCGGTAGCACAACCTTTCCTCCCAAACCACAGGCGAGACGATCCAGCGAAGACTCGGCGATCACGTTGTTGTCGCTGTGATCGTCATCATCGACCACATCGGCGGTGGACCAATTTTCGTCCTCATCCAAATCCGTCATCATATGCAGAACCAGCGGGATCAGAGCCACGATGTACTTGTCCGCTCGCTTGCGTACCATAGCCGGGGCGTTCTCGGCCAGCGACACCATAACCTCAAGGACCAGGTGACGCCAGCTGTCCTCAAAGTCCTGTGAGCTGAAAACCTTCATGCAGACCTCAAAAATGAACTCCAGCTGGGGACGCAGGAACTTCGGGCAGTTCTCGGTCATCTCAATTAGGAGCTTCAGCAGACTCTGGTCATCCTGGGCCTCGATAGTCTCTCCAGTAATGTGGATCATGCGGGGCAGCATGTCCGCAAAGTGCTTGTAGATGGCCGTCTCGTTTTCCTTGTCGTGGTAGAGGATGAAGGCTCCGACGGCTCGCACGGCCTGTACTCGGACCTCCGGATCGGATCCAGCGTCCATGCTCTTGGCCAACATCTGCTTGATTAGATCAATGTACTGAGCTTCCTGGTTTCCAAATATCGAAGGCACACTGGAAAAAATCCGCAGTGCCGATTCCTGCAGCTGGGGCGTAGGCGAGTTGGCGCACTGGAAGAGAAACTGCAAGATGTCGGGCCACAGGTTGTTGCAGTCTTCGTCGATCAGATTCCTAGCCACCTCGGCAACTACCTCGCAAATCTTGCGACGCAGCTGCGGTGTCACCTCCTGCCGCACGGCCATTAGGATCTGCTGAAGCAATTGGTTCTGGGATTCAGGTTGAATCTGAGAATAAGGTAATATCAGAAAGATGTTCTGACTGGGTATCTTTTTAAAGGCCTACTCCTTTATAGAACTCCATGAACTCGGTGGTAAACAGGCGCCGCAGCAACACGGCAGCCATCTGTCGAGCCTCCTCCGACTGCTGGCCATTTTGGATGTTGCTCAGGAGATGCGTCACCTTCAGTTCTCTTGCAAGGTTGTTGTATGCGTCCTGGAATTAGAAATTAGGAATTAGATTAATAAATTAAACATTATTATTGAACATTAATTAAACATTAGTTGTTGTAATTTGTATTGTATTGTATTGTATGTAATATATGTACTGTTTGTCAAAAAATATCCATTTTTATTTCCATGTATAAATAGTAACTGAAATATAATTGTGTATATGCAAATAAAATACCACCTTGACAAAATTAACAAAGTCTAAAACTTGTAACATTCAAATTGAAGCCGCATCTCATTTATTTCGGTCTTTCAGGTGAAAATATTAAACGCACATATAAAATCATTTGCATTAAATACTTCAAATATAAATGTAGCCGGCATGGGAACCAAATAGCTATTTTTGGCAACCCAGCTTTAGGTGGGAGCGGTACCATGCTGCCCAAGGTCAGCAGTATTGGTGGGGTTTAGTGTATGGTGTGGCGTGGGCGTGGCGGTGCCATGTGGCGCCTGAGCGAGACATCGAAATTCGAGAGCCTTATCAACTGACAGATTGCATTTCTGGGAGCGTGTGTCATGGATTTCGCACCTGCTCTTTGTTTCCGTTTGCGGCGGCACTCGGTGCTTCGAATTCCCTACAGCGAATTCCAATGAAAAATCATGTGGCGGCCATGCAAATTGCACAATTCGCTTCCATTTTGCTTTGTTTGCCTGCTTCGCACCGTCTGTCATCCATCGCTCACTCCCTCGCACACATGCGAATGTCGGGGCAAAGCGTAGGGCGAAAACACGTTTTGAGCGATGAATCTGATTGGCCTGAAATTTCGGCTGTTGGATTCGTACACCTACGTACGTATGTACAATGTGCATGTGCCGGGAGAAGATCTTATAGATGGCAGCTGCTCCGCCAGTCCGCCGTATATTTCATGCTCATCTGCAACCCACAAATCGCGAATTGCGCATCGACAATTCGAGGCGACGGGAATGAGCTCTTCGAGATCCCCTGCCACGCCGTAAACGAGAATATTGGGACTCACCTCCGCCTGCTGGCGCACATCGTTGTCCGTGGACAAGAGGGACACCAGGAGCTGCTGGAACTGGGCCTGATCGGCTGCCATCTTATCCTGTCTGTTCAAATGAATCGAAATACGAGACCTCGTGGAAACCACGATTTTCACTTCACTCTTCACGCGACGGCGGCCGCCTAAGAAAGAGCAGAACGGAACAACGGGCTGGGTTGCCAAGGGTCACAAATTCACGCACTGCACTCTTGGTCGCTCTTCGAGGTTGTTGTACCGTAGATTGCCTGGTCTCTGGTGGGTGGTGAATCATCTGCTGTGCGACAAATCCAACTTTATTTTATTCTGTTATTTACGGAATTTTCAAGACACAGTCACGCTAAAGCGCCAAGGCAACACTGTTCCCCCGTTATCGATAACAAGCGACTGCTTTTGGCGCGCAAGCGACCGCCCTCACTAGTGATGCCGTTTAGCGTTCCGATTTTACAAACGCGCCAGCTATCGGGCATCACTAGCGAGTTCCTCGACTATCAGATACCCCTTACTCAGCTAGTGGGAGTACGAACAAGAAAGCTTAACAACTTTTCTGGCATATCGATAAAAATTTGCAAAAAATAATAAAATTAAAATAAATAAAAAAAATTTTAAAAGTGTGGCCGTCGGGGCTATGGGCACTTGTGGCGTTTCAGTAGGCGTGCCCAACTATTTTTTTTAACATATTGATAGAAATATAAACAATAATAAAATTAAACATTTTCAACACATTTCTTCAAATTGGCTTGGCAGTATTGGGCGGTTTGTTGGCGTGGCAAAAAGGTGTTTGGCATACCTCTAGATATTTGAAAGACAATTGGAAAAGGAAACTATTTTAACACTTTTTTCAAAACTGTGGGTGTGGTTGTTTGGGGGGCTTGTGGGCGTTAGAGTTGGCGTGGCCAACAGTTTTTTGGAAAATCGATAAAAAGACCAAAATCGAACTGAAAATATATAACAACTTTTTGCAAAAGTGTGAGGGTGGCAGATTTTAGCGGCTTGTGGGCGTGACAACATGGTTCAACAATTTTGCGCTGCGTCTGTGTCTCTGGAATCTGCATGCTTAATCTCAACTTTTATAGTTCTTGGATTCTCGACGTTAATACGCACGGAAACATTTTTTTTCTCAATAAACACTATCAAAAACACGTTCAAACGACGGCAGTTCAATGATGTGAAAATTTTTGAATTTATTTATTTAAACAATAGCTTCTTTTTTGTTATTAATATGTCAGTATAAAATTCTTTGTATTAATAAAGTGTGTTAAAATTTTGAGTTTTATTTTTCGCAGTAATTGACAAGCAGAAGCGAACGGGATTTACCTACACATTTAGTATCCTAATTTCTAACTGTTTCTTTCACAGTTTTGTACTCTTATTTCAGTCAAAATAAACAATTAAAAATATTACTTAAATTCGTTTTTTATGACGATTCGTTAAAAAACACTGGTGACGGGTGGGGATCCGCTGGCTGCTATTAATGTGGCAATGGGACTTTAAATAATCGAAGCGTATTTCATTCTAGAACGGGCAAATGCACTGTACACAAATAAACAGGAGTACGGACGGATCCTTAAACTGAATGGTTTTTTTCATTGCATACGCCCACGGCAGAATAAAGTGTCAAGTGGAAATTGTATCAAAGAGGATTTCAAGATCCAAAATCTCATCCAACAAGGAAAGAGGTTGACTAGTTGCAAGGTAGAAAGAAGGATTTCACATAACGAACAACAAGGCATACATGTACATCTCCAAATTTATTGGCAGATTTTCCCGAGTGCACCAGTTACCGGTTTTGTCGAAAATCAGCCGTATATAGCTTTTGAGCTCGTTTAGCAAATCGTATATAAGAACAATATCATTTATGAAAATGGTAAAAACCAAAGGGCCAAGAGAACTAACTTGAGAAAGTCCAGAAGTTGCTTCCCGGGGGTTACGGATCTCGACATGATAAGTTATATTTAAGTATAAGGAAAAAAGAATCCTAAAATCATTCCACGAAAGAAGGCAACTTTATCAATGCCGTGTTTTGAGGAATTACTCCAGTAATGTTGTCTTTAGTTTCATTCGATCATTATGTGTACTACGGAAGCTTATTAGAACATCGCACCTTGGAGTTACTAAAAGATAATTATAATTCGTTTCAAGACAAGCATTCGAAAGTATGGACCCCCATCTAATGTTCAAACACGGTAGGTTATTAAGAAACTCAATGTTGAAATAGTAAATTCCGCTAGATAAATTGAACTGTTAACAAACTAAACTAAACTTAAATTAAAACAAGTAACTTGATCAACACATTGAACGCATTCGTAATGTGGTTAAGCAAAATCGACTAGCAAATATAAATACAGATTCTCGGCTGAATCTACAAAACCAATATCCAAAATCGCCGTCTTTTGAAGAGATCAAATCAATCAGATCATGTCTGTCCTTACGGAAGACTAGGAATAGATTGGGATTGTTGATCCAAGTCAACCAAGTCGGAGTTATCTAGTAGTTGAACCAAATTTCAACCAATATTATGACATCGTTCTTGTCTGATCATCGTTCTTATGACTGATTTCGTTCTTTTTCTTATGTCAGCTACGTTTTATATTTGTATATTGTATATATAGAACCAATTTTTGCTAGATTTGTACACATTACATTAGTATAAATATGTAAACCTAAAATAATAAACTACCGGATTTTTCGATTGAAAATAACTAGTTCAAATAACAATTGTTCTGTACAATACTAATTATTTGCATTTAAAATTTAGTGGTAAGGGGTTATCCTTTAACCAGACGCTTCAGATTGGTAAAGAGCCGCAACGTGAAGTGGTAGATCATCTCCACCAGACTTAAGATAGAGAACCCCATAAACAAACCGAAAATGCCACCACAATTCGCCAGAAACTCGGTCATTCCGTAAAGCTCCGACCGTTTCGAAGTGATGAACTGACTCTGCTTGAAGTAAATGGACAAACGAGACATCTGGGAACCGGGATACTCCTTCAGGAACTCAGTGTCTCCGTCAGCCACTAGCATTTCTTCCAAATCGAAGTTGGCCTGGGAAATCTCCGTATTGTAGACGAGGGATGTGCATGCCGGCATGCAATTACAGGCGGATTCCACGCCCCGCGAATTCTCTCGGGCGGCGTTCAGCGCTCTTACCCTTTTGAATTCCCTGACTAACAACTCCCTTTCCGCCCTATCGTAGCAGGTAATCTTGTCCTCTCCGCATACGGGCATGTCCATGGTCCTTGGCATCGAGAACTTAACACATCCGCACTTGGTCAGCGTGAAGTTGGCCAAGCACTCCAGTTGGCAATTCGATTCGGTGTACACCTTAAAAAAGCGCAACGACCGTTCGTGGCTGAGGAAGCACTGCCTCCGAATGGGATGGTACTCTGCTATGCCCGACGACATGGTGATCATGTTGGGCTTCACTGCGATCAGCACCTCCTTGCCCATAGGAATGCGCACAAACTGTTTGGAAACCTGCGGAACGTCATCGGGGGCATGGAGCAGTACCTGTACATTGAGCAGGGCACATATTTAAGCAACTATTACATTTGTGTTCACCTTTAATTAATAAAATGCAACCTAGCTACGGTTTCATCTTTTCCCACCTTAAATCCCTGCACAGGTCCTCGGCAGGCGTAGTCCACCTCCTGCTTAAAGCTTTGAAGGACCAGGAAAATGCCAGATCGCGCCCCGGCACTCAAAACCCGCGCCGGAAAGGTCTCCACATTGCTGTCAAGCGCATAACCCGTTTCCAGAGTCCAGGGCGTGTGCTGCGAGCTAATATTTTCCATTTCCAGGCGTTCCCCGCTGTGTTGGTACTGATAGGTGTCGTCTCGGTATATCTCTGTGGCCCTCAGCCCATTAAAGGTGTAGCAGATGCCCTCCTCCGTAAGAGTCTTCCGAAAAAAGGTCTCGCACTCGCCGAAGCGACTTAGCCAGCGGCAATAAAAGAAATACCGATCAAACTGCGGCAGCATCCTCTGCAGAACATCGAAGTAGTCCAAGTCGTCGCCGGCTATCAAAGGAATGTCCTCCTCAATGATCTGGGTGTTGCATACGTGCAGCAGGGTGCGGAACTCCTCCATCTCAACGGCACTAACGTTTTCGGGCCTAAACACGCGCGAAGCTCGCATATCCTCGCTAAACTGGCTATAGAGATCAGCATAGGTGGTCTCCTTTCCTGTCAAGTAAAGATTACATTTTTATTTTCAAAGTCTTTACAACTGGAGTCTTCCTGAATAACAAACCTTTTTGCTTTAACACCCTTTTAGTCTCCGAGCAAACGGTGACCGCCGGGAACGGGATGTTCCAGACGGGGGTCGATTTTTCCGCGAAGCTAACGATCACAGGCTTTAAAAATTCACTTAATATTAGCACGTTGTAATGCAGAAAGCGCTGTAGTTTCTGTGTATTTAGAATTAAATATAATCTATGCAGAAATAAATTTGATTCTCTTTAATTTACTTTACGTTAAAACATGACCATTGAGGGGGATACTATATTGCAGCATGGTTAGTTTGAAGGATCTGTACTTTGAACTCTATTGTGCTAGAAAGCTTCTGCTGATGGTACGTAGGATTTACTAGGCACTCACCGTTTCGGTCCACTTGGTGTAGGCACTTTGAATCAGCGTGGAGCAGCCGTAGATCGAGATCAGGAACACGAACAGCCAAAAAATTCGCTCGCGGAATGGTCGCTCCCACTCGCCGAGATATTGGACTCCATGTATGGAGGTGTTCCTGCAGTATTCATGGTACGTGGTGATTAATCCCTCGCAGGCGACGGAACCCGCTTTCTCTTTCCTCCTGTTTGTCAGGTCGATGCTCTTGCTGCTGTCAAGTTCAAGATCCGATATGGTCATGGTGTCTTTTCCCTTCGTGGCGCGAACAAACATAGCTACAGATAATCACCGTGGACCGAAGACAAAAACAACGTAAAATAGAGAACGCAAAGAGTGAATTTTTCCCGTTTCTCGGCAGACCTGCCAGATTGATTGGATTTTGGAGTTAAATACTTAATCGAAGAGTACGTTTTTCAAATATAGAAAGAAGGAAAATGCAAAATAAAGTTCGGCTATGTGTCGGATATGTGCTATAGAATTAAAATTTGCAAAAAAAAAGAGTGAATGCTATAGTTGACTTTCCCGACTATCAAATACTCAGTTAGTGGAAGTGCGCACGAGAAATTTAAACATTTTCTGGAATATCGGTAGAAATTGGTGGGAAAAAAATAAAATGAAAAAAAAAACTTTTAAATTTTTAAAAAGTGTGGGCGATTTTTTCGAAGTCTTTGGACAGTACTATGTATATACCGTCCAAGAAATATATAATTTGGTGTATTTCTAGCGATAGACAGTCGCGTTTTGTTTACATTAACTCAAATCTGAAAATGTTTTGATCATTCATAACTAATTCTACAGCAACAGCACATACTATATACATAGTTATATTAGTTTCAA
Organism: Drosophila erecta; assembly: GCF_003286155.1. Lineage (NCBI taxonomy): Eukaryota > Metazoa > Arthropoda > Insecta > Diptera > Drosophilidae > Drosophila > Drosophila erecta. The sequence goes on from NW_020825194.1 coordinate 27,794,339, forward strand.
TTTTTTTTATTTCCAATGTCCATGTTTACAATGTCCATTTTTGGCCGCCAAAAAATATATAGCTGAACATAGTATGTTATTTTTGGGCCAGTTTCTGTTCGCTTGAGTACTGAGCCTAGGTGAAAATGAAGAAATACCTTATGAAATTTGTTGTACGTGTCCAAAACTAAAACACCAAAGAATAATATAGCAAATGCAAATAAGTGGAAACGTGTATAAAATAAATAATAAGTTCGAGAAATGAGCCTTTCATCCCTATCCATTTGCCTCGATATGTTATCGATAACAAAGACATCGTACTCGAATTGTACTGTTTATTTAATTCATATAATAATATTATACTATTCAAAATGACGACGAGGTCTTGCGCGTACAAGGATTGCGAATATTACTATGTTGGCCACGAAAACGCGTTGACCAAAGGAAGAACCCTGTTTGCCTTTCCCAAGCAACCGGAAAGGGCGAGAATCTGGCACGAAAACGGTCAAGTGCATCCAAAGATTCCCCAAAGCCAGCTTTTTATGTGCTCCCTTCACTTTGACCGCAAGTTCATATCCTCCTCGAAGAACCGAACGCTTCTCGTGGGCGAGGCGGTGCCGTATCCGTATAAGGAAAACAGTCCCAAGCCGGAGGAGGAGCCACAACAAGTAGCTTCCACGTCGCATGAGAGCTACTACATAAATCTGAGCGACGATGAGCTTAGCATCAACAATGTGGACACAACCTCAATTTCCACAACTCTTCGGAAAGATCGTAAGTACTATACATACACTTCGGCTTGCGTCTTCAAATGCGTATTTATTTAACTTTATTTCTAGTTGACATAGTCCGTGATATTCCACCGGCTAAGCGCCCGAAGGAATCTATTGCCATTGCTCTAAAGAAAGCTGTGAAATCGGAATCAAATCCGATTGCAGAACGAGTTAGAGTAGAACCGGACCATATTGATACTTCTGAAGTGTCTGTATTTAACTTCAAGGGCCAAGAGTATGTACAAATGTCTATGGAGTATTATTTGCAGGAAAAGCGGAAAATGACTAAACTTTTACAAGACTACAGAAACGTTTTAAAAAGTATTAAGGCACAAGTGTCCCACCTGGACCTCTGACTTTATCAATGTAATACATTTTCTATCAATTTACTGAATGTATATGCAACAGGCACCTGACGAATCAAGAAACAAACCTAATAATTTATTTTAATATACTTTTTATAATTAATAATAGAGAATAAAAATCTGATAAATATAAATTAAATTTCTCTATTTCTAAAATGGTTATTTTTATTTTCCTCTAACTAGTAGTGACTTGATAAGTGGTCTAAACAATCTGTGAAAAAATATCGAAATTTTTAAAATGATACTCAGTATTGTAAATGGGGAATATTTGTTTAGAATTTAGTCAAAATGTTTACTTCTAAGAGAGCATTAAATCGGTGCTTCCCCAGATACTTTAACAAACGTTTTAGCTTATGCAATATATAGCATTCTGAATAAAACACATTTCGGTCTATAACTAATCGCAGACCTACGGGGTATCTTCAATGTTACTGTCCACATCAATATCTTCGATCAGATCCTCATCATAATCCCGCAGTTCCTTAGGCACGCCCAACAGAAGACGTTTACGCTGCAGAAGGGCTGCCCAGCTGAGGCGGTTCTCACAGAGCGGACACTGTCCTCCAACTGGGATGTAGTGACCTGGCTCGTCGCCCAGAAGGTAATTGGCCAGGCACATCATATGGCACGTTAGCCGACACATTTGATTTGTGCATCCTAGGCGGGATCTCTCCGGTTGCTCGATTTGCTGCATACAAAGGTGACACTCGGAAGCCCACGCCACAGGTGGAGGAACTTCTGCATCATCAGTTCTCTTACGTTGCGAGGCGCTAATGGAAACCTTCCCACTCACAATATCCATGTGGTTAGGAAGTGGCATGTTGAATGGTCTTTCGTAATCCGTTTCTAGCCAGCGAACGGAGAGTGGTAATCTATTCCAAGGGCCAACTCCCAGCATATGACTGAGGATCCTAAAGTTGTAGTCAAAGAACGTCTCCCTGGGCAGCTTTCGTTTTAATTCAGGGTACATTTTAAGCCTGGTGGAAAGCGAGGGCTGTTGCCAGGCCCATTCAAACTGTAGGGCCACTGTATTATTGGGAAATCCGTGCACGATCATTACCATCAGCCAGGGCCCTCTGCGGCTGGTTTTCCTGGCGCCGCCGAAGTCACAACCAAGATTGTGTTGGCGTATCCGCCGTTTCGGGTTCACGGTGAATCCCACGTAGCACTTTCCTCGGAAACGAGGATCCAGGCTCTGACTGCATAGCAAATAGACACCGTAGAAGTGGCCTTTCAGCGCAACGGTTTCCTCCTGCTGTTCAGAAGCCGTATCTTGTGGGTCTGTGAATTCACCAACATATGGATTAATGCAATTTGTTTCAAGTCTGCAACCAAAACCAACAACAAAAGGAGGCGACACTTTAACCGATCCAATACAATGATGTTTTCAAGATTTTCTAAAAAACAAAGTAAAACTAAATTATTTTAGAATTTTAGTTCTGCTTAAATAGGTACAAATTAAAACTTTTATATTTATGCAATGCAGGGGTACAACTGCTGCTGTTTCTCATCCGGAATGAAGACAGTAAATGGAATGCAATGGTTCTTGTTCCAGGTTCTTAGACTATTTTATTGGTAAACTTTTAGTTGCCAGCGCTAGTTTAACTCTATTTTTATGTTGGTCCCCGTTGCCAGGCCATTGATTTGCTGCTGCTGGGGATTTCCCGGCTGTGCCTGAACAGGCTGTAGTGCAGAAGACGTCTGTTGCCCATCCGTCGTGGAAGCTGTCCCGTTCACGTTGGGTGTAGGTGCTGCTGATTCGCCTCCCGGGGATGCCTCCACGCCGTTCGTCTGCTGCTGTTGCTGCTGCAGCTGCTGTTGTTGCTGCTGGGCGGCCGTCACGTTTTCGATAAGTTTGATGCGCTTGCGAGTGTAGTGCTGCCACTGCAGAATGGCCTGGTCGTCTATGAACTTGCAACACTGCGAATTGACGATCTCCCGGCGGAAGTGCTCGTACTGCAGCAGATCGAGGAAGTAGAGGCACATTGGGTACATGAGGTATTTCGCATAGTCCGGCTCCTTCCAGTACTGCAGATACTTAAGGTAGTTGATGAACGACTGGTCTTTGAAAAATCCACGCTGTGCAAGGACTGCCAGAAGGGGTATCAATTGTTTTTATCGATTAGTTGTCCGAATTTGAATATAAATTTTATATTGTTAAAAAACTGGTTTATACTAAACTATATGCATATTGTAGAAAAACTGGTGTACTCCAAATTATAAAACTATGATCAAAAATTCGATTTCAAAAAGGAAATTGACATGGCCAAGATTTGTTCTTGGAGGTTCTAGATGATACTTTTGCAGGCGATGGTGAATTAGTGATATGCCGATCGAACTAATATTATTCTTACAGTTCAGATAGTTGGGATTGGACAGGCACTGCACAAACTCCAGCTCGATTTGCCAGCGTCGCTTCTGCAGCTCCTCTGACTCGATAGCAGCTACGGAATAGATTGGGAAAGCATTAGTCCCGGTGGAATCAGCACCACTTTCGGTAGATCTCTGAGGATTCGGCATGCCAAGTGGTGTCAGTAGGTGTTAGGTTACAATGCGAAAGTGAGTGTGGATTGGCGTGTACTTACTCTTACCCTTTCCGTACATTTTGGCCATTTTGAACTGAGCTTTGGTTTTGGAAAGGGTCTCGTTGGGTCGATACTTGCGTCTATTCAGTTTCGGTGTCGGGTTGGGTTCTTGGTTTCTTTCAGTGTGCTATGTGGATGTTCTGAGCTGTGTGTTCTGGTGCACCATCAAATTGGAAACGAAAGGTCGCGGTAAACAAAACACACAAGTAAAGTAAAAATAATATGCGCTGCTAATGAAATAAATTGTATGGCGCGGCAGGGACTGCACAGAGAAAACGCAAGTTCTGGGTTAAAAGAAAACTCGGAAAAACAGACGGCCAGTTTTCTGGGCGCAGGCGTTGGGTTGTCGCTCCCTTTGTGTTGGTGATTTCTTGTGGGAAGGCAGTTAAATACAGTTTTTAATATTGTCTACAAACCGTAGGAGTTCATTTGGATTGTTGATGACCGGCGACAACCCTACTTCTGCGACCGCTAGGGCTGCAGGCTCAACAGATTGCGAATTTTCTTCGAAAAATACTGATTTTCAGTATATTCTATTTGGTGTGTGCTAAGGGTATTCTCAAAAATTTTCCAGTTGTTGAAGATTAGAATTCTTTAAAAGTGGCAACCAATAATATTTTACTCATTAAAAAGAAAATCTCTAGTACCAGACTAAGTTAAGCAAATCTGAGTACTAACGAATTTCAACGACTACTTTATGGTGCGGAACTTAGTACCTCCATACCGAGCGAATGGTAATGTCTTTTTCTTATATATGAATTACATGAATTAAAAAAATTGTTCAATTCAGACGAAATATTTGATAATTTTTAATTGTAATTTATTATTAGTATTAGTGATGCAGATCTGTGGAAACTGCCTATTTGATCCGTAAGCGGAAAAAATGAATTATTTTACTACCCCTAATCCGATGCGCATTCGGTATTTTTAGAAACCTACGGCAACGCAGTGGAGAACAATCACTCAATGCCTGATTTCTTTGTCAGCGAGGAAAAAATTTAATTTCGTTTTGAAATACATATCTAATCGGAACCAACCACTGAAAAAAGGATAGTTAAGGGTGAACCAGCTTAATAAAGGAGCCAATAACGAGTGAAACCAATTTCCGTCGGGGGAAAAAACTTAAATATTTCCCGCACCTATTTTTAGGCCAAGCGAAGGTACAAGCGAAGCAGCGACGCAAAAGTCGTCAGAAATGTAAGTATTAACACAATTTTCGTTGTTTACGTAATTTAAGTGCACATGAAACATTATATATGCAACTACGGCCCAGTTTTTGACGATTTAATAATCACGAAAATTTCATGCTGGCAAAGAAACTATTATTAGATTACAGTGTGCTCTGCTTGAATACAACCCTAAAATGTATATACACAGATGTATAGATGTACACACATATATACTTGTGTATCAATACAGCACATCTGCCGTACAAATAGAACCAAAGGTGGTTTCTTGATAGGCTGCTGTACTGTTTCACAGTAATTAGGAATATAAGTCATTCACATTAATCGACATTTCACTTAATCGTTTGGTTTGCCTAACTAATTTGTTTCCCTAAATTCAGGATAAATCGCACTGAACTTGTTTTTTATTTTATATAGACAATTACCCAAAACTTTATTTGCCTTCTAATTATACTCGAAAGTAATAAGTGTTCTACATGTGTACCGTTGAAAGGTATGCAACAGGTAGAATAAAGCGTAAATATCCTTTATCAGGACCACCGGCCAGTTGACCTGCCTCGACCGTCGAGATTTTTGGAACTGAAACTGTTATAAAACACCCACAGTCGCCTTTAACACTGAAGACTTTCTGACGTTAATACATATGCTTACATTAGCCGTCAGTTTCTACAAAATGTTGTTCGAATATGAGGGTTTTCCTTCCCTTCATCTTACACTATTGGCTGATTACTGGGTATCTTATAGTCGCGACAGTCGACTAAAGCCATCTCTTTTTTACACATCTAACCATTAGTCCTTGTATGCACGTGAAATGGATCAATGTTCTAAAATGATAAATTTTTAAATATTCAGTATTCAGTGTTAGTGCCTTGTTAGTGCTGTAACTATGACCACAGCTGTATTTAGGGGGTGCTAGAAGGATAGGGCCAACGGCTGGATTTTCCTCATACGCCTGCAAGCTGATGTGAACAGCTGCAGATTTATTGATGGATTTTAAACAACTGCTTGAGCTTAGCGTTTATTGGTGCCAGCTGGCACTACCTGTCCGTAGGGCAGCATTTCGTCCTTGTGTACCTGACTGCCTACAAAACTCATTGCATTTTTCCTTACAATTGCAGTTGCAACCCGGACTTCAGTGCAAAAACACCCACTCGACCGTCCAAGAGTAAAGCAGAACAAAGCAAAAGCAGAAATTTTAAGGATCAATTTATAAAAGCAAAGTTGGAGCAATCATGAACACTGGAATTTCCTTAAACGAGCGTTTCACGCAAATGCAGTCAAAGTTGCCGCCACAGGGACGCGGTCGCAGCCGCTCCAGGAGCAGGAGCCGGCGCATCGTAGGCAGCGGTGCCGGGAGTCCAGGAGTCTCCGCGGCCAACTCTCGGCTGTTGCAGGAATTCAAGCGGCGCCACACCGTTCAGACGGCCCTTAAACTGAAGCGCGTACGTGTTTTCAAAAACTGAATATTGCAATCAGACAGCGGAAACCGACCTGATCCGTTGGACAGGTTTATGTCTGGCAGCAGTGGCTTGGATTACCCGGAAGAGAGGAGTCGGACTATGCTGTCGAGAAAAGTGCGCCTTCTGCGTGGTACCCAAAAGCCCTACAGATTCTCAGACTCTTTCTCTATCCCTTGATCTTGAACTCCAACACTGAAGCAGCGTACTGACACCAAAACTTCCACACAACCTTATGCCTCCTTACAGAGAAGCTTACGGACCACCGGCGTCAGCGGACGCGGAGCACGCGTCGTCGGCGTCAAGTCGCTGCGACTGGCGCCCAATGGGAAACCCATACGGTCCAACAACGTGACCCGGGTAGCAACGTAAGCATCTCGCCTATACTAGCGCTCAACTATCAATCCACTGCAACATCTCTGTACTTCTTCGTTAATCGCTCAGGATGCGTGCCGATCTAGTGGCCAGCGGCAACGCCGCTCGCGGTCGCCGCAGCGGCAGCAGCATTCGCATTGTCCCCGCCACCAACGGAGGTGGACTTCGGCAGCGGCTAGGACAGCGCCGCCCTTCTGTGGGCGGTGCCGCCGAGCGCGTTGAGCGTCGTCAGCGACAGCAGCAGCAAACCACACGAGGAGGAGGTCTCGTAGGACGTTCCCGCTCTCGATCCCGTTCGCGTCACCCGCAACCAGAGCGCGTGGACAGAGCACGTTCCCAAAGCCGTGGACGCAGCATTGGGCGTTCCCAGAGCCGCAATCGCGATCGCTCCGCCCAGGGCCGTGTTCCAGTAAAACAGCGGCTTTCAGTCAAGCATCGCCTTGGAGTGCGAACCGGCCAGGGAAACAACCAAGCCAAGAACCCACGACAGCGCCGGACACCAAGCCAACTTCGAGGTGTTGCAGGCGGACGGGTTGAGAAGCGTCGTAGTTCTCAGATTTCCCAAATGAAGGGAGTTTCCTCCTCACTTGCCAGCCGTCAAGGACGACCACGTCGAAGGTATGTTTAGTGTGCTATTATATGGGAAATGTGCGCCTTATAATATGTAAAAATTTAACTGAACAATGCTTAAAACCCAACGGCATAATTTTTTTGTTCCTAGTAAATATAATAATTTTTTTGCATAGATAAAGTGCATAAATTAGTATAAAAAAATTATAATTTGAAAAATACTCATTATATATTATTATTACAGATCTGCAGTTAGAAACGCTGCTTCTAGTGGTGGGGCAGGTAAAAATTCTGCTTCTGCTCGTCGCTCACGTTCGCGCAATCGTGCTGCCGTCGTCGCTGCTGCTGCCATCACCGCTACTGCTCAGGGCCGGGCTAATTCCCGTCAGCGACGTGGACGCAGTGCAGGCGCTGCCAAGGGCAACAACAGAAATGGTAAAAACGACAAAAACGCCAAGGTCAAGGCGACAAATGGTGGCAAAAAGGGCCCCCAGCAACAGGCTCGCCGGGGACGCAGTCGTAGTCGTAAGCCTACAGGTAAAAGCGAGACAAGTGGCCAGGAGACAAACCGGACTGGATCTGGGATTGGGCACTTGAAACTCAAAATTTGCATGTTTTCGTCCCTACTTCCTACTCCTGATTATAATAATGTCTCTCTTTAATAGGCAAATCACAGCGCCCCGAGGTGAAACGCGAGGATCTAGACATGGAGCTGGATCAGTACATGTCTACCACAAAGTCAGAGATGGACTACTTGCTGAAGTAAACACAAGTAGATTGGACCACAAACTACTCAATTAAGAACAATTGAATGAAGAGAATAAAATAAATCCACCACCGGCTATAGGCAGATATGTTTCTCTCGTTGCACTAAGTTACCGCCTAGTTCTCAAATATTTTTAAGTTTTAAAACATGTTAAAAGCGTGCACACATCGCGCTTGAACAGCTGTTCTCGAGTGTATATAGCAAGTTCTAAAATTATAAGTAAATATGGTCAAGAATTGTAGTTTATGAATGATATTGTTAATCGCATTTCCGAAATACAAACTATTCAATGCTCAACTCAAAGAATTACTTTTTTTAAAGGTGTTGGTTGATATATGCACGTAGTGACGAAACACCATGAGCGTGGGCTCAGGTGAATCTGAAATACGCTGTGATGGTACGGATAGCGAACATCATCACCAATTTAGACGGTGACCCATCCAGTAAAATTAAAATATTTAAAACAATGAAATGCCTTCAATAATAACTTCCTGTTTCCAATTCGTTTAATTTAGTCACTGTTACAGATGTTTTAGATTTAATCATTTTGCACAGCATTGCAAACAAATAGATCAAAAATGATTGAAGTGTTCCTTGGTTTTACATGTCTCAACTTCTCGTCTTTGACCAGCAAGACAGCGTGCATTTGCAATATAGAAAATTTGTCTCGTATTGATATAAATGCTCTTTGACTATCAATTTTGGGAAAAACCGAAACAGTTGATTCATTTACAGCTTACAGCCATACAGCCACACAGCTTTCCCTCTTCCACCTTGGCAAAAAATAAATAATTGAAAGTCCCACATACTAAATAATACACAAACCACAGCAGAACCTATATACTCCTACAAACACTTTTTTAAACACACCAAACACCATAAAAAATGTTTTAAAAGAAAATTAATAGCAAACAAAAACACGACTTAACGAGGTAAGAACTGGAGCACTCCAACATACAAAAGTTTTAGTATCGTCTTTTGTGACAAAGTGTGATTTTTTATTCAAATAACAAAATACAGCGTGTAAAATTTGTTCTTTGCCATTTGTTTGGATACGCTCTTACAAATTTAATCACTTAAAATGGTTCTGGTTCTGAATTGGGGACAGGTGCTATTTTTGTTGCTTAATAACTTAAAACATGCATTTTACGAAAACTTTTACTTTTAGTAAGGAAATAACAAGGGCTACACAGCTTTCAATTGAAGAACAAGATATAATGATATAGTCGAGTTACCCGTTACTATCAGTTAGTAGAAGCGCAAACGAGAAATTTTAACATTTTCTGGAATATCGGTAGAAATTGGGGAAAAAATAATAAAATGAAAACCCAAAACTTTTTTTAAAATGGTGGGCGTGGGAGTTTTGTGCGGTTTGTGGGCGTTAGATATATAAAAAAAGATATATAAAAAAGTGAAAAAAATCACATTTTTCAAAAGTGCGTTGAAGTGGGCTAGGCAATGCGACTCGGCTAGTAATTCTGATCAAGAATATAAATATATACCGTATAGGGTTTATATAGCACTTATTTTGCTTACTAAAATTGATCTTTTTCCATTCCTCGACCAAAAATTTATATTTGTTGGCAAAACTGCAATCTGGCTGAGGGCTCTTGGCAGTAAATAAGGTTTATGCTTTTTTTTCAACAAACATTCTCAGAATTTTGTAGATATCTAGAATTTGTTTAATTTTGTCGGGTGGATACTAACAGATTAAAATTTAATCGTATTTGAGGTGCGCTAATGTTTTCATTCACTGCAAAGAATTTAATTCTGAGTTTTTCACGGTAGATGGGCGCACGGATTTGGGTCTTTTACCATGAATGTTACCAAGTTCTCTAATATCCGCTTACTCCGACACATTTGTCTGCAATTTTACGTATTTGAGCTCTATTTCTCTTAAATAAATAAAAGACAATAAGAGCATAAACTAAAACTGTTAATTAATTAATTGGCGTCAGCAGCGTTGTTCAAACGAACACGAATTGATCTGTCCTACTTAAATACTTCGTTTGCAAAAGTTAACCTTATCTACTAAAAGTGATAGTACATGAAAACCTTACGGAAGTTTTTCCCTTCTTTTTGCCTATGTCATTCTCAGGATCATCAAATTGACATAAAAAAAAAAAACGAAAGTCGAGCCCCGACTATCAGATACCCGTCACTCAGCTAGTGGGAGTGAGAACAAAAAATAATGAATAATAAAAAGAAAAAGAAAAAAAGGCGAAAAAATTATAAAATTTTTAAAAAATTTTCAAAAGTGTGTGCGGCTTCTAGGCGTTGTAGTCCCGTAGCAATTGGTAAACCCCTCTCCGAACCTATCTCAATCGTATTTAAAACGTCCGCAAGCCATTTAGCAGGTAAATACATCTCGCTGGATGCGATAAGTGGCCAGTGGCAATCAAGGGCAACAGCGCAAAGCCAAGCCAATCCGTCGCTCATCACCACCCAAAAACTCCCAACCAACCACTCGAATCGCAAGTAATCTGCTAATTAACATAAAGTGGTCTTTTATGTTGCCTGCCCATTAAGGTACAGAACTGCTTTCCTCCTGGGATCCGCGTCATTAGCGCCTTGCCGTTTGTCAGCTGTCTGAAATCATTTTACATTTTATAACAAATTAAAGGAGTTTGCTACGCCGAAATAAATGTATGTATCATCACAAAAGGGAAACTATTTACGAGCAAACTAAATTGAGGGTCTCAACCTTTGGGGTTTCAAGAGTTGAGCTATTTTTTTATATTTAACACGTTTCCATTTAAATACACGTTTAAACTGTCTCATCGTACATCCTTCCTAACAACCAATTTTCATCGATGGACCTCGAATCATCAAACCAAACCTGCATGATCGTACCACAATTCTTCTTGGTGGAATAAAAGACTAGAATCACTAAAAAACTGAACTGGATGACCTACAACAGAGAGATGTCAACAAACAACTTGGTCTATTCCAAATAATTAATGCCCACTTCCTTAATTTTTCTACAATGGTGGTCCACCACTCTGAGTGGTCTGTTCATAATGTTGATATCTGTAGTTTCCAATTGGGATTTTTAAATCATGGTTTTTTTATAGTTCCTGAAAGAGTTCGCAGTGGCCCCGCTTTTTGTTTACAGCAAATTCTGCATACACCCAGTCCTCCTTTATGATTCTGTGTATTTCAGCTGTGACATCTTTTATGCTCCAACTCACCACGGTGAAAGTTCCTTGTGACGGACATTTTTGGTGGCCAGGTTCACGAGATCATCTTTCCGAATGAAGGAGTAACTACATATGAATATGCCCGTATGCAAAAAGATCAAACTTTCAGACATTTGTAGAATATTTTAAAAGTCCTTTCATGTAAAAAAAAAAATGCAAACAGATATTCGAGAAAATGAGGAGATTTCTCGTTCGCACTTCCACTAGCTGAGTAACGGGTATCTGATTGTCGGGAAACTCGACTCTATCTATTCTAAATTACAACAAAAAATGAGCTATTGCGCGTACAAAAAACAATTACAGTAGAATCCAGTTATAGCGACTTTCAAGGGACCGACGATTTTAAGTCGTTATACCCGGAAGACGCACTATCAGAAAGGTGGAAAAAACAAATTTTTTTGTTTATTTTATAATTGCCATATTCGTATGTTTTACCAAAAAAAAAAATGTATCTCTTAGTCAAACAAAAAAAAATTTTTTAATCAAAAAATGTAATAAACTTAATTTAATAACATGTGTTTTCCATAGGCTCACCGGCTTCCAAGCGCCGAATAATTCGAATTTTTTCTTCGAAGGAGAAGCACTTTCGTTTTTTTTTTTTTAATGTTTATTATTATAAAGCGACGAATCCGTACATGCAGTACTAGTACCATAACATTGCAATTAAACATATAAATAATATAACCAAACTTCTCACTTATCGTGGGAGGACTAACAACAGAGTCTCAAACATCGAGGGGGTCTTTAAAGCTGTCCAATTGTTTTGGCAAAGCCCTTTCTTTTAAGCCTTCTTAGAGGTCTGGCAGGGAGTAGGCGTCTTGCTAGCATGCTGTGGTGTCTTTTAAGCCTATCACTGTATCTGCTTGTGTGCCTTGAGATCTGCTCTTCCACTGTATGCAGATTCAGGTCCCGATGAAGGGTTGAGCTGCGTACATAGTATGGGCAGTTGGTGATGGCACGCATTGCACGATTTTGCAAGACCTCAATGCGTTTATAGTTAGATTTTGCAGCAATACCCCAGATCTTCACTCCATTTAGCCAGATCGGGGCTATACAGTGGGCGTATACTGCCCTTTTGGCTCTAAGTGTCATGGTGCTTCTTCTGTTGATCAACCATCGCAGTTGTTGCATTCTCTGACCGCATCTCCGTGCCGCAGCTTTTAAGTGTGGGCCAAAGGTCAACCGTTTGTCAAGGGTGATCCCGAGGTATTTAGCCTGCAGAGGTTGTTCTAGGGTTTCGCCATCAAATTGTATGGGTGGTGTGCGCCTAATGAGAGTCTTCAAGGTGAAACAAGGATTGATGGTCTTATGTGGATTCACCTTTAAGTTCCATCTTTTGCACCATGCAGCCAAAGTATTGAGATACTTTTGGAGGCCACGTGCTGCCTCAGTGCAAGAACTGGAGCTGTATAACAATGCGATATCGTCAGCGTAAGTGGCGAGTAGGGCCTTCCTGGGAGCTTCCATATGGTGCATATTTCGGCAAGGCAAATCCGCGGTAAATATTGAGTAGAGCAGCGGGCCGAGGACGCTGCCTTGCGGAACTCCAGCTCTCATGTAGCAAGGGGTTGAGTAGGTGCTTCTGACCCTGACCATGAACTTCCTATCTTCCAGGTAAGATTTCAGGACTCCATAGTATGGTGCTGGAAGCAGCTTTTTTATTTTGCAGAGTAGGCCGATATGCCAGACTCTGTCAAATGCTTGCTGCATGTCAATAAATACAGCATTGCAGTATTCCAAGTCGTCAAACGCCTGAATAATGTGCTTAACCAGTCTGTGAACCTGCTCCACAGTGCTGTGTCCCTGTCGAAATCCAAACTGGTGATCTGGGAGGATACGGCGCTCCTTAATAAAGTCACCTAGTCTGTTGGCAATCAGCCTTTCCCATATCTTGGATAGCGAAGACAGCAGACTTATGGGCCGATACGATTCCGGATCCTCTTCAGGTTTCCCAGGCTTATGTATCATGAGAATTGCTGCCATTTTCCACTGCTTTGGGAAGGACTGCACCCTAAATATAGCATTAAATATTTTCGCCATGTATAGGATGGCTCGGAGAGGTAGCGCTTTTAACGTGGCATTACAGACATTGTCGATTCCAGGAGTCTTCTTTATTGGCATTGATTTTCCTCAACCCTGATTGGTTTAATTGGTAGCGACATTTGTAGGGGTATCTCTAGGCTGTCAAGCGTCTCTCGATTCTGCTCCATTGTAGAGAATTGGTAATGGGTGAACCTAGTCTCCAAATGATTTGCAAAGGAATTGGCCTGTTCCTCCTCGTTTTTAGCAAGTTCACCTCCCGGGCATCTAATGGGTACCTGTCTGAACGGTTGTCTTTTGAGGGATTTGGTGGACTTCCAGAGTGAATACCCAGCATCCACCGTATAGTTCATAGAAGCCAGCTTCTGCTCAAAAAAGATACTTCGAAGGTCTCTTACTACATTTCGTAGTTGTTTTGCAGCACGGTTCCATAAGATGCGGTCCCAGGGATCTTGAGATCGGATTGCTCGCCTTCTGAGACTCCTTTTCTGTGTCAGGAGCTCTCTAGCCTCTCTTGTTAGGGATATTCCATAGGGGGTGCCTGTCCGAGGAACAGAAGGCGTAGATGCAGTCGCAGCCCTGTGAATACTTTGTGTAAGGTGATCAACCGCCATTTCAATTTCTTCACCAGAATTTAGCGTGATATTCAACGGAATCATGCTCTCCAGTTGTTGACTAAAAGCGAGCGGGTCAGTGTGCTTGGTGACTAATCGTGGACTTGGATTCACATGGGTACTATCTGACACGATGCTGATGATCAAAGGCAAGTGATCGGAGTCCAGATCCCAACTTTGTGTTATACTTGTTAGGGAATCTGGTATACCATGATGCACCGCAAAGTCAATGCAGGAAGGCGTATGACTGGGTACATAAGGATACCTGGTTGGCGAACCAGTTGCAAGTATCTTAGCTCCAGTGATAGAGATGGCTTCCGCTAGCTCACGCCCACGGGGTGAATTGTAGGTGTCGCCCCAAAGCCAATGTCGGGCGTTCCAGTCGCCACCAATCATATACCTTTGGCCGCAAGAGCGTATTGTGTCAGTAAATTGTCTTTCGTCGATACTAACACTGGGAGGACAGTAAATGGCGCCGAACTGCACGTCACCCAGTCCTGTAGCTACTTTTACTGTTGACATTTGTATGCTGCGTGTCTCTATGACCCTTTGCGGAAAATGGCGAAGTTGTCCTAACGAACACGGCTGCTCCACCAACGCTATTATTATTTTGCGATGGCCTAAATGCTGGATAGAAAGCATAACCATATATCTTTACAGTATCCCCTTTTAATTCTAAGTTCCGTCAAAAGAAGAATGTCCACGCTATTATTGTGCGCGTAAAGCTCAATTTCTTTAGCTTTTCTTGAAATGCCGTTAGCATTCCAAATAAGAATCTTTAGTGGATTCATTGTGGGTGTGAAGCGTTGTTAGAAAGCTGGTAGGTATGTTCATTCCCAGCTCCTTGCTTTAACATGATGGTTATTTCAAATACCATTCTTTCAAGTTTTTCAAGTCGTTGATTGGTTTGATTTCTATGATGTTGCTGATCTTGTTGCTGCTGTTGCAACCACATAAGAAACTGATGTTGTTGTTGTTGTTGTTGTTGCATTTCCTGCTGCCATTCTTGGAACAGTTGTTGTTGCTGTTGTAACAATGCTTGGACGTCAAGTGAATTATTTTGCTGAATGTTCAGTCGTTGTTGCTGCGATAGCTGTTGCGTTTGTAAGTTATATAAACGTCGCTGAGCTGGTCCATCCTTGGAGGGAGTTGTATTAGAGTATTCTTTTGCTACTGTGGCATAGGATATTTTTGTATTTACCCCAGGGCCTATAGATGGTTGATGCTGTACCATATTTTGGTGTTGTTGTGTTGGTTGCTGATGTTCAGTTGACTGGTTGGTACTCTTACGGCGATTAATCTGCACGGAAGGAAACTGTTGCTGATCTCTATGGTTGAACCCATGATTCTTCCTATTTAAGTGATTCGCCTTCTTCGCAGGCCCCATAGATCTGCGGAGAAGCTCCTGGTACTTATGGCAACCTTTATAACTAGCCATGTGATCGTGAGAACAGTGATAGCATGTGGGCAGAGCATCTACAGGGCGTGTGCATTGTGTGGTTTGGTGATTTTCACCACACCTGGCACAATTTGGATGTCTGCGGCAGTATTTAGCTGTATGGCCATACTCCTGGCAACGTCGACATTGTGCAATTTCACTGGACTTTCGCATCCTTTCGATCCGTATTTTCTGTCGGCAAAGGGTCTTTACGTGATAAATTTCATTAATATTAGGGCAGGGCTTAATGTTAATGAAAAAAATATTAAGTTTTTCATCTTTATTAATCCTTGAACTAGGGTTGTGAATGTGAAGTACTTCATAGCCTAGACATTTCAGATCGGCCGTTATATCTTTGTTTTGTGTGCTGTGATGTAAGTCCCTTACTACAATTCTGTGTGCTTTTTCTGTCAGCATTTGGTAAGTGTGAAACTGCATACCAATTTCATCCATATAGCTAACAATTTTTCTGTAAGTGTCACTGTCTTTGGGAAATATTCTGACTGTTTCCCCTTGGTTAGCTTTGACTACGACGTTATCTAGACTTGCCTTTTCTTGTATAAGCTCAAATAGGTCATTTAAGTTGCTAATATTAACAACAATTTGGGGTGGTTTTTTAGAATCTTTGAGTTGATTGTTGGCGTTAGATGTTTCCTGGGATTTACTGGCAGTATTGTTTTCTGCAGATTGAAATTCGTCCATGCGGGCACTAGCATCATCGGCATCCTCAGACATCATGTCTTCCCCGTTTTCTTCATTAGTAAAGATGTCCGTGTCGAGAATAGCAAACCTGTTACTAGAGCTTGCCTTCTGGTTAATTGTGGGGACCAAGTGCAGGCCCTGGGTACTGCTCACTCTTTTCGGTTTAAGGAAGGGGGACAGTGGCTTTGCATTTTTTCTCTTGCCTGCTTTCCGATTTTGATCATCCAGTAATCTTCTGGCAGCACCGCTTAGATTTTTTGCTGCAATGTCGGGAACATTCTTGGTTTGCTACACTTGAACCAGAACAGATGCTGCTCATTGTGGGATTTGCCATTGTGTATATGGTGCTGCTACTGGCACTAGAAAATGTCACTGTTGTTGTGGTGGGACTACTTTGAGACTTATTGCATGTAATGCGTTGAATTTCCGATCGACACTCATCTCTAATCTTACTAGGTAATTTTCCAGCTATTGAGAAAATTTTTTCATGATCAATCTGCTTCTTTATAAGCTGAGAGTCATCGAAACTGTTTTCATTCATTGTTTTTATATTGTCTTAGTATTCAGCAAATAATTTGCGGGCCCAAATGTCCGGAACAGAGCATAAACAGGTCGGTTTTACTGATAAGCAAAGTTTGTTTACCTCTTGTGCAGTTCTGCGCGGGGTGAGGTTGATGACTTGCCCGAAGGGCAGAAAGCACCGTTTGAATGCACTTCACCTGATGCACTTTTTGTTTTTGTCAAACTGCCGACACCGCTCAAAGCAGCGCCCAAATAAATGATTTGTGCTATCTTGAGCACAAAAGGGAATGCACCGATAAGCAAAAAAAAAAAATCACTTTTGCATGCGCGCGACACAACCGATCTCTTTGACTGCCAGAGTAGGAATCCACTTTCGTTTTAAAAACATTTTGTGGGCCTAATGCACAAGCGTCGGCTTAAACTGAATAAGCTCATCATGCGCATTTAGTGCATTAACTCGCATTTGGCGAATTTACGCATTAAGTTTTATTGGAAAAAAGCAGAAAAAACTAGAAATATAACGGGACCCCTCATGGAATAAAGGCATGAGGTCTGCACACGCACGCCGTGCGTAATTAATAATTTAATCATCTTTTTATTTATTTGTAATTATTTAAAATAATTACTGTAAATTATTGTAAATATTTTTCTGTATTTTTGTAAGGCACGTCGCAATATCCGGTTGAATCATGAAAAATCTCGGTGGTATAAGCGGTTTGTCGCTAAAAGCGCAGACGTACTAACTGGAGGACCTTTCATATAACTTTGTATGGGGAACAACCGAGTTTCCGTCGCAATAACCGGACTGACGCTATAGGCGGAGTCGTTATAACCGGATTCTACTGTATGTACATATATGCAAAGTTTAGTTTTTCCCCGTTACAAAAGTTGCAATATCTTTGTAAGCCAAACCGTTAATTCCCTTTCTGTAAAAGGCATTTTAATAAGTGTATTTTGTATTATGTTTTTGTCATTTCAATAGCAAAAAACAAGAGAGAATTAGTTCCCGGATTATTACTCAGCTAGTGGAAGTGCGAACGAGAAATTTAAACATTTTCTGGAATACCGGTAGAAATTAGGGAAAAAAAACAAAAATGAAAAAAAGCTTTAACATTTTTTAAAAGCTTGCTCGTGACTTGTTAGATGGGCGTGCCAAAATGTTTTTTTGGCAAACTTATAAAAATTTACAAACTATATAAAAACCATTAAAAAATATCACACCATTTTTCAAAAGTGTGGGCGTGGAAGTTTTGGGCGGTTTGTGGGCGTTATACTGGGCGTAGCAACACTTGGAAACAAACTTGAGCTGCGTCTATGTATCTGGAAACTCCAAGCTTAATCCCAACATTTTAGCTTTTGTATTCCTGAGATCGAGGCGTTTATACGGACAGTTCCATTTAACTATTGATCCTGATCAGGAATATATATACTTTATATGGCGGAAACGCTTCCCTTTTCCTGTTAAATATCAAAAGAGATTTAAAGTGCGTCCAGCAGAGTCCATCAACAAAATGCACTTCATATTGTTGCTTATTTAATTCTTGTATAGATATTTTTTATTTAAAATTACACTTTATACGATTTTGCGAGTAATTTTACATTTTAGGACTTAACGCCACTCTTCCAAATTCACAGCAATATTGTGCTGAAAAGGAGATATGTATGTACATATGTATAAAGGATGATTGCTGAATTTTTACAATTTGTATTATTATTATTGTTGTTAGCTTATAATATAATAACACTATATGATCTGTTATTTTTCGCGTAGATTAGGAAAAGCATACGAAATTGGAGAAAGCCTTTACGAAAATTAGTTATTTAAATATAAAGGGCGGTGCCACGCCCACACTTTTTGGGATAGGGATAGATTTGGTCTAGTGTAAATCAATGCAAAATGCTTTCTCCGTCCTGGAGTGTGACTCTACAAAAAATATAAAAGGTGGTATCAATTTTTGGTATCATAAAAAATATGGGCTAATTTAGGCCAGAAAAAGTGGTCAAATTTCCTAAAGTGCAGCGTTGCAAAATACCACCGACAAATGTATAAAAATTCTTAAATTTTTTTTAAATTATTAAACAGACGCTTACTTACAATGAAGACACTTACTCCCCCTATAATCTATATACAATAAAAATGCTATGAGAGTGGATAGGAAAACGAATACTAATACTCACGTTTTCTTATTATATTTTGCACTAATCATACTTATCGTTAATGATTTTGTGTTTGATAAAGAAAGCAAAGTAAAAATGAAAGTGAAACACAGTCAGCATCGTACCGCCAACTCTTGCACTCTGTTTTTGAACTTGTTCCTATGTTTCTCCTTTAATGATATGCAATGACTTAAAAACTTAGTTTATTCTATACAGCATCGACAAAATTCATCAAATTGATTGTGATTTAAAAGGTTAGCATGAGTCTTCCTGAATTACAGTAGACTCCGATTGGTTTTCGCCGTTACGTCGTTGTAAATTCGTATATTTCCTCCCAGATACACGATGCTGCTCCCGATGGTTCAGGACTCGTCGCCTGTGACAGTGTGGCAGCTGCCGCGGAACTCGCTCAACGGCGTCGCATTTGCCGGGGATGGCGTCATGAGTGGCGCCCCCTGGAAGGATATGGCCAGCGGCAGGGCCGAAGGGGCGCACAGGCTGAGGGCGCCTCGTCCTTCTGTCACGGAACGATAGCGCAGCGGGCGGCCGGAACTGCAATTGGATGGCAATAGCTTCGTTATTGGCTGTGCCATTTTAAGCCATTTCGAGTCAATTGGGTTTCAGTCAGAAGTCAGCGGCAGGAAACTACTATATGGATACTTCGGATGTGAATACTTTTTAATTTGGACGCAGAGCGTTTTAAATTTGTGCCAATTGCTGGCATAGTTTGTTTTTAAGGTTTATGAAATTGTGCCAAACAATGTGCGGAAACTCTACCAAGTCTTAAAATTTTTACAAAGTTTCCTGTTCAACCGCGTATTAAATTCAAAGTATTCCCTTCAGCGCAGCCATGGCCTGAAAAATATTTGGAAAGCGTTGGATTCTTGTCGCTGCTTATTCAGTCTCTAGTCTCACGTTGCACATTAATTCCTATTCATAGTTCATATTTTCTCTAATTAAACCCCACTGTTCTAATGTCTTTGGTTCTACTCACCGTTCGCAGTTGCACTTGAGCAGGCGGATAAAAGCAGCCCGGAACGTGCGATTGAATATGGTGTAGATGATTGGATTGATCGTCGAGGAGACATAGCCAAGCCAAAGACAGGTGTTCACCACGTGCTCCGGCACTTGGCACTCGGGGCAGACGGCAAATATAATGTTCAAGATAAAGAAAGGTGACCAGCACAAAACGAAGGTAAAGAACACCAATCCGAGCACCTTGGTGGCCTTCTGCTCCGTGGCAACCGCATTTGCCGACAAGCTGTTTCGTTTACTGCGATTGTTTAGAAAACTGTAAGAAAAAATAAAAGAATTGCTCATATTGGTTAAAAAGTCAAATCAAAATAAAGAGATTCTTGTTTTACAGTTTGTCATTTTTCTTTTGTCCATACTAAATCATTACCTAGCAGTTAACATCCAAACAGCGGAAAATAGTACCAAATACATATAAGCTAATAACAGCATCATGGACCAAATCAAAGATAAAACCAGTAGTTTTATAAAAATATAATAGAGAAACCAATAGTTGAGTTCCACAACTATCAGATACCCTTTTCTCGGCTAGTGCGTGAGCGATATAGAAATGTCTTAATTATATCATATCTGCGAATATCCATGGTAAAAAAAAAACAAGAGATAATGCTATAGTCAAGTCGACTATCAGATACCTATTACTCGGTTGATGGATTTGCGAACGAAACGTTTCAACATTTTTCTGGCCAAAGTGTGGGCGTGACAAACGGACTGACGGACGGACAATGCGAATTCGACTCCGCTATTGATTCTGATGAAGAATATATATACTTTATATGGTCGGAAACGCCTCCTTCTGCCTGTTACATACTTTTCAAACACACACAACAAAAGCCTTGCCCGTCGCCGACCACGTAAAACAACTTAAAAAAGAGGATGGTATATTTAGGGAAGTTTCACCAGAATGTTCTACAAACTCCCTGATCGGTTGGCGAAAAACTAAGATAAGAAGCAAAACTCGATATGAGTAAAAGAACGGTTCGCACACGTCTTGAGGAAGCCGATTTGAGAACATATGTTAGCAGAGTTATACCACTAAAAACTCCACGAAATTAGTTAAAGCGCCTCGACTTTGCTAACAAATATGGTAAGCATGAGTCATTCTGAAATTTATTTTGGAGCGACGAAAGCCCTTTTGAGTATCACTTCTCAAAAATAAGTTTATGTTCATTATCGAAACAATATCGGAAAAAAGTGGCACCCATATGTGAGCGAATAAGTCATTCAGGAGGGTCTGTTATTTTTTGAGGATGCGTAGCCTTCACTGGCTTGGAAGATATAGTTCCGGTTGATGAAACCATGAATCAAAGAAAATATTCGAATGTCCTAAATAATCATGCATTCCCCTCTGGTGATAAATTGGGGAGCCCTTCATACTCCAGCAGGATAATGCACCCTGTCATAAGGACAAACTGATTACAGTTTCTAAAAGATGTTGGCGTAAACACATAAACATAAAAGAAAACCTCTGGTCACATAATAGTCACATTATATAAAAAAAAGATTTGCAAACTTATCTAGAAGTCGCGAAGAAACGATTTTCGAAATTCAAGCCTTACGGAAGGATATTTCAATAGATTGTATCCACAGCTTGGTACAGTCTGCACCAAAACGTCTCCAAAAAGTGATAGACGCTAAGGGCGTCCATATGTTTATATTACTTAATTTAACTACGATAGTCTACCTATTTACTAAAATGAATAAATCATTTTCCTTTATCCTTTAAATAAACAAAAAGTTACAAACAAAAATATTTAATATTTTTCTTGTCTAAATACTTATGTACATAACTTTATAACTTTTTAACTTTATAAAGTCAGAGTCAGTTCATTCTACCTGTTAAATTTTTTAACGAGTTTACGAAAAAATGAGCCAGAGTGGGCGTGTTTTTTTTAGGCATTTAAAAAAAAATACAAAAGCGACGTTAAGAGACAAAAGATTAAAAGTTACACTTGCACACAATTCTGGAAAATTATGTTATTAATTAAATCGTGTTAGGTTCAAGAAAAATTATAAATATACTATTTATGGTATGCCTATACTAAGCGACCCTGTAAGAGGTGTTCCACTTAATGCTCCTGTTTGTGGGCAACAAGGGTCAACAAATTTGCGCTGCGTCTATTTAATCTCAATATTCTAACTTTGTAGTCCCTGAGATCTTCCTCTACGAGTAACGAGTATAAAAACCTTATCAACCGTTAAGCTGCGATCTCTGAACCGAACCAAGCCTTGATTAAAACTACTATGATTCACCACTGAGTTAGTTTACGGTTTAAGTTTGGTTATGGTTAGCCTAAAAACTAGTTAGAAAGGATATTGTAGTACCCTTACTTACCGTAAGTTGAGGGTGGGCGTGGCAACGCGGTTAAAGGCAAATTTAAAGGGCCGCATTTTGTTGCACTGCCGTTCTTCCGGGTTTAAAGCCTTCGTCTTTACCTGTTGCGGCAGGTGATTGCCCCCAGCAGCCTGACTTGGGCTTATAGTCGATCCCTGGATGGTTGCGATTTCCATTAAACTCGTGCCTCCAGGAGATGAGTTGCTCGTCCTGCCAGCTGATAAGCCATTGCCACCAACCCCCACCTCCGTAGCTCCAACAGCTGCACTCCCATTTTCACATACATTTGTCGGGTAACCCAATTGTGGCTGGGAGATGGTGACTCGCACAGAGGCCCGTCGATTTGGTTGGCTGTTGGGTGATACCAAAAAAGTCTAATATGTATAGGCAGTCTGAAATCCATACCGATAATCTAATTTACTAAACGCAGAAAGACTTATTTTTGATATTATATTAAAATTTATGGGGAGTCGTTACTTCATTTTATATATTTCGACATTAAAAAAGCAATGAAAAGATAAGTTTAAAAAGGTGGTAACAAGAACTACCAAGCGAGTCGACAATGCCGTGTCTTTATCTAGTAGAGTATACTAGATTCACTAAGTGAAGGAATGTTTCCGACCGTATCAAGTATATATATTCTTAATCAGGATCGGTAGTACAGTCGATCTGGCCATGTCCGTTTGTTCGTATGAACGGTTTGATATCAGGAACCATAAAAGCTAGAAAGTTGAGATTGGGCATGCAGATTCCAGAGACGTAGACGCAGCTTACGTTTGTTGCCACGCCCAGGCTAACGCCCAATACTGCCACGACCAAACTTTTGAAAAATATTTTGATTATTTTATCAATTTCTATCGATATGCCAGAAAAATGTTAAAACTTCTCGTTCGCACTTCCACCAGCTGAGTAAAGGGTACCTGATAGTTGGGTAACTCGACTGTGGTGTTGACTCATGTTATTGCTTCTTGTATTGTTTAAGGTGACTTAAATGTATCAATTTTAGAAAACGTCAACTTTTTCTGCATTATTTCTATCTTTTGGCAATGGCCAAAGGTCATGGCCATACCATTCAAATCGGTATTTCAGAATTGGTAATCGGACTTAATCGCTTTATTAAAAAATTGTATTTAGAATTATGATTGTCCGTTGTTATGGATATGGTGCATTTCCAAAAACATCTTCGCCAGCCAAAAATGTTGAATGCTTTTAGTTCCAGAGAACTTTTAAAAGATGAGAAATAGTTATTCAAAAATCGTTTTTTACAAAAAAAAGATAGTACGTTGCGTGACACTATCATACCCTTTGATCTTAGAACAAAAGAAGTAAGCTCGATTCGTAGAAGGAAGTGTTTCCGATCTTTGTCACGCACACAATTTTAGAAAATATTTTGATTTTGTGGATTTGGCTATTGCTTTGAATTGTTGGCAATGCTCAGTGCGACCGTGCACTTTGGCTTTGAGAATAATCTAATAATAATTTGCAGTAAATCTATAAATCTATCATGTAATTATGTTTTCAAGTGTTCTCCAATTACCTGTCCATTAGGTTCGGATAGCCGCTGTGTTTGCGCCAGAAGCAGCTCGAGTGCGTCGTCCTTGTGGAGTGGCAGCTCGGGGCGGGAGACGACGAGTGCCGCAGGATGCCGGCGCCAGAGAACCGGAAGCTGCTGTGGGCAGTGCCTGTTGTCCTGTGCCCACTTCCGCCGGTGCCGCTGCTCACGTTGACGCCATTACGAAAACTAACCGTGCCCATGCTCCTGCTGCTCGCCGTTCGCTGTTGCATCAAAGGTCGTTCGGCGGGCTCCACGCCTCTCCTTCTGGTTGGAGTTCCACTCTCAGCCACTCCTGCAGTGTTGAAGCTGCGATTGCTGTCGCCCATAGATAGGAATTTGTTGTTGCCGCCAGAAAAGTTACTGAACATCTGCAACTGCTGCTGGCTCTGCTGCGGCCTCAAGGTGAAGCGTCCACCCAACCTGCAGAACATGAACGTATGAGCATCAAGGATGCACTCAGAAAATTGTGTTCTATCTCTAGGTGACTTTCTTCAGTGTATAGATTTTTAGAGCAAGAGGGACGGCGCAATAATTAGATGCTGGATTGAGTTAGGGCTAGTTCGTTCACTTGGTCGAGTTTCCATTTGGTACAAATTGCGAGAGATGATTAAGGGTCCGAGGTCGTACCGGAAATGCAGTTACCATCCACGGAACGATTGTGTGCAGGCAACACAAAAATTGAAGCTAGTCTGTACTAGTAATTCGTTCAACTGCCGGTTAACAACTGTCAGATTACTTTGGGCCGAGTAATGCAGGAATTAATCTTCGCGTACCATATTTTTTTAGGATAAGTTTAATCATAAAGTGTGTATGTGGGTTTTTAATCATATCTCTTACTTCCCTCTCCTCACTTGTTCTTTTCTCTGTGACTACAACTAGTAGTCGTACCGCTTTTATAATGGGTAATGGGTATATGATTATCGAGCAACTCTCTGTTGTATTTTTATATTATGTCAGTACGTTTACATACCTGCGAAAAAGCTCACTTTCCGGGTGCTCGGCGGCAAATCGCGCTTTCTTCCGGAGAAGGGGAATAGTCAGAGCGTATGTGGTAACCATCATCAGCATGGGAATATAAAAAGCTACCAGAGATCCAAACACGAAGAAGGCGCGATTGTTGATCACGCATATATTAGGCTCGGGCATTATGTTCTTCTCATTGACCAGACCTAAATGCACAATAAATATACTTTTGTAGCAGGTACGTTTCAGTCCCTCCGTTCTCTATCTTACCAAGCATTGTTATTGAACTGGATACCATCATGGCCATCACCCAGACAATGGCTATCTTTATACCAGTTAATCGTTTGGTAGATCGATGCCTCGAGCCCAATGGATTTCTTATTCCCATATAGCGTCCCAAACTAATGAAGCACATGTGCAATATGCTGGACGAGCAGGCCAGTACATCACACGTCACATAAATGTTGCACCAGGTAAAGCCAAGTGGCCAATAGCCTGAAAAATACAATAAAAGGTAATATACAGATTATAATTTTGATCTCCAGATACAAATATGAAAGTTCAGGGTAGAAACAGTTAACTTGAAAATTTATGTGCCATATGCACATTTCGATAAAAGGAAATCTTATTTGGTGAGACTTCAAGTTATATACTGGAAACTCCCAAATTTTCTAATCTAATAAATGTGCATATAGTACGATATGTCACTTTAACTCGCATTGATTTTGTTTTGAGGGTTAATTGCTTGACAACAGAAAACCCCTTGACTTTGAAATCAATAGACAGATGCCATTCCATCGAGCGCGCGTCCCTTTTGACTAAAAAAGTATTGCCATAAACTAAAGTCTTTAGAATATTTTAATGGAATTGCAGGGTACGACCAAAAAGTACACTGCAATTCCACAATGCAGCGCTGACTGCCTTGCGCGCCAGCTCTTTCCTAAATTTTAAAATCCGTGAGAATGAGCGCACAATGTGCTAAATCATTCCGAGGAATTGGTGAAGAAATTTCAAACAAATTCATCAGTATTTCATTTCACACCGAAGCATTTGTGATGCGCAACGGAACATGCAATGACAAATTATGATTGGATTCCTTTTCTAATAGGCAAGCGCCCTTTTTGCGGACTCACTTGCGATTAGATTTTCATTTTTAGGAAAATGGTAAGTATTTCCGAATTTTGTTATATAAATTATTATAAGTAATGGATTCATTTGATAAGCAACAACACATACAACTCACAGAAGTGATTATTTAAGGTAAATTGTTTCAATACATTTTTTAATCATTATTCTAATATTTTTTACTTTCAGGGTAATCGGACATTTGGACTCATATTCCAACTCAACTGAAAAGAAGCTGGTCCTAGCTACGTAAGACAAGAAGACATCCAAGATTTAAATAAAAGGTCCAATTAAAAAAAATTGTAATAAAAAAAAAAAAGATTGATGATACAATAATGTTGCATACTTTTTTTGCGGATTGTGAGAGTTAGTCCCTGTTTCGTGGTCTATGTCCCAGGAATCAACTCTAGCTTTTATAGTGCCTGAGATCTCGACGTTCATACGGACACTCGGCTATTGATCCTGATCAAGAATATATTTACTTTAAATGGTCCTGATCAAGATATGATTTATATGGTTGGAAACGCTTCCTTCTGCCTGTTACATAATTTTCAATGAATCTAGTATACCCTTTTACTCTACAAGTAACGATTATAAATATTGGATATGGTTTCTATAAAGTATGTTTTGTTATTATTTATGTATTTATGTATGTTTAGTTTGCTGCTTGTCCTAATGAGCGGTAGTTTTTGGGCAGTGTATACGACGGGAAAATGGAGAACGGAGGAGAGACAAATTCCAAAAATCGCGGAACGCCTGCCTTCGGTCTAACGCGCTATAATTTAAAGTAAAGCAGCTAATAATTATAAAGTCTAAATATATTCGACCTGTGCTTGCTCTCGCCTGGGAACCCATCTTACAATGACCTCTTGCTAGCGATGTTCAAGGGGACACACCTGTTCATGTATCATGCCCAAACTTATCTGATTTGTAGGCCAAGGAAAAATCCTTGTTTACACTTCGTCAATAAAGGAAAGGATATCTTGCACTCAAAGGCACTCGATTTTTCGAGAACATAAATTACTCATATTTTTGTTGTGAAAATTGCGCAAAAAATAGACATTAGATAAAATATATATTATTACAATTAGCGTGTGTTGAACATTGCACACTGCAAAAAACACATGCTGTTTGAATTAATAGTGGTTTGACCTCGTAGGATAGCTGTCATATGATGTAGAAGTCAGATTTTGATCAAATTAAATCCAAAACTATAATTTTCTAAAAAGTGACTAATACATGTACATACTTTTAGCCTAACTTAGCATCGGCATATCGATGAGTTGAAATAGAGAGTTTTATGTAAATAATGTATGTAAGTAATGTATGTAATTATGTAAGCTATGTAAATCAATACAACTTCAATAACCATGTATCATTTTTGATACAATTACAATGAACATCTTTTCTTTTGCTGACATATAAAGTATATACATATATTCTTAATCAGGATCAATAGCCGAGTCGAACTGGCCATGGCCGTCTGTCCGTATGAACGCCTCGATCTCAGGAACTACAAAATCTACAAACTTGAGATAAGGCGCAAAACTGTCACGCTCACATTTTAAACAAATTTTTAAGTTTTTTTTCATTTAATTATTTTTTCCCCAATTTCTACCGAATTCCAGACAATGTGGAAATTTCTCGTCCGCACTTCCACGAGCTGAGTAACGGGTATCTGATAGTCGTGGAACTCGTCTATAGCATTCTGTCTTGTATAAACTGCCCTCTAACTCCAAGCAAAATGTTTTAGGTAATATTTTTGAGTTGCTGATTTGAATTCAAAGGTCCTTTAAGCACTTACCCAAAAAAGCTGGTATCGCACCCATGGGCATCACGAACAAACTGACCAGGAGATCGGCTATAGCCAGAGAAAACAGGAAGTAGTTAGTGACATTCTGCAGCTTCCGGTCCAAGGCCACGGCTAGGCATACGAGGATATTACCCAGGCCACCCGCGAAGATAAAGAACACCACGAACAAGAATAGCCAGTCGTAGCCGTGGGGACTGTAGTCCAGCAAGGTCTTTGTTCCCCCGAGGTCGCTAGCCGTGTCCGCAGTGCAGGTCGTGGTTGTGTTCAGGGCTGTAAAGTTCGGTAAAATCATGGCTAAGCTGGTGTTGGTGACATTCAGGATTCCCAGGGAGTCGTAGTTGGACTCCATTAGCTCGCTCAGATTAAGGAAGCTCCAGAGTCCATTGCGTTCTGGGGCCAGCTCGATTTGAAAGGCCTCCAGAAGGCTGTCGTTCGAGAAGCTCTCCTCCTCCACGCTTCCCAGCTGCTGCAGTGGCTCGCTCTCGCGTTGCTGCAAATGACAAAGCAATAGTTCCTGGGCCCGGCCCAGCTCACATTGCAATACCATGTCTCCACCACCGCAGCTCGAACTGTCAGCGAGTGTATCACTCGCATAATCACTGAGGACCCCGTTGATTGCCAGTCGAAAGTTCTCATACGCCGCGTACGGCCATCGCAACAGTCGCGCCCTCAGCCTCAATGTACAGTTTTCAGATAATGGGCTTTCCCCATCGCAGCCATAGAATGCGCTGTGCTCCACTTCGTCGAATGCTTGCCGCGCACACTGGAATGCGTGGCTGCGTCCGTCAATGGGGATGTTGCTGGTGGGCAGGAAGGGATTGTTGCTGCTGCTGGATGTGGAGGATGTGCTGCTGGTGTGGCTGCTTTCGCAGTCAATAAACGGCTGGCAAACCCAAGGCCAACCCGCCTCTTCCAGCCGACATTTGAAGTGTCGCTGTGTGAATGCTGCTGCTCTGTTTGGTGCAGATGCAAATGCTGCTGCTGCTGTTGCTGTTGCTGTTTCTGATGTGCCTGTCGATGGTCCATGACCAGAGTAGCTTTGCATCTCCATTTCATTCTAAAGCTGTGGGGCTTCCTCCTCGCAGAAGTGTCCGTTGTACAGAGCTGTACAATTGTGCTGGAAAAAGCATACATGTAGGTTATATTACTACCCATTTAATTAATGCACTTGATTAAGGGTTTAAGGGTCCTGACCCTCCGCAATAATATTTTTGCAGTTCTTCAGTTCTGTGTAAAATCACATCCCATTGTAGCAAAATCACTACATAATTAGTGGAGCTGGATCGCTTCGTGTTTAAATCGCGATTAAGCCCCATAGATCCATATTCTTATCGATAACTGACATTACGTTCGATAAAAAGGCAGAACTTTACAAGTGCAATTTTTCGGTATATCTTTCATACGAGTATATCTTATACGTATTATCTTATACGAAATATTTTGAAATGTCTAGTTCGCTGAGGACCTTGACTCTCCATCTGTGGTATTAAGATAACATCATTTTGGAAGACAATATTTCAATTTTATTTTATTTATTTATAGGAATTTTCCCGCTAATCTAGATTCGAAATGCCGTAGAACTAAATATATCGAGCTATTTTGCATTGTTGAAATACATAGTTCCATGACCCTATAGTTTCGTTTGGATACGTTCATCCAAAATTAATTGGAAACAAAGGGTTGCTTATTCTAAATTGGGGAATGCGACTATATATAATGTTATTATATGTAGTGCAATTTTGCGGTTGTTTAAATATATTACCGGAATATAAATGGTTATAGCTCTGATTTTAAAAAGACTCGTATTCAAGAAACTCAAGGCTTTTTATGTTTTCAAAATAACGTTTGTTTCAGACAGACAAACACAAACGAAATGCTAAAAACAAACTATCGGAACTGCCACAAATGCCCCCTAGTTCCCCAGGAACCCAAGAAAAAAGAGTATTTTCATATATAGTTGGGGGATTTCGCGGTCCCGAACAACCGGTTGTATTGGCTATCGCGTATACCGGGTATCAGTTTACAATTCTCGCGGCTTCTCGCTTGTTAAAAGTCTGTAGCGCTTGTGATTCGCCGAATATCAAGAGATTACCGTCAGTTTTGTGGCGTATCGATCTGCCTTCCAAATCCAAGCAAAACGAACAACGAACACCGCACTTTGGTTCCAATACTTTCAGAAGGTATTATATGAGCAGAAAAAGGAAATAGCGAATTAATCGGATTTAAGCCTTATTCTTAGCGTAGCGCTGAGTCCTAGCTGGTTAGACTTTATTACGATCATAGAAATTGCCATTTTATATTAATTCCCGTGAAATAACAATATTTCTCTTTAGAGTTATATGTTATCTGAGTCCAAAAGAGAAACAGTGAAGCATACGTTCACCCGAAAAACTCAAAATTTAGCTAATAAAGGTTAGTCTCTTATTTGATTTTTTATAATACTAGTACCAACTATAGAACAAAATGCAAAATTAATAAAAACAAGACAGAATGCTCGAGTTACTCAACTGGTGGAAGTGCGAACGAGAAATTTTAAAATTTTTTGGAAAATTTTCCTTAAAATAATAAAATTAAAAAAAGCTTAAAAATTTTTTAAAGGTGTGGGCGTGGCAGTTTTGCGTGGTTTGTGGGCGTTAGAGTGGGCGTGGCAACATGGTTCAACAAACTTCCGCTACGCCTATGTCTCTGAAATTTGCATGCTTAATCTCAACTTTCTAACTTGTAGAGTTCCTGGGATCTCGACGTTCACACGGCGTTAACAAAAACTTGGGAAGTTCGAGTTATGGATTCGTTTTATTAAATTATTAAATGTTCTGTAGCTTAAATATTTTTATGTGCAACCTGAAATGTAGGTTGCCTGGGTAATTCAAACCTCCATAGCTTCCAGAAGCGGGCTAACCACACACTGGACTTGGACTATGATAAACACGGCAAGGTGATTGGCGGAAAAAGGAAGGGCCCCCTTATGCATATGAAATGCGCGTTGACAGTGCACTTTGCCAACTTAATTTGAGTGGCTACAGCATCCACATATGTATGTCCTCGAAACGAGAGGCTTGATGCGGCTGCAATTTAAAGTCAAGGCCTGAAGGGGACTCCCTTGAACACTCACAACGCCTTTGTTTCAATGCGAGTGCTGTGGGAGGCTATGGCAGATACATTTATGCAGAGCGAGTTACATTTTTTGGTTACGTCCCTGCCAGTGGCCTTGGTACGCCCCAAAATCTTAATTAATGTTAAATTTAATACTAGCATGGTCTTGTAATTTGTGGTCGTTAAAATGTTTTTGCATATCTATAAAATGGCAAGATGTTAATAAAGATATCAATAAAAATATATCAACAAATTTCTGAAAACTGTGGGCGTAACAATAAAAATAGCATGGCGTGGAAATAAGCACAGATGCACAAAGTTGACGACTCTGCAGTCTGCATGTTTAATAATAATCTTCTAGATCTTTTGGATCCCGAGATCTTATACTGACATACAATTAGAGTGGGCGTTTCCAAAATGTTTTTGGGATACCGACAGAAATTGGCAAGACACATTAACTCATTTTTCAACAGTTCGAACGTGGCGGTTTTGGGTGGTTTGTGGGCGTGGCGGTTTGACAAATCGATACAAATTTGCATAAATATTAAATTGGCGGTTTGTTGGCATTACAGTGGGCAACCATCTGAAACAAACTTGCACATCGTAGTCAACACTAGAATCTGCATCTTTAATCCCACCTCTCCAGCTTTTAATGTTCCCGATATTACAGCGCTCATACGGACAGACGGACATGGCCAGATCGACTATGGCCATGATCCTGATCAAGATTACCGATAGAAAAGGGATTGGTACTTTCGTCGTTGGAACCATGAAAGAACTATAGTATGGAACAGTGTAGTTGTTGCATGATCGGAAATAATTAGAATTTCGTTTTGAATCATTTTCTTAATTTAAAGTTTATAATAGTAAAGTTCTGTTTTTGTTACAAGTTGAACAAAAATCCAATTTGTTTATTTGTAATTTATTTCGTTTTGAATCATTTCCTTAAAGAGTTTTGTGACCATTTTTTTTAAGCATTTAAAGTTAATAGTAGTAAAGTTCTGATTTTGTTACAAGTTGAACAAAAATCAAATGCATTTATTTATAATTAGAATTTCGTTTTGAATCATTTTCTTAAAGAGTTTTGTGAGCATTTTTTTAAGCATTTAAAGTTAAAAAAGTAAAGTTCTGATGTTGTTACAGGTTTAAATGGATTTGTGAGAATTTTTTTTAAGCATTTAAAATTTATAGTAGTAAAGTTCTGTTTTTGTTACAAGGTGAACAAAATCCAAATGTATTTATTTATAATTTATTTATAATTAGAATTTCGTTTTGAATCATTTTCTTAAAGAGTTTTGTGAGCATTTGTTTAAGCATTTAAAGTTTATAATAAAGTTCTGATTTTGTTACAGACTTAAAGGGATTCGTGACCATTTTTGAGGCATTAAAAGTTAATAGTAAAGTAAAGTAAAGTTACAAGTTGAACAAAAATTTAATTTATTTATTAATAATTAGAATTTTGTTTAAAATCATTTTCCCAAAGAGTTATGTGAGTATTTTTTTAAGCATTTAAAGTTTATAATAAAGTAAAGTTCTGAATTTTGTTACAGATTTAAAGACTTTTGCTAGCATTTTTGTAAGCATTTAAAGTTTAAAGTAAAGTAAAGGTGTGATTTTCTTACAGATTTAAAGAGTTTTGTGAGCATTTTTTTGGCATTTACAGTTTATAGTAGTAAAGTTCTGATTTTGAACAAAAATCAAATTTATTAATTTATAATTTATTTATAATTAGAATTTTGTTTTTTAAGCATTCAAAGCTTATAGTAAAGTAAAGTTCTGATTTCGTTGAACAAAATCTAATCTATTTATCATAAAGGCGTTTTTAGAGTAGCATTTGTATTAACTGGAGTTTGTTAAATGTGATCAAATTTTAGAACGATACTAAATCGGGGGCGGTAAAGTTTTTTTCTAGTTTTACAATAATATTTGTGTAAATTTGAAATATCCAAATCTGCTGGTTATAATTGCATATAAGAAACACGACAAACAAAGCTGAAAATATATTATTTCTTTGAAATTCAATACTTGGTTATGAGTCCAATCAGTCGAGCAAGTACGATCAAATTGAAATACAACTTTTTCATTTGATCTATAACTAGCAACTTATCTATGTATCTTATTAATTTTTCCGGACTAGCCAACTGTGTTAACAATGTTTTTATTTCTCCATTGTCAGGTTCTGTGGTCGCTGCTGTTTTCAATCGGGTGGGGCTTAATTTGCGGTTCATTGTACAATTGATTATAAGCGAGGCGATTCATTTTGCGATTTGCCATACCTCTGGCAATTTCCATATCTAAATATCACCAACATTTGATGCATATTACACCACTTGTTCTCGAACTTGGCCGGGAATATTCATGCAGCCGTGTCGTATAAGTTTCAATTCAACTTCGTGTTTATAATAAAAAACCTGATACCCCGCACAATGAGATCCTTGAATATTATTTACAAGAGCAGCAACTGTTGAAAACGAGTTTGGATCTTGGATGTTTGGATTTGCATAAGCCGGCACCGACTTCCTATTCCTCATCATATGTAATTGGATCCCGACAATTAGCGGTTCGTTTTCAACTCGAGATAAAATAACGTTCAGGGGAATATGACATTACCCATCCATTACTACAAGTCCCAATGTTATTGCAATTATTATATTAAAAATGTGCTGTCATACAAATAATGTTTAATTTAGTGAAAACATACAACCTTATAAATTTTTCGATCAGATTAACGGCATTTTAATCTTCCCAATATATTTATACCTTGGACAATTGTACAATGTCATTTTGAAATATATATTGTAAATTTCTATAGATTTGCCAAACAACTCTTTGCCACGCCCACTCCAACGCCCACAAGCTGCATAAAACTGAATTTTGAAATATATATTGTAAATTTCTATAGATTTGTCAAACAACTCTTTGCCACGCCCACTCCAACGCCCACAAGCTGCATAAAACTGAATTTTGAAATATATATTGTAAATTTCTATAGATTTGCCAAACAACTCTTTGCCACGCCCACTCCAAGGCCCACAAGCTGCATAAAACTGCCCACACTTTTGAAAAATGTTGTGATATTTTTTCACTTTTTTATATATCTTGTAAATTTCTATAGATTTGCCAAAATACGCCCACACTTTATTATTTTCTCACCAATTTCTATCGATTTTCCTGAAAAGGTTCAAATTTCTCCTTTGCACATCCACTAGCTGATTAACGGGTACCTGATAGTCGGGGAACTCGACTACAGCATTCTATCTTGTTTTTATATTATTTTTTGCAATTTCTACCGATATGAAATTTTTCGTACGCACTTGCAATAGCTGAGTAACGGGTATCTGATAGTCGGGGATCTCGACTATAGCCTTCCCTCTTGTTTTACATTTTTTTATTGATCTTACAAATTTCTACCGGTTTGTCAAAAATTCAGTTACAAAAAGAAACAAAAAGTTTCAATTAGGCAATCAGTATACCCTATACTCGTTTGACTGTGCTGAACATGAGAATTGCCGGCTAGTTTATCGAAAATGTAGCGTAACCAAGCACGAATCCAGGTATCGTCAGATCTCGCCAACAATTTTGACATTGACCGCCAATAACTACTGCACTTGACCTAGCAGCCACATATATGAGAAGAAGTTTTCATCTGTAGTTTTTGCTCTTCGTTTTAATTCAATTTGCATAAATAATTGGAAAACTATCTGCTGACTTTAGATGCGTGACTAACTTAATCATCAAATTCAATTTCCTATAAAAACAACCACTTCTGCCATTTGGCAAGTTATCTTCCTCGCCCGGTCTGTGGGAAAAATGATTGGGCAGATTTATGGTTAAATACGGTCGGCTTGTGGGCGTTAGAGAGATAGCGAAAGGAATTGGCAAGACAAATAATAAAGTGACAGAATTGCAGTACATTTTCAAAAGGGAAATAAATACCGGGTATCTGACAGTCGAGGAACTCGAGTATTTTCAACTTTTTCTGTTTATCAGCGTAATAATTGCCCTCAATGTGTGTGTGCAACACCTAAAAACGATGGTGTTCATGTTCCCTTAACCGCGACATTTTCGGTCGGCAAGTATAAGTTCCACTAACGCACATTGAGCTAGACATTGCGGTGCGAAGTAGTTCAAGGCAGTCGTAGGACCTTGTAATGTTGTGTTGGTTTTCTCCACCTTAAAAGATTTACAAACCCAAAAGCACCCTTCATTTCACACCGACCCTAGGTATTCACTTAGAAAAGTATTTTCACCTGCGATGCGTTTATAATGGAAATATGTAGGCAAATATGTAATTCTGCGAGACACACATCGCGCATACGTCACGTTGTGCAGCGACTATTTATCCACGAACAAACATCGAGGAGGATGGGCACGTGCACGGTAGGGAAACATATGAAGCGTGTTTGTTTTTATTTATTCATGTTTTACTTGCTGGCTTTCGTGTTATACAAGTTGTCATTCAGTTGCTTGGCGAATTGGGTCTCTGGCCATTAGCCATTCTAGTAAAATGGCAAAATAAAGCAAACACAGCGTTTCGCCAATTAATTTATGTGAATTTGCCGGTTTGGTAATCTTAATTACTCAGTACTTTAAGATCTCCCAATTACGGAATTTCTTAAGCCCGTTGCATTTTCCTAATTACTCTTTCTTTATTGTGAAGAACTGGGCCATTGAATCTGGCTGCATGGATCACACTTCATGGAGTTTGCATCTCTGTGGATGCTTCCACATTTCTAGCTTCTAATATGAATAATACTACCTCTTATATCATACCTCTTATCACTGATTGATAAAATCTGATGAAGCATAATTACAATTCATAGAATGCTACTGGAAATGGGAACTGAACATTTTTAAGGGCCAGCTTGGCGTACTTAAACTCACGTACGACCTTTAAAATTTGGAAGTTAGGGTATTTAATAAATACCTTATAGACAAAGCCATTTATAAGCAAAATGTGCCCGGCACACAATTGAAAAATCATATCACCCTAATTGCTTTATGTTACTTTAGCAATCATAGAAGGTTGCAGCTGAATTGCAGTTTCCCCCTCTACTTCACCTCAAGTGACATTTTATTGCTACTGTCAATTATTGCATATTTGCACAGATTCAATCACTAAAAATATATTAAATAAAATAAGTAATTTGCGATGGGCAAGCGGAAGCAAATAATGAATAAGCAAATTGAGCACAATGAAGATGACAAATCATGCAAAGTTGCTAAGAGGTCGCACTAACGGAATAATATTTATTTATTGTTAATACTTGCTCGTGAGCAATTTGTACAGCGGCCATTTAAATTGTATGGAGATTGGAGGGAGGGAGTTTTCATATGCCCGTTTGGCATAAGAATGTTTCAGCAATTGCTCAAAGTCAACGGGCAAAACAATTAATTACAGGCATCAGCACATCGATCGATTAGATGGATGGAGCCCGGTGAACTTTTGTTTTCGGAATCGCTGCCTAAACAAAATATATACTTTGAAGCATTTTAAGATGGGGCTCTTTTACAGGGGGCCAAATTTAGAGTTCTTTTTGTATTCGATAGCTTGCCTCTTTTTTACTTAAAACCGCGTAGTTTTGTTACTAGCTTCGTGCCATGTTTATGAGCAATATCTTTCCTTATTCAGTATTCTTTCGATAGCATAATATGTGAATGCCAAGATTGAAATGTACGAGCGTAGATCTTTAACAAAGTATTCTGCAGTAAACAAATGCCGAAATAAATTTTAAGCTAATTGAAGTCAGAAATATAAAATTGTTGAGTGCATGAGGAAATCTATTAATCTGTAAGAGTACATAAATCGGGAAGAGTATTAGACGCGCGGGGGTAAAGCTATAATTTTTTCTGTTGTTTTTTAATTCTTGCCGCATGCTAATATAATGATCGAGAGATCAAAATGTTCAAGCTATTTGGTGCCCGAGCAAAATGTAGATTGTGATGATTGAGTATTTTAATGTATGTAGATGCTGGCCATTGCTATATCTCATATTTCGAAAAATCCATCAATATTAAAGGCTTTACATATGTTTTTTTTTTCTATAAGCTATATACAAAATAAATTTCAAACAAATAATCTTTGTACATACCAATAACTGAGGTAAAGTGAGTT
This sequence comes from Drosophila erecta, assembly GCF_003286155.1. Lineage (NCBI taxonomy): Eukaryota > Metazoa > Arthropoda > Insecta > Diptera > Drosophilidae > Drosophila > Drosophila erecta. The sequence continues at coordinate 27,831,100 of NW_020825194.1, forward strand.
GAGTGAAGGAAAAGTAAGCTAAATATCTAAGGCTTTTGTATGGTGAGATCCTTCCAGATAAGAACTAAATCTTATGCGACAAACGCGTTTTCCCACTTCCCACTCCTCCCAAGCAATGTTTATGGCGAAAGTGTAACAACTTATCCGCCTGTTGCTGACAGACACTCGCTTTTTGCTCAAACATCCTAAGAGTTTAATACCTAGAGGTAATCAGCGTTTATGTTTGCTCGGTCCCCTTAACTTTTACGGCCTGTCCACTTATTTCGTGGATTTGTCTGCGCACCGCACAGAAAGAGACAGAAATTACCTAATCTTAATGGCAGCTGGTCCGCAGGATTCAGCCTAGGGCTGGCATAATGCCGAATTATCCTCTATGTCTCATTAAAACTTTACGGACGTTAACAGCAGCGGTGGCAAAAAGCTAAACGGTTTCATTCCTCGACCAGAATCCTAACCGTAAAAAAGCCATTCAGTCCGAAAGGTAAAACCAAAGGGTACCAAGGCAAAGAAAAATGGCAAAATTTGGTTTTGTGTTCGGTGGTAATAAATCTTATTTTCTGCTGTCATGTGAGTAATCATGTGGGGGTTTGGTTAAATCCCGGAAACAAAGGCGAGAAACAGCAAAATATAGGTAGTTCGGACTTCCAGGATTCCATATACTGAGGTATTCTTGGTGTAATTAATTTTAATATTGTTTGAAAAGTTAAATTGGACTTCATTTGGGGCTTAAAGTGGGAACCAAAAGCTGTAAAAAGTACAAAACATTACAATTGTGCAATTAATTTTCAGTTTCTTACAGTTTTCCATTTCTATGGTTTCCGTTGCATTTTTCCCGTCGGAACTTGTTAACACGGGCAACACTTTAAATTTTCGAATTTAAATACATATATACTCGTATATGTATTATACATATATTTGACGCTTAGCCTTTACTTTTAATTCTACATGATATTAGGACCTGCTATGTAGCTTAAAATGTATTAAAGCTATATTAAATGCTTCTAAAAGTGTTTCTAGTACCTTTTCTCCTACTTACATATGTTGGGTTGTCTATCCCAACAAGGTTTTTGTTAAAGTAAGACAATGGTTTGTGTTACTTACTGTTTGCACTAAGCGAATTAGTGTCCTTTCTTAATTTTCCTTTCTTTGTTTTGTTTTTTAATACACATTTTGAAATTGCACTGAGTTGTAACTGCGTAAATATGCATATCACTGACTTTGTATAAACGTTATCCTAAGTCCACACTATGCAGCGGCACATGTACATATATTTTAAATATTTGTACATTTGATTGTTTCCTTTTCACTTTTTTCCCTCCTGCTTTACACGTTTACTGCACCTGACAACTGTTCTTGCGTATTTCACATTATTCAACCAGTACTTTTTGCCGTACCTCTTATACATTTAAGCCGTTTAAAATGGTTTAAGGTATTCCGTAATATATTTAACTTGTTAATTTAGTAACCACTTTCTGAATTCATTTTTTTTTAGAGTATTTATCGCGTTTCATTATTTTTGGCAGAGCGGAGAGAGCGCTCAGAAAGCGAACGCATCAGGGCGAAATTTCAAAACAAACTGATTGTGTGGATTTTGAATGGACCAGTTTCCATTCAGTTAGAAAAGCAAGTGGAAAACAGCAACAGCGACTTCGTAGTCGGCATCGCACAGTTCTCTCTCTGAGTTTCGCGCTACGAGTTGTGAGATGCTCTCTTGTGCGAAATAGTGGGAAATTTTCCTTCCTTTGTTTTTGAAATGCGTCGTGGAAAAGCTCTTGTTTTCCCCCCATTTTTTTTTATTTTGGTGTGGGGGCGGTGTGTGTTTGTTGTTGGGTGAGAGGTTTTCCCACTTGAGTATTCGGTACGTGACTTGTCGTTAAGTCAGAAAGTGAGCCTTCATAGGAATAATGTAAACCTTTATATTTTAGGCTGGTAACCCTATCTGCCAACCTAAATGATAATAAGTCTTTGAGCGTTGAGCCTATACTTTTAACTGTACTTTATATTTTTCTTTGGGGATTAATATTAAACAAAACAATATATAATGCTATAGTCGAGTTCCCCGACTATCAGATACCCGTTACTCAGTGGAAGTGCTAGCTACTAGTGGAAGTGCCAACGAGAAATTTCAAAATTTTCTGGAATATGGCTGGAAATTGGGAAAAAAATAATCAAATGAAAAAAACATACAAAAATTTAAAAGTTTTGTTCGATTTGTGGGCGTTATAGTGGGCGTGGAAAATACGTTTTGGCAAATCTATAAGATATATAAAAAAGTTAACAAATATCACATTTTTCAAAATTTTGGGCGTAATAGTTTTGTGTGGTTAGTGGGCGTGGCAAAAAGTTCTTTGGCAAATCTATAGAAATTTACAAGATATATAAAAAAGTGAAAAAATATGACAACATTTTACGAAAGTGTTGGCGTAACAGTTATGGGTGGTTAGTGGGCGTGGCAAAAAGTTTTTTTTTGGCAAATATATAGAAATTTACAAGATGTATAAAAAAGTGAAAAAATATCACATTTTTCAAAAGTTTGGGCGTAAGAGTTTTGGTGGTTTATGGGCGTTGGAGTGGGCAAACATTTTTTTGGCAGATCTATAGAAATTTACAAGATATATCCAAAAATGAAAAAAATATCACATTTTTCAAAGTTGTGGGCGTGGTAGTTTTGTGGGCGTTAGATTGGGCGTGGCAACATTTGGAAATAAACTTGCGCTGCGTCTACGAGTCTCTGTCTCGCATGTCTCTGGAAGGTGCATGCTTTAAAAAGCTTGAGTGGGCAAATAAATATTTTGATAGAGCGTGCCGAATGAGTAAATTTTAGAACGAATCTAATAATCATTTTATCCACGAGTATAGGGAATAGATACGTCCAGTTTTCTTATTACTTTACCTAAATACCATGACCAGAATTCATCCCCTGCTAATCTAGTTAACAACAATATTTTCAAAGTCTTGGAATGCTATCCCTTTAGTTTGTGCGTTACCTTTTGATTGAAGTATAACTCGTTATGATCGGGCAACTACCTGTTACTCGTAGAGTATTCGTTGATTCGAATGTAACAGGCAGTAGGAAGCGTTTCCAACCATATAAAGTAATAAATATTCTTGATAAGAATCAATAGCGGAGTGGAACTGGCCATGTCCGTCTGTCCGTATGAACGCCTCGCCTGAATATTTCCAAATGTTGTCACGCCCAATCTAACGCCCACAAACCGCACAATGCTGTCACGTCCACACTTTTAAAAACATTTAAAGTTTTTTTTTCATATGATTTTTTTTTTCTCAATATACCGATATTCCTGAAAATTTTGAATTTCCTCGTTTGCTGAGTAAAGAGTATCTAAAAGTCGGGAAAGTTTTGTGAGAGTTGTTCGTGAGAGTTTTGTGCGGTTTGTGAGCGGTAGAGTGGGCAAAAAGTTTTTTTTTGGCAAATCTATAGAAATTTACAAGATATATTCCAAAATGAAAAAATATCACACATTTTTCAAAAGTGTGTGCGGTGTGTGGGTGTTACAGTGGGAGTGGCATCATTTGGAAACAAACTTGCGACGCGTCTATGTCTCTGGAACCTGCATGCTTAGTCTCAACATTCTAGCTTTTGTAGTTCCTGAGATGGAGGCGTTCATACGAGTTCGACTCGGTTATTGATCCTGATCGAGAATATATATACTTTATATGGTCGGAAACGTTTCATTCTGCCTGTTACATACTTTTCAACGAAAATAGTATACCCTTTTACTCTACGAGAAACGGGTATAAATACTTACACGGATAGACTGGGCTAGTGACCCTGATCAATAATATATAAATATAATATATATTTCATTTATATATATGTATATATAAAAAGAAATTCAAGTGGAATTTAGTAACTTTATATTTATTAATATTAATAATTGTTTGTTCATATTCGGTCGGAAACTAAATGTTACATACAAAGGGTGTATCTATTACATTTCGCAGTAATGATTGAACAATCGAATTTCTTATCAATAAAACGATATTTTAACATTTTTAACATGATTTAAAAAAAATCATTGATTAACATTAGTGTAGTGTTTTCCATAAAGTAAAATTCGCGTGTCTACAAGCTAATTGCTGTGTACTTTGATAGATTCAACAATTATAGATATATTAAACAATTTAGTATCAATTCCTAAGAAGCGAATGGTCGGCCTAAAGACAGTTTAAGCTCTTGATTATCTTGTAATTCATTGTGGGCTGCCTTAGTTTGTCGCGATGCTATTGACTAGTTTTGCGCATTAAGGCATCTTCTTTGTTGGAGTCCGTATCGCTTTCATCTAATAAGCTAGCAGCCGCAAATGTTAGTGTATTCTGTATTAAAGAAATTTAAGTGGAATGAAGTTACTTTATATTTATTAATATGAATATTTATATTTGTTTATATATTTACAACATCATTTTACGTATTTATTAGTGATGTCTTGAGAAATTTTGAACTCAATATCCTTGGCCGCTTCACTAGCAGACAGGTGGAGGTGGAGGTAAATCGTGGGTCTAACAAAGATAATTTGACCAGTGCTTTGTTGTTTTAAAACGCTAATTATATACTCCTAGTAGGCTTGAATTAAGCCAATCAGAAGATTGGACTTTTATGTTGCGAATTTTGTTAAGCATTACATTTTCACCGCATGTTTTTCCGGGTCTTCTTTAAACGGCTGTAAATCCAACACGTTTGTCTTTTACCACATCCACTAACACAAAAAATGGTAGAATAATAACAAGACTAAGAATTATATAAAACTAAGAATTATATAAAATTCCTTTCTTGGGTACGTAAATATGTCAAAATGTGGGCTTCCTGCCTATAGGAAGTGCATAGTTTTCAGTTTAAGATCATAAGACTTTTAAGATCCACGCATAAAACAGACAGAATCTGAAGCAGAGGGAGGGGTACAACTACCTCCTTGAGTCAGACAACAAAGAACGAGTATCAAATATCCAGTCCAGCGGTCACAATAGTTCACATGGAAATTCTTCTCCAGTTGATCAGTAGGGCAGTTGATCAGATTGACTCCCAAAAAAGGGAAATAGTGAAATATTACACATAGGAGGAAACAGTTGGCCCATAGAACCGATGACCGAAGTAGACCGGCGAAAGCTCTATAAATAAAAGACTTATAGTATAAAAGACCGCAGCCTACGAAAAGAGAAGATATTCCCCGGTAGGAGACGTTCTCGATTTCTTCTCGGCTTGTGGGCGTTAGAGTGGGCGTGGGAAACATTTTTAATCAAATTAATAAAATTTACAAAACTAATAAAAAAAATTAAAAAATATTCAAATATTTGGGCGGTTTGTGGGTGTGGCAACATCATTTAAAAAAACTGCGCTGCGTCTGTCTCTGGAATCTGCATGCCGAATCTCAGCTTTCTAGCTTCTTTAAATGAAAAATATCTACAAAATTTTTAAAAGTGTGGGCGTGGCAGTTTTGGGCGGTTTGATAAACGGACTGACAGACGGATATGGCGAGATAGACTCCGCCATTGATCCTGATCAAGAATCTATATACTTTATATGGTCGGAAACGGCATCGCTTACTCTGGTTTCGAAAATAGATTCAAAGAATATGGCACAATCGAACAATCTGGTTTTTGTAGCTACATAAATGAAGCCGCCTGAATCAAATCTGCTATGTACTCGTATGTGTGCGGATCACCGCCCGGTTTTCAAGACTAAAGCGATGTACGGAGCACCCCTGTAGGTTAATTTCAATTGATATTAAGAATGCATTCTAGGATCCTCTAACAATGCCTACACCATCAGTGCAGCTGGGCAAGGAATACTGGATACTCGAGTCTTTACTATAGCGATACCACAACAAATCCACGGCATCGTATTTGATTAAACATGGCATACGATATCTGGACTCTGGTGAACAACTCTGAATGAACACCAAATGACGGAATGAACACGGAATGAACACCACCAAATGTGCAGAGTAAATCTAGGACTTGTGGTGGCGGGGGTAGCATTTGGCCATAAAATTATCACTGTCACTTAGCATATTGAATTTTTTGCTATAAAAATTTCTTTGGTTTATTTTCAATGGCCGGGGATATTTTCCTTTCGGAACCCTTTCATTACGCCAATGCCAAGCACAAAGAGCGGAAGGCAAAAAATGATAAAAGTCTTGTCATCTAGAAACAAAATGGAAACTTCAAGAGGAGACGTTGATATGGACTTATACTTGCGATTCTTTAAGGGATTTGCTGTGCCTTTAGGCGAATTGAAATTTTTGCGCGCTGAAATCAGCACAGTTGATAACAATGACGGCAAACCGCATGCCTCAACCAAAGACATTAGAATAGAATGGAATGCGTTATTCTAAAGACATTAGAATAGAATGGAATGCGTTATTCTAATGTCTCGGCTCAAGGTCCCCGAATTGACTGTTGATGTTCATTGATAAACTCAATCAGTGATTTGTACAAATCATTAATTGTGTTCAATGTTGTTTTACGTTTAAGTTAAATCCCCATTGACTTTTTCAGAACTTACCAACTCGATTATATTGTCAACTTTATTAATTGAATTATATATTATAATTGCATTTAACTCAACGGAACAGTGCAGTCAACAGTTATTTGCGAGGTATCGATTTAAATTCTATATTCATCACCACTTTTTAATTGGGCTTTCAGCAGTTTTATTCGGAATGCTAAGTTCACGCAGAACCAGTCCACAAGCCAGGGAGATATTTATGGCAGAAATGAACTGCCATATTTGGACTCCGACAACTTGGCAAGCCAATTTGGTTAAGAATGACCCTGGGACAATTGCCATTCACATTGCCGCGCACTCCTGTAAACTAAATGGGCGTATATTAATAACGATTTTCACCTGCATTTCCAAACACGTCAAACACGTCACTGAGGAAAATGTACATATACTCTGAATATGCTGAAACAAAAAGCCACGTGTGTGGTAATGTGTGATAATTAATTAGGTAATTTTATTTTCATCAGTCCGCATTGCGAAAAATAACTAGCAACAAACGGCCAGAAGCGCCAGCAACTTTGGCCGACATCTATAGTAGCACAAGTTTATTACTTTTGTCTAACTAACTATTACTAAACTAACAAGAACCTACTCGTCTGAACCAAACTATTTCTTTTTTTAATAGGTGCACTTTTCTAAGTGCAACAGCGCACAAGGCTGCTGGCATTTCGATGATTGCGTGTTAATTAGGCGTTTGCACGTACAGTTGCACATCCGTGAAAATGAAAAGGATAGCGAGTTGCGTGGGGCAGGAAAAGGGGGTGCAAGGCATCAGCAGGCAAGTGCGGAACACACATTTTTCCCTATTCGAGAGTGCAGATTTATAGCAGAGCAGCTGGCACAATAGTCTGTCCTTGGACCTCCCATTAGCCACTTCCACACCTCCAGCCCGAGTCCTTTAGTCCTGCGAGCCGGCTTTCGGCCCAGTCGTAGACGTGCGTAGGGTGTGTGATAGTGCGGACTCGCGTGGCACACAGAGTTACACCCACGTAATCACAAGTGACAGGTAATTTGTGCATAAAAGCGTGTTCATGTGTGGCGGGAGAAATTGGGGTTGTGAAAGGACACGAGGACTCGTGGGTGGCGCGCATGCATTATTCAGTGCATTGCCAGTCTTTCTTCTGCCTGCGCACACTTCAAAATTTTCGTAATTGTACTTCAATGGCTCTATTGCATTTTTTGCCTTATCCGTTGCATTTCCAAGGGACAGTTGTGACATCATTGTGATGGCATCGGTTAGGCCGTTACAGTCCGTGTCCTTTATTATCCTGACACGCCCACCGTGTCACAGTTCATACCCGAATAGTAACCAAGTTAATTATCGTTTCCTAGGAACCATAACGAAAAACCGATTACGACCGGAACCTTTTTGGAAATGCTTTATCTCAGCCCTCTTTTCTAGTTTCCGAAACCTCGACTCTCATAAGGACCGACGGACGGCTACTGATCCTGTACTGCTACACTCGTCCGACATGCTTGTGGACCGTGCAAAAAGCTGTACTAAAGCAGAAGGAGACTATTTTGAATAATATTAATTGATTTTGCCGATAAAACCATTTGATCTGCCTTTTTTTAATGTCCTGTTTACTTTGGAGCGCTCCTTGTGTTGTATTAACTAAAAGACCCCATGAAATGCGCACTTCAAGCTTACAATACTAAAACAGGGTGGAAAAAGCTGAAGGAAATGCAGGAATACCTAAGGAACGTTAAATATCCCGGGAATAATATATCCAAGTATGTAGGAATCAGCAACGAGCCAGAAGAGTAGTAGGCCGAGAGACACCGAGTGCTCGTCAATTAACTAGACCAGTCGGTGCCGAGATCTCAAGCGTAACACATTGATGGAAAAAACTCTTGTAAACTCATTAAAGGTGAAAACCACATTGAATAATAAAATAAACATTTATAATAATACAACGTCGTCACAGGGGTATAGCCCCAATTCAGTCGAAAATATTTTTAAAAACAGTCACTAAGCTCCTGACGATATGGCGCTCGTCCGTTTGATTAAAAATTTTGTTGGGAGCATTTCTTCCCTTGTCCTGCACTCTATTTTCTCGGACGAAACGATAAATGATGCTTTGGAGTGTAGAATCACTCAGCGAAACCATTTCTGCAATTTTCCTCCGCGAATGTCCGTTTTTAAAACGTTTTAATACAAGCTCTCGCTTTGGTAGAGGAATGGGCTAAAATCACCCCAGAACTCACCCAAAAATGAGTAAAAAATTAACCACAAGGGAGGTCACACAAAATTTTTAAAAAATTGTTATAATTTTAATCATAAGAACAAATACTAATTTTACAAAACGGGTTGAAATAAGCTGTTGCATTGTTTTGAGGTACATTTTCATTATTAATTCTTAAAAAAATACTACCAAAATTATAAAAATAAAATAAGTTAGTATATATTATCTTCAAACATACAAGAAATATGTTGCGTTTAAATTTTTTTGATAAAATTTTTAGTTCAGCTTTTACAGACCGTTGAAGTTTCAGATAGACTGTGGTTGAAATAAGCTGTGAGTTGTGTGTAACAAGTGCATAAACCTTTGTGCTATGCGGTTGTATTATAAATTGGTTGTATAGAAATTACAAATTTTCGGGCGCAAATCAGGAAGGGCAAAAGAATTTGCAAGGAGAAACATTTTGTGTGAGATCGAGAAGGCAAAGTTGCGAATTAATTGTAAAATTATTTTGCTGCAACGTAAAGGAATTGCGGAGTGAATCAGTTTTGGTGGAAGGCAGAAGTTGTGCATCAGGGAGACGAGGAATCGGGCTTCAAGAGGCTGGTCAAAGCAAGTAAAGGATGCGAAACGACAACAAGGCGGTGGTAGTCTACAGGACGATCTGAAGAGGTGGCGCTGGTTTACGGGAGGAGCTGGAGAGGTGTCAGTGATCGACGAGCAGACCAATCTGGAGCAGTATTGGTGACAGACAAGTTCGTCAATCTGGAGTGGCATTGGTGACGCGAGGCAGCCGGACAAAAGGAAAGATCTGGAGAAGAGCGAGTTCCTCAGTTGTTGGTGAGACAGCGAGACCCAATTTGTATTTGTAGTTGACGAGACACTCAGTTAGTTGCAACATTGCATTGGCGAGTGGCTGAAAAATTTACGATTTGGCGAGAAGCGATTGGCAGCGAAAGACGGCGGAAAAGAAGACGTAACTGGATGATTTTTTGTGTACGGAATAATATTACGTCATTGTGCTGTTGCATTAACAGGAGTTGAATATTACGTAGTGTTAGGCGTATCCTTATTTAAAATTAATATTTCCTAGTGCATTTATGCTGTATTTTTGGGCCGAGAGGCATATTAGATGTAAACTATTATTTTTGATATTCAATACTTTTATATTGATATACTTTTCTAACCTTATTCTCTATAACTATATTTAAGTTTGAAAATGAACAGGTAAGAGATTTTGGCACTGCTCGTTGCAGATGAGTCTTTTGCAATATACAGGCAGGTCGAAATCGTAATCCTAGGCGGAATCCAAATGTAGGTGGGCAGTACCGCGTAGTTCCTAATTCGGGAAGGTCATGGTTCACATTGAAGCATGTGGATGTGTGTCACAGTATTCAGGAACTAAGTCACCAGACATTAATCTATTCCATATATGCCCAAAAGCAGGCAATCGATTGAAATTTGGCACAACGCAAAGTTAATTAGGGTCCGGCCTCTTTTTTTGTACTGCTACCTTCAGACAGCCTAAAGAATTATAGTATATTGAGGAAAGTGAATTATTAATACTATCGTATTGAACATAACGTAGGGGTTTTTACTTATTTGCTTAGATACATATTTTATATACAATATTTATTATTATTATTTCAATATTTGACAACGTATATTAGCAATTATTCACGACAGTCTTCTAGATGGTAGATCCTGTGGGGGAGTCTTCTTAATCTTCTCCTTACTTTCTGCCGTAATAGCGAGAACATTTGGTTGCCGGTTCCGCCTGTCTTCGTATTTCTGAGCTAGTGTTTGGATGACGTCCCCACCTTCTCTATTGCCAAATATCTTTCTATGTCGCACATTGCACATTGTTCTCAGTATTTTATTCTGAGCTATACGGATTTTCTTTACGTGCGATTTATCAGCAATTCCTTAACTTGAAGGCCATATCTCCCAATCGGGCTGAGGATTGCTTTGTATGTACATACATATATGGCCACCTTGTGTTTTAAGGAGAGCTTGCTCCTAGGAGACATGAGCCACGAATATTCGAAGCTTTTGGCAATAAAGTATGATTCACCAATGTAGCAGTTTAATTTCCTGTCCAGGATGACTCCAAGATAATTATAATGCGACTTATGCTCAAGCACGGAACCAAGAAGCGTTATAAACAGCAGCTTCGTGACAGTTGCGCATTTAATATGACTCTTTCAAGCATTTTTCCTAGTGACGGAAGTAACTCGTTCTATTTGAGTGGGCTGCCCCTCCGCTTTGGGAATCATGGTAATAAGAGCCGAATTCCACAGCTTGGGAAAGTAACCCACTCTAAGAATCGTGTTGTAAATGAGAACTATGAATAGCAGTGCTCTGAAGGGAAGGTGTATAATGGTTCTGTTATCCAGCTGATCATCGCCAGGACATTTTTTTAACTTCAGCTGCTTAATTAACAATGAAACCTCGACGAAGGACACTGGGTTTACAGGTAAGGACATTTGATACTGAGTTTCTAAAGAGGCTTGGATTTTATTACTCATGGAAGCAGGCGCAATGTCAAGTATCCGAAATCTTTGCTGCCTTGCCTCTTGAATCGCCTGGAAAGTTTCCAGAGAAAGTAGTTTGATGATGCCTCCGGACTAGCATTCTCTAAATGTGCGTAAATTTCAGCCTGCCTGGACCTTTTGATAACTTTCTAAAGTCGGTTCGCTAACATCTTATATATTGAGTTGATATATTCCCTTCTTACTTTTCTTTTGAGGCACAAGAGTGCAGCAGCATTTGGAGGCAATTGTCCTCTTGGGAGTCGGCTAGAGTGTTGGGAGGTCTTTGGACTAGCGTAAGCAGCAGCTATTTGTACTTTGCTCATGAACATTGAGATTGCGTCCTCAATATCCGCAGCGCTATTTAGGTCCAAGTTTAGGTTAAACCTCATTTCCAATTCAGCTTTAAAAGCTCGACAGAGGAGCCAGGTGGAAGTAATTGTTGTCTACGTGTCATCTGAGGACAGGTCATAGCACTTGTCTACAGATGATGAGTTGAGAAGTCCCCGTGCGTTCTAAATCCGATTTTCATATTTGTCTGAATCATTAGGAAATTAGTTTTTGGACCAATTCTCGGAATGCTTTGTTGGCAGCCATCAACTCCTGTACAAGCCTGAATAGTTGATCCATTCGGGAATTAACATCCTACTACTGACTCCTAAATAACTGACTTTAATTTGTGAATTTGTTGTTGCTGAGCCTGCCTAAGTCCTTCCTTAGGTGACCTTACAGCTGGTTTCAGTTTTTTGATTAAATCGATTCTCACTTGACAAACTTTACGTATGTATGTATTTCTCTGCTAGATCTACGTGACATCTGTTGGAATTGGTATGGTGACCGTTTCTTAAGACCGGTTTCTTAAGATAATAACTTCGGGTATGCCCAAAGTCTTGGCAATTGCAGCATTGCACCAGATCCTTTCTACGAATGGCACGCTCTACAGGAACCCTGTGCCTTCCCACATGAGTAGTTTTTAATGCATCAGACACATTTGGTGCTTGCCTAAGATTAACATAAAACAGGGTTTGTCTAGTCTTAGCGTTAACGGCTTGCTCGTCAGATCCATTTTCAACCCCATTTTCAAAAACCCCTTATCAAGAATGTACGTTCCATTAACTCTTTTGGAACGGTGGAGTGGAGTTTTTAAGGACCAGTCTAAATGGCTTGTCCTCCTTCGCAAATCATTCACATCTGACTACCGTCCTGAACGACATTGCGTCAGTTGTATATACGTGTAGATACCCGTTACTCATCTAGTGGAATTGCGAACGATTCAAGATTTTTTGGAATATCGGTAAAAATTAAGAAAAAAATAATAAAATGACAAAAAAAAAACTTAAAAATGTAGGCGTTCATACGGACAGACGGACGAACGGACATGGCTATTCATGGATCATGGATCGACTTGGCTATTGATCCTGATCAAGGATATAATATATATATAATATGTACTTTATATGGTTGGAAACGTTTCCATCTGCCTGTTACATGCTTTTACAATTATGTTTTTAACAATTATGTATAAATAAGTTAATTGTAGGGAAATGCATTAAATGCACAAATAAAAGTAGTGATGTCTCATCACGGTTGTTCTAATGTGTCTGGTAAAAGAATTTTCTCAATTGCAAGTTTGTCCATAGATTATGTATTGACCTAAAACTATGTCACAAATACGTATCCCCACGAAATGCCAAATCTTTTATTCAGTACAAGTAAGCAAAATGGAATTCCTCTTGTCGTTGTTTGCTTAGCCTCTCTTATATCGAAAGTTTGGCTATTCCCCTCAGGGATTTTGTTGCAAATACTTCTGCACGTCGCGTCAGCACATTATACCCGCCTGATCTACCGACTCAGATAACAATGATTCAATCGATATTTCGTCCTCCCTGTCGGAACTTCGGTTGACACTTCAATTTTGTGGCCGTTTCTGTGTTCGAATTTTGTTCATAATATTCAGTGGTTTGCATTCTGCGCTGTTTAGAGTCAAATTCCTCGAGAGCTTCTACCGCTTACAAATTCATCATACTTCTCTTCTTCTTCTCTCGATTTGGCTGTGTGTGGGAAGGCTATTTTTCACAAGATGCCAAAAATAATCATCCACGTTGTACGTTATCTTATTGCACATTGCAGTTAGTCTTTCTCGCTTACATTTTGATTCTTTTTTTAAGTAAGTTATTTATCTTGTTTTATACACTATAATGTCATTGGTAAAAGGGTATACTAGATACATATAAAAGCTTCGATCTCAGGAACTATAAAAGCTGGAAAGTTGAGATTAGGCAACCGGATTCCAGAAACACAGACGCACAACAAGTTTGTTTCCAAATATTGCCACACTCACTCTAACGCTGAAAACCATTCCAAAGCTGCCACGTCCACACTTTTGAACAGTTTTCGGTTTTTTATTTCTATCGGTATGCGACCTTTTTTTCATGACCACTGTAACGCTCGAAAGCCTTCAAGTACTGTCACGGTATATTGGCTATGCGAAAAATTACGAACTTTTGATGGTCAGATAAGAAAAAGGTTGCTATATTTGGTTGCAAAAGGATCCCGTATGTACTCGTAAGGCGTTCTGTGAATACCGTATATAAGATAAATTACGTAATAAAAGCAATTGAGCACGGAGGATCCAGTGTAATGATATGGGCCTGTTTCTCTTACTATGGATATGGGCCAATATATTGGATTTTTATCATCAAACATTTTATTATAAACCATCATGGAAATTTTAGAGAAGGTGATGCTACTTAATTGGCAATTTAGTTTTTTTAGCTATTACCTAATGAAAGTATGATTTATGGGTGGCTTTTCCGATCGACTAGATTTTATTTTGGTTGCTAGAACGAAATTTTGCTTTGATGCCAAATGCGCTCGCATTGGTTACGTAATTGGTAATGACTTAATTGCAGAGCGAAGAGCAGAAGGCCAAGCCAAAGGTGCAAGCGCGTGAGTACTAGAGATAAATAAAAAATATATACATTTTGGGCAGTGCCAGCATGCTGCTGGCTCATTTTGCTTTGTGTGCATATCATTTCGCATGCTAGACACTTTCTACCACTTAGGCTAACCCATTTCAGCGGTTTCAACGTTTAGGGCTGTGCCGGCTGTCCCGGCTGTCCCCCGAATGCTGGGTGGCTGTCTGGCGCCTTTCCGCATCACTCTTTGTTTTCCCTCCAAGGAGGAAACACACTCCCTTTCTCTCGCCACGCCAACCCGTTGATGGCCAGGGACAATTAAGTGCGTTTTATGTGTGTTGCCCAACAATGCTAATGCCTCCGGCCCGAATTCCGAATACCGCGTTGCTAAACCACCACTACTTTAAGTAAAAACAAGATAGACTGCTATAATCGAGTTTTCTCGACTATCAGATAGTGAAAGTGCGAACGAAAGATATCATAATTTTCTGGAATATCGGTAGAGATTGGGAATAAAATTAAAAATTAAAAAAAAAATTGCATGCTTAATTTCAACATTCTAGCTTTTGTAGTTCCTGAGATCGAGGCGTTTATACGGACTTACGGACATACGGACGGACAGACGCACATGTCCAGTTCGACTCGGCTGTTGATCCTGGTCAAGAATATATGTACTTTATATGGTCGGAAAGGCTTTCTTCTTCCTGTTACATACTTTTCAACGTATCTAGTAAACCCTTTTACTCTATGAGTAACGGGTATTAAAACTTAAACAATTTTTAAAGGCGTTTTTTTAGGTGTTAGAGCGGGCGCCAAAAAAAGTTGTTCGGCAAATCGATAGAAATTTACCTAACTCACTGAACGAATTTCCTTCCATTTCCTTACTTCTTTTTTAATACTCGTTCGCACTCTAACTAGCTAGGTAACGGGTATTTGATAGTCGAGCAACTCGGCTGTAGCGTTTTCTCTTGTTATTTCTCTTCTCCATTGTAACCCGATATGTACACAGAGTTCTAACCTAACCTGATTGCTATGAATATCTTTGGAATATTTACGGTTGACCTTGTCTTGTTCTCTGCTCGACAATGGAATTGAATTCATTTCAACAAGCGAAAATATAAATGTCAATGCCCATTTAATAAGTGAGTGAGATGTCATCAAGCACGCGCAAGAAAATATACTCGAATATGTATATATGATATGATATATCTCGCTATGAACAAAAACAAAAATACTCGTAAAAAAATAGCTCGTAACTAAATAACTCGGCTTCCTGCGAAAAGCTGGAGCGGCATGCCGATACTTGATGCGAAGCCGTGTGCCGCACCTCTGCCTTTAGATTTGCACCAGACGCAGTGGAGGAGGTTGTGTGCTAGGCAAATAGACCCGTGGGAATAATAGCACACAGCAGCATGAGGAGCACTCCTCTGTTCAGTCCATACCCCTTACTGGTCGGGTGTATAGGTACACACCTACACAGTGAGAGGGTTCTTTCCAATGCACTTAAGAGGTTAAACATTAATCATTTACAAATACTTTAAGTTGGTAGGAGCCAGACAGAAATTTGAGGTATGCATTTACAACCAAGATCTCGAAGTTCACACAGGCAGTCAAGCGAGCAGAAGGACATGGCCAAATAAACCTGGCTAGTGAGACTGATCAAAGATATGTATATACTTGTGCATTATAGGGTCGGAAACGCAGTTAATCAAATCCAGAATACTAGATATTTATCCGTCGAATCCCCCGACAGCTTCCCAACGGTTGATTTCCAACGGCGAGCGGCAATCAAAAGCGGCTCCTGTTCCCATCTCCTCACACATTCGGCTCGCCTGCAATACATTGTAGCGATACAATATTGATGTTTCCAAGCATTACCAGTGCGAGTTTGTATTGGTTACCATTGTCCTTTGACCCGCACACGGCTGCTATGTGTGCGGATTTCGTTCCTCATATCAGCTTTTAATTTCACGCGCAGCTGCTGAGCTGCGGTGTCAGCAGCTTTCGTGGAGTTATGGAACAGGGAATTATCCTGCCAGGCTGTCTGGTTTTTTGCGCTTATGCAAAAATGTTTTGTTTGTTTGGCCGATTTAAAAACGAGCAGCGGCTGCTTAATTCATTCAGGATCTCCAAGGACGCAAGGGTGCGCGTTTTTGCTTGGAGCCTTGTCGCAGTAAATCTACTTTAGCACCTCCGGAAATCAGCTCAAATGCCGCACAACAATGAGGACATGACATGAACTGCCGCTGGTTAATTTTATTACCTTACAACCAACATGGCTCTTTCTCACAGGCATATGTGCATAAAGCGTATTAAGCTGTGATTTACGCGCAGTGATTTAATTTGAGGCATTATACTTTCATTAGCTTTCCGACTGGCAAGTTACAGTACTCAATTGTATTAAAAATTATTTAACTGTTACTAAACTACTTTTTTTCGAAACTTTTATTTTCTGGCTTGCCTTTTATCAATAGGTTTACTTAAGGTTTGGATACTATTTGAACTGACTTCATACATTTTTATTTGAAAGCCAAGTCGTTCACAAACTGTACTAACTTCCCTTAAACTCTTAATGAAAAGCGAATTCAATCCCAGAGAATGGGACTCGATTCTGTTTCAATTATCTCCCCTATGAAATTTAATTTACCATCACAATAAAAACCAAATACATTATCCATGCATGCGTGTATGAGATTAATGACACTGGTTCAGGACACATACGGATGTGCAATTAAATAATTTAAATGATCCACCATTAAGTGCTGAAAATGAAGTCAGAAAGGTAAAAAACACGATTTCATAATTTAAATACGCATTACACATTCAACAGTAATGTGCGAAAGGATGATGCATTCCTCTTTTAAGTTTTGTGCATCTACCCAATTCGATTTTATTCGATCTTGTGTAGTACCTCTAGTACATAGACTCACTGAATACTCACGAGACTTTTATACCCCTACTTTTACCCTCACTTTACGTACCAGATTAGTTGAAAAGTATGTAACAAATAGAAGGAAGCTTATAATGTAAATATATTCTTGATCAGGTTTAGTTTTTTCCAACTAGACGAGTCGATCTGGTCATGTTCTTCTGTCTGTCCGTCCGTATAATCGCTGGGATCTTAAAAGGAAGCATGTATGTATATTGTATTGTAAGTTTGTTTCAGAAGACGTATATGTGTAACGACACATTTTTGAAAAATATTATTTTTTCAGCATATTAGTATTTTTTGCAAGTTGATATGTCAAAAACATTATGAACATGCCCGCCAACCGCAAAACTTATTTTTATACCCATTAATCGTAGAGTAAAAGGGTATACTTAATTCGTTGAAAAGTATTTTCAGGTAAAAGGAAGCGTTTCCGACCATATAAAGTACATATATTCTTGATAAGGGCCACAAGCCGAGTCGGACTGGCAAATTCCAGAGACATAGACGCAGCGCAAGTTTGTTGGCCCATGTTGCCAAAACTGTCAGGCCTGCTTTTGGAAAATGTTTTGATATTTTTCATTTTCGTATTGGTCTTGTCAACTTTTATCGATATGCTAACAAAATATTGTCCACGCCTACTCTAACGCCCACAAGCCGCCCATCACCGTCGCGTCCACACTTTTGATTTTTTGTTTTTTTTTTTTTTTTGACAATTTTTAACGATATGCCAACAAGATTGTTGCATTTTTTCGTTCGCACTCCCACTAGTTGAGTAGCGGGTATCTGATAGTTGAGAAACTCACCTGTAGCATTATCACCTGGATATGTTTTCTCAAACACGATGTTGGTTGAAACTAGAAATAGTTATACAGTCGTGACAGCCGAATATTTAAAACAACAAAGATCGAGTACCTCAAGTACTCGATTATCAGGTACCTATTAGTGAATTTATGTACTTTATTTCGTATTACTTTATTTCATATTAAAACATTTATAAACGAATAATTTTAATCAAATCAATATTTGCAAAATAATAATATTTTACAAAAAAGATAACAAGTATCTTTACAATTAGTTAAGGTTGCAGCTTCAGGCCCATTCCAGTTTCTTTTAATACTTCACCTCAAGTAACATTGATAGCTACTTTTAATTATTTTGCTAGTTGCTAGGAGGTCGCACTAACGGAATAATATTTATTTATAGTTATTATATGCTCGTGAGCAATTTGTACAGCGGCCATTTAAATTGTATAGAGATTGGAGGGAGGGAGTTTTCATATGCCTGTTTGGCATAAGAATGTTTCAATGCTCAAAGTCAACGGGGAAAACAATTAATTACAGGCGTCAGCACATCGATCGATTAGATGGATGAGACCCAGTGAACTTTTTGTTTTCGGAATCGCTGCCTAAAAAAAATATTTACTTTGAACCATTTTTAAGATGGGGCTCTTTTACAGCGGCCAAATTTAGAGCTCTTTATACCCGTTACTCGCAGAGTAAATGGGTATACTAGATTCGTTGATTCGTATGTGTCAGGCAGAAGGAAGCGTTTCCGACCATATAACTGTTAAATATTCTTGATCAGGATCAATAGCCGAGTCGAACTGGCCATGTCCATCCGGATGAACGTCGGGATCTCAAAAACTACAAAAGCTTGAAGGTTAAGATTAGGCATACAGATTCCAGACACAAAGACGCAGCGAAAGTTTGTTTCCAAATGTTGCCACTCCCACTCCAATGCCCACTTCTAAAACTGTAACGCCGACACTATTATAAAATATAAAATATATATAAAATTATTTTTCATTTTATTGTTTTTTCCCCCAATTTCTACCGTTATTCCAGAAAATGTTCCATATTCCATGTTCGATACTCCGAATTCCAGCTGAGTAACGGGTATCTGATAGTCGGGGAACTCGACTATAGCACCCTCTTGTTTTGCATTCGATAGCTTGGCTTTATTTTACTTAAGACTGCTATCTTCGTGTCATATATATGAGCAATATCTGTCGTTAAGCTGTTTTAAACTAATTGAATTCATAAATATAAAATGGTTGAGTGCATGAGTAATTCTATTCTATATATCTATAAGTCTGTAAGAGTACATAAACTGAGAAGAGTATTACGCACGCGGGGCAAGTGCTATAAATTTGTCCCTTGCTGTTTATTACTTGCCGCACGCTAAAACAATGATCGAGAGGTCAAAATATTTAAGCTTTTTGGTGCCCAAACAAATATAGATTCTGAAGATTGAGTATTTTACTGTATATAGATGCTGATCAATTGCTATACCTCGTATAAAGAATAATCCATCAAAGGATCTGTTTATTCAACGAACTAGAATTTTGTGTATACACTATATTAAAATAACTTTCAAACAAATAATCTATGTACCTAAGAAAGCTAAAAATCAAAGACTTATGTACGTTAGATGTTGAAATGGATGCCGAAATGCCAAACTCTTCCCAATCAATGCTTATGGCAAACACTCTCGTCGAAAGTGTCACAAGTTTACCGCCGGTTGCTGTCCATTGATTTTGGCTTAAATGTCGAATTCCCCTCTATGTCCCTCTAAAACTTTACGGACATCAACTGCGGTGGCAAAAAGCTATACAGTTTAATTCCTCGAAACCTAAGCCCCAAAAAAGGGTAAGGCATCCAGTCGAAAGGTAAAACAAAAGGTAACCAAGCCAAAGATAAATGACAAATGGTTTTGTGTTCGCTAGTAATAAATCGTAATCATGTGGGGTTTGGTAAGATCCCAGATACACAGGCGAAAAACGGGAAAAATGGTTTGATTTTACTTTAAGTTTATTTTCTCGCTGCTCCCCAGGTTCAATTGATTTGGACTTACTTGTTATACCCTTGCAGAGGGTATATATGTAGATACCAGTCAGAAATTTGCACCGCAATCGGCTAATAGGAGTTCCAGGAAGTAATTCAAAATGTAGTGAATCTAGTGAATCTGATCAAGGATATGTATATTTTACTCTTTGAGTAAGGGTATAAAAAATAGGGGAACTAAATTCCTGTTTTTTGACATTATACAAGTTTTGCTTAAATTTGGTCAATGCTGGAAAAGAACAGAAATGAATTGAGAATAAGAAAATATAATAATAGAAAGGAAATAATAGGTTTGTTTTTTTTAACATAAAATGGCTTTATTCGGGATACATCTCTTTTTTCAAGTTTTTTCATTTACTAAGCTTCAGCTGCCGAATTTTGTGAGTTTTAATTATATGTTTGTACTTCTTTTGAGTGCAGGACAAAACGTAATTAGCTCCCTTCCCCATTTCCACTAGATTTCCTTATTTCATTTTGTATTTAAGCACTTGGGATGACTCTATAATGAGCATATACGACTGCATAAATATAGAACTTCATTTCCATGGCTGCCATTCCATTTGTTTAAGAAATGCACATTTGCTTTTTCCTCTTTTTCCCCCTTTTATTTATTAGCTTTAATATGGGAATTGCACTTGACAGCTGTTGCGAAGTCAACATTATCAAACCAGTCCCTTATTTACATTTATTTTTTGGCCTAGTGAAGAGAACGCTTTAAGGGCGAACGCATCGCGACGAAATTTCAAAACAAACTGATTGACTCAGAAAAGCCAGTGGAAGCCAGCAGTCGGCATTTCATAGTTTTCTCCCTGTGTTTCATGCTCCGCGATGTGAAACGGTCTTGTGTAAGGTATAGTGGGAAATTTTCTGCCTGTTCTCTATTGAAGGCTACGAAAAGTTTTTCCATGTGCTAGGCTCTTTTTTATGAATACATGAGCTGGGTTATTTGACTGGAGAACGCTGGAGATGAGGCTTCTACCGATCACTGTAGCACCACTATACTTCACGCAAAAAGAATTACCTAGTTTTCTATGCACATTCCACATTGCAAGTTTGTTTCCTGGTGTTGCCCCTCCCAAAACTGCAACTGTCACGGGTATCTGATAGTCGGGCACTCGGGACGGACTGACGGACATGGCCAGATCGACTGGGCTATTGATCCCGATCGAGAATATATATACTTTATATGGTCGGAAACACTTCCTTCTGCCTGTTACAAACTTTTCAACGAATCTAGTATACCCTTTTGCTCTACGGGTAACGGGTATGAAATGGCTTTGATTTTATAGTTCCTAGCAGTGATATGTTTGTGCAATTAAATTACAATTTAAAGCATTCGCACAATATGACTTGTACGCAGTCTGGTGAGTATGGCGCCTTGGACATCAATCACTCATACGTCATGTGGCGCAGCGTTACACAAAAATCACGCAAACATGAAACCGGTTTTCGTCCCACTTCACCTACTGCCACATTGTTGTACTTGGAACAATGAATGGGGCATAAAGAGCAAAGGGGTAACCCCCAAGAAAGGAACAAATGTCGCATGCCACATAGTTGCCAGCGCCCCAGAAAGTACCTTATAAAAACCTCTAAAGCATTCACAAACAAGATAGAATGCTGTAGTCGAGTTCCCCGACTATCAGATACCCCTTACTCAGCTAGTGAAAGCGCGAACGATAAATTTTATAGCAAAATAAAATAAATAAAATTTTTTGCCTGTTACATACTTTTTAATGAACCTAGTATACCCTTTAACCTTACGAGTAACGGGTATAAAATAAGTGCTGTCAAAAGAGCCACAGAAATTTGTAGTTGACGTCGCCTGCTGGTTGCCTGCCGCATTTTAGGGAAAAAGCTTTAAAGGCTTGCAAATAAATTTCACTTGTTGATAAAAAAAGTTGATAATTTCTTGGAGCATGGGCAAAAATCACAAAGATCACAAATTACGATTTTAACGCTTACACCAGGATGTAGGATGATAAAATTACATTACAGTGACAAAAAGGGAATGGCTATTCGAAATTTTTGAGACCATACACGCAATTTGTGCATCGTAAACTACATCGAGTCACTGGAATTTAATAAAGGTCTCATGTTGTTAAACAGTTTTATCTAAAGATCAAGACAGAACGCTATAGTTGAGCTTCTCGGCTATCAGATACCCGTTACATAGCTTGTGGGAGAACGTACGATATATTTCAAGATTATTTATATTATCTTATTTATGAAGATTGTAAAGAAAGATAAACAAATTTACATAATAATAGTTCCTGAGCTGAGCTCTGAAGCGCCCCGTCCCAACGCTAAAAATCTGTGAGGCGCCCCACATGTATATGTATTATATTTTTAAAAGTGCAAATAAAATTTTCAAAATCCACCTGCCGACAATTTTTCGAATGGGAACATTCATAAAAAGTTATGAAATAGACACCTGGGCAAACTTTGGTAATGAGAAAAAGTTTTAAGCGTGATACTGCAGTTCTTGTTTGTTTTGGGTGTTGTTTTAACTGCTTAACATACGTAGTTCAAGGTCCGGATTTGCCCAGAGCTCACTCTCCTGTTGCTTTATTACTTTAATGTAAAAAGTTTAATGAGTACGTAAATATTTATTGTTGACCAATTACTCGAAACCCTTTTTGTGGCATGGACATCTTTTTGCAGTCGGGCACAGTAAAAGGGCACACTAGATTCGTTAAAAAGTATGCAGCAGGTGGCCTTATAAAGCCTTATAAAGTATATACATGTGTATATTCTTGACCATGGCCATTTTTACTGGCCGTGCCCAAAACTGCCACTCACACCTTTTGAAAAACTTTTCACCGACTGTCTAAAATGAGTGCAAGCTTTTCGGTAAGTTGCACGTTACAGGAATTACATACAGGAATTACAGGAAGTACATACTCTTTTAAACTCTTAACAAGATAGAATGCTGTAGTCGAGTTATCCGACTATCAAATACCCGTTACTCGCCCTGCGCTGGAAGCTGCATGCTCAATCTCAACTTTCTAGTTCCTGAGATCCCGACGTTGATACGGACAGACAAACAGACGGACGGACAGACGGACACGTCCAGTTCGACTCGGCTATTGATCCTGATCAAGAATATATATATACTTTATATGGCCTGTTACATACTATTCAATGAATCTAGTATACCCTTTTACTCTACGAGTAACGACAATAGAAAAAGGCATCGAATACCATCATCTCATTCTACTATAATCTTGAAAATAAATATTGTCAAAAATAATACATGCTGCAAAACTTGTTGATACCTAAATGGCTTCCATTATTTACAGTGTACCGGGGGAAATGAAGATTACCCTAAATACAACTGACAAGCAAATGCTTTGAGCCCATTTCTACTTACTCCGCCTCTGGAATACATGGGCGATGCGTAATGACTGCTGGCCCTGGGGCCGGCCACCTAATTTTCCTTTTGTAAGAAACCTCTAAGGTTCTGATAGTACGCAATTAATTAAGGCCCGCCCCACACAAGGCATTGCAATTTGGCGAGCAATTGAATCGCATTCGCACCACACCACACAATGGAATAGAATAGTGCACAATTATAGCGCCAATTTGTTGCTCCGGGCCCGGAGAAAGGATCGGAAACCGAATCCTGTTCATTATGCACAGCGATTTGTAACTTTGCTTGGTTGGTGGCCAGCGGCGCTGTTCTAGAAAGATTTTTAATGTGTTTTTAAGTGCCCTGATAGCTCTGGGGCCTAATTACGAATGGAATCTGAGGCCCATATGACCATATAAAGGGAGCCACTTTAACTTCTGTGAAAATGGTGGTGGGCTTAGCAACAGGTTTTTTAATTTCCTGAGTCTTTGCTATATTTGAATTGCGTCTTTTACACTTGGTCAGTCAAATGCAAATTAGGAGCGCTTTCAGCCCTAAACAAACTGAATTTAGTTTTCTTTATACCTTCAACGCCAAGTGCAAGTGTTTGCAGTATAAAAAGCAAACGTTTGCTTTCATCACAGCATCATCATTTGCCATCATGAAGTCCAGGTAATTCCTCATCCTGTCCGTAACAAAAACCTGTATTTCCGAGTGTGCTGTTGCAGGTTTCTTAGAAATTATAGCACACAATTACTTTTGTTGAGGAAAGGCTCTCCTGAGGGCTTAATGGCCTGCATTGATTGAATGTTGTGCAGGTTCTGCGCAATTAATTAAGTCTTCTGATTTCACGGCCTGCACATAATGCACTTTACTTAATGCATTTATTCAGTCGATTGTATGTAAATTAATTTCTTGTCAGAAAAGTTGAACTTTTGCATGTCGAGGTGCTAGTCACTTGTTTCTTGTTTGAAAAGCATATATTTTTGATGCGGCTATATAAAACTACATACTTGCTTTAAAAATGTGTTATAGTTGTGGAATATAAAGAGCTCTGCAATTGCAAATTTAGCCAACTCGTATTGAAAACAAGTGTTAAAAAATCCGTCGTAAAGCTTTAAAAATTTTTTTTCTGTTAAAAAGTGTCAAAGAATTAATTTTAGTAACATAACGTAATTTTAATATCCAGACGTAATATGCTAAAAAAAAAAAGATATTAGATATTCTTGACTATAAGGTACTCACTCATTCTAGGTAATTATTATTTAAATTTATTTTAGTAATTCGCATGAAAAATATTGAAGCTTCAGATTGGGCGTGAGCAATATGTTTTTGGCATAACTATAGAGCTAGCGAGCTAAATATAAAAAAGAAAAAAATCAAAACATTTTTCAAATATATGGAATTGGAAGTTTTGGGCTACAGCTTAGAAGTAAGACGCTTACTCTTTAAAAGCTGCATGCCTAAACTAAAATTTGGCTTTATACTTCCAGAGATCTCGACATTTAGACGGGCGGACAAACGGACATAGCTAGGTTGCCACGGCTAGTGATCCCGATCAAAAATATATATATCCTTTATACGGTCGGAAACGCTTCCTTTACGACGAATGTAGTATACGCCTTTACTTTTTGAATTACGGGTATAGTAATGGTTCCGCCTTTCAAAAGAGGTAATATGTAAGCTATCTTTGCTTTTGTGGTCAAGTGGGTTAAATTATCCGTCACTCCAAAACGGAAAACAAAATAAACAAATCAGGAAGTATTCCCAAATATGGGTGCAAGGAACAGCAAGCCGCAAACGGTGCAGATTGAAAATCCAACGGCATTTGAGATTACTCGAGATGTGGTGGATAGAATAAATCAGGCCAATGCCATAAGTACTGAACTCGGATGTACCCACTGTGAATCATGTAAGCAGAAACCAATAAAGGAACCAGGTTCCGATATTCCCAGTACGATGGAACATAAGCAGCACAAATATCGAGCCTTGCATCCAGTTCCGGTTGCCAAGTCCTGGAAAAAACGTTCTTTTGAAGTCGAAGAAAAGGAGTTTGGAAAGTCCTTAAAATTGGTTCAAGAACTATTCGGCTCACCTGTAAAATGGGCCAAGGATTGCCAGGGCGAGATCGGAAAATTTGAGGAGGAGCTAGTTCACTGCTACCAACGGTTTCCAAACGAACCCCTGCAGTGCGCCAATTTAGCCAGACAATATCACCGATTCGTATTCGCCAAACAATACGCCGAATTATCGAAAACTAAGACGGGTACCTAAAGATAGGCGATCAACGACCTTAGTGATCCATTTATGGCCAAAAACCAGATAACATGTACATAAGATACATATATTCCTTAGACTTAAAGACCCCCAAAAGGGCAGGACAATTTATGAATTATTTTCAGCTTTGGGAATTTTAAATAAAATGTAACGTGGTGAAACCTTTTCTTGGATGTTTTCCTATTATCACTGTGCCACACCCACTCTACCGCCCACAAACCGCCGAAAACTGGCACGATCACAGTTTTAAATATTGTTTTGTTATTGTATCTTGCCAGATTGTATCGATATGCCAAAAATTCTTAGGCTACAATAAAGCCCACAAACCACGAAAAAATATTACCCGCAGAATTTGGAAAATCTTCGGATTTCACTATTTTTCTTGCAAATTTCTATAGCTATGCCAACAGAACAAGTTCACAACATGAAAATTAAAAATGCTCCATCCTCGTGCACAAGTTTGTGGTGGCGACTGAAGCAGATAGAATAGAACATCCTGAAAGTCTGTTCCAGATAGATAAGCTATGATAAGCTAAGCTTGAGGGCGCCTAATTAACGGTCTTATTAAATGCAATATTAGTTGTCCGGAATATACTAACCAAGATGCAAGTCTATCAGCTGCACCAGAGGAGTTTTGGAAAGACATGGAGTGATTTTCACCTTATGGCAAGAAAGATTTTTCTTTTTTAGAAAAATCATCAAATTCATTCAGTTCTAATAAATAAATCAAGTGAGTTTACCTCTCCGCCATAACGGTTCGCGGTCTAAAACATGTTTTGTGTGTATGTTTTCCCAGGCGGAAATTGAATCTACCATCAGCCAGCAGCGTCACCTCCAAGCCCCCAAGGTTTGGCCAGGGTTTTCAAAGGGTAGTGATTACCGGGGGAAAGTGATTAGCTTAGCTTACGCGAAGGCTCTAACTTTTTAGGCAAAACTCAAGTCAAGCTGTCCCGGGAAAAACGCTTTCGCCGCTGTCCCGGGGAGCACCCCTTACTATCGTTTAGTAGAAGAAGCTGGAATTTAATTTAATTGGTGAAAAATATAAATAAGTAAAAAGAGGTTCCAAAAGGAAATATCCAGCAGCGTGAAGATCTCGGCACTACGGGAAGGTCACAAAAAATGCAGGGTTATGATTGCGATGAGAGAATTTATCGGCTGAAGTAAAAATATTAAAAAAATATATAAATTGATTGTATAAGTTTAATTCAAGTATTGTTTTAAAAAAAAGATTTTTTTAATTTAAAACGCTACTTTTTACCCAGAATATTACATCCAAAGAAAATTCATTCCTACACTGGTATACAGACCCTGTATGTATGGAATTTATAATGAAATTCTTAAATTTAATTATTAAATATCTAACAGTGTCAAACCGATAAATTAAAGAAACTGAATGAAAAACAAGAGAGAATGCTATAGTCCCCGACTATCAGATACCCGTTACTCAGCTAGTGGGAACGAGAAATTTCAACATTATCTGGAATATCTGTAGTAATTGGGGAGAAAAGAATAAAAGTAAAAAAAAACTTTAAAATTTAAAAAAAGTGTGGGCGTGACACTTTTTGGCGGTTTGTGGGCGTTAAGGTGGGCGTGACAAAAAGTTTTTCGGGAAATCGATAGAAATTTACAAATTTAACAAAAAAATTCTAATTCTTAAAACATTTTTTAAAAGTGTGGGCGTGACATTTAACGATCATGATATAGGCATGCCTAATTTCATTTAGCTTCTATCTCTTTCTAGATAGAGCATCTCTAACACACCACAGGACAACGTCCTGGACGAAGGGAGCGCTGGACGAGATGCATAGACTCATCACATCGCAGCAACTCAACAATCAGGTTGAGTTTTATAGAGACACACGCAACCCACTGGTACACAAACTCCGATCGTCAAGGATTCGAATACCCTCTTTGCAGATGTATGCGATGTATCCAGACGACGACGGTCTGGTATGCTCAGCGGCTTACTGCATTTGGATAACTCCAATCGGCTTAGCCACAAGCTTCGCTGAAGATCTGACTTGGATATGGTAGGAAGCATGGCCGACATCGAAAAAAATCGAATGTTATCTCATAAACTTAGAATTAATTTTTAAAACTGTAACACGTGATTCTATCTCGAAAAAAAATGTTAAAAATGCTTTGATTTCATTTTATTTCATTACTCTTCTTTTCAACTTTTATCGATATTTCCAAGGATTTTTGAAACTTGCAGTTTTACTTTCCAAATTACCGCGTACTAAAGGACGAGTTATTAGAAAGAGAGCATGTAGAAAGAGAGCTTGTAACGTACAAGTTAGTGGGCGTGGCAACATTTGGAAATACACTTGTCTCTGGAAGATGCATGCTTAATCTCAACATTCTAGCTTTTATAGTTCCTGAGATCGAGGCGTTCATACGGACAGACGGACATGGCCAGATCGACTCGCTTATTGATCTGATACTTGATACGGTCGGAAACGCTTCAAACGCATTGAGATTGTTGATGGTGGTATCCGGGATGCCGCCAAGGGCTTGGCTGTCACTACAATTTTTCGCGTGGATGTGCGACGAATATATTGGCGGTACTAGGTAGCCTCAAGACTATCAAGGAAATCATAGAGCCTAACCGAGCCTGAAACACTAAACAACAACTTACTCTCTGCTAGCCACGCTGTTGCAAGCCATCTGTTTTAGACATATATGATTTCTACACAAATGTAATGTGAATCTAAATTAAAAATCATAATGGAATGTACATAAAAAATAAAAAATTGTAATTTAACATAAAATTTAAAAACAACAGCTGAATATGTTGTGTAGATGAACGTACACAATCAACTACATCGCTTGAAGTTTGCCATGTTGTAACGAACTGTTCGTGGGCTTTTCACTTTTTTTAACGAAGAATAATTTGCTTTCTTTGAAATAATATAAAGGAGAACATACAAGTAAAAAATAAATTAATGTATTCAAAATAGTGTATATAAATACGATTCTTAAGATAAAACAAGTTTTTAATTTTTTCCCAAAAATTTGGTTTGACAGTACATATTCTGCAGAAATATATGTTGAGATATGTATATACGGACGATTAAATGATGCTTATCACTGTTTTCGATTTTCAAAATTTGTTAGCTAGCAAAAATATTTATATAATGAAATGGCAAGGAGGACATTGTGGAAAACCAAAATTTTCGTTGGTCTTGCGAAAATGGCTATTCTTTTTCTTCCAAATTTCAGGTTTCTAACAGTTTTCGACCTTAATGTAAACATTTGCGTTTTTACAACTAATGAATGAGTAACTGGTATCTGATAGTCGAGGACCCGTCTCTTTTGTTTTTCCTTCTAAATAAGATTATTTTTGCCATTTTGGATACAATTTATAAGGTTTGTTTTTTTAACTATTTGTACAAAAGTCTATTTTGCTCTGAATGAATAGAAAACTTTTTGTATAGTTATAGTGAGATTATAATAAAGGATAATCATATTTCAAATTTAGTATTTGCCTTCAAAGTGGTAACAGCTTCTGTAAAAATGCAAAACATTTCAATTCGCTACACATGACCTAAATGGCAAAAATCTTTTACATTTTACCTTTCAAAGGTTTCCGTCTCAACTAAAAACCTAAACGCTATCCCTTACAAAGTTGAGCTTAAGTGCCAAATTCTTTAATATTGATAACTTTCATAAGCTTTTGTAGTAAGTTTTAGCTTTTGGATATCCCAGTGAACGGCATTTTAGTTAGTGACGATGAGCACCGAGAATGTGATGCTGAAGGGATTGCTAGGAAGATCCATATAACCGAAAATCAGCTACGATAGTCCGATTATACTCATTTCTATCTTGATCGAGATGCGATTTAGTGCTTATTTTAAAAGATTATTAGTTATAATACTTTGCCATTAGAACCTGTGAACTATCATAGAAAAAATAAATATTTCCGTGCCTCATACACATAATTTATTTCCCATTAAATTAAGTAATAGTAATAAGATGAAATCCTACTTTTTATGAATGAACATTCCATTTGTCTTTCCCATTTGGACTTCTAACAAATCACGTCTCTACATTCTTACAGAGTGCATGCTTATAAAACTAATTACATAATTACATAATCTAACCCTACACATTATTGATTCCCTTTCAAGAGCCCATTCGTTAATTGTGTATAGTATAAGTTAAGATGCTAGCGAAAACATAGGACATAAATGTTTGCCCTATAAGCTTTCATGTATTGCCGAATCGGCTTACCTTGGGTGACCTTGGGTGTCACCAACAGTCAAAATCGCTGGCGAATGGTAGTGTATTGCAATCAATTACTGAATAACCCCTCTGCAGAACTTTGCATAAACAAAACTGCTTGGCGATGGAATAGGCGGACCCGTGGCAATAACAACTCTCGAGGCCCGGCAAGGCGGCGCATTTAATAACACAAGTCAGCTGTTCGGTGTCCTTGCTCTCCGGACTGCCGCTCTGAAAGCTCGCAAGGGGCTAGAGCTTTCGGCTGACCATGTGGGGAAGCGGGTCAACGCTGCGTATGCGTTACGTTTCACTTTCGCTGCCGACGAAGTTGCTCAGCTTCTTCCATTTGGCGGCTGCTGCGACCCAAACAGACTCGTTCCGTTCCGTTTCGGATTCGGATTCGGACTCGGACTCGGATTCGGGTTCAGTCCCCGTGCAAATCTCCAGGCATCTGGTTGTGTGTCCGCAGGAAGTTCGTCCCGAATTCCGCGCTGACTTCGATTTGTGTTACGGCTGCTGCTGCCCCGAATAGAAGGCAACGTGGTCTGTGCAAGAAGTGCCCGCTGAAGGCGTGGGTATCGGTGTTAAAGCTTTAAAATCCTGGGGTGAACATTTTTATGAATGAATCGCTCGGTCGGCAGCGCGTTGTGTTAGTTTGGGCGATAAGTGTGTTGTGTGGAAATTTGGGCGTGCCAGGCCTTATAAGGGCCCTTCGATTGGAATTAATAAGCGTAACGAAATAAATGAAACCCGCGCTTCAGGAATAACGCATCACGGTGTCTGCTCGGCAACGGGTGGGGAATACAGATATAATATGTATATACGCGGATGGAAAAGCTTGAAGGACTAACCACTATACTATCTCAATGGAACACAACTTATTAATATTTGCATGGAAAGTTCACTGTTTGAAAATTCATATGTTATTGCAAGAAATGAACTGTCTATTTATTTTACGTTCTTAATAATCTGTCCTGATCCCATTGGGAGAGAAGGAATTAAGGATATAAAGTAAGCTATTACATACAGTTGCTAAGTTGCACACTTAATTAAAAGGTTAATTTTTGTGTTCTGCTTCAATCCTAAATGATAAGTTCAGTGGAATCCTGTTTCAGCTCACAGTAGCTATCACAAGATGCTTGTATTCAACTCACGTGCTAGGCTTGTTTGAGGCAGCTTAATTGTAACTACAAAAGATTATAAAAGCTTCCCAGGCCCATCAGGGAAATATTTATTTAAGAATGTGTCCCTACGTGATCTGATCACACAACAAACCGCAACTCTGTCAGCAGCAAGAATCTGAAAAAGGAGGAAATACCTTTGCATGCTTTTTAAACATTATCGTCGCCATGGCCGCCATTAAAGATGACACACGCCAGCCGGCTGACGCCTGCTTATATTACGAGTACTCCGTAGGCATCGCTCATACGTACCGTGGGCCGACCAAGCGCTTTTCCACCCGCTGGGCTTAATTGCCGAATATTTGTGTTCGGCGCACCGAGGCGTTCAATAAACTTGCCACGAATAGTGAAAAATCGTTTAAATTTTTCAGTGAAACTCGTAACAGACTGGGATATACGAGCCTAGGAGCTTAAAATTACCAAAGCGCAGGAAGTCAAGTGGTCGAAGCGCTTTAATTGCCTTCGGTTGAAGTCATTTTCCGCTCTCTTAAAGTTCGTGTGTGTGCGTTCGGGTAAAGTGCGCCCTTCTCGCAGTTGGGCTAAGAACCTGAAACAGGACAAATCTCCGGCCAGACAAGACTTTTCAGCTGTCGACAGTCATCAAAGTGGCTTAGAGTTACAGTAACACGAGGAGGCGTCGAGGCCACATATAGGCACTTCCGTAAATTCGGGCAATGTTGGTGAGTATGCTTTGAAATTGAAGGCCTGTAGGTAACGTATACGCCGCAGAAAGGATTCTATTTGACTCTTATTTTATAGGGAATACATTCCCGAAGTGTCAAGGGAAACTGACTGCAACAAGTTCATAGTACAGTCTTTAAATTGGATTGAAAATAAATTAAAATCTGCTATCACTTATACACAAAAACCAAACAAATCGTTATTTCTTAGTTGTTAACAAGCTCGATGTAAGAAACTTTATTTTTAAGACGTTTGCTAAAACTGCTTTGAGGGCAAACAAACTAAATATCTCATGGCTGAGCCCTTGTAGTTAAACTCTTGTGCTACTTGTCATTGAAAATTCATTTTTAAATGCTACCTACGATTTTTGTAATAAAAAGATTAACAAGAGATCATACGGACGGACAGACAGACAGGCGGACGGACAGACAGACGGACGGACAGACGGACATGGCCAGGTCGACTTGGCTATTGGTACTGATCAAGAAGATATATACTTAATATATTATATCAACTTTATATTTTCAATGAATCCAGTATAACGCTTTACTCTACAAGTGAGAGGTACAACAAGAAACCTAATAAATCAAGATTCCTTACCAAAAGTGAGTGACTAACAGATACAAATGATTTACTAAAGTCAGTGCAGATGACTGTTTCAAAATTATTATTTAAGCCTTGTATTACGAAGGATGTAAGCTCCAAAGGGTTATTGGTTCTTGATCTGCGTTTCTTAAAACCGTGCTGACATGGTGATATAATTGACCCACAAAGGCGCTGCAAATGAGGAGTTATAGCATTTTTAAAGCATTTTAGAGATACATCTGTAATTGCTTGCATTCAATTTTACCTTATTTGAGGAGAGCTATCACAAATAAATCCTTCCATATATTGGGGAACTGTAAAGTTTCCAGAGGCTTACACAACCAGGCATTCCTGGCGATTATACAGGCTTCACGCTGAAGATCTTAAAGCAGTGATCTTTCGCTTATAGTCGGACAAAATATTTAAATCGACTTTGATACCGCGTAAGAAAAGGACTGTTTAGAATGAGGTAACGTAGAATATTTTGTTTGGAAAAACTGGGTAAATAGATAGGCCTCACCCGATGCTACAGTAGTATTTTCAAATAATTCGAGGAAGGGTAATTTGTGATTTTGTGTTTAGTATTAACGAAATTAAAAAACGGGTTTGGATCCTGTGCAAACTGGAAGTTACCATGGCTTATATCTATACAAAGCATAGGTCCAGTTATCGGTAAATTTACCAGCAATCATTGTCAATTTAGTCATATTGTGCTAAAGGGAAAATATATTTTATATTCTTCTAAACTGTTCTTTCTATCGATTTGCCAAAAAATTTTTGGCACGCCCACTCCATCGCCAAGAAACCGCCCAAAGCTGTCACGCCCACACTTTTGAAAAATGTTTTGAAATTTTTTCTCTTTTTTGTTAAACTTTAAAATTTCTATTGATTTGCCAATAAACCTTTTTGTTATGACCACAAACCTCCCTAAACTGTCACGCAAACACTTTTAAAAAATTATTAAGCTTATTTTATACTATTAATTTATTGGTAACGGGTATCTCATAGTCGGGGAACTCGACTATACCGTTCTCTCTAGTTTAATTTGTGAAGAGATGTGTTTGTTTAGTTCGGTATACACCAATATTTTTTTCCAATATTAAATTTAAATATTAATTTAAATTACGACAACGGTATATAACCTTCGGCTTGCCAAAGCTCGCTTCCGTTCTTGTTTCAAAAGTGCAAACTAAGTTCATGTGGATATGTCAATGAGTAAATGATTATCGGGCTTTGTACTACTATGAAATATTTATTACTTAATTAGAATATTATAACATATTAATATTTCTATCCCAGTTTTTTCAGTAATAGTTTTTTTTCTCCTTAACCGACATAACTCACGAACACACTTTTCTGACTGTGGTGATGTTTTTCAATATCCTCAATGTCTATATACTCGCGTTCGTTTGACAAATATGAAAAAATAAAAAATCGATAAAGCCAGGTCTGCCAAGCTACGAGCGCTAATTGAAGCGTCAAAGTCACACAAAAGTCAGACAGACACATTTGTTAGAAATAACAAATGTGATTTCTTCGGGACTGATTAGTTCGATAAACTTTTTTCCAAAAGGACAAGCCTTGATCGGAGACTTGTGACAAAAGAGTAAAACACGAAAAATGTAATTCTTTCCGAGGACGAAGTGTCTGCGTTTTCTTTGTCACTTGGCAGTTGATAAGGAATATGTTGTCCTTGAATAGAATGCATAGGATATCATACACTATGTTTACATATGCGTGTATGAAATAAGCTGACTTAAATAGTTTCTAGCTACTTAATAGCCTTTAAGAAGCCTCGAAAATCGTGTCCAATTATTTCGTGGAGGAATTCGGTTCACGAACCAGTTAATCAGTTAATCTATTAGCCCAGCAACATTTCGCAAGGACGACAACTTGTCGCAAATTCATTCTAATTTCGCCCTGTGCCTCTTCTCAAGTTCGACCAAGTTCTTATAGAAACTTAAGCCGCCGTTGAATGTAGTGCCGCCCGCGTGCTGTCTACTTGTTTCCCAACTTAGCAAGATGTCGCATACGCGACACATATCCGAGCATATACACAAATACTTAGCTATACACGTAAGTACAAGTATGTATACAAGGCCTATTCGGGACAAAAAGTTCTTGGGAAGGACAGATTGTTTTGAGGAATTTTCTGTGGGGTCCTAGAGTTTGAGCGCCTTAGGAGAGGCTGTTAAAAAGCCAAGTGCTACGTTTGTGCTTACAGTCCTTACAACTTCCGCCTTGTGCATATCTGCTTCCAAAGTATGCAACAAGACTTTGAGTCGTAAGAAAATGTTGCTACACTTAAAATCAAGGAAAAAATTCTTTTTTAAACGATTATTAATAGTTTCCTAAAATAAGTCTAATTATTATTATTATTATAATAATAATTTTTTACGGACTAATACATTTTGTACCTTTGCTGCGAGAATATTCATTTAAGTCGGAACTTTGCAAGGACATTTGGGAAGTGTATCCACGACGGATATAAATAGCACTGCTCAATCCACCACCATTTTACGGTTCTCTGCAAAAAATTAAGGTTTTTGTAAAGTAACAATGAAAAATAAATAGGTTTATTCAAGAATTACCAACTAACAATTTAATGAATGGTATGGTTTGAGGTACAGGTTTTATTTAATTACGCTATTGCAATTATTAAAGGCGGAGATCGTCAATTAAAACACGTCCCTACGAAAAGGTAAATAAAATATCCTGTTTACATGAACAGGAAAAGAGGAAAGGAAAAAAATTCAAATTCAATCGGTTGCTGTCTGTATAATTATGCCAATACGTCATTTAATTTACCATTTCGGTGCTCAATATGAATTGTATTAAATTCAAAAAAATTTCCTAAAGCCAACAAATTTGAATGCCTTGGCAGCCAGTTGATTAGTCTATACGTACATAAATATATACTTGTTATTGTCTTTCTTTTAGAAGTTCATCAAATGTTTCGCATACTTTCTTGTACTTTCACTTGCCTTTGAGGGTTTGTTTTTCGTTTACAGTTATAGCCGTTCGTTTCGGCGGAAACCGAAAACAGTTGCTGTTCTGATGACCTATACCGTACATATCGGTTTCATGCTCGACACTCAACTGAATCTAATTCTCTGGCACGCATTGTAAAGCACAGTTATTTACACTGCCTTCTGCTTTAATGCTATATTAAGGCATGCTATGGGATTGGAAATTGGAATATTGGAAAAGAGAGTGATGTGTGCAAGATGTCAAAGCGATGAAAGAGCGGAAAGCTGGGAAAACATGAGAATACGTGGGAAAGTGACACGAAAACTTAAAAAAAAATCGCGCTGTAAGCAGACAGAACAAAACAAAATTACCTTTAAATTCCAATGGAGTCCTATTTAAAACTGCGAATTGAGAATGAGTAGATGGTGCAGAAAGGATTTGTGCTCTTGTTCCGGGAGGCAAAATTGTTTGTCGACACTCGCTGTTGTTCCTTAAATACAATTAATGCCTTGTCACGCCCACTTGCACACGACCCTCTAAGACGAACTAAGAGGTATGAAAAATATTCACAGCAACAGCCACACGAGTAGCGTCTATTCCCTCCTCCGATATTCCCATTTATTACGAATTTGTTATGCGTAGTGATAAACAATGCCATTTATAAATAGTACAGCCGGAAAATTGCTTTTACTTTTGGTAATTTATGGGCACACAAAGGTAAATTGACAGGATTGCATTGCATTAATGCAACACACCCCTTTGCAACACACTTACTCATATGTATGTATGTAAACTCCACATAATATCCTAAGTTGATATGTTTGATACATACATACCCCACTGCCTGTGGCATATACATACATATATGTATGTAGTTGGGCACAATCGTTGAGCGAAAAGTTAATCCATTATGCATTTAAATTTCACTGAATTCAATTGCCGTAATTAAGTCAAATATGCATTTAATTGTTAATTATGTCCGGGAACCGGAAAAATGCATTGAAAATTCATGGTCTGGCCTTGGTGTTGGATGGTTATGTTTTCAAATTAAACTAAAATACTTGGTCTCTTGAATAAAACTTTCTGTTTGGTGGAAGCATATCAAGTAATTTAATTTTCCATAAATTTGTAAAATCTATAAAATCATGGCCTAAATTAACTGTGCGCAAGCCGACTAATGACTTAAATTCACATTATTAGCTGTGACATGCTTGGATGAAATGGAACTGATAATTATTATGACTGCCAGTTAGCAATTATTTTTCTCTTCGCGCTCTGGAGCAATTCTCAACGTTCAGCGAAATTAGTGTAGGAGCCAAGAATAAATTAATGGAGCTGTGAATTATGCAGACTCGGCAGGTGCCATCTAATTGTACATAAGTATGTACAGCTGGGGCCAATGTAATTGAACTTGCTATGAAAAATTCGTATTTATAAATAAAATATCATACATCATTTATGGTTTTCCACTATTGCAGCTTAAATACCATAGTTATTGACTAGAACCTTCGACAGAATTTTGAATTATACATGAAGAGGCAAAGGTAGAATCGATTTTGGAAATGCCATAATGGCCCTATTAACTTGGGTACATTCGATAATAACTGGGTGAGGACAGGATTGTGAGCCATCCTGTCAGTTGTGGTCAGTAATTTCCAAAACAGGCATTCAGAGGCCGGCGGAGTGGAAAAGGACGTGGCGCCTAATTAGCAGATGGCCCCAAAGCTGCCATGCTGATGCTGGTGCACTGCATCAGAGAAGGAAGGCCTTTAATTCAAAACTTTCGCCGAATCAAATTGCAGTTAATAGGAGAGCGACTGAATGGGCTAGGATCAGGAAAAGCACGAAGCCAAACAGTTTAATTCGTAAGGTAGAACCAGAACAAGTCTATATAACATAGCAGGCCCTTCCCCAACTTCACTTTTGCTTTTTGTTTTTCACCCTTTCTGGCAAAAATTCATTTATGGCTGACAAGGAGAAGCCCCAAAAAGCCTGCTGCCGAAAGTGAGAGGGTTAAATGGAAAACTTGGCTG
Source organism: Drosophila erecta (assembly GCF_003286155.1). NCBI lineage: Eukaryota > Metazoa > Arthropoda > Insecta > Diptera > Drosophilidae > Drosophila > Drosophila erecta. The sequence continues at coordinate 27,868,333 of NW_020825194.1, forward strand.
GCTAGAATGCCGAAAAGGGATTTCCTAGTCGGGTTAGCTGAGGCGGGCGATAAAGTGATATGTGGGATTCGCATTGGAAGGGCGAGGTTATCACGGAATAACATTATGTAACGGCAAAATAAGATTAGGCGATGGGCTCAGGAACAAGGAGTACTCTTTATTCATCACTTTGAACACAATGTTTCAATAATACGCTGTTGCAAAGCTCACAGATAATCAAAACCCGAGCTTGTTACCAGCATTGCTTGAATGTTTTCTCTGTAATTAAATTCCTTCTTTGTAATTAAATTAAAGTCACGCACACGGGTTCAATAAACTCATTAAAAAGCTTGGCAGCCGTCATGTTGAGTAGCGGACTATACACAAGAAGTTGGCTCACGATATACGAGTTTGGGAGGGGAGCAGGGTACTCCGGAGCTCCTGCCTCGATGGCGTAGACTTAAAGTATCTCTGAATCCGCCCAGCACCTCTGTATCTGTAAATTATCTACCCATTTCCTGGCTTTTCCACTTGGCTAGCTGCCATGCCAGAGCGTTCTGATTTTCGCAAAGAAAACATATTATTTTTAATATTTAAATTAACCTCTGCGGCTGGAAAAACACGTGACGTTGTCTCCGCCCGCAATCTTTTCACTCAGATACATTTATAATCGCCTGCAATTTGGTGGTGAGGGTGACTACCCTCAAATTAATTAATTAATCTCACTTTGTGTGATTGTGCCTTGCACCGGAATTAAAGTTTTCACACGTTGCCCGGAAATGTGCGACAGTTTTCTCATTTCCATTTGGAATTCAAATGAGCCAGCTGGACGTGGCCTAAATGTGTTGGCAGCTGCGTCTGTAAACTACAGAGGCAAACATTTCGGGTTTACTGGGCGCTGTTTTCTTTTCGCAGGGCCGCAAAGTTTCGTGCTATTTAAATTACAAAACGAAGCAGTTATTTAAGGTAACAATAACTGACCTAACAACTTACAGAAAAATTAAGCAGATTGATCTTTTTACTCGTGGGATTCGTACATTAAACTCAGCTAATATCTGGCCGCTTATCAAATAATTTAAAAAATCACAGCATTTTAACTAAACCTGTGAACATGTGTTTATATCGCATTTCTAGCTAGCTTTTAGCTAAGCTTGCAAGACCTTAGCATCAAGTAACTACAAAGATAAAAAATTGTTCCGGTCAGCTTCAAAACTAGAAAGTGTTACGCAATGTAGGCCAGATATTCTGGCACCAGGAAGCTTTTTTATTTAATAACATCGCTGAACTTTTCACCACGCGCAAAGGACTTCAAAACATGGCCCACAACTGTCCCATATGTCTTAGTGGCATTATCCGCATGTAATGACCCACAGCCAGGACTCAAAGGCACACGCAAGAGCAGATAAATGAAATTAGTTGACAGCCAGATTGTCGCAGTAAGCCATTTTGAAGAAACTCGGAAAAGTTCCTAGCGTATAAATGAGGAGCCAAAAGGGAAAGAAACCGAGAGCTGAAATCAAATGAAATTTCAATTAGCCCAATGGACGGAGGGCGAAGGTCGGGTAGAGACACCTCCGCACCACACATAATAAAATCTAGAAGATGTCTTGAATGAAGAGCACAATGCATTAAAAAGGCTTAGGAAACCCTCCCGAAAGGGCTGCATTTTCACACAAAAAAGGGAAAATAAAAAGGAACAGAGAAAACTTTATTTGGATACAGCTGAAGAAGCAGAAGCAATTTGTTGCGTGCGCATAATTACATTTTTCGACAGCTAGTGGGAATGCGAAAATATTTTGCGGACTCGAAATGAAATTTCAAACTGTATACGCAGGAAAGGAAATGGGAAATTATACTCCATCCGCTGAAGACCTATGCACAGTCCACGCTACCAACTAAGGTTAGTTGACTAATCTGGTTTTTTCTGTGTCCGATAGTCGCTTCGAAAATAGATAATATCATTCCTAAAACTGAGCAAGTGCTTTTACCATAGAGCGGAACGCACTTTCTCAATTATACACGCAGTACAGGTCAAGTAAAGCCTACATTCTTGTCTTTGTTATTGTTAGTTTGTTTTTTAGATGCCTGGCATACAGTACATACAGTACATACCGTACTGTAAAGCGCTGCAGGCGTTACATGTGTCACATGTCCAGCTCAAGCCTCCCCCTATTCCGCAACACGCTCTCCATGAAGCGAGACTTGAATGACTGCCGGCGGTACAAAAAAGCGAGCCCACGCGACAGCTGAATCAGGATTCGTGAGTGAGCGGCAGAAGTTGGATCCGCGATTTCCTCCGGGTGACTCTTATGTAAGCTGCGCCGCATGGAACTTGAAAACAAGAGTGATAACCTGTCGGGTATCTCGACTAACTGATACCTGTTACTCAGCTCCTGAAAGTGCAAAGAAGGCAAAGAAAATACGTTTCGAGATTGCTCACTAGCGCAACCCAGTGGTGTTTACTTTTATTGTACCCTACCGAGGTTATATTTATATCAGAAGCTTGCAGCGCAGTAAAGGAGACCATAATGAGTAAATAATATTTACTTATTAGTATCAACAGCCAGGTCGATATAGCCATGTCCGTCTGTTCCGCTGTCTTTTCATCCCTTTCCACGGTTTTAAGAATTCTGCATGAAACTTTCCCAAGATTCTTGTTTCTATTGTACATAATATATAAGACGAAACGGATCCCTGTCATATCCCAAAGAAAAAAACTTTTCTACTTATAAAGTGTTATTTTTTAGTTTAATCTATATACAATTACTGCACGGGTATATAAGCTTCGACTTGCGGAGGATAGCTTCCGTTTTCTTTTCTCTTTATGTAATCTGCAGTATTTTAAATTGAAGCATTTAAGCACATTTAAACAACAGAAGAGTTCCCCGACCCGTTACTAGTGGAAGTGCTAACGAGAAATTTTAAAATTTTCTGTAATATCGGTAGAAGTTAAAAATAATTAAATTAAAAAAATTTTTTTTAATTTTTTAAAAGTGTGTCTATAAAGCGAATCTATAGAAATTTACAAGATATTTTTACACTTTTTGTAAAAATATCACAGTTTTCAAAAATGTGGGCGTGACAGCTTGGGCGTTTTATGAGCAAAAAGGGTTTTGACAAATCTGTAGAAATTTACAAAATATATAAACAAACTTAAAAAATAACACAACATTTTTCAAAACTGTGGTCATGACAGGTTCGTGCGGCTTGTGGGCGTTAGAGTGGGCGTGGCGGTATTTGGAAACAAGCTTGCGCTGCGTCTATGTCTCTGGATGCTGCATGCTTAATCTCAAGATTTCAGCTTTTGTAGTTCCTGAGATCGAGGCGTTCATACGGACATACGGACGGACAGACGGACATGGTCAGTTCGACTCGGCTATTGATCCTGATCAATAATATATATGGTCGGAAACTTTTCAACGAATATTGTATACCATTTTACTCTACGAGTAAAGGGTATAAATACACAATTACAAATTTGTCTTTTATATAAACAAATTTTAAAACTAAAAAAAACACGCGCAAAATAAAAAAAATTAAAAATGCAACGTGATTGCCAAGGGAATGTCATTACCTCCAAGCCCGGTATACATTTTTTTTAATTTACCCTGTGGTCCTTTGATGATTGTCGATTCTCAGTGTAGACCAAGAGAATATGAGAATATGATAAGTAAGACAAACACACAGGGCAGACACCAAAGGTCCTTTTGATGAATGTGTGTGTGCCTCTGAGTGTTGATCCTAAGTGCCACTCCCCTGCTACATTTCTCCTCCCCCAACACACCACGCACATTGTTAGTTTGGCGGAGACGGCATCGACGATTCTAGCGCTGAACTACGACCTCAAGTCACGACCCAATGCATATGTAAGCGTATTAAGGATGCTCCAGATATGTACACAGGCATCCGCACACAGATACAGCACTAACTGCCGTTTGGCCTGTGTCTATTTGTATGTAAATAAGCGCGAAGTATACAACATTGAGTATCTGCCCCATCGACGCCAAGAGCCACCAACCAAATATAACCCATGCTCAAGAAGTCTGTATGTGGGTCTACCCTAAAATATATGTCAATTTAAAAAAGAACGTCGCGATGCAAACGCATAACAAAACATTGAGAAGAAGGAAAGCTAGTTTCAACATGCCACTTTTGATATGCCCTTTATATATTATTAAAACAAGAGAATGTTATAGCCGAGTTCCCCGACTATCAGATACCCGTTACTCAGCAAGTGGAAGTGCGAAAAATCTCATACTTTTGTGGAATATCGGTAAAAATTGCGAAAATAAGATAAAACAAGGTAGAATACTATAGTCGAGTTCCCCGACTATCAGATACCCATTACTCAGCTAGTGGAAGTACAAACGAGAAATTTCAAAATTTTCTGGAATATCGGTAGAAATTGGGGTAAAAAAAATTTAAATGAAAAATAACTTAAAATTTTTTGAAAAGTTTGAGCGTGAGAGTTTTGTGCGCTTTGTGGGCGTGGCAAAAAGTTGTTTGACAAAAATATTTACCGATATATTTAAAAATGAAAAAATATCGCCCACACTTTTGATATTTTTTTAAATTTATTTATTTATTTTTCCAATATCTACCGATGTTCCAAAAAATGTTGAAATTTCTCTCTTTGTTTCTCTCTTATTTAAAATTCGTCCGTCGCTCTTTACGTAAAAACGTCTACTACAGAAAAGAATTCCACTGAAGTTTTATTAAAAAAAAGTTGCTGATGAAATGGTAAATTTTCTGTTAAGGCTCTGATGTAATTCTGGATTTTAATGTTTTATGCAAGTTTAAAGACTTACTTTATTGAACTTTTTTTATATACATATATAAATATGCATTAACGGACGTGTCACGCAATAGTTTACCTAAGCTAAAGCTTATGAGCCTTAAATAAAATCAATTGTAAAAGTTACACTAGTTCGGCTTAAGATTTAACAAGAAATTCAAGCGTAAATTTGGTACAAACCAAAAAACATTCGATTTGCTCGACTATCAGATACGCGTTACTTAGCTAGAACGAGTGCCGGAGAGATGTTTCAAAATTTTGTTGGCATAGCGATAGAAATTGGGAAAACAAATAATGAAATGGAAAAAATCAAAACAGTTTTCAAGAGTGTGTGCTTGGCAGCTTTGGGCGTTAGCGTGCGTGTGTTCTGAAACAAACTTGCACAGGCATCACTAGAATATGCATGTTCAATCTCAATGTTCTAGCTTCCATAGTTCTTGAAATTACAACGTGTATACGGGCAGACCGACCAGGTTAAATCGACTCGGCTAGTGATCCTCATCAAAATTAATTTATAGGTTCGGAAAAACTTTCTTTTACCTGTTACTGTTGTATAGCCTTTTCCATTCCTTTACATAAAAACATAATGTATACCAAATAAATATTCTACTTGATGACAAACAACAGAACTATGATTTCTTTTTCAGTAATTAGCTAGTAATTGCTCCAATGGCAGCTTTACGATACTGTCATAGGTTGACTAAATAATACCGAACTTATATATTGTCAAAAATTTGATTCCGTACTACAATTAGAACATTTTATTATAAAAAAGCAACGAAGATACTTTTTTTTGTTAACTATTCATTTGGCCAAACTATGATATTGTGGTTCAAAACGGTCCGTTCCGTTCTTATGTACAACCTAAAACAGAAAGATACCTTTTGAGAAGTATGAGATACAAGTTTGTAGATAGCTTTAAGACAGAGAGACTAGTTTGCGTTGATACGGAAGGACGAACATGGCTATGTGGTCTTCTGACTGAATTCAACATTCCCTCTGCATTCCGTATAGATGCAATCTGTTGATTACGTATTCAGTATTATCAAAATGCAGGTAGATGTTCCCAGTGGGGAATATTATATTGGATAATTGATAATTGTCTTAATCAAGATTTAGAAAAGTAAAATTGAAGCCTACCCTGGTGGTATTGGGTATAATATGAACATAGAATTTTTGGCCACCTTTCAACTATAGTTGTAGTATAGAAAACGATCCTAGAATAGTTGGGCAGCGGATATAAAATGCGCACCAAAGAATGATTAACTTACCATTTAATCAATCAATCTAACTCTAATAGTTTTATACGAATGCAATCCATTATTTTTATTTTCTTCATTGAAAGAGTTAAGAATATGTGCGACAATGCAATTTTTTAGCGATTGACTCCTAAATATTGGAAGATCACTTCTGGGGTTTATAATCGATATTTTCTTAAGGTCTGATCTCCACAATTTATCATTTCGATTTCGATCCATTGGTCGGCTTCTAAATTGTTTTATTTCCGGTGGACCAATTGGTAAGTGAGCTTCAAGGGGTTTTTGTGTATGTTTTCGAGGCCGAGGCCTTGCTTTTGTGCAACATTTTCGCCTTCGATTTGTCTTTCTCGCCTTTTCACATCCCGGGCTGCAGGGTCCTCCGGGACCACCAGGACCTCCAGGTCCCCCTGGACCTCCAGGGCCTCCAGGTCCGTTTGGACCACCGGGTCCTCCAGGTCCTCCGGGACCCCAAGGCATGCCGGGTCCGCCCGGTCCACCAGGTCCCCCAGGACCGCCAGGACCCCCAGGACCGCCAGGTCCACCTGGACCCATGGGACCTCCTGGGCCATTTGGTCCACCTGGAGCCCCCGGCCTTCCGCACACGCCAAGCTCAGAAGATGTTGAGGAACTCGCATGGATTGGTGAAGAAAAATGTAAGCTCTGAGTTGACATTGATGGGCTTGGTATGTCGATTTTTGAGTAAGATGTTGTGATTGGGGAAGCTTGACTTATTGATGATGGAGCTGTTGAAATTTTAAAATTTTTCGCTATTGGGGAAGTTGTCCTTAGACTTGTCAAAGTTGGAAATGTTGATATTGTAGACGGCGCTGTTATTGTAGAAATTGTGCCTTGAAATCTTGACGTTGAAGTTGTTGTCATTCTGGGTGTCGTGGTTACCGAATAAGTTGTGCTTTGGCTCTTTGCAAATAGCGTTGAAACGCCCTCCGTTTGTGTCGTCTCTTGTTTCCCCTCTAATACTGGGTCACCGGGGCACTTGCCGCCTGGCTGACACCAACCACTTCCAAGGCAATAAGCCCCCAAAGGCTGTGGACAATGCTGGCCTGGCTTGAACCAACACTTTTTCGGCGGGATGGGCACATTGCATCCCGGTATCCAAGGGGGGCAATGCGACGTCGGACGGTTGTAACACCCTGGCCTCCAAGAGGGACAGGTTTCGGTTCTCCTGAGATCGCAAGGGTCTTTTTGGATCAAGTCGCATATGTCCAGAAGCTCTTTTTGAAGCTGATCCATAGTCTTTAAGACGGCCTCCTTCTCGGCCGCAACAATCCGCCTCTTTGCCTCCGCCAATTGGGAAACCGATACAGGGTGAACAGTTTTGTTATGAGCGTGAACAGCCAGTTCATGAAATATACGGTATTTTAGCCTTCGTTCAACATCACCAAGAAGTGCCCTAGCTGTGAACAGAAGAGCCCACACCAGGAGCACTTTATGAGCAGCACATGGTGCGTTGCGATGGAATAATCAGTATCTTCGTAGAGCTACGACAGCATTTCACGTACCATAAAAAAGCGCAGCATACACCATTGTGATTGCCTCTATCACTCGTACTGGAGTTTTAAAAGTACTGTGTTTATTTTATTAATTTTTAATATTTAATGTGTTGATTTCCGCGGTCGGATTTGTACTAATGCGCTTGGACACAGTATTTGTATGTCTGCATATGGAGTTTACTCCTTGTTTACTCTACATGTAAAGTACAATTAATGTCAAAACTGCAAATGTTAACTGTTAACTGTATTATAGGTATGAAAATGAAACTAGCTCACCTTTTCGGCTTACGTGCCTTAATATCTGGCTATTAGTCAGTATAACTGACTATCGAAGTGCGGAAACATCTTTGATCCTATACATAGTATGCAAACACCATCCATCATTAACAAAAGCTTGCAGTGACCAACAGTTTTGAAGCTCCACCATTTTAAGGCTCTTTGAGTTGAAATGCAGTCTTACAGATTTCCGGGTAGAATATTTAACTACGCCTAGGCACAACAAAACAGGGCCATCAATCATTTCCGGGCAATCGGGTGACAATGCCCAGGCTAAGGACCCACAGAAGACGCCCACGAGGCGGCTTTTTAATTCATAAATGAAGGTCCTCATGTTGATGAATAGAAATATTGCCGCTCCAATGCGCCACGCAGGTAATCAACCATCAAATTGGCGGGGGAAGTGAGTGAATAAGGGAATGGACTGAACTTGCTGCTTTAATTTGCTTGAAGGCGGAGGTTATGTTCATGTGGGCGTGACTGCCTTATCAAATAAAGTAATGAAAGCAAATAAATCCAGACCGAGTTGGTTGAGAAAACGGGAAATATTATATGTAAGCCTGCAAAATGTTTATTTAGGCACATCAATTCGTGGACTCTTCAATTGTGATGGCGGCTTGCAGCCAAAAATTCAGCCCTAAAGTATGCTTAGGTTGTCAATTTTGTTTTTTCTCTTTTTTTTTACAATCTGTCTTAAACAAATAAATTTTATAATTAATCTTAAATTAACAGAGGCAGTAGTTATCCATACATACTCTATGCATAACATATTTTAATACATAATACCTGTCAGGGAGATCTAGCACATGAAATCTTGTAAGTCTTCTGAAGTTATTATTGTTATTTGCCAAACTTAAGACTAAGTTATTTTCATGGGTTCTTAGTCTGTCTATATATTTTTTACTATGTTCTGCTATTTCTTCTTTAACATAAGGGATTCCTAAGTCTTTATGGATACTTGCATTTGAGATATAAAATGGAGCTTTAACAATTTGTCTTAATATTTTTGATTGGTAGTAATTGGTAGATTGGTATAATCTCAATATTTGAGTTACTGGCAGTACCCCAGAGCTGTATGCCATAGGTCCACACTGCCTTTATGTATAGCTTTGTATAAACGGACTTTTTTTTCCAGAGTGGTTGCAAAATGTATACCTCAAAATTGTGGGGTCAAAAGGCATTTTTCAAAGTTTATAAAATGTCTTTGGGATTACCCGGCGAATTCTATTATTTTTCCAGGGGGTTGCCTCTACTACATCTAGCAGATTGCAAGCAAATTTAAAATGATAAATTCTCTTGTCTCCCTTTTCTTGCAGGCAGCCACTGCAAACTGCGAGCCATTGAAACACAATTATGCCAAATTAGAAAAGGGCTGTGTCAAAGTTCGTCAGCATCAACAATCAAGGTACTAACAACAAATGCTGCTGCAACAACGGCATCCGCTGGCCCCGCAAAATGTAATTGGCCAAGGGCGTGGAACTGGAAAGGGCCCACTCAGCTTGGCAGTGGGCAACAGTCAACGACAACAGCAACAGCAATACCGCTAAACCGCAACAGTCGACCTCAGCAGCAGCATCAGGGCACCAAAAACAAAATACGCAACATAAATGAAGTTAACAACCTGTCAAATTGCTAAATTACTTCCGGTAACAGCCTTCTTCCTCAATTCTCCGATCGCAGCCTCCTTCTCCTTCAGCGCGAGTCCCACCTCCGCCTCCGCCTTCAGATCCTCGTCCTCCCACTCCCACTCCCACTCGGAAAGGCCCCACCGCTCGGATGTACTTGTCCTGCGAGCGGCCGAGCCAGTCGGAGCCTTTGCTACTAACGCAGTTGCGGCATCAGCAACACTTGGCAGCAAGTCAATTCAGCTGACAGCTGTACAAACAAAGAGTCCACGTAATGCGCGTGAAGCTGGACGTCAGGAACGTCAAATGCAACAGCCCGCAATCCAGCAGCAACTTAATCCCCCGCAGCAACATCAAGGACGACAGCAGCAGCAGCCGCAGCAGCAGCCGCAGCAAAAGCGAGTGCAGCATCAGATGCAACGAGTGGGCGTTTTAATTCCTGCTTCGGTGCACGTTAACTTGACGCATGTGCAACAGGGCTTCCAGCATTTCCTCGACTTTTTCCAACTGCATTTATCTAATGTCACCGTCGATTTCCTACGAGATGTGGGTGAGTACACACAAGCCAAAAAACATGCCCATCAGAACAGGGCCTTGTTTGTTGCCCCAGCCCTGAAAATCCCGCCGACATGCATTTAGACATCTTGTTTTATCGTTTTATCGATGGTTTGTGCTCAAGTTTCCCTCGCTCTTCCGCTCCTGCTCGCAGATTTCCACACGAGTCGTGGGCTGTAGGTGCCATCATCATCATCTTTATGAAGATGGATTGGTCGTCTGTTTGCTGGGGCCAAATGTTTGCTGTTATAGGAAACTTTGCCAATAGGTGGAACGCTCAAAATCTAGGGCATTAATTGCATTTCAAGTTATCTGACTCAAGTCCAATCTCCACATTGTAGCCCCTGAGGCGGGAATCCTTGGCATTACAGTCCTAGGAGACGAGGGGCACCGACCACCTGAGATCTCAATTTGCATGCATTACGCCTTGATTTCTTTTCTTTGCTACTCTGCCTTTTCCGCTAACATAAATAACTCTCATTTCGCAAGCAAATTTAAACAAATTCAAGCACGTCCTGCCTTTGACTTTTCTTTACTTTGAAGGGAGCTGGAGCGCAGCCATTCAACTTTCCCGTATTTTTCAGCATAAGTTTTCACTTTAATTATGCGTCCTTTTTCGCTACTCTGGCTTCAGAAAGATATTTACCCTGCATGTGACAGCTTACAATCTCCGGTCTAGAGCTTTCATTTTTTAGAACTTTGTTAAGTCTTTGTGCTAGTTTCGATACCATAAAGATGCAGCTTTAAAATGATTAGTAGCTGTCTCTGCTGGGATATAAATTGCAGCATGCGAAGTAGCCAATCAATCTGCACATTTTGTGAGCTCTTTATATCTTATTTATATCTTTATCTTTATAACCTATATATGATAAGGTAGGGGCCGTATGCAACTAGGATCCCTTTCAATATTTATCAAAACATACAAAAACTACGCAAATGGAATTTATTTTTTGCGGAATGCAATCGTTACGTTAGTTTGGTTTGCAAATTGAATTTCGTTGTCGGCCACTTAAATACATTTAGACGGCTGTTGGAGTGAGCAAGTTTAACCTCTTTTTTATGACACCTTCGAGGCAACCCCTTAAATTAAATATATCAAACTTAAGCTGCTTGCCTTCCGAACAGCACAAAATTGCAGAAGACGCCCTTGTTTACTCTAAATAGATGAAATAGAATAAAAGCTAAGGTAATTGGGCCAATAGTCGGACGCAGCTAACTTTTCAGTAGAAGTGCCACCGAGGGCGTGGATTCAGTTTCAGCTTAAAGCGAATTTTATGGATTCATTTTATTCAATTATATACTCATTTTGGATTCAATCATATGGTGCAGGTTTGGTAATAATGGCAAAAAGAGTATTCCTTTCCGATCGACAAGGTATTCATCACTACCTAAAATGTCCCAAAAGTCTCCCTTTCAGTCGGAACTGAAACTAGCAGCATTATGATACATTTCAAAGTGTCTGTACCTATATATTGATTACATATTATAACTGATTCACGAAGCTAGCGACCATTCTTGTTGTAATACAGTTTAGTCAAGGTAAAATGGGGAAAATCACAAGCCATCACTCAATTTACGGAAGAATGTGCTTGACTGCAGGTCCAAATTTGGAAAAAATCTGTGCAATATAACTTTAGCTGTCCCAAGACAATGTCTCAATTTACAGAGAGCTTTACTCGCCGAAAGAAGTTGCAAATCGCGGTTAGAAAAACTCAGCTTCTGAGCAGCAATTCATGGATTTCGGCACCTCGATTTGGATTTGGTAAATCACGGGCTGCTTCTCCTTGAGCAGAATCTTAGGCTGAAAGGCATGTAAATCACCCTATCCATAACCCTATCCACTTTTTGGATACTTGGCAGTTTCTCGAGATGCCGAGAATACACAGAAAACCACTTGAAGAGCTCAGCTCCACCACGAAGCGATGTCGATTTAGCTATTTTAAAACCATTTATAACAAGAGAGCAAAATACCTTCGGCCACTCGAGGCTTATACGTATAGCCCTGCAGTAATTATACTTTTAAAAAACATTTAAAGACGCTATGATCTATAATTTTCTATCATTTTCCACTCATATATCAACTACTACGGAGCTATTTAATATATTCCTATTTGATCAAATTAAAACCGAAATTATATAGCCAGTAAATTGGTGTATTCGGAATTAGAACAACGAGACTATTTTCAGTTTATAACATATTCTAAGCTTGTTTGACCAATGTCGGTAGGGATACTTTAAGGATGTTTTTATTTTAATGAGAATAAATTGCCCCCGAAAGCTTAGGTTATTCATAAGTACTGTTATCCTTTTAACGGGTTTTATTTTAAATCGCTCTTCTTTGGCATCACTGGCAGATTTTGCTTGGATGCCAGCATCAGCAGTTGCAGAAACTAAAATGCTTGAGCACATACCCACATACACTGGCAGAAAAGCGTACTGCAAAAGCTTAAATATGCACAACTTTTTTATGCGCCACATAAAATGTTTCTCTTTCCTTTTTCTTCCCGCTGATGAAAACAACGTTGAAAACAACGGCGCCCAGACCTAAGCGGCTTCATTAAATTACTCGAGCTGCCCAAGTACACGAGCGTTATAAAGACTTTAAATGCGGGCATTATGGTAGACAGCGACGTGGACCAAGATGCCGATATGGACGTTGACACGCCCAGCCAGCCACGTCAGCAACAGCAGCTGCATTCGGAGCAGGAGCCACATCGTCATCATCATCAGGACTCCAGAGCAAAACAAGCTCTAGTGGGCGAGGAGGAATCCCATTCATCCGGCGAGACCGGGGAAAATCATTGGAACGACGCCCGCAGCTTCTCGGGTCACTGTCATCAGCTGGCTGAGCAACTTGCCCTCGACTTCAACAAGACCGTTGTCCTGTGGCCCTGTCCGCGAATGAAAGTGAGTACGTCCTTAGTTTAAGACTGCTGACTCACAATAATAATGAAACGGGAGCTATGCCGAATGTTTCAATGGATGCACGTTAAATGGGAAACCCAATCGAAATGGATAGCTAAGCACATCCGATCTTAATGCAACGGAATTTTATTCTCTAATAAACTTTACTGTAGCTGAGAATTTAAATCAGCTTCTTATTTTATTCAGCGCCTTTCATATATGTATTCGTCACTAAGCTGGCGCCGGCCACACTAATATGAGGGTTGCCAAGGTTGCCAGGGCTGCCAAAAAAATTTGTTGTGTTAATTAAGGAGAAATTTGGGCAAATAACTTAGATCCTGACCCGAAACAGCCACAGGCACTTTGCAGTAGCAATTTATAATTTGCAAAACAATCTCAAAACACAAAAAAGGAGAAAGCTCGCACCACAAAAGTGCATCAAGTCAAGTCCGTTGCTGTGTGCCCGAGATGCAGCAAACAGGAAATGGAATTCCTAGCCAAGGGCTACGGAATATGCTTTTCGGAGGGGTTGAGTGCGGCGGGAACTATCCAAAATATGCTGCGAAATTGCCTGATGAAAGTCGACGCTGGCATGAAATTACTTCTTGTGGCAAGTGTTGCCCTTCGCTCGCCATCTGCCCAACTCCAGCAAACCTTCACCTGCCGGTTCAGTTTACGCCTACAAGTGCCTGAAGAATATCTAGCTTAATCCGCCAGCATTCTTCTACTTGGCCAACTGTCAGACAATCGTGCGACGTAAAGTTGTGATCGTTACTTTGCACATTTTATGAACCCGCCAGCGTGGCGTTCATTTTTTGTTGACATTTGATTGACAAGAGCTGAGCGAAATTTCTACGAAAGTTTGACAATTTATAGAGGTTGTCAGCAAAGTTATTAATTAAAAAATGTGTGCACGAAATGCACTGACGAACTGAAGCCAAACAAGATAGAATGGTACAGTCGAGTTCCCCGACTATCAGATACCCGTTACTCAGCTAGTGGAAGTGCGAACGAGGAATTTTATAATTTTCTGGTAAAAATTGGATAATAATTAAACATGACAAAAAAAATTAAAAATTTTTCAAAACTGTGGGCAGTTTTGTGCGGTTTGTGGGCGTGACCAAATTTGGAAAGGCTGCGTCTTTGGTCTATGCCTCTGGAAGCTGCATGCTTAATCTCAACATTGTAGCTTTTGTAGTTCCTGGGATCGAGGCGTTCATACGGACAGACGGACGGACATGGCCAGATCCACTTGGCTATTGATCCTGATCAAGAATATATATAATTTTCAACGAATTTATTATACCGAGTAACGTGTATAAAAACTGAACTGTACTACGTAAAAAACTAGTAACGTTTGCTCCTTCAGCATAGAAACGATCTGTTTTCAGTTTTTGTGACTAAAAAATCATTTTGCATTTGAATCAACAAATACACAATATACTGTACTTAGCGTACTGAAGCGTATAGGTCAACCTAATGTAACCGGGCTACTCCATATTTTGATAAAGCATGTCGTAGAAGTAATTTCGTTACCCCGCTCGTCCTCGGGGGAAGTATTAAAATTGAATTTTGGCACTAATGAGAATCTGCCTTTCGCTTGTGGAATTTCCGTAAATCGATTTCTCAGCGTTTGCATGGAAGGGAATCACGGATTTCGAAGCAGTATTAACGAAAACAATTTATTAAAAACTGAATATCTTGAAACTCCAATAGCCATGCATAAAGCGTAATAAAATGTTACGCCGCTTTTTACGGTGGCACTTTCCATTTCAGAGTCCTGCGAAAGTAAACTCCATCGTGAGTCAACACACAAGCGTAATTAAGTGCACCGGGTTGTATCCTTTTTCTTTGTTTGATGTTTTCATGCTAAGCAAAGCTTGCAGCACATCTGCCAGCATGTACCAAACAATCCTCTCTCCTGCAACTTGCCAATTCATTGCAGTTTTCTAAAAGCTTTGCTGTTCCATTACCCACCCGACGTATACGTAATATTTCACTGTACATTATACCGAAACTGCAGCTTTGCTTGCCTTTTTATCAACAGCAGCTCCATCGCTAGATGGAGGACGAGCTGAATTCGCCTTTTTATTATGATGTTGTCATGTTAAGGTCAATGCTCTGTCTGATGGTCCACGTCCCCATGTGAGTAGCATGCGAAGATAAGCAAAATGTGAAATATTCCTCATACTTTAAATTCGAATGTACATTGTTATACCCGTTACTCGTAAAGTAAAGGGTTATACTAGATTCGTTGAAATGTTTGTAACAAACAGAGGGAAGCGTTTCCGACTTTATTCTTTTTCAGGATGGATAGCCGGTCGATCTGGCCTTGTCCGTCTGTCCGTCCGTTTGTCCGTATTAACGCCTCGATCTCAGGAACTATAAACGCTAGAGAGTTGAGGTTAAGCATACAGATTCCAGAGACTTTTACCCTACAAGTAACGGAAATATAATACAAATCTTTTTTAATATTCTTTAAAAATGTATTTTTTCTCCTTCTTTAGTT
Source organism: Drosophila erecta (assembly GCF_003286155.1). Taxonomy (NCBI): domain Eukaryota; kingdom Metazoa; phylum Arthropoda; class Insecta; order Diptera; family Drosophilidae; genus Drosophila; species Drosophila erecta. Next base: position 27,883,746 of record NW_020825194.1, read on the forward strand.
GTATTGACTAATCTGCCTACTATTGGTTATTCTCATATTTGTTTATTTTTCACAATTATAGACACCCACCTAATGTTGTCAATTCCATTGGTAGTCAGAACGGATGTCATCGTTATCAGTGATGCAGCTTGTAGCCTGCTTTGCTATTGTTGTCAATTGTCAAGCTGATTGAGTGAAAGGCAAATGCTTTGTGGGGAAGCAGAAGGTCAGGGATGGATGGATGGCATTCAGAGTCCTGGAATCCACTCTTCGTCCTTGATAAACTGCAGTGCCAGCTGACGGCATGAATGAGTGAATCACTGCTTGAATGAGTGACTGACGGACGGACTGAATCGACTGACTGAGATAAATGGTAGTCGTCCCAGATTGGCAATGCATCGATGCCGAGAAGGGTTTCTTTTAACGATTAGAGTTTAGATGTATCCCATCACCCGTATCCCATAGAACGCCATTTAATTGAAATGCTGCATTAATCTTCATTTACTTGTTTTCAAGCTTGTCATGTCTGCGGGCTTGGAGAAGTTGTAAGCTATATCAAAGATACGCAGTGTCAAAGTAGAGATTCTGTGCAAATTAAAATATAACAAGAGAGAGTGCTGTAGTCGAGTTCCCCGACTATTAGATACCCGTTACTTGGCGAGGAATTTCAATTTGCGTCTATGACTATGGAAGCTGCATGCTTAATCTCAACCTTGTAGCTTTTGTAGTTCCTGAGATCAAGGCGTTCATACGGACAGACAGATCGACTCGGCTATTGACCCTGATCAAGAATATATATACTGCATATGGTCGTGGTTTACTCTGCGAGAAACGGGTATAAAAATATCAAAAGTGTGAGTTTATGGGTCTATATCTCAACTTTCTATCTTGTATAGTTCCTGAAATCGGGGCGGTCATACGGGCAGACGTAATTACAATAAGCAGTAGGAGAGAATATGTTTAAGGCACGCATCCATTTATTTTTGTTCCTTATTGTGAAATATACTTATATATGAATAAAAAATAAAAAATAATACTTTCGTCCTGAGCATAAAATTTAGAGTCCGTGATTCAACCAACGTGTTTGTATTATTTTTTCCAACACTGTATTTATAAGCGGTTGGTCAGCTTGAGAATGCTGACTCCGCATTTAAGCCGCTTCGATCATGAGTTAGGCTTATGTTCCTTGCAATTATGTTTTATTTAATTTGTTTATTAATTTATTTTATTATTATTTATTATTTTGTATTCATTTTGGGCTCTTGATATATGCGCCTAATACAGCACATGGACTTGACCCCTGATCTTCTTCATTGCAAAAGCATAGACATTATTTGGAAATGCCTTTTCAAGTACTTATTGCACAAGTATCTAGTCGCAGGTGATCGGAAGTTATATGCGTACGAAATGCAGCACTTTTTTAACTGTTTTCCGGCTGAACTGTCGGGGTTTTCCAAAAGTGGTACTTCTACTTCTAAGGTATCTCATTTCGAGCTAATTAACAGAAAAACATTGTTTTACAAATTTAAAATTTATATATTATTATTAAATGTTTAATTTAAATGTATTTTAAAAAATATATTTTCAACGGATCTAAAAGGATTTAAACAAATTTTAATTTTAATTCGACTTATATTTTTAACAAGAATTTTGTTATATTTTCGTGGGTATACTAGATGTATACTAGATTCTTTGGAAAGCATGTACAGATTTTCCGATCATATATATCATTTATTTCTTATATATGATCAGAATCGCTAGCGCAGTCGCTAGTTAAGATACCCGTTAATCTGACAATGAAAGTAAACTACAATAGCGTTCTCCCATGTTTTAAAATTGTTAAACTGTTCCTCGACTAACAGTAATTTGCGGCCATATTATTATTTTCTGGCATTTTCCCATTCCTTTTGTACTATATGAAAATATCAAAAGCAGAGCAGTTATTTCAACCTTTATTTAAAGTGGTTTCACTGCTTTGCCAGCTACTAACCAAAACCACATTATTCAAGGATTCAAGAATATTCCAGAAGTACAGCCTTGTCAGCTTCATTTGCTATCCACAATTTGAAGTTTATGCATATGTTTAACAAAAAGATGTTTAGTTTTAATTTTCTTTATTTAAATCGGCAGCTAGCTAAATTATATCTGTGGACCATCTTTCGGAAGACAGGTCACAGTTAGTGGATCAGAAATCAGGGAACCCTAACGGTAACTTTTCAGACAATCTGGTAACAGCCAACGAAGGTTGGGCTAAGTGGCGGGGTCATAAAACGTTTTTGCGTCGCTTTCTACATTAATTGCTTTCGTCGCCCTTCCTTGGGGGAACAGCAATTTGCATAAAAATCATAATAAATTCAATGATGCTTATTTTGCAAGAAACCATCTCGGTCTCGCTACACGTTTTCTCCGCCATTTTCAGCCTTTATTTCGCCGAAAGAGCCGCTCATAAAAAGGCTGCCGGCTCAAAGAGGTTGCCACTTAGGCACCGCTCAATTATTCATAAAGTTGGCCCAACAAAACAAGCACACACGTGGCCCAAAAGCGAGGGCTTAATTGTCACAAAGAGAGCTCCAGGGGCAGCGGACCATCAGAAATTAAATCGTTTTACAGGCAGTCACTTAAATCACTTTATATGTTTATATAGGTAGAGCAAAGCCCTCCTGAATCTGGCAACCATCCGTCTTTGCTGCCATCTTGGTCGTAAAATATTATGAACTGGCTTAAGCAGGCTCAGTACTATATTTATTGAAAGTTCCACTTAATACATCCTTAATACATACTTAATACAACTACATACACAAAAAAATCAAATACTTTCAACATTTTGTTCAAAAGTGTGGTCATGACAGCTTGGGCGTTGGTGTGGGCGTGGCCAAACTTTTTGGAATGCCAAAAAAATGCCACTGCGTGACAGTTTGTGGTCGTTTGAGTGAGCATCTTATGCCGCGTCTATATCTCTGGAATCTCAACTTCCTAACTGTTAAAGTTCCTGAGATCTCGACGTTCATGCTGACAAACAGACGGACAGACAGTGCAGGTCGACTCGGCTAGTGGAGTGATCAAGAATATATATGTATACAGTAGAATCCGGTTATAACGACTCCGCTTATAGCGTCAGTCCGGTTATTGCGGCGGAAGCTCGATGGCTTTGTTGGTCCCCATACAAAGTTATATGAAAGGACTTCCGGTTAGTACGTCTCCGCTTTTAGCGACAAACCGCTTATACCGACGAGATTTTTCATAATTCAACCGGATATTGCGACGTGCCGGATATACAGAAAAATATTTACAATAATTTAGAGTAATTATTTAAAATAATTACAAATAAAAAAAAAAGATTATTAATTACGCAGAGCGTGCGTGTGCAGACATCATGCCTATATTCCATGAGATGTCCCGTTATATTTCTGGTTTTTTCTCCTTTTTTCAATAAATTTTAATGCGTAAATTCGCCAAATGTGAGTTAATGCACTAAATGCGCATGATGATCTCATTCAGTTTAAGCTCGACACTTGTGCATTAGGCCCACAAAAAAACGAAAATGCTTCTCCGTCGAAGAAAAAATGAAATTATTCGGTGTTTGGAAGCTATGGAAAACCCATGCTATTCAAATAAATTTATTAAATTTTTTGTTTGATTAAAAAATTAATTTGTTTTATGTTAAAACATATTACGAACATGGCAACCATAAAATAATCAAAATAATCAAAAAAAAATTTTTCATCTTTCTGTTAGTGCGTCTTCCGGGTATAACGACGTAAAATCGTCGGTCCCTTGAAGGTCGCTATAGCCGGATTCTACTGTACTATGTATGGTGGGAAACGCTTCCTTCTACCTGTTACATAATCTTGAGCGAATCTAGTATACCCATTTACTCTACGAGTGACGGCTATAAAAATACAAATCGCTACAGTAGGTTCCTCGACTATCAGGTAGTGGCACGGATATTATATGTACAAATACAATTCAAGAACAACAAAATTGCCGTCTCCTTGACAAAAGTAGTACATATATCATTTAGGAGTATTTCCTTATTCTTGGAAATTAAATTGATTGGACAACAATTTGTTGTTTACAATTTGTCCAGGCCTTAAAACAACGCGTGAGCACTAAAACTATATTAATTGAGGACCTTCTGAAACCTCAAACATTTCCATCGGCATTGTCGGCTCGGGAATGGTTGAAATAATGACCCTGCTCTGGGATCTTAGCCCGATAGTCCATTTAGAACAATTCTGCTCCACCTGAAGTGGAGTTTGGGGTTATATGCTATATCATTCATCATCAACATTCATCGTTGAAAAATAAATAAGTCCTCCTGGTACCACCGGTATTTGTGTGACCAAAGCTGTAGATGTTCCAAGCATTGAAACCGCTGAAGAGAGCAAATCCTGGCAAGGGCATCACGTTCGCGTGTGACTTACACATGTGTGTCGGCAAGGATGACGGCCAGGAGGGAGCCGGTGATACTTCGCTTGTGAAACTATATAGCACCTTCTAGACTGTTGCATTAAGACAACCACTTCGGCCTGAAAAGGAGCCATATACGCCCAGACTTCATTGTTGGCTGGCTCCTTCTGTGACGTCTTAATGGGTTTGGTACAGCCGCACATCCTGGCCATTTATCCTTGGTTAAATAACAGCAAATTAAGTGCCCGCCTCCAAAGTTGCTGCTCCTTTTATTGTGTATTGATAATAATGACGGCTTCATTTTATCTCGCAAGCCCAGCTGTCGGCTGTTTCTTATTGAAAATGAATAATCGTCCAAAGCTTGCCAGCTGCCGCTGAAAACAGCCAAAAAACATTTATCTGCAATTTTGTATCGATGAAGTTTCCCTTTTTCCTTGCGCCGGGAGGTATTTATAAAATATTGGCATGCAACACTTTACTCGTATAAAACTGCGTTCATGTTCTCTTATCCTTGCTATCGCATTGCCAGCCTTTAATCAGGGACACTTTTAATAAGCCCACGGTATTTCACAAATTATTTCAGGCTCGCCACGCACAAATAGAGGTCAGCACAAATTACCAATTGATATGCACACGCCCCTAACTAAATTATTAACAAGTGAATACATTTTAGCGTTGTGTTAGGTAGCGAGATTTAATATAAAATATATAATATAATATATAACAAAGAGGTCGCTTGAGTTGAATGGGGATAAGCCAAGCATCTGCGAGTTGGAGGTCCCCGAAATCTGCAAAGGAGGCTGGCAAATGTCAAATATTTGCTGAGCTGTGATTAATGTTGATTCTTTTTTTGGCTCTTGGCTCCTTTGCATAACATTTCGGCTGCGAACTAGCAGCAATTCACCTGCGAGTGAATGCCGTGGAAAAAATAAATCAAGGATACATACGAAAAGCGAAAACCGAAAAGCTCAGGGAAAACAAATTTCCCGCCCCTTGACAATAGTCATATATAATGTAGATGGATTTCCTTCTGCTTGGAGAATGAACTAATTTAATTGGACAACAACTTGTTGGTTAACCATTTGTCCAGACCGTAAAACAAAGCCTGAGCATCTTACAACTATAATGAATTCCCACTTCTCCCCAATTTCCTTTCATTTCTAACTGCACTTGGGGAAATTTAAAGGGCGTCGCAGCAGGAGACTACCGTCAATAGTTGTCCAAAATGCAATTCGATGCCGAATTGTTGCAATTGCAATGGAACCCAATGCGAAAGTTTTTGAACTTTGGCACTGCTATTGTTGGCCAAAACGAAAACTTGTAAACAATGCCATTTACCGGCTCATTTAGGCACTATTCCATTATTCCACAGGGAAAATATAGTATATCAATATTAAGTTTGTTACTCAACACTAATAAAACTACTAGCAAGTGCAGTAATGCTATCAGCAAATTATTTAAAACCGAAAAAGGAAAGCAAAAAAAAGAAAATGTTAAAATAATCGGAACCTTTCAGTTTAAATTATTACCCACAATCATAACGATATTTATCTTTTGCTTAGATTAAATTTGCTTTAAATTAAAATTTGTAAATCAATCCGCCTAAACGTATTTTCTCAGACGTTTTTTGAACCTATTGGGCCTGCCAAAATAATGAAGAAGTCAAACGGCCATCCAAGAGGCAGGTGTCCTGCAAACGAGAACAGAAAAAGGCACCCTCGGCAATCCGAATCTAGTATACACTTGCAGCAGTTTTACATTAAACAAAAAACTGGGGAACTTTTCTTTCTTTCTATATACATGATTAAAACGTGTCATGATCGAACAGAACAAGCAAGGTTTCTTTTTCATTAATTATTAATTAAATGCATCCATACTATACTACTAAATAGAAGAAAAAGTGAGATACTTGCAACGGATACTCGGTTGTGGATACTGGCCCAGAATATATGTTCATCATATGACCGAGACATTGGCGACATATGACTCCATCGCGCTGCAAACTCCAGATTGAAACGATATACCCTCTCCTAGGGTATAACAAGCTTTCAAAGGACAAAGCTAAGTCTGAGGCAGTACCCGCCACAATCGACGAACCCAGAGGTGCCCCTTATCAATGCCATTGCAAATCGAATTTCTGCGTCCAACTTCCAGGGAGTAAAGACCTTTTGTGCTCGAGCACGACAATGATTACGACGGTGGAGGGGTCACAAAGGATAAAGGAGCAATATAGGATTCGGCACGAGTTATTGATTAAAGTCTGTTGTTTGTGAACGCTTCACTGAAATGCCCTGATTAGACGTGATTGAATTGTCTGACCATCAGAATTCGTGAGGTTTCGAGTATTGAAAGTTCGCATACCTATTAAAGACTGAATTACCGGACATTTTCCAAAGGTCAAAGGTTAAACATTGTTTTCTTAGTACCTTCCGCAGTCATTCGACTCAATATGTTAATTTTCTCGCTTTAGACCCACATCTCCTCTTTAATTCATTATAAATTTATTTGTTAAATAGTATTCGTATTCTGTGAATCACGTAAGGCTAATGCAGAATAATAAGGCACCTAACTGGTATACCCTTTACTGAGTACTCAGTACTGAGTAATGGTTGCGTACACTTGTATATATCCCCAATTACACAAGCAATTGCCAAGCTTTAAAATACCAAGTAAGTCTCAGTGTATACTCAATCCACAAGATGCAGCCCACGCGCAACTTCCCATTGTAGAATTTCCCCGCCATTATTTAATTGCTTGAGCTTTCAATTTGTTTCACTTAAACAAACAAGGCAGCTGAGCACAAGAGTTTGTGTTTAGCTTCTCCTTTTGCAGCCCACTGGTGGGCTGATTTCGAGGACGGAAATACAAAATCAGGGAATAATATATAGAAATCAGAGTAAATGGTAAGGGAATCTGGGTTGAAGGCGGAGAAGAGTTAGGTGAATGGGCCAGTTTACCTCCTAGTTGTGCATTTATAAGACGGCGGAAAATCTTTGGTCTAACTTTTAACTGTTTCATTTTTACAGATATCCAGCAATTTTCTGCCATCCTTCGAAGCAATTTCCCTAGCTGTGCAAAGCATTTCCAGCAAGTTGAACTTTTCGCAAGTTGATATCTATATTGGCGGTAAGTAATTTTCCCTGGGTCCTAAAACTATCAGCATGAAACTTTTCCCAAGAATTTTCTATACCCTATAGCAGCCGTAGGAATAATCTAAATATAAATGGATGGATAGATAGAGTTTACATAATGCCCCTATAAATAATGTTTCGGGTCCCATTTGTCTACCCTACCTATGATATTTATATCCCATTTCATCAGATCTCATACTATACCAAGGTTGATTAATCCCTAACCTCCTTTTATGGCGGTTGTGAAGGCTGGTTGCCCGTTAAATAAACACATTTGCCGGGAGCTTGTAGATGGTTGTGGGCAGTGGGTGGTCTTGGCTGTGGCAGTAGCCGCGCCCACGTAATGCCAAATTATGGAGTTAGGTGGCAATGGGGATGGGGATAGGGATGGGGATGAGGGAAGTGGCAGCTTGTAGCAAACTCTACGTACACGTGTGCGTATACGCAGTGCAATTAGTGGCGACATTATTATGATTAACGCAGCTCGCTGAGTGTTTGCCCAAACACAGGCAGCCGCCGAAAGATAGTGAGATACGCGGAATAGGAGGTAAATAGGGGGATCTGGGTGGGGCAATAAGCTCCATTAAGTTGACACATCTGCATATGAAATTTAATTAGGTGGCTGCGCTAATCAGCCGAACCGCCAGTCAGTGACGCCCTATTACCTAATTAGCAAGAGTGGCAATAAAACGCAGCATTTTGCAAACAGCCGACGGCCATCAATTTTAGATTAATGGCAGGCCGAACCAGTTGCAATGCAAGATTTTCCAAGTTTCCTTAACAAATGTAATGATTGACGTACATTATTCTGTTCAGAATTCATACAATAACCTTTCTTTGTCCACATGTGAACGAAATATTAGAGGTCCCCGACAACAATCCTTAGAAATGCTTACATTTGCTTGCTTAAAATACCGTTTACAGGAGGAACCGAAACAGAAAAATATCAATAAAATTATTAATATATAACAAAAATTGGCAATCCGTTTTGATATTCCAAATATTATTATTGATATAGCTGAGTTCAACAGATCTCTTTAATTAAAGCCAAACAAAAACAAGATAGAATGCTATAGTCGAGACTATCAGACTATCAGATACCACAGACTATCAACATTTTCTGGACAATCAGTAGAAATTGCAGAAAAAATATTAAAATGAAAAAAAACTTACAATTTTCCCAAAAGTGTGGGCGTGACAGTTTTGGGAGGTTGTGGTCGTTAGAGTGGGCGTTCTCGTTCGCACTTTCACTAGCTGATTAACGGGTATCTGATAGTCGGGGAACTCGACCACAGCTTTCTCTCTTGATTTAAAATGCCTTTTTAACGGCAGGCCTTTGGTAGGTATTCACGCTGTGGTATTTAACGATGTTTTCCCGCTAAGCCGACAGGTTTACCCAAAAGTGGTATGACTGAAAATTCTTATACCGAGCTGTTTAACAAAAAAAAATGTTCTTAAATTTTTAAAGTAATGTGCTTCTACAGACAGACAAACATACCGAAAGACTATTAACTTTGAAAGGTTCCCCAAAATGATATTTTTATTTTTAATAAACACTTTAACCCCATAAGGGAACCAAATATTTTGGGAAGTCTTGGAAAGAAATCGATTTAGTTTTTACGCTACTTTTCGATTTACACTCCGACTTCCGGCGAATACAAACTTCACTTGGACTCGTTAAGGGACTCGAATGAAAGATCTTCGGTGGAGAAATGGCGGGGAAAGATATACACGCACTTGATTATACCAAAAGATGTCCTAATAGCCCCAGAAACCATTTTAATAAATAATGCTGCAACATCTTTGTCTTTTAAAGGACCATAAAGCCTGGATGCTGAAGGACATGAACGGACATTAATATCAAGTGTTTACCAATTAACGTGATGTATTTCAGGGCAGCGTCCATCAGCATTTGGTTTTATGAAGGCTAATTAGCGGGAGCTGGCTTTTTATGATATATCTGGCCCGAATGAAACATAATGTAGTCGAAACCCATAAAAGGTGGACCGGGCGCGGCCATATGCCGTCGATTTATTGGGCCGGCTTCTGCGCTGATTGGCTTCATTCCCTGACTTTGGCCATTGTTTTCCATTTCGAGTTATCCTTGTCTGGATCTTTGTGCTGCTGGCGATAAAAGTGATGACAACACGAGGGAATCAATCGATGAACCGAGTTCTCCAAGACGGTAATGACAGCATTATGTATATTGTGTGTGCGATCAAAAGCAATTTGCAACTATAATTGCAACCCCCGCCACCACCATCAGAGATGAAAACTGCCAAGAGTGCAGCTTCCAAGTATACGGCATGGTTTTTCCTTAAATCAACACGCGAATGTAAACTTAGTTATGAAGCTGAAAGCGTTTCATGGAGCTGACTGCTGATAGCACTCAGGAATCCAAATTAAACACGAGCAGGTGCACAGAGTAATTATGGTTTAGTTTTCAACGTCCCTTTTGCCCTTAAAGTTATTTAAGATAAATGGTTTGGATGCCCCAGTCTGACTTTGAGGACCACTTGATGGTGATGTGTAAGCCCAAAGTTGTTTTGGATGGACGAACAAGTTTATGAGGTCAGCTGTCGAACCCATTTCTCCTAGTTTTCACACAACTATAAACATTCCCAGTCTCCGCAGTCTATGTAAATGATATCGTGTACAGTCTTGTTTTTCAGGGGAGCAGGAAATATCATTTGTAGATAGTAACTATTAGCAGTTAACTTGACCGTCGTCATTCGGAAACTTTATGCGTAGAAGAGTGCTTCGAGTGAACGCCGCGCAATTTAGCTTTTGAGTCAGTGCATGAATATTGAGATACATAAAAGAAAATGCACACACGCAAACCCGAGAAAGAAAAGCATTCATCTGCATTCTCGAGGGAGTGCCTTTTGTAAGTAAGAAATGTCGTTAAGTGGCCGCTTTTCCCACACACCTACATGTAGAATTGTGCAGCGAATGGGCTCTAATGCTGGCATTGAGGAAAAATGGGCAGAAATTAACCACCCAAGAGGACAGTCTCCAGTTAATACCAATATCAGTGCAACTAAGCGTTGCTTTAAAAGATACTTATACAAATCGGAAACACGGTTTTTCCTAGAGCTCCAAAGTTGAAAACCCGAACCGCTGCAGATTCTAATCGCACTGGCTCTTCCGCATTGGTTATACTGACCTAAAAGTTATGACATTTGTCATTGTTCTAGGAAAACTACGCCAATTCCTGAAAAATCAACCACTTGAATTTGTCGGAGTGGAAACAAAAAGAAAATCCCAGCCGGAGGGCATACGACTTAGGTTTAGGCTTACGTCGAATCATTAAAATCTATGTCAACAAAATAGCAAGTACTCACTTTTTCGCATAACATATTTTAATAATCTAAGGGACAAAAACAATTGTTGTTAAATCTAGCTGGGGTATTGGTTTCTGATTCGTTGTCTGTACATATATAAAGTACATTATATAAAGTACATATATTAGTATATATGTATGTACATATATAATTACATATATATACGCTCAAGTTTGTTTTCGAGTGTTGCCACGCCCACTCGAATGCACACAAACCGCCCAAAGCTCCCACGCTAACATGTTTCAAATATGTTAGATTTTTTTTTTTTTTACCTCAAAATTTTAACGGCAAAAACAATTTTTTCCACTTTTGAAGTGTTTTATTTTTTTTCCTTATATTATTTGTCTTGCCAATTTATATCTATCTATCCCAAACTAGCGAAAAAAATTTGAATAATGCTGAGTTCTGGCGATAGATTGCGTTGAAAAAACTGATAAGCAATTTTTTTTTTTTTTTCTTTCATTTTATTTACAATCTGTCTTAATTGGACAATAAGTAAATGTTGTAATTAATATTAAAAATAACAGAGGCAGTAGAATTCGTTTAGCCTACTACATAATTTATGTACTTTTTTTTTATCTATCTATGAGGGAGATCGAGCACGTGAATGCGTTTGAGTCTTCTTACGTTGTTATTGTTGTTAATCAAACTTATCTAAATCTTAAGCTATCTTAAGCTAAATTGTTATCATGAATTCTTGGTCTATCTATATATTTTTTGTTATATTTTGTAATTTCATCTTTAACAGAAGGGATTCCTTGTTTGCATTTGAAATATAAAATGGGATAAGCCAATGAGAAAATATTCGTTGTAATGTCGATAATGTATATTCACTTCTTGTTTGAATACAACGATCGACTTTCCCGTCACGAAATCCCTTCAAGCAAAGCCACATACGCCTACAAATTAGTAGAGATTTTCACTACCCGACTTGTACACATTTTTCGTTAGTTTATTTGGATAACCCCGCCAAAATGCAGGCCTCCGGACGTGGTGCAGACCACTTCAACTTCATCACACGGACGGACCGCAAAAGTCTGCACACTCAAATCGGAAAGCTGGTGAACAAGGCGAAGCAGGTGGCCGCGGCGGAGCTGCAGGAACGGAGCAGAAGGCTGAAGAACATGCTGGATGAGGAGGACAAGCGGTACGAGGAGGAGTTTTCGAACACGGTGAAGACCCGGATCGACCAGGACATTAAGGAACGAAAGGAGCACCTGCACGCCATCAAGGAGCAGGTGGCCAAGCAGCACAAAAAGTTCCTCGAGGAGAAGCACATTCAGCAGGTCATGCTCGACTGCTACGAGATCCGCGAGGCCCTTCGGCAGCAGGACCTCGTGGAGACGAAGATAGTCCAGGAGGAGCAAATTCTCGAGAACCAACGGAAGAAGCGGCGCGAGTGCCAGCAAGATAAGTATTGGCTGGAGCTGAATCGCCGCCGGTGGGCCCAGTTCGACTGCAACCAAGCGGAGGAAAATCTGAGACGCCACCAGATGCAAGAGCAAGTAAATCATGTCCTGGCCGTCCAAGTAGCTGAGCACGAGGAGAAGCGCAAGGCGGCGATGGCAGAAAGGATGGAAGACGAGCGGATACTTAATTCTCTTCTGGAGGAGATCCGCTTGGAGGAGTTTGAGAAGGAGCACCAGCCTGCACCAGCAAATCAATTGGCCCACCAAGCCGAGCTGCTGAAGGAGATCGAGCGAAAAAGATGCGCCCGCCTGGCGGACTGGGAGTCGGAGAAGAATGACCACATGGCCTTCTGCCGGGAAACGCAACGGTTGGAAGCCGAGGCTCTGGCCAAGATCGCTCAGTCTAAGAAGGATCTTAACCGAGCTACTCTGGAATACCTGGCCTACCTCCGCCGCATGCAATCTCTTGAACTGGGAATCGAGAAGATGATGGACGAGCGCATCGCCGATCTCTACCAGCTGGACATGTGTACCAAGGTCAACATCACGGAAAGAATGCGGCTGAAGCGGGAGGCCGCAGAGAAGTGTCACGAGATCCTCCGGAAGCAGATCTGCGAGGACTACGAACGCAGAATCCGGTCTGATGCTGAACTTCGGGAGAACAAAATGATGGAGAATCGCTTTGTTCATCCGGAGGTCACTCATGAAATGATTGTGTGCCGCCAGATCCAGCACAAAGCAGACTTGGATGCACAAATCAAGGAGATGAAGCGTATCCAGATGGAGGAGGAGAAACGATTTGATAGTCGCCTTATGGCCGCTGTCGATAATCCCGTCGTCTGCAAAAGATTAGCTAAGGAGATTTTGGACTCCGGCACTGATTACCTTGCTCCGCATCCAAACTGGCGGGTTATGGCCTGTAATCCCACTAAGTACATTCCCAGACCTCCGGCCACCGAGCAGGATTTCAATGCCCGAGTTCTCGGTGCCAGTGTGGACAAATGTCCTTGCCCCAGAGAAGCCAGGAAGCACTGCAGCTTCATGGCTGAACTGGGTACGCAGGATGTACCTCCTGAGGGAGCCAAGACCCATGTGGAAGCCAAAACTTTCATTCCGGCCCAGAACCAAAAAACTTCCGCTTTTCGGAATTGCCGCTGCAAATTCTATTAGTTTTTTTAGTGGGCAGCATATTTCAAGCCACTTAAAATTGAGTTGAGTGTTGAGTCTATACAATAAATTGAATAATTATATTTACTGCTCTATTTTTTCTAACAGAATTCTTTGTAAACCAAGGATAATATCCTAATTTCATGTATTGAGCCCATTTACGAAATATTTAGTTATTTAATTTTAAGGAGGTCCGCCCAATTACCATCCTTCCAGAGCATCCTTCCAGAGCATCCTTCCAGGGCATCCTTCCAGAGCATCCTTCCAGAGCATCCTTCCAGGCACTAGTTCCATGATCATTCATTCATCCATTTCATTCATTCATTTCATTCATGGTCTTTCATATTTACTGAATACATTGCCTATGAGATGTCATTTCTTGGACCAAAGCCGGTTTGAAATACACTTTCTATGACTATTGGATAGCTCTGCATAGGCGCATATGAAACTGCTTTCCAATGAAAGCGCTCATAAGAAACAGAGTGACTGTGGGTGTTCATTGTGCAAAGGCCAGGACACACATGACACCAGTACTTTGGGCCACAAAATCGCAATTTAATTTCTACATCGCTGCCCTATTTGTCTCACACCTTCTCTCTATCTCTGTGTGGTTTTCAGACGACAATTGGGGCCTAGGACTGGCCATTGCCACCAACTTGCATGTGCCGTATCGCATCGAAATTGGCAGGACAATACGTCACCTGCATCTGCAGGATAAGCCGGGCAAAGGTGAGTACCGCCTCTGCTGGTCACTGGGCATACTGCACTGAAAAGCAACAAGCTCGACAAATTGGTGCTCCAGTGTGTTGCTATCTAAGAGAAGAAATCTATAATTGATAATTATCAACAGTTTTCTATTTTTAGCATACATAGTCTTAGGTTCTTAAGTAAATTAACACACTTAAAAAGAAACCAACTCGTCTAATAAAAAAACCAGTTGTTGTGGTGCTCCTTATTATAAAGTTAACACGGGTTACATTTCTTAGAAAGAGCCATCTTTGAACTTAATTGCATTAACCTTGTAAAATGTGTGCGGTTTTTTATACTTGTGTAGTTCCCGTTGTTAAAACTCACTCGGTCTCGATTTCGGTTTCGGTTTCAGCAATTATTATAACAGCCCCGCTGAACGATGCGAGCACCACCCTGCTGTTGTCCACCATCGAGGTGGAGTGGGCGGAGCAGGCGCGGAAGAAAGGTCATGGGTCAGGGCCCAGGAGGCAGCACACAAAAATCCTGCTCATCGACATGGCGGCCAGCTCATTGGACATCCAGCATGGGTTCTATAAATACTTGGCTCGAATGGGTGGCTCACGGAGTAAAGCCTTCGCACACGACGCTGATTCTCCGGCCGAAATGGTCAGCAGCAATCTGTTGGTGCTGACTCTGCTAAACGACAGACATCGCCTCTTTCTAAATGGGGCCGGACTGATGGCCACAATGCAGAATTTTCGCACGCCTCTCAACGGGAACCACAAGGATCCACCAGCCTCCGACCACCGCAATGCCAGCCTGCACAAGCTGTATCCGTTCCGCAATCTCTTCCCGCTCTTTGATACGATAGTAACAACCACTACCCAACCGGACACTTCAGAAACCAGTCCCCAATATGATTTTGTGGTGCTGGACATCGTTAGGGACGCCCCGGTGGCCCCCTACAAGTGGCGACCACTGCTCATTCTGGAGAGCGATAGTGCAAGTCAAGGAGGTGGGTTGGAGGTCGAAGGGAGTGGCTCCTATATCACCCACTCGATACACCCTGCTTACGACGAGTGGTTGCTGGTCAGCAGTGTCCTTCTCTGGCAGTGCGGTGCCATCTGCTGGACCATCGTGGCGATCTGTGTGGGCCTACTGGTCATCATATTCGCGGGCATTGTAGCCGGCGGAATCGCCATGCGGTAAGTTGCCTGCCAATTAAACTTTAATTTGTAAGTCATAAGAGGGAACTTGACTAAATGATTTGTTAAGTTTTTTAAGCTTACAAAGCAATTGTAATTAATTTAAAACCAGCTTAGGCTTATAGAACTTCATAGAAACTGGTTATCTTCATACTTTTCCCACTTTTAAATTCAATAAACTAATTTATACAAGAAATTTTCAAAATCTTACATTATAATATGGGAGCATTAATATATATACTTACATACAAATTTTAAAGTAAACTAAAACAAACAATGATAAGTTTTGGGATTTTTAGAAATACAAAAAATTTAGGTATTATATATAATAATTGTTTTAATTGAACAATTTCCAACAATAAGAGTTAAATCCCTTCTAATTGTGTTGACCCAATCCTTACATTTGCAGTCAAATACCACACGGTGCATTTCATAAGTTCGAAGAAATGGATAGAAAGAAGCGTTTCCGACTATACATATTAAAATATATATAGTCTTGATCAGGATCAATAGCCGAGTCCATCTGTTCGTCCGTATGAACGTCGTATCTCAGGATCTATAAAAGCTAGAAAGTTGAGACTAGGCATGCAGATTTTGCCACGCCCACTCTAACGCCAATAAACCGCCAATTTTGATATTTGATATTTGTTTAGATAATTTTCCCCTTTTTTTTTTGTTTTGGTCTTGTAAATGTCTATTATTTTGCCTAAAAACTTGTGGCCACAACCCACTCTAACGCCCACAAACCGCCCAAAACTGTCATGCCCACACTTATATTTTTTTTCTACCGATATTCCAAAAAAATTAAAAAATTTCTTGTTCGCACTTCCACCAGCTGAGTAAATTTTTAATTTTTGCTGAGTAACGGGTATATGATAGTCGGAGAACTCGACTATAGCGTTCTCTCATGTTTTTAATATACATATAATTACTACAAGATATATAAGGTCTGGATTGCCTTTTTTATTCTTAGTGAACTGATGTATAGTCTGAAACTTACTATTCTATCATTAGCCCAGTTAACTTGCCAAATAAAAATTTTAAAATCTCAATTCTGTCACAGAAAACGATTCTATTGTGAATGACTTGCAAAAAGCTGCGCAAAAATTCTTCTATGATCCTTGGTATTTAAGATCGAAAGCTTTTCTTGTCAAGACTCCGACATTACTCTATTATTTAGTTCCTGTAAAATACGCAATATTTCTATTAGTACCTACTTAAATAAAAAAAAGATTACAAATATTAATGCCGTTTAATTTGGTTATGTCCCGCACAGAAACTACTTCTTACGTAAGCGTCTCTCGAAGGGGCCCAACAAAATAGTCCTTTCAGCCAGCGATTTTGTTTTCCCAGTGGATTCTCGAAGAGTAAGCTCCTCATCCAAATTTCTATATCATTTAAAACACCTCCATATTTTTCGATTTTAGGTCGATGAGGGCATAGAGGCCATGCTATGCTGTTGGCTGCAGCAGCTGCAGGAGTTTGGAGGCCCGGAAGTAGACAAGCCGGATCTACTTAAAGGTTCCATTGGCTCCCTAAAGAATCTAGGATTCGTAATTCCCGGTGCAGCCGCCCCGGGCTCGGCTGGAGGCATCACAGCCACGGCGAACGGAAAGAGCGGGTCTTCCGCCACTGGCAGCTTAGCCAGGCACAATCCTGCCCATCTGGACATGAGAGCTCGGTATAATGGAGATCTCGTGCAACTGAAGGAGGTGCATATAAACGGATCTACGGAGCTGCGCACCAAGGCGATGGATCTACTCGTAATGGCCCATGGTCTAAGGCACGAAAATATAAACCCGTTAATTGGCTGGCTATCTGATCCCAACCGCACGGCCATGGTCTTTGATTTCTGCTCCAGAGGATCGCTGCAGGATGTGCTTATCATGGATGAGATCAAGCTAGACTGGTCATTTCGGCTGAGCCTGCTCACGGATCTGGTCAGGGGCATGCGATACCTACACACCTCACCCTTGAGAGTTCATGGGGCCTTGACCTCGAGAAACTGCGTAGTGGATGCCCGATGGGTCCTGAAGATCACCGACTATGGGTTGAACTCTTTTTACGAATCGCAGGGACTTCCGCCAAGACCCAGGAGTGCCAAGGAGCTGTTGTGGACAGCACCAGAGCTCCTTCGCAACATGAAGCACCACCAGCATCAGCACCACCATCAACACCAGCACGGCCGCATTCAGTTGGGGACCCAACTTGGAGACGTCTATTCCTTCGGAATCATCATGCAGGAGGTGGTAGTCAGGGGAGAACCCTACTGCATGCTCTCCCTCTCCCCGGAGGAAATAATAATCAAAATCAAAAAGCCTCCGCCTCTGATACGGCCCTCAGTTTCCAAGGGAGCCGCTCCACCAGAGGCCATCAATATCATGCGCCAGTGCTGGGCCGAACAGCCTGACATGCGTCCTGACTTTAACTCGTAAGTATTACCAGCAGATTAGTGAACAGTTTGCAAGTCAGCTGAGATCTGCTACTACTTTAATCTAACATTAGCTTAAATGTAGCGGCAAACAGATAGACAAAGCTTACGCCTTCAATCGAGCCTGCTTTACACTTCCTAAACACGTAATGTTGAATAGTTTTGTATTGTTCCCTTATAAATGCATTGCCGTTTGCAGGGTATACCAAATAAGTTGAAAAGTATGTAGAAAGAAAAGGTAGCAGGAAGCGTTTCCGAAACTATAAAGTATATATATTCTTGATCACAATCACTAGTCTGTCCGTCCGTCATATGGCGATTACAGCACAATCGGAACATTAATAAGAAATTAGTTAAACATTGTTATTTTTATTATTATCTTTGCAGTGGTATTTAGCCTCAGGTTTTTTTCTTTATATTTTATATATCATGGCTCCTTCATTTTTATTTTTATCCATTAGGGTTTATGAACGCTTCAAGATGCTGAACCATGGACGCAAGGTAAACTTTGTGGACACGATGTTCCAAATGCTCGAGAAGTACTCTAATAACTTGGAGGAGTTGATTCGGGAACGCACTGAACAACTGGACATTGAACGAAAGAAGACTGAACAGCTGCTGAATCGCATGTTACCAAGGTAAGACACCGTCAATCAAAATATAGCTCCAAAAATGAATATGTTTTGTTATCAAACCTTATATTCAGCTCGGTTGCTGAAAAACTGAAGATGGGCTTGGCCGTCGACCCGGAAGAATTTTCCGACGTAACCATATACTTTAGTGACATTGTTGGTTTTACAACAATCGCCGCCCATTGCAGTCCTGTTCAAGTTGTGGATTTGCTCAACGATCTCTATACGATCTTCGATGCCACAATCAACGCCTATAACGTGTACAAGGTAAGGAACCAAGTAATTTTTTGGATGATTGATTTTACATATTTGAATTACTTTTGTAATGTTAAAGACAGGATTTAGTTCAACTTTGTTAGCGTTAATCTGAGCGAATTACAATCACTTATTATCTTAAAACGTTTCCCATATAAGTAATATATATTCTAAATCTACGCAGTGCGTGAATTATTGCCATGGTTCAAAACTATGATACTTCGATTCAGCTGTCGTCGTGCGCTTAGAAAAATAAAAAATAGCGTGCAACTTTCCATGTATATTTATTTGAAAAAGCACAGCTTCAAAACCAACAGAGCTAGCATCACAGTGCAAATCTACTTCGTCTTTGTAATCATAAATAGCTAAAACTGGTGCCTGTACTAATTCGTCCTTAATCGTCAGAAAACAAACAAATTTTCTCCAAATCGAAATTTTTCGTCCCTTCTCAACAGCTAGTATACAAAAATCTTGAATACGTCTGCCAAAATATGAACATAATCCAAAAAAACTTTGGACTGACTGTGTTCTGTCAGGGACAGGAACATTGTTCATTGTTTATCGCTTATATTCCGTTGTCGTTTGCTCTGATACCCAATTCATTTATTTTAATTTATTTATATTTATTATAATAAGCATTCGCATTTATCCATTCGGAGTACTAGCTTGTTTTTAGCCAATCTCGCCAGTATCCTTGCTGGCGATCATGATATCCATGTACACAATTACCTTGTTGTCTCTAATAACATCATTAAAAATTTTGCTTATAAATCTCTGAAACCCGGCTGATGTAGTTTTCAGACCCATCGGCATCCTGAGAAACTCAAATTCACCTAACGGGGTTACAAAGGGGCTGTACTTGACTGATTTCTTGTTAACAAAAACATGGAAATAGTTGTTTTTTAAGTCATGTCTTGTAAAGATTTTGTTGTTAACCAATTTATCTAACAGGTCATCAATGAGTGGAATAGGGTACTTGTCCTTAATAAAAATCTTGTTAAGTTTCCTAAATTCGATGCACAATCTTATGTCTCCTGGGTTTACCGAGGAAAACCGAACTAAAGTTCGTACCGCTTGAATAATCAGTCTTCTTCTCGTATAGTTGATATTATACACCTCATTGATAGTCAATTCAGTTTCATCTAACCCTGGTCAACTGTATTCTTGCAAACGTTGCCTTTAATGGCTGGATTACCTGTTTGACAACCTTTTTTATGTTAATATGTTCCAACTGTATCACTAACAGCACTGTTTCAAATCTTTACTAGCTGAATTACTAATCGTACTAACGGTTTCTAAGTCTTTACTAACTGTATTACTAGTCGTACTAACTTTCAAAATCTGTACTAACTGTATCAGAACGGATTACGCGCGGTTTTTCCCGGTGAATCATTGATTTTAAAAGTGTTTTTAGGTTTGCATGAATTTCCACCATTGTTCACCATATTGATTTGGGTTTCCGTAGAATTAAATGTAACCATCATCAAGGCGTTTAGATCTAGCATTAGCTCGCTTTTAACGTATCTTACATAATTTTTGTATTTGCGCTCTTACACTGGGTATTGTCCGACGAAGTGTCCAAAGGTTCCGCAAGCGTAGCAAGATCCGCGCTTTCTTTTTGGCTTGCGGCAATCCCTAGCGTAGTGTTTCAAAGCGTTATAAGCCACTTTTCGAGAGAATCTAAGATCCTTTAAAATGGATGAAATGGATTTTCCCGCCAATTTCATGATTTGGATGACATCTCGCTGTGCTTCAGTCTACCAGCGACCTTTAGCCATTTTAAACCGAAGTTTTTTTTATTTACCGAAGTTAATAAAGCACAATTTATCAATTTAAGATCGAAAAAATACACTTGCTTCCAACAAAGACACTAGAATAATTATTCCAGTGTCTTTGGTTGAACTGTATGATCCAGTCTCGAGCACATAGGCTTCCATCAAAGTCCATCGTTACGTTTTTTGCTAATGAAAGTGATGCCGCAGCCAATCCTAAAAGTTTGTTTACGTCCGTGATGCGTCGTTTTTCCCTGCGGTCTGTCATCTCCTTTCCAACACTAAACGTGCCCGTTTTTAAGCGCGTGCCTCCAATTCGGACAGCTGTTTCATGCCGATTTCAACTCCCTTCAGCGACGGCATAGAAGTGAAATCGGTAATAATTTGGATGCTCGTGTTCCGACTGCTGTCCCTGAGAAATGGCTCCAATCGACTCGCTCATGGGCTGTAACTTTTCCTTTTTCGCGAATTTGTTAAATGTGGTGGCTCGTTGCCACGTGTTTCTGGTGAAATGGCCTGCATGCGCGCTATTAATTCCGCTGTTGAGTCTGAAGCTTGCAGTCCGAGAGCTGCCAGCCAACTTTTCAGCTGAACAACGGCGAATTGGTTAAAATCTTTGTCAGGCATTGTAAGTAAAAACAACTTCTGATGTTGTAAACGACTGGACCAACACTCTTCCTTTTATATCCCTCTTATTTTGACTGTTCTCTTTGAGAGCACGCCACCGAATCTTCTTCTCTTCTTCATTTCTGCGAACGGGCCATAACAGAATGGATCTTATATGCTGAATGTACATGATAGAAAGGGAAGACAATTTTGCGCTTAATTTTAACGGGGAATTGTGCTTATTACTCTTTTGTTTTTATTCTATTTCACAGTGGGTCTCAATAAGTATTTGTTATGTAATGCATAATACAGTGGGACCTACTATATGTCCTTCTACAGTGTGTACAGTGTCATTACAAAAAATACACAATCAATGTACTTATGTAGCACAAAAGTATGTGTTATTCTTATATTTTAAACCCTCAAAATATTTATTAATTAGGGTGATGGGTATTGCATTTAACTTAGTGAATGTAAATATCTAAAAACAGTATTCTTTTTCCGTTAGACCACAAATTGAATAAAGCTTGGGAATGGCATGTTATATTTTTGTTAACAAGACTGCGGGAACCTGACTTGTGTGCACTCACAAAACTGGTAGTCCGAATGTCACTTTCTCTTTAATTAACTAAATTACTTTCTACTGCTTTGCAAGTTGCAGGTATAGGAATGATATTTTTCGTTATTTGATACATTTTTCTCTTCTTTGGTCAGGTGGAGACGATCGGCGATGCATATATGGTGGTTAGCGGGCTGCCCGTGAAAATACCCGACCATGCCGAGCAGATAGCTACCATGGCCTTAGACCTTCTGCATCAAAGTGGTCGTTTCAATGTAAAGCACCTTCCCGGAGTTCCACTTCAACTGAGGATCGGCCTCCACACGGGTCCCTGTTGCGCCGGAGTGGTGGGTCTCACGATGCCCAGATACTGTCTATTTGGGGACACAGTAAACACGGCATCGAGAATGGAGTCGACAGGTAATTGCAGATGCACGTTTCTAAGTCGCCACACATTAAACTAACACAACACGTGCATTTAAGGATCCTCATGGCGCATTCATATGTCCCAGGAGACAAGGGATCGCCTGGAGGCTCGGGGTGGCTATGACATCGAGCAAAGGGGTCTCATCGACATCAAGGGAAAGGGCATGATGAACACCTTCTGGCTGCTGGGAAAAAAAGGATTCGACAAGCCGCTGCCGGCACCGCCGCCTATTGGGTGAGATTATATTACAAATAAATATAAGTGAATATAGCAGTTTGACAATCTCAAGCGGTATTTAACGGAAGGTACCCCAAGGGTATATCAATCTCATTTTATTTATTATCGCAGTAAAAAACTTTTTCCCATTTGCTTTTTACGAAATAATAATTTTTGAAACATAAATCCAAATGTGGCAGTCAAAGCGACCTATTAAAATATGAAATGGAAACATTTTTAAAATGTATTTCTATTTGTGTAGATCATCTTAATCTGACCAAAAATACTTTTTGTTAACATCCCATCTTGAACCAAACAATATAATGTATGATTAATGACATATTTAACTTCTGACATCTGCATTCCTAAAATTCAACTAGAGAATCTCACGGGTATGTTAAAGATCTCTTATCTCGACATTTTTGCTAACACTACTTATTGGATTCCGCAGATTGGATGAGTCTCTTATCCGCAACTCAATAACGCTGAAGGCGCAGGCCAACAAGTCTCGGACGAGCACAAATCCGTCCTCTTCGCAGAGCTCATCGCTGGCTGGGGATACCGTCGAGGTGAAGGTCGAGATAACACCGCCCACCAACGCAGACCTGGCTTCCGGGGCCAATCTCCACAACTCGTACTCCCTGGACTCCAATTCCACCAACACCATTAGCCCCAACGCAACCCTTTGTCCGGAGTTTCCGGGCAAGGCAACCCCAAACAGTACTAGTCCACAGTCGCGGAAGGTCTCCGAACTGACTTCAGAAAATCTGCTCAACCCGAACAGCTTCAACCGGCTGCCGAGCTCAACGGGAGGATCCAGCTCCAGGCTGTACAAAAAGATCGAGGAGATGATGGACCTCAGTTCGCCATACAACCACTATAAATGCCTCAGTCCCAGCGAGAGCAACCTCACTCAATTCTACGACGGGAAATACCTTTACGGCAGTGTGGCAGGCGGAGCGGGTGGTGGACAAGGGGGCGGAGGCGTCTGCCCCTCGATAGCCTTGAGCGGAAGTGGAAGTGGGGGTCGAGCCTCTCGGTTCGACGGCAAGCCCGGCTCCAGTCGCCTTCTGCGTCGGCAGTTCAGCTTGGATCGCGACGACCAGCAGGCGAAGGGAGAGCAGCAGCACCACCAGCACTCCCTGCAGGCAACCACCTACTCGGGCTTGGTGGCCGGTTGCGGTGGGGGTGTCAAGAGCTCCATGCTGGACATACCTCTGTTGCACGACACTACTCGCAGTCCCAAGGGAACGCTGACGCGGTCACACAAGCAGAACTCCGCCTCGATCACTCAGGATCTGGAGAAGATCGAGGAGATCCCGCTGTCGCCGGCCTCCTCGCAGCACCACAGTAGCCTGGACAGCAATCTAAATCGCAGTCCGCCCTCAAAGCTGGAAGCGCATTCGCCACCGCTGCCGCCCCTGAGTCCGCCACAGCTTTCCGCCCCCACATCACCGGCCCCGTCCAGATCTCTCAACGGGATCTATGCCCACAACAGCAATAGTGCCAGCTCCCAAGGTGCTGCCAACAACAATAATGGCACCCATCCCGGCCCGGAGCTGACCCTTAATGTAGAGCAGCTCCTGAGCAGATAGAGCACAATCTAAGGCCCCCCCACACAGGGCCGAACAAAGCTTTAAGTCTTATGCGAATCCAGTTTGAGTGTGCGAGTGTGTAAGTGGACGGGAGGTCAAGCCGGAGAAATGTTGTTTAATAGCCATCTACTCTTTATTTTTTGTAATAAAATATGCCTTTAAAAATGTGGCCCCGCCTCGCGTGGTGAGTGTGCCAGTGAAACAAATCAAAAATCAGTACTGAGCTAGAACAAAATTTTCATACTCTGTTGAAGATATTCCCGAACTGCATCCTTTCTTTTCAACAGGTAAAATAACGCTCTTCGCCTTAATTTAAATGTTCTTGAGTGTTGGGCATTTTGATTTTATGTAATACTTAGTTGTCAAGTCGGTTGGGTGATTACAAAAGGTGCAACATCTAAAATCAGGGTGCCAAAAGGGATGCCATATATGTAATCGCTTTTAGCTGTGAAGCAGCACTTAGAAAATCGTTAAACTCATTTCAAGTTAATAAACTTCTACATATGTATGTATTCCAAATTTACAAGAGTGTAGCCCAATTCCTCATAAATCATCTACGGACTACATTTCTCCAACGATTCTCCCCCATCCCAGAGTGCGGTGTGAATATGTGAATGATATCAATTTGAAAATGTTGTGATGTAAAAGCAAAGTACCTCGATGCAGGGCAGCTTGCTTCCAGCTGCAATTTAAAGTACAACTTTGTTCAAGATGTGACTAATAACCTAGTCCGCAGCCAATTGTCATTAGCGAAAATCTGCGTTTCACTAAATACAACACGTAGACTTACTGTAATCTGTTTACTTGTAGGATAACCGAGCATTTAAGTTTGCCAAATTTTGTACCCACTGTTCATATTGGAAGGCAGACGACATGGCGACATGATCTAAAAAAGATATTACATTTTTGTAGTTTAATGATAGAAATGCAGCTAAATAGCA
This sequence comes from Drosophila erecta, assembly GCF_003286155.1. Lineage (NCBI taxonomy): Eukaryota > Metazoa > Arthropoda > Insecta > Diptera > Drosophilidae > Drosophila > Drosophila erecta. The sequence continues at coordinate 27,908,515 of NW_020825194.1, forward strand.
AATTAAATGTATTTGGTTAGTTTTACAACATAAAATACTGTGAACTTAGTAATTATTTTAAAAATTTTCGTATATGATTTCAAGCGTGACAGGTAAGAGAAGAGGGACACATTATAAACTTTTCTACAAAAACTTCAACTAAAACATGTAAAATAGTAATCAAAATGTCTGCATACTAAATATCTGATCTTCAAATGCTGGCTGTTCTTTTTTTTCACTAGTGTGGATCTTCAAATATATACATACCTACTTATAAATATGGGTACATAAAGTTCCTTTGAAGTAAAAAAATTAGAATAATTTGGAATTCATGAATATAATGGCCATTTAAAAATACCTATGGAATAAGCATCGCTTACGTGAATTTAGTTTTCTAAAGACAATCGTTGTTACTTTAAAGCAAAACAAAATGTAATCAAAAATATTAAGGGTTTGTCTCCGTGTCATAAAATATATTGTATATTTTGTAACAGCTCTACGATAGCCCAGTTGTATTGTAATCTCCACCTATCCCGAGCGTATGTGTCGAAAATAAATAATAGTAATAATATATAATAAATAATAAAATAAATAAATAAATGTATAGTCTATAGCAGGGCTGTATGCCCATATGTCTTTGACATTGGTTCGGCTCGGCGTTGGAGCCTTGGAAGGTTCCAGTTTGCAAACCGGCTCGTCAAAATGCTGGAACAATGTTGCGATTTCTGCAAAGGCTTTTATGTTATATATTTTTTATTTATGTACGCAATAATTCCATTGTCATTCTCACTCTTGGCCAAAGTGACAATCACTAACCTCGTTTACTGAAAGCCTTGCACAAACCACCTAGTACTTTATTTATTCCCTAATTAGTGCAGCACTAAATGTTATTAAAAATATAAAGCGCCCAAAATATTATACACTTTTCAACAATTCCAAAGAAGTTTTGTTCCTTGTTGAACCGAACACGATTCGAAAAAATATATTTTTGCTTCAGTAATTCCGAAATTGATTTCCGAAATACATCGGAGTTTCAGCTTTCAGAGACATAGACGCAGCGCAAGTTTGTTTTTAAATGTTGTCACGCCCACAATCCGCACCAATCTATCACGGCTAAACTTTTGAAAAATGTGATATTTTTTCATTTTTGAATATATCTTGCACATTTGTATAGATTTGCCAAACAACTTTTTACTACGACCTTTCAAGGCCCACAAACCGCCAAAAACTGTCACGCCCACACTTTTGAAAAATGTTACATTTTCTCACTTTTTTGTATACATATCTGGTACATGTTTATAGATTTGCCCAAAAAACGTTTTGCCTAGCCCACTGTAACGCCCACAAGCCGCACAAACTCTCACTCCCTCACTTTTAAAAAATTGTTTAAGTTTTTTTTAATTTTATTATTTTTTTCCCTATTTCTACCGATATTCCAGAAACTGTTAAAATTTTTCGTTTGCACTTCCGCTAGCTGAGTAACGGGTATCTGATAGACGGGGAACTCGACTACAGTATTCTATCTGGTTTTTGTATATGTTTCCCTTTTATTACTGCTTTTGTATATTGTGTCTAATATGGCGTTAATCTTCTCGCGAATCAAGACGTACGCTACACGGCGGGGTCCCTTTGTCAGTGGGTGGTAGGTACGGCCAAAGACACTAGAATAATATTCTAGAACATTCTAGCGTCTTTGGTATGGTTATATTTGACGAAATAAGTAAGGAAAAGATTTTCCTCAAAGCTGAAAGGAAATCGAAATCTCTGAATTTATAATTGTGAAGCATAATAGAGGGTAATTAATATAGTGTAAACATGAGAGACTATAGGCGATTTTCTCGCTATACTGATTTTACTCGTTACTGAGCTTTCGGTGGAGTACGAACGAGAAAGTTCATCATTCTTTTTGGCATACCGCTTGAAATCAAGAAAAAAAATAAAAAAAAATCAAAACATTTTTCATCCATATGTGTGGGCGTGGCAGCTTTGGGCGGCTTGTGGGCGTTATCAGTCTCAACTTTCTAGTTTTAATAGTTCATACTCGATACTAGTCGACTCGAAGAATACCTACTGTATACATATACTCTAGCGCTTGCTTCTACCTGTTACATACTTTTCAACGAATCTAGTATACCCTTTTACTCTAGGAGTAACAGGTATAATTACACGACGACGCTTTACTCCACCAGGTGGATTTTTTTTGCCATATAACTAAGTATTCATTTATAAAAACCTTTAAACACATAATTAAAGTTTTTTAATTTTTGATTTTATATTAAGTTCTAAGTCATTTTAAGTTAATTGTTTCCTGTATAAGTATCGAAAATTAAAGCTATTAAAAAATGATATTTTAATTGAAACACAACTATATTGCGGTATTTACTGCCAGAGCTGTTGGTATTTTTGAATTTGTCGGGGTGGTCACACTGGCACCCTGTGTTTCTTGTAAAATTTTAGTCCATTGCATTGCCGTTTACGCATTTCTGAGGTACTACAATGGCAGATGACACAAATGAGGACAGCTGGCTGTATGGCACCTCGAATCCTGATTCGACGACCGGCGAGCTGGGCAACGGCGGTGATTCCCTGACGGCGGAGCACGAGTCGGCGGCTGAGGCTCAGGCGTTGGCTGAATTGGCGGCCGGCGAAAAGCCGGGCGTTTCGGTAGGGACTGATTCCGCTGAAGACTCGCCGCGCTGTCCAAAGGATGAAGTGGCCGAGTACTCGGAGTTCGACGACCCCGCGCAGGAAATGGAGGAGGACGAGGAAGCTTTGCCGAACACGGACAGCAGGAGCAGGAGAGAGCGCGACAGAGAACGGGATCGTGGTCGGTGCGCGGACGGGGCGGACACCCGATCTTCCCCAGAGCCAGAGGACGACGAGATGAGCGATGGTCCTGCCGCCAGGAGGGAAAGGAACGGCTCAGGGTCCGAGGATGACGATGACGACGACTCGGACGACGATATCAACGTGGTTATCGGGGACATTAAACAGGCCCCCAGCACCTACAACATCAAGCAGCGACCCAACCTGCTGGCTGGAGGCACTGGTGTTGCCGGAGACAAGGCCAAGCCGGCTGGTCAGGCGGGGAAGTTTAGCATCGAGGACTTTGAAGGTGCCGGCACCATCAACGGAGTGGCCGTCCACGAGTTCAGTATTGATTCGCTTGAGGAGAAGCCGTGGCGGAAGCCAGGAGCGGATATTACTGACTACTTCAACTACGGATTTAACGAAGAGACGTGGCGCGCTTATTGTGAACGCCAGAAACGGTTCCGCGTGGCAGAGAGCGGTGTCGGACTGGCCAGCCTCACTCAGAATATGAATCAGAATGCCCCTATTGGAATTCTCACAGATGGCGGCATGGCCATGGGCCCTCCCGGAATGCACAGTATCCAGTCGATGGTGGGAATGGGCGGAGAAAGCGGCATGCAAATGCCCCCACCGGGAATGCCGCCTATGATGCAACACCAGTCGCGATCCGGAGTGGGATTGATGCAGCGTCCGCCTAGACCCATCTCAATCACAGGCGGTGATAGGGGGGGTGACCGGGAGAGAGCCGTTAAGGAGAACGCCATTCAGGTGATGACCGCCGAGTGCCGGGAGTATTCTCGTGGTGGATTGGGACCCATGGCGCCAAACTTCCCGCTACCCGGCGCCTCTGAGGAACCCTTCTTTCACGAGCCAGAACCCTTTGACTACGGCTATGAGCCCACCCAAGAGTCGCAGTGGAACAATGACAATGCCGGATGGGTACCCAGTGGGATTAAAGAGCTAACTCCAGGTCATGCTCATATGCAACAGCCTCCACCTGGCATACCGCCTCCTGGGATGAGTGTGCCACCGCCGCAGATGGGCGGTCCACCACCCAATTTACGCGGCATGATGCCACCCAACATGCGCATGCCGCCAAATATGAGTGCGTTCAAAATATTTAGAATTACCATGCCCAATGCCCGATTTATTAAAATTTTCTCTTACAGATATGGGACCGCCACCAGGAATGATGATGGGAGGAAATGTGCCGCCACAGATGAGAATGGGTGTTGCGCCACCACAGAGATTGGCCATGGGCGGTAAGTACAAATACGTTTTATTATTAAAATTATTTATCAAGCCAGATGCTGACCTGACGATCCAATCCTAACGCAGTCCTGTGCAGATACTCTGAAAGTAAAATGCCTTTTGCCCTCTACATTTCAGATCGTGGCGCCTACGACGACGACCGTGAGCGCAGAAGACGCGAGAAGGAAAAACTGTTAAAAAAAGATCAGGTATGTCTTATACATAAATGGTAAATTTTGGAATTATTACAATCCTTTTTTATACAGATGCGAAAGGACTTCCTTGACATGTTGCGGGAGCGACATGACATCGAGAGGCACACCCGGTGGTACGATGTTAAGAAAAAGTTTGAGGCGGATCCTAGGTACCGAGCACTGGACTCGTCCTATCGTGAGGAGTACTTTGAAGACTATTTGCATCTGTTGAAGGAAGAAAAGCGCAAGGAACGTGACCTAAAAGAACGCGAACGACATCGCGACAAAGAGCGATCTCGTGACAAAGATAAGGATAAAGATAAAGAAAAGGAAAAAGATAAAGATAAGGAGAAGGACAAAGATAAAGAGAAGGACAAAGATAAGGAGAAGGAAAAGGACAAAGAGAGCTCTCGTCGGGAACGCTCTCGATCCCGCGAAAAGTCCAGCCGTCGCAAGTCCAAGTCCCGCGAGAAAGACCGAAGCGAACGAAGCAGCAAGAGTAGCAGCAGCAACACCGGCGGATCCTCCAGCCGCAGCGAAAAAAAAAAATCGTATCGCAAGGACAAAGAAGAGGACGAATAGCATTTGTTTAGGTACTTTACGGTGGAGAAGCAAGAAGAAACCCTCTAAGCTGTAGAACATATTAAGAAAAATAAAAAGTGCGAACTAAACAAAATGTTATTAATAGACTCAGGAAAAGAAATACGCCTATGAGGGCGGCAAATAATTCTTGGGGTTTTTAATAATTAAATGTGAATCTGTTAATTCGTATACCCCTTATTACAGCCGGATGTTGCAATGCAGAAGAGGAGACATGTGGGATTATATAGTACGACTATATACATTCTTGATCAACGCCGAGTCGATAGAGTCAAATGAAACTTTCCTACGACTCATTTTTTATTACAGGTAGAATATCACACTATATCATATAGCTGCCATAGAAATAATTTAAAAGCAAGAGAGAATGCTATGGTCGAGTTCCCCGACTATCAGATACCCCTTACGCAGCTATTTGAAGTGCGAACGAGAAATTTCAATTTTTTTCTTGCATATCGGTTAAAATTGAAAAAAAAAAATATAATAAACAATTTTTTAAAAATTTTCAAAAGTGCGGTTTGTAGGCGTTAGATTCCCTTTTTACAAACGCGTTTTTGTTGTGCCGATAGAATTGGCAAGACTGACAATGAAACGAAAGCAAAAAGTTGTTTGGCAAAACGGTAGACATTTACAAGACATACAAATATTAAAACATTTTTTAAAAGTTTGAGTGTGGTAGGTTTTGGGCGGTTTGTGGGCAACATAATTTAACATGCATGCCCAATCTCAACTTTCTAGCTTTTATAGTTCCTGACAGACGATACTCGGCTATTGATCCTGATCAAAAATATATAAACTTTTTGTGAAAACGGCAACAGAAAACAACATCCCAGAGCCCAGTAAACCCACCATCCAGGAACCAACTCGTAATGCATTACAATGATTTCAACAACAAACTACAGAATATCCCTGCGACACTTGCGGAGCTGTTTGCGCAACAGCAGAGCATCCAACTCGGCCTGCTTCCTCCTCTCCTCCTCCTCGATGGCGCACCGAATTTCCTCCGCCTCGTTGTTGGCTTTCTCTGAAATGTAATGGACTTCGGGCAGGAAATCTAAGATTCCCTTACGTATGAGGTACTGATAGTTCATCGCCACAGAGTACTTAATCTCTTGTCCGGTTACCGCGCCAAGTTCTTGCCAGTGAATGTACATCCAGTTTTCATTTCGAATATCCTTGATGCTGTTGTAGACTGGAATGAAGTCGTCGATCTTTGCAATGAACGTTTTGGCCACCTCCATAATCTCGATCTTTTCGTGAAATATTTTCATTGACTCGGTGAGCTCGTCGCGAAGCCTCATCAGATTATTCCACACATCCTCCAAGTCCAGCTGCGCGATCGGGTTGCCCAAGGTGGCGTCCTCGAGCTTTAGAAAGTTGGCGCAGGCGTACCACAGGTTCTTATAGGGATTAAAGCTTGCGATTATGCTCTCCAGGAACTCAACGGAGAGGGGCTCTAGCTCAAATAGTTCCTGCCGGAATTGCAGAGTTTGGCTGACCTTCTCGAGCTCCTTGATCAGAGCCCACGTCTTTTTAATGTCCACTGACGTCTCCTGGGCGCGGTTCGTATTAAACGCCAGTGAGTAGGCCTGCACCTCGTCGTTGAGCGACTCCAGACGCTCCTCAAACGCCTGGCACTCGCTGGAGTGCAGGCGGAGAAAATCCTCAATGTCCACCTTCTGCTCGTCTTTCAAGGTGGACAATCGCACCATTATCTGGTGGGGCCACGCATACACGTTCCACTTCATAGCGAACTGGTGGTCACTCAGGTTGTAAAAGAAGCTGTCCAGCAGATCGTACTCCAGCCACATGACCTGAATGTCAGCCTTTAGCTCATCCACTAGATCCGGAACGGTCTGCGCAAAGTCGCGAATCTCGTACAGGTGTTCAATGCTAATTGGCCGCTCTGCGATTCTGCGGAACATCTCCAGGCAACGGTCCAGCAGAGCCTCATTCGTCTCATACATCCGGTCCACGTAATACTCAAAGATCCGCCTAACGATTTCAATGCGTTTTTTTATCATGAACTGCTTCATTGTGTCCACGTTTATGTAAAACGGTCCAATGGTAATAAAGGCGGGCAGGATTTCGCGAACCTCCTCCTTCAATCGCTTGTTTTCCAGAATGTCCCTCTTCACCTCCGACGACGGCTTGCGGGCTTGGGCATATGCCTGCATGTAGGTTGTGATATTGAGGAGGTAGAAGTCGATAAACCTCTCGTAGTGGCGGGCGTAGGCCCTGAGGGGTAGCACCGCCTTGGCGTAGCAGTTCTTCAGAAGCTCATTCTCCCTCAGGAACTTGTCCTCGATGAGCTCTACCGTAAGGATGTACAGGTTGGGGGCGAACTTCAAAAAACTCATGACAGAGCCATCTATGCACCTTACGCCAGCCGATTTCTCCAGGCACTTCTTGAAGATCTCGACCAGCCCCGGCTGGAACTCATCCGGGTCAGTGGAGTAGAATACCTTCCGATCATCGCTGATGCCGAGGGTCATGGCGAATACAGGTTTTTGGAAAGGGAACTCGGTGTCGATGTAGTTGTTGGTCCACTTGTAGTTGGCCTTCAGTTCAAGGAATTGCAGGCAAGGGTCGCAAACGAAGTGCGAGAAGTTCATCAGAGACGTCTCGAGCAGTACCTCCATGGACTCCTGCATGCGGAACTTGACCTGCAGTATAAACCGCGAGATCTTGCACATGAGATAGACCGTCCAAGTGGTGAGGGAGATGTCCAGCCAGCCCTTTCCCAGAGCTCGGAGTACCACGGTGATGACCGTTGTCAGCTGCTGCGGCCAATAGACCTTAAGGAAGGTGGCCACATTGTCGCTATGCGCCTCCTGCGCCTGCAGGAAGTCTACTAGGGCCAGGGGTTTGCTGAAGCTGCAGATGAAGATCGAAAGTGTTTCGATGTACTGGCACTCGATGGCCACTCCGGCCATGGCCTCAATGCCGCCGCCGCAGTAAAACAGACTGGCCTTCAGGAAATCATACCGCTTCTCCTGCATGGTTATGCCAAGAGCCTGCAGTTCAAGACGCTCCTTCCCGGAGACGTCCACGGCGAAGGACCGGGGCAGAAACTCCTTGAGGTTGATGTTCCGGAACTGTGGAAATTCCTTTGGCATCTTAAGGATAAACTGCTCCAATTCGTATAGGGCCATTAGGCGCTCGAACACCAAGTTCACCTCGGAGCGCAGTCGTCTCTTGCACTGCTCGGACACTTTAGCCGCCTGCAAGACCAATTCGATGGGCTTAAAGCTGTAGAACACGGTCGACTCAATATCCTCGTGCAGGACGCAATCCACGATCAGCTCCATTAGCATAAGCTGCTCCCCCTTGTGCCGCTCGTGCACAGCGGCCTGCAGCCGCCTGATGTACTTGTGAGGGTCCTCGGCCATGAACATGAACTGGAGCTTGGGTACCGTGTAGGTGCATCCGTCCTCCAGCGATAAAAGCGTCCAGAGGTCGGAGTCCTCGTGGTGCGCGGTAACAGCTGCCATGCCCCACTTGCAGTTCAGCAGGCTTTGGTTATATGGCAGGTACGCCTTCGCCGGAAGCGGGTAGTGCGCATCGCCGACCACTCCCAGCTCAAACCAGGCCACCGGAGAGTTAATGTCAAAGTTGCTATCGTCGAAGTAGCTCAGGGGAAACTTGTGTGGAAAGGCGAATTCGGACATTACGTTGTATTGCTCTTCGGTGGGCTGGAGCACGTCGTCAGTGAGTCCTGCCCTGGCCAGCTCCTTCTCTAGGTTGATCTTCTGGTACTGACGACGCCTCCGGTCCACCTCGACGTCCTTGGGAAGATGCCGCTTTGGAACGTAGCGGGTCTGGATCACTTTCGGCAGAATCGTAGGCAGCGGAAAACGGTGTGCCTTGCCCATCTTGTCCATCAGAGTGAGCCATCGTTGCGCCTCCTGAATAGGGTAATATATATCTGTGAGCTGATTCCGCGGAATATACAACTCCTGATAGTTCATCATAGTAGTTCCTGGTCGTGGCGGCATGATGCAGATAGCTTTCTCAACCTCACGCTTAAAATGAGCGTCATCTTTTCCCTTGTTGCTAATTGAGCTGGTGCTGCTCGCAGCAGATTCCTGGGAGCCTTCATAATTGTGTCCCACCTCCAAGTTTTCTTGCTCCATATGAAATATTTTGTTGTGAATTTAATGTGAAAGTGACTTTTCTCCCAAAGCAGTGTATTGAGTGTAAATGTATAATTACTGTCTTTTACTAAACGTAAAGCAAACAAAACTCACTTAAATAAATCAGTTTAAGCCCATGTCCATAATAATGATAATATTTAAATTTATTCTCATGTTAGAGTAATTGTGTTCGACTTCTTTCATACTCTTTTAAACCTTGTACCCTAAAGGGTATGTATATATATTTTTTATCAGTATCAACAGCCGATTCGATATAGCCATTTGTACATAAAATTTACCTTCTGTATTTTTGATCATAAATATTTCTAATTTGGTATACATTATACATTCCACATTATATAAATTCGGACGAAAATATCATATCACTATCTATTTAGTGGAAAATAATTTTTATTTTCAATTCAATAAACAAAGTTTTAAGCAATCCATAGTTCCAATTTTAATTTGATTAAAATCGAACGTTTATATAATTTAGCTAGGAACAGCTTAGACAAGCCGAAGCCAGATGCTCCCTTTGTTGTTTTCTTAAATTGTAATAATCAGAGCACTTTTATCTGAACGGGTAAGTTGTTACTTGTGGTAAAAGGGTATATAAGATTCGATGAAGGAGCGTTTCCAACCCTATAAAGAACATATATTGTTGAACAGGCGCACAAACCGCCTAGAACTGTCAAGCCACATTATTAAAAAAGGTTTTGATTTTTATACCCGTTACTCGTAGAGTAAAAGGATATACTGTATTCGTGGAAAGGTATGTAAATGTAACAGGTAGAAAAAGGCGTTTCCGACCATATAAAGTATTATGTATATTCAGCAACTATTGGGTTTTTCATAGCTAGATCTAGATTATTTAAAAACGGAACAGACACAACTGGAAAACTGTCTAGCTTAAAGTATTTGGTTAGTGAGCAAAAATATTTTAGTTTAGTCTAGAAACAAACGTTCCACAAATTTAATTCCTGACTCCTAAAAGGTTTTTAAAGTTAACTAGTAATGGCATGTAAGAAGTAATCCCCTCGTTGGTGGCACTTCCTTTAGTTGACTAACGGATATCTTATAGTCGCGGAGTTCCATCTTTTTGTACTGCATCTTTGGTACTTTTCCTACTCCTTTTACTTATCAAAAGACAATAATTTAAGCACAGACCGTTGAACTACGATCACTATACTAGTGTTCCATTTTTCCAATCGAGCTTTAAAAACGCTAAAACGGCATCACTCGTGCCAACACTCTGCTAAGGTTCTGCCAGCCCAATCGAACATGTTCGAAGTTGTGAGAACGTTTTGTACAAAAATATATTTAAGCGACTCGCAAAACGCGCTCTTTGTTGCTGCACGATTTCACTCGCGTTGTCGTTTCATATAAACCCCGAAAGATATGGCTAGTTGACTAAGAAGTAATTCGATATTAATACATATTTTTTACGAAGCACATATAGTTTTTTTTGGGTTAAATCGCTTTTCTGCATGGTGAAGTCCGTTGCGTTTTGTTGTCGGATATATTTTATGTGCGGTGAGATCCGATGCTGTGCGTGTGTGTCGAGCTAATTTAGAGTGAAAACATTGCCTTTTGTTGGCGTTGCTGTTGTTGGTTGCCATCGCCATAGCCATCGGCATCCCAGCCCGCAGTATCGAAGTATCAGTATCGAAAGTATCGGCAGGCAGCCCAAGCCGAAACTAGTCGATTGTTAAATTCCCAAAAGCGCGGGCCCTTCTACACTTGCGTTCGTTCTCTTTCGCGGGTGCGTATTTGTGGCCGTGAACGAGTGAGTGCATTCGTGTGTGTGCACTCGGAATTCCTCTTCCATTCCAATTGCCGCTCGCCCCCGCTTGCCCCCGCTTCCGCCCACGCAGGTGAGTAACGCCAAGGCGCGGAGGCATTATCCAGCTACTCCACCTTCGCCTCCCGATTCGGGCGATATTAGTCATCACCGCCATTGCCTGTGGGTTCATGGTTTAATTAAAATAGTGGCGGTAGTCCACTGTTTCCTGCTCTGCTTCCCGCCGCGCCCATTTGCAGTAGCAGCGGCAGCAGGCAGTGCCGAAGAGAGCCGCCGCGAAGCAACAGCCAACTAAGAGAGCAAAAGAGCTCACACGTGTCGGCTCTAGTGGCAGCTAAGAGAGAGCGCACAGGGACGTGGGTGCCCTTTGTAAGGGGGTGACTATACAATATGTAAGATAAAAAGAATGCCACTCGTATTCTGTTTCGATATTTATTCTATAAAACAAAACAAATATATAGTTCGCTATAGCTAATTTCAATCTGTGTATATCCGAAAACTGTGACGCCTAAGGCCCATTATTTAATGTTAATGCAATTAATTAATGAATTAATTTATTAATGAATTCATTCATTAATGAATTAATGAAAAAAATATTTTCGAAAACGATTATCAAAGACTATTTTCTTATTGATTTTGGTTACATGTTATGGGTCATTAAATCAATTAAATATTATTTATTTGACTCAATATCTGGATCCAATAAATATAGAAACAAGTAACTTACTAAATCACGTACACAATAACTTCTTTATTAAGTAAATTTGGTTGAAAAAAGATCAATTATATTTTCGACCATTGTTTCCCCATTGAGATCAAAAAATTCTTTATTTGGGTGTATGTAGTAGGAACTTCTATGATACTTCTTTTTTTTTTAGTGATACTATCATTACCACATGGGTTAAAAAAAGCAAACATTTGTTTACGACTTTTAGTGTACATTATTATATAAGTATTTTATCGTCGATCTCTATAGGACCTTGTTGTTACCTACATTATTGACGCTGATTTTAAATACTATTGTTTCGCTGTTTTGTTTTCCCCTACTGTGTAGCTATGTTGGGTTAGAAGTGCATTGGTATGTCGCCTATGTCAGTCAATCAAAAAGTTTCACCTGTCCATCGAATGCGGAAACGTCGAGAAATGTACTTGCATTCGCATTTTTTCAGGTTTTTAGGGTCAGCCAACGAGTGCGCTAAATACTTCGATCAGATATGTGTATGTATCAACTGGAGAATGTGGTGTGACATCAATTAACGCGGCCCGGTGGTCAGAAAACGAACGTAGAGCTACGTAAAGAGTCAAGGGTTTCGTCTATGCAAATAGATTGCAAAAATGCAGTGCCAAAGTGCTAATTTATTGCTTTGCACCTTGGCCCTTCCGTAGAGGTAATTGTCAGGTATTTGGCTGGCGCGACTCGCATAGAGCTCAGTAAACATACTACCTGGTTAGATTGCTCGGAAATCAAATCCAATCCAAATATTCACCCGGCAGATCTAAAGTTTGTGGCTAATTGCCGGGCTCCGATATTCTCAGAGGAGATGAGATATACAATCTGCTGGCTGTATGGGTCACACCCACAAGCACTCTCAAATTATTCGAGCCAACAAAAAAATTCGTCCAAAGTCCAAGAGAACTGGGCTATAGAGATGGCATGTGTTAGTCCTCTGGTTTATAGGTGCTCGCTAATATGTGTTTTGGCAGCGCATGCTTAATAAGCACTTTTGGGCACTGCTATTATGCTGAAAGTTCTTAACCGGTTTGTCCTATGGAGAAAGAAAAGAACAATGATATCGTACGGGTTCTCAGACCCCTGAGACTCTCGTCTGTGAAGGTTGGACACGATCTCCGTACCATTCGATGTTTTCACATCATGGGCACAAGCATTCGATGGACAGTGACAGCATCATCAGAGTCAAGAGATCTAGCCTTACCATCTGCTGCTGTGCTGTAAAGAAAATTATTCCGTTATCTGCGGTGAGAAGAACAGATCCAATTCGTGATGGTAATACGAATCCAGGGGCTTCTTCTTCGTCGAAAATAGCTACTGTTTAAATACAACTATCATCTGCTTAGGCGGGAAGTCTAAGGTCATAGTTTCAGTATTAAATGTTATATTGGGACTTGGAGTAACAATAGATATGATAGATCGATCGGTATAATATATCTCTATATCTGTCCTTATAAGGATTTTAATCTCAACGAGAAAGAGTGACCGAGAATAACGGTGCGCAGAGCAAGGTGCTTGTGATGTCTGGCAATCTGCCTAGTAACATTAAAGATATTAAGCTCCAGATGTAATAAGCGTCGTCTTCAAATTTCTTTAATTTTGTAGTTAGTAGGTTTTGAATCTGCAACGACACACAGTTTTCGCCTAATAACGATATTTTATGATTTATATTAAAATAACAAAAGAGAACTGTGTAGTCGATTTTCTCGACTATCAGGTGCCCGTTACTCAGCTAGTGGGAGTGTGAGCGAGAAATTTTAAAATTATTTTGCCATATCGATGGAAATAGGAATAGGCAAAACAAATAAAACGGAATCGTTTTCTTCTACCTGTTACACACATACTTCACAACGAATGTGGTAGAAATTTGCACATATGGACCTTATGATGGCAAAACCCTTGTAATATATTATGGGTACAAAAATAAAAGAGATTAGAAGCAAAAGATTTCCCTAAATATGAAAGCAATGCTTATTTGCACCCAAAAGAAAATTGTCATAGAATCTATTCTTTCCAGTATTAACATTTTCTGGAAAATGGGGAAAAAAATAATGAAATTAAAAAAATTTTAAATATGTGGGCGTGACAGTTTGCGATGTTTGTGGGCGTTAGAGTGGGCGTGGCAAATAGTTTTTATGCAAATCTATAGAAATTTGAGGATATATTTTCAAAAGTGTGGGCGTGGCCGTTTTATGCGGTTTATGGGCGTTAGAGTAGGCGTGGCCACATTTAGAAACAAACTTGCGCTGCGTCTATGCCTCTGGAGCTCGAGGCGTTCATACGGACAGACGGACATGGCCAGTTCGACTTGGCTATTGATCCTGATCACGAATACATATACTTTACTACTAAAACTTAGAATATGGAGATTAAACTTGCACCTTCCAGGGCCATAAACGCAGCGCAAATTTGTTCCATATTTTGCCACACCCACTCTAACGCCCGCAAACCGAACAAAACTGCATCGCCCCCAAATTATAATTTTTAACTGAGTAACGGGTACCTGATAGTCGGTGAACTCGACTATATCGTTCTCACTTGTTTTTAGAACATATTTTTTTATTTATATTTTTTTATTACAACTTATATTATGTGTGTATACATATTAATAACAAGTACTTAAATTGTTTTATTCTTTTAGGGCCATTATAATTTTATCCTATTTTTAAATATTTTATTTTATATATGAAACTTAGCTTATTTTTAAAAAACTTGACGCCAGAATTATTATTAAAAGTTGTATAGAGGTATTATTATTATTGCAATTAATTCTGCGAATCTTTTATTACTTTTACATTGTATATGTAAATTGCAACCGTCATATCTGCCTTGTCCTTTGAATCTAATCCACTGAAATATATATATAAGTATATGTACATATTGTACATAAAAAGCGTGCGCCACTAGCTTGCAGCAGAAATTGTAGTACTTGTAATTTTTAATTTTAAAAAAAAAAAACATTTATTTCAATAATATTAGCAATTGAATTTATTAAGATATTAATTGAAGATATTATCAAAATTTCTTTTACAAGATAAAATACATAGTGTGTGTCATATTTATATAATTATACTCACATTGTATTAATTAACTTATGTTACAAACAGCACACTTTTAAACATGATTAATACATATACACTGCGCCATAGAAAATAACAGCAATATTATAAAGCGGACGCGAAAATACACTTACGCGATTAACAGAGGAGTACAAAATAAACTAACACTTTACGTGTTCGAAATTTTCGAAGTGGAGTCTTATAAAAGCAATAGCTGAAAGTATACAATTTGAACTCTGTGGTATAAAAACTATACTGATAAGGATCAATTGAATATTAATGAGTATAATATCCATTCAAAGCTCTTTATACCATTTGTAATATAATATTAAGATTAATAAGATATTATAAGATATAAGATATATAATATTAATAAGATATATAATATTATAAGATATTAAGATTAGTATTAAAATAATAATATTAAATTCTCTCTTGTTTGCTGTTTCTCTTCTCTTATATTTGTTTCTTGGGTATTTTACTTTCATTGCTTGAGTCGTTTAATTTATCCAGACGTTTTATATGCATTTTTTGAAAACTCAGCGCCAGTGTTATGCAAGTCGAACCTCGGTTTCTGTAGTTTCTCCTCGGTTTAGAACGCCCGCAGCAGAGTCGCAAAAAACGATAAATAACCTCCATTCCTGACACCAGTAACCTATGCCTCTGGAACTATGCATGTGCATATGTACACATCTACATATGCATTTAAATACCATTACCGCAGTGCGTGTCTGCAATGAAAACTTTCATCGTGTGTGTCAGCAGCTTGGTCAGTTTTCCGTGGGTTAACCTTCACATAAATCGAACGTCCGACTTGAAGTCGTCAGGTGGGAGCGGTCCGCGATTCACTTGCGCTGGTGATCCAAGCCAGTGATCGAGGGCCGCCGCCTTTATTTACTTTCGAGGAGATCGGAATCCCAAGTATCTTGTGTGCACAAAAGTATCGTCGCGGTTTTCCAAATTTCGTCATATAAATAGATAAATATTTATTTTTCAACAAGAAGGACCAAAGATAATAACAACGAAATATTAAATACAAACCAACGAAATCCAGGCAAATATCTAAAAAAAAGTTGGCCTGACTAAACAAATATCCTAATCCATTTCCGCACAATATGGAAGGACTTTAACCCATAATCCATTTCCTTCCTTTCTCACTTTATCCCCATAATTGTGATTAGGTATTATAATATAATATATATATAATTATAATTATAATATAAACGTAGCTGAAACAGAAAACAGAAAATAAAAAACCAGAGAGTTACTCGACTATCAGATAGGATGCGCGTTTTGATAACAATTTTAAAGATGATTCAGGTTTGAAAGGTACATACATATGTGGATAGAAATTCTACGTGTTACATTTTTAACGACAACATTACGAGTTAGCGATTCAAAAATGTTACCAAGGATGATTACTTTATTTTGGCAAAAAAAAAAAAACAAGATTTTACATTTTACTAAAGTTATATACCTAAAAGTATGTTTTTATAAAATAGTGTATTTTTGTAAGTGTAGTGTAGTGTAGTGTAGTGTAGTGTAAAATCGTCACAAAAGTTAAATTCAGTTTTAAAACGTTTTAATAAAATTTACCAAAAAGAGAAAACAATTTTTTTGGATAACTTCCTATTTAAAATGCTTTTTCAACAACACATAGTTGTCAAGTTTATCAACATATACATATATTTCTTCTAAAGTAGGGAGTTTTTAAAAAGTGATAAGTGAAAGTTTTTCATATGGAACTGTTTTACATAGAGAACAATTTCAGAACATTAAAATACGTTTTGTTGCGGACAGGCAAAAGACAAACACTCGATGTGTACTTTAGGACAAAGTTCTTAATATTTTGTGTGGGAAAAAATTTTCCTCCACCAGATAAAAATTATGAAAATTTTTCTTTAAATTTGTATCGTTCTTTCTTCAAACCCATTTTAATTATACCGGTTACTAGTAAAATAAAAGGGGTATACTAGATTCGTTGCAAAGTCTGTAGCAGGTAGAATGCAGCGTTTCCGACCATATAAAGTATATATAGTCTTGATCAGGATCAGTAGCCAAGTCTAGCTGGCTATGTCCGTCCGTATGAACGTCGAGACCCCAAGAACTTTAAAAGCTAGAAGGTGAAGATTAGGCGTGCAGATTCCAGAAACATAGACGCAACGCCCACAAATCGCGCAAAACTGTCACACCCATAATTTTAAAAAATGTTTAATTTTTTATATTTTATATTTAAGTTGTATTATTTTTTTCTAAATTTCTACTGATATTCCAGAAAATGGTGAAATTTCTCGTTCGCACTTCCACTAGCTGAGTAACATTCTCTCTTACTTTTGGTCCAACAACAAAAAAAGTTTTAATTTTTCTTCTAAAAATCGTCACATGAGCGCAGTGATTTCATCTATCCAAAAAATACCCTTTTAAGTAGAAATCACATAATCATAATTTACTTTAAATTAAGGTTTACAATCGTTGAATAATTAATTTGTACTTTCTTTTCCCATTAATTATGCGGTCATAATCGCTTCTCGGTATTAACACAAACATTTGTAGTAGTTATGGCACTGGTAAACTATGCTGTTACTATGTTCATATGCATATACTTGCACGAAATTATACAAACGTATTCCCACTCATTCATAAATTAAAATATAGAATGAATTAATGGGATCCGGGCTCCACATCTATTAGCCTTCTCAAAAGCAATTCTGGGCATGGATTATCGTTTGCTCATAAAATCAGCGATACCTGGTGCAAATA
The DNA here is from genome assembly GCF_003286155.1 of Drosophila erecta. NCBI lineage: Eukaryota > Metazoa > Arthropoda > Insecta > Diptera > Drosophilidae > Drosophila > Drosophila erecta. The sequence goes on from NW_020825194.1 coordinate 27,925,836, forward strand.
ATACTCTCGACCTATAGAGATCCACTGTGTCTGCCGATCTACCCACGATATGGGTCTTCGGTACTGCGCAACTTGACCATGAAATCCATTTCGGATTACGTGTTGCTATTTCAGTTTTGTAAGCGGGTAAATTTGCGTTGTTTTTGAACGATGATTGCTGTAACAAATACAAGTAATCTTCAAGAGCCCGATACCAGTATCTGACTTTGACCCGATTAGTAGGTAATATGTTTGCTTTTCGGTCCGCTCATTATTTGCATATGCGCTTTCGCGCCGAAATATTCAGGTTTAAACTTGCATGTTTGTGCATTCTAGAGAGTTCGATCGCTTGCAAAGATTTCAAGACTTAATGAGGCATTTTAAACAAAGAAGCGGCAAGGGAAGGAATTAACAGTCGAGTGCCGCAATTATTTGGTACCCGTAACTTAGCTCAAGCAGCAATATTTATTTAGAATGCAGTAAGCAATTGGCTCTTAGTTGAGGTCAAGAGTTAAGTTTGTTAAGATCAACGGGGATTACTTACTTCTCCCTGCTACATACTTTCGAAGAATCTATTGACATGTAGTCATACGTTTTAAAAGCGTCAAACTGTGAAGCAAACATTACCCTTGTAACGGATTTTGTCATTAATTACTCCGCTCAAACAGAGGTTCACTCGCCCTGCACGTGCCGCATATTAAAGCCATCGATAATCGAGAATCGGGAAAAACCGCCAGCGCCTCCCACATCTGGCCGACAAGGGTCATATTTGCATTTGGCTGTGTAGAACAGCAGCTGGCCGCCGCTTGAAAAGAAAGTAGCGGGCGCGGAGAATATAAAACCGTATTTCCAGTTGGCCAAGTTTTGGGGCAGACTGGCTGGCTGACTGACCAGTCCAGAAATCAGGCCTTGGGCATGCAGGTAACGGTTTATCGGTTTCGAACCGTTGTCTCTCCGCACCGATCGGGGTTTTCTCGTTTCCCGTTCGGTCGGCCCGAGATTTCCGCGCACTTGTTGCATGCGGTCCCATTTCGCAAGCGGCAAATGCTCCCGTCGGCAAGGTGTCTGCCGCCAACCGTCTGTCAGGCGTCTGCAACCCCGTAAACAAGGGTGGCCATCACGGCCAGCGACGCCAGCGAAGCCATCGACGCAACCGCTAACAAAGAGGCTCCGAAAGCGAAAGTGGTTTCGACGGCGCTCTAGTGGCCCACAGCCAACTGGCCAGCCAGCTAGCCAAATCGCAGCCATGAATGGAAATGGAAATTGCCAACTGGTCAACGGGCTGTCGCGTCAACCGCTGTTACATCAGAAAGCCAACTGTGCCGCAGAAGATGGCGACTTGCCACGGAGAGCACAAAAGCAGACTCAGAAAACACCACTTTAATCTCCCTGCGTGGATTTCTCTCACTCCGCTCCACTGGCATACACCAGCGGTCAAAAAACCAGCCATACCAAATGGTGTTGTTTTGTTGAATCTTAAATAGAATATATTATTGAACTGGAATGAAAAATAATAGGATCCTCACAACTAGTAAATAATGAACTTATTATGTCCATAATCAGGTCATGGTGACGACATTCCTTTAAAATATTATGGTTTTATACCTTTTCTAAATTCTTTTTGATTTTATGTAGCTTAAATTATTGTTTATACCCGTTAGTCATATATCGTTACTACTAAAAGCGTGTACTAGATGCGCTGAAAAGTATGTAATAGGCAAAAGGAAAAGATTCCGACCTTATAAGGTACATATCTTGATCAGGATCAATAGCCGAGTCGAACTGGCCATGTCCGTATGAACGCCTCGATCTCAAGAACTACAAAAGGTAGAATGCTGAGATAAAGCATAGAGCTTCCAGATGTTGCTTCCAAATTTTGCCACGCCCACTCGAATGCCTACAAACCGCACAAAACTGTCACGGGCACACTTTTTAAAAGTGTTGTGATATATTTTTTCATTTTTGTTATATATCTTCTAAATTTATATAGATTTGCCTTTAAGCCTTTTGACACGCCCACATACCGCGCAAAACTCTCACTTTTAAAAAATGTATTTTACTATCTGAGTAACGGGTATCTGATAGTCCGAGAACTCGACTAGAGCATTCTCTCTTGTTTTACAATGAGATTTTTACATGACAATGCCGCTTAATATACATTTGAACTCTGAAGTATAGTTTAGTATACTCGAGTATAGTTTGTTTTGGGTTCTAAATAGTTGTTTAATATACACATATGGCTATTCCGAAATAACTGTATTGAGCAATACTGCCCCTCTCCCTTTGATGGTCGGTGCATCGTGGTGCTAGTTTCTCCACCGGCGCTGTGCATAAATACATAATTTGCAATGTAAGCGCTCCGCGGCCACAAACATGAGACGTACGAAGACGGACCAGGCCATCTTCGATCGCCGGAGTGGAGCGCCGCGTCAGTTGCATTTCTGGCTCGCTGGACAACGGTTCACGTAGCGGCTTGTGTCTGCCTCTGGGCTCTCGACCACTCTCGCGCCGCTTTTGACTTCTGCCTGTGATAAGCCCTGTGAATGGTGGATACCCGATACCCAATACCCAATACCCGATACCCGATACCAGATACCATAACCGCCCAATAGGTACTTGGCGTGATTCACAGTTAAGCCGTATAATCGTTGTACTCGTGAGCGCACTGATCGATTCCACTTCGTCGAGTCGCCGAGGTTGAAGTTTTGATGTTGACGGTTTTCGCCGCCGCTGCCTGATAAGGTTCAGACGCACATCCGACCAGTCGTCAGTTGGCTTAAAAGCGTGCGAGGTGGAGCATCGCGTAAACGGAACAATCGATCGTCCGCCGCAGTTGCCAAATGACCGATTAGCCAACTGCAAATTCGATTCCAATTCCGATCCGAGTGATTCGACGAGCCAAGAAGGCGAGACCCGCGCTGATTGACCAAGTGAGTGTCCGAGTGTGTGCTGTGTGCGTGGCCTTCCCGAGTGACTTTGATTAGATAACAAGCCCCCTCCTAATTAGAAACCCAAACAGCAAGTACTGTCCCAATGACAAAAGCCGAATAAAAATCAAAATATGTAAATATACGAGGGGCAGACGGTTAAATATTGAACAAAAAGTGGGCAGGTGCGTGGTTCAAGCTAACGCACTTAGCTCTTGGCCAACCGCATTGTATAATCGCCCGAAACGTGACGGGACTTCCACTGGTTTAAAGACACAGGTGGATAGCCGGCTTATCGTCTAATCCAATTAGCCGATTGCCCCGTCAGATGCGGCCAATGGGGTTCGCTGATAAGGGGACAGCTGGCCAACCCAGTCCTCTTTATTGCTGGCTATCATCACAAGGGGCTAGTTTAAAAAAAAAACCAAAAAAACTGCTGTAGATTAAATCCCTAGTACGTGACTCACTTGTCGGTTTCAATTCCATATTAGGATCATCATGGGCGGCAAACGCTTATCGCCCAAGAATGCGTCATCCGCGATTCCGCCGTGTGGCTCTAGGTCCGCCGCTGTCATCGATTTTCCACTTAATTAGGTTTTCTAAGCGAGCGATTGCCACGGAAAACCCGGTCACCGCCGTGTAATCTACATACACACCCGCCCCTGGGGTGAGCGCGATAAAATCAGCAAGCTCATCAAACTATTTACGCCGTTTTCGCGATTCGGTTCTGCTCTGGCTGGAACGCCTGTGCCCTGGCTAATTGATTTCCAAAATGCAACCTGCTGCAGAGGCCAGCCATGTAAACAATAGCGTGCAGGCACCTAGCCCCAAAACCACACGTCGAACCCCTCACGGAAGCGATTATGAACCCTATCTGATAGCACGACCTTCAGAGCAGGACAGCGGATGGGTCCATGCCGCGACCGGAAGACGGTTTTTGATGGCCCGTAGCTGGCTCAGCACCTCAGCACCCAACCTAGTCGCCACTCCGGCAGGGCGTGTGCCTCAGCACAAGTTGCCGCCTCGTTTGCTTGCCGGTTTGTGTTTCCCGTATCTGCCATCTTCTTCTGCGCACTCTGCCCCGTCGAGCCGCTTACATAAGTGGGGATCCGTCTCCTATTCCGCGCTAGGTGGTTGTGGCTGGTGGCCATCCCTCTGCGGAAGCGTCGTCGCAATCGTTTTTATATACGAGTATTATGCAAATCAAACAGCGAAATCGCAAGTCAACCGCCCGCCCGCCGCCGCCACACCTCGCGGATGCTGTGCCTCCGGGCGAGGCCAACTAGGAAAGCGTGCCACTGACCCACACAGCGAACTACGAACATCACTCACCGGTTGCGACAGCAGCGAATTTCACGCTGACTGAGGTAACGGCAGCGACAATAAAGCGGCACATTTTTGTCAACGTTTATTGAGCCCATATTGCCCAAGTCTTACGTGTCCATCGGCATCGCCATCGTCACCGCCATCACCATCACCATCACCATCACCATAGCCATGGCCAGTTTATTGCCCATGACATTCAAAAAGCAACCTGAACTGCCGCAACTCACCTGTTCAGATGGCTTTGGCTGGTGCTGGGAACTATCTGGAAAGTTGTATCTGTATTCGATACATGTCACATAGCTGAGTCTAAATAGTGCTTCATGGGCCAAAAGTAATCGGGGCTACATTAGCAATACGCGCAAGTTCTTTAGAGAGCGGAAATCATTTAAACTACAATATTTTCAGTTGATTTGCAATGTGTTAAACAGATATAATTCCTTTCCCTTTCTCCTGAATACCAACCAATTTAGTGCTAACTTCTTGGAGCACAGTTCTAAGCCAGCAAGTAATTTATTCAATGACAACCGCATCCTGAGCTTGACTCTGAATGAGAAAAGCGAGGCGGCGAGTGTATCTGCTTTCGCTGGATTTTGTTCGATGTCCGGTCCAGAATCAATTGATATTCATAAGGCAGTGTGGCGGGAACCTGTACAACCCGCGGCTGGGTATCGCTTGAACTTTCTGAACCCGCGATCGAATCAGAATATGAATGGCCTGAGCCCACTGTGCTGGAATCTGGAACCTGAATACGCCCGGCCGGTACAAAGTGCAGTCTTTGTCCAGTTAGAGGAATTTTAATTGCTCTGGCCAGAAAATAACAGCGCGCATTGTGCAAGTAGCCAAGTCACGCCCCTCATTACCGCATCAACAGGGACTGCCTATAATTTCCTGATCTAAAGTGTTGATACACGGGCGAATTGTTAATTGCATGAATCTTGCTTTTAAATGTGTTTTGCCTCTAATGCATTGTCAATTACAGTATCTGTGCTAAGTGTACTAAGACAAAGGCATGCACACGAAAACCGATTTGCAGAGTCTGCCGTTTGGCGATTTACGTCAGTATCAATGATAACATTAACCCTTTGGAAAGTTACGTGCGGGGTCAAAAGTTGGCCCTGATTTAAATACAGCTCTGGCTGGAAGTTCCCCACATTCCACAAAAATATGTACACCCTGTAGTCAACAACACCATTCCGTTCCATTGCAGCTCGGTTTATAAACCATACACAGGTCAGATCCCACTACTAGCACCACAGAAACAACAAACAGAAGCGACAACAAAATGGCAATCATACTGCAAGAAGCCCAGGAGTGGTATCGGGACCTAATGGACAACAAGAGCGGTATGTTCGAGCCAGGAGTTTTCCGTTGGTATTTCTCAGATGGCCTCTTTACTTTCCAGATCCCCGCGTTAACGACTTCTTTCTGCTGTCCTCGCCATTGCCCACACTTGGTATGTGCATATTCTATGCCTACTTCAGCAAATCCCTGGGGCCACGGCTGATGGCCAAGCGGAAACCGATGGAGCTGCGATCAGTTTTAGTTGTATACAACGCGATACAAACAATATTTAGCGCGTGGATCTTCTACGAGGTAAATAACACTGGCCCCTTCATCCGGCCCCCAGCTTAATCCGTATTTCCCTTTATTGCAGTACTTAATGAGCGGATGGTGGGGCCACTACAGCTTCAAGTGTCAGCCCGTTGACTACAGCACCACAGGCTTGGCCATGCGGGTAAATTCGGCCAAGGATAGCCCTGCGAAAGTATATTTAAACTCTATTCCACCGTCTAGATGGTCAACATATGCTGGTGGTACTACATATCCAAGTTCACAGAGTTCTTCGATACACTCTTCTTCATTCTGCGAAAAAAGAACGAGCACGTCTCCACACTCCACGTCATTCATCACGGCTGCATGCCTTTCTCCGTCTGGATGGGTCTCAAGTTTGCACCAGGTACGTATAGGAATGGCGTTTATAAGGATAGAAAATGTACAGCCCAATTTTCCTCATTCACAGGCGGTCATAGCACCTTCTTCGCCCTTCTCAACTCGTTCGTGCACATTGTAATGTATTTCTACTACATGATCGCCGCCATGGGTCCAAAGTACCAGAAGTACATCTGGTGGAAGAAGTATCTGACCACCTTCCAAATGGTAGTTAAAAAGGTCCCCTTTGCTTGCGAGATTTTTATAGGATTTCCTCTGGCTTGCAGGTTCAATTCGTGGCTATCTTCACCCACCAGTTCCAGCTTTTGTTCCGCGAATGTGATTACCCCAAGGGTTTCATGGTCTGGATCGGCTTGCACGGCGTTATGTTCCTGTTCCTGTTCTCCGACTTTTACAAAGCGAAATATCTCAACGCAGCTCGACGTCGCCGGCAGGCGGTCAAGGCCAATGGCTATGTCAATGGCTTGCCTTCGAACGGGCACAGCAAGCATCTCGGAGAGGGTGACGCCCTGGTTGCAAACGGCAGTAATACTGGGGCTTGCATGGTAGGTCTTAGTGTCACCGCATACCTAATCTGTGGCACATTCAAAAAAAAAAGTGTAGACTGAGCACACACATATTTTCTTAACTTACCCAAGGCCCTGACGCCCGACCTCACCAAGGTGAGGGACTGGTTCGAGAGAGGGCAGTTATATCATCATAATTTTGTTGATCAACTTAAAATTCTAACTAGCTAAGTTAGGCAAACAGCACTTGCGAACTCTCCGCACAGGCGGGGGACGTTTCAATTAGCGCTCACATGTGAAGCCGGATGCGAAGGCCCAAGCCCAGTCCCAGTCCCACTCCCAGCCCCAATCTGCCGCCCATTAGAAAAACACACAATTGAGCATTCGCTCATGCACACACGTGCCGTCGTCCAGTGCAGCCTGAACCTATTGAACTCATTGAGCACTCTGTGTTTTCTTTCCAGCCGGTGATGGGGGACGAGTACGTCAAAAGCAACGGGCAATCTAATGGTGCCTACAAGGACGGCTTTTTCAAGGAGGGCGTGTTATCCAACAACGATGCCATCTTTAACCCGGACAGCAGTAGTTCTAGTCTGCATCAGCGAAAAGTCAAATAACTGCTGATTAGGTGTACTACGATGATATTCATTATGTTTATGTTAAGTGATTAGCGTGTAACTGAACCAGATTGAAGAACAAGACAAACAAGAAACTTGGTAGAAGTAGCAGATGACGATTGGCACCACAGCAAAGCAAAATTAAGAGAGCTCGGTTTACGGATTGTCTTTGATAATTTATATTTTAAATACGTACAATACATAAAATCAAAAGTCATTCGGATGAGCCGAATCTTACCGAACACACGCCACCTATGCCCACCCACCCGAACCGTCAACTAAAGCTAAGTAGGAAGAGAAGCGGAAGCGGAAGCACAAACTAACTAAGAGATAATCAAACCATTTTGGTAAACGTGTCCTACGGCACCAGTATGAACGGCCCGCTTGAAACACCTCTGATGCGCAGAGGAGAGTTATTTTTTGAACGATATTTATAGAGCCTTTACGGCCTGTTTAAACCAACTGCATAATCCAATTACCAATATTAGTGTAGCTTACTGCAACAAACACCTACTGAGACGTACATACTCACTTTAGGTGTAAAATATTTTATGGAAATTTTTGATAACAAATTGAGATGTTACGACCTTATGATAAATGAAAGCTATTCATGCTCTCTTAAGTCAGCTCTAATCATAAAGAACACGTTATACTATTTGTAGCTTACTTTGTATATTGAGAGAACGGCAGTTTGTTGAAATACTTTGTAAAGGTATAATAGTTAAACTTATTTATACATTGTAGCTAGCTAGCCAATTGCAAAATGCAACACGACCCAGACCTCCCCTTCGTCTTTCTAGGCAATATGACTATTAAACTGACGACATGACCGAAGAACATACTATAGTCAGACAAAAAAGGGTGATACAGAAGATGGAGATAAAGCTTTTATACTGTAAATGCAAACCGGCTTGAGGAGAGGAGACAATCAGTTAATTTGGTGGTTTTCAACTGTTCACATTTCATTGAACCTCTTTTTGGTGTGGCTCATATATATTATTTTATTCCTACCTATACAATATCCGCTTTCTCCCATTTTTGGATTGAAGTTAAACGGTTATATTTCAGTGAAGTGGGAAGTATTGGTGACAAATTATTTGTAAGTGTAATTCTGTCTGTTAACCCGTGCGAATGGTTTCATTGTTAGGTTATCTGGCTTAAGCTGACAAGTTCAAAAACTATAGTAAACCTAAATAAAGCTTATTAATTTATATTAAAACGGTTCAAGAAAATATTTAATTATATAAACGCATATTTTGTATGTACTTGGGGCCATTGTCGTAAAAATTCCCAATCTATACTTAACTTATTTACACAGTGTACACGGTAATTCTTAATAAATGAATACATTTTTTAAGATTTCTGGCAATTGACCCATGTGCACAATCCCCTATTGAGAGTGGACATTGTTTCAAAGATTTGCAAAACATCTTGCCAGCTACGAACATCGAGAAACTATTGACTTGAAGCTCTACGAGAAATGACAAAGGCTTTAATATAATGCCTTCACTATCACATACATGTTTCTTAGTTAACAAATTTCCGAAAATGGTCCAACTCTTATAGAATTTCGTCTGCAATATTAAATTTACAATATTATTTAACAAATTTGTGCGATTTTATATGGTATATGTTGGCCTTTTGAACTTTAATTAAAAACAATCGGATTTTAAAGGAATTGCGCTGAGGACGAATCAGCTTGCACAGCTCGACTAGTGAACCTACTGAGGAATACTTAAAGCACAAATGGAAAGAAAGGTAGCTGTGGCAACCTGTACGTATAAGCGCGGTGATCTCGAAAAGTATTAAAGATAGGTGTTTATATTATATAAGTATGCAGATTCTAGAGTCAAGTGAGTACTACGATTTAGTGCGGACAGCCCACGTAGAGACGAAGCGCACCACGCACACGCACGAAGGCGACTACTATATGTACATGAATAAACTAAAATCGGCTGTTGTCCGATCTTAGCGAATGAAAAATCAATCGAAAGGTAGCGCAAAAATCAGAACTTATAAAAATAAATAAATTCAACATTCTAGCTTTTGTAGTTCCTGAGATCGAGGCGTTCATACGGACAGACGGACGGACAGATGGATAAAAGGGTATACTATATTCGTTGAAAGTATGTAACAGACAGAAGGAAGCGGTAAAGTAAAGTATATATACCAATAGCCGATTCGTTGTGACCATGTCGTCCCTATGAAGCTAGAAAGTTGAGATTAGATTCCGGAGATTAGACGCAGTGCAAGTTTGCTAACTAATATTGCCACACTCTCTAACCCCCAATACTGGTACGCCCTCACTTTTGAAAAATGTTTTAATTTTATTTTCGTTTTGCTTGTCCTGCCAATTTTAATCGGCATACCAATCACTTTGGCCACGACTTTTCTAACGCCTACAAGCCGCGCAAAACTATCACGCCCGTACTTTTGAAAAATTTCTATACCCGTTACTAGTAGAGGATATACTAGAGTAAAGTATATATAACTGGATTCGTTAAAAAGTATGTAACAAGGAAGCGTTTCCGTATATATATTCTAAAGCCCACAAAACGATGAAAACTGCCACGCCCATACTTTTGAAAAATGTTTAGATATTTTTCATGTTTTATTAGTCTCGTAAATTTCTATAGATTTGCCAAAAAAAATGTTTGCCACGCCCACAACTGTCCAAAACTGCCACGCCTACACCTTTGAAAAATGTGTTGATATATTTTTAGGTTTTTATTAATCTTGTAAATTTCTGCAGATTTACCAAACAACTTTTTGCCACGCCCAATACTTTTTTTCCCCTCTTTACATATTTACAATATGCCAGAAAAATGTGAAAATTAAAGGGTATCTGATAGTCGAGGAACTCGACTAAAGCGTTCTGTCTTATTTTATATAAAGTATTTATAACGTCAAGCGGAAAATCATGTACCATCACAATAGTTGATATAAGATTTTAGTATGTTGAGGGTGCGTACTTTTCTACCTGATCAAAAGTAGTTGTGATTTCTTTTACAGATATTTATTAATTAAGAGAGAAATAACTCCAATAACTGTACGTTATTATGACACTAAAATCCCTATTTTGTAGAGAACTCCGGAGCGAAAATTTTGAAAACAACAGGTATAGTGTAATATTTTTGTTCTATCACGAACAAAGTGGCCCCCAACTATTATCGCTGACCGCTCGGCTGTGCAAAATTGGAGGAGCGTACCAGACAATCGAAAAAAAACTAATAACAACGCAGTTGCCACCGACTTAACATAGAAATGGGCCATTACTTAACATACTAACTTTTGACAAACAAATCAGCTGGGATGTACAGACTAATATTTAAAGGCCTTTTAACCTTGTCGGCTCTTGACCCTTGACGCACCAGTCGGAGGAGGCGCGATGCTGGCCAAGTTGACATAACTTAATGCATCGTAATGCACCGGCGTATTTGGAGCTGCGACCGAGACTATCTTGCCTCGATAGCCTCAGGCTAGTGTTAGCGTTAGATAATAATTACTATTATCTAATTGTACTATTACTACCAAGTATCCGAATTTTATTTTAAATGAATGGTCAATCGTCACGTCAGGTGCACACAAATACTTTACTGATAAAATTCGGCACCACTTGGATTAAAACTTGAGGAATTTATAAAAACAGTTATAAAAAACTAATAATTCAGGCAAAAGAGTCTTGAAAACACTGCTTCAAAGTGCGCTAGTAAACAATTAAACCTTCGCCTTAAGTGCTATTTTTTTGGGACTTATAATTATAGAAATTCGTAATAAATAAGTTCCCTCATATTTTGCAAAATACGGGTATATCCATTAAATGGAACTGTATGGAACCGAACAAAATATTACACACTATTGGGGTATAGATTGCCCTGGGCAATTCTAGGCAAAACAATTCTGCAAGTATTATAGAAATTCTCCATGTTGGTGGTCAGAGGGTTAATTGTAAAAAATTCTATAGGCCAGAGTACGCGCAATCAACATGGATGATTTAGAGATGTAAAAGGCCAGGTATCGGGGACTTTCGGAAGTTTACTTTATGTAATATTTATTCGCTTGCTCAGTGCGCTTGCATATTACGACGGTAGCTGCACTTGAACATTGCCTGCGGCGCTGACATCAGACAAAAAACCAGGTTCGGGTTCAGATTTGGGTCTTACGGTCGGGAACTCCGATCGCATGGAGTCGCATTCCCGGTGTCCGGGCCAATCGGGCTGTTTGTGTTTTTCGCGCGCTGCACTTGACGCTCGGCGGCGGAAAGTTTTCGCACTGCACTGCACTTGGTTGCCGCTGACCGTAAAGTTTCCACAGCCGCTGGCAGTTGCGTTCTTCCCTGCGTTTGCGCTCGCGCTCGCGTTTGCGTTTGCGCCTGCGCCTGCGCTTCGTCGGCGTCGCCGTTCTGCGCCGCGCGATCCGCGTTTAATCAGCCGCGCGGAGCGATCGCTGCTCAGTTTTCATTCAGAAGTCAAGCGCGCGCTAATCGCAGTCGCAGTCGCAGCTCGTGTGCGAACGCCGAAGCCAAAAGCCATTGCGAAAGTAATCATTTTACAAAGTTCTTTGGCAACACTTTGTGAAATAGTTCGGGCCGCGCAATTTGTGTGTTGTGGTTTTTGCAGATTTCAGTTTTCAGATTTCGGTTGCCAGCGATTTACCAACCGAGCTGCTGCTGCTGCTGCTGCTCGCCTTCGGTTGCGGATTTCGAGCTGTTGGCAAGTTGTAAGTTGTTGTTCGCACATGTGATTTTCGCTTTTCGCTCTTTTGCAACTGCGCGCCTGGCCCGTTCACAATAACCATTTTGGACTGGACGGCGCTCTCCTCGTCAAAACACCTCCCCGCTCTCCCCTCTCTGACTGTCCGAGATAATCGATTTGACTGGACGATCCAACAGTGTGGCAACCCTGCCGCCGACGCTTGCACAAGCTCAGCTTTGGGGCAAGTGATTCCCGGCGAGGATCCCTCCTGATGATTGAATCCTTCAGATGTGGTCCCAGGCCGAGTTCCGGAGATTCGGCCCAGTCACGCCTGCGCAGCTGCAGACCCCGATCAGCTGGGGAGTTGCTGGTTTCTGGAGCGTTGGTTCCCCATATACCGATAGGTTTTGCTTGGGCTATGCATAAGAATTAGCCAGCATCGTATAATTTTGCAGCGGCGGTGAACCGTTGACATTGGGTCCAAAGTAGCAGAAGCGCAATTAGCGCCGATGGCGGGTAATTGCCAGAGTTTTTCTTGCGCTAAAAATATAAATATTAATCCAAGACAATTCGAAGCAAGTGCGGAAACAATTCGCAATTCACAAAACCGGATATGCGATGACCCGATTTTGGCCTTGGACTCGCCGCAGAGCATCCTGGTCGGTGCAAAAAGGTTCCCTTGAAATTTTTCCCGTCAGCCGAGGTGGTCGAAAACCGCTTTTGGGACCGACAACCGACTTTCGAGGTCTCATGACTGACTGGTTGATAATGGAGTAATGGTAGTAAATGCGTTTAGATCGACGTTCGCTTCCGCGTTGGCTATAATTGGGCTGGAAACGCCCAGAAGGGCTTGCTCTTTGTTCTGGCCCGGCCTTGAGCCACTGGAGTCGCTCGCTTCTGGGCAGATGCCACTAAGGTGACAAATACTTTCAAGCGTAAGCTGGGGTTTTCGCTTTCCGCATTTACATATGCAAACCATCTGGGTTTCTTCGGGCACGCCGTTCCTCGAATGCCACGCACGTAGCCGCCTTTCAAGCGAATTTACAGGCTACACGCCAATCCCCTCAGATCGCAGATCCGAGATCTGGGCCCGACTCTTGGGAAGCCTCCCGATTGCCAGCTCAAACTTACCTAAACGCTTAACACTCGCCGCTTACTCTATAAATAATTTAAGCACAACATTCTGTTTGTCTAGAAGAGAATCTCGCTTCCCCGTCGAATGGCTACAGCATAACAACATAATTCACGTAAATTCTCCTGTCTACTGTCTATAAATTTTTATAAATGCTGTTGAATACATCTAAAATCGAAGGGTCGACAGTTGTGTCCGACTACCATTACAAACATAGTCTATAGTTGCTTTTAGGGTTTGCGAATTCGTCTTCTACCGACCATAAAAGCAGCTAACCTGCCAACTTAACAGCCAAGTAGCACGTAAAAAAGTAGTATTCTTGGATTAAATCAAGATTTGGAGTACACTTCTTGTAGTAATACAGAGTACAACCTCTTTCGAACTTACAGAACACTACAAATTGCAAAAATAGTAAGAGGCTTCAAAGCATCAAAGTCCTTTCGATAAAGATACATGTAAAGATATTAAGATATAAGATAGCACATTTTCAATTCCACGGCTCCAATCAATACGTGGACTGCCGTCTACGGTGAAATTAGGGGCTTTTCTGGGATAAGCACACGTATCTACATATAATGCCGATTGGAAGGCAGCGTTTTGCAAGTGACTAATGAAAACAATTAACAGAATTTCGTCCGCCTATGTCTGCGACGTGTACGGCATTAAAAATATTCCAGAAGCAACAAAACTGTCAGCCACATCTCTGCCCTTTAGGCCGAGATACTGACAACCTGTTCATGACACTAAAACGGGTTGAAAATCGGCGAGCGTGCACTTCGCTTTGCATGGTTTTAGTTCTGCTTTGGGTTTCAACATCCTTGATTTGATTCGACCAACTGGTAGAGCTAGTGTAGCAATTACTCCATGCCACACATTCGTTTAAACTTCCATTTTGCAAAGTGTAAGTATGGTTAAGTATTCCTTGTGGTTTACGCAGCTGGGGTTTATTTATAATTAATCATTTATGCAGACTTTTATGCCCGATACTCGTTGATTGGGGATGTTAGGGATGTTAGATTTTGAAATGTAAGCCTTTAAGATACATTCGTTTTCAGGATCAGTAGCCGAACCCATCGAGTTCGGAACTATAAAACCCCCTAAAACTGTCAAGGTCACAGTTTTTAAACAACTTTCTATAGATAGCCTTAAACTATTTTAGAATTTCTACCCCGCACTCCCACGAAGTAGATATATTCCTACCAGGACAGGTATCTGATAGTCAGGAAATCGACGAAGGCGATTTCTCGTGTGCATATAAAATGCTGAAAGCACTGTTTGTTTAACCCAATTGATTAAAATTGAGATCAGCCAATATGGCTCAAATGAAAATTCAGTCAAGATCAATAGCCAAGTACCTGCTTACACCTTTTGAGACTTAGCAAACAGGTGGAATTATTTAATGATTGGATTGCTAGATTGAATTCAGCCTTCCTGTAGAGTCAGCTACCTTAGTAGAGTCAACCGCTTTTCACATCGTAATTATTTCCGTGTGGAATTGCAGTTGCATTGCATGCAAATAATTTAGAATCAATGAATAAGGCAGAATTCAAGTTGTCCCGGAAGCAAAAAGCTAATAGGGCGGAAAAATCAGATCCAGCGGGTAGCATGGATACCGTGTTTCGCCTTGACATGCCGAAAAAATGAGCGATCAGACCTGCCCAAATTAGTGACTAATATGTCCAAAACAAAAGGCATTTGTACTCGGATACGACGCACTTGCGCTGCTTCTTTTTAATGAATATTTTGCTCGCCGGCGCGGCTAATTTACTCGCAATAAATCTGTCAACAAAGCACTGACTTCTCACTTGAGGATTTTGACATTGAAGATAAAGACGCCGATGGCGTTGAAGACTCCGCCAAGCGGCGCTGATTGAGCTGTCGAGCAGTTCCGAAATGATGTCCCCTCCGGACCACCATCCCGCTACTCCTAGATCGCACCATTGTCTTGGCCGAGGGCCCGCTCCATTCAAGCCAATCTCGAGAGTCTGTAATCGCTCATTTGCGGCTTATGCGCCGTGAGATGAGCACATGTGGAAGTGTAAAAGTGTGGAAGTGGCTATATGGGCCGAAACTGTGTGGGCTTGAACAAAGATTTGTGGCTATTGCCGATAGCTTTACCTTGTGGCGGACGAGCTGAGAAATGTGCCCCCGAGGAGGCCTTGAGATCGCGACTGTTCAGTCGCGTTTTTATTGGCATTGAAAGAGGGTAGCCCCTGGGCTACTATGGGGTTCTATGAGGTAATTCCCGCCCAGTACTGCCGATAATAGCAGTTGGTAATTATCTGCGGAATACTACTTGGAATTGCGAAGTTAGATGCGATCCCAAGAGGAGACCTTGGGGTTGCGAGTGTTAAACCATTTTATTGCAACTAAAGTAGTACCTTCCCAGCTCTGTAGCCGTTGGTGGTGATGATGATAGACCTACGGAGTGCAGGTGTCAGGCGGTTCCTTCCTAATTCACGCCCATCATCGTGCAATTGCCTGATGAGTGCCATCGTGAAACTGCATTTACGGCTACTCGAATAATTAATGTGCCCGTCCCCACTACTGATTATCTACAGCTCGGTCCCCATTCCGTAATCTCAGTGGGGCCAAAGTGCACTTGAGCCAGACCCTTGCCCCGCCCCCGGGTTGAGCATCGAATATTTGCCTTTTGGAGGCTTGTGGTCGAAGTCGGATGTTAGACGCTCATCCAATATTTTGTTTGGAGAGCTGGAGTGCTGCGGCCCAACGTGGACCGTTGATCTTTGAAGCAAGATAAACTTTGCTTGCTCGCTATGGGCTTCCAAAGGTAAATAGCTGCAAAAACAACTTTCGATTACATTCTTAGGCTCCCAGAGTTGGAGGCCCAAACCAGAAATACTTCATCCAAATGATGAGACCTCCTAAAACGCCGTTCGAAGCTTATTGGGTTTGCTGGGTGTGTTCGAGGCAAATAATGGGCAGCTTGGGAGCTCTGATAGCACAGGTGTACAGCTCCCGATCTGGGCAAACAGCAGAAGATCATGCCAGCCAAGTCGAGTCGCACGATTCCCGAGTGAGTTCCCACCTGGGTGTGTGTAGCAATGGACCTGAGAAAAGGGCCAAGAAGCCACCTCCGACTTGGCTGTGACTTGCCAGTACTAAAATAGTACGATTTCCATACGCCTTTTGTGTTGGCACCCCGATTGCGAAAGCGTAACGCTTGACTAAGTTTTATTTCCAGCCAGATTAAAGCTACCTCAGTGGCCCCAGACTCATCCGCCATTAGCCAAACAGCTCTAACGATCCCTACCGATTTGGATGGACCACGCCCAGGTCACGGATGTCGGCGGCATCTATATGAGGTGGTCATTATCAGTCGGCGCTATTTTAGCCCGATTGCATGGGCGCAATGATTTAAATGGCTCGCCGTTTAGTGCAACCGCAGATTTTATTGCCCGTAGAATTGTCACCGACGTGGAACGTCGAGAAAGTCACTGTAAGGGCCGAAATGCGTCTCCATTGGGCCATCTCCCACTCCGTCTCCAGCTGTCACTTTCGGTGGCGATGGCTAAGGCGAAGCCAAGAGTCTGCGTTTCGGTCTGGGATCCGACGACCGTTGGCCGTTGACGATTCATATTTGGCGTTTGGGGTATTTGCCAACCATAATCATTATCATTACCACACATTAGCTAACTAAGCCTTCAATTTGAAAGGTGGCTTTGTGCTTTGGGTATTGCGGTGACGTCGCCATTGTGCAATGGGTAAAGTGCCCAACGCTTCCCCTTGCCAACATTTCCCAAAAATTCGGACCGGGCTCAAGTCCAATTTAAATGGATTTCTATTTTTCTTCGGCTGGAACTGCCATTGTCTTCTACTTTGTCACAGCGCCTAACTGCGGTATCTCTGCATCTTATTTAATTATTTTAAGCTCGAGCACACCTAATTATAATAAGTCATTTAAGGGACTTGAGTGTTGAGTGGATTTCAATCACAGAGTTGGAAAAATCCAAAGAAAGAAAGTGCTCCAAAGAAATGGACGTCTCATTTCTTCGTAATCACACAAATATGTTGGGTAGCATCAGTGCAATTTAATGCAAGTCTCATTCTACAACACAGTGTAGATAAAATTTAATTTATGAATTGAAACTTAAGTATAATTTACAAAAATAACTGACTTGGCTTAATCCTCATTTTTACACTCGTCTTTACCATTTACGTTCAAGACGACACTGAATCTAGATGTAGTGCAACCAATCCATACCAACCCCAACTAATATTGGAATATTGCGCTATTAAAGTTTAAATAAACAATAAGTCTGTGCCAGAGGCAAACAGCCGATGGCAGAGCGGAATAGCTTCAAAAATCTATACGCATACGCAATAGCGATTCCGATGACGCCCACGTTTAAATGGACTTCATTTGATCGCTGGCCAGTGGACGCAATTGTTTAGGCTTCGGTTTGGCAATGTCAAAGACATGTAAACGTAAATGTGTCAAGCTCACGCCAACTAACCCTGCCCTACCAGTGGTATAGGCCATTTTAATGTACTGAAGATCTCCTTAGTATTTCAACACATTTGATTACACTTAGAAATTTCCACAGCTTTAAGTGTAGTGGCGTTTTGACTGCATAAGCGAACGGATACATCAATTATCTCTTTAAAAGTCAAACAGAACACGCCGGATCAGACTATCCAAAGTATTCCCCCATCATAAAATGAGATTAAAGTGAGCCTTTCTGGAGTTTACCAATTTTGGTTTGGATACAAAAAGTTATTTTACATTTTACTCCCAATCAGTCCGCTCTTCGACTCGATCGCTCTATAAGGATTTTAAGAATCCTCGACATTCGTTCTTGATTTGAATAACCTCTGGAATCTTTGAGTTGCCTCTATACGAGTCCATTTAGATCCGCTAGGGCGAGTCCGCTGGTTAATCTACAAGCCGAAACCACCACCGAATCCCAATCCCAATTCCAATTCCAATTCGTTGGCGTCGTTACCCGCGTTGCTTGGCCTGGGTCGGTTCGCCTACTGGTGCGCCGGCGCATATAAATCGATTAATAAGTCGTAAGTTTCGTAAATGAAATGCCAGCGGTGGCTACTGCGTGGCCACAGCCAAGCAGCTGAAAAGACTACGGCGAAATAGAAGCCAGATATGGCTCTGCCTCCTGCACAACTCCATCGGTTGCTCATCATTCGGAGCTCAGAGACGGCCATTACAACTAGCTTGTGGCGCGTTAGATGCTGAATTGAACCAGCGATCTGTGGGCGGAGGTGTAAGTCCCCAATGAGATGCAACCCGAAGCGCAGTTCCAATGGCCAATGCTGCTCACCAGCCATATGTATTCCGCTCATGGTTTTGGCCAGGCCAGCACAAGTGAGTCAAGGGCGCAGCGTCGCTGGCCAACTCGCGTATTGAGCAGCCCAATCACGTAGAGAAGCTTTTTGGCTTCTTTGGGCGGGCAGCTTTGACTTGCACGCTTCCTTCCACCTGCCCAGGAACACAGGCCACTGCATCCTTACCAAATATTTGAGATGTGTTCTGGGTACACAACTGCCCCTTCTTTTTAGAAATATAGCTAGAAATGCTTTTTACAAACCATAAAAAACTTTGAAGAAATATATGTTTTTCGGGTTCCATGGGAACGCGGAATGGAAACCTCGCAAAAGCAAAAGCCAACACAAAATAGTCAGTTCTTGAAATAAGAGATGGAAAAAGCGATATTAGGTTAATTAGGTTAAGCTTAAGCCCAAAAAAGTTTTTGGAGTCATAAATAAGACACATGACCTAGTGTCAGGTGTCCCGATTGGAGTGTACGATGCAAAAACCGTCGGCGACTGGAACCCAGACAAATTCTGCAAAGATACAGACACCCCTGTATGTCAAATAAAATAAATATCAAAACATTTTTCAAAAGTGTGGGCGTGGCAGTTTTTGGCGGCTTATGGTCATTACAGTGGGCGTGGAAACACAATATTTGGCATACCGAAAGATAATCAACTTAACAAAGACTAAAGCATTGTTCAAAAGTGTGTGCGTGGCAGTTTTGGGATTTTTGTGGGCGTGAGAGTGGGAGTGGCAACATCAGAAATCAAACTTGCGCTGCCTCCATTCAGACAGACGGACGGAACGACGGATGGACAGACGAACCTAACCAGATCGATTCGGCTAGTGATTCTGAGCAAGAATATGTATACTCTACATGGTCGGAAACGCTTTCTTCTACCTTTTACTTACTTTTCAACTAATCATAGGTATATCGTTTTACTCTAGGGGTAACGGGTATAATCAACATAAGCCGATATTCCTCCTTCAGAAAACATTTCAACATTTTCAGGAAAATCCGTAGAAATTGGGATAACAAATTACAAAATGAAAAAAAATAAAATGTTATTTTCCAAAATTGTGGGCGTGACAATTTTGGGTGCTTTTTGGGGGTTAGAAATTAATACAAGAAATTAATTTCAATAGAAATTTACTAGATTAATAAAAAAATATCAAAACATTTTTAAAAAGTGTGGGCGTGGCAGTTTTCGGGGGTTTGTAGGCGTAAAACTGGGCAACATGGCAACAATGTGGCAAAATCAGTTAGCAAACTTGCACTGCGTATATCTCGGGAAGCAGCATGTCTTATCTCAACTCTTCCTTCTGCCTGTCACATACTTTTCAACGAATTATTATTATTTAAATTTGTTAAGCAATAATAAATAATAATATATTATAATATAATAATAATATAATAAATAATAGAATAGGTGCTCGCTCGATGTGCCGAGTTCAAAAAACTGTTTTGGGTCGACCATTCAGTGGACATGTGCTTCGACGGCATGTGGTTCTGAAGGAAGAACGTAATTTCCGGTTCACTTCCTTGCATAAAAGGACCCAAAAGAACTGACCCGTGTTCCCTTCGCTTCGTTGTGTAGGTTTGGTGGTTCTCCTTAACTGTGCATTGCGTAGTTAAGGGGTGGCTCGAAGCAAACCGAGACCGAACGAAACCCGAAAAGTAAAAGAAAATACGAAACCGAGGCAATGACAACAAAGTTGTGTTTGATGAGGGGGGTGATGGTTGAGATCTCCCGCTCGCGATGACATAATGCCATCACCTACACACAGACACAACGTGTGTTGTTCTTTTTAAGCCGTGCCTCATTCACAGCAGTTGCTTATTTGGCGGCAGCTGGCTGGCTCGGGAGCTATCCGTGGCAACCCTGGCCGAAGCCGAAGAGAGGCTCTCGCCTTCGTTATCAGTGGTTTAAGAGAAAAGTGTGGAGCAAAGCAGCCGGTATTTTGCGCCAAGCAATTAGGTACAATGTATCTGACGCACACTGAAAGAGAGCGGTTGCGGATAGCAGTGCTTTTTGCTTCTGGCGAACAGCGCGTGACGCAACATCGAACGTGAGTACCGCTGCGACAGCTGGTGCTTCTTCTTGCCCGTCTTGCCATTTCCCCGGCGGTCTGCTTCTTTCCGCTTGCCAGCCACACGGCATCCACCAGATACAGATACACAGCGCTCAGTGGCTCTCTTCGGCTCTCTTCACGCGGTTGCCGTGCCGTTTCGGGGTTCTCTCGCTCTTCGCCTGAGCAGCGTGCCTCAGTTCGCATTTCGCTTTGGGTTGTGCCTCCTCGTCTGGTTCGCTTTTTGGGTCAGGCCAGAGCGATTTCCACACAAAATTCCTAGTCTGCTGCCGAGATACTACCACTGCAAAACGAACTCAAAGTAAAGTGTTATTCCGATATAGATTGTGATTCGAATTGGAGTGCCTGTCTATGGATTTCTAGTGAAGTGATTTTTGGTGCGACCAGTTCCTTGTGTCCTTGCCCGTCGCGTCCCCTTCGCGCTGTGGGAACTACGTAACTTCGCCGAGTATCGTCTTCCACCCCGAAAAGCTGGCCATGCCTATTCCCGCCCGCCTTGATAAATCAGGCGGTATCAGTTAAGGGCTCCCTCACCGCTTTCCATGCACCCCATAGGCTCCGCCGACCGGATTTTCGAATGTTATAGACCCGAATGGTATAGTGCCGAGTAAAAAACCAACGTGCTGCCCCTCTTCCGGTTATCAGTTACCTTTACCTGCGAACCAGTCTGCATTTTCCGCAGGCACGGACATCTAATCAACTAATCAAGAGCGATAAGGGACCATCCCAGATTAGAAAGCACCCGGCCAGAACCGAAACAAGAAACTATTAGATACCATATACGGAAAGTCCGAGCCGCTGACTTCGTCACGTTGTTGTAACGCATGTGTGTAAAGATATGACATAATTTCGATACGTTCCGCTCGCACAGCATGCTCTCCCACTCCATATCTCTTAGTCGGAGAGAAATCGGAAGAGAGCGGTTGCAAAAGTGCAGAGAGCAGCAGAGAAAGTGACCCCTCAACAAGTCACCGCCACTGCTTCCACCCGCCTACGAATTCATTAGTTAGGCGGAAACACTCGTCCCGCCCACTGCTGGCGCCGCCCACCTCCCACAAGAAAAGCGCGGCCCTCGAGCACATGCAATGCAAGCGATCTCTGTTGCAACGGTCATAACTAAATCCGCCCACCGGATGCGGAGCATTTTAAAATGGATGATAAGAAAATAATGAAAAGTACAAATATATTTTGGATCATAGGCATCTCGGCTTTATGCCATGTGAATTATTATTTACATTTCACCGCTATATTTTGTGTTGTTTTTTTCTACTTTGTTGCCCTTGCTGCTGAGACAACCTAATTACAACAATAATGTATGTATGCGTACATAACATAGGTAATGTTGTTTATATGCAGATGAAAGTTTCGGGTTCCAAACATTCTCTCGCCGAATCCAATCAATCAAAATGGGTTGCATCTGTACATTGTTTACGCGAGTGTTTACAAATTTTCCAACACCGATTTGAATCTTGTCGGGAACTGTGGCAACCTTTTGCTGGAGGCGGAAAATAGTAATAGATTTAGTTGTGGAGGTTTCACTGTCGTATATTTTCGAATATTTTCGCGGGCGATGTGGGCTGCCCTTAGAAAGCAGAGGGCCTCGATTACGAAATGACATTTTTCTCCGTTGGATGACCTAATAAATAACAAAGGCCGAAATAGATTATTGCGTCAAGACGCAAAACGCGTTTAAATTTCCATTTCATCAGGTCAACCTGTTGTTGCTCGCCGCCTTTCGTTACCGCGTAGCTTGCTGCTGTGGCTTCTTTTTGGCGACACACATTCGTAAACAGTTTGACCATGAATTCGATTTTAAGCGCAAAAGTCCCAAAAACAAAAAGCTAAAAACTAAAAAAAAGGCCAACACAAAAGCTAAACGTGAAATGAAAACCCGAAAGCCATAAAAAACCCAGTCCGACCCGCGCGAGTATGT
Source organism: Drosophila erecta (assembly GCF_003286155.1). Taxonomy (NCBI): domain Eukaryota; kingdom Metazoa; phylum Arthropoda; class Insecta; order Diptera; family Drosophilidae; genus Drosophila; species Drosophila erecta. The sequence goes on from NW_020825194.1 coordinate 27,948,284, forward strand.
GTGAAATGCCGTAATAATTAATTGATCGACAAGTGCGGAGCTTTGATTTGGTATGCAAGCCATCACCTGCCACTGAAATCGATCATGATCAAGCGGCGGCCCTTGCCTCATCCAAATCCACTCCGTTCTTGCGACAGCGCACCTGTTGGCTGCTTTTTGATCGGAAGGCTGGCTTTCCCAATCCCAATCCCAGTTCCACAACCCATTGCAAGGGAATTGGACTGGGAGTCGGAGTTTGCGTCCAGCGCACTGCGAATTCCGTCTGCAGCCCATCGAATTACAGTGTACACATACATATATACACGGCACAATCAAGAGTCATCCCGCTGTCCAGTGCACGAAGGCAATCTATGCGAAGAAATGTGAATTAATTCGTAATGGCCCACCAGCGTCTACGCCAACGCCTCTGCCTGCTTGGAAGCTCCGGCCGCCGAGTGGTGTCTGCGGCTTGTGCTTGGACCCGGACTCGGGCTTAGACTCCAACTCCGACTGCGGCAGCGGCTGAGGCAGCGACTGCGACTGCGACTGTGGCTGCGGCTGAGCTGCAGCGGTCTTAGTTCGTCAGTCAGTGTGGCAGCCAGATAGTCGTGCTCCGCTAGTCGACGTCGACGGTTCGCTGTTTTCTGTGTTGCTCGCCGCCCGTTCCCGCCTCTCTCGCCGCGAATCGAAGTCTCGCACTCCAGGTCTCAAAACCAGTCCAATCCGATCTACTGCCGTGTTTCCAAGGACTCCTTTTAGCAACTAATTCAAGCACGACATGCCAGGCCCAATAAGTGCAGTAGTGGCCGCGGGTCTACAACCATTAGAGCAATAATTGTTGAGCTAAACAGTCTATTTAGAAACCGAACTACCGGATTATCGCCCGGTAATCACTTGTAGTTTCGCCAAGACTTTTTGGCAAAGCCATCAGTGCAGCAAAAAGGTAAATTCTCGGATCTACTGGGCGCCATTTAGAATTAAGCGTTTGCCTGCACTAAGTCATCCAATCCACGCTGGAGTATCCTTGTGCTCTGGCCACTCCCAGTGACTGATCGAGAAAGTTCAACTCAACATGGTGGCCTCGCACCAGCCGTTATTTAAATCCCTCAAATAAATATCAATTATTATTTTTAATTATATGCACATATGCGACGCGTTTCGTCTCGTCTCGTTTCGTTTGTGTTAGAGTGATTTAACTTGTAAACGGCATGGAAATTTTGGCAACTGTTAAGGACGCATACAAATGAGTCTTTGGAAGATTTGACGAGTGCCAAGCAATTCAAATTGACATTCTAGTCCCGTCTGCATCGATGCAATCCCACACACGCGACTGTTTAACTATACGATAAACAAATGTCGAAGCTTGTTATTGTTGGCAACAGCTTGGGGTCAAAATCATTTGACCGATGGTTTCCAGTACTAATGTGCCCATTTGCAAGCCCTCTCTTGGCCAATCAATCGGGCCCGTCTTTCAGTCTTGGCTGAAGAGGCCAAGTCGAGAGACTAAACTGTGCGCGAGATACGAAAATCAATACTCAATGAATACATGGGAGTGGGAAAGGGGATGTGCGAGGTGCGAGGTGCCTCGCGACACCTTCACTGCTCGGCGAGTAGATATGCTGGTGCCCCATCCCTTCCACCCTCCAAGTACGAATTGTATCAACAACTGTGGCAAGCAGTTTGCGGCACGCGCCTTTTCGGCGTCACTCATGTCGTGTTTTGCGGGTATTAGGCGCCTTTTTCTCGGCAACTTACATGTTTGTGCCCCAGCGTACACAACTAAGTTTCTTGGCCAGGCCAAGAAGTCGGAGGTGCGTCGGGTGAGTCACGCGACACCAGACACCAGACACCAGGCACCATTCCAACCACCCACCAGGCGTCGTGTGGCCTGCTCTCGTGGCCCCTTTTCATTCAAGAAACGCGCCGCGAGCCTCTGCGCACGAGCGAGGGGCAAAGCCAGAGAACTGGGAACAGAGAACAGAGAAGCCCTAGTCGCATCACGTGATGAGATTGGGAGAACGTGGCGCCTTGGCTGACGCCGGTTAAGCGGCGTGCTGCTCAATAGGCCATTGTGGGCATTGGGTGTCGCCTTGGATGCCCATTTGTGCAGTGTTGCTTCGTGCTCATGCTTTCTGGAACGGCTCTAGTGTGGGCTTGTGAAGAGCAGAAGCAGCTGAAAGCAACCAAACCAGGTCAATGAAACAGAAATATTTCGGATAGCTTTAAGTCGGCACTGCTGCTACCGGCATCGCTTTTCAGTTGCCGCTTCCTCAGCAGGTTTCCAGAGGCGGGCGACCACCCTCAACCCTTTCAGCTTAGAAGGTGAGACCTTGCACACCGGCCTACCACCTACCGCCTACCACCACCCCCAACCCACTAAGCTCGTTTCAGTGTCTTCTGTTTTCTGTGCTGACAGCACTTTCCGCCCGTAACCGTGTGCTCTTTGCATGGGCTTGGTTTGACTTTGAATAAGAATCAGTGTGGTTTTCGGTGGCGGTGGCTTAATGATACCTCTTGCTCGTAGAGTAAAGGGTATACTAGATTCGTTGAAGAGTGTGTAACAGGCCGATGGAAGCGTTTCCGACCATATACAGGGAATACATTCTTGATCAGGATATTGATCTGAGCCGTCTGTCCGTACAAAGGCCTCGATCTTAGGACTACAAAAGCTAAAATGTTGAGATTAAGCATGCAGCTTCCAGAGAGTTTGTTTCCAAAAATTGCCACGCCCACTCTAACGCCCACAAACCGCCGAAAACTGTCATGCCCACACCTTTGAAAAAGTGATATTTTTTTAATTTTATATATCTTGTAAATTTATATTTAATTCTTTTCTTTTAATTTTTCTTTCTTTTTAATTTTTTTTTAATTTTATTATTTTTTTCCCAAACTCTGCCGATATTCGAGAAAATTTTGAAATTTTCGTTTGCACTTCCACTAGCCGAGTAACGGGTATCTGATAGTCGACTATAGCACTCTATCTTGTTTTCTTTCTTGTCGCCGTTACTTTTTTTTGGCAAACGTGTTTGTTTGCTTGGATGATCCCACCCTCATAGAAGTAACAAGTTCATAGATGGACGTCGGATATATGTATATAACAATAAATTTGACAGTTTCCGTATACTGACTTCGAATTTATTTTCGTGTGAGTTCGGAAGATAATTATTATCAATGCTTTCATCATACTTTTACTCCCCTTTGTGCAGTCTACACCTACAAGTGCCGCTTCCACATTGACGAAAAATTGACATATTTCATGTCTGTCAAAGTCCTGCCTATAGCCCGTTTTTCCCAAAATCGATATGAGAATCATTGACTTGTTTCGTTCTTGACTCTTTCAAGCCTACAACGTAGATCGATGCAAATCTTCAGCTCAAACAATTAACATTTTAGAACATATTTTGTGAGTTATTGGGATAATATTCGTCAACAGATTCCGAGAAAAATTCAAATTTCCCGACTACCAAATCTGCGTCACTAAAGTTTCCGCTCATAGTTTCCTTATCATAGTTTCATTTCAACCATGATAGGCTTGCGAGTTACTGGCATAAATACAGAGGAGGACTGTTTGAAAGTTTTCTTTGAGCTTTTTGTGCCAAAAATTTGGACAAACAGTACTCCGCCACGTAGTCCAGTGCTAATGCTCCCTGTTCTGGCTATTGCTTTCGTTTAATTTATCGATTCGCGATAACTGGTCGAAAAGATAAGGGGTATGTACAAATTCCGCGCTGTGCATAAAACAAAAATAAAAAAGAAAACAAAAGACGGGGCTCAAAACGAGAATGTTCAATTATAAACGAGATGTAAATGTGCCGAACGAGTGCTGACTGCGTTGTTTTTGGATTTAGTTTATTGACCTCATTTCGACTGCCATTTTTTGAGTGGGCATATGGGCTGTATATCAAGGTGCAGGGTATTGAATGGGGCTGCTAAGGGCCGGCTAATGTGGGTCGACTATTGCGATTTGTACACCAGTACGCGTATAATTAAATAGCGAATTTTACCATCTATTCTTGCAGTTCGAAAACCTGCTTGGTACCGCATCAAATGCACTAAGTCCCAAGCACTAAAGTTAACCAGATCAGAAGCAGAACGCAATTCCTCAAAACCAAGACTTTTACCACCAACCAATTGTACAATCAATAAGGAACACGAACTACAAGGAAAACGGATATTAGGACTCCGCAGTCAGCGTCAAACACCAACCACTACTCAAGAACACAATGGCCTTAATTATGAAATACATCGACAGCATAAGCAGATACATGGACTCACATAGTGGTAAGTACCAGACTTCTCGGACGCCGGCTTATTCGCTAATTTGGCTAACCTTGATTTTGGTGGACTGTAACCAGCCACCTCACCATGGGGAACAACTCAATGTCGCTGCCCTTCCTCACGTTTCTTTTCGAAACATCGGGGATAAATTATTTTTGACACCAGCTCTCTAATTGGCAAGAGAGGTTGGTGGAATTGGTAAAAACGGCTTTCCCAATCACCAAGTTCTCTGAATTTCTCTCGAGAACTGCTATTATTTTTATTAGTATGCTGAGACCAGATACAAACGCCATTCCCTGCTCATATGCAAGCAATTATATATGTATACTTTTATTATTTATATTTATTACAACAGCGCCTGCAAACATACTGTTTTTACAAATTTCAAGCTGACTGCGCAAAACATGCTAAACGTATGTTTCGTCACTGTTTATTTGCCATATATACGCGCTTTCAGGTTTTGTCAATCGTGTTAGTTTATTTTGAGTATACCCAGTGTAAATAAAATAAATAAATAAAAATTAATATATAATTTGATGACAAAACTTCGAGTGGGAATTGCAGTTTAGCATAGCTTTCTATGCGGGCACGTGGCTACTATCTATCAGGGTCAATGACAGTGTACACAGCATTCCTTATCTAGAAGATGCTTGTAACTGCTGATGCTGGCAATGCTTGCATCTTTTTAAAACAGCTTAAAGTAGTGGTCAAAAGCAACGCAAATCAACTCTTATAATTGTATGGTTTCCCTTCGCACAGACTCGAGGACGAAGGGCTGGCCCATGATGTCTTCCCCATTCCCCACACTGGCCGTTTGCCTCACATATGTCTATCTGGTCAAGGTGAGTACAGAGTTCCAAAGTGCAAAGTGCGAGATATCGGCTGCCCAATTTGGGCTTCTTAGTGGTAGTTGAAAGATAAGAAGGTGGTCTGACTAGATCGACTGCAGGTCGGCCTATGACTGTAGTGTTTCCCACAGTAAACTTATCAACTTAATGTTAATCAGCGTAATGTTAATACGGGGTAAAATGAAATACCTCAAGGTCGGCAGGCTACTATACAAAGTTGATACCAACTCCCGTCCACAGGTGCTGGGACCCCGATTGATGGAGAACCGAAAGCCTCTCAATCTGCAAAACACTCTAGTCATGTACAATGCCATACAGGTTGTATTTAGCGCATGGCTGTTTTATGAGGTAGGTATTCCCATCCCATCCCATCCCATCCCGCCTTTTCCCATCATCCCAGCAACTTATCATCACGTGGCATCGTCGCTGGACCAATCCACGCTTCTGTGGACCGTGAAGGATGCTTTTCAATCGAATTTAACCTATTTTCGCTGCTAATGTCTCTGTTCTAGTGCTTGATGGGCGGCTGGTGGGGCTCGTACAGCTTCCGGTGCCAGCCGGTGGACTACACAGATAGTCCCACATCCCGGAGAGTAAGTGTCCCTGGCTAAACCTATAAGTGTGTGCTGTGTGCTGATCCGATATTGCCCCGACCAGTACAGAGAAATAGCTAATACCGCAGTTATTCGCGTACCGTTCTGCGTATGCAGTCCAGGCAATCTAGCGCGGCTTCTGCTTAATCTAATCCTAGTATATTGTTATTTACCTGACCACTGACCTAGCCAACGCTTTTGGAGTGCTAACCAGCCACGCCTCGCCTTGTAGTCGTTTCATTGTAGTAACTGCGTATTGTACTCAAACAAGCCCCGACTACCAGAGACACCTGCGCCAGCTTTTGGCGCCCGGCTTTGACTAATACCGACCAAGTACCCTAACGCACCTCCTGTGCAGGACCCACCCGTCCTGTCCTGTGTTGTCTCCCGCTGCTGCTCTGTTTTGTATATAAATGCTAGTCAAGCACCAGTGCTACAGATACGACCGGTGGATAACTTGCTTCAATTAATGAAATTATCGCGTTTAATCCTAAGTTGATACCATCTAAGTGCTGTATACTCACACTAACCCGCACACCGCCAAACATGCACATCTACAAATAGCCGACAGCTGAGTAAGCGAGAGACGTCTTTCAGCCAAGATCCGGTGACGATGCCAATGCCAGTACCAATCAATTTCTCACGAATCATCTACGAAATCGAGAGCCAAGCGAAGATATAAAAGTTACCTATTGTGCTCTACATTTCCAGATAGGCATTTCCGGTTGGCTAACTGGACATTATAGCTTCCGATGTCAGCCAGTCGACTATAGTAATAATCCTAGAACGTTAAGGGTATGTGTTAACCGCCACAGGCAGTAAGATAACGATCTAGATAACGTATAACGAATAACGAATAACGATAAGCATTTTGGTTACGTTTTATTTCCGTTTTGGTGTGAGTGCACGAATAGTTATAGATAATCATACATACTCGTATATGCACATTTACTCATTTACTCATATACACATTGAAGTACCTATGGAGATGGGCCATTATCACTGTAATTTACGATGTTATGGGTGGAGGTACATTGCATGCGTTCTGTACGAAACTACAGCCAGCACCTAAGCCTCTCGGATGCTCACAAAACTGTCTTCTTTTGCAATGTCACTAACTTAACTTTCGAGATTCACAGTTCAAACTTCGATAAGGGACTACCTGTTCCCTAACGTTGCAATCTATCCACATTCCATCTAAACTACGTTACTTTTAATTGAATGTTGACCCTTCTTGGAAAGCCATATTAACCCAAATGAACTACTCGAACTCGAACTAGTGTGCATATGTGTTTAAATTAATTTATTGTCTTGCAACAGTACTCATGAAAGAATCAGTGATGAGACCTGTTGCTCCCTATTCCATCTGTAGTGAATGATTGATTCGAGTTTAACTGCCACCTAGCTGCACTCATTCACTGGATTGAATAGGGATGCGCAAAACCCAGTTCAAACGAATATTAAACACTCGTCCCGCAACTACATACCATAGATCTAATTTGAACACCTCTTTCTCCTTGCCACCTAATCAGATGGTTCATGCCTGCTGGTGGTACTACTTCTCGAAGTTCACAGAATTCATGGACACGGTGAGTTACAGATCAAAGAGTCCGCGCTCGGTAATTGTTTCATTCATCAACATGTTGCGGCTTGCCACAGATTTTCTTCGTCTTGCGCAAGAAGTCGAGCCAGGTTACCACACTGCACGTCATCCATCACGGCTGCATGCCCATGTCGGTCTGGTTCGGCGTTAAGTTCACCCCGGGTGAGTTACTGTAGGGGTTACTGTAGACCAAGTCCATCCACTGACCAACCGAACTCTCTGCACCCCTCCAGGTGGTCACAGCACCTTCTTCGGGCTGCTCAACACCTTTGTCCACATCGTGATGTACACCTACTACATGTTCTCCGCCATGGGTCCGCAGTACCAAAAGTACCTCTGGTGGAAGAAGTACCTGACCACCCTGCAGATGGTGAGCTGCATGGAACTTTACTTTGTTGCTAGGCTAATCCGCTGCTCCCACAGGTTCAGTTCATCCTGATCATGGTGCATGCCTTCCAGCTGCTCTTCATTGACTGCAACTACCCGAAGGCGTTCGTCTGGTGGATCGGCATGCACGCCGTCATGTTCTTCTTCCTGTTCAACGAGTTCTACAAGGCAGCCTACAGGAGCCGCATGATGGTGAGTGCGCCCCGGAAATGGGCTTTAGTCTCCGAGTCTCGCCGAGATCAGCAAACAGCAGCGAAGTGGCTGATCGATTATTATCTATCTGAGATTCCCACGTTGCCGAGGTTGCCGAGGTTGCCGAGGTTTCCAGATTCCGGACTGTGTTAATGAAACTGAAAACGAATACCTAACCGAAACAACGCGACTCGGAGCTGTGAGGCAAACGTGATTATATCATCATGCCTGCACTGCACCTTGCGGCCTGCCGATTACAAATGGGCAAGATGATGTGGTCCAAATTCATTAACGAGATTTCGTCAAGTAGGTCTCTGGCGACTCCAGCACTGGGCGGTGGTACATATCGGTAACCGGCTTCGTTTCGGCACCCAGCATTCGCTGGGCGACGCGTCGCACGAGTGAAAGTTTAGCGGAAAGGCAATACCCACTGCTTCGGAGTCAGCGACAGCGAAAGGGAGACAATGCCAGACTTACGGACCTACGGCTTCGAATGAGACGTTTATCGTTGCGTCACTACGGTGATTTTAAGCTCGAGGGCTCTAAATCTTCATAAGAAAATCTCTGAAGGAACTATAAAAAACGAATTCTTTGACTATCACATACCCATTACTCAGGCACAGTGACTAAGAGTGATGGGGTAAATCAGACAATTGTTTGGGTTCACTGGTCTTCTAATTTTTAGGCATTCATTCAGCGTGACTAGAATATTTTCGGCGCTTCAATTTAAATCGGCAAAAAATCCCAACATTCATTCGGGCAGACGCACATGGGCAGATTCACTCACCTAGTTATTCTGATCAAGAGTATATATATAATACTTTATAGAGTCGGCTTTTCGTCTACCTGTTACCCTTTTGATCTGCGAATTTCGGGAATAACAAACAAATATATATTAAGAATAGACTTTTTTATCTATTTTATTTGCCAATTTCTATGTGTACCTCACATTTCACTAACTGTGTAACTGGTAACTGATAGACAAGGAACACACTATATGATTTGTCAAGGGCATTCATTCAATTGTTTTATAGTAAAAACTCTTTTTTTATACTTATATTTTATATATTTTATATTTAATGAAATTTGAATTGACCAACGCGCTATTACCTATGCAGCAACTTAAGTTGATCTGCTAAAAGAATTTTAATTTTGCGGTTTGTTCCTTAAGACTAACAGAAGTTTTATCCTAGTAGTACTAGGGGGAATTATTATAGTAAAAACATAATATAATACCTAATCAATTACCGAAACATTTTCAAGTCGCCTAAATGTATGCTGAGACAAAAACCTACACACGACCAAACGAATTAGCCAATACGAATACGAATTGAACACGCTAACCTACATATGTTTCATCCCAAACGGGCTGAAAGTAAAGATAAAATAGTCACAAAGGGGTTTTTGGTTTACCCCGTATGCCTTAATAAATAAAGAAAAAAAGGATTGAAGCAAAGCTGTTAAAGCATAAGTAATGTACCTTGTTTTTAATGTTATTTTTATAAAATGAGCAAATCGATAGATATTGGACAGGCAAATAATAATATAAAACCTATGTATATAGCAATATATTTAAATATATATTTATATTTAACAATATATTTAAAAAAATTTAGAATTGTGGGCGTGACAGTTCGGGGAAGTTTGCGGCGTTAAATTGGACGTGGCAGTCGAGCTGCATTTTACTGATGCATTTTTTGAATAACTACAATCGAATCAATGTGCTTTGTTTGTTCTTCTTGCAGAAGAGGAATGGAGTGCTGGCCAACGGAAACGCCAAGCCCAACGGCTACTGCAAGAGCATCAACGCCCATGACGATCTGGCCATGCCACAGACCACAGAGGCAACAGCGACAGCGACGCCCGTATCCAAGGCCAACGGGAGCAGCACCTCGCTGAGCAATGGGCATGCTAAAGGGGTGGAGCAGGTCTACGAGCAGGTGGCCAACGGCAGCGCGCACAAGGGGGCCAACGGAGGTCTGACCAACGGATATGCCACCAAGCTGCTGGACGACGCCTCCCAGGAGCTGAAACATCGGAAGACGCCGAAATAATATCGGGGCAAGGAGGGGCGGCGCCAGCACAGGGCTTAGAACCGACATACCCGACGAGAGCCAGTAGCGCCAGGAGCTTCCTGGAAAGGAGCGGAGCTCCAAGAGTCATTTCCATAGGCACACACAACTTCATTTCGATTCACTACTCCACATCGCAGACCATCCACTTACAAAATTCCAAGCCAGGACTCACGTTCTTTGGCAGCTGGGGATATATGCTAAGTAAGCGCGTAGAAACACTATCAATCCTGACTGTCGAAGGCGTTGCAAGGCGGCTTCTCCCACAGACCCAAATCCATACACCTGAACATAGAAATATGCGCATGGTAGCTAGCATACCCAATGGGCACACCCATTGAGGCATATGCAAATGTATAGGCATTGCGAATGCATATGCACCCCTTCTCTAGCCTTCTTTTCGTTTTGTTGCTTCTTTTTCTTTTTTAGTTGTAAAAAGCTCACTTATCATAAGTATCCTAGCGGATTGTATAATACAAAAGCAAATATCGCAAACCAAGATTTCAACTAATCGAAAACGCTAACGTAAGCCCAGCAAATGAAGTTAAAACTAAAACTAATGCTAACACACTTAGATTGTGTGCGAGCAAGGAATTCAACTATTTAAGCCTAGAATTTAATTTATATATGTGTATATATACAAATACATATATTATTAAAGTAAATAAAAACAGCAGCAGCCTACGGAAAGTTTTGTAAATGTATAGAGCAAAAGCAAGTGTAATTTAAAATTAGGCACAATAATTGTTTTAAAAATGTCATTCAGAAATAGCCGACGATTTACGTTAGTCACAGAACTACAAAAGCGAGTACTCGACAATTTTGTGAAACTTATTACAGTATACAAAATAAAAAGTAATGTACGAAACCATTAAGAAATCACAGTCTATCTAATTACCCATAAAAAGTTTCATTAATTTATTACGAATAAATTATGCCGCTAAGCTGAACTTGCATCTTTTGATCTTTAACAACGGTGTATACCCAGCAACCACAAAGCAACAATATCAAATGCAGATTAAACAGAAATGCAGAAAGGGACTAACCATAAGATCGATCCACTTCACAGCGAGCATTAAATTAGTAAATTGTTGTAATCAAAAAACAAAATAGACTGTAAGTCCCACACTCTTGGTTTGCAAATGCAATACGTTTTGTATGCGTAATAGCCATTTTTGTGCAAACATTACCTATGTAATTAATATTATACAAATACAAAAACAAAAATATGTAGAAAATTAGGTGAAAATGGAGTGGAGCATTTTTTCAATAAAATCACTAAAATTAATTATTACATCCTTAATTTCAATTTCGCAGAAACTGCATTTTCAGATCACGAAATTAAGGGTTATACATATATTGCGTTGCTCATATGTTGCGTTAAATATTATTTTATTAACATTATTGTTGAATGTGTTAATTTGAATGTGCTAAATTATACACGTGTGCTGTCGCATTTACTTATAAATTGACGGAAATAGTAAAGTTAGATCTTAGAACTAAAGCTTTTGCTAAGAACTACGTGTGATAAGCTGACCGTCGTAGAGGGGCAAAAACAAAATATTATTCTAAAAGGGAGGCAATTTTACAATTCAATGTGTCAAGTCAAACAACGTCAAGATCTTCCTAAACTCAAAATGTAATCAAACCAGCTTCGAAAGTTAATATGGCTTTTGAACTTAGCAGCATTAGACCTCGGGCTCGTTGCTTTATTCCTTGCGGTTTTAGTAGGAAGTGTGGGTGGCCAGGTGCTGCAGTCGCGCTATGCTTGGAAGTGAGTTAAAGCCACAGCCGAAGGCGACACATTGGGTAGGTTATAACTGTATATTAGAGATTTTAAAACACTTAAGACTATGCCTGCGATGCTTAGTTACGTCGCGTTCGCCGACGGGCATTTCCAGCAAAGGTGTTGTGCGCCCCCGGATGTTGACCGCTGTACAAGTTGTCTAAGAACTCATGCAATGTAGCCTCGCTGAAAAATGAAATTGTTTCATTTGATGTTTGCATATTGCTTAAGGAAGTTCGGCCTTACCTAACGCCGCTTACTCCCCCGCCGGGATGATGCACACCCCGATCGTGATGTTGTTGCTGCGGGTGCTGGTGGTGGTGCTGTTGCTGCTGCTGGTGTTGTTGCTGCTGCGCGCCGCGCACAATGCGGTACTGCACCATGTGCGAGTTTGGTTCCAAATGTGACAAGGCTCCTTTTTGGCAGTTGGCCCACTCGGTTATGTCGTAGACCTTGCCGTCCATTAGCGCTAAATATTTCCACCGCAAGCCCATTATGCTTGTCTCGGCCCAAATGTCACCCTATCGCGAAAACAAAAACATTTTACATTCACATATACAAATGTCCAACTGTAGATCTCTGCATCCTTACATCTTTGGCGGAGTGCCGTATTTTACAGGAGGCGCACTCCCGCGCCGCATAGTGAGGGCGTTCGGTAAGCTTGCGAGGATGACGCTGGGCACAAGTGCTACACCTGTTTGAAACAGGCCGCGAACAGAACGGTTAGTGGTTCGCTATTTATGGAGTCTCGGTCTCGTTCGGTACATACGCACCTTATGGTATTGGCAGCCTCAGCCATTTTGGTTTGCAGTTGGGAAAGCAGGTCGTGCAACTCCGTCCAAGCCTTCTCGGTGTGTAGAGTCTCGGCAATGCTTTGGTCGTAAACAAGACGATTTTCCTACAATAAAAAAAAACAACTTTTAAAATTAATATCATTTTTACTGGCAATGCTTTACCGGTTCTCCGATTAACTCAAAGGCGCGCTGCAGCACCTTAAAAGCCTCCTCAGCACCGGCTTGTTTGTTTTTGTCGGGATGTACGAGCACGGCAATCTTCTTGTAGTGCTTACGGATCTGTTCCTGTGAGCTATCTGGCGGGACACCAAGTATGCTAAAACAATAAGAAACAACTGTTGCACAAGTTCAATAATAGTTGAGCAGAGCTCACCTGTATGCATCCTTTCCCTTGCAATTAAGCAGAGAATACATTGCTTCTTCCCCCGTTTGAGGCAGGCGGCCAGTTTTGAACTGCTCAGAACTGAGTTCTGGCGGTTTGCGTTTGTAGAACCGTCGCCATATGGCCAGGCGCGAGTTCTTGGCAAACCGAGCGTCGAATCGGCGCCAATAACTTCGCCACCATATGCTTGGCTTGCCAGAGTTCTGCTTCAGTTCCTTTTGGAGCTGCCGCGCATAAGCCAGTGCAGCCATGTAGGCCAACGTCATCCGCTCGTATCCCATGCTAAAGCCCAAAACAACGATATCGTACACCAAATAAAACAGCCACGTTAAAAGTTTCAGGGTGTAAATCCACCAGGTGTGCAGAATACGTTTGGCCAACTCGTAATTGCGGTTACTGGAAAAGCTATTGGCATGGGTAGGCGAGTTTGTCGACGAGTAGGCATTGCTTCGATTGCGCTTCGATGAGTAAGAGTAGCCGGAACTGTTATTCGGGTTCAGATTCGAGGAGGAATACCGCTTGGATGAAGAAGAATTAACATTGTTATTGCTGGAGTAATTTACGCTGCTACTGTTATTGCTGCTTCCCGTATTTGGGTTTGCGCCAGTGTGATTCGAGTGACTCGCGTTGGAGTTGATTTTGTTACTGCCTGATTTACGTGAAGTGCTAAAGTTGGTCGCCGGAGTAAAATTGATACCATTGCTGTTGTTCTGCAAGCTGCTGTTGGCGGGTACAGATGATGAAGTAGTCTTTTGCTCCGAGGCCTTTTGGGCGTTGCTATTCACGTTCTTCGCTTGCAGTGGCCGCTTCTTTTCCTGATTAGCCAGTTTGTTTAATTTAATCTGCGACTGTAGAGTTGGCTGTGGTAGATACTGAGACTGTTGCACCTTGAGCCCCGCAGTCTGGTTGGCTTGAGCTCGCTTCTTGCCTCGGCTGGCATGCGCATGACCAACACCGGCCACAAGCGAACCCGTCTCCTTGGCATCATGCAGCGGCGAACGTTTTGACGTGCGCATCTCGCGAATTCCACATCCATCCTCCTTTTCCGGACGCCTCTGCTGTTGTGTACTGCAGTCCCCTCCGTTGTTTCCGCGCATTTCGCCTCCTGAAGCGCTGGGTTTTGTGCCTTTACTGAGCACATCGGAGTATGACATTGGCATGGGCTTCACCTCGGCAACGATTCGCTTCTTGCCCTCTGGTTGGCCGGACACGGCGACGCTCGACTTGTTGATCGCAGTTGGTGAAACGGTGGCAGTGGCCAAAGGCATTTTCAGAGACTTGGCTGACTTGGAAGCCGCTGGCAGTGTACTGACGGATTGCGACAGTGAATCAGGCTGCTGTAGGATATGATTAGGAGCCTGCGGTTGTTGGGTTGCCGAAGGCTCGCTATGGTGGCTGTCGTTCTCGTTGGCCGCACCACCAAATTGAATGTAGCTTCCCCCAGTCAAGTTGGGCGACCAGTTGTTTACCAAGTTGTTAATGAGCAGGTTAGCACTGCTCGACGATTGATTGACTTGCGACACTGTTGGCGCCTGAGTCTGCGTCTGTTGGGTCTGTCGATGCTGGGCGTCTTGCTGCTGTGCCTGCGGTAAAGTCAAAGGATTCGTGGCAAACAGTTCATACAGTGGAGTCGGCTGCTGAGGTGTCGGCGGAGCGGTCTGGTGCTGGTGCTGCAGCTGATGGTGATTAATTGAGGCCATGTTGATATGCGTGAAAAGTGGAGCGCCGGCTTCGCTAACCTGGTTGTCCGGGCAGTGGTATACTTTAAGGAAGTTTCCGTGTCCCACAGGCAGCACCGAATAGGTCTCTGCCTGGCCAGGCTGACCGGAGTAGGACAGATTGAACAGATACTCATTGTACATGTGCGGTTGTGGCTGCTGTTGCTGCAGATGGGGTGCAAATTGGGGGGCGGCTAGGTGCGGCGGCGGAGGTGGCCACATCAGCGGGACAGGTGCTTGTCCATGCTGCTGCTGGTGGATCAGATAGTTTTGGCTTTGGTGCTGATGCTGATGCTGCTGTTGATGTGCCAGGTAGTTGCCCACGTCTTCAGTGTGGTGCAGGACGCGAAAGGGTGCAGACTCGGAGCCGCCCCCTCCAATCTCGTCGTCCTGACGAGTTGCCATGTCCTGCGATGGTGGCTATGCTTTTTGCGCACCAGCTCTGCCCTGCTATTGGAATTTCAAGCGTGATCCATGAGTGCACCGAGAGCAAGTCTTTCACGGAATTGCTGCAGCTGAAAGTGAGTCGTTTTCTGTGGTTCTAGCCCACTTTTTCACTCCAAATAATTTGCGGAGCGTCCGTGTGTAAGTGTTTTATATCTTTTTATTGCAAACGTCAAATGTAGTGTTGCCAGATGGGCGGAATTCCATTTTCCCAACTGGCCTCGACCAGCCCTGAAAAATGTCCCTCCAAAATAAATTCAAAAATACTTTCAAACTATACAACTAAAATCGCTGTTGAATTATTAATCGAGGTTTTTTCTAATCAAAAAAACTAATTTCGCTAACTTTTTCATTGCCATCAATCAGCCCTTTTTACGATATGTATATCAATGATCATGCAGCCCTGGTTAATATTTGTTGTTTGAAACGTTGCAGCCAAATGATTTTTAAACAATCAAAATATGTCTTCTGTCCGACCGCTGGTGACCGTGGTGCGGGCCGGGCAGCATAGCTACTCTGCAGGACTACAGCTACAGCAACGTCTGGCTAAGTCCAACCAGATCCTGGTTCCGCCAGCGGAGTTCCGAAACTACCTGGTGCTTCAGGAGCACGAGCCGGTCTACACAGTCGGACTGAGAACGAAGGACTATACGGTGGAGGATGAGGACCGACTCCGCCGGCTAGGAGCGGACTTCCATCGTACAGATCGCGGTGGCCTGATCACATTTCACGGCCCCGGCCAGTTGGTGGCCTATCCCATTCTGCACCTGGGACAGTTCACGCCGAGTATCCGCTGGTACGTGGCGACGTTGGAGAGAATGGTTGTCGAGGCTTGCCAACAGATGGGCATTCGCGGTGCCAAGGCGACCAAAGACACCGGTATCTGGGTGGGTGATAACAAGATCTGTGCCATTGGTGTCCACGGCTCGCGTTACGTCACCACACATGGAATCGGCCTCAATTGCTGCACGGATCTGCGCTGGTTCGAGCACATTGTGCCCTGCGGTATCGAAGGCAAGGGGGTCACCTCGCTCAGTAAGGAGCTGGGCAGACATTTTTCGGTCCAGGAGGCCAGTGCCGCCCTCCTCACAAGTTTCGCCAAAGTGTTCGAATGCCGCCTTCAGGAACAGGTCACAACACCAGCTAATCCTGCTGAAATCGGTTAATACGGTTTTTTGATACAACATTTATAAATTAGGAAGGCCTCGATACATATTTCCTGACCTTGTGGTCTTTCACCATTATGCCATACAACGTAAAAGAAATGGAAATGTGTAAAATAGGTAGTAATAAAATTTTATTAAAACTATTTACATATAAGGTACCACTGTCAGTTCCTTTTTTCTCCAAATCTATATTAAGATCTTTGCAATTTTATACCGTATAAAAAACTCAGCGAAAAACAGCCAACAAATAATGTTGCCCTGAATTGAATTTCCATCCAAGTTAGTGTTCAACGGAGATCACACAAATCGAGCCTTATTCAGGTCACACTTTTTGGAGCGCCCATCCGTGGGTATCTTTCCCCGTGCATTCATCTCCACACGAGCCTGTTCCCGCAGCTCTGCCTTCCGCATACGACGCTCCTTGCGTGACTCCAGAGCATTGTTAAAATAGCGATCCCTGAAGTCCTGCGAGAGCGTCGTCACCTGTGTTGTGCTGCCCAATAAGGGTTGTGTCGGACTATACTCGGAACACTTTTCATAGGTGAGTAGCCGTCTAGCAGTGTTTCCAGTCAATTGTTGCTCTGAGTTGGCTATCAGGTTCAGATTCTGATGCTGTGGCAGCATCTTGGGGTCGTAGTCCTCGCTGTGAAAGGGTAGCCAGCAGACAAGTCGACCTCCCATTTTCAGGTGCTTCGCAGCGAACTCAAGTAGGTCCCCATAGAGGCTCTGCAAGGAATAGTGCGACGTTGATGGATAATGAACCATGTTCTCACTTCTAGTGTCGGCCCTCAAGCTAATCTTCTTCTCCACCTTTTCCGTGGCCTCTCTTATTCCGTATGGAGCTTAAATAACCAAAGGAACTGGCAAGATGAATAATTTAAGTTGGGGGTAAAACTCAATAAACCTACGGTCTGTTATTATGCTGTCGAACGAGATACGAGAATCCCACACCGGGTTGGAGAAGTCGGCCACCACCACATCCATGTAGCGGTCAGCGCAACCGTACTGCTTCAAGTTGGCCCGGATGCTCTCGTCCTTCTCACGCACTTTTTGGGTTATGCGGCTCGGCCGGCAGCGGGCATGCACCATCATGTAATCTATGTCAGCTCCCAGGACATACCCGCCCCACTTGGCGGCGCTCACCAAAAGTGAGCCTGTCCCCACAAACGGGTCAAATACCAGGTCCCCATCACGTACCATAGCCTGGTTGGCCATTAGCAGGCTAAGTTGAGCATCCATGCTGGTGTTGCCGATAAACTTTCGCTGCTTAAGCGAAAGCTCCTTGATCAAATGCCGCTGGCCATTTGCCACCAGTCGACCAAACATAATTTCCTCAGGCTCAGGAGGCACGGCCGTAGGATTCAGGCCCCAAAACTCAATGTACCACCACTCCACCTGGGGATTCTTCAGATTGACCGGACCCTCTATAGGCAGGTAATCCATGGACTCGATTTTCTCGACCTTTTCCTTCTGACTGAAGTGCTTGTTGTAGGTCTCCACAACTATTTTAAAACTAGACTCCAGTCGAAAGTATTCCGCAAGGGTGCCCCAGTTCTCGGTAACATGATTCCGAAGCCTCTGGTGAAACTCGGGTAATTTGTTGGAGTGGGCGTAGAGCTCAAACATGGCGCGCAACGAAATGGATCTGGATGCGTATTGCAACGCTGTATCCGTGTCCCGAAATTCGACCAGCCAAAATGGTTTCTGTAAGTTAAAGTTCCAAAAGTTATTAGTAAAGGTGATAATTCCTGGTAGTATATGGTGGCTCTGAAAGCTCTGAAAACCGCCAAACTTTTAAAATTTTTTTTATATTCTTTAACTAACTTGGTGGTTTCACTTGTTTGGCTGAAATACCCTTTGAAGATGAATGTCACTAAAATCTGCATGGTTTTTATTATAATTATATTTTCGTAGTTCCCGATATCTCAAAGATCATATGTATGAACAGGTAGACGGATTCGGCTGATCCTGATCAAGAATATATGCATGTATATACGTTATAGACTCGGAAACGCTTACTCCGACCTGTTACATACCTTTTAGAGAATCTAGTATACATCCCATTTTTTCTTCCTCTTAATATTATCAAAATATTTAACAAAATTATCAATAAAGATACAAGTTTGGACATACATATGTAGATACAAAGGTACATGAAAACCACAGGTTTAAACTGTCAAATGAAAGGTAGATTTGGTTATTGTTGCGGTTTTGTGTCTGTACACAAAGTTTTATAATTTTAAAAGGTTCAATATTGTTCTATATATTCCCAAATACGTAAATGTACTTTCAAAATTGTGGCACTGCAACACTTTACCATGGTGTGTTCAGTGAGCCGTCGGACCTGAAGTCCAAACATTTTGACCAGTGAGTCAAATTCCTGCACTCGAAAGTCCACATGCTCTTGGGCGAACCACAAGATAAACTTCCTCCAGTTGGCCATTTAAGAATTATTTGTTTATTTACTATTTAATATAACTTCATTACTCCTCGTGTTATTGCTTTCATCTAGCAGAGTTGCATTGCGTTTGACTGACCATCGGCAACTATCGACCAGCACTATCGATAACGCAGCCAGGTGCAGCCCTGCATGCCGTCAAATCCGCCATTTTGCATGAATCCCGCAGCCACACGTAGGCGAGCCGAAGATTTTTACAATTTTCAGCAGCCCCAGGTCTAAGAACGGTCCAGACCTGCTACCAAAATCAACTTGAAGTGTCGCCGCAAGTAAGTAAAGCGATCGGAAATGGCCCGTTACACGCAACGCCCGGAAAACGCCCTCAAAAGGGCTAATGGTGAGTGCTGAAAATTTTCCATGCGGTGTCTGAAGAGAAACTTTCGGCACATCGAATCATGCGCTCTCTTAACTCGACGCCGCTCTCTTCGTCGTAGAGTTCATCGAGGTGGGAAAGCCGCTAAGGGCACTGGACACGCTGCAGGAAGTTTTCCGGAACAAGCGATGGAACTACGCTTACTCGGAGACGGTCATCGAACCGCTGATGTTCAAGTACCTGTACCTCTGCGTGGAACTCAAGAAGTCTCACATTGCCAAAGAGGGTCTCTTCCAGTACCGGAACATGTTCCAGCTGGTGAACGTGAACTCTCTGGAAAATGTGATCCGCGGCTACCTGAAGATGGCTGAGGAGCACACGGAGGCCGCCCAGGCCCAGTCCTCTGCGGCCGTTGCTGTCCTGGAGCTGGATGACTTGGACAACATTGCTACGCCCGAGAGCATCCTGATGAGCGCAGTGTGCGGCGAGGACGCACAGGACCGCTCCGATCGCACCATCCTGCTCCCGTGGGTCAAGTTCCTGTGGGAGTCCTACTGCCAGTGTCTAGAGCTGCTGCGCGTAAACACACATTGCGAGGCGCTGTACCACGACATCGCTCGCATGGCCTTCCAGTTCTGCCTGAAGTACAACCGCAAGAGTGAGTTTCGTCGCTTGTGCGACAAGCTGCGCAAGCACTTGGAGGACATCTGCAAGAGCAGCAACCAGACCACCGGTGTCTCGATCAACAAGGTGGAAACCCAGCAGCTCTGCTTGGACACCAGGCTGTACCTTCTTGACTCGGCCATCCAGATGGAGCTGTGGCAAGAGGCCTACAAGGCAATCGAGGATATCCATGGCCTGATGGCTCTGTCCAAGAAGACACCCGTGCCCAAAACCATGGCCAACTATTACCAAAAATTGGCCATGGTCTTCAGCAAGGCTGGCAACCAGTTGTTCCACGCTGCAGCCCTGCTGAAACTCTTCCAACTGACGCGCGAGCTGAAGAAGAACCTGACAAAAGACGACCTGCAGCGTATGGCTGCCCACGTTCTCCTGGCCACCCTTTCTATTCCGTTGCCTTCGGCCCATCCAGAGTTCGACAGGTTTATCGAGGCCGACAAGAGCCCCCTGGAAAAGGCCCAGAAGTTGGCCGTGCTCCTGGGCCTGCCCCAGCCGCCCACCCGAGTTTCGCTTATTCGTGAAGTGGTAAGAATCACACAATATAATATTGTCCTACGGCTAATCCATAAACATTACCACAGGTGCGCTTGAATGTTCCTCAACTTGTGTCTGAGGACTTCCGCAATTTATACAACTGGTTGGAGGTGGATTTCAACCCACTGAATCTGTGCAAGCGCATTCAGTCTATCGTGGACTTCATCGAGAACGGGTCCGAAAACGCTTTGCTCACTCCATACATTCAGTCGCTGAAGGACGTGACTATCATGCGTCTGATTCGTCAGATCTCTCAGGTTTATGAGAGCATTCAGTTCCAGCGCCTCTTGCAGCTGGCCAGCTTCTGCAACATTTTTGAATTGGAAAAACTGCTGGTCGAGTCCGTGCGTCACAATGACATGCAGATTCGCATCGACCACCAGAAGAACAGTATCTATTTCGGCACTGATCTGACCGAGAGTCAACGTGAGTACCGCCCCGACGGACCCGCTTTGCAATCGATGCCCTCGGAACAGATACGCTCCCAGTTGGTGAACATGTCTACTGTTCTGACACGGGCAGTTTCAATCGTCTATCCGAACCGTGAACGTGACCAGCGAGCCAAGCTCCGCACCCAGATGGTGAACCACTACCATGAGATCAAGGATCGCGAGCACCAACGTATTCTTCAGCGTCAGAAGATCATCGAGGACAGAAAGGAGTACATCGAGAAGCAGAATAATGCTCGTGAAGAGGAAGAGGCGCGGCGTCAGGAGGAGGAATCGCGCAAGGCTAAACTGGCCGAACAGAAGCGCCTCGAGCAAGAGCAAGAAGAACGGGAGCGCAAGCGCCATCAGAACGAAATCCAAGCTATCCGGGAGAAGAGTCTCAAGGAGAAGGTTCAGCAAATCTCGCAGACGGCTCATGGCAAAAAGATGCTTTCCAAGCTGGATGAGGAAGGCATTAAAAAGTTGGACGCCGAACAGATTGCCAAGCGGGAGAGCGAGGAACTTCAGCGCGAGGCCAAGGAACTGCAGTCAAAACTCAAGTCGCAGGAGAAGAAAATCGACTACTTTGAGCGCGCCAAGCGCCTGGAGGAGATTCCGCTTTTCGAAAAATACTTGGCCGAAAAGCAAGTTAAGGACAAGGAGTTCTGGGAAGCAACAGAGAAGACACGCATCGAGAATGCCATTGCCGAACGGAAGGATGCCGTCGGTCAGCAGGAGCGTCTTAAGCGCATGTATCCGGATAGGGATGAATTCCTTGAGGCCCTTAAAAAAGAACGTGCCTCCCTCTATGTCGAAAAGCTCAGAAAGTTCGAGGCTGCTCTGGAGGCGGAGCGCAAAAAGCGATTGGCCGACCGCATTATTCGACGCCGCGAGGAGCGTCGACAGGCCTTCCTTCGCGAAAAAGAGGAGGAGCGTCTTCGCAAGGAGGAGGAGATTCGCTTAGCACAGGCTGCCGAAGAGCGCGCCGCAGCAGAAGCCCGTCGTTTGGAGCGTGAGGCTGACGACGAAAAGCGTCGCGCCCAATACGAAAAGCAGCGTGCCAAGGAGGAGGAAGCTGAACGCAAAATCAAGGAAGATCGAGAACGCCTGGCCAGGGATTTGGCTTCGGAGCGCGAACGCACTGAAAAGGAGCGTGACACATGGCGTCCACGAGGCGGTGACCGTCCCAGCGCACCTGCCGTCGGATCCGGAGAGTGGCGTCGTGCTGCGCCTACCGCCAGCGAACGCAACGAGCGTGGAGGCGAGCGTATCGAGCGCGGAGGAGACCGAATCGAACGTGGTGGAGAACGCATTGAACGAGGCGGTGACCGTGACCGTGACCGCAAGGACAACGAGGGAGCGGACTCCTCTTGGCGTGTGCGACGAGAGCCCGATTCACAGCGTGCTGCTGCTCCCAAAGACAGTAACGCTCAACAATCGCGCGATGACAAATGGCGGCGTGGCGGAGAACGTGACCGCGACTTTCGTAATGATGGGCCTCGTCGCGATAGGGATGATGGACCTCGCCGTGAACGTGACGATGGTCCTCGCCGGGATCGTGACGACGAGCGCGGATTCCGCCGCAACGACGGGCCACGTCGTACTGAAGAGCCTCAGCGCGAAACTGGAGGAAACTGGCGAGACGCTCCACGCAACGCTGATCGGGAAAACCGACGCCCAGCTGGTGAGAGGCGCGACCGAGATGTGCGCGAGACTCGTGGCGATCAGCGCGGCTCTGCTCCTAAAGAGGCATCCAGTGGCGGGGGAGGCGGTAACTGGCGTACCGCTCCTGCGGCACGCGAGGAAAAGCCCGCATCTAAGCGCGATCAACCTCAGGAAAAGGGTGAGTAATATCAACCTAATTGATGTCCTTACTTATGTTATATATCTTTCAGAGAACAAAGCTGCCGATGATGGCGAGTGGACCAGCGTAAAGCGTCGTTAATAATTATCTTCATTATCGTATATACCCAACATAATATTGTCAATAGGTTTTTATTTTATCCGATTTGTACTTTATTGGTATAGAGCTTAGTCGGCCGGTATATTATATCTATCCAATGCTTGTGCCAGATAGTTAGAATTGACTTGGTTGTAGGACCGATACTCACTAAAGTACTTTCGAATAAAATAACTATGTTCTAACAAATCAAACGTCTTTTGCCATTTTAGTTTCCATAAAAATTTAAAACTTAAATTTTCTGTAAATTTTTTTAAGAGCAGATTTCAGGATTAACAATAGTTCCGTATTTATGGACGGAGTATAACTTATGATAACTCATAAACCAGCCCGAGATTTAAGGAACAACTGCTTGTCGGAGTCCTTTTAAAGATATAACTAAACAAGTGCGGATATTTGATAATTAGTCGCAATTCTTGGAAGCTCGAATTTTTATCGTTAAAATCTTAACATGAAACAATTAATAAATAAAAACTTTGAAAAAATTATTGTAAAATGTTTAATCTTATTCATTACACTAATTTAAAAAGATACAAAAAATATTCACAAAAAGGTGTTTAAATAGGGTTTAAATTCGAGTAAATTAAGAAATGCTTGCAGCTTCCTAAAAAAATATATATATTTATAGCAAAAATGCAAAACAAAAAATCTTATGTCTTACAACAATTTTTCAAATAGTTTTCGTTATTCGAGTCAGCAATTGTTGCATGCACTCTGTGGGAATCTGTCATTCACAATTGTCCAAAAATTGTAACTGTCCGCTGAGATTTTTTTGCATTATTTTGCAATAATTTCTAATTAAATATTGGAATTCACTATAGGAACCAAAACAGTATATTTTTACTCTTGCAACTAACAATGGGAGTCGAAATGAAAATTTGGTACGATAATTTGAACCCGCGGTTTCTTTTGCATGCTCAACTAGTATTTTCTTGCAAACTTGGCAGTAATGCCATTGTCTCGTGGTTCCTTCGCTGAGCGAACCTCTGGCCACACTATCTGCGCCGCTGCCGCGAATCTCGGTCCACGTGAACAAATTTTGGGCAATGTGCTATTCCCGGACTCATGAGATAAAGTGATTGCGGTGTGCTTTGGAGTGCAGTGACGTTGGCCCACCTTGAACCGCGTGTGATCGTGATCCTCGGGCGGAACAGACAGACGCAGTTGGACTGTCGCACGAAAAAGCCTTTTTGAGGACCGGACTTGTGCTTGTGTTAGTGCTGCAGACGCGGCGCTCAACATGTGAGGTTAAAGCAGACGGACAAACAGACGGCGGCAACAATCCGAACAAGCGTTCGGTTGGGGAAGCCCTTTACGAGCGGACTAGGTGATCCGGAACCACAAAGGAAGTTCAAAAGGTATCATTACTTGGCGCGTGCCACAGATTGCCCATTGCGAATTCGATAGCGAATCCGCCGAGCTTTGGGGAGAAATGCTTTCCAAACAAAAGTGCCAAGATGTGAAATTGTGAAAAGTGGTAGGCAAGACCTGCAAAAAGAATTCAATTTGATTGCTATTCGCCAAGGAGCAAAATCAAAAGCACATGGCGTGGCGGCATTTTCACGCACACGCGCCCATCGCGGGCTCACATACACATACACGTGTTTGAGGCAAACATGTGCTGCTGCTACATGTTTGTTATTGTTGGCACTCGAAGTCTTTGGCTGAAACTCTGAGTCCAGGTCTATAAAAGTCCTGAAGATTGGTGTAAATCAGGTTTTCAGTAAGGCGCAAATATTTGATACCCATAAATCGTACAGTCCTCTACTATACCAAAAAGATAAAATAAAACTTTAAAGTATGTATGAGTGGGCATTAGTATTCAGTAATCCCCAACCGATAGTCCCACTGCCATAAGACAGTAGTAATATTTACAAAAATGTGTTTAGATTTCGTCACTGAGAAGCAAAAAATGTACCGTTGTAACCAAAGATTTTAAGTTAATCAACAACCTCCAATTTTCTACAGTTTTAATATTGCAGACCTGTATAGTTCTCTCCTACTTGCACACTACACTCGGTGTTTGTCGTCACTATGTGGGATGCCGCCCGCACTGTAGAAAATCTTAACTTAAATTAACTTAAAAAAGATTGAACTGAAATTTAAAAACTAGTTTGAATGCTTTTTCCTCTAATAATTTTAACCATGAAATATAAGTAAACACATTTTGAATATATTGTCAACCTTTCCCAACCCTATATTATTCAATCTTCCCTTTATTAAGGATTTAGTTTTAAATAATATGTTTTAGTTTAATTTTTTAGTATTACTCTGCTTTTTCACCCGCGGATGTAGTCCTTGTGCAAGTGTTGCATGCTTGTTATGCATTTTTTTGAAGATTTTTTCGCGGTCTGTGCCCAGTTTACAGAGCTGTTGCTCCACCTTATCCATAGTTTCGGTCGGCAGACGTGTATATGATTGTACATCAACGCCTCTGTTTGCAAGTTCGCCGAGCTGAAAAGCCAACTGAGCATTGGTGCCAGTAAGGACGAAGAAGCCTGTGTTTCCCAAAACCTTCATAGGCGGTCCAGGATCCCTGACAAGCTCAGCAGGATTGAAGCATAGTACTTTGCGGTCGAGACCTCCATGAGTTTTATCCTCCGAGCTATGAAGAACGTTTTGTATCATCGGCAAATCTATACTGTGCTCTGCTCCTTTTTCCGGCGGAATTCGAGATTTTGAACCGAGAAGGTTTCGTGTCGGCAAAACAGAGTGCAAATGCGTCTTAATTTGTACGCAAATTTTGGACATCAATGGCACGCCGGAGATTGAAATTTTATTGGTCGATTCATTGTTTATTCTTGGACGCAGTGTAGCAAATGTATTATCCTTATCAGATGTGGTATTTCGGAATTGTTCCGGGTTCAAAGCCTTTTTTTTTTCCTCCGACAAGAAAGCTTTCTTGTGACTAGTTAATCGAATTTTTTGCAGAGCGTCACACAGCTGAATGCTCTTTTTAGATTCGCCGCATGGTTGTTCTGAAGACGGAGTTTTTGGCTTCTCGTCCTTTCCATCTGAAGTCGTCAGGAGGATACTTTTATCATTTTTCTTTGGGTTTGCTACTTTTAAGTTAGGTGAAGGAGTCGAACTTGTGATTGAGGAAATCGGCGTTTCTCCTTTGATCCTGGGTTCATTATTCTGATTAGCTTCTTCCTTGGCCTTTAGCTTGATCTCTGCAGCTTTGCGTTGACGCCTAGTGATCACTTTTTTTGGCATTTCTGTTTTTTTTTTTACTTATTTTTATTTTATTATTTTTTGTGTAAGGGAAGTGATTTTCTTTTTGATTTTTCGATTGATTTTCGATATGACGTTTTGCTATTAAAAGCATACATATGTGGATTGATAACGAAAAGAACGCGTTGCTTGCTTTTTTTTTTTAGGATCACCCCAATTAAAAGGAGTTTATTTATTTGCAGTTAATTTACATTTGACGCAAAATGGATTCACGAATGCTAAATGTGTTCCAGGAAGACCCCTTTGAGGGAAACTATTCCAAATACGAGTCTGAGCCTAATTTCTGGTCACCGAGTGATGAGTAAGTAATTGTCATTAGAGAAAAATATACTTACAACTAATGTAAAACTTTTCAGACTGCAACTGACAGAAACACTTAGCGGTATCCTACCCATCGCGCCCACAGACGAGTCACTGCTCAACCATAACCGGGAGGAGGATCAGCAAAACAGAAAAAATCTGGTAGGTGTTGGCTCGAGTGGCACTAAAGGGAACACAGATTCCATCAGTATTAATTCAATTAAATCGTTGAATAGCTGATCTACAATGACTTCGTGGAACAGGAGCTCAGCGACCATGATGCCAATATGCTCAATGCCCAGGTTTATCGAGCCATCGCCGAAAGCGAGGTCGAGGTGGCCTATGAGCAGCAGCGCCAGATCAGCTCCATTGTGGAGTATGACAAAGAAGACATTAAAATCAACGGCCTTACAGAGGAGGAGGACATACAAAGTCAGTCCACATTTCGAACTCGCACAGACAGCTCTTCGATTGGTGATTATGAATCGCACTCTAGCGATTACGACGATGAATATGACATTGTCAACGAAGATAAAAACCCAAGGTTGTTAGCAGGTGTCCATAACAACATCGTCAACTTGCAGAGCTCTTGTGAGCGCAAGGGACGGACGCTTAGTACTAACACTATCATCTCCGAAGTAGACGCATTGGGGCTAAATATTGATGTTAATAACTTTGACCTAGCTGACTTTATTACCAAAGACGATTTCGCTGAGAATTTAAACGCCTGTCGCATAAAAGAATCTCTGCAAGCACAGGGGCGTACTAAATCTAATCCTTCAACAGAAGTTTCCTTAGTTCTTACTTCACCCGGTGCCACAATTGTGGCAAAACACATGGCCATTTCCGGTAACCCTCGCGATTCCGACTATGACTCTGACTCGATTATCGACGTTGAAACTGTCGATGTAATCGATGTGAATAAAGCTGTCTTGGCAATAGATAAGCCAGCAAAAATGGGCCAAACTTCCGATGATTTACGCTATGTAGACAATGTAAATGCCGATCCCTCCTGGAGTCCGAGACCCACGAAGAAGGTCACATCTACGTTTAAAGAGGTGAGTCCTAAGAATATATACTAATTTAAACATTGTTTATGACAGTAACTATCGTACTCAATACAGAATAAACCCGAACAACTGGAAACCCATCAACCAAGAGTGCCAGCCTTAAGCAAGCCGAAGCATACGAATATTTGCCTTGTGCCTAATAAAAAGCAGTGCGATTTTCTTAAACGTAAGGTTGGAACTTCCTCTTTGTCCAAGCCAGCAAAAGCGATAACAAAGAAAGTGAACGAGGCTATGAGCAACAAGCAGCCGCTGGTAAAACATACTCAATGTACGGGTCTCGGTTTGGGGGGAAAAAATCTTTCGCTTCTGAAGAAGGAGAAGGACGCCGCCGTATCGGCGTGTGCGGTAGAACCTTCAGCACCTCCAACCCTTCCGACCACAACCCTTACGTTGGCACCGCCAGCAAAGCGAAAGCTAAACCTAGAGGAGTACAAACAGCGTCGTTGTGGCGGTGTTGGCGTTGTAAATCTTAAACCAACTCCGCCCAAGCAGGCGAAAATAGAAGTTGCTAGCAAACGCATTGCTCCTTCCCCTGTTTTAAAAGCAACACCATCACCTAAAAAAGCGGAAATAGTCAACATTGTAAACAGCCTTAAATGTCCCAGCGCAGAGCAATCTTCTTTGCCCATGGATCCCATTACCGTGGCCAAGAACAAGGTGCTGCGTATGTTAGAGATGAAACGTGCCCAACAGCTTAAAATAATCGATTCCCGAGTATCAGCCAAGGTGCCACGCGTAACCAAGCTGCTGCCACTTAAGGATATTGTAAAGGACACCTATTGCATGGAAACTGAGGATGCCGGCGCAGAAATAGCGCCGCTCAGCAACAAACTCCACCCGGACTATGAGGAGATTATAATAGTTTCAGTTAGTTGTAATACAGACATAACGATACCACCCAATCAATTAAGCAAGGCCTCCCCTCGCTCTCTCTTAAAGTCATCAGTTTTACTGTACAACATCTCAAACGGTCAATATGCCAATAAGGACATAAGCAACTCCCTGATAGCCAGCATTCAAAGCGAGGTTGTTAGGCAAACCAGTAACACTACTCTCGCGACGATACAGTCCAACGAAAACCAAGTTAAATCTTCGGCTGATAAGAATTTTCAGCATGGCGAGGACATGGTCATCATGCACTTACCCAAGGATCGGGAACGCAAAACTCTTGTGAGCATTGCAATCCAAACTGATGTGCAACCTGAATTTCCCCTATTGACGCTGCCCCCAAAGCGACAGTCTCGAGAGCGTACGCGACGGCATTACCGCAAACGACGGACGCATGGATCGGGTTCAAATATGTCAACTTCTTCGAGTAACTCGTCCTCAAACTGCAGCCGCTTGGTGTCATACAGATCTCGCTCACGATGCGATTCGATCGATCAGCTGCCTAACTTAGATGTAGCAGCAACGTGTGGCGGAGGCAGTATTGGAAACGGTGGTTATTCTTCTCGTAGCACTCAACGTCATCGCAGCTCGGTGAGCTCTTCATCTTACTCAGAGAATGGCAAGTACAAGCGAAAACAGCGCCGCACCAGCTACAACAAGCGGAGATCCAAAAACCAAAAGCGGAGCAGTATTTCCTCATCATGCTCGGGCTCCGAGAAAAGCGACCGTGAACGTAGTCGCAGCCCGCACAGAAAATTGCGCCGCTCGCGGTCCCGTTCGCGCTCAAACCCTGATACACGCTACCCTAGCAACAACTCCTCCTATAACAACAATCGGCGAGGATTTGCGGATCGTAACGTGTCGCAACCTGCTGTTGAGGAGCGGCGAATCGTCTACGTCGGGCGCATTGAGCAAGAAACCACCAAGGAAATGCTGCGTCGAAAATTTCTGCCCTATGGAAGCATTAAGCAAATAACAATACACTACAAGGAAAATGGGTAGGGAAAGGAAGCGGCAAGATTATTTAAAATTGGCTTTTAACACACTTTATTTTAGAATGAAGTACGGGTTCGTTACGTACGAAAGAGCGCAGGACGCATTTACGGCTATTGACACAAGTCATAGAGACTCGCAAATAAACATGTATGACATCAGTTTTGGAGGTCGACGTGCTTTCTGTCGTGCATCCTACGCTGACTTGGGTGAGTTTACTACCTTTGGCATAATGTTATGTACCTTTTTATCTAACTTGTCTCTTGTAGATAATGCTGGCATTAATAATTACAACTCATATGTGTTTCCCAAGGAAGCACCAGCACCGAAGGTAGCTGAGGATTCATTCGAAGCCTTGTTGCTTAAGGTAAAATCAAAGCTGAGCGCTGGCAAGTCCCCAGTAGCTACATCTACGCTGGATGCACCATCAGCTCCAGAGTCTGTACCACAGGGCCACAGTCAGATATGACATTTTGGCAAAATCCTGTTTAATTTCGTATTTTTAATTTTTTTGGAGAATTTAAACTATGTTACAAGCATTATTTTACGATCCTTGCACAATTGTAGAACAATTTCCGAAGTTTCTATCTATAAACCTGAAAAGCCTGATTACAATTCATAATTTATCATAAAATAGTTGACAGAGCTATGTATTGCAAGCAATAAAACTAATGCAATGTACATTAGGATAATTGTAATTACCGCGAAGGAAACCTAACAACAAGAATGGAAAAGAAAATTGAATTGTGATAACCGCGTAATGTATACAAAGTCATTTAAAGCATGTAAGTTAGCAGAAGATCAATAGAAATAAATCCACTCATAAAAGCTTTGTAATAATCACTGTAACAACCAAACCAATGGAACTTAAAGCAACTAGCCACCACAACAATAATAACAACTCAAATTCATTAAAACTATTAAATGTGTATAAGAACTATGTATTTTGAGAGAGAGCAAGAAACGCGCATGCAGCTTGCGTCGGCCACGAATTAAACTGTTGATAACTAAACTTTGATATTAGTTTGTAAAGAGCATATTTTGTACGTACTTTTAATTTACTCCGTAATTTTTGAATAGCAATTACATCAAATACAGAAGCTCCACTAAAGCTATTATAAATACTTTAAAATGTAGCATTGAAATTATTAGTTAGGCTTGTTTCTCTTTTCAAATTTTATTCCATAAATTCTAACAATTCAAGCACTGACTTTGAAAGTAGTCTGTGCATCACTGTTACGATTTCTTTGGATTATTAAGTTTAAAATAAACAAGTTAAACAATATAATTATTTTTGAAAACAACTTGCCAAACAAGAAAATGTCTTGTAATTTTATTATTTGTCTATCGATATGCCGAAATCATTTTGACCATGCCCACTCTAACGCACACAAACAGAACAAAACTCCCACTTCCACACCTTTAAATTTTGTTTTGATTAATTTAATTTTTTGTTTTCCAATTTCTCTCGATTTGCAGAAAAATGTAAATTATAGTCGGGGAATCCGACTATAGCGATCATTCTTGTTTATTTTTGGCAAGAGTATCGATCAGATAAATTTTACTTAAATCGGTTTTAAAGAATAATTTGCTAGCGTTTTTGAAATAAGGAAATTACATTTGGAATATAATTAATACTCAGCTTTGTTTGCCCGTTAAAACCAGGTACTTCCTATGTCAGGGATCTTTTTGTTTCTGTGATCCCCTTGCGGTCGACACGGTGCTCAACTCTTTTTGAAACTAGTCAGAGTTTTATTAAACTAAAAGATTTGAAAACGTCCTTAAAATTAGTTGTTTTTTTATTTTATAAAACCGCCTTACCGACCGAGAGACGGTGCCGTGTATCATCAGGTTCGATTCGCGAGAAGATAGACGAGATATAGAAAACAGAAAAGAATCGAGGAAAAACATGTAAATATAAATAAGATCTAATTATGTGATATTATTATGTAAGATATGATCTGTTTAACAACGGCAGAGCCAGAAATAGTCAGATCATAATACTTTGTAGGTGTTATGTATCTCATAAAATTTGAGGTACGTAATTTCTAGTGATTCTACTTGAAACAGAGAAGTTTAGCCGATTAACCAAGTCGGGACTGTTAGCTTCACCGGGAATAAGATTACAAATAAGGACAGTTTTAAGCATCGTTATACGGTTGGCTATGGAAGGTAAGTTATATAATATTAATCTACTCGAATAAGGAGGTAATATTAGTTTTGTATCCCAATTAAGGGATATTTTAAGGGACTAAAATTCTAATTTTTAACTCTTTTTTTTTTTAACCATTTCTTTACTTTTCGCGATACCATTCGATTGGCGTATCACTCATTAAGATCGACATTAACGACAGCAGGTTTTAATTTCTTCATGTATATAGTCCCCTTTACACACTCTCCTAGTGCACTTCGTCACTACGTGGACTACAAAACAATACATTTTTACTAATTCACGAATTTTGGTTTATAAGAGCCTGATAAACGAGCTTATACCTTGAACCAAGTGTATTTTCGCCAAGCCGTTGTTCGTTCTGGATATATGTATATAAGCTAGGACAATTGTTTTGCCTAAGAGCAAAGAAAACCTCATTCGGTTGCGGATCCGAAAGCAGGATATTGTTTTTACTTGATTTACTCAGCGGTTAAAGGCTGGCTGGCGTGTTCTTTTGATGTCTGGTCATGCAAGCAAATAACAGTCCGCTTTGCTCCTCTTGATTTTGAGCCCAGCAATTGCCGAATTCCTGGTACATTCAGAAAGGGTTTTTTTTCAAAAAATGTATAAAAAAGTATTTTCGCTTTAAGTAGTAGCCAAGAGTCTAGGCTCATAGACGATCGCCATTGAATTGAGTGCGTGGAGCATTGATTGAGCCTGGAAGTCCAAGTTTCGATTTGATTTAGTAACTTATTCTTAAGGCTTTTTTATTCAAAGTTTTATGTTTCAACTGAAAAAAATATTTGACCTATTAAGGTAAGTCCGTAGTTTGGTTTATTTTAAGATCGAATTCAAACTCCAAGGCGCTCAAGCTGAGCTTGTAAGCGAGTAACTAAAACAACTCTCAGACAACAATATGCCACCCTTATAATTAATTAATAAGAACGTACAAATAGGTTATATTAATGTATATTATATGTATTCTCTGTTTTATTCGGAGATGAAGACTGAATAAGCAAAAGCTTGGCTTCAAAATATAAACCTATAGGCATAAGCTTACAAAGTGGTTTAGCTGAATAGATAAGGCGACAACTTTAGCGAGAGAAGAAGGAATGGCGAAAAGAGAAAAGAGCGCTGCAGGAACAGTGGGACACATATGCGCGGGCGATCTGCTCCGAACATTGATAATGAATCCCTTTTTACTGATTTTTTCTGGATGTACAGGCGAAAAGTGTGTCTTTAGGGAAATTTTGTGTAAGCATTTTAATGAGTGCATCCACAAGAATAGGTCAGCAATACTTGCCAACCCTTTCTCAAAAGAAAAATTAGCCAACATGCCTATCCTACGCCTAGCAAAAGTTATCAGGCGGATTGGTGCTGATGTAAATGGACTGGAAATAAAACTGTGAAAAACAATTAACGTTTAAAGGAAACAAGGGCGTGAGCCGGCGGCCAAAACAGCGGTAAAATTTCGGCTTTATTATAAAACTTTATGCCTTGGTCGGTTGTGTTTTTGTGTAAAATAGCGGTGGATTATTATTGCTTAAGTTGTTCTACCACCGATTTCCATCAGTTTATCACCGAATAGTACTCTAGCACTTTGTATGAAAACTAACGATGATTTTAAAATTGTCATGTCCTAGAATAGCATCGCTTAGACAAAACCATCACCATTTTTTTCAGTTGATTTGGAATATCGGAATACATGTCCGATTAACTCTAAAGTAAACAAGTTCCCGAATATCAGGTACCCGTTACTCAGTCAAATGAAATTCCAACATTTTCTTAAAAATCCACAGATTTATAATAAATATAATAAAATAATACAAAAATATGTAGCTAACAATAACTTAATTTCGATGTATTCATTTTCCTAATGATCTGTTACCTTGTGTAGATATTATTCAAAGAGGAAAGAGTTTTTTAATATATTATAATTTGAATTAATTTATTGATCTGTCCATCCGTATAAACGTCGAGTTTTCGGAAACTATACAAGATAAAAGAGAAAAAGACGCAGTGCAAGTTTGTTTCAAAGCCTTGCCACTCTAATGCCCACAAGCCTTCCAACAATGACACGCCCATAATTTAGGAAAAAGGACCGATTTTTGTTCGCTTTATTTGTCTAGCTAATTCTATCGGTATACCAAAACCGTTTTGGCTACGTCCATTGTAACGCCCACACGCTGCACAAAACTGCCACTCCCATTCTTTTAAAATATGCTTGGATTTTTACAATTTTATTATTTGTCTTGAAAAAGAAATTTCGAAATTTCTCCCTCGCACTCTCACTATCTCAGTAACGGGTATCTGATAGTCAACGAACTCCACTGTAGAGTTTCTTCTTGTCTTAAATTTATTTTACTAATTCTTCATTCTATCTTATCAGATGTTCGAATTTCTATATGAACTAAAATTATTTTAATATTCTTAAATAATTCTTTACTTAAAATCGCGTAAATTAAAATAAATTAAATTAATTAATTGTTTTACCCGAAATAATACCTTTTTCCAACTTTCTTTTAAATTTGTTTTTTTTTTTTAGTCCTCACGTACACTACCCTTTCTTCACTTTCAGTTCAGGTTCTTATTTCTATTATTAATCAGACATTTTCGTGGTAAAGAGCTTTATATGTATGTATAACAAAGCTCACTTGGCGGTCGTGCTCGCCCAATGAGTTTCAAAACATTAATCCCCCTTATCCACATAATTTAGGGGCCTTTAAGGCAAAAGGGACAAAAAAGGAGGACACCCGACCGGATGTCGGCTTATCCATCAGGGAGATGGATGGACCCGGCAATTGTGAAACATGTGCGCCATCAATTTACGCTCAAGTGATGCGCCTTTTGGCTATGTAAAAGTAAAAGTAAAAAGTAATCGGAGCAAAAGTAAGCACATTAATATACATAGTTAGTGCACCTGGCCAACTTGGCTAATTGGCGTTCATTCATAAGGCTCACCGATTTGTTTTTCGTCCGCAGGACTCGCACATGCGCAGAATCTCCGGACAGAAAGGGAGAGATATGAAGAGAGAAGTTTGCAGCATGGCAGAGCAAAGCGCGTCTTTATAAACAAAACAGTTTCAGTGCCAACTACGCGGCGGCTGAACTCGGAGGCTCGACGGCCAAGCAGGATAACAAGGAATCACTGGGTCGAAAACGTGAATAATTGCCGACGACGGTGGTAACGGCAACAGTGGCCACAGCATTTCGCTGTATGGGTGTTGTGACAATCGCGTGACTTTTCGCCAACGCCAGCTCCGTGTTCAAGTACGTATGTACGTACATATGCGTACATATATTCTGCCGGGAATTAAAGGAGCAACAGCAACGGCAAACGGCTCACTGCACCAACATTAGCTAATACACTGGCTAACTTTGTGGAGTAAGCCACCTCCGCTCTGGTGGGGGTAGTAAGGGCATGTTTTGTGCCAGCACCTTGGACCACTAAAAGCGAGTCCAATCCAAATATGCCGTGCATGCAGGTATGAGCAAAGTC
Organism: Drosophila erecta; assembly: GCF_003286155.1. Classification (NCBI taxonomy): domain Eukaryota; kingdom Metazoa; phylum Arthropoda; class Insecta; order Diptera; family Drosophilidae; genus Drosophila; species Drosophila erecta. The sequence continues at coordinate 27,983,036 of NW_020825194.1, forward strand.
AACAACTCGACTGCGAGCCAAGCCAATCGATAAATTCAAAGGAGACGAAGTGGTAATCTCTGACGTCCTCCAGATAAACGTTGCGAGGATTCTCCATTCTCCCAGCAGAGAAGCAGGTATTTCGGGGTTACCCGGCCGTGGTGTGTATATATGTACATGTGTATATGTTTGTCCATCTGGAATGAAAGAACGGACGGGGAATGTCGATGAACCCTAGAGTTGGATTTCCAAGGGTTTTGGTGTCTTCTACCGTCCTTTTTGCGCTTACAAGCTACAAGCTACTTAAACAATGGCTTATCTATGCTGCTGCGACACCAACTGACATTTTGATTTGGATTATGCAAAGCAGATGGGCATATTAAGACATCACCGGCGATTACTTGCCAGCTCTGGATATACACAAATTCAATCATCCCGCACGCACCCCGTGAATATGAATCGCGGCTCCATCAAGTCGCTTCAATTTATAGATTTTTTCTCTGCGCCAGAGAATGATGTGATGTCATCCTTTTTTCTGAACTGATTGGGCGGCGAAACAGGACAATAATTAAAACCAAGAGCTTGCGGTTCAGTGTCAGCAATGCATAAACATCTTTAAGCCAGTAACTGTCGAAGCAAAGTTCTTAGAATGTATTCAATAGGTGGGTTGCTACGTGCCAGGTTACAGTCTAATAATAAAAAATGAAATTATTTTCATGTTCCTCATGGTGCTTACTACAATTTTGTATGACTTCTTCTATTCATGTTAATAAAAAAAGGTATTGTTTCATAAAAAGAGCTGACGCCTTTTAAAAATCCATTGTCACAATATATAGTAAGAATTGTAAAAACACGCTCTTTCCAACGACCTGTAAGAAACAGAAATAAAAAAAAGAGACGAGAAAACAACACTGTATATTTTCACTTCAATACAGTGAGAACGGGTTATCTATACTACATCCAGAGAAAATCCGCATTGTAAATTAAGTTTCCAAATTCAGGTAAATTGCGCTTGTCTTAAAACGTTAGTTATCAATTAATGTCAGATAAATGGATAGATGATAGTGGTGGCACTCGACTATAGTGTTCCATCTTGTGTTATAAGCTCTAAATTAGGGGTAGTACAAATTTTCATTAAGATCTAGATTTTATTTTTTTAATTCCCAAACTAATCATTTATGTTGTAATTTACAACAGCTTATTTTAAAACAGGAGATAATGCTGTAGTCAGATTCCATTACTCAGCTAGTAAAAGTGAGAACGAGAAAGTTCAACAATCTTCTGGCATATCAATAGAAATTGTAAAAAAAAGGCAATACAATTTAAAACAAATAAAAAAGTCAAAAGTGTGGGCGTGGCATTTTGGGCGGCTCGTGGTCGTTAGAGAGGGCGAGACAAAAAAAATTTTGACACACCGATAGAAATTTCAAACACAAATAAGAAAATTTTAAAAATTCCAACACATTATTTAATGTTCTGGGCGGCTTGTGGGCATTAGAGTTGGTATCACAGCTAATAAAAATGTGGAAAAAAAATCAAAATATTTTCCAAAAGTGTAAGCGTGGCAGTTTTCATCCACCTTTAACATACTTTTCATCGAATCTAGTATATCGTTTTACTCTACGAGTAACGGGAGTAAACACGTTTACATTACGCGTTGATTGGTTTCAATTGGCTCCAAGATTACAAAGCAGAAATTCAAATGGCTTTGGATCGCGGTAAATCTTCCAGGACGTATGTATGTATATTATTTATTGTACATATTAATTGGTCAGATTCTCGGCCAATAACGAAACCCAACAGAATAAGTACAAATGGGGTCATTCCTCCAAAAACCGATTCCAGTGGTCAAGTAGTCTTACAGCGCAAGCAACGTTGCCCAGAGATATCAACAAAGCGCGTTTGTTACGATTGCGGTTTCTGTAGCCCATCTGGGCCAACTGCTCCACCTGAGTCTGGTAGCAGTGTTGGCAGTTTCCCTCATCACCGGAACGACGGTCCTCGCTCTTGGTCTGTGTTGCAATAGAAATCATCATCTTCGATGAGCTTTTCTGCCTGCAATTGGCATCAGTGTCCCTATGCCTAAGAGAAGCTCGTCCTTTGATGATACGTCTGGCCAGAGCGCATGTCTTTCTTGGATTGAAGGTGCTCGGCGTGCGAAACCACGGGTTTGGAAGCGGGTCCTTCACCTCGCGACCTCGCTGGGGGTTCGAGGATGTCTTAGCGCCTTGTGACGCCTGCTGAAAGGTCATGGCCACGTTGTCCTCGTAGGCCTGCAGCATGCAGTTGTTCAGGCGGCTCAAGACCTTGTACCCACCAGGCACAAACTCCATGCGAGATATGTGGAGGTCGCGCCGGCGTCCCAACTCTTGCTTAGCCGGGCTAAAGGCCAATGACAGCATCTCCCGTATGTTCTGGTCGCTGTTCAAGTAATGTCGCAAGGCCGCATTCTCATCGAGCAGACTCCGGATTCGCGGATCGGCCTGCAGCAGGTTTCTCAGCAAAGCGGGCTCCTGTTGAAGATAGGCTATGTGGGCCGACTGCCAGGACCTCACCAGGCGCTCGCTCGGCTTGGAAAGCTTTGTGAACGCGTTGGCCATCGGCGATGCAGGGCTTGCCACTTCCGCGCGGCAAACCACGTGCACAGTGACGCCTGAGACTATTCCCCTACCGTCGATGGTCCCCTCGTCACTCAGCACCTGGCCGGCGAAGACCAGGATGATCCGAGAAATAGCCTGTTCAAACCGCACGGCCACCAGGCACCGCAGGTTCCGTATGAGTTCGTTCTGGCGCAGGGTGACGGTTTCCACGCGACCGCTGCCCTTCGCGCAGATGTCTATGGACTCTTCGGTGCTCATACTTTAGCGCTGTGCTAGATAAATGGGGCCAGAGCCAGTAGTGTTTTGTAAGCCTTGTATAAAATAAAAATGACAATCGCACCGGGAGTATTTGTAAACGTCGACAGCTAGTCGGGATTTAATATATTCAGGGTTACATGTCACAATCGCTTTTGAATACAAAAGTGTGGGCTTACAACCATTTAAATCTTTATCGCAAAGTATTTCAAAGCTCTCTAAAACTGCATATTAGGATTAATTAAAAAAATATTTTTAGAGACCTTTAAAAAAGAATACCCTTTACTGGTTGAGTAAAATAAAAAACTTTAACATGATGAAGAAAGCGTTCTAGCCATGTCCGTCTGGAACAGAAAGATATCGGAGATTATAAAAGCTATGTATTAGCAAAACATATAATTAAATGTGGCATGTGGGCGTGGCTACAATTTTTTTTGCAATTATCAAACAGTAAAAAAAAAGCGCTAGCTTCCGATCCGTCGGATCGTTTGTCTGTCCGTATGAGCGTAATTTTAATTAAGTATTAAGTTGTGAATTTTAAAAGGAAAGGTCGAAAACACCGTTATAATATTTTTCAGCTGCCAATTACTATGTGTACTTTCTATAAAACCATCGACATTACCAAATCCCAAAAGCCCTGAGCAATCAAAAGAAAATTGGTTACAAAATAATAATCTCATCAAATCTGATTACCAACAAAATCGAAATCTAATAATTGAATTTAGTATCAATTGCTATATTCTTAAACATATCTGTAAAATTTATTCTTGTTTTCGTTTCTCTCAACTCTACGTCCCCGACTACAAAACCAAACATCTAAAGCATATATCCAATTTGAAGAAGAGCAGGTTTAGGGAGACTGTTATCTCCCAGTCAACTTCAATTCAACCCATTGATGTAGCACCATGGGCGCAAACACATCGAGCAGATCCGACGCTAGTCTGCTCGCCGATGACGATGGTAAGTACAGAAATGGAATCGATTGAATGAATTATATCTATGTGATAAATATTAATATTGTAATTAGGATATAAATCCTACATACAAATTTGTACAATAACCTACTACACGCCGTGCAACAAGGCCTTACAAAGTTTCAAAATCATAACATTGTATTGATACCCTTTACTCGTAGAATACGATGGTACACTAGATTCGTTGAAAAGTATGTAACAGGCAGATGGAAGCGTTTCCGACCATATAAAGTATATATATATTCTTGACCAGGATCTGTAGCCATGTCCGTCCGTCCGTCTGTCCGTATAAACGCCTCGATCTCAAAAACTTTAAAAAAACCGAGTTGAGATTAAGCATGAAGCTTCCAGAAAAATAGACGCACCGCAAGTTTGTTTTCAGATGTTTAGAAAATGTTTCGATATTTTTTAATTTTATAATTATCATGTAAATTTCTATCGATTTGCCAAAAACTTTCTGCGACGCCCACTCTCACAAACTGTCACGCCCACACTTTTTAATAATCAACTATTTTTTTTATTTTATTCCCAATTTCTACCGATATTCTGAGTGACGGGTATCTGATAGTCGGGGAACTTGACTATAGCATATACAGTAGATGAAAGAAAATAGTTCTAGAGAAAGAGAAAAAAAAAAAAAACAATTAAACAATCCTTGCGAACAATACACATAATACCTTATTTTATTTAAATATCTGAAAGTCAATTCTTTGAAGCCAAAGGAAGGTTCAAAATATTTCTGAGAAAACAATTTGAAAATAAACATGCATAGTAATCAAAGATATCAGGTACAATATAGGTAGAATAATAAATTTTCTGAAAGTGAGTAAAATCGTCCATTAAACAGTTTTTCCTAATGTGATCGAAAAACGTGGGCGTGGGGCTAAAACATCTACTGCTTAAATTTGTGGAGCACTTACACCTGAGGCGAACCGGAGGCAATGGACAAAGTAGACGACCTGTGCCTGTCGAGGATATTAGGACTTCTGGAACTGCCCGATCAGATTTCTATGATGCAGAGCTACGAGCGCTGTCGTTCCCTGCTGGGAAGTATATGGCGTCACAGGTTGACCAGGATCTCGTTAAACCTGCTCGAGACACCCCTTTTAGGAGATGACTTCAGGTTTATTTTGGCAAGTGCCTGCCAGAAGCTGCTTGAGCTGAGGATCAGCTACCTAAGTAGGGAGCATTTCCAGACGCTCATCTTGCACTGTTTTCCCAATTTGTGGCTCCTGCGAGTGGATGTTCTACCCCCGTTTTTCTTGTGCCCACGGCAAAGACTTCAGTTGATCCAGATTATTCCGAAATTCCTTCCCGAGGATCTCACGGTCACAAAGGGGCACATGCTGTGCGTAGACTGCCAGAGCCAAATGCCGAGCTAGAAACCATCGGGTGTGTGGGCGGCCGAATGCAAATAAAAATTCATATATAGATTTATTAAGGATGTTTGTGCTCCGGGGAGGAATAGTCTACACTCACTGTTACCTAAATACTTAAATATACTTTTCCTATCTTACGTTGCAGTTAATTTTGACCATTTCCAAATACTTCGCGCCATAGGGAAGGGCAGTTTTGGAAAGGTAGTATCCGTTTTTGGTAATTTTAAAGGAAAACCCTCGCCCCTACAAAATATTTTCGCAGGTGTGCATTGTCCAAAAACGGGATAGCGGCATCCTGTACGCGATGAAATACGTTAGTCGCTCTGCCTGCGAAATGCGCGGAGCTCTCGGCGGCGTCATCAAAGAGGTGGAATTGCTATCGTCATTGGAGCACCCGTTTCTCGTCAATTTATGGTTCTCGTTTCAGGGTAAGTCTCCGCAGGCACAATCCTCGAGCACATGAATGCAATCGAGTACAAGCGTTCCAAACGAGGAAATAAGTAAAGCTGCCGCCATCCGAGGATTCAAACTTTGTTGAATGTGGTTTTCTTATAAGAAAGATTCTTACGATACTTTTTTAGTTTTAATGGCATGTTTTTTTTTTGGAACTGCAAGAGCTTTAATGTATAGCATACATTATTGTTTCACTCTTAAAAGAATCTAGTATACTGTTTCTATCTATGTGTGACGGGTGTAGCAACGCCAACATTACTGTGTAAATACGAATTCAATTGTTCTTGTCAAACCCTAAAATTGAAATAATTAAATAATAATAATTTTCCTTTACCGTTGTCTACCAACGGTGCCTATTTCCATATTCAAGAAGGAGCATATGAAAATAGGCAGATGGTGCTACCTTTGCCGAGGCTTGTCGGGCTTAGCGGCTCCTAGCACTTCTCTATGGCACTTCTATGGCTCTTCCCTGAATTTGCTATCTGTGTGTAGCTAATTGCCAATCAAAATGCAAATTAACCAACAGCATTTCGTTTGAAGCAGGCCACAGAGCACTCAATCCCCAAATTCTCCTACTATTTACAGATGAGGAGGACTTGTTTATGGTCTGCGACCTGTTGACTGGCGGGGACTTAAGATATCATTTACAGAACCGAGTGAGTTTCCTCATGGCAACTGCCCCCACCTGTACATCCTTTTGTACATCCTCTTGCACATCCTTTTGTACTCCCCATTCCCCAGGTGGAATTCTCCGAGCAGAGTGTGGCCTTATTAGTGTGCGAGCTCGGCAGTGCATTGGAGTACTTGCAGGCGCACCGAGTAGTTCACAGGGACATCAAGCCCGACAATATTTTATTGGACGATGCTGGTAAGTCTTTATAGAGTGGAAAAATCCAGGCAACTGGTAGGATTGAAGAGCTAAATATGATATCCGCAAAAGTGTGTGCATATTTTATTATTTACAAGCAAACATTGTACACATTTTCAAGCTATAGAAATTATTTAGATCAACAGCCCGATATAATAAAATGTATCACTTCTAGGACATGCTCATTTGACTGATTTTAATATTGCAACGAGGTTGCAAAAAAATGCCTTGGCCTGCAGTATGTCGGGGACCAAGCCCTACATGGCGCCGGAGGTTTTCTTGTGTGCCCTGGACGAAGTGGGTGAGTAAATAGATCCAGTACGCATATATACTACTTTTAATTAATTTTCTTCATACTAAAATTTAATTACACCCCTTGGTCGCAATATACATGTACTAGGCATTTTCAAGCTCATTTGAGTAATTTGCAATTAGTTATAGTAATCAGAAATTATTTTATTGGTAATTTCCTGATCTATACGTCCAGGATTTAACTTGCTTATCCCAAGTGAAATACTTCCATGCTGCTTGTGATATAAATATGTATATTTATGTATAATACACATAATACATTTTGATACATTTAATACATTACCATGAAATCGTTTGTTGAATTAGCGTTCTGTTCTTTTTTTTTAAGTTTGGGCGTGGATACTTAACTTAACATCATTATAAGCTTTTATAGTTCCTGAAATCCCGACGTTCATACGGACAGACGGACATGGCCAGACCGACTCGGTTATTAATCCTGATCAAGAATTTATATACTTTATAGGCTCGGAAACGCGTCCTTCTACGAGTAAATTTTTCTTTTCATCATACTTTCTCAATCCCAATAATTTCAGCTGGCTATAGCTATCCCGTAGACTGGTGGTCACTTGGCGTCGTTGCTTATGAAATGCGGGGAAACATTCGACCCTTTGTGGTTCACTCGAACACCGCTCTGGCAGAGATTAAGAATATATTGAACACCCCAGTGCACTATCCCCGCTACTGGAGCAGCAACTTTGTCGATCTGCTGCAGAAGGTGGATTGGATGATACTATTGTATAGGGCAGTGGCTAAAACACACTTTATGACTATTGCAGTTACTGTGCACTTATCCGGGTGCCAGGATCAGCACAAGGCAGGAGCTGCATCAAACGCCGTTGCTGCGCAACATTGACTTCCAGATGGTGCTCGAGAAGAAGATCAAACCCATCTATAAGCCTCCTGAAGACCACCTCAACTGTGATCCCTGCCTAGAACTGGAGGAAATGATTGTGGAATCACGGCCCTTGCATAAAAAGAAAAAGCGCCTGGCCAAGCAGAGGTCAGCACAACGCGACAGCGATCCAGAGACTGCGCTGGTCAAAGAGTTCATCGTTTACAACCGCTACAAGGAGCTGAAGCGCAAGGCCATGGAACAAAAGGAAAACGACTGGCAGCGTGAACTGGAACTGGCCATGGCCAACTCTATCGTGAACAGCCTGGCGCCCATCCAAGAGAAGCCCGTCGCTCCCTTGGTGCACGACGGCGACTATGCGACCGCCTCATCCGCAGCCGTCCAGTTAAAGGGGGACAGCATTGAGTTCATTGATCGCACTCCTTCACCGCAGATTAAAGAATCGGCTGGCAGCACGCTTATAAAGCCGACGAAACCGTTTCAAAAATAAAACAAGACACGGTTCATAAGCAACAGGTTTCAAAGTGCACAAATAACCAGACTCACTTGCGCAACGATGACTTGTCAGCCATCCATAGAGACCAGAATATATTTTTTGAACTCCTCGGAATTTCATTTTTTGTATATGTGCATATTATAACAGAACTGCGACATTTTATATCTTTTAGGGTATATCTTTTAAATAAAATAGCTCTAAGATTCTTTGTACATATTGTAAAATGTAATTCCAAAAACATAATAATTCCCGTTCATGATTATTTTTACGATTTTTTTTTAATTTTTATTTCAAGTTATATTTCATTCATGTTTCACATTTTTTTTGTAATGCCTTTTGTGTATAAAAAAAGTAAATAATTATGTTCTGCATTGTATAATTGTTGCTTTCACACATTTGTTGTTCTTTTGTTAAAAATATTATTAAATTTATTGATGTTTGCAGTGAAAGTTGGGAAAGACTAACCAAATGCAACATGTAAATAGTTTGTTAATTCATTTTTTCTTACTCGCGGTATTTCTCATTTATTGTGTACATTTTAGAACAATTTCGCACTCAATTTCAAGCTCTCTTACTAGCAGCTCAACTGCTTAACAGAGATACAGCAAAACGGTCTTAGTGCTGAGGTGTGAAATCAAATTAACAAATATTCATAAAGAAGATCTCTAACTCAGAATTGTAAGGAGTCACAGGAAGTTAGTAAAGGGATTTTTTAGAAGAAATGAGGTTCCACTTTGTGTTTGTGGAACGAGTATTTCTGCAATCGTGTCAATTTTCTTAGGCAAAAAACAAATGCAATTGTTTAGAAAAAGCGTCAAAAATTTGTGTTTTCTTTAGAAAACGTAGCGTTTGATCTTTTTGTTTGTTAGAATAATGAAGGAGAAGAAGAAACTACAAGCTGCAATATATGATCTTCAGTGTATGCACGTGTAGTGTAACTGTGTGTATTTGTGTGAGTGTGTATGTTGAGTGTACTTAGTGTTTTTCCGGAGTTCGCTTTCTATTCGTTTTTTGTTTGGTATTTTCCGATTTTTTCTAAACAAAATGTTACTTTTTTTCGTTGAACTCCAAACGTTGCGCTGCCGGCGGAAGTCCGCCGCGACTGTTCATTGGCTGCGCCAGGCGCAAAGTCATACTATACTGTAGTGGTGTCGACAGCCTCGATGCGCGCACCACCTACGTCGCCTCCTACCAAAGTTTCGGCATCTCCTCCATTTTGCGCATCTGCTTTTCCATCCTCGCCTGCGCTGGCACTAGCACCAGCGGAGCTAGCACTTTTCTTCGCGCCAAATTGGATCAGCTCCACGTTGACGAAAATAGTCCTAGTCTGCACAGGCGTTGCGGGCTCAGCTGGCTCCGCATTCTCAGAGGCATCTCCTGCTTCGCCAGCTGGAGCTGTCTCGCCACCAGTGGTAATGGTAAGCGAGAGATCGTTAAGGGACTTTAACACCTTTTCCACGTCATCCTGGGTACTGGGAACCCCTTTGCGGTTTCCAAAGTGCAGGAAACACTTTCCGTAGTGTCCTAACGAAAAGGAATAATTAGCTTAGATCCTTTAAGCCAAATATAAGTGTCATACCCTTCCAAGTAATTGACATTGGATTGCATTCACGTTTGCGGAGCTCCGACTTTAAGTCCTTGACGCGAATATCACGAGACAAATTTGTCAACTTAATGCAAAAATCTTGAGGTCCACGATTCTTGTTCTTCTTTGGACGACGCTCTTCAGTGCCAGCCTCTTCTACCTTACGATCCTCACTCTTGGCACCTCCTTCAACACCAGACTGGTCGCCCTCAGACTAAAATTAAAATGATTATGCTTTGGCTAACTTTAATACTTAAACTACTAACCTTAGTTGTGCGTCTGCGGCGATTGACGAAACGACCTTTACGGCGTGGAGTGCGTTTCTGAGTGGTCTCCTAAAAATATTGGTTTTAAAGTTACTCAATAGTAATTGATGTATGGCGGATTCGACTTACGCCCTGTGGTTGTTCGTTGTCAGTCTGTGTAGTGGTGCGCCCTGGGTTCCCTCGTTGAAGGCGGCGACGCATAGGTCCACGGCGGCGTCTGTTGTTTTGATACTGCTCCACATCGGTGTCTTCTTCCTTGAGGCATATCGATTTTCCCGCCTTCTCCTCCCTTTCCTTAAGCTGCTGAAGCACGGGCAATATTTTAAGACGGCGCTCGGACAGAAGCTCCCAGTACACCCCATTAGGAAAAGATACGCGCTTGGACACGCGGATTATTTCTGAGGGCGTTGCAATAATGTCAACTGGCGTGTCGTACTTCTGGAATAGATTCGCGGGCAGTGAGTCGACCACCTGCATGTCGTGAACAATTGTGACAATAACTGTCTTCGGTGTAATGGCTCCCAATTCAATAAGAAGGCCGATGTCCAGATCAGCGAACCCATTTCCGCGACCAATGCGGTAGCCCTCGCGTGATACGACGACAGAGCCAATCACCACCATGTCCAACTTCAGATCGCTGTCCAGTCCAATTTCCGAGCGGAACTTCTGGATGTCTTGAACGCGCAGGGCCTCCTTTTTCTGCTCCTCGGAGGCGTCGGCCGGCACATCTACCTTTAGGCACAGTGCAGAAGATTCACGAGTGCTGGGCAAGTAAACAGACTTGTTGGCCAGCAACGCCAGTTCCTTGAACTCATTCAAGGCGCGATCGATGTGTACCTTGATGTGCTCTGCAATACGGAGGAGAGGGATAAATGGTGCACTGGAAACGCGGCTGTGATCCTCTCTTACGTGCTTTCTTGAACTCATCTTCGTTGACAAGCAAGGCAGCAGCCTTATCGGCACCCACAAACAAAGGAATTCGGTTAAATAAGTTGTTGAATCCAATGCCAACCTTGCCCTCTTGGATCTTCTTCCAGGTTTGCACGCGCAACGAGCGCTTTGTGGGCTCTATGGGTTGAGCTGTAACAATGTATGGTTGTTAAAACAAATAATGCTCAAAAACCATTCGTAGATGACTAAAATAAACGTATTTTAGGTTAACGCAGCGATGACCTCACAACACGATGACAAGATTAAGCGTGAGAGTGATTAAGAGAGAAGTTTAGATAACTTTCAATAAATCAAGTAAGTTCGATATGCAACCGATTCCCTGACTCCTCGCACATGTTGGTTCTTGTTAGGGGATGCTAACTGTGGAAGTGCAAATCAAATGTGCTGATTCGCACCCAGCCGCTGGCCTTATCGACTGTAACGAAAGCGTGTTATCACGCCAGTTGGCGCTGGACTAAAGGTGATACCGCGGCTGATATACCGGTTTTCACGCCCAGCAATCAGATGGGAAATTGGCCCAAACAAACACCAGCAAACGCCGGTCCGTTTCATTGAAAACAAAAATCTGCATACAAAATCGTCAGGGTTGCCACCTGTGCTAGTTGTAGAACATACCTCAACGTGCATGTGTGTGCGCTTGTCGAAAAGAAATTGGAGTATGTAATGGCCAGCAAAACTATTTCGGCCGTCTTCCTTGGCGGGTTCAACGAGAAATACGAATTGAGAACCCAAATACCGATATTAACGCAGACCAATAAGTTGGCAACGCTTCGACACGCACACACTCGCATGCACACATTTCTCGGCGATGAGCGCATCGAGTCGCGAATTTCTCAATTAATATGTATGCGTACGAGCAATGCCGTGCGCGTGTAGTGGTTGCGGGCAGCGGGGGGCGAAAACGGGCGGGCGAATTGACACTGTGAGCACAGAATGTCGAATACGAAATCGGCCAAGAGCACCGAAAATGATTCATTTCACTTTTAGTAATTGTGGGCAGAATGCACGCAAAGATGACGTAATTAGCATCAACAACAAGCAGCTTCGACGTTTCGGCAACTCTTATTTACAGCTAGTCTCCTAGAAATAAATATGGCGGAATTTGACAATCTTCTGCTTCTACCTTCGCACTTAGAAAATGGCCGAATCGGGCACCTGCCCCTCTGGAACATGAGGATTTACCTTGGATGCCCAGCACTAAGGCTGGCAAGGCGCGGCACAATATTTACGGAATCACCAGCACTCGCGAGAATTACATGCAGTTTTCAGACCCCTGGGCGGACGGGGTAGCGGAGCAGGCCACTTACTTGTCGAAGACACCTCCTGCGCGGTGTTTGCGCTGTTCTCCGCGGCGACAGCGGAAGCTGCGTTGCTTTGGTCCTCCATCGAATCGCTCGCCAGTTGTGTCTTAAATCTGTTCACAATTTTTACCCGGCTCAGGCTACGACTACACAGTTCACAGTTCACAAGCAACGTCTACCGTTCTCCGCTGGCTTCCAACAAACCACGTTTGAAAATTGACGTTTCTCTGGTGACGTAAAAAAAACATCGCATAGGCGATACATCGATATTTCGTTGAGGGCTGCTTGCGAGAGTTCGCTTTTTGGCCAAGGTAGCGTCTTTTCCGCTGTTCTAGCTAGAAATAATATAAAAATTTGAGTTTCTACTCGCCGCTGACAAATTACCTGGGACCTACATACGAGTCCCTACATCATTTTTCCGCTAAGACCCGTCCGAAAAGGGTCAAACCAATAGAAAGAACGTCTTTGAAATAAAAAAAACAATAATAGAAATATAAGGATTTGATATAATTTTAATAAAAATACGAGTACTACCCAGATAGTACCCAGATATGTCCCGTAAAATATTGATTGTCGGATCACTGCGAGTAATAAACCAAACGCATGGTATTAAAAAACTAATTAAAACTATTGCTTCTTTAAATGACAAACTGTGTTATATTTTCAATTTCTTGGAGTATTTATGTCCGTTACTAGTAAATAAATCATTAAAAATTATGTAACACCAAAAAAGAAGCGTTTCCGACCATATATAGAATATATATTCTTGAGCAAGATCAAGATCATTTTATTTATAGCCAAGTCCGTATGAACGTTGAGATCTGAGGAACTATAAAAGCTAGAAAGTTGAGACTAGATATTTAGATTCCAGAGACATAGACAAACCGCCCAAAAATGCCACGCCCACACTTTTGAGACATGTTTTGATAATTTTTTATTGGTCTTGTAAATCTCTATTGATCTGCCAAAAAACTTTTTGTTACACCCACAAGCCACTCAAAGCTGAAACGCCCACACTTTTTAAAAGTGTTGCACTTTTTTCATTATATTATTTTTCGTGCCATTTTCTTTGAATATGCCAAACAGAATTTTAAACTTTCTCTTGCGCACTCCACCTCGCTGAGTAACGGGGAACTCGACTATAGCGTTCTCTCTTGTTTTTTATTTATTTATATTTAGAACTCTTGTTGATAAAGGAATCGAAGGGTAAACTATTATTAGCACAGGCAACTGACCGGCTTAAGTGTTTCACTGTTAACTCTTCAGAAATGCAATATCGCTATGAAGAATCGCTAACAAGAAATGCAAGGTCCATAAGGATTGTTTAATATAATAGTATGAATAAATCTTTAAGGCTAGGTTGTAGAAACACTAAGACTTTAAAAATAAAAAGAGAAAATACATGCGACTTTAGAAATACAATCCTAATACTGTTTATTTTAAAAACTACGTTTATGTTTTTATGTATGTACAGTCAATAATATTAACGCATTTTTTATATTTATTTAGAGCCAAACGTGATACGTAACCAACTCAGAAATCATCGTATGGCCTGTGACATGTGCAATGGGGTCACCATTAGGGTAAGCTCTGCGTCCTTTAAATTGGCCCCACGTAAATTTGCCTCCTGCAAGTCGCTTCCTGAAAGATTGCATTTTTCCAAATCCGCACCCGCTAAAACCGCAGCTCGCAAATTACAGTTCTTCATATTTGCGTTCTTTAAATTTGCCACACGTAAGTTAACTCCGGCCATGTTGCTGCTTTCCAGGCATGCTCCTTTGAGGTTAACACCCTCTAGATTAGTTCGAACTCCTGTTGGGTCTTCGAAATTACACCCACGCAGATTGGCACCTTCCTGAAAGATAAGACAGATTAGTTGAGGCTCACCTTGTTCTTAGCCTAATTGGATGGCGTATGAGCGTTTCAAGAACATTAAAAATGAATATAAAGACCAATGGCTGTTCTAGTGGTAACAACACAAATAAAGTCTTAGTTTAATAGCCTTTTGCTGGGTTTACCATATTCGCGCAAAGTCCCCGCACTGATACTAGTTGGGCGCATTCCAAGTTGGCGTACTGGAGATCCGCCCGTTCAAGACAGCAGTAATTGAGATTGGTGTGGGACAAATTGCAGTGCGACATGTTGGCATACTGTGGAGGGAAAGGGATAGTCCTAAGAATAATTTTTGGATTTAACTTAAAAGAAATGTATTTTTCTAGGGACCAAAAAAAATTCCCTTAACTGAGTAGCAAACTACTGACTAAAACTACATACTCTACAAAATGCAGTCGTGATACGTGGATGAAAAGATATAAAATTTCGTTGGATTGAACGTAGAAAATACACTTCTCCTTTCAAGATTGTAGGCTTTCGCTTTCGCACACCTTAAAGTTAATGTTCCGGAAATCTAGCTTTCGTAGATCGGCCCCGGACAGATTAACGCCCTGAAAGCGTAGCTCTGTTATCACAGAGGTCTGAATAATGGCCTTGATGACGTCGTTGCGCGTCAATGGTCTGTCCCCTAGCGGCGTCTCCTGCTGTCCAAGGCGTTCCTCTAAATGGGTGACGAGCGAAAAGATTCCGAAGAACCGCGCCTCCTCCAAAACGCCCATCACACTGATGTTCGAATCGCAGACGAATTGGCCGTGGCGAAGGTAGTTGATGATCGGCTCGAAATAACGAGGACTCCGATCAATTAGGAACGCTCCCTGCTCGTCCCGCTCGCTGGGCATCATACTGCCATCTTGCAGAAACATCCTAGCAAGCATTGAATCCGGTTCCCTGCCCACCAGAGTGTCGATGGTAGTAGCGTAGATTTGTCCACCCACATTCAGTTTGACCCAACGATTGGGAGCGAAGCCGTTGGCGGCGACGAGATTGCCGGCTTCCGGTGCGGTCTCGTCTATCCTGGCTCCGGAACTACTCTTCTTCAGATTACTATTCATTTGATTAGGAAGTTTAAAAAATTTCAACAATGCCTGGCAATTCTCAGCTGCTGTATCTTCCCGTTCCACCCCCGCCTACCATTGGAGTAATCGACTAGGGCTGTTCACACGAGGGCGCAACAGCACCAGCGTTATATACATAAGTTGTTGTGTGAACCTTAAACATTTGGTCAATTTAGCTTAATGTTTTAGTTAAATTTACGAATCAATAAAGATCTGAAAATCGGATATGTGTTATCTTATTACTGCCCATACACTAAAATAATATATATATTTTTTAATTCATGGTCCGTATAACAACAAAATATAAGTTGGCTTAAAACAATAAGCTAAAAAATAAAGAAAAAACTTACAGATGTGGTAAAGCATGGAGAATATATGTATATCTTTGTAAGCAATGGCCAGCAGAAAACTATTAAAACTCGAGGGTACCTCTAAGGATATTCTTACGAATGTATTTATTTTGTCTGTAAGTGTGAACTCTCTAATTTTTGGTTTGACACTAGGCGCCTGTGCAATGAGTGTAATATTTTGCAATCGACACCGATAGTCCGTCATCGGGAGCTGGTATATGTAAATACAAAATAAATTATAAAATTTGGCTTCCAAATAGTCGGAAAGGTCGCTTAAAGCGTAAGAATCAACAGTGCAAACAGTCAAATGTCTGCCGCCGAGACAGGTGCAATAGCCAGCGGCAGTGCGTTGTCCACCGGGCAGCGCGGTGTCAGCCGAGTACTTGCCAAGTTGTCCCAGTCTCTGGCAGGAGGAGAATTTTATGAAGCGCACATGATGTATAGGACGCTGTATTTTCGGTACCCTATTTGTATAAGGTGTGCAAGGAAATGTAGTGCAATAAGAAAATCTTTTCCATAGATACACGGCGCAGAAACGTTATCAGGACTGCCTGGATCTGCTCTTTGATGGAGCACAGCAGCTTATTGCCAAGGAGCAGGACAGCAGCGCGGCTGACCTATGCCTTCTTCTGCTGGACACGTTAGAGAAGCGAGGACCACAGGCGGAAGATACCGAAAATTTTCTGTGGGTTCCACGCCTAGGAGCCTTGATCCGCGGACTTAACGCCGCGACTGTGGAGCGCGAAACTCTTATTGTGAGTCTCTGACGCTATTAATCGTGACGTGCCGCGATAATGAGATTTGTCCCTTTTAGCAACGGACCATTAAGTGGAGCACGGCCCTACATGGCCAGTATGGCCACCCAGTGCTCCATAAGTTAATTGCACACGTGTTTTGGACCGAGGGCAACATTGAGTCGGCTCGCCACCACTATCTACTCTGCCAGGATGGCAGCCTTTGTGGGCGAGTGCTAATTGAGATCAGCCAGAGCAGGGGCTTGCAGGGCGAGGTGGACTTGTTCCTGGTGCAAGCAGTGCTGCAGCAGCTATCCCTCAAGGATCGGAAAACTGCAGAGGACACGTTCACTGAGTACACACGCTACCACGCCAAGCTGCTTAAGCATGAGTTCCCCTACAAGGAACCGCTGGTCAACTTCTTGTACTTCCTTTTTCGCCTTATTGACGCGAAGCGTGTGGCTGGGTTTCGCGCCTTACGCAAGCTGTACGATCCATCCCTAAAGCGCGACACGTCTTTTCTAAAGTACGTGGCTAAGATTGGGGTGCTGTATTTCGACGAGCAACCGGAGCCAGCACATTCTGGTCCGCCCGGCTTGGGCGGAATGTTTGGTGACATATTCAATCGCCTTATGGCAGGCTTTGATGAAGATGATGCGGAGGATCATGACACGACGGTGAGGCGGCAAAACGAGAATAACGAAGTGGAATAGCATCCACTTGAGTTATTTGCATCGATGACGCGTAGCGGAGAAGGACCCTTTGTTGCTACTCTTTTGGGTTGCTCTAAGTCAACGAAGTTCTTTGTCACAAAGTCATCAGGCTTTTTTTCTGTTATAATTTTAAAGCGCTATATGCTAAATAATTTAAAAAAAGGCGTATGTTCTCGATGATGCAAATTATAAAAAAATATGACAATTTCACGAAAACCATGTTTTGGGAATATCTTTAGAACAGGTAATCGGATTTCAAAACAGGAGGTGTCAATGTAAGTTACTCCCTATCGTCCCAATTACTGAAACTTACACTTTTGCTACTGGATAATATTTATTTTTAAGGGTGTAGAAAGTATTTTTAAATTGGAAAATGTTATTTAATCAATATATTTCGTTTTGAGATATGGACAAACACTTAAATCAAAAAAAAAGTCAACTTTGATTTTTATAAGTTTTCGAAATTTCATATCTTCAAAGTATTTTGTACAATGTCAGGGTAAAGGTGAAATAGCCGCCTTCAATTACAAAAGAAAAAACTGTGTATAAACTTAAATAAAATACCGGCTTCTTGCAGTTGCCGCTCCTCAACTGGTGCGCACTTGGTAAAACAAAATATCGGTTCCAATTTCAATTATTCCGATCCAATATTATTCTGTCTTATTGGCCAAAGTTTCAGTTAGGTTTTTATTTGGAAGTTAACAGAGTAATGTTAAGATTTTAAAAGTCAGTGTTGGATCACGTAGGAAAATTAAAATCCGTTTCAATCTATTGTAAATGGGCCTATTGTTTTTTAAAAGTATACAACATATTTAAGGTTTTGTCCTTTTTGAATCCCCAACTGAAAAATAGTACGACTAAATCCCAAAGAAATATTTTTTAATGCGATAACAACAAAAGTGTGACCAAAGCAGAGGTAAATTGAAGACGACCTGGAAAATACAATCTGGGATCTGGTCCCTCCAAAAAGTCATCGAAAGTGCCCTGGTAGAATAAATCAGATCTGGTTTATTGAGTTAGTTTTATTTTTGTTGAACCAGCCGAAATAAAGGAAAGTTGAGTAAGTTAACCGAAAAGGCCAATCAGCGCACAAAAAGCCAAGTGTGAGCAAAAAGTAAGCCGGACCTAAAGGTCCCGTCGCACCTACAAACATAATACATAGTCTTACATTTTCAGCGAAATGGCCGACAAAGCTGCAGCGCCCTCTGCGGACTGCGCGGCGCCTCCTGCGGGCTGTGCGGCGCTTCCTGCGGACTGTTCGTCGCCTGAAGTACCAGCGGGGGAGGGACACACCACGCTGACCGTTCCACCTGCATCAGCGAACAAAGCCACGGATGTTTCCACTTCAACTGCCGTGCAAGTGGGTGTCGATGGGGGGGAGGCGGAACGCTGCTGCTGGATCTGCTTCGCCACTGATGAGGACAACCGCCTGGCGGCGTGGGTGAAGCCCTGCCAGTGCCGCGGCACCACCAAGTGGGTACACCAGAGCTGCCTCTACCGCTGGATCGATGAAAAAACCCAGAAGGGTAACGCTCTACGCACTGTATCGTGCCCGCAATGCCAAACGGAGTATATCATAGTGTTCCCGCAGATGGGCAAGCTTGGAGGTGCATTAGAGGCGATAGATAACCTCATCAAGCGTCTGAGCCCCTTCCTGGCGGCTGGCTTCTTTGTGGGCTCTCTATACTGGACAGCCGTGACTTACGGAGCTGTGACATTCTTACAGGTACAACCTATGAATTTTAATTAATTAGCATGACACTAAGCGAATTCGCCGTCTCTAGATCGTCGGACATGAGCACGGCATGTCCATAATGGAGGCTGGAGATCCGCTCGTTCTCCTTATTGGGCTGCCGGCGATTCCAGTAGGGCTTGTGCTTGGTCGATTGATTCGCTGGGAGGATGCATTGCTGCGCGTTATTCGAAACCGCGGGACAGTGGTGCGAAAGTTTCCTTTTGTAAGCCTTATTTATCCGAACCTGTAAGTGCATCAACAACGTCAGGGTCAGCAGGCCTTTATTACTAATCTTTAAACAGTAGCCAGGAAGAGGATCAGCAAAGCATCAGCAATCCGGCCACACCTGCTCTCTCTGACCCCGTCTCGGCCACGCGGGTCTTTTGTGGG
This sequence comes from Drosophila erecta, assembly GCF_003286155.1. Classification (NCBI taxonomy): domain Eukaryota; kingdom Metazoa; phylum Arthropoda; class Insecta; order Diptera; family Drosophilidae; genus Drosophila; species Drosophila erecta. The sequence goes on from NW_020825194.1 coordinate 28,002,178, forward strand.
GCTCTCTTGCTGCCCACCATTTCGTCAATCGTGGGACGTATTCTCTTTGACACCGTGGACAACACATTGCATCGCACTCTGCTTGGAGGTCTGACCTTTATAACAGTCAAAGGAATCCTGAAAATATATTTGAAGCAGAAACAATACGGCCGCCGCAAGAAGCGCCGAATTGTGGACTACACGGAGGAAAATATTCGCAACTTCATGCATCGCACCAATAACTTGGCAGGGGCGACGCGACAGGATAGACAGCCCGAGCAGAGGCCAGTTCCTCCAGCACAGCGAATGGACGCTGTAATCAGTCAACGCGGCGATAGTGGCGGTAGCGTTGTCTAGAAGTAATTGGTGTCACATCAAATTTGTAGGGCCAACTGTTTTCTACGAGTTATATTTTGTTTTAAGTTAATTGTTTTATCTCTTGCACTTTCAAGACACTCGCATGAACACCTAGTTTAGGTGGACAAAATTTTTGCTGCCTGCAGATAACAAAGCTAAATTTATTGTTAAAGTACACTATGTGTAATGGCCGGAAAATAAATGTATATTAAAACTAGACGCTGACTAGCCCTGAAAAATATTTTGTGAAAGAACCGCCATGTCCTTGCGTAGATATAACATTGATATAGAAGATAATGGATTTATATATGTATATGCTTCCACACCTTTGAATTTATACGTTACCCTTTTTGTAAATAAATAATACCCTCGGCTGTGGGTCAGTTATAACCATTATGTATAGTGTACAGAAAATCTATAGTTTAGTGTTGTTTTGTTCTCAATATTTTTGTAGTACAGTGCTTATTCATTGCTGCTTGAATAGGGCCTACCCGAATCAAATTGCGGCAGTTTTGATTGCATGTGTTAGTCCCTTAAGCCCTATGCGCTGCTGAGTCACGGAGATCCGTGATAATAAATCCGCACAGTAACCGCCCGGCCGATAAAGATGTGTGTTTTTGCATCAGACCAGTTTGCATGATTCAAATAGAACACGTCGAGCGAATCAATATATGAAGAAGTGTTCGGTTTGGCGTATGCGTATAGTAGCTAAAGCGAAGACAAAATATACTGTTAAAGAACTGTCCGAAGTGAACGCTCCAAAAAACGATCTAATCATTTATAATTGTTAGCAAGTGGTTGTTTGCTTTGTCTATTTGCGCTTATCATCGGGAGCACAAGTTAGATACGTGTGTGCATTTGGTAGATAGGCTAAAGTGCGATGAGTGATCAAGATTCCGCAACAACGACTGCCGAATGCCTTTCTATTTACGAATTGAATGTATTTGTGAATTCACTCTCAATGAAATAACCATTCTGAAACTCCAATTCGAAAACCAAGCGAATAGCCATCGAAAATAAATATGACAAGTGTCTTACTCTTTAGCCAGTTGACGATCCTGGTCAGGGTGTAGAATAGGCTTACTTTTCTATAAGCCAATACATATCGCTTACTCTTGTCATACACATACAAAAATATAATACCGGTGACCTGTGATGCCGGTTTAGCTTTTGACTATGACTTGATCAATGTATTACTAAATGGTACTCAGTAGTTTTTTTTACTAACTTATGGCTTAAGAAAATAGGTTTTTAAAAATTTTATATTTATTGGGTGTTTCTTGTTTAAATGTCTGCAATCAAACAAAAATTCTTATAGACGAAGTCAAAAACAAATTGGGATTGCCTTCTCATTATTTTATACTTGGGATATAACTAATAATAGATAATATTCTTTTGACTTACAATACAATTTATAAAATGTACTCATTTGACAGGCTTTCAAATAGTATAGTTTCAAAGTATTTACTTGTCCATTAGACAAGCGTTTCGAATAAGTACATTTTTTGTAGGGTATTTTTAAAGTCAACTGCACGGATTTTTATTACCTCGTGTATATAATAAAGTAGTCACTTGAGAACAGCCGTCCACAGTGATACGTAGAGGCCTTTAAAAATTAACGTGCTAAATAAATCAAATAAATGTATATTTAAAAAATATTGCTTTACCCTCGAAATCGCATTTAATAGCTAAGAACATACTAGTCCATTCATAGATGGTTTATATTGCAATTCATCGGTAATGTCTATATTAATAGGTGGATTCGGTCAGCACTGGTGGCACAATTCACAATTCAGATACGTACATATGTACATATATTGGCGTGTGGTTGCGGTTGTGTGGCCTGGCTCACCTGTTTAGGCCTTCAGGAGTAAACTCACATGTTCTGGAGCTGCGGTGAAAAGAGTTTATGGTGACTGCTCTCTTCAACTTCATTACTCCATCGGTTGTTCTTTGTGACGGAGTGCCATAGCGGGAATCGGCGTCGGGTGGCTGTCATTTGGCTTGTCTGCTGGCAGAAACACGCGCGACGGGATTGGATGCGGACCAGCTTTGGCCGCCACGAACGCAACCAAAACAAAAGATATCCGTACCGGTAGAAGGGCGAGTTCCAACACTATTGCCCTGTGTTCTTTCTTATCAGCTGCAGTATCGAAGCCGCCACTTGCAGCGGCCAAAAAAGAACGTATCCTCGGGCATCATGAGCACAGCCAAGTCAGCCGCCCACGAGCCGACGATCCACTACCTGGACAGCGTGCTGAGTGAGGAAGAGAAGCGGTGTGCCTATGGCCACCAGTGGCGCAACATTTCCATCTCCCGATCCGGACGCTTTCGTTCGAAAAACAAGAAGCGGGATGCGGTCGACGGAAAGTTCTTCGACGCAGGATCAGGTTCTCTGCAGGACATCGAGAAGGTGTGCCTCTGCGCTTTTCCACATTTTCGTTATCGTACCTATACATCTAACCTTTTCACTTAATGGAACCCATATCTAACAAACACTAAGTAAGCAGCCCGTTTTGCGAACTGCGTTCATGATTTGCGGGTGTGAGTGCCAATCTGCACCGATTCTAGTTCGCTAGTATTGGTCGCAACAAAGTTAGGAATACTGTGATGAGTTAGAATACTAAGTGGCGCATCGGAAATGCTCGTATAAGAAACAAAAGCGTTCTTTTTTGTGGCACGGAAGAATCTCGGGACCAGTGTGGCGTAAGCCTTGAAAACCTTAGATACATAAACTATTTTGAAAGTCCAGGTTTGAAGACGTCGAGTTTAAATAAGATTGATGTTGTACATACGTACATATATAGCTAAATATGTACATATGAATAATGTTCCCGAACTTTTAGGAGAGGGAACACGATATTTCAACCATTAATCTAGTGCTTTTGTTCTTTGCCCTTGGGTGCAAAATTTGCGAAGATTTATATGTAAGACAAAGTAGTGAAGATAAGATTAGATTGTAAAGGGAATTTATTATTTGTCGACTTAAAATAATTTGCAAAACTCAAGATTTATACCTAAAAAAAAAAATTAAATGGCGACTTGCAACTAATAAAAGTAAACATAAGCAGACACAAACCGCCAAGCGTTTTAGTCGGTACTGCAATATTTAATAGTAAACGGTACATAGGTACATAAGGTACATTTACATAGGTAAAGGAAAAAATTCAAGTCATCTGCGATTGTGCAAGTACCAAACGAAGAATTATTACATACTAAATGTTAACAAAATGTAATCGATCAGAAGAAAAAGTGGTGAAATTGTGCAAGCAAAAAATTTGAGCTGATGGGTAATTTGTAAATAAAATATCTGAAAATTAAAAACTAAAAAACTTAAGTCAGTCAGACGGTATGTGTTATTGTGTACTGAAAACATTTGGAATCTCGATATAGGAAACTTGTATATATGTATGTATGTATGTATGTAGGTAGCCAAATTTTCTACATCCATTACTGTGGAACCTCAGAGGCTAGACTTGTGCTCAACGATATATACGTTGAAAAGGCATATCCAAATGCTATTTGTGCTTTTCAAACGTAGTTTGTCCAAACAGATAAATTGATTTTCTGAAAACGGGAATACCGATTTTTAAAAAATTAATCGCTATGTAGCACTTTTATATATACAACCACACTTACGTCAGACACATTTAAAAGTTATTAAGCAAAAAAAACAGCCACTTTCCGTAATTCAGAACAGCTAACTCCTTTGAACAATGCATTTTGTATGAGATAAAACAGCTTAATTTATTATTTTAGTTTTTTTTGCCCACGTCCAGTTTTGATTATGAAATTTCAAACATTTCCCCCACCTTTTAAAATTAAAAAAAAAATGTAGTTTTGAAAATAAGGCCCTTAAAGAATTAAGAATTTGCCCACATCTCAAAACTAAATATTTTCAAACAAAATCGCTTGTCCACGCAAACCCTTTAAAAATAGTTTTTATCATTTGCCCAAAATTCAAAAACAAAATATTTTCAATAACAAACGTTTGTACATATGCATGTATTTCCTGTAAGTTCTGAGGCAAATTCACATGTTTTAGGAACATGTTTGCAAACAGGAATACATGTACATATGTAAGTACTACATGTACAGCGATCTGTTACATTGATTTATCAATAATTATATAACATTAATCATTTGCGAACGATGTATCAACTTTAGTTGATCATTGATAAATTTCATGCAAAAAATATTATTCCAGAATTTTCCTAAACTTGGACATGTAAATTGTATGTATGTGTGTTTATGTTCCTGTTGGCATCCCCTAAAACATTTGAATTTGCGCCAGAACTTACAGAAAATACAAAAAATACATAAAGTACAAACATTTGTTATTGAAAATATTAATAGTTTTAAGAGGTGGGCAAACGATAAAAACAATTTGTAAAGGGTGGGCAATCGATCAAATCTAATTTTCGAAATTTCTTATCTTCAAAACTGGACGTGGGCAAAAACAACTAATTGGTAGGCAATCGATTACAGCTTTCAAATTTTTAAAAATTCGATTTTAACGAACCCAGCTTCTGTGAGCTAACAAAAAAACATAAAAAGCAAGCGTCGCACCCTCTTACATATATTACTTTATGTGAAATATGTTTCACAATTAAATAAACTTAATACACAATCTAAAATAGACTCATTAAATAGATTTAAATAGACGGTTCTGGAGCAATTGTCAAATCCGAGTCTGTCGACCAATAATTCCTGCTCGTCCATATCAGTAGTACGGTGCGCTATTTTCCCATATATATTACATTTAATTACATAATGACACTGTGAAATCATAAGAATTTGTGAATCTTCAGAAGTATAGATAGATATGTTCTGTCAGCTTCTTTTTTAACCGAGTATATTGTCTGAAACTCAAATGTGCTATTTTTGAAAACGTTCTTTGCTAAGTGTGGGGAGTACTTGGAGCACAAGAAAGGTGACGTGGACATAACTCTTGGATTCGCTTGATATTAGGGATAGTATAAAAGTATAGATTTCTATTTTTCATCAGCAATACTAGTCGAATCCCCATTTGTCCACTTGTTTGAACATTAATTTCCATTTTTCAATTGTCAAGTGAAATAAAAAAATCAATTCGATTTGTATACCAGATGCTCGTAGAGCAATATGATATACCAAATTACAATGATATACAAATAAAAGTATGTTACAGCTAGAAGGAAGAGTTTCCGACCGAATAAGGCCGACCCGATATCGCCATGTCCGTCTATCCGTACAAACGTCGAGATCTCGGGAACTACAAATGCCTGAAATTTGTGCTTAAGCATGCAGATTCTAATGACGTCTAGACTGTTCAAGTTTGTTTTCGCGCCCACAAGGGTACTTTTGATAAATATTTTGTTCATTTAGTTTTTTGTCTTGCCAATTTTGATCTATATGCTGAGAAGATTTTGGTCACGCCGACAACCGTAAAAAGCTGTCACGCCCACAATATTCAAAAATGTTTGGTGTTGTTGTCTTGTTTATTTAGAAGGTATACAAATATTTACCTTCAATGGAAAGTTTGGAAAAGGTGTTATTGAGAATACCTATTCGTTAAGAAATCAAAGACCTTAATTTGTCATATTTTAAAATAGATAAGCTATTTTCAACCAAAATTATAATATTAAAGTTTAAAATGATATATTATATTAAGATATAAAGAAAGAAAAACGAATATCTTCTTGTGAGAGGCATACTAATGACTATTTGTTTTTTAAGGTCTCAAATTGCACGTCGAAAAGCGCATTGATCAAGTGCGTCGTTCCTCCGACAGGATCGATGGCGCCTCCAGTTAACCAGGCAAGAAGCCAACGTGACCAAGCCGAGAGTTATAAAAGTGTTTACGAAACGAATTTATAGATCTTTACAATGTATTTCCTTTACTTATCATGCACATGTATATAAATTAGCACGCCTATTTTTTATCAGATTGAGAGCACAAAGAGAATAAATCGCGGTAAGATAGTGGACTTATTGCACTACAGGTTTGCTATGCAGAGCATATTAAGGCATATTTCTCATGTGAGCGCTTTCTCTCTATGCTTAGATAAATAGTACTTAAGTAAAATTAATATATTTCACATTCTAGCCTGCTTAGATTGTTAAAGTATTAAAACGTGATAATTGCACTAATTATTATGAATATTTGTAAGTTTATAGCTATATAAGTAAGTGTACGTCTTACTGAAAACGATTACATTTAAATAAGACCAATAAAGAACGAGGTTCGATTTAAAAGTCCTTTAATTGTGTCTAACAGTAATAAATCACGTGGTATCATCAGCCTCGTCTTCATCGCCTTGATACTGAATAATGTTAGTTGCATCGACTGTGGGTGTGATGTAGCTGACATCAAGCACACAAAACTTGGCTCGGCACATAGGGCAAGTGCATTTCTGCTCCAGCCACACCTCGCGATCCAGATCGCTTTGGCGAGCGGCGAACCACCGCGCTAGGCACTCCACGCACCACATGGGGCGGCAGTAGCAGTTAGAGCAGCACGCCCCATCCGCCAGGGGAGCGCCATTCCGGTCAAAGTCGGCACACTGCTTGTGAATCTTGGTGTTTGGTTCGTTTAGCATGCAGGCAAAACACTTATCCGTAGTTGCAACCTCTGAAAAAACGGGATTTAGGGCGACTTGCGCCTTAAAGACATCCACAAAGCGGTCAATAACATTGCGGTGGAACTGAATGTTAGAGGGAATCGCGATGGGCCGCCGGACACGGTTCTCTAGATTCCTAAATTCCAGGGCATTAATTCGTATGTGAAAGTCGCTTACACCCTGTCTCATTGGACGCACAATAATGCTTATCATCTGCAATGTGTCGTTTTGGTCTTGTTGCGATATATTGTACGTCTCTGCCTGCAGAAAAAACATTAGGGTCTCACATGCAAAGGAATCGTGCCCAACTGACCTTAGCTACGCTGAGCGACGTGTTGCTCTGATGGGCAAAGTGGACATTGTACATGGTGGTTTTTATTATCCAGTTCTCCGTGGCAATCACCGAACTGATGGAGTTCAGCTTTTTCTTGTATATATCCGGTTGACGGAACTCTGTACCAATTTCGCTGGCGACGGCAGTGTTGCTGCCCGGCGAGATAGAGTACTTGGCGAGGGCCTTGCTGATCGGGTGCCGACGCCAGTTTTGCTGGTGCCAGTTGAAGATCAGAGCGGGCATCGCCAGAACGGCCAATACACTGAATCGCTGGGCGGTTTTCCACGTAAGCGTTTTAAACGCAACCGCTTCCTGGGGCATGGGAAAATCTGGGTCCAGGTCGGAGTCCTCCAGCGGTTCCTGCGTGGCGAAGACGGAGAACTTGAGCCTATGGATAAGGAAGTAGGAGAAGGGCAGACAGGAGTGCACGAAGAGATTCAGCGAAGTTCGGCGCAGGTGGTAGCCCACAAAATCCAGGTACTCCTCTCCCAGGAACCGAGCGAACAACTGTTCGATGGTGAAACCCAGGCGTTGGAACTCCTCTGGCGGGTAGATAATGACCATGCACAACAGTAAGTAAAACAGATTAAATAGCAGTTCCGACTCGTCCATGTTGCGAATAATTTTGGATTTTGTTTAGCTCAGTTGTTTTGTCGAACACAAGAGGTGCCCAAAGATTTCCCCGATTATTGTTCTTAAAATATCGATATTATTAATGGTACTCGATAGCACTGGACCGATAACGGACCGAGCCCGCCAAGACAAATTGAATTTTAATTGAAAAGCGACGTATGATTTAAGTTTCGGCAGTTTTAAGATCGACTATTCTGCTTGCAAAAAATAAAACAATTTAAATGAAAAATTTACAAATATATGGAAAAGGTAATGGACATGCCCTCCGAGTATAAAGGTATAGGCTGTTAAAAAGGCGGAAGGTATTGCCCATACATATAGCAATATTAATTAAAACAAGATATAATGCTATAATCGAGTTTCCCGTCTATCAGCTACCTCAGCTTGTGGAAGTGCAAACGAAAAATTTCCATTTTTTCTGGAATATCGGTAAAAATTGGGGAAAAAAAAATGAAAAAAACTTAAAAATGTTTTTAAAATGTGGTCGTGAGTTTTTTGCGGTTTGTGGGCGTTAGAGTGGGCGTGGCAAAAAGGTTTTTTTGGCAAGTCTATAGAAATTTAGAAGTTATATAAAAATGTGGCCTCCTCCCCCCGTTCTCCACAGTCCTTTCAAGCAAAATAATAGCCATAAAAGGACCAGTTCGGATAATACTGAAAACCCCAGGCAAACTTGCTATTTGCTGCGATTCCCTGTCTGCCCTAAAACCCCCCACCAATACCAACAGCAACTCATACTATCCATCAACCATAAGAAACCAGAGACAAGGATACCACTTCCCAAAAATTAAACTTATATGGACCCCCAGCCACATTGGCATATTAGCAAACGAATACGCCGACAAAACAGCTAATCTTTAGCTGTTACTGTGGGCATCTGCCCACAGGTACCCCCTCGTCTACACACCAAATTACAACTGTGGCGAAATTTCTCGGCACATAAAAAAATACGTCAGCTCCAAACGAACAGAACTGCATAACAATATTACTCCCTGGTACAAGCAAAGACACTAGAATACACTTACCTCAGAACAGGCTTAGGCTGGGACACACCAACCTTACCAATGCCCACTACATGAACAGATCCCTCCCCAACAAATGTCCTCTTTGCAACCATTACCAGTTAGACCTTAAATACATCCTAGTTAACACATCCTTCCCCTTCAAAGAACAGCTGCCTTTCAAACAATCAACCTTTCAACAATCAATAAGGCACTTTCTAACCCAACGAACGATAACATAAACAAAATTATAACCTTTTTGTTAACTGCAACCTAATTCATAAAATATAAAACTATATTTTTCTCTCACTCTGTATAATTTGTCACCCTAGACGAGCGGAAGGCCTTAGCAGCTAATGCTGCTAGTTCTTAGTTACAGTTCTTAGTTATAGTTATATACTTTAAGTTAGCTTTAAATAAATAAATATAAAAAAGTTTAAAAACATCAAAACATTTTTCAAAAGTGTGGGTGTGGTAGTTTTGGGCGGTTAGTGGGCTTTAGAGTGGGCATGGCGGCATGGAATGTCTGGAATCTGCATGCTTAATCCCAACTTCTAGCTTTTATAGTTTCTGATGGATGGACAGACGGACAGAAGGACATGGCCACAACACTGGGCTAGTGATCCTGCTTAGGAATATTTATACTTTATATGGTCTAAAGCGCTTCCTTCCACCTTTTATAATCTCAATTCCTTAGCTTTTATAGTATCCGAGGTCGCAGTTTGGTCCCATGTTGTAAGTTTCTATCGATTTACAAAGAACTTTTTCACACGTCCACCTTAACGCCCAACCGCTTAAAACTGTCACATCCAATCTTTTGAAAAATTCTCTGATCCTGATCAAGAATATATATATCCTTTTTATGGTCAGAAACGCTTCCTTCTACCTTTCAACAAATTTAGTATACCCTTTTACTTTAGGAGTAAGGGGTATAATAATATAGTGATAACATCAAACAAAATCAAAACATTTTCGTTTCGGCTTTGGGTGGATGTGGGCGTAAGAGTGTGGTGGCAACGTTCTGAAACGATGTATCTGAGTCTCTTGGATCTGCTTAATCTCAACCTTCTAGCAATTATAGTTCCGTTCCCGAGGTCTCAACATTTTTACAAAGGGACAGACGGACAAACAGACGGACATCGATTAGGGTAATCCTAATCAAGGTTTTTACTTGATAGGATCGGAAAATCTACCTGCTCCCAAAAACTTTTCAGCAAATTTAGAATTCCCCTCTTAGAGTACGACTTTAAAATGTTTTCTACAAACAGAAAAAATAAATTCCTTGGTCTCAAAAAAACATTATTTTTACAAATGTCTGTGTCGGAAAATCTAACAACGAAATCTTTTAAAGGAAAAAGTTAAACAAGGAAAAATAACTGTCGTCTCTAACATCTGAACCTACAGCCCTGAAAAGACTTTGACTATAATATGATATTATCGTCACCCATCGTCAGGATCGCTAACCGAGTCAATTTGGCCATGTCCGTCTGTCTGTCCGTATGAACGTCGGATATACTAAACTAAAAACTTAAGAAAGTCGTAAAAGGCATCATTTTGGACAAAATAGTCAAGTCCATTTGGAGAATTCCGTCCGTATGTATGTGGAGCTTTGAAGAGACAGAATTTCAGGTTGGAAAAAATTGATATTGTTTTCAAAAATATTTTATTTCAATTTAGCCATTATATCGTAGGTGTTAAATATTTTAGGCAACAATCAATTGATAACGGCCAATGTCATGAAATCCCAGCTTGGTCCAAAACAAAGAAAACTGTCACAGAACCTCATTTTGCGTTTCAGTAAATTTATACTAGAAAATAAAGGAGTATTTTGTAATCATACAAAAGTTGTTAAATTTTGGTATTGGGTTATGACTTTCTTGAAACGGAAATATTTAATATTGCCGTACTGCTCGTGAACTGGGTCGGTAGCCGTGATATGGACAACGAATGAAGCACGCACTGAATCTTAGATTCTAGTTGGACCTTATGCATAATATAAGGAGGGGCACACCCAGCTGCCAATATGGACAAATAAATGAATACATCTGGGTTGTATAAATTATCGTAAGCTTAATTGGTGAACGGAATGTCATTTCCGCCGACGGCCGGTGCTTCTACCTATTGCTGCAGCTCACTCAAGTCTGGAATGTTGCAAGCGTAATCGTCGTTTGAGGTGGAGCTGGAGTCGTTGGTCAGCTCAAAGCTGTTATCACCGCTGGTGCCAGTAACCGTTGTCAAGCTAGAGTCATTGTTTGAGTTCTGCTGCTCTGAGTTACACAGGTTTCTCAGGAAGGCATCTCCATCCTCCTCACCATCGATATCATCGTCGTCATCTTTGCTCAAGCTGCTGGAACTGCTTCTGCTCTCAGGACGTAAAGTCTCCCCGCTGTCATTACTTATATTCAAGGCGCTTATCATTGGCAAGTTGTTTGGGGTCGTCGTTGGAGCTTTCGCTGCGGCGTGATTTGGTCGAGAATTATCAATTAAAAGAGTGATTCGCGGAATGTTTGTCGTATCCCTTGAGCTGGCTTTGTTGCTTGTGTTGTCCGATGATGTTTCCCCTGAATCACCAGAGCTTGCAATGAGTATAGACAGATCTGGGATATTCAGCGGTCGTGACTGCAGGACTTGCTCCTGAATTGGTTCGCTGGGATTGAGAATTGTCAGGTTGGGCACATTCGGGATGGACGCCGGCACGGTTACTGGCCCAATCAAACTGGTGCTTGTAGTACCCCTTGGCTGTCGTCGAGGTGGAGCTATGGGAGGGACGTCCCCAGACGGCTGGGGCACACTCTTGTCCCTCCTTACCATGTCTTTTTCATAGGTGTCCAGGTTCAGTCCAACGCTACCTTGAGCGCCTCCCCCAAGAGCGGCAGTGCTTGACTGGTATTTGAGGCTCACTCCCTCGTTGTCCACTTCCATTTCCTCTTCCAGCAGCTCCAGGCTAATGGGCGCACCAGGACCGTCAACCGGCCGAGCAGGGGTGGACTCTAGAGTAGTTAGCGGATACAGTTTTTGTCTAGTTCTGTTAGCTTAGGGAAAACATATTCTGACATACCATTCAGGAAGTCAAGGGCCACAAAGTCTGCCGCACTGAAGAGCTCTGCCTGCACCAGAAGTTGGAGCAACACACCCACTGTAGGCCGCTCGTTGAGCTTGCCGGAGGTCTTCCACTCGTCGATCATCATTTGCGACTTGCTCTGGTCCGGCGGCAGTCGGTTTGCAGCCTCGTCAATCTGGAACATGTCCTGCGCAGTGTATTTAAATCCTTTTTTGATTTCCGCAGGAAAATTTAAGCTTCCGGCTCCGCTGCAGGCTTGCACATCCATGCCCTTGGGTATAATGGACATCAGCTTACGCCAGCAGGAGTTCTCATCTAGGATTTTGGCAAGCCGGTACATATCGTTGTCCTCGACGCGCCGCAGCTCTGTGCTGCGGGAGTACTTTGAGGATAAGCCTATGGAGCCGTTGATCCCGTTCATCTGCACGCCCATTCCGCATCCGTTCCAGCCATATGCCATGGTGTTTCCCTAGCTACCTAGGACAACCTTACGGGAGGGCCTTTTCCTCTGGCAGGTCGATGGATCAAGTTCCCAGATGTCCAGTGCGATTGTATGAGGTTTGCGCTATAAAACCATGTTTGTTTCTATCTACTCTGTGTTTTTGCTAATACCCGCAGCGAGCAGTATCGCAGTGTGACCGAAGCGATACCGCAGCACCATATTAGATTCGTCATGTAATATTAGGGGGATTCCCGCAATTGATTAGTATTGTGTGGTATTTTAGCGTGTGGTATGGCTGGACTTATTGCGGATTAATGCATATTGATTTTGAACCCATTGTAATAAAAAACGAATGTTTCTATTTTTCACGAGGAATTTTTATTTTTCTCTTACTGCTTTCAATAACATATTCCGACAGGCAGCTCTCTACAACAGCAACATTTCTATAATCTACCCGTAAAGTAAAAAGAGTATAAGTAATTGAAGCAGCATTTCTGCATGAGGAAGTTGGGGATTACAAGTGCAGATTTCAGTACCGCCTACGCCACGCAAGCTGCTTTTTAAACGCGTCGTTGCAATAAATGTAACCCCACCACTAGATGGCGTCCGTTTGCAATTGTAGAAAGAATAGCGGGTATGTGATAAAAGTGAAATTCGAATATAGTATTCCTTCTTATCCTTTTCAAAGGGTATATTAATTTCAATCTGATGTGTGCAACGCAGTGAATGACACATTTGCAGCCATATATATGCACAAATATAACTATAAATATTCTTAATCAGTAAAAGCAGTCGAGTCTCTTTTACATCCCTCTGCTCTGTACATCAAATATCTGCGAAAGAAATACTCGGAAAGCAATGAAAAAAAAATTCGTTGTTTGATCATAATATGTTCTAATTCGTAGAAGGAAGCGTTTCCGACCATATAAAGTATTTATATTCTTGATCAGGATCAATAGCGGAGTCGATCTGGCCCTGTCCTTCTGTCCATCCGTAGGAACGTCGAGATCTCAGGAACTGTAAAAACAAGCTTGTTGAGATTATGCACGCAGATTCCAGAGACATGGACGCAGGGCAAATTTGTTGACCTATGTTTCCGCGCCCATAACGGGTCAAAATTTGTTCAGTTCTATGGTCTTTAAAATTTCTATCGTTTTGCAAAAACCTTTTTGCCCCGCAACGGGTATCTGATAGTCGGGGAACTCGACTATAGCATTCTCACTCTTGTTTATATTTAAATGAACAACTTGGAAACAAAATGCAGCAACAATATCAGGTATTTTACAGGGTTATAAAATATGGTCAAAAGTATCAAAAATATGAAAAAAACCCCAACCGGCTCACTTTCCTTACCAATTATTCAAAGTAAACACATTTTGGACAATTTCCATTTTGATTTCAGCAATATACTGAATCATATATTGGTATTAAAATTTTAGCAAATTATTTTATTGATAAAGTCTATAAAATGGACGGAATTGCATTTACATCAATTAAGGGGCTTACAAAAGAGCACGGATGGAATGTATTAATTTTTTATAGCTGCACTTACTCTTATATAAGGTCACTTCTTAGTATATGTATGTTCTTACTGCCTAAATGTACGGGATCTTAATTTGTGCTGCATTCATTGGCTTGTGGTATAAAGAAAAGTGCTAATAAGTAGCAATGTGCTTAGGATAAGGGCAGTATTGATGTTATGGCCATGTCGGGTATTTGCACCATTGCGCGTTGTCTTGCCCATCTGGAAGCGTAAGGTTGGACTGGACATGCGACCGTCTCCTCCATTGCTGTATGCGAGGACTCGCATGTTGTAGCTCTTTCCTGGCGTAAGATTGTTAATGTACGATTCCAGTTTCTGTCCGATTGGCACTATGGTATTGTTTGCCGTGATCATGTTCTGGTCCGTTTCCCAAATGCGAACCTAAAAAGTTTTAAATTGTAATAGATATTCTTTGTCACTGAGCCGGGCGGCGTACCTTATAACCCTCGACTGGTTCCTCGTCCTGCGAGGGGGAAACATATCGCCAAACAACCCGCACCGTAGACGGGTTTATTCCGTACACGTGAACCGAAGATGGCGGCTTTTGAGGTGCCTTTCTATATGTTCGTTCTGAAAAGCATTGTTTAAGAAAAATGTTCTTAAAATTGTTATTTAAACTGTTCGTAACCCACCTTCGAAGCGTTCGCTTTCAGGGCCTTCACCTGCTGCATTGTAGGCCATGACTTTTACAAAGTAATAGGTATCTGGTTGTAGACCTACGATAAGCGCCCAATTTCTTGTAGTACGTGACAGGTAGTATACAGAGTCTTCTTCCTGGTGCGTAGTTTTCCAGTATTTCAACTGATGAACAAAAAAATGTATACAAATTTCAAGAAATTGTGTGCGGTAAGCTTACCCTGTGGCCAATGAGTTTGCCACGAATGTTTTCACGTGACATGTCTATAGGTTGCCAAGTAACATTAAAGCATGTGGAGTTGTAGGCAAGCGCGATTGGCTTTTGAGGAGCCACCTGTGGCATGTCCTCAGCGGAGTGTATGACAGCTATTTCACTCTCCGGTCCCTTGCCAACACTGTTGATGGCTTGCACTTTGACTTCATACTCCGTGTAGTAGTTATTGAGAGGAATATTAACAACTGCCACGCCCATGTGATCCTGCTTTTTAATTTCGTCAGATGCCCATTCAATGGCTCCCTTAAGTTTCCAAAACACTTTGTAGTGTATACCGTGGCTATGCTGCTCTTGCGGCAGCAGCGGATCCCAGGTAATAGTTAGGTCGCCGATCTTTCCACCACCACCACCAACGTTCCTCGGGGCAATGTATGGCTTGTCCTCATAGGTGCTGTAAATTGGCGATGGGGCCGAGGGCGTTCCGATTCCCAGATCGTTTACGGCAGTTACACTAAATTCGTAAGCCGACCACGGCGTCAGATTGACAACCTCGGCTTGCTGGCGGGAGGTGTATCGATCTACCTCTCGCGCCTGCACATGGGTCGATACATTAACCCAGGTGCGATTCCAGTTTGTGCGCCCTAGGATGTTGTAGTATCGGATCACGCGACCGTTGTTGGATCCATCCACCCACTCAATTATGGCCTTCGTTTTACTGATCTGTATGACTTGAACACCGCCCGGAGCGCCAGGAGCTCCCTCAATGGAAACACTGGTCTTGCTGCTAATTTCGTTTACCGCCGACTTGACAACGCATTCGTAGTCCCCGGCATCGCGCATGGTGGTGTTGTGCACTGTCAATCTAGTCCAGTCTACAATCTGAAATGAGAAAATTTTTATATAAGGCCAGGTTTAGTGCAGATTTCATAAAATTAGCTTACTATACGTCCGGTGCCGTCGTGATTGTTTTTCAAGACTTCACCGTTGTGTTTCCAAACATAAGCAATGTCCAGCAGTTCATCAAAGGCGGCCTCACAATGTAAGAAGATTAAGTCGTGTTCCTTGGAAACGATGCGTTGTGGTGGAGTTTCAATAAAACGAATTTCCTCTAAAAAAAAAAATTGAATAAAAAAGTTTAGTTAAGTTGTGGTAACAGTTTTTGGCTAAAATTTACTACTAAATTAGTTTCATTATGAAAGTAAATATTTAACATGATTTTTTTTAGTGGGATTTACATTAATATAAAATATTATCGAATATTTTTTAGCGCTGTAAATTGGATATTAGGATTCACACTATTAGTTACACACTCGTTAGTTTTTTTTTTGACAAAATAGCATTACTTTCTAAAAAATATATTGGAGTTGAATGACATTTTCTACTTACGCAATACAATAACTCGTGAGTGTGATTCATCTGTGCCGGCTTGGTTTGATGCAATACAAGTATAAATACCCTCATCGTCACGCGACGTGGGTGCTATTATCAGGGTACCACTGGGCAGAATGCGCCGATGGCCTCCCGAGCCAATAACTTGTCCATCCTTCTTCCATTGAAACTTCGGACGTGGAGCGGCCTCCGGGTTGCACACAATTGTCGTATTGCCGTTGTAAACAGCATAGACTTCAGATTCGAGGGGATGCTTTTTAAAAGACGGCTTCATAGACAGCACTCGGAGCTGCGCCGAAGAGAAGGAAGTCTTCAGTTGGTTTTGGGCACCACACTGGTACATTGCGTCGTCCTTATCCTTTTCTATAAACTTAATTGTTAACACATTGTCTTGGATAATGTAACGGTCGCGATTAATAGTCGTTGGGTCGAGCCGTTCGGCATTTTTGTACCACGTGTAATTCGCGTCTGGAATAGCGAATGCCTCGCAAATGAAAGTTACGTCACTGTTGTAGTCTTTTATCATGTCTTTAAGAGGAATGGTAAATTGTGGGCGCATTTGAATATTGATGTATATGCTTTTTATCAGTGTCTTCCGGGGATTGGTAATAGTGCAGGAGTACTCGCCGTTGTCATTCGTGGTCGCATTTTGGATTATTAAGACGCGCCCATAGTTGATGGTGTAGGCATTGCGTTGGAGAGGTAGGCCTTGACGGGTCCAGTTGTACGACGGAATGGGGTAACCGAAGGCCATGCACTCCAGCCGAATCTCGTCACCTGCCACTGGCGCCTCCGGAAATACTTTGGGAAAGGTATTGGCAAATATTAGTGCTTGATAGTTGCTGTTGGGTGTGACGCGCAACGGAAAGAAGGGCCCGTTGCGGCCAGTGTCCGACACAAGGGTCTGCACGGTGCACGAGTAGTTGGCTCGGTCCACAGTTTCAATGAAAGAGAAGTATAGGGCCCCATCGCGGGAGACGAATACGCGTTGATCCTCCTCCACGAAGTTCGGAAAATAGTCGCGAGCCCAGTAATAGCGTACGTCGGGATAGTGCTGCGGGGGGTCGCAGAATATTGATTTTCCCCAGTTCATCTCGCTTGTCTCCGCAGACCGTTTTAGGTTGAACTCCATAATAAAACCGAAGTTTAAATGTGCGCTTTCGGATCGAATTCGTCCAAATTTGTTTTCCGCCACGCAATGATACGCGCCCTGGTCCAGGGCTTGCTTGGGCTCGTATATGATCAGGTTGCCTCCAGATATCGTGTATCGATCCTGCGCCAGAGGATCAATCTTTTGGTACTCGAGTCTGTCGTCTACATATACCTCTCGGTACCATGTGTACGAAGGGGTTGGATACCCGTTGGCCAAACAGCTTAGTGTTACATCATTAATCAGGCGATTCTTGTTCACATCGAAAGTCGTGTCGTTTGGCTGCTTTACAAAATACGGACCCCGTGGGATCCGTTCCATGTCGTTTATATCGAGTCCATAGTGGTAGGGGCGTTTGTCGTCTAACTTTATGTTGACATTGTCGGGACTGTATAGTACTTTTGACTCGCAGATAAAGAGATTTAGTTCAATTTCGTATGCCGGCATAAACATCCACCGATCCCTTTTCTTCGAGAAGGCGTAGACAACGCGATCACGGACATATCGGTTATCTCCATACGGCTGGTTGGGACCTGGAAAGAAACTATTTTTAGAAAGTCGACAATTTTAATTTGTGGAACTTGCCTATGAAGCCGCGAAGGTTATTTTGATTGCGCTGATTAACAGTCCCCGGAAGCGAGTTATAAAATTGATTTGGATTATTTATATTTTGGTTGTTGAGGTCGTTTTGCACAAGGAATCTATTGTCATGCAGGTCTTCGTTTTCGAAGGGCACCTGCTCGTCCATGGAAAAAGAGTCGTCGATTTGGACTAATTGGGTGTTATCGTCGTTAACCCAGTTCAACGGGCCCGTTTGGCGGGCGGAGATGAAGAATCGGTTTTGCCGTTGATTCTGCAGGATGAGATTCTTGAGTATAAACGAGTGCTTCTCTACATTATCCACGTTTATCAGGTCGGCATTGTATGCCTTGCATATCTTTTTAGATTCTGCCCAGTTGCGTTTGGGCGAGCGGATAAAGCGATAGCACGTCTGTCTGAACGAGACCCAGTGCTCCGGGCAAAAATTATCTTCATCGGTATAGGCGTCCCGGTAGCTGACACCTGCTGAGCCTATGCTGTTCCGATTAAAGGGGTCGTACTGTGGGCCGAGTCCGCCGAGGCTGTTTCCAGACCCGACCACGTTGCCTCCAATGACACCACCTCCCGCCATGCCATCATAGTACCCCTTGTAGATGTTGGGGCTTTGTCCGTCGAGCAGGGTATTGTCGAACTGGTTGGGGTCAGCGCTTTGCTGTCCAGTATACAGGGGATTGTATCGCGGAGAGTAATCCTTGTTGTAGCTGGGCTGATAGTTCTGCGGTTGCTGCCCCGACTGCGGATCTGGATCCGGCAGTTCTCCGGGCAATTGGGGCGTGGTCTGGCCAATTAAGTTGAGCACAAGAATACCCGCCACAAGGCTGCTTTTTGTTAACATAGTTGGTCCTTAGTTTGAATAGCGTGGATCCGGGTTTAGATGTCGCGCGCACACTAAAGGCACATTTTGCTGCGGAATGCGATAGTTTCTGGAAGCAGAACGAAAAAATGTTCTTGTTTATTTTACCCCCTCTAATGGCATAAACAAATTTAATGTACATAAACAGATCTGTCGATCACAGGTCTTTGAAATTGCTTATACGATGTGTCAGCACGCTTATGAATATGTGTGTGTGTATGTCGTTAGGCGTGGTCGTAAGCCGCGATTGATCTTCGTTCAACTGATTATTAGATTAATCAAACACACTTTAGTTGCGTTGCCTATTGAATAAATGTAGTTTTACTTGACTAAGGGAGGCGGCTCAATACAAGTGGCCCCTGCAAGCAAAACTAAAGCATCGCATAGATAAAACGTAACCACACCTTAATTACCACTTCAGGCCACAGCACACCGATTGAAAATGCAACCACTGCGAGGTGCTTCTGCTGACAAAATAATATTCACTAGTTCTGCGGATCCGGACAAAAAATATTAAAATCAGGCAATTTACAGCTTCTTAAATTATTTGTTAATGAAATAAAAATAAAACTGGGCCCAAAGATGAGTCGGACCACCAATTAGGTATGCGCAAGCCACGACTGTGAGATATGCTGAAATGGCAAGTGCGATAAACATCGATAACATAGTTCATATTCCGATGTCATATTAGTCAGATGCGCGCGGTTAATTTAAACCGAGTTCAGTTAACAGTAACAGAATTTATTTTGGTTTCTTCGACTTTTACACAATCACTACCATTTACACTGCATAATTGGATTCCTAGAATAGTCCCCTTACAGTGAAAGGTAAGCATATGCGGTCAGGCTAGTATCAGGAGTATTTCGAACTGAAGTCAACAGGCAAAATGCCAATAAATGCAAGAAGGGTAAATAAATAGAGGCTCAATAAAGCATTATTGTCTCCGTTAAGCTCGTAAGTGCCTCACAGCCCCTTGTTGAACCACACAGTTTCCAAATCCGGACGTTTCTTCCTTATGCTATCGCGGACCTCCGCTTCAAGGCTGTCCACTTTGATGTCCGCTCGCTGCTTGAAAAATGCGCAGCCGAGGGGCGTGGCGAAAATCAGCACGAAGCCACAGAAGAGCGTTTGGATGGGAGCGTTGGATCGCGGGTATTTAGCCAAGAATCCCCTTTTCTCGAGGACATTCATCAGCACCGGTGTCAGAGCTGAAATGGAGAAAAGGTATCGTAAGTATTTACACCTTTTTGTGCTCAAGGAGACGTACTCATTCCTGGTATGGCCATGGCAATTCTACTCAGGATTACGGTTGAGATTCCAACAACCGCCGCCTTCTTTGAGATGCCCATTTCGTTGCTGTGCTCATCGAAAAGCGTCACTCCGTTGCGTAGCTCTCTGAAAAAGATGATTATTTCGTGTTAAAAATAAATAATTTTCTGCTTTAAGAACGGACGTAGCCGTTACCATCTTAAAATTATAATTTATTAAAAACACTGGCGCCTGTATGGGAGTTACCAAAACAAAGGTTGTGCGTGAAAGTTGTAGGCGGCTTGACTTGCAACAAATTGGAATCTAACTTGCACAATGGTCTTGGAAACGGTTCCATTTACCTGTTACATACATACTTAACGTCGAATAAAGTACACAATTTTAGTTACGAATATAAAAATGCCAAATGCTAAAAATTTTCTTAGTAAATTTGAATTCTAAAGTTATAATTAGGGAAGAAATGAAAGAAAGACTCGGAATAATAAAATCTGTATCGATAAAAGAGTTACAGAACCAGTCTAAACGAAACAAGCCTATTTGATACTTTTCTTAAATAAATGTGTAAAGGAAGATACTGCTTTAATATGAAGTCGACTTACTGCATCCGCATGCAGGGGATGTTGATGCAGTTGGCAGCGCCAACTGCCACTAGCGGGACAAGGCGACCCAAGAGCGGATTCATGTTCTTCACTGCGCGGTTCAGGGAAAGGGCCGTGACCAGGGCTCCACTAGTGGCCAGACAGTATGAGGTAATTAGTTGCCTGGACAGGGGACGAAATCGGTGGAGTTAGTGTCAGGAGCTGCGGCTGGGAAGAGGTACCTACTGCTGGCTGATGGGCGAGGTGCCCGAGCGGTTCGTGTAGTTGACAATGGCGTTGAATGTCTGATTGAACCACTGCCAGAAGACGACGGCGGGAGTGGTCTTGTAAAAGGCCATCATGCCTGCAATGTGATTTAGCTATTATTCTACTCGATTTAATCAACGCCAATTGAGCACCGAAAACGTTGCTCATACGCACCACCGGTAATGATTGTGTTCATGGGCATCTGCGCAGCCATGCGCCCGATGACTATCTGCTTCTCCCCGGTCTCCGGATGGAACGCCGAATCGTAAAGGTACTTGGCGCGCCACACGTCGTCGATGGTCTTGCACTCGGGAACATCCTTGCCTTAAAGTTAAAAGTGATTAGTGAGCTAAATTGGTGACTAATTGGTTTCTTACCAGCCCGGTACCTCAGCACTATCTGGCGGGCCTCCTCCAACTTCGAGTCGGAGGCCAGCACATTAAGCGGGTTGGTCAGCAGGAAGAAGTGCTTGGCCCTGCCCAAGTAGGAGTTCTGATCATATTTCGGCTCGTCAATGTTGACTCGGGGAAGCGGGCCCATGATTGCCTGCCAAGTAAGTAATCAGTTCATAATTGTTTGCAATCTATGTATCAGCGAAAAAGAAACGTTCACAAAGCGGAATTATACGTTTCGCAAACTATGTTTTCCGGCCCGCCAATGAAAACAGCTCTTATCAGTCCGATGCTCGTAACCTAACTTAGTCGCCTTATCGCTGGTAAACAAGTTTCTCCCGACAACGCTTCTTGCGCATATATGTAGGCACAAAAAAAAAACATTTTGTATAAATGTATGTACACACACGCCCGATACTGAGTATATAGAGATTTAAAATGAATTGGCAGTGGTCGATAGCCGTGCCTGTTCGGTTATGTATTCAAGAGTTCCGAAACTTATATAATCGTTAAATATATTCGTCTACGATTATGATAAGGTTTTAACAAATCTTCGGGTCTTATCCAAAAAAAGCTTATACAGTTTACACAAAAGAAGGTAGCAGTGCACACAGACGCACCGTTTGGTTTTGAAGGGATTTTCCAGTGGGAGCACTTTCACCCACACGTTGCTACCAATTTGGAAGACAACCGACGACTGAGCGGAAGACACTGACACAGGTTGGAGCTCTAGAAAGCTTTCCCCCTCTCCATCTGACTAATGTGTATGCGTAACGGTTTTATGGGCGGGTAAAGCTGGAAGGGGGGAGGGGGCTGGAAAGGGCGAGAGAGTGGGAGAGAGCTTTGGTGCGTGCGCGGTTTATAACAGCTGGGCTTGGACTACCAGGTGGTGGTTTAGCATTTAAAGTTTGGGGTATAGACTTGGATACCCTTTAAAATGGTAAATCACTTTTTTCGATGCCTATTTGCTTCCGCTTTTATAGCCAATATGTAACTGAAAATTTAGAAAGACTTAATGTTTTATTTTTCTGAACCTTTGACACCTTTACGGAAATACAGCCTACTGATAATTGGCAATTTTTATCGACCGATATTCGATAAAATAACTGTTTGTACCCGTTGCCTGTAGAGTAATAGGGTATAATAGATTCGACGAAGAGTATGTAACAGGTAAAATACAGCTTTTCCGAACATATAAATTATATATATTCTTGATCAGGACCGCTAGCCGACTCGATCTGATCATATCTGTCCGCTTGTCCGTATGAACGCCTTGATCTCAGGAACTGTTGAAGTCAGAAAGTTCAACGCAAACGTTTGTTTCCGAATTTTACCACGCCCACAAGCCTTTTGAAACACTTTTTAAAAATGTTTTTATATTTTTATTTTTTGTTTGTCTTGTAAATTTCTACTAATCTTTTTGCCACGCCGAAAAACCGGCTCAAGCTGCCAAGCATACATTTTTAAAATTTATTTTGAACTTTGTATTTAAAACTAAAACAAGAGAGAACGCTATAGTCCCATTTTTCGACTGTATCCGATATCAGATATCCGTTCCTCAGCTATTGGCAGTATTAGGGAGCAATTTGAAAATTCTTTTGAAATACCGATAGAAATAAATAAAAATAGATAAAAATGAATTAAAAAAACGAAATTTAATCAGCTTGTTGTGTCAGCTTGTTGCTGTATGTGGGGTTTAGAGTAGGCGTCTATAATGCTTTTTGGGAATATCGATAAAAATGTTCAGAAAATAATACAAAGACAAAAAAAAAAACAAAACATTCTTAAAATGTGTGGGCGTAACAGTTTTGGGCGGTTTGTGGATCGTTAAAAAAAAGGCCTGGATCGACTCGGCTAGTTTTCCTGATCAAGAATACAAATACTCGTTGAAAAAATGCATGTATTCAACGAAAATAGTAAAAACTCTACGTATAAAGGACCAGAAACACTTGAAAGAGGTTCAATTGCACGTTTCGTTTCTAGTTATGCCTTTATTTTCGGAATTCATATTTAGACTAAACATAACAACAGCTTTGTATATTAGCAATAGGTTTCTTGTTTTAAGTTAAGCCCCACCAATAGGTATAAGTTGTCTCCTCGAAGGTTATTTATAAACAGTTTTCAATATAGTTTTTGCAAACAATTACGACTAAGTAACACAAATGACAGACGTAAACATTTATTGTAATTTTTGGTATAGCACGTTATTGTTGTAAGTATGTATAAGTTTATGTAACAATTATTGTACATTGTATAAGTTTTAAGGGAAAAATTTCTTTAGTTGAGTGTCTACTTATGCATTGAATCCTAGATAGCCTGGATTCTCCACAATAGACAGAGTAGCTTGCATAATTTTACATACTTCCTCCACAGGTGCACTTTTGCATTAGATTCAGTTAAAGATAACACGAACTATTATATTTGTTATAATTTGTGAGAAAATTGAACACATGTACACTTGAAATAATTTTAATTGAATTTCAATGACCGGATTTTCTGTATTCAAAAAATAAACTATAATGGCAGCTTAAAGATTTGGATCGACATGTTTTGCAGAGCAGGAAGAACCTTTTAATTGGTTTGGGCCAAGAATCTTGAGTAATTAGAAATCTTGGGTACGGAGAAATCTAAGTGGGCATTCTTTAATTGGCGGATTGTTCGTACGATTTCTTGTGTAATGTTGATATTGTGTGTGCACGTGATAAAAATTACGCATAGTAACTTTCCTTCAACCATGAAGGCTCCAGCGGTAATTTGCTATATTAAAAGATAATACATTTTTAAGAAATCAATCCGGCTTTAATTTTAATTTTTCAACATTGATTCAACATGATTTAATGATTCGAAATTTTTTAAAGAACCTAGAACTAGAAATTTAGAAATGTAACTGCTTTAATTTATTTTTTTACTTTTTTATATATTAAGCAGTATATTAAGTGTTTAAATAAACCTTTTTTTATTTCTGAAATATAATATCTTTTAAATATCTTTTTAATTTCTGGTTGTTACTATTACCATCATTATATATTATTATCAACATAAAAAAGTAACAATTTGCTCACAGGAGAGAGGATAAAAGATATTTTTGAGCTGAAATTTAAAACTCGCAGGTCGACTCTGATTGATAACTTAAAAGTTGATCGCTGACTATGCCTAGCTTGTGATTGATTCGGTTCTGGAAGATTGTTTACATAATCTATAGCCTTTAAGGAGAATGCTGTATTTGTAAGTGTATGTATGTCCTCGCTCTGTATAAATATGTAGAATTAATATGTATTTATATATGTAGTACTTAACTATGATTTGAGCTTGTCCACATGAATAGTATCGGTTGTTGTATGTGGATAACTGGGTGCATATACTGGATACATACTATTTGTCTCAGACATTGCTTTTAGCTAAACGCCTGATTCTGTTTCCGTGTCATAATCGACCACCAGCTGCAACGTCTTTATACGGGATACTAATTCTTGTGAAGGTGAATAATCAGCCGGAATCGGACCGGTTTCAGGAGCTGGGTAGGCCAAGAAGTAATTACATACTGCCAAACGGCTAACATCATATAACGCGTGCATTGAATTCTCTTATAATAGACAAATAACACATACTTAAAATATACTCTTGGTGTGGTTCTGAGTTGTACTGTTTAATGACTATCAACTTTTACATTGAATTTTTGAAACAACAAACCTGCAAAATGCGGTAAAATGTGCTACTGATGATGGTCTCAATGCAATTACCAAGAATCGGTATGTGAAACCTTTAAAATTAACACTTTATCATTTTAAACCTTTAAGAAAACACATACACTGAACCGTGAAAATGACTGGTTTTGAACGTAGAATGCAGCACAATTGACCTGAATTGTTTAATATGTGTTCCATTGCTCAATAAATATTTATATGTGGTTATTATTTACAATAATAAATTGACACGATTAATTGCCGTCGTAATTAATGTCTTTGCACTTTACTGATAATTTATATTTCGAACAGCTAGGATGTTTTATTAGTTTCGTTAAATAATCGATTGCAAATCAAGTTAAATTAACAATTTGTTCTTATTTATTTGAAGAACAAATTTCGTAATCAAATTTTAAATAAAATTCGTTGTTCTTGTTCAGCTTATAGCTCTGCATATCTGGTCTGTCTCTAAATATTCGTTCTCTTGGTTTAAAACTAGGAGGAGAGTAATTTCAACAGTCAACGGAGATTGTTTCGAGAATCCGAAAATAAGGGTCTATAATTAATTAAAGTATAGAAAAGAGATGTGAATCAAAAGTATATACATAAACATAACTCGACTAAGTTATATTATAGATTTGCATAAGTTTTGTGGGCATATTGTGTTGTTAATTAAAACCCTTATCTGCAATACCTAATTTTGCTTGTTCTTTGTTTTTAATTATATAAATTTGTCTCCCTATCTACAGTTGTATTTTTGCTTTATAATTACTTTTCTTTTCTTACATATTCATGTGTAATTCCCTTTAAATTGAGAAACTTTTTTAAAAGATCTGGAGTTTAAAAAATCATTTTATGTCGTTGAAAATCATAACAATAATTATATACGGTAAGTGGCCCTCTTCCTATACGCGTGAGTTTCATTACTAAACCTTCAATCATCTTATGCAAGTTTCGCAATGATCATCGGAGAAACAAAAAAATGAAGCCCACAAAGACCGTGTTTTGTTTTGAAGTTAACGAACATTTTTAAATTTAATTGTAATATAATTGCGAAAATTTAAAAAAATTTTCAATGGAAAAGAAATTACACCATTATTGGTTATCATTTTCCTATGTGTCCTTACAATACGTATTAATAAATATAGTATACATTTACATTTACAATATTTATTTTTTGGTTTATCATTCTTTTGGTGCAATGTAAAAATCCATGTAAAACGCGTTTTGAGTATTAAATTTCTCCTCTAATTAACGTTAGGTAAATATTACTCCTAATGCGTCGTTTTCTTTGTGTTTTCAGTGTTTTGGGTTTGTTATAGCTGCGGCCTTGAACAACTCTACATGTATGTAAATGTGGTATTCGAAACTTGGTGCTGGCAATTATCATGTATGTAGATCCACTGCTGTCATCGTCTGGAGCTTAGTAGGTGCCTGAAACAATAGATTAGATTGTTAGAGCAAAACAAGATCGCACCTGTGGGGCATACTAACTGGGGCACTCTGGTGGGTTCATGTAGCCAAAGACATTCAACTCGTAAAGCGACGCCAGCGTGATAAAGAACAAATACCAGACCATGAGAATGATGCCCAGTCGCTTGTCCAGCTTCCAGCCGTTTAAGTGCGTCGACAGGATCAAGAAGACAACGGTGGAGAAGAGCGACAGCGTGGAGTATGCTAGTCCTGAACATCGAAATGGAGAGGAAAATAGAGAGGGGGCACTGAAGGATTAGACTTGAACGGTATTACTCATGCCACGGGTATACGACGATGACAACTAGGTAGATAGACACGCAAGCGATACATACCCTTAGATATTACGTTGACGTGCGAGCCGGGCTTTATGATGGCCGTCTGTATGAACCAGGGAAGACCTAAGCACACTAGTATATCAAAGACATTCGAGCCAATTGCGTTTGACACGGCCATGTCGCCAAAGCCCTCTTTGATAACGGCTATTGAGCTTAGGGCATCCGGGACAGACACGCCAGCGGCCACAAACGTCAAACCCATCACGGTGTCCGGGATGGCAAGCGTGGACCCTATCACTGTAATCATCCACACCATAAAGTAGGAGTAGAACGATATCCACACCATCGACATTAGGAAGGTGAAGGGGTACCAGTTGCGATACTGCTCCTGCCGACAGTCGGGCATCGTATTCTTGCAGAGGAAGTGGATCGGGTAAACCACATACCACGAAACCAGGGCTGGCAGCCCTCCTTCCGTGGGTCGCAGAAGGGGATCGCGGCGCGGCTCCCGCTGCTTGTCCGTGGACTTGTAGTAGTCCACTCCTCCCGCCGAGGTGGGCTGAGTAGACACACCCTGTCCACCACCCTGGCCACCCTTGGCAGCCGCAGATGCCTCCTCGCCAGTGACCACAGACTCTGGCTGGTCGGCGTGGTAGCCCATGTTCTCCTGGCCACTGTGGCCCATGCCCCAGTCGTCAACGGGCGGTGGATTGGCAACTGGATTCGGCTGGTTCTCATCTCCCCAGGCAGCGTTCGGGTCCCAGGTCGGATTCGGATCGCTGTAATTCTGGTAGTCGCTCTGCGGCTGCGCACTTGTGCTCTCGTTTACATTTGTGGCCTTCTGTCCCTGGGTCTGGGCGACACTTTCCTGCGTGTAGGATCCTTCTGGCACGTTTCTGTAGGTTACCAGAGCTGACTGCTCCTCCTTGCTGGGCAGCTTGAACGGTAAGTTCAGACCCATTGCCCAGTGTTCCAGCTCCGTATTAAAGTGGAGGGCCACGCAGTATCCTACGTAGCAGAGCAGCATCACGACGGACTCAAACTGAAAGAAGAAAGAAGGAAAGATTAGACGACGAAGGCTGTCATTGTGTAGTTACTTACGCAGGATATAACGTCGTTGAAGATGATTATTAACATTACGAGAATAGAAACACAGTAAAAGAAGCAGTCCCGTACCAGGGGCCACCAATTTAGTTGGCAGACGGTACCGGAGCATAGGGCACAAACGGATATCACGAACATAATGTTAAATACGGCCGATCCGATGACCCCGCTGATGCCGATGTCGTCCTTAGCAAAGAACACTCCTATCACCACAGTAGCCAGCTCAGGTGCCGAGCTTCCGGCGGCCATAAACGTGGCTCCCGCGACATCTGGCGATAGCTTTAGCTCTAAAATGTAAAAACAAGCGAGTAACGGATATTATAATATCTCTTCTAGGATAACCTTTCCTTTTGTTGAACCAAATAGTTGGGCACTTATCAGTATTCAAACTTCAAGCTGTGCTGGTCAGATTATATGGGATAAAACATAACATTTAAAGTATGCTAACATATAAAAAGTATGACTAGATAGATAGCTGTTTTGGAGAAAGATGTCTCATTTGATGGACAAAATTGGTTCCACCTTGCTAGGATCTAATGCTGTTTAAAAGATTAACAAGAAAAGAAGCTAACCCCGGCAAGCAAAAGCTTTTATACCCGAGCAATAATTATACATTAAAAACAAAACCGAAGGCTATAGTCGAGTTCGGCGACTATCAGATACCCGTTACTCAGCTGGTGGGAGTGTGAACGGGAAAGATATGCCATTCTGTTTGGCATATCGATAGAAATTCGCAAAAAAAATATTAAAATAATAAAATAAAAAAAATTTCCAAAAGTGTGGCCGTGTGAATTTTGGGCAGTTTGTGGGCGCTAACATTTTTTTAGCAGATGTAAAAAAACTTACAAGACTAATAGAAAAATTCAGAAATTTCAAAATATTTTTCAAAGCTGCGTCCGTGGCTAACAAACTAGCGCTGCTTTATGTCTCTGAAATCTGAATATCTAACATTTATAGTCTATCTAACTTTTATGTCAGAAATCTCGACGTTCATACGGACGGACACACGGACTGAAGGAGAGGGGGACTGACGGACGGACATACTCAGATCGACTAAT
The DNA here is from genome assembly GCF_003286155.1 of Drosophila erecta. Taxonomy (NCBI): domain Eukaryota; kingdom Metazoa; phylum Arthropoda; class Insecta; order Diptera; family Drosophilidae; genus Drosophila; species Drosophila erecta. Next base: position 28,031,071 of record NW_020825194.1, read on the forward strand.
CAAGAATATATATTATATACTTTCTATGGTCGGAAACGCTTCCTTCTACCTGTTACATACTTTTCAACAAATCTAGTATACCCTTTTACTCTATGAGTAACCAAGAGAGAACGCTATAGTCGAGTTAAAATTTGCAGTGGTTGTCCGATCTTAACAAGTGATACAGCAATCAAAACTTGCGCAAAACCTACAGGAATCGCATACCAAGATATACTTCTTGACGAGTTAAAAATCAAGTGCCGTTCGATACTTCAAAATATAAAAGATTTGATATAAACTTTTTGGACAAAGAATAATTTTGCCCTGGACTTCCTAATTATACCATATAAAATTTACTCTTTCGACGAAAAAATGGTGTTATCAAATATCAGAGACGTAGACGAAGTTTGCTTATTAATGCTGCCACGCCCACACTTTTGAAAATCTTCTTAATATTTTTAGTTTTTTGATTAGTTTTGTAAATTTCTATCGATTTGCAAAAAAGAGCTTTCTACCACAAACTCGTTACTCAACGCCCACAAACAGCCCAAATCAGTTTTGAAAAATGTATTGAAATGTCTTTCTAATTTTTATCGATATGCTAAACATTTTGGCCACCATAACCCCCACACTCACACTTTTGATTTATTTTTATTTAATCTTTTGTTTCCAGTTTCTATCGGTATGCAAAAAAGTTGTTGGTTGTTCTCGTTTGCACTTCCACTAGTTGAGTAACGGGTATCTGATAGTCTTTTGCTTTTAAATCTTCAAGAGGTATTTTTGATTGGTTGAAAGCTTACCCTCGCAAAGCCGATCCAGACTGGCCACAAAGTACTCATCGCAAACTATTGCCAACCCGAAAAAAGTGAAGACTGCCACCAGTATGTGGAGGATAAGGCCGCCATGCTGCCGCGCCCACTTGTTCATTAGCGGCTGTGGGAACTGCTCGATTGCCGGGGGCGTGCAGTTTTCCCGCTTTGGGCGCCAGGTGGGAACCGCGTTATGAATGGGGGTCGATTGCGTGGTCGCCTGAGCCTATCGGAAAGCTTTTAGTTCTAAGTGATCGTAGATCTATAAGGCACGGTACCTCAAACGCCAGTGTTGTGTCCTGGACGGAATGGCCCTCTGTGTTTCTCTCTGGAGTATCCTCTCCGTTGGCCTCGGCATCGCCAGCATCCTCGGCCAGTGCGCCCACATCCAGAGGCAGGGACTGTCCATCTTTAGTGTCTCCTTTGGCGGAGTAGATGCTGACGCAGTAATAAATTAAAAACAACAGCCCCATGTTCCACATGCGGGCACGGCGGGATCGACGGCGTACAATCTGTAAAACAGATATTGAAGTTAGTATAAGACACAGATAATTTATTCAAAATAGTTTTGCGATTCTGATGTTAAATCCCGACCACTATAAATCCGGTAACATATTTAAATAAAAGATAATTTTGATATCTAATAAAATACATTATTTTTAGGCACTTTATTGCCTATTATACTCGTTAGAGTAAAAGGGTTTACTAGATTCGTTGAAAAGTATGTAACAGGAAGAAGGAAGCTTTTCCATATAAAGTATATAGATTCTTGATCAGGGTCAATAGCTGAGTCCGAGTGGCCAAGTGAGATTAGGCTTGCAGCTTCTAGAGCCATAGACGCAGCGCAAGTTTGTTTCCAAATGTTACAACACCCACTCTAACGTCCACAAGCCGACCAAAAACGCCAAACACGCCCACACTTTTGAAAATGTTTTGATATTATTTAATTTGTGTATTAGTCTTGTAAATTTCTATCGATGTGTAGAAAGTCGTTTCGCCACGCCCACTCTAACGGCCAGTACCCGCTCAAAACCGCCACGCTAAACATTTTGAAAAATGTTTTGAAATTTAAACAAAAAATGTTGCCCACTCTTACGCCTACAAATCGCTCAAAACTGTAACTTTTTCAAAATTAATAATTGTTACCTGAGTAACGGGTATCTGATAGTCGGAGAACTTGATTACATCATTCTCTCTTGTTAAAATATCAATTAATTCTACACTTCTAAGCCTATGTGTTACTCATGCCCTAGGTTTTTTAAGCATTAACAAAACAAGGTGGGTCCCATCAATGTGATAAGATTGACATTATTAAATAATAATAGTTAATAATAATAATAATTACAAATAACCGTTAATAAAAACTATACATTTTGACAAGCATGACAAATTTTTCGAATGTGTTTTAACTGTTCAGAAATAATCTCAATATTACGAAAGTCACAATACGCTTCCATTGTGGTAACTGCTTTCTTCACTGTGCAGCAACTTCTGACTAAAACAAGATAGAATGCAATAGTCGAGTTCCCCGACTATCAGATACCCGTTACTCAGCTAGTGGAAGTTCGAATGAGACATTTCTATTTATTCAGGAATATCGGTAGAAATTGCGAAAATAAATAATAAAAATGAAAAAATATCAAAAAAGTTTTTAAATGTGTGGGCGTGGCAGTTTTATCAGCGTGTCAGGGATATCAAACAGATATTTGTCAAATCGATAGAAATTTACAAGACTAATAAAAAAAATATAAAAATATCAGAACATTTTTCAAAAGTGTTTCGACGTTCATACGGACGGACAGACGAACATGTCCAGTTCGACTCGGCTAATGATCCTGATCAAGAATATATATTCTTTATATGGTCGGAAAAGCTTCCTTCTGCCTGTTACATATTTTTGAACGAATCTAGTATACCCTTTTGCTCTGCGAGTAACGTGTTCACTATTATTTGTCAGTGTACAAAAAACAGACCGGGAAATGCTAGCAAATGCTAGAGTACTAAGTTTATTTTCGCTGCTTCATGGTGTTTATGGCTTATGGCGTGAGCCAGCTTTATCTGCAGCTCTTTGGTAGAAATGTGACACTAGGTCTGAACTGCAGTAAGGCCAGCCAAGCAAATAAATTCATATACATACATACATAAGTATGTACATACGTATCGTTTTACTTAAACTTAACTTTAAGTTTAACTGAACCTTAAGCCCTTTTGCCTGTGGGGTAAGCTTATGGTATGTTTATGTTACATTTTTATGTAATATTTCTCATATCATATATCACATGTGGTCGTGACAATTGTATGTTGCTTGTGGGCGTTAGAGTTAACGCTTTTCTAGTTCCCGAGATCACAGCGCTTATATGGACGGACATAACCAGTTCAACTCGGCTACCGAAAGCGTTTCCGACTATATGGAGTATATACATATATTCTTGATCAGGATAAATAGCCATGTCCGTCTGTCCATATGAACAGGAAGTATTTTTGTTTTGTTTTATATTTATTAAGTGAAGACCCGTACATCATAATATTGTATCTTAACATCACAGGGGGGAGAAATATTCTTAAGAATTACCAAACACTATATCAAAATATCTGAAGTAGGATAATTAATATAGATTTCGTTATGTAAATTTCATTGTTTAGCCTCTAATATATTCAGGCTTAAGAGAAAGTGGTTCAAGTTTCAAGAGTATCAAGTATATTCTCCATACAATCAAACATTATCCTTAAGTTCTGGAACTTCTGGATCCACTAGTTCTAGTAAATAATTCTAGTTGTCATTATGTTTGTTGTTGCTGCTGGTGTGATAACAGCGCACATTTTAAGCAAATGCCCGAGGACCGTGTCTCTCCTCTCCCTCTCTCTGAAGAGAGAACGAGAGCGCGAGGGAGCAACGAGAGCAATTGGGGAGTTCACCATTAAACACGAACGGCCTGGGATACAGGGATAGCATCGTGAGGAGCGTGGGACGTGATGCGAAGGGCTCGGCGGCGTCTGTATGACTGAGTGACTAACGAAACCAAAGCCACCACACCATTCCGTAAGCCCAGTGCCCCCTTTCGGGCCACTCGGTCATGCCGCAAAATATCGATTTACAGTTACGCCTGCTTCTCCCCCTGGCCCACCTTTACTCCCACTTGCTGTTGGGTAAGGTTGCAAGAGCGGGAGGGTGCTGTGGTTTTCGGTTGACTTTTGCCGTTAGTTACTGTTGTTGTAACTGCTGATGCTGTTGTTACCTCCTTTTGCTGCTGAAGGGTATGGGAAGAGGGGGAAGGAATCCACGATGACGGCGTCATCTTATAAAAATAAATGGCTGTGCTTATTAAATAGACGAGGGGATAGCAGCGACAGGCGGGGAGCAGAGGAAAGCAGTGGTAGCTCAGCTTACATCATACACGCTTGTATTTTACTTCAGCGGCGCAAAACAATGGGGCGTAAAAAAGCAAAGGATCTGCTTCTCCCTGTGCCCCATTCTGCTCCTTCAACAAGGGACGAGTGGTGACAATTGACTCTCAATTTGCATTAAGGCAAAGGATGTGCATAAGCATGGCTCAGTGGGTTAGGCCTGCACCTTGTGGCCCATTTCATAATCACTTTTTACCATTTTCACTGTTGACTGGTGGCTCAGCTCTAGGTTTACTCTCCGCGGATTTATGGGCTCTTTAATTACAGGCGGTAGTTAGATTTTTAGCGGAAAACAGATACAGAAGAAACCGTTGCCTTGGAAAACATGTGAGGGGTCAGCCGGAGAGTTGAGTTCACTTGGCCAGCACCACTAATCCATCGGCCTTTCACTTAATCTCGGTTCACTCGGGGCTGCGAAGTAGGGTTTCGTCTAGCATATCATTTTACAATCGATGATTTTGGCCCTTTTCCTCCGCCGGAGGAACGTGGTCAAGTATGTGCGGTTCGAATCGAGTATCTCACGGACTAAAACGAGACGAGTCGAGGCGAGGCTAGAGTGGATCGAGCTGGCCTGGTTTTCCACCGATGACGTCTAAGCGCGAACTGATGCAGCGTCGTCTGGCGCACAACTTCGCACGGATGGAGCGGACGTCCCAGTGGCAACCCACCACAGCCGAACGCTTCGGCCGGAAATTTGAAATAAAAAAGTGAGACGCCTGGGAAATGGCATCGGTGAGAGTGGGTGGTGGTGGGTTTGGGTGCGAGCGCCATCTGTGGACAGCTTTTCTAGGCGTGGCCGAACAGCGTTGGACCCGCGAAAACATTTTTGGCTATGAAGGGCGAAAAGCTATACATTTTATGTATGTATGCATGTACAAATTTGTCAATGTTAACACAAGTATTTACATATACATATATAAATATATACATATACATATTTATATACTGTATACTGTGTTTTAGGGAAAAAGGTTTGAAATGTACAATAACATTAAAACTGCGAGATATTTCTTGTGCACAATATACAATGTATGTACATACAGATGTATACAACGCAATATTCCTGCCCTACAATTTAGTTCGATATCAAAGCTTCTCGTGCAGGGTTGCTGTGAAGAAACTCTCAAGCCTAAGAATAACGAGGTATCGCATTATAGTATACATATAAGTATTTGTTTGAATATTATTTATTTGCGCCCTGCCTAGCCATCAAACGTCAATTGCGATGGTATAGTCAAACAGCAAACAAGCAACCTCTGTCAGCGCATTTTTTGAAGTGCCGCTAAGGACAGCAATTGTCTGGATTTTGCCACATTATCCTTTAGAGGTGCAACGTGACTTGCCGCTTTCTCAGATCTTGCCGCCAGCTAAGCAAGCCTCTGCGAAAATGCAGTTCTTTAGGGGACATGTCTCCGTTGTCCTGTTCAATCGTCACCTACAAAAAACCGCTTTAACAATGAATTACCTGTTGACACCTACAAATAGACAATTCGTCTAATTAATGGCAGCGCTCTGGAGACTCTTGAGCCCATCCAAGAAATATGACGGCTTACGTTTTATCAATTGTAACAGGTTATATGGCTTAATTATAGGTCGATGAATCTTTTGGGCTCTCAAGGATGCCCGACTGTCTGCCAAACTCTAGAAATAATCGCATTTCTCGGAAAGAGCAGCGGCTGCTTTTTCAGGTGGCAATTGAACGAAAAAATATCACTTTCATTTTATGCTCACCTTACGATATTTATTTATGAATGTAAGTAATGTATATCCCCATTACTCGTAGAATAAAAGGGTATACAAATTAGTGGAATGAAACATTAGTCTTAGTCCTCTTGGTACAGAAAAGTAAAGCAGACTACCAAGTCAGGGCTTTCAATTTTTCCTAAAAGAAGATCGTCCTATGACTAGGAAGGTAATAGGGCTTGCATCGCAAATTAGACTCCGTATGAACTCCGTGTTTATGCGTATTAATGAATCGGACGAACAAGCAAAATAAATAAAGATTTAGTTACGTAAGAATTATCGTTTTTCTGTGAGAAATGTCTTAATTTGTCATAGATGAAATGTGATCATAAAGTTTTGTGTCCAAAAGAATGCCAAGATCGTCAACTAGAGTTATTCTGTCCAATAAGGGTGTTATATATAGTATATTAGATGCCACGCCATCATTTTTGAAAGCAGTCTAGACCGGAATTTAAGTCCAAATGGCACGAAGTGTCCTTATACATATTTTAAGGCATAATTTAACATCCTATGCGCTTATAAATATAATATAATGAATTATAATGACTATGGGAATGAAGGAGCTGACGCCAATATCACCCATGAAACCTGATAAATTGAGTTTCCTATCCACAGATTTACTGAAGTCAGTGTAGATGACATCGTATTAAAAGTATTTTTAATAAGAGAAAACGATTCCCGACTTACAGATATCCGTTACATAGCTGGTAGATGTGTGTGTAATGAGAAATTTCAAAATTTGTCTGGCATATCGATAGAATTTGGGTAAGAAAATTATGAACTAAAAGAAATTGCTTTTAAAGTTTGAGCATGACAGTTTTTTGCGTTAGAAGGGGCGTAGCTGAAATGTTTTTGGTATACCGATTGAAATTAGCAAGGCAAATAATAAAAAAAAAAGAAAACATTTTTCAATCGTGTGTACGTGTCAGTTTTGGAAGGTTTGTAGGCGTTATGTTGGGAGTGACCAAAATGTTTATGTATAATTGTATAATGTATATAATTGTATAATGTATAATGTATAATTATGAAATCAAAAAGACAAATAATATATTAAAACAAAAAAAAATTAACACTTTTTTCAAAAAGTTTGTGGGCAAATCAGTAGAAATGTTCAAAACTAATAAAATGATGAAAAACAAGATAGAATGCTATAGTCGAGTTCCCTGACAATCAGATACCCGTTACTCAGCTAGTGGAAGTGCAAACGAAAAATTTAAAGTGCAAAACGAAAACAAGGAAGTGCAAACGAAAAATTTCAAAACTTTCTGAAATATCGGTAAAAAGTGGGGAAAAAATAATAAAATGAAAAAAAATTTGAAAAGTGTGGGCGTAAAACTTTTGTGTGGTTTGTGGGCGTTAGAGTGGGCGTGGCAAAACGATTTTTGGCAAATCTATAGAAATCTATATTCAAAAATGAAAAAATATCAAAACAATTTTCAAAATTGTGGGCGTGGCTAAAAGTATTTTGATAAATCTGTAGTAATTTACATGATATATTCAAAAGGAAAAAAATATCAAAACATTTTACAAAATTGTGAGCGTGACAGTAGCAACATTTGGACACGTCTGGATGCGTCTGTCTCTGGAAGCTGCATGCTTAATCTCAACATTCTAGCTTTTGTAGTTTCAACATTCTAGCTAGACGGACGGACGGACAGACGGACATGGCCAGACTGACTCGGCTATTGATCCTGATCAAGTATATATATACTTTATATGGTCGGTTCTCACTGTACATACTTTTCAACGAATCTAGTATACCCTTTTACTCTACGAGTAACGGGTATAAAAATCAAAAACAATTTTTAAGATTGTGGTCGTGGCAGTTTTGTGCGGTTTGTGGTCGAGGCAAAATATGGAACTGTGTCTAGGTCTCTGGAATCTGCATGCTCAAACTCAACTTTCTAGCTTTTATAGTTCCTGTTATCTCGACTGTCATACGGACGGACAGGCGGCTAATAATGTAGATAAAGAATATATATTATATACTTTATATATACATATTAACTTTATCCAGTATATCCTTTTACTCTATGAGCAACGGGTATAAACAACTAAGTTCTGAAAGAGGTTACTAAAGAACGAACTATTACAACTCTATTAGTCGAAATCTTCGACTATCAGATACCTATTACTCAGCTAGTGGAAGTTCGAAGTAGAAAATGGAACTTTTTTTTGGCATATCAAAAGAAATTGACAAGAAAAAAAAAACATTTAACAGCTTGAGCAGGGACAAACTATTTTGTCCATATAGCATTGGCATATAGATAGAAATTGGCATAGCAAATAATGAAATTAAAAAAAATTTCAAAGTGTGGGCGTGACAGTTGTTAGCTATTTGTGGGCGTGGCAACGTAGGCGTAGACGTCACAAGAATCTGGCTGTTTGTTTTATAGCTTTTATTTTGGGAAAAAAGTGATCCTGATCAAGCATATATCTACATACTTTATTGGGTTGGAAACGCTTCCTTTCTAACTTTTACTCGAAAAGTAACGGGTATGAATAACAATTCTATTTTTTCATTAATTAAAGAAGTGAGCGTATAAAACTGGGAGCACACTACCACTCATTGAATGGCAGGTTTTAGAATGAGTAAAAAAGTTGTAAATGACTCTTGCGTGGTAGCATACCTTACGGGTCGCCTACTTTTGAATTAGGTTTTAAACTAAATACAAATTCGGTGACGAAAATGCGACTAATCGATTGCGCACGCTCAATTTAAGCGGCGACCCAATGTCTGCCACAGAAGCGAAAGATCAGGAACGGGACGGGATAACCGCATCGCCACAGGAGTCCTGTCTCCCTGAGCGGCTGCCAAAGGTGCCACTTTCAATCCATTTTATCCGAGACAAAGACGCCAGCGTCATAATGGAGGAAAGAATCCGAGTTGACTCGGTTTTTCACGTAACTACCCGAAATTGGCTCGCTTGTCATTATTCATGTCCCACTTTCTATTCAAAATTCCGGGGGAAGGTGTCAGCCAAAGGTGTCGGCGCTGGCCCTCCGATTCTGGATACCTAGGGGCGAAGACGTGCCACTACTTTCGCCGTCTCCGAGTCCATTGTCCGCTGGCATTGTTCAATCTGGCTCATCGAGTGGTTGGGCCGTGGTTTATAGCGGTGATGAATTCGGGTTCGGCTATGAGGCAATCCTTTGTGTATGGCGATTCAATAAAACACTTATTGTGGACAAATTTCGACATATTTTAAGAGCAGTTTTTGTTCTGTCTGTTCTGTTTTCGATATGTGCGGCGTTCCTCTTCACTCGGGCTCAAAGGCAATGCTTGACTCTTAGCCAAAATCAATTTATTTTATGCGAAATAATCGTGTTGATGGCTTCGTTCTCGCCCCTTTTTTCATTCGGTTCTCGTCGCTCTCATTCTCACCCTGCCACAGCGACATTTGAGCATGGTTTCAACCCCAGATCCAACCCCCTAACAGCGAGAGTCCGCAAACCCTCTGGGCTGGATTGGGCTTGGGTTGGGAGCGCCTAGGTGAAGAAGGGTGGAAGTAATTTAAATTTATGATGCCAATTTATAGTAGTTTTTGCGGTTTTTGGACAGTCACATATGACAAGGATCTGGTGGGTATAAGGCGCGGGAAAGGCCTAAGTTACCACATAGTTTAAAATCAGTGTTGATTGGGTTAGTTGAAACCAAAGACTCTAGAATAATTGAATTATTGAATAGAATTATTCTAGTGTCTACTTTCCGAACGCGTACATAAAAAAAAGTTTCTCCAAAGCTTTTTGAAAATGTTTGAAATTAATGTATTTATTATAAACTAAATGACATACGACCACTCTATTTGAAATTCGTTTTGTTGGCTATATTGGAGGCCATCACTGCGCTGCAATCAATCAATTGTCCGGAATAATATTTTTTATGAAAAACGACATTTTTTATATATTTTTTCATTTCTTGCCATGAAGTTGGAAAGCCAAAAGCAGATCAATCAATACAAAAACCAATGTTTGGCACTCTCAACAATTGTAAGGCCCACAGACATCGTGGGCCGTGATAAAATGCATTCGCATGGTTGATTGATCCTGATCGCCGGAGGGGATTTGCGCAATGTACACCTACATGTAATGCACAATGGGTGAGGGCTTCATTTCAAAGCGGTTCAGTGCGAGCTCAGTTCATCATTCATCCGGCCTATTCACAGGATTTCCATTCATTCATCATGGAAAGTGGGCAGCAGGAGATGGACCACGACCTGAAGTCGTTAGGTAAACATGAATTTATCGGTTATTATTTGCACCTTTCGATCATAATTGCACCTCAGGTGACAGCCGCGTCACCCAGAAACATTTCAATAGCCAATATCCTACTGTTTCTTTCACAAATCTTTGCATCTCTCCATTGAGAGGTCAGTCGGCCGGAATAGCAATGATAACTAAGTGTGAAAGGGCTTTTCATACAACACCGAAGATTAGTCGTGGATGGGCAACGCTACCATTGTGTGCCTTCTGGGGAAGTCCTTGCCTTCAAGCCGCTACCGTACATTTCAATTTGCATTTGACTTTACGGCTGTTGTGGGCGAGCCAAACCACTTATAAAGCAAGCAGGGGGGAGTCGTACATCCTTAGTGCCTTAGTTTCCTATGCGGACAAATGCTCGGTCCGCTTCTGGATCTTCTTAGCAGGTCTTGTAACTAGGGCCCAGCAAGAGACAATTGCTACAGATTTTCGCTCCTGCTTGACACTCGCCTTTGAAAAAATGGGAGTTCTAAGAAGATTTCTATTTCAAAATCTGCCTTAAGCTGCAAAGCGTGTCAAACGGTCAATTGAATGAGATTACATAGGCTTAGATAATGGTCCGATCCCAAGGAAGCATTATGAGCGTAAAAAAAATCATTTTAAATGCACAAATATCGAATTCGTGGTTAAACTATGGACCTCTTCTTATACGCGAAGCGCATGTTCCATGAAAACCATTGTTGTAATAAGCTAAAACATTCAATTTGTATTTCCTTGTAGAGGGTATATTTTTTTCACGCATTAAAGGAAACATTTGCGACCATATAAAGTTAATAAAATTTTGATCAGTATCAGCAGTCAATTCGATATATGCATGTCCGTCCGTTCGCCTGTCCGTCCGTCCGTTTCAACATTAACAAGTCACTCAGTTTTAAAGCTATCTGCATGAAATTTTTAGTTTCCCAGTTTTTAATCATAAGGTGTACATCATTTTTATGCAGGTTTCTCGTAGACTAAAATGGTATAGAAAATTCGATGAAAAGTATGTAACAGGTAGAAGGAAGTGATTCGTATCATTAAAAATATATATTATTTTGATCAGGAGCTATGAAAGCTAAGAAGTTGAGATTAAAGAGGCTAATTGAAGAGGCAACGCGACGCAAGCTTGTTTCCAAATGTTGCTACGCCCACATTAATTCCCACAAACCGACCAAAACAGACTTTATTAGTCTTGCAAACCTCAATCGTTTTGCCCAAAAACTTGTTGCCTCACCCATTCTAACCCACACTTATTAAAAATTATTTAATTCTTTTTAATTTCGTTATATTTTCTTCCAATTTCTACCGATATTCCAGAAAATGTTGAAATTTCTTGTTCGCACTTCCACTACTGAGTAACGGGTATATGATAGTCGTGGAACTCGACTATAGTATTCCCTCATGTTTTATTTTGGAGACTGAACTTAAGCAGACCTGGTCAGAAATTGAAAACCTATAGAAGGTTGGAACGTAAATATTAATGTCACAGATGGGGTTTTCATAACTTAACTTCCCGTTTCAATTTCACTGTCCTGTTTTAAGCCGACAATCCGTGTTATCCCCTACAGGTAAATACAACGCGGCATTGTTCGAATGCAAATATCTGTTAATAATAGAACGATTACCACCGAGGTCAACACTTGACAGACGACGAAATAGGAGCCTTATAGAATAAATGCTAGCACAGCCCGCAGAAATATTTAAATGAAATCCCGCCACTGGGCTGCCGACCACTGTCCATGTGCGGTTGTCAACGCTTGAATGGTCTTCGTTACAAGCGGATTATGGGATTTGAGGTTAAGTGGTTTTCAGTACTCGCAGCCGTGTTTGAATTCAATTCTTCCCGCAGACTCTCCAAAATGTTTTGACTCGGAGGCGACGAAACGCACGCGGAAGGCGGAGCTATCCTGGGCCGCCATTGCTTGACCCGGCAGCTGGTCGTCAGTCGCAGATGTCCTGAAGATCTCTCTGCAGTCAGGCAAATGCACCACTCAGCTGTCTCGGGACACGGACTGTGGCCCCAAGAATTGTGGACGGCGGAGCGGACCTTCAGCGTGCGCCACGGAGAGTCGGGGATCGATACAATTGATAGCGATTCTGTCACGAGTACGCGCATCCTGGGGAAGGGGACGCGAATCGAGTCAAAAGCGGGGTGGCTTTGTGACGTGCCTTTTAATGGACGACACGGCCAATACTCGCGGCATTGTGTCACGGGATGAATGCTCATCGGTAGTTGGCGGTCTGTATGGGTTGCCACAACCTTTTGTTGCGGGCTGCTGCGGCACCAACTCCCAGAAATGAGCAACCGTGTTCCCCGCATAGGGGCTTGCCGCAGGAATTAGTCGAGTGCATTCGCCTGAAAAACTAATTTGATTTATGTCCTCGTATTTTGGTTTCCCAGCTTTCCGGTTCTCCTGTCTTGCCGCCATTGACACCCATAACAAGGAACGATGGCTGTCCTTGGAACGCCCAGGCAAGCGCCTCTTTAGGTTTTTCTGTAGATTTCAATTCGGCGAGCTTGGCGAAAACTCCGCTTGTTATTGGACAATTGTATAACTGATTCCAATTTTCTCCCCTTAATAAGAGCAGGCTTTATTTGAACAAGAGAGATTGCTTTAGTCGAGTTCCCCGACTAATTTCAACATTTCAACATTTTCTGGAATAACGGTAGAAATTGGGGAAGAAATAATAAAAAAAGACCAATAATTTTAAACTTTCCAAAAGTTTGGGCGTGACAGGTTTGGGTGGCTTGTGGGCGTGGCAACATTTGGAAACAAACTTGGGCTGCCTCTATGTCTCTGTATGTTGAATCCATCTGATTGTTTAATCTCAACTTTTTAGCTTTCATAGTTCCTGAGATCGAGGCATTCATACGGACAGACGGACATGTCCAGTTCGACTCGTCTATTGATCCTGATCAAGAATTTATATGCTTTTTATGACTGGAAACGCTTCCTTCTACCTGTTACATACTCTTCAACGAATCTAGTATACCCTTCTACTCTACGAGTAACGGGTATAAAAACCAAAATTAATTCAGTGACATCGAAGAATCAACGATTGTAGTATCGCCATTGCTCAACGAGTAACGGCAAAACATTGAATCATTTGTTGAACGCTTTACGTTAAAACAGTTGTGTTGTCTTGTAATTTGGTTTTCTTGTAGAACTAGCATTGGCTGTCGTGTTTTTCTAAAGAAATATTAACCTTTTACTGCACTAACATCATTCAGAAAAACAGTGATTGGTAGGCTATTCCGTAATCTCTCGAACTTACAATCCTTCGGCAGAGGAAGGATCACCAAACCGTGAGCTGGAGGTTTATTGAAACCCCCTATCTTAATCTCGTAATCTATGTGATCGTTGAACACACTTCTATTCAGTTCACACACTTGGAGTGATGGCTAATATTAGCGGGGATCAATTCTATCTACTGAACCTTGAAGTTGCACTTCTTTGAAACGTTATCTTGCTAGTAAGTAATACCCCGACTGAAGTTTAGTTGGGCTGGAAGTTTCCACGATCATGTCTCCATCTAGCTCTGAGTCCATCCTATATCAACAGACCACGTACTTTCCTCATATGTGGTGTGTTACAACTCGAGCACGAGTGCATGTAAAATTTCCTAATTAATCCAAATATGAATATTACGTCGTGTTCTTATCTCGGATGTGTTTTCTAGTGACGAGCCATCAGGTATCGGACAATGCAGCTAGCCGTGCTAGGCAATCCTGGCGTTCCATGAATGAATTCACGTTCGCTGGCCAAGTGGTTATCTAATTATTTTATAACTTCCTTTCATACAGTTTATGAGTGCCGCATTGTCCTAGGTAGGTTGCAGTTTACGACCCGTCTGGCTGTGCGAAGATTGCGTGGAAATACCGGCGCTCATTAAAGAATGTACGGCGGAAAATCCCAGGCGGCTGCAAGCCCAAGTCCAAACCTACGCAAATAAGCTGGTGAATTTTACAACTTCGCCAACCTCAAACCAACCCAATCGGGCACCTACCTGACATCTGCCCACCAAGCGATCCATCCTGATCGCAGGATCGGCCCTACTCACGGCAATCCCAGTTTATGAATGAATTTTCGAAATGAGCTGAGTCGTGAATGAAATTTTCTCCGCGGACTGCGTTTTATGACAGGTTCTCCATATATTTAGGTACTAACAAACCCACAGCATCCCTGCCATGCCGCTGCAATCATTAGCGGCCGGGCAACGCAGTTGGACGTAATCCAAATGATTTCCCTTTTGTTCTAAATAGCTGGACGGGAGGCTTAAGGCGCTAGGTCTGCGGAATGCACCTTCCCTAGAAAGCAGATATATTTCAGGAAGTTAAGATCGCGTTGGCCCTATGACAGCAGTGCATGCCGTTTTTGAAAACATCAAAAATAAAATGATTCGTTCAATTCCGCATTTCTACTTTCAATTCTTGCAACTAAATCATTTGTATGCTTACAAGCTAAATCCGATATCTTTATCAGAATTAGAAAAGATTTCGAAATTATTTCAAGTATACACGTATTTATGTATAACTATATTTCTGTTCTTGCATTTGAGCTAATGCTTTTGGCTGCAACAATAGGAGGCACACATAGCTCAATTAATCATGAACTTTATCATAATTTAGAGAAGTCTCACCTTTCGATAGATTGTAGAAAGGAAAAGAGGCCAGAACTGAGATCCCAAAATTGGCGGTTATGTATTAAAATTAAATAAATTTTCCATTCGACCCAAATCAATAAAGAAATGTAAAGTAAATTCAACGCATAATCAACACATAAATTATTTTTGGCGGCTACCAATTCATGCCAAATTCTTGGGAACCGAAAAACACAATTTCAAGAGGTTATGTTCAGTCAGCTCAGCCAAATGCAAATCGCGTACTGAATTAAAACATTAGGTGTGGCAACGCACATTCAGTCCTGTATCTTTCCTCGTAATCTGCACCCCGTATCGCGTTTGGGCAAACGCCTCCTCAAGGCAGTCAAGTTTTTCTCAAGCACCCCCAAGGCTAAAGTTTAGGCCAACTGTACCAACTGAACAACACGCTCAAGCCCGGCAATCGCTGCAAATCCTGCCCAGCTACTTGGCCCGCACTTTGCATATTTGGGCTGGCGCTGACCCACCCTCGCAAAAAGCACTTAATTCAATAATAAATTGCTGCCACATCAGGCCCAGGAAACCCAAGCCGCAGATAACCGAGTTATATATTTGGAAAGTATCTGTGTCTGGACGGAGGGCGGGCGGAGAAACTGCCATTGGGAATGGGATTGGGAGTGGGAGAGGAGGCAAAACCAAGCGGAAAACCAACCACCCGGGAGGCACTGGGGCATGGCCGGTGGGCCGGTGGGCCGGTGGGTAGCGTACAATTCAGAAGCTCAATTCAGAAGCGTGAAACGCAAATGCTCTGCTTAAAGTTCCGCCTGAGTCGGATCGCCGCTGGGATCGCCTGGGCCCAATAAAGTAGTACGGAACGCAGTACGGAGTGGAAAGCGTAGAAAGCGCAAATCAGGAAAGCTGCCCGCCACTCGCCCGGAGAGTTCGATTTTCCGGGACGGGAAAACTACGCAGGACTACACGCGTACGCCAGACCCTTATGTACTTCCGCTGCGGTTGTGTGTGTGAGCGGCCGCCATTGTTGTGCCCTCGAAACCGAACCGAATCCGGGCCCGTATCTGAAAGCGAAACCACCCCGAGAGCATCCCTCTCGGTCGCACGTTCTCAGACAGACAAATAATCGATGAATGAAGTGACTCTCGGTGTGCGTGCGTGCGCGAGTGTGCGTATGTGTATGTGTGTCTGTGTGTGTGTGTGTGCGCGCAGGACGAATGATTGCCTGTGTGTACGAAGTGTAGGTAGCCAGAGTCCTGGGCTTAAATTGAGAGACGTCGGGGCAGGAGAGCTCAGTTCGAGTCGAGATCTCGCAGCGCACACACAGCTCCGCACAGCCAAGTCAAGTCCATTCAAATCGGAATCACAAGTGATCCATCCAAGTGCTTCAGTGTCGCGAGAGAGCCATTTAGACCTTCCATCAAAACCACATAATCGACTGGGAAATGTCGACGATTAACTTGCATCCCCCGCAAACCTACGCGCGCCTCTTCCGACCATGGGACAGTCAGCGCCAGGCGGCGGCCTCGCCGCCCAGGACAGCGAAGCAGGAGCCGGATGGCATTACCATCAAGACGGAGCTGCCCAGCAGCAGTTTCGGCCACGACTGCGACAGGGACTACTCCTCCGCATCCTCCTCCGCGTCGAGTAGCAGCAACAGCAGCAAGTCCTGCTACGACGAGACCCTGAACCACAGCAGCTACACCCGCACCTCCACCCCGCTGCTGGACGCCGCCCCGCACCCCGTCTTTTTACATGCCCCGTCGTCGCCATTGGACACGCACACCGCCAGCACCGCTCCCTTGGAGCACCCTTCGCCGCCCCAGCACGCTCCATTCCTGTCGGCCGCCAGCGATCTCTACTACGCCGCCGCCGCCGCCGCCGCAGCAGCCGCTGCCACCTCCACGCCCACTGCCGTCCCGGGCTTCGGCATGGACCCGTTTACCATGAGCCTGATGGAGCAGGAGTACGCCCGCGTAATGGCCGAGGACGCGCAGTTGAAGGCGCTCAACAGCCGCAAGCAGCGTCCGAAGAAATTCAAGTGCCCCAACTGCGACGTGGCCTTCTCCAACAACGGCCAGCTGAAGGGCCACATCCGCATCCACACCGGTAAGTCGACCAGTGCATCCGACACCGACAGTCCCACTCACTACTCCCCATTTTGTCCTGCAGGCGAACGCCCATTTAAGTGCGACGTGAACACATGCGGCAAGACCTTCACCCGCAACGAGGAACTGACGCGCCACAAACGAATCCACACCGGACTGCGGCCGTATCCTTGCAGTGCCTGCGGAAAGAAGTTCGGCCGCCGCGACCACCTGAAGAAGCACATGAAGACGCACATGCCGCAGGAGCGCCAGCTGGGCCCGTCCATCTTTGTGCCCATGTACCCATACCTTTATGGCTACTGAGAGGGGAATCATGGCCAGCTTTCCCCTTGTCGTGATCTGAGCGATCCGAGCGATCCGAGCGCTTGCACGCTTTAAACAAGCACTACCGAATCCAACGAAACTCACTGCCAGCTAAACCTGCCTAGCCAATCGAAGACACAACTACCTCAGCCGTACCTGGCGCAATGTGGCGCACTCACCAAGCCCAATCAACGCTAGCTATCTTTAGACCCCGACGATATATGCAAATATTGAGATATTTATTTTTTAACGCATATTTACACTTCCAGCTACGTGACTGGTTATGAAACTCGGCACATGTGTAAATAATACCTAAGTGATCCTTTCTCATATGCTAAGCGATTAAGAAATACGATTTAAGAGATACCCGAATGTACGTCTAAGTTACACATAAGCTGATCGCGGTTACCAGAAATTTACGATTTATACACAAAATTATACGAGCATAGTTTAATTTGAGAGTTGCATTATACGATTTATATTTACAACACAAATACACAAGAAGAAACTATACAAAAAATCTGTACGCTATTGCTTGGGCGGTGCTAGAAATGAGGCAAAGTGTACATAAAACTCACAAATTTGTACACCAATTATTTGATGCATTAGTTGCATTATTAGGGACTTTTGGCCAAGAACCATTATCTACATGTTAATGATCCACTGTCACTTCCCGCTAACCAGATCATGTGACAAACCGCCTGTCATGCCGCCAATATCAAAGCAGCTCGGAAAATCCCATTTGCTCTGTCATAAAAGGATTAAAATGCACAAGTCATTTGGTCCGAATCCATCCGAGGTTCATTCACAAATTAGCAAAAATGAAACAGCAGCCCAGACGAGCAGCAACCGGCCAAACCACGACAATGGGCAGAAACTGTCCTTCAGCATCAGCACCGAAACTAAGTGAAAAAGTGCAGTGGTGTCGCTGGCAATCTTTCCCACAGTCCTTTTCCGATCCAGATGTCTCCACGTAGATTCGCCATTACTCACCTGACAACTTGCGTCATTCAGAGAACAATGCAGTGATTCACCAGAGCAAAGTGTCCTAGACACTCTGTCTGCGAGAAGTCGAAAAATTACCTATGTTTTTTCGGAATTCGTCGTGCGAACAGCGATCGATTTCTGGTCTTTATCAGTGTGACTTCTACAAACGGACAATGTGTGCAGTTTATGAAAGCGGCTCTAGATGGACACCCATCCTTACGGACAATCGAGAATTTGTCCGCTTTATAGGGGCGTGCAGTCCTTACATTACCTGTCCCCTACCTGCTTATTGTTCCTGCGAGACTGAGAATATTTTCATACCGGCCAGACAATGCGTCGTCGTTCACATCGCACAAGTGACACAGTGATCTATGCCCTCTCCATTCGATCCTTTACAATTTTGACTTCTTGCTCCCAATACACCCCGCACCTAAAACTTCTTGGGCGAACACTAGAGACCCCTCTCTGCAGCAAGTTCAAACAATCATTTCTCAAGATCATTTTATGTATATCACCTCGAAACCGAGCGTGAAACCTGGCAATTAATAAGCCGGCAGTTGGAATTGATTGATTTCTGGTAACAGGTAGAGGAAAGCATTTCTGAATTTCTGATTATGGCTTTTACGACCGAAACGTAAACCATTATTTTGTTGTGCTAATTCATACGCACCCAACCCGTCTAATATTGAAACATTATCCAAAAATATGTATGGAATAGGATCTAAACTATGATTTAAACAAGAAAGAACGCTATAGCCGAGGTCCCAGACTATCTGATACCAGTTACACGTGCGAACGAGAAATTGCAATATTTTCTGGAATGTCGGTAGCAATTGAAAACATTTTTTGTTAATTTTCAAAAATGTGGGCGTGGTAGTACAATGTATTAAGCTAGAAAGGGCGCTAGAAAGGAAACAAATGTATAAAAATGAAGATACATTTTCCGATTCTTGTAGATACGTTGAAAAGTATGTAACATATAAAATGAAGCGTTTCCGACCATATAAAGTATATATATTCTTGATCAGAATCAATTGCCGATTCGATAGCGCGTTGTCCCTTTGCGGAGAAACTAGTCTCCGAATTTTAAAGAAAACAGCGTGAAACTTTCGCATAAGTATTCATTCTAATGCAGGAAGTATATAGACGAAACGGACCGGATTAGACCAGAATATCAAACATTTGCAATACAAATAGTTGCTTTTATTTGGTACACACACATTTATCAACAATGAATTTGTTTGGCTTTAACTTTCTCGAATTCGGTCGACTATAATGAAAGAGAAATTCTAACTTATTTAGTTTTGTTCTAAACGCGTTCTAATTCGGTATACACTTGTAATAATAATATTATATAATTTTAATTTAATGAAAATCGTAAGATATCGTAAATATGACAATAATTGTCGGAATATTAATTGAAAATATTAGCAAACAATTGTGTTTTCGATGTTATTTAGCTTTCGTTCTTGTATAATTTACATTTACTATTTTGTATATTTATATTCTAATACATAGAGATTCGTTACTCTTTTAGTGATATTTTTTTTAACTCTTCCCCATGTACGTTAATAGGTAGAAGTAAGCGTTCCGACCCTATAATCTATATACATTCTTAATAAGGATCACTAGCCGAACGGTCTGGCCATGTCCGTCCGTCCTTATAAACGCGTTGATCTCAGGAACTATAAAAGCTAGAAAACTTTGATTAGGCATGCAGATTCCAGAGACAGCGCAAGTTTGTTAAATTATGTTGGCATGCCCACTCTAACGCCCACACTTTTAAAAAATGTTTTGACATTTTTTCATTTTTTATTACACTTGTAAGTTTCTATCCATTGCCAAAAATCGTTTTGCCACACTCACTTTACCGCTCACAAAACTGGAACATGCACACTTTTGAAAAATTTTTAATTTTTTTATTTATTTTCCCAACTTTTACCGATACTCCAGAAAATTATGGAATTTCTTATTTGTACTTCCACTACCTGAGTGACGGGTATCTGATAGTCGGGGAACTCGACAATAAATTCTTTCTTGTTTTTCATTTTTTATTATTCTTTAATTTTTTTTATCGATTTGCCAAAAATTGTTTTGCCACGCCCCCGCCGTCCTAAACTGTCAAGCCGTTTGGAAAATTGATATATATGTATATTTTTTTCCACTTCCACTAGCTGAGTAACAGATATCTGATAGAAGGGGAACTCGACTATAGCATTGTATGTTGTTTTTTTAATTGTATTATTTTCCAATTAGTTTCCAATTTGTATCAATATGCCAAAAACATCGACAAAATTTGAAGTTTATACTTCGCACTCCCTCTAGCTAAGAACGGGTATCCGATAGTCGAGGAACTCAAATATACCGTTCTCTCTTGTTTTTAAAAGAGTGTTGCCAAAAAACTTCATCTATTTAACTAATAAATTAACCAAATTTCAAACGTCATTTTATTATTAAGCCTGCGTGGTAAGCTCATTAACTATAATCTGATAATCTAAATACTCAACAAAAAGTTAAAAGTACCTCATGGGTACTGTTTTATCAGCAAAATAGTATAAACAAATTGAACGCAGTTAATGTTTTAGGTCTACAAGTAATAAAATACTTTTTCCCAGAATTAATAATTTAAACGCAAGATATCTCAAAATTGCTCTAGATTTTTCCGTATAATACTGCATTGTTGCACAAACAATATGAGATCGAAAGAAATTATTTTCTAACAAGAAAGTAGTTTGGCTATCTATAACCTCCTGACATTGTGAAACAATATAGGACACTTTCCATTCATAACCACAAAGAGGCCAAACAAGAGTCAAGATTCCTCGGGTGGTCCGCAGAAAGTTCGCAAGGAGCTAATTGACAGGACCATCAGTGACACTATCCTGCCCACCCACAGCGCCCATGCCGAGGAATTGAATTGTCCTTTGTATCACTAATAGAGAAATATACGGGCCATAATTTCGCAATGCTACAATAGAAATTGAAATAGAAGCACTGCGAAACCCCAAGGATCGAAACGAGCAAAGAGTGCGTCGAAATAAAAAATGGAGTCGGCTACCTTTCTCAGCGCCAGTTCTCCTCAGGAGAGTCAGTGCTGTGATGACTGTTTAATTTTCATCCCTTGGCTCAGCAACCCTCATCCCTTGTGGCTTGCACAGAAATGAATGAGAGCAAGCGGGACAGCGCCCACCAAGGGGCAGGAGGGGTAGAAGCCTTCTGTAGGACTTGTCAGAGGATCCATTTAATTGAGAAATTTATTAGCCGTCAGGAGCAACAGCAACATAGTTTTTGAGCCTGCTTGTTTTGCGGTTCTGGAAATGCTTTTTATATGTATAGAGGAATCTTGTTCTATAAAAACTAAGGTCCAATTCAAGAGAACAAGCGGACCGAGCTGGAGTAGACCCCTCTGTCCCCAGTAGTAAACGGCATCAACGTGGGTGGTGACCTCTTTGGCATTTCTATTAATGAGTTCCTGCATTCGATTATGAAACTTTCCAGTTAATTATGTTTGCATAGGCTGCCTCTGGCATTTCTGAGTTTGCTCAAGAATCCCAGATCGACGATATTCCTCCGGCTGTAGCGGTTTGCGATCGTATTTTCCAGGGGTCTGCCCGCAGATCCTAGGCGGAAGACTGGGTATGTCCCGAAACCGCTAAACGACGGCTTATCTACATAAGCACTCACAATAAGTTGATTGTCCGCTTCCTAATCTCGCCCAGCTCGAGCTCCGCACCTAATGAGCCCGGTGTCTGAGTATATACGCAATTTGCGGTTTAATCCTAACGCCGGGTCTTGCATAATGCCTTTAATACACAGATAGTAGAAACGCCTGGTTTGCCCAAATCCCCACACGTGGTCCTAAGCTGTTTACTGAGGTGAGTCGCCGGCCAGAAAGAAAAGTGCCCGTTGTTTATCGCCCGCAAAGGTGGCAGCGATCAAGATTCAATCAAAAACGCTTATATAAAATTTGCGCAATGTCACAGCATCACACCAAGAACTGACCAAAACAACAGAGAGTTACCCAGCAGGACATCGGGCCCAAAAGCAAACAGTAGGTGGTGCCGGAAGTGCGGAACCGTTTTCCCATCAACATGAGCTCTGAAAACTAATTAAACTAATGATGACATCATTGGCTCTATCTGCTGCAACCGAAGGTGCCGCGTTCTTTGTGAGCCGTCAGAGGTCCCGGAAAAGAAACAGAAATGTTCATTTACTCTCACAGAAAATAGATAATTGATTTCTTTGCGAAATTGAATGCAATGACATTTGGATATTGCGCTCACTGTGAGGTCCGGGCTGTTTCCGACCCAAGAAATGTTTTGACATTTGGGAAAAGGCAAGATTCTTGGACAATTCATCAGCGATTTGACACACGGTCCTTTTTTAATTTACTTGTTCTTTGAGTTCCTGGATTTTACTATGCGGAAGTGTAGCGTGTGCTCTTCCAATGAGCTAATTCCCAATTCCCCTAGGGTAGCTCCGGTCTGATGGACCAATTAGTAAACAAACCGCTCGAGTTTTCTATTTTTTAAGAATGACTGTTGCTTTATTTGTAAATATGCACTTAAAAATACGTGGCTGCCGATGGCAGTAAATACATGTATAGAAAAATTACATTCGAGTATATTGATGTACATATGTAAAAGGTATATAAATATGAGAAGGTGTTGGCAGTGCTGTTCGCTTCAGGTTCTCTTATTCCGAAAGATCAGCAGACCAGACGATGTCATTGTACGCTTATTTAACCGAATACACCATAAATTGAAATGAGTATATAGGCGACCATTTCAGTTGGCAAGGTAAACCCATCATTAAGTAAGGCACAAGTATTTGAGCCACTGAGATTACTAGGTGTCGCTGCTCGTACGTTTGCCAAGCAGATTTGTAGAGGTTCATTTTGGAATTATTCTCGTCTCCCTTAGTACAGCATTATGGCGGCCTTGTTTTTATCGTCACTTGGTGCCTCCAGGCATTGGCGGTCGTGGTGGTCGCGTCGCTGGGCGTACATCAGGATTGCGATATTCAGCAGCACCACAACGGTGGATACCAAGACCAGGTAGAAGCTGTAACCCAGATATGCCAGTCCATTGCTGTACCAGTGCTGCTGCTGGTGCTCGGTTAAAAGAACGTTGTACATGAAGTATTGGTAGAACTGCACCAGCCAAGCCACAAACGCCACAATTTGCGCCCCCGCAGCGAAAATATTGGAAGTCAGGAGCAGCATCATTGCGCCTCCTCTTTTGGCGGCAGAGGCTGACTTAAGAACAGCGGCGATTGCGGCCACAGCGCAGGCCAGAAGTCCGAAGCCGGTGCCTAAGGTGGTCAGTAGCCAGAGCCAGAAGCTGGTGTCGCCATTTTCTGTCCGAACAAAATTGTATACTAAAAATACCAAGCAAAATAACGAAGGTTATAGACGATTTAACTACTTAAAAGCTTTTAAATTTTATATTTTGATCTCCAAAAGCTGCATAGACGCAGCTATACCCGTTTATACCCGTTACACGTAGAGTAAGAGGGTATACTATATTCGTTGCAAGGTATGTATCAGGGAAGCTTTTTCGACCACATAAAGTACATATTTTCTTGATCAGGATCAATAGTCGAGTCTGTCCGTTAGATCTTCGTTGAGATCTTAAGAACTATAAAAGCTAGGAAGTTTGTTTACTCACTTCAACGCCCACAAGCCGCCCACACTTTTGGAAAATGTTTTGATTTTCCTTCGTTTTACTGTTTGTCTTGCCAATTTCTATCGGCATACCAAAAACACTTTTGCCACGCCCATTCTAACGCGTACAAACCGACCAAGACTGTCCCGCCCATTTTTTGAAAAATTTGTTTAATTCTTTTCATTTTACTATTCTTTCCCCAAATTTCTATCGATATGCCAGAAAAATGTTGCAACTTTTTTTGAATATAACAAATTTGTTTATCAATATTGCAGGAATAAATAAACAGAAAGCTAACAAAATGATCAACATTATCACTTGTTTGATTATTAATAAGCAACACATAAGCAGAATAAGTACATACATACATAATTTTAATTTTTTTTTGGGTATGCCAGCGTTTAAAGCAAACATGCACTGCTCATGTGTCAATATTTATCCCGCTTATTGGGTGTGGACAATATATGACAATGTAGTAATTGAGTCTTTGATTTGCGAACATTTATTTTATTTGAATGAATTTTGTAGTATTTTTTGATTGTTAATAAGTGCTTTGCCATCTTATAAGGATGTCGGAGTTGTGTATGTTTAAAAACAAAACTTCAAAATTCGAAGCATGAGTTCATTGAGTTAAATTAAAATTAAAGAAAAGAGAACGCTTCTGTCCAGTTCCTCGACAATCAGATACCCGTTACCCAGCTAGTGGGATTGCAAACGAGGAATTCCAACATTTTTATGGCATATTGATGGAAATTGGAAAAACAAAATCACCTTTTTTAAAATAAAAAATTTGTTCATACACGGAAAAAAATCGAAACTCTTAAACAAAAATGGGGGGTTCAGTTTTGGACGTCATGTGGGCGTTAGGGTGGGCGTGGCAACATCAGTAAATAGACTTGCGCTGTATCTATGTCTATAGAATCCGCATGTTTAATCTCTCCTTTATGGTTCCTGAGATCTCAACATGCATACGGATCGATTCGGTTAGTAATACTGATAATGAATATATACTTTATAGGGTCGGAAACGCCGGTAGCGTACTTTTCAACGAATCTAGTAGTAAAGTATAACGGGTATAATAAACATATTTCCAACAGCAGGGTCACCCAGGACAATCAGCTTAAAGTTAGTTTTATAATTTAAAGATACATATATGTATATAGGTAATCAACAAACACGTGCCCTAATAATCTTCACATACCCTAAATCGTGTATTCAAAACGAATTCCAAGGAGTCTACAGAAAAAAATTCGTAAAGCAGGTAATGGGTGGATCACCCTCTAGCTAGTGTACCCTGTTATCCCCGGCTCCTTTGTTTGCTCACCATTAACAGAATTTGTGCGGACTCCAAAACCAGGATTCAGGTGGTAGCTGCCGAAAAAGAGTCCGAAGTTGAATTCGCCCTTGGCGTCCGCCGAGTTCTTGCGGCGTGGAGTGGCCCGCACCCAGTGGTTAGTGGTCATGCTGACGAGCAAGAGGCCGATGGCCAGGCAGCTTCCGAAGAAGGTGGAGAAGACTAACGCACGTGTGTGCAAGCTCATCTTAATAGTGCTCGTGGAAGACCGGTGGGATGGGTTGGAGCTAGGCTGTTTTCACCATTAAGGAGAGTCTAGGGCCAGATTCCAGCTGCAGCGAAGAAAGTCAGGCAACTAAGTGGAGGACACCAAGGCCAGTGGCCTTTCAGCGCTACACATACCCTTTTATGATTATGTTGGCGCGACCGATTGCAAATATAGTCTTTGTTTCACGGAACAACTGATTGTTGTACAATTCAGCAATTGTTATAAACAGTTTTGCCTTTGTTTTTTCTCGACAGAGAAGACTAAACGGATATTTTTTCTCAAAGCGTACGCTAGCAATAATTTTGGATTTGGTCTGGCAACCACGGCACGTCTGGTATATTCGATAACGATACAATTCCCATACCAAAATGATTCGACAGCCCTGGTTCCCTGCAAAAATAGCGCGAAGTTTTTGTGTTTACGGCGGTGAAAAATAGTGGATATCGTGTAAATATGAGCAGTCGCAAACACAGAGGCTCCGAAAATATGGAAAATTTGTGCCCGGTGACCAGGTGAGCTTTTCTTTGCTTGGGATTTAAGGCCAGACAAGTAAACACTGAGCTGCTCGCGTGACGTCACACGCGCCACAAGTGTTCAAACGAGGTCAAGAAAGTAACTTAATAAATTGCACGGTTCTTGACCCCGTGCTGATGAAGCACGATCGAACTGCACAGTTTTGACCAATGCCCGACTATTGCAGAAAGCGCTCGACCAATAAGAACCCCGTCTTTGTTGTGGGCGCACTAGTTTCCACCACGAAGTCATCGCATTACGAGCACCCTTCCTCGCCCTCGGCACTTACTTTTGAGGCCCTAGAAGAGATGGGAATCGGAATGCTGGACTCCGAAGAAAGCAGCTCTTCAGCCCTCTCAGCCATCGCTTTGGCTGTTAGTGCTAGTGCCACCAGCGACGACAACTCCAACGAGACGACTCCGTACGCCAGTGTGCCTCGCATAGCGCACCAGCTACAGCACTCGCAACGGCTAAGCCTGGGTTCTACGGGGGATACCACACTGGACAGCCATGCTGTGGAGGATTCACTGTCGATGGGCCGCCAATCGCCCGAGGCGCTCCAGATTCTGGCGCAGGCCAAGCGCCCGGCGTTAGGCTCTGAAGGGAGCAGCAATTCAAACTCGCCCAGCAAACGTTTACGCAACCCCCTGGCTGCAGTCACCTGTAACAACCAGATTGATGGGTCGGCTTCGCTCAATTTTCAGCCATCAACCAGCAGGTTAGCGCAAGTTCGCCAGGCAAAAAAGCCCTCGACAGCACAGATCCCAACCCGAATGA
The DNA here is from genome assembly GCF_003286155.1 of Drosophila erecta. Classification (NCBI taxonomy): domain Eukaryota; kingdom Metazoa; phylum Arthropoda; class Insecta; order Diptera; family Drosophilidae; genus Drosophila; species Drosophila erecta. Next base: position 28,057,776 of record NW_020825194.1, read on the forward strand.
TACCCAGGGATAGTTTCTTTGTGTTCCGCACCCCGGCCATGAGTGCCCACATCAGCAGCGGCATAAACTACTTCGAAAGACTTTCAGACGAAATACTACTGGACATCTTTAAGTGGCTCCCAAAGAAGACGCTGCTGCGCATTGCAACCGTTTGTCGACGCTTTAACCGCTGCTCCCGCGATGAGACTTTGTGGACGAGACTGGATTTGGGCTTGCGGACCATTAGACCAGGTGCCCTCGAGCAAATTGTTAGGCGGGGAGTCCTTGTAATACGTCTGGCCCAGGCTAGTGTAAGTAACAGCTAAAATTTTTTTTTTTCTGAGAACAAGAGCATTGGTTTAATTAATCTCTGTACTGTAGATCCAGGAACCCGCATTCGCACAATTAACAGAAGGTTTTTCAGCGCGACTACAATATCTCGACCTGAGTATGGCCTCCATCACACGAAGCTCACTGCTCATACTATTGTCTCAATGTCGTCAACTAAAGAAATTAAGCCTAGAGAATACTGAGCTCGATGACACCATCTGTGCAGAGATCGCAAAGAATGAAGCTTTGGAAGCGGTCAATCTGACTATGGCTACCGGCCTAACGGCCAACAGTGTTCGTCTTATGATGGAGTCCCTTACCAACCTAAGCAGCTTAAACATATCGTGGACTGACCTAAGTGCGGATGCTGTCACGGCGTTGGTTACCCACATTTCCCCCAATGTAATTCGGCTGAATATCGCTGGCTGTCGCCGCGTTTTGTTTGACTCACGTAAGTAGTTCCCGTCGACTAATAATGATCTTGTCCCTTAATGGCTTAAAAATATTTTCTTTAGATGTTGCATCGCTGCAAAATCGGTGCCCTCAGTTGTTAGAGCTTGACCTATCTGATTGCAATAGTCTAACCCCAACAGTAATTACTTCAATTATGAAATTCAAGATGCTGGAATACTTGTCCGTCTCCCGATGTTATCTTATTCCTGCAACCAAATTTATGTAAGCATTTTCGAGCTCTCGTATGATTTGTCTCTACTCCGACATTTTCGTTGCAGTGAACTTAAGAGTATGCCCTCGCTAACCTATTTAGACATATTTGGGATGCTGTCGGACGCTGCGATGGAAGTCCTTGAAAAACAACTTCCAAAAATGGGTATAAACAAATTCATTCACAGTTCGGTGTCTCGCCCGACTGTTGGCACGCGACGTACCTCCATTTGGGGTCTTCGCACGCGCGACTAAATCTCGATTCTGCAGCTTTCGTTACCATCTGAATTTATATTTCTGCGTAAGCCATCCGTAACGCAGTTCTTTTATTCTCAATTCAACAACATAAATAATAATATTAGCTGTTCTTATTTTTGTGCGTTTGGTCACTCGTCCTGGTCCGCTTCGCTAATGGGCTCCACTGGTATTTCCCATTCCCATTTCTCCCAGTTTACGCAGTTCTTGAGACTATCCATAAATCCTGTTTCGCTGGGACACTTTATTTCAACTGCTGGTTGGTTAAGTGTCTCACACTTCCAGTACGATGTGGGATCCCAATTGTTGCGGAAAACTGAAATTTCTAGCTCGGCTTGAGTCTTGCAACCTGGCTGTCCGTCACCATCGTAGGCAAGGGCAAGGCCCCACGAAATCACGAGTAGGGCGGTTAAAGCGAGCTGAACCTTCATCTTTCGAAAAACTATGGTCTACTGGAAGTTCTCGAAGCCTTTTATAGTTACATTGTTGCAGTAGTATAGTATGCAAGTGCAGCTACTACTAGAAAATGCTTTTATAAATTGGCATTAATGTAAACACTCGAGAGAGGAAGAAGTAGATAGCAGTGCTTGCCCTTGACTACAATCTGGGCAAACTAAAATTGTTACAATGAGTCACGCAATTTTCTATTTAAAAATGTATTGTTTTATACTACATATATAAAATATTGGATAAAATAAAAAATATAAGTCGCTTATAATCAAGTGTGTTAGAAGCGTGTTCTTAACAGGAAAACCTTCTCAATCTAATTCAAAACGAAATCATTTAGTGCAACGACAAAGAAAATGTAGGTTTAGCAACTTGCATTGGTGAGCAGCCCAAATCTCACGTTCAGCTAATTTAAAGTGCATTAAAATATAAAATTGCTGATGGTTGGAAATCTATCTGAAATTATTTCGGGTCATTCCCCGCCAATTGTGCATATTTTAAAATATATTTCACATTATGAGTACGTTAATATCAACAATTTATTTGGTGTTAGTACGTTTAACATGTAGGAGGACATTTATGTTCCTTTTCGTTTTTCTACATTCCTTGAGAAATCACAATTGACTAAATTGTAAAAAAAGAAGTGCAAATGACACTTCATACCGATTACTTTGACTTTTGCCTCTGGTGTGAATAGGCTATTTAGTCAAAATATTCGATTGTAGCTCAGTTATTGATGTTGGCCACTACGTGACAGCATCGATAGTATCGATAACTATATGTTCGGGCTCGCCTGCTTTGCACCATTTCGCTACCCACACGTAATTTCGGAATTTGCTAGAAAAACACCGATCTGCTGTTTATCTTACGCCAAAATAGCGCTTATAAGTCAAAAAGACACTTTCCGGCTGTCAGATGGACGAAGACTCGGCTTCGATACAGCTGGAGGATAGGCGTCTCGGGAAAGCAGTCGATCTTGATCTGCCCCCAGGGCCACCCGGCGTCGACGAGAAAAGCGGAAACGAGAACTGTGAGCTTAGGAGCGGTGGGTCGGGAAAGCGCGGAAAGTCGAGTTCCAGGCGCCGTTCCACATCCCGTGGGCGGTCGGATTCCCGCAACACCTCGCCGTCAAACACTCGGCGAAGACATTCCATGTCCCGCTCGCTGACTCCACCGCGTCGTGGTCGTTACGATTCGCCCGATTATGGGCGGTATCCCCGACGCCGCTTTGATCGGCGGCGCTCCCCCGAACGCAGACGCTCTCCGCCACGACGAGGCCGCCGGTACGGGCGATCCCGAACCCGCAGCATCTCACCCCGACGGGGAGGTCGCTGGTCACCAAAAAAAAAGCCGTCGTCGCCGACAGTGCCGCCTCAAGGAGGACCACCTCCTCAAATGACTCCCGGCTATGGAACTATGGCTCATATGTATGGATCATACGTTGCTCCACCAAATATCTACGGTCACCAATACGGATTGCCGCCTGGCTCGTTTCCACCTCCGGAACCGGGGTACGGCATACCAGGTCCCCCGCCTGACCAAAGCGCTTTTGGCTCTGGCTATGGTCCGCCTCCCACAAGCTCGTGGGGCGTAAACGGTAAGTTTTTAAACATTTAAAACCAAAACCCCTTTATTGATTAAACATGTTATTCTTTGCAGAGTACGGTCAGCAGGTCTGGATAAACCCGCCCATGGGCGGGGTCCAGGCATCCGCTACAGACGCCCTTATCCAGCCGCAGAAGGCCCGCGAAACTCTTTCTGACAAGAAGATAGGCGAGGAGCAGAAGGTGCCAGCGCTTGAAGGCGCAGGTTTGACGCCTCAAGACGGTAAGTGTGGAAATGAATTAAAATGTGGTCACTACGAACATTCACATGCAAACCTCTCACATTATGTTTTATTACTGTTGTCATGATTACTTGTACTTGTAACTTAATTGCGCGCAAACCAGAAATTACCAAAAAACTAGGGTAAAGATCAGATCAATAAGAATCTAGAAGTATATGCGCTGCAAGAACTAACCAAGACCAGCCCGAGCGAGGGTCTCGAAATGTTAATTCATTTCAAATAGAAAACGCAGTTTTTCCGTTTTTGTGTGGCAGTAGTCGAAACACGCAATTACGCCAACCTGGACGCCCGCCGTCGTCACCCCAACTGGCTCTTCATTCAACGAGGACTGGCAGAACAAGCAATCACGGCGACTGCATCCGAGTGTAATTAGCCGATGAAATGCACTCGAGAATGCATTTGTAAATGAAATTTGAACTTTTATTACTCCGGAAAGAATATTTTTTAATTAGAACCTATCTATTTATCCCCCATCTATATACCGTCGTTCGGCAGCCGTGGCACAAGAAGCGGAAAAGCAAAAGGACGAACTCAAGAAACAGCGGACAAACTATGTGAAAAAGGTAACGCTGCTCAAAAAGGAAATGAAAGTACTTAAGGACCAGCGCGAGGACCTGGCAGCCGGCGATGCACCACCCTCCCCAACCACAAAGAATTTCATCGAAGAAAATGATCGCCTGCAGGTGAATTGGAATCCCAAAACGTTATCTGTTAGTCATTCTATGTAACTAAATTTTTTCTGGTACAGATGCAAATTAAGAAGAAACTGGACACAATTGAAAACGTTATAGACATGCTGAACGGCATAATTGGATACGAAGATGTTGATGATGAACCTTCTAAGCAGAAGTTCCACGGCAAGCCTCAGCCGGAACAACAGGGTAGCCGCTCCCACTCCTCCAGTGAAAGTTCCGCTGACAGCTCGGAATCCAGCTCATCATCTAGTAGTGCGTCGGATTCGTCTGGCGATAACGAAGATGAGGAAGAGACAGTCGGCGCCGTAGGTAGTCCCACCAATCGGCTTAAGCACCGCGCCATAAAGTCGATGAAGTCAAAGCAGCGACATGGTGAAATGAAGACAGTACCAGCCCCAGCACAAAATTACAATTTTGTGTTTTTCGATCCCGAGCAGCATTGGTGTGAGAGCTGTGGAGTTTTTCCTAAGTCTGCTCGAGACTATTTAAAGCATTTGCACGCCGAGGAACACATGAATCGTGAGACCATAGAAACTCCCTGGCATGTGGGTATTGACCACGATCCCTTTCCCACATTTGACAACGCACCTTCCAGGCGCGTCCCCGTTAGGGGCATGCAATTTCTGGTGCCGGCTAACGCTTGGTTTTGCAAGCTCTGCAGTGTTTGGATTGGAGACTTGCACTGCGCTTCCGCTCATCTCAAGTCTAGACTTCACTCAAATAAATACCAGGTGAGGAGTGAAATATACCCTTTTTTAAAATTAGCTCTCAAGAAATATTTACTGCAAGAAAAATTGTCGACCATGTCTATGCAGGGTTTTGTATTTAATTAATCAAAAAAGTAATAATATAATATAAGATGGAGCTTATAGGGCTAGTAGAGAGTAAAATTCCCCACCAAAAATAATTTATAGAAACCATATTCTATTGCATTCCATTTAGAGGATACGTTTTTTGCGATTTTTCAAAACGCTGTTGTTGTGTCGTGAAATCATTTCTACATAAGGTTATATCAAAACTTTTGTGTGCTAAAAGTGCAATCACCAGGGACAATTGCCGTAAAACAGCAAAAAAATTAAAAAAGTGAATGTTGCCTTTTACTTTTGTGTCAATTTTCCGTCCAAATTGGATTATCAAATCGGCTTATATTTGAAAAGTTAATTTATCCCTGCCATCCTGCTAAGATGGGAATGTGAATAAAGTAAGTACCCTATGTATATGCTTTAAATATATTGTTCATACTTACTGAATATTACGCCAAGCATAAAGTATTAATAAATTAATGGGGGCCGATAAGGGCATGTCCGCTTGTCCGGACTAATAAACGTCGAATTGGGAACTATCAAAGATAGCTAACTAAGCTTAATCGTGTCAGGAACTACAAAAGCTTGGAAGTTAAGATTAAGAATGATGATTCCATAAAGTTTGTGTTCAAATGTTGCCACGTCCACAAACCGACCTAAAATCCCACGCCTACACTTTTGAATATTTTTTTCATTTTATAATTATTCTTGCCTATTTCTATTTATCTATGCCAAAAAAATTGTTGAACTTTCTCGTTCGCACTCCCACTAGCTGAGTAACGGGTATCTGATAGTCGGGAAACTTGACTATTGCGTTCTCTCTGGTTTAAAATTGCTTTCCTTACATTTTTCGGCTCATGCGCCGATATATATATATTTTATTAATTGTTATACCCGTCCATTGTAGCTATTTATAAATCAGAATCCCAACTATGAAATGGAGTGGCAAGGAAACCGTGAGCGGGCCATGAATCAACAGAAAGGCCACGATGATTCCAAGAGTAAAAAGACCAAGAAAGATGAGGACAAGGCGTCCAAAAAAAGAAGAAAAAAAAGGTAAGAGTCTTAAGAATAATTTGAACGCAGAGGAATATATTTTATATTTGGGTTTGTTTTTACGAAAAGCGGCGACAAAAAAAAAAAGAAGCGCAAGCACGGAAAGAAGAGCAAACGAAGTACAATCGATGCAAACAGCACATCGTCATCCTCTGATAGCTCTTCGTCAGAAGAAGAAAATGGACAGCAACCAAAGAAGGGTCGTACCGAACAGCAACCAATTGGTCAATCAGATAAGTCAACTACTGCTGCATCAATACGCGTGGCCATGAGAAAGCAGGAAAGCACACCTACCAATTTGAAGCCGGAAGTGCCTTTACAGTCTGTGGTGCCGCCTCCGCCACCAATCATAAAGGATTCCACAGTTGCTTCAGGACGGGGTAAATGGACTTCCGCCAATGTCGAAGAACAAAAGGAGGATGAAAAGAAACGGGATGATACCATGCTCAAGCAATGGAATAATGTGCAGCCTGTTATAAGCGAGAGTGAAAAGAAGCTGTTGGAACAGCTTAAAGGAAGGCTGAAGAACAAGGGAAGCCGCGACCAGGACAACCATAAAGTAGTACCAACAGAAGCGAATGATGAAAAGATTAGGCGAGGTGGAGGACGTCATTCTCGTTCACGTTCTAAGCGGCGGAGCTACTCTCGAAGCCTAAGCGGACGGGATCGATACCTGCGGGATCGTGAGCGAGACAGAGACCGTGGTCGCTGGCGTCGGTCACGCAGTCGTGGTCGGCACTTCTCCCGTTCGCCTATAAGATCCAGCCGAAGAAGTCGATCCCGTGAGGGCCGAAGTCGACGCAGTCGTAGTCGCTCTATTGAACGGGTAGAGCGTCCTGTGATCAAGCATTCCGAGTTTCGTCCCCGTACTGTACCGGAACGCAAGCAAACGGATATAAAACGCGACAAGAAGGATGCAGAAAGAAAGTCAAAATTATCAAAGCCCAATAGCAATTCCTTGCCTGGAGGCAAAAAGCTGCCTTTCATCGGTAAGATGCCAGTATTCAAAAAGCAGTCTGTTCCAGCTTCCAACTACGATGCTTCTGTTGTCTACACCAACGGCTGTTTGGAGGCGCCACCTCCACCACCTCCCCCATTGGCTGGAACGACGAGTCAGGTAGCTGTGCGCCCACAAGCACCGACAGCTGCCCAGATTCAGATGGCAATGATGGAAGATGCTTTTGGCAATGCTCCCCCATTTCATCCTGATGCGGGTATGATGGTAGATTACGATGAGCTAATGCCAGATCCCGTTCAGTTCGCCAATTTAATGACGAGCTGCCCTCCTCCTCCACCGCCTGGAGAAGACTCTGATGGTGACGCTCATGGCCCTGAAGCTGACGATCAGCATGACAACGAAAACCGCGAGGACGTCTTGCCCCCAGGCATTGATGAAGTTGAATCTGACCTGGTACCGAATCCGTTAGGAGCAGCGGCACAACCCCGCGACGGGGAACTCCCAAAGGACTTGGTCGAAGCGCTTGACATAATATTCCCCAGCGACGGAGCGATTATGGAGGCATCAAATGGAAACAGTGAAAAGCAGGCAGAGGTGACTATCACCACCATTGTTGAGGATGACGCAGTGCTCAGTGAGCTTAATCTACAAGATTTAGCTAAGCAAGGTATCCACCTTGTAACTATCGATGAAGCAGAAGTCTCAAAAAAATCACCTATTCAAAACTCGAAAAAGAATGAAGAGTCGCAGGGTTTTAATGGCAAATCTGACGCCCGAGAAAATTTAAAACTGATTGACGCGGAGGATATCCCAATGCCGAATTCGCCTCCAACTGAGCCGTCATTTGACGATGAGATGAAAAGCAAGGCCTTCAAGAAGCAGGCAGATATCCCAGAAATACCACAGCCGGCTGCATCGCCTTCAGACAGTGAGAAGCTTCGTCGTCAGTCGGAGCTTGACGAGTTGGCTATGCTGGGAATCGACAGCAGTGACATGGCGGCACAATGTATGTAGAACGTATCCTTGATTCCTATATCATTACAAAATCACACGAAATAGCCTTTTTATAACCGTTTTCCGTAGAGTAAAAGGTTATACTAGATTCGTTGAAAAGCATTTAACAGGCAGAAGGAAGCGTTTCCGACCATATAAGGTATATATATTCTTGATCAGGAACAATAGCCGAGGCGATCTGGCCATGTCCGTCTGTCCGTCCGCCGGTATGAACGTCGAGATTTCAGGAACTATAAAATATTGAAAGTTGAGATTAGGCACGCAGATTCCAGAGACATACTCTCGTCACAAGTTTGTTACATTTTGTTGCCACTAACTGATAGTCGGGGAACTCGACTTCAGAATTCACTCTTCTTTTTAATTACAATATTTCATCAGTCGTAGGTTAGTAACTCCTCTATTTAAGTATTAAATGATTTCTCAATTATTTTTTCTATATATGTACATAGATGCGTTGTAAGATTTGAGCTGACTTGGCTAAACCAAAGGCAAGCCCGACTACGGTTACACGGATGGACGAATCTTGAAGCCCCATAAAAAAGGAACAGTTTTAGAATTTAGTTTGGCACCTGTGTATGAGTGTTTTCTGGTAGAATGTTTTTAATAAATGCGCATATATGTACGTAATATATGTAAGAAGGATCCAAAAAAACGTGTAACTTTTTATTGCTTTAAGATATTAAAACACTATATTACCGCATTATTATCTGCTTATTAAAGTATATTTTTAGGTCTATTTACATAAATACATTACATTTTGCGTTTAATTAAATGGCACTTAACAAATATGGTTAGTTATTTACATTATTGGACAACTTTTCAATTTTTCTAAGTTCTAACATTGTTGCTTCTATGTATATAGTAAATTTTGATTTTGGTTCATTTTGATAGGTACATGTTTTTCTAGTTAATCATTCGTAAAAGTCCATCACAAAATACAAACACTGTTGTGTAATGTATATCAATTAAAAGGAAATGAAGTAACTGATATATGGACCATATTCATTAAAAAATTTAGTGACATCTTATTTTTAGTAGACATGTTTTAGCGATGCGAAGAAGCAATGAATTTTAACTGTTTTAAATTACAGTTGACACGTGATAAAAGCATTATAGTTAATAAATTAGGGCTTACGCGCTCGTTATGGAGTTATAAATAATTTTGAAACATAGGGTGAAGTGTCGTTGAGGTGATTGTTTCGGTCCATCCAAATGCTATAAGTGAGTGACACACATATTATGTTGCCGCAGCCCTTTTGCTTTTGGGATGGATGGTAGCTAAAACTATAAGTCCGTTATCGGACCGTCCGCCACGCTGAATTTCGATGCTAGTGCTAGGTCAGATGCTGTGCCAGATACGTTTGGATTCCAGTTTGGCTTACCGGTCACCTGGGCACTTAGGTGTTCAACCAATTTCTCAAGGCTATAACGTTGCACAGTATAAATAACCATCGAAAGATAAAAACAGAAGTGCAAAATTTGTAAGTTTTAAGATAAGTTACTGGCTCAGTTAGTTTTAGGTGATTAGGTGATTAATAGAATGTGACTAATGTAATATATTTTTAAAATGTCCATACAAGTGAAGGTAAACGGTGATGGGTTAGTTTAAAAATTTAGAACAGAGCATATACTACACCCACGCAATTATTCGTTGATTTGTCTCCTTACGTACGAAGGCCGCTTCGCTGAGCTCCCGCTTGAGCTGAGCGTGGTCTTTTTTTCGCTGCAGCAATGGCGGTGGAGTTCCCGGATTGAGCTGTTCAGAATTCGGGGCTAAAGTGGGAGGGCTTCTAACTGTTTCATGTTCTGATTTAGGTATCTGCGAGTGAAGAGTTAAGGTGGAGGAAGTCTGAAGCCCGATGCTCGAACACGATAGCCTGCTGTTGCCAGTCAGCGATGATTCTTCTCCGTCCAGTTCGCCTTGCTCTACCAACTGCTCCTCTTCTACTTCGTCGTCCTCTTCCAAAGAGTGCGTCGTTTGAATAGGCGTTTGATGCATCGTTCCATAGTGCAGGTTCAAGGACTGCGCCCGTCGGACTCCGAGCACTCCGGAACCCATATCTCCTGCGCCACCTCCATTCGGGAATGGCTTTCGGTATCCATGGGATCGCTCATTTTCGTAAATAATGTCGTTATAGATTTGTTGCCGATTATAGCAACCGGCCAGAGCTTGGCGAAGGCACTTGTTTTCAGATTCCAGATGTGACAGGCGTTTATTAGTCTCCTTTTTTTCTAGTCGCAACTGCATTACTTGGGACTACAAACAAAATCAAATACTTAGCTCTGTTATGCACATTTATATAGCACTCACCTTTAGATCATCAATATCCCTCAGAATTCGGACATTTCCCTCGTTTAACGAACACTGACGTTCTTCAACCATTAATTTGACTCTGAGAACAAAAACTAAACAATATTCAAACAATATTAATCATTTCTGACTTCTTACCGACTTAGCAGTGCATCTTCGCGTACGCGCGCTGCCTCCTTCACCTCCCGCACGACATCAGTCATCATTCCTGGAGTGTAAGCGCCTGAAAAATGGGAGGCAAATATAAGGTATTACTCACCGCTATGCATGACAAAACTGGGGGTACCGTTTAGGTTATACCTGAATGAAATGTGAACGCTGGGCTCTGTGTCCCTCCCAATCCACTGCCAAGAATAAGAGGTTGACTTTGTGTGCTCAGTCCGCTTAAGCTATCTCTACGGTGCCGCATGCCCCCAAAGCCAACACCTGCCCAGGGCTGGCTATTAGGAGCGTGCTTTAAAGCTTCGATATCAACTGTGATTTGGTTTGCAAGTGCAACAGAGTACATAGAAAGAGGAAATGAGGGGCAACAATTCTAATATAGTAGAAATAAGAGTACAAGTTTAAAAAATCAGAGATTTGTGCAACTTAAATACTATTTCAACGAAGCAATGTGACCTTTTATTTAAGACCAGTAGGGCAGACAGGGCCTACGTACCTCTTGTATCATGCAAATTCCGGCAGATCTTGGAATTGGTGTCATGCAATATGTTTATTTGTTCCATTAGAGCCGCGAAACATTTGTTTTGATGTGCGAGGTCACAGCCACTGCCATTGTTGTTGACATTTCGACACTCTGGTGTATTCTGACCACTCAGCTTGGAATCATCGGAGGGGTTCAGGAGGCACGGATCGCTGAACCGAAATCTGTTATCGCAGGTGTAAGTACGGCTCTTTAATAGATCATTACGAACTCATGGTTTTTGCTTACCCTTTGCTAAGGTTGGGATTGCTTCCGTTGCCATCCAGCACATCCGTGGAATTCTGTTCGTGCTCGGACCCAAGCCTTTCCGGCCCTCCAACCATGTTGTTTAGGGGAGGCAAGCTTGCAAACTCCTGGCCACCATCGCCGCCGTAGGACATACCATAGCTGTTAACACTCTGGGGTGGGAACAACATCGGATATCGATGACTAAGAGAGTTCGAGTTCTGTAAGAAGAACATTTTGTTTGCCGTGCCTTGTAAATATTTGTACACAAAATGTAGATTTTTTAATAGCATCTACTCACGCGCTGTATCCCCATGCTAAAGGGCGTGCCTGGACCCACTTCATACGGCTGAGTACGCTTTGAAAATTCCTGTTGCCTCTGCTGCTGTAGTTGCTGTTTAAGCTGCGGTAGCTGCTGCTGTTGAGTCAGAAACATTTGCTTGTGAGCCGGTGCTGTGGGCGGTATGAAGTCCAAAAACTCAGATGAAGAAGACAATTGGGCGTTGGTAGCATCGCGTAAACAATTCTCCAACCAGGCATCAAGATGATCCCCGGAATAGTTACGATCGGTTTTCTTGGCCTCACAAGAGTTCGGCTGGTTAGGAGAAGCCGACAGGGCTTCATTTTTTTGGAACATTGGAGAAGGTGGTACGTTACGCGACTTTAGTTTCTTGCGCTTTGTGGCATCCATAGCTAAAAGACAAAATAACATGTTGGCACATTGAAATTATAAACATTTGAGATCATAGTGTGGACAGAAAGAGTATCTAAAGGCCTCACGGTTTTCATTTCCCCCATTGACAAAATGCAAACTAATTTTGCAAAAACCCAAATGACTCACAGTCCGAACCCAACCATTCCGGTTTGTATCGCTTAACTCGACTACTGAATTCGAGTTGTCTCATTACTTGAGCCCACAAAAATGTTGCGGGCCCTCGCTCTGGCTGTTCTGTTTCGTTTTTCAGTTGTTAGTTTGGTTTTTGTTTCAGTCAAGTAAATATTTGGGTTTTATAAATTAAGCGAACTCGATCTCCCTTTCAATAAACGGCTGTGTCGCTCTCACTGATTTCAATGTTTCCGACCGGCAACGAGAGCAACCAATGAAACAAATTACTCAGAAATGTTCCTCTTCCACAATAGTCGAATCGCCCGGTTCTGATGCGCATACAAAAATGATGTATTGCCACCATTGAAATCGCCGTCAGAACCATTTAGAGCTGTGCTGGCTTCATCTACAATTCCAACTGTTTACCGTGAAAATCAATAATTCAATTCGGGCTTATTTGAAGCAACAAACCTGGATCAAACCTGAATCTAATTCATTGTGAGGAACAGCATACAAACACGCTGAAATGAAAGGTATCCTTGTACACTAAAAGTATGGTGGATTCCTTGAAACGTAAGTACTAAAACTAATGTACTATAACTAAAGCGTGACCGACCCTAGAATTTTTATATATTTATTATACCCGATACTCATAGATTAAATGGGTATACCAGATTCGTTGAAAAGAATGTAACAGGTAGATGGAAGCGTTTCCGCCCATATAAATTCATGGCCTGTCGTCCGTATAAACGTCACAAACTATAAAAGCTAGGAAGTGCAAGTTTGTTAACTTATGTTGCCATGCCCACCAAAGCGCCCAAACCCGTAAACCTCGCCCACACTTTGGAAAATTGTTTTGATATTTTATTGTTATACCCGTTACTTGCAGAGTAAAAGTATTATTGATTAGGATCAATAGCGGAGCCGAACAGGCCATGTCCGTTTGCTGTCCGTTCGTCTGTCCGTATAAACGCCTCGATCTTAGGAACTACAAAAGCTAGAATGTTGAGATTAAGCGCGCAGCTTCCAGAAACTTAGACGCAGCGCAAGTTTGTTTCCAAATGTTGCCACGCCCACTCTAACACCTACAATCAGCGCAAAACTGGTACCCCCACACTTTTGAAAAATGTGATATTTTTTCTTTATATATCCTGTAAATATCTATTAGTTTGCGAAAATACTTTTTGCCAAGCACAAATCTAACGCCCCCAAATCGCACAAAACTCTCATCCACACACTTAAAAAAAAAAGTTTTTTCAATTTATTATTTTTTCCCCAATTTCTACCGCTATTCCAGAAAATTTTAGAATTGGAAACTTCCACTAGCTGAGTAACTGGTATCTGATAGTCGGGGAACTCGACTATAGCATTCTATCTTGTTTTTATATTAGTCTTTTAAAGTTTTATCGATTTCACAAAAAAAAGTTGCCACGCCCACTGTTACGACCACAAATCGCCCAAAACTATCTCGCCTACAGTTCATATTTTAACATTTTCTAATATGTCTGTAGAAGTTGGGGCTACAGATATTTCAGAAAATGCTAAAATTGCTCGTACGCACTCTGAAAGTCTGGGAACGCGACTATAGCATTCTTTCGTGTTTTATTATATGTTTACTTAGTTATATATTCTTCATGAGGATCATTATCCGAGTCGATCTAGCCATGTCTGTTTGTCCATCCATATGAACGTCGGGATCTTAAATACTATACATTTTTTAATTAGAATGACGATTATAGTGACGGTCACGCTGTGCAAGTTTGATTCACAAACTACCCAAATCTGCCACTCCCACACTTAATTTTTTTCATTTAAATTGGCAATTTCTGTCGATTGAAACTGCCACGCCCACACTATTGAAAACTTTTATTTTTTGTCTTGCCAAATTCTATCGAATTGTAATGTTTCACACTATTTACAATAGACATAAATTGTGAGAAACTTTTTAATCTGATCTATACCTAATATGCGTACATAATATACATATATACCTAATATACTCCGAAAATAAATTTAAACAAACAGTATATACGTCACCCACCGTATATAATTTGAGCGTAGTGTAAAATGTTTCCGCTAAAATACCGTTTAGGTATCTTATTTCAATAAAAAAATCTCGACAAAGGCTTCGTAACAAATAAAATTAAATCGATTACGGACCGTAAAATCAGACCATTTAAATGATCAGGTATTTTCGTAATTATAGTGGCTGAAAATCAATAAGATTTTGATAGGGATCAACCAAAAGCAATATAAAATATGTATTTACTATATCAAAATGTTATTTTGACCAATTGCGAATAAAGCATATCAATATTTTAATAGAAACAACAATATTAGTACAACTTAAGAAGTTTCTTGGCATTGCAGGTACTAATTGATTTACTATTTGTCTTTTTTCACTTTTCAAGCTACAAAGTTGTTTTAAAATGACAGTGTCAAATGGACTTCCTAAAGCGTGATGTTGAGAAAAACTAAAACTTATTTTTAATAAACAACCTAGATTAACGTATGTATATTCAATATTCAATATTCGCAGAAATGCGTTAGCACCGTTTAGGGCTCTTACATTTCGCATACTAGATATGTAGATCTCGCTCACCTCTTTGTGTACTGTTCAGACCCACTCCAGCAGTGGCTTTCTTCTGGACACCAATCCCGCCGGTGTTTCCTGACGTTAAGCAAAAACTGTTGCCAGCAATCAGCGACGTCACTTCTGCGGGGCAATCCAAGCCTCCTCCATTTGTGTTCAACTCCCTCTGGTTTGTGGTAGTCATTTCCTCGCGCAAAACGCTCACGTTGCTTCTGAAATAGAAACAAAACAAAATGCTAAGTCGAGTTTCCCGACTATCAGATATCCGCTACTCAGCTAGTGGAAGTGCGAACGAAGAATTTCATAATTTTCTGGAAAATCGGTAAAAATTGCGAAACAAAAAAAAAAAAAGATTAAAAGATTAAAAAAAATTAAAAAGAAATTTTTAATTTCTCGAAAGTGTGGGCGTGTTGGGCGGTATAGTGGGCGTGGACCCATTTGGAAACAAACTTGCGCTGCGTCTGTCTATGGCAGCTGCGTGCTTAATTCATTGAATCCGGATCAAGAATATATATACTTTATATGGTCGGAAACGCTTCTGCCTGTTATATACCTTTCAACGAATCTAGTATACCCTTTTAGTCTACGAGTAACGGGTATAACAAAGGAGTTATGTATTGTTTAACGAGATTTTTCATTCGTGCGATTCCGCAGTCGACCATAAAATCTAGAAGCTTGCAGAAATGAGCCAACGAAAGACTTGAAGTGTGCACCTATAAACAGAAGCGAAACAGCAAGGGAAATCCTCAAGTTACGTATGCAAACAAGGAAAACACACGTCACATTTCTACTATCCCTTGCACGAGCTCCGTCTGAAGCTTTGTGGTGGTTGCACTAACTGCAATGCCATTTTATTATTATGGCAATGCCATATTATTTATTGACAAACAATAAACAAGCGTAGTCTTAACATATGGGAATTCTTTTATTGATCTACAAATTAATTTAGACGCGTTCTCAAATAATAACAAATAATAATATCGGTGACCCCAAATTCTAAAATCTTTTTTGGAAATAACCGAACTAAATCCGCGTTATTTAAATGTAATGTAATCGACATTAACGCAATATCAATGAAGTTTAAAAATGTACAATACTATTGTTCAACTATTGTTGAACTTAAAAACCTAATTGCCAGTTGTAAACGTTGTTGCTATTCCTACGTAACATCTGGATGAAAAAAGATGGTAGCATTGATCTAATCTCTGCGTACCTTGAGCGCAACGTTGAATTACGCCCCAAGATAAATGTAACTGCCTATGGGCGTCAGTGATACCAATCCCACTTTAACTGAATGAGAACGACATTGGCACTGAACTCTGAAATCTGGCCACCAAGGTGAGCGTCATCCAAGTATAAAAATAAAAGAAACAGTGACCGCTTTTGGGCCAAGTTTTTTGGTGTTGGTGGAATGCCAGCAAAGATACATGCTGCAAGTGAAGGCATATCACTTAAATAAAAGATATGTATTTTGGCAGCCACTCAATTCCAACGTGTCAGGTTCACCGAAAATGAAGCCGCCAAACCAAACCGGTTTCACGCCTGTGTCTATTGACCTTTCCATTTAATAACTATTAATGATCCCTATAAAGCGAAGCGGAGTTGTCAATGGTATCCATTGGCAATGGCGATATTATGGGCCAAGCCGCTCCATCCCGCTATCAATGACTAAATGCACACGGCATGAAAGTCGCTTGGTTTGTTGACCCGACCAAAGAGCACTCGGACACTCGTTTCTCGGACTCCAAACATAAGTAAATTGATCGCTCACATATAATGTATGTACAAATTACTTTAAAGCTTGCAAATCAATGTTAATTAATGTGATGCAATTATGGTGTTAGGCAAGATGAAAGTTTTGTTCATTTAGGCATGTGAAAAATAGGGTTGAATAATTCCTGAGTCTACATATCTATCGATTTTACATTTTACTTGTGAGCCTGTTCTAAGCGGCCTGTACTAAGAAATGGAAGAAAATTCAAGTTTAGAAATCCATTAGAAAAGTTTTCGCTCAACTAGATGACTGTGGATTTCGGAGGACTTAGTCGCAGAGACTAGTTTTCGATTTTCGTCTGGGATAGAGTTGTCTGCGTGTTATATTCTATTTTGTAAAACGAAACACGCACGACCAATACGATGTGTTGGTGTTGGCAGTTTATCAACATTTGTTTTTATTTACTTCATGTCATTGTTGTTATTGTTGCCTTTTCACTTTTGCAAATTTCTTTTATGTGAATAATATTTTCAATTATTAGTAGCGCCTGCAGCCTACGACGACTTATCACAGTCGTCATATTTTTATTAAAATAAAGCACAAATTGTATGTTGTCAAGGAACTGGTGTTTTGGCACATTTCGGTCTATTTATCTTTCGATTACCATTCCGGCATACTTGTATGACAACCCGCAATAGATTGAGTTTTGGGATAGTTTCATGCAAATAGCTTTAAAATTGGGAGACGACGAGTTTACGTACAAGCGGACGGACAAATGGACATGGCTTTATTGACTCGGTGTTAATTTTGATTAGGATTACTCGATATGTTCTCAAATGTATCCTTCACTGCGTGGCAAACTTCTCACTGAAATTTATATACCCTCTGCAAGGGTATAGAAAGATTAGGCTTGGCAGAAATTAACTTGATTTGAAAGTTGAATACTAGTTTCAAAACTCAAAAGACCTGGAAATAACATTAATAGTTATTGTAAAAATCCAATCATCTGCAGGTGGGATTCCCACGCCATTGATCTCGTCCAGCTCTTGAAGAAGAACTTGAACAAAATATTTGAAACATTCCGATCATTATCTAAGCAAGGATTTTTTCTACATTGGGGAAAAACTTCTTGGTTGTTAGGTTCAAGGATAGGCAAACTTTTATTTTTAAACAATGACTTCTGATAATAATTAAACCGAATATAATATTATATATATTTGTTTGTCGTGCGTGTTCGTTTCGTGTTTTAAATTGAACTTTGCGTTTCGCATTCGTGCTGGTCGTGTCAAAAAGTTTTGACACGCGCTCAACTCTTGTCTGGGCTCTTGATGTGGAAAAGATACCTATCGAGTTTTCGAATGCCCCCACCCCCAACCTCCTTTGGATTTTCATTGTGTGCGAGTGACTGCTGCGAAATGAAAAGCGAAACGATGTAAGATGACGTCGTAGATTGGCTTTATTCCCCCTGCTAGCTCATCCAGGCTCAAAGACACAGAGTGATCGCCGCCAAGGATGTGGTATCCATTTATTGCTCCGCAAATTCTGCTTTGTGGGGGGCACTAAGCACTCTATTCGGCGTTTTAGCGCAAATCATTTTATCAGAAGCATCCCAATTTGGCACTCACACTTGCCCAGTGGGATTGGCCATTCAAAATTCACTTGCGTCACGTTCGCGTATTAAGTGTATTAGACTTTCAGGCAGCGCGTGGGCGCGGTCAAGGCTTAGCATACGCGGCTCGAGCGGACGGAAACATGCAGTTTGAACAGCAACCGATAATTAACCGCACAACGAAGCAGAGTCTATTCATTGAGCATTTAATTTAGAGGTGGGCAATCTGCGATGTTCCTTTAAACCGATGACTTTCGCCGAACTAGCGATTATCGATGTCTGCTGTTTACTACTGTTATCTGCTATCGAATAACAGTGCGTTTCATGTGAGTATGAGCAAATCTAAAAACAAGATATAATGCTATAGTCGAGCTCCCCGAATATCAGATACTCGTTACACAGCTAGTGGAAGTGCAAACGAGAAATCCCAAAATTTTCTGGAATATCGGTACAAATTGGGAAAAAATTAATATAATGAAAAATAACTTAAAATTTTTTTAAAACTGTGGCCGTGGCAGTTATGGGCGGCTTGTGGGCGTTGGAGTGGGCATGGCAAAAAGTTTTTTGGCAAATCTATAGAAACTTTCAAGATATATCACAACATTTTTCAAAAGTGTGGGCGCGACAGTTTTGCGCTGTTTGTAGGTGCTAGAGTGGGCGTGGCAACATTTGGAAACAAACTTGCGCTGGGTCTATGTCTCTGGAAGCTGCATGCGTAATCCCAATATTCTAGCTTTTGTAGTTTCTGAGATCGAGGCGTTTATACGGCCAGACGGATGGACAGGACCAGATCGACTCGGCTATTGATCCTGATCAAGAATATATATATTTCATATGGTCGGAAACGTTTCCTTCTGCCTGTTACATACTTTTCAATGAAAAGTACTCTACGAGTAACGGGTATAATTAAGAAAAATTACAAGGCTATTTTTTAAACAGACGAAAAGCTCTGTGTAACATAAAACAATTACGGTAAAGGAGCGTACATGTATTGATGCTGATGTACAAATTCCGCTGTTTTCATTTTTTTCACATTCTTGAACTTCAATAATATACAAACGGTCCTAACAGCGTAACATTTATTGAAACTTTGGGTATGGCTAACATTTAAGCCATCAGATGCATACAACAAAAAGAGAATACAGACGTTCTAAACAATGCTTATAAAATATCATAATAAAAAAGATTTCCGTTTCTCAGTTATCAGCTTGGAACCATCCTCCCCAAACACAAAACAATATGCAACAGTTGTTACTGCGATGCAACTGTCAAAACGGAGCTTTTCCGAGACCAGTATGTACACACACTGGGGGTGGAGGGATTAAGCTCCAAAGTGCTTGCTTCGAGGCAGTTTTTCCCTCGAGTTTAAGGCAGCTCATCCTAACGCAGTTAAATAAAATCCGGGGAGTTTAATTTTTATTTACGAATCTCCCCTTGCCTGATTCGCAGTATTGGGATCGCGCCTTCGAGAAATCTGAAGTGATTAATAGAATAGAATAGTGTAATTGTTCCTTCTATAATTTATTTCACTATTTTACAACCAAATCTCTAATCAACAGTTGCGAAAAACGCAAGGGCCACCAAAACGGGTAATTCAGAATGCACTACCTTCCAATCGACTCCATTGCCTTGATCCCTAGTCGTTGTCCTGTGAAAAATCGATTCCAGTTATCCTGCGAGTTTGTGCTGTCAAATTCCCGAGCTTTTGCTATCCTTCTGCATTGAGAATAATTTTGAGTGACTTGACGTGAATTGACATGAATTGCGAGTAGTAGACTCGTGTTCGCCAGGATCCTCGCATGAGCCAAGATGATTGTTACCTCCGCTTCTGGACTGGATAGCACTCCGACGCTCGGTACGTATATGCACCACACAATCCACCCTATTGGGACCTGAGCCGGACCAACCGTGACTATTGAATCCTTCAGGCACCGTCGAGGTGACCACGCTGCTGGGCGCCTTTTTCGGCGTCCTCGTTCTACTGCTCCTGTTGTTTCTCTTCATCAGTCGCAAGTGCTGCTTTCACTACCGCCATGCCATCAACTGCTGTGACGAGCGCCACCTGGCAGTCAAGTGCGTGCAGAAAATCAGTGAGTACCGTGTTGGTGGGTATTGGAGCTGACTGGCTAACATTTAACTGTCATTGCAGCGCGAAAGAGACGTTACGAGAACACCAGCTCCGACTCGGAGGAGGACATCTTGCGGCGCCTGCGGTGGCACCAACAGCACCAGCTGGGCGAGAAGCCTGGCGGATACGGGCTGGGAATCAGCCAAGATAATCCGCTGACGGCACAGAGCTTCAGCTACCACCAGGCAGGCGTCGGTGCCGACCTGCAGCGGGTGACGGTGACGGGTGACCCGTTGGCCATTGCTGAGCGTGGCAAAGTTGGAATCCCGTCGTCGCACAGTGAGTGCAGCTCGAACGACTCTATGGAGGTCTCCGTGGATAGTCATATAGGCTTCCTGACGGGCCTGAGCAAAGGTAAGCATGGCGGGGTCAGGGCCAGCTAATTGACAGCCGATGCAATGAGTCATGACCTTTTGACAGCCACAACCACAGTCCCTCACCCGGCGACAGCCTTCCGCAATCCGTGTGCAGAACACCGGGTTAAAACCCAGGCTCTGAGGTATCAGCACCGGGTCGACGTGGCTGCTCCGCCCAAGCTGGACAAGGAAAGGGACAACGTGCTGGTTAATGACTACAGCATTAATAACAACAACTCGATTACGACCAGCAATAACAATCCCAGCAGCAACAACAACGATGACGTAAGTTTAACTCGATACAAGGTGCTACGAAAATCTCTTTCTTTAAAAAGGTATGCCCTTCCCGGAAAGGTATTGAACTTTTGGTCGGATTCGAAAGATTTACTCAACAAACGTAGTGTAGTCCGTTAACAATTTTTCTTTGCTTGACAAGTTCAAAATCTGTTAATTATGTGTTTTAAAATCATTATCTTTGAAAAATAATATGGCATAGGAGAAAGTATATTGATATTCCGAAAACTATTTATAGCTGCATTATAAAATCTTTTTGCTCGGTAATGGGTACTTGACAGTTGAGGCATTCGTTTATAGCATTTATCACTGTTTTGTAATGTGGTTTTGGGGATTTCCCTAATAACTTTTTCTAATACACAAAAATCTGTTAATTTGTGTTTTAAAATCATTAGGGTGTTGTATTGTATCTTTGAAAAATAATATGGCTTAGGAGAAAGTATATTGATATTCCGAAAACTATTTATAGCTGCATTATAAAATCTTTTTTCTCGGTAAGGGGTACTTGATAGTCGAGGCACTCAATTGTAGCATTTATCATTGTTTTGTAATGTGGTATCGGGGTTTTCCTCTATAACTTTTTCTAATACACAAAAATCTGTTATGTGTTTTAAAATCGTTAGGGTGTTGTATATATCTTTGAAAAATAATATGGCTTAGGAGAAAGTATACTGATATTCGGAAAACTATCTATAGCTGCAGGCTTCTTTATTATAAAAACATTTTGCTCAGTAATGGGTACTTGCTAGTCGAGGCACTCAATTATAACATTTATAATTGTTTTGTAATGTGGTTTTGAAGTTTTCCCTTATAACTTTTTCTAATACACAAAACTTTGCCTCTTCCAGGAACCCCTGTTTGACACCAGCGACTTGCGTTCGATCAAGTCGGATGACCTACTGGTGGGGGTGGACCAGAAGGAGTCGCCCGTCCAAAGAGGTCCCATCGAGCTTGAGCTGTCGCTGCTGTACGACGCCCCGATGCGGAAAATGACGGTGCACGTGATGCAGGCCAAAAATCTTCCGCCCCTGGGTAGTGGGCAGACAACCCATACGCAGGTCCGGATGTTGATGCTGCCGAGCAAGAAGCAGAAACTCAAAACCAAGATCCGCAGCGGTGAAGTCCCACAGTATATGGAGAGCTTCCTGCTGCACCGCGTTAACCCAGAAGATGTGAACAACATGGGGCTGCGTGTGCGGCTTTACGGCTGCGAGCGACTGCGTAAGGAACGCCTGATTGGGGAGGCGTATGTGAGCTTCGCCACTGTAGACCTTGAGCTGGAGACGAACCTATGGCTGCCACTGGAGCCCCGCAACACCTCTTCGGGCCTGGGTTCTACCAGCGATCTGTTGAGCCTGGCTCGGTCAGAAAGCGCAGGCTCCACCTCGTCCATGCAGCACGGGGGCGTCTCCGAGTTGCTGCTGGGCTTGAGCTACAACGGGGTCACCGGGCGGCTGAGCGTGGAGATTATTAAGGGCAGCCAGTTCCGTAGCTTGTCGCTGAACAAGGCGCCCGACACGTACGTTAAAATGGTTATGGTCAGCAGCATCGGACAAGAGATCTCCCGGGCCAAAACGTCAATCCGCAGAGGTCAGCCCAACCCACTATTTAAGGAGACATTCGCCTTTCAGGTGGCCCTGTTCCAGCTCAACGATGTAACTCTGATGATCTCCGTGTACGCAAAGCGGCACATGAAGAAGAACGAGATGGTCGGCTGGTTCAGCCTGGGGCTGAATTCGTCCGGATCGGAGGAAGTGGCCCATTGGGCAGAC
Organism: Drosophila erecta; assembly: GCF_003286155.1. Taxonomy (NCBI): domain Eukaryota; kingdom Metazoa; phylum Arthropoda; class Insecta; order Diptera; family Drosophilidae; genus Drosophila; species Drosophila erecta. The sequence continues at coordinate 28,080,353 of NW_020825194.1, forward strand.
GTTTGTGAGATGCCTAAGGGCGAGATGCTGGCGCGTTGGCACGTGCTGGTGGACTCCTGATTCGAGCAGCTGGGCCAGTCCTCCGGACGCAGCGGAAAGGCCCTCCGAAAGCTGGGTCTCGCTGCATTCAAGGACCGGTCCCGCGATAAGGACTCCAAGGAGTCGCGCCTGGAGAAGGACGGAGCTCAATTCCATGCTGACAACGCGGTCGCACTTGATATTGAGCCAGGCCTGGAGCTGGACTTTGTCTAAAGCAGAGTTCGGTGTTTGTGATTTGTTTTTACAAGGGTCGATGCCAAATGACGGCTGCCGTTGACGAGTGCTTGGCCCGGGATGAGACCAACTTCTTAGTCGGTAGGGTCATCCGAACAATCTAGCCCAGACTGGGCAAAAAAATATTTGTAATTTGAAATCAATTTGGCACACATTTTGTTCATAAAATGTATGAAATATAAAAAAATGAAAAGGATTAACCTAGAATATTCAAATTTTATACGCACTGACACGTAGAGTGCATACCAGTACATAAATAACTACTCGAAATTTGAATTTTATGATTGTTTGTGATAAAGAATACTATATGAAATACCAAAGGGCCGAAAAGAGCGTATTTAAGATTTTGAGTGCACATTTGTGCATCTGTACAATCTACGGATGAGTGACGAATTTTTGTAATTTACCTTTCTGCATCTTATATTTAAATATTAAGCCAGGCATAGGCTGCCCAAAGTCTGTTGAGACTAGCACTTTTTTATTACCAAAATATGAAAACCGAAAACACATTTGAACATTTGTAGCCATTGCATAAGTACATATATACATCAAACCTGCAATTTACATACCTTAACAAACCTACATACATATGTAACTCTTGTTTTTTTGAACAAGAGCCATGCGCATGTTCCAGTTTTGATATTCAAAGAAAGACAAAAGTATCGGTACCTTAGAATTTAAACGCACAAATACATCTTCTACATAAGAAGACAAGTTGGAAAAATGTTGGCAAAAATATTAGGAAATCTGCGAATGCAAGCATGCTAAATCGCGTGTGGGGCAAGAAAGGGGATTTTATTAGAGCTTTATTTCTATTTAAGGATCGGACTAAAGAACACATATTTAGGTCCTCCGCTGAAGAATCAGAGGATCGTTGATAGTCATTGCAGCTGGATTTTTCAAGGACGAATGAAATGAGAGCACTTTGGTTTTGCATTGAAGAGCATGAATTACATAACTTTAACTTATAAAAGAAGAAAACTTAAAGCTTTAATAAATATTTAAACAATTTGTTTTTAAACTCAAATTAATTCGAAACCTAAAAAAGCTAAACTATTAAGGTATTGCCATGCGCATCCAACGTAATATTAATTTGTATGTTAAATAATAGGAGAGTATTTTGCAATTGATAGTATTTATATTTTAAAAATCTGTATGTTTTAAGTGTCGAATATTTTATAACCGCAATTCGAATGAATGTGTGTTCCTTGTTACTAAAAGGCCATATATAAACTCTCATTAGGGAAGGAGAGCGATGCTAAATCTAATCAACTAATCGAAATCGTTAATGTCGGTATTATACATTTCTAAATTCAATAGTACAACGGCGGTTAGCCTTGACTCAAAGCGCGTCATTATTGTCAGGTGTTTAAGTCTCTGCGTATAATCTCCCTCCATAAATTGGAAGAAAACAAAGTGATTCTTTTTCTGAGACAGATAACATATTTAAACTCTTAAATTTAAACAATTAAATTGTCATTGTTAATTATCAAATGAATAATTTTAATATTACTTAATTGCCACTTAAAATAAAATTATATTATGTAAACAAATCCATTCCTTACCTACTTATTTTGTAACCTAACTAATCTTGAGCTGACACGTTACTTTCTGCGTTTTTTCCTTGTTTTTCGCCCGATTCCTGAGAAATTATCCTCGTCGTCACTATTCACAACTGGTTCCGACATCTCATTAGATTGCGAATTGGAATTGCCAACTTGCTGGGCGTCCCATTCCTTGCGTAGCTCGTTGAGCATGCCTGGGGTAAGAAGACCCTGCGCAAGCAACCTTTCGGTGAGACGTCCGCGCGACGAGCTGGGTAGTCGAGGTTCCTTCATGTGCGTTATTCGGCGCATTAGATAGCTTGAAGTCTCTCCGTCCTGACTGGCCTCAGTATTCTTAAGCAACCGAGTTATTTGGAAGACGCCCTGCTGTATAATCTCGTCCAGTTCCTTTTGGGCATCTCTTACGTAGGCCGCTTCGGGGAAAAGATCCATAAACCGATAGCTGCAAAACAAGTCCGATTAGTTTTTTTCTATCGCGCACTAGTGCAAGACTTGCCTTAGCCAAAGATACAGATCCATCACGTCAAAGACGGCCTCAAGATGAACCAGGTCTAATATCGTCTTAGGTAGCTTGAACGGCCAGCCACAGTTTTTTTTTATAAAATCAAAGGTAATAGGTTCGTTGCGGCTGTATTGCCGTGCTACCTTAAGGAACATTGAGCAAACAAACGGCATCTTGCGATTGATAGGTGCACAGCAGAATACATAGCGAGCCCGTAGGGGCAGAGGAACATGTTGTATCATCTCGGCCAAGAACTTAAAGTCTTCGATGTTGCACATAAAGTATAGAGAATCATCGACAGTGCACAGATTCACGAATATGTCCATTAGGTTGCTCAAAGACGAGCTTGGCAGGTGGTAGGCGTAGAGCTCAATCTGATCGGCCGTGGGATGCAAGCCCGCCTGTTTTAACGGCTCAGGTGTCTGAGCCAATATTTGCTGTAGGGTCTGCAAGTCCTCGGTCTTGAATGCAGTTACATATCCGTGTTCCCACTGAGTACGGAACCGGCCTGCTCTTCCCGCAATCTGAAGTGCGGACGAAACCGATATTGTGTCGATCTCGCGCTCCCCTCGCTCATTCATCGACGGCTTAATCAGTGAGTAGAATATGATTCGACGAATGCTCCTGCAAGTAAATTTCGCACGCATTAAATTTGGACAAGCCACATATGTGGAATAATTCACTTACAGGTTCAAGCCCATACCTATGGCGTCAGTCGCCACCATTACCTTGCAGCTATTGGTTGGATCATTGAACTTAGCCGCCTGGGCTAGCTTAGTACCTGGGGGCAGGCCACCATATATTACTGCTACCTCCTTCCCCCTAAAAAAAATTGGGTCAGGGATCAGTTGGAAACAGGGACTGAACAATACTGACCGTGCTTCGATTTCTCGCGAAACCGTATATATATCATGTTTGCTGAAGCACACGATGCAGTCGCCAGAAACTACATTGTCCAATGATCCTAAAGCAGTATTTTCGACAGTCAGCTCCGTAAGCCGATCGTACCGCCGCACTTCAACAGTTTCGCCAGTGGTTTCGCAAATTTTCTGCAGAAGATTCAAGGCGCCTGGCTCACCACAAACATGCACTTCATCCGCGATCAGTCCGAGGAAGGCCCGCGTCCAAGCCCATCCTCTCTGGGGGTCGCGGATCTGTTGTATTTCATCGATTACAGCCACCTCATCTGAAACAGACAAATTAACACATATTAAAACTTGACGAAAGGGGAAAGGACTCGACTCGCTTACATGGAGTGTTAACCGAGGTCATTTCCACTGTGCACGCGACGTGATTGGCTGGCGACCCTTCGCTGATGCCGAACTTGCGCTCTTCGCCTGTCACGAGATCGCAGGGGGTGCCGCGTTCATTGGCCTTGTTGTACACCTCCGTGGCTAAAAGCTTTAGGGGTCCGCAGTAGACCCCAGACTTCGCACTTAGGTATCTCTCCATGGCATGGTAGGTCTTTCCGGAGTTCGTCGGTCCCGCATGAAAAACAATCTTCCGGGTGATGGCGCGGGCGTTGCTGTACCAGTTGGCGGGCTGCCTCAGGTCGGAAATCTTTTTCAGATCGTCCATGCAGTCCAGGTGCGGAAATACTGTCTTTGCGTGTCGTAGGAAGTACGGGAAGATGTCATCGATGTGACCCGCTCCTTGTGTTATATCGCTAAAGGTTATGTGCAGATCTACTGGAAGGTTTTCTGCCTCGATGCAGTATCTTCGGAATGAACCAAAGGCCTGTTGCTGTAGATAGGCTTGGAACGGATGCAAAGTAAGATGAGGGCGCCATAGAAAACAGATGCATACGTACCGTCCAGTCCGTTTTCGCTGCAAAGCGACTTGATTTCCCGGCGTTGGGTGAACTTGTTGAGAACCTTCAGCAGCTCGGCCTTTTCCAATTTGCCGGACAGCTCGGAACCCACATCGTCCACATCCGTATTAGCCTGCACCTGTACTGGCTTGAACAGCGCAGACAAGTTCATCTCCGGCCTTTTTCGAGAAGATAAAAAGGCCGGGCGGTGTAGTCGTCGCAGGGACAATTCAATTGAAAATAACGGACGCAGGTAGAGTGGCAGCCGCAAGAGGCCCGTTAGGCTGATGCAGCGCCTGCAGTTTTGCATGGTTATCCACTTCAGTGGGACAAGCGTGGTTTTAATTCAACAATTCGCGTAAATTGAATTTGCGCACGCACGTTGCTAACTCTGATATAACAGAGAGGTACAAACAGCTGATCTACATCTGATTGTACGGCTGACGATGGTCTTCCTACAGAATAGCGTTGCCGTATCAATGGATTTTGTGATAGGTTTGCGGGCATTCTTTAAACGAGTAGCATTTCGTTATGGAAATCTTTGTGCACAAATTAATTTAAGAAAAAACTTAAAAAATAAAATAAAATTAATAAAAAAAAAAATAAAATAAAAAATAATTAAAATTTGATGTATCTCAAAATTGATTTTGTTCACCACTGATCTCAAATATCGGATACGCAAAAGGACAAGTATTTTTAAAATAAAACATTAGAAATTGAAACTACAATGGCCTTTGACGGGGATTGACATTGCAAGATATTGCTTTCCTCCGCTGTAGATGCTTGCTGTATCTTGTAGATAACCTTACTAGATAGTGCTAAATAGTTCTAAAATAATATTGTTCCAATAATATTTTTATTTAAAAAAGAATCAGCATGATAATATAGAAATAACTTTTGATATATTCGATATTATATTCGATAAGATGAAAAACAATCAGCACTAAGCAAATAATATTTTATTTAATAATCGGCAGATTAATGTCATATTGAGCAATTATTAAAGCTAATATATTGGAAAAAATTCACGAAATATATAATTTGTATTCAAACATATCGATCTATCGATGTTTTGCTATGCACGCAACAAACAATTGGCAACGCTGTGGATTGTTTGTCAGAATCAAAATAAAATGACTCACTTGTATTTTGTAACAAAAAACTTGTTTTAATAACATCAACTCCAGACAATTATCCAAACGACTAGTGCAATGGGCTTATTCGGCAAAACCCCCAGTAAAGATCCCAAAGAGCAGGTAACGACTCAGAGGCGTGGAAGAGATTTTGTTGGGGAATGATGTCATTCCAGTTGGTTTGATTTTGTCAGGCAATGTTTGCCCACTGCGTATTGTTATGCTCTGTAAATTTAGGTGCAGGAGTGGACGCACAAGATTCGAAAGGAGGGCAACCAGCTGGATCGTCAGATCCGAAGTATACAGCGCGAGGAGGAGAAGGTAAAACGCTCTCTAAAACAAGCAGCCCAAAAAAATGATCGCGACACCTGCGTCATTCTTGCTAAGGAGATTGTGAACGCGCGCAAGGCCATCAACCGCATATACACGTCGAAGGCACACCTCAACTCCATTCAGATGCAGATGAAAAATCAGCTATGTGAGTGAACTTATCGCTTCTTTGACACGACCTGACTATCGAATCCTCTTGTAGCCACCTTGCGGGTAGCTGGTTCTCTGCAGAAGTCTACAGAGGTCATGCAGGCCATGCAGAGCCTGGTGCGCTATCCAGAGCTTGCAGGCATAATGCGCGACATGTCAAAGGAAATGATGAAGGCCGGCATCATTGAGGAGATGCTGGACGAGACCATGGACTCGCTGGAGGAGTCTGAGGAGCTGGAGGAGGAGGCAGGCAAGGAGGTGGACAAGGTTTTGTGGGAGATCACAGATGGCAAGCTTGGGGAAGCTCCCCTGCCCCCAGAGAATACACCGGCGGACAAGGCATCTGCGTCTGCTTCCGCCGTCGAGGTTGAGCAGGATGATGAGGAGGGTGAGGAACTGCAAGAGATGCAGAGCCGCCTGGCCTCGCTGCGATCTTAACACGACTGCTATGGGTATTGCATTTAGATTTGGAATTATTGGAAAGTGATTCCGACTGGCAGACCTTTTCAAAACAATAAAAGGCAACTCGTCGTTTAATTGTAGAAACCAAAATAATCTTCAGAAACTTAAATTGAGTTTTTATATTATAAGTGTACAGTACCCCAATTGTAGAAGTGTTGAACTCTACGCGTTTTACCGTTGTATCTACACAGGATAACTTAATTTATTGTATAATCTACCTTTCATTAAAAATCGATATATGCTGTAGCATTTACGTATAATGGTCATTTACGTCATTTACGATTAGGCCCTAACGTTGTTTTCTATCCAGTCCAGATACGCCTCAACCCTCGTGTACACGCCAGGCCATCCTTTCAGTCCACAGGGCGTGGGTCCGTAGGAGACCACACCAGCAATGTAGAAGTTCGAGAATCCATTCGAATAGTCCTCGAGCAGAAGGGGGCCACCCGAGTCCCCGCGGCAGGAGTCAACACCTTCCACTCCGCCGGCGCACATCTGTTTGGTGGTGAGAGTCCTTCGTTGGCTGGCGTATCGTTGGTTGCAGTCGGACGTCGGTACCGGATTCAACTCTGCCTTCAGCTTGATATTGGACGTAAAGTTCGTCTCCGTGCGACCCCACCCTGCCACCACCACTTTTCGATCAAGAAAAATATTGTTGTGATGTGACGCTAAGGTGGGCAAACATACTGGTGATATAAAGTCGCTGTACTGAACCTCGTCCCGCAAGCGCAGCAACGCTATGTCGTTTAACTGGTCACGAGAGTTTCCCGGGTACTGCGGGTGCGGAATTCGCTCCACAACAGGGTAGTCCACGTAGGGTTCGTTGCAGTCCCGCAGCCCGTTTTTGCCGACTGTGCAATCCGGATTGGTGCTCGCATCCCACTCACCCAGGCGTACTCCCGTCAGCTGCCAGTCAGTGGGAATAGCCGAGACGCAGTGCGCCGCCGTCAGCACGTAACGATTGTTGATTAAAGATCCGCCACAGTGGTGGCCCTTCACGTTGCCGGCTGGTGAGAGGGAGGATCAGTCTCTGCAGCAGGGAAGATGTCGGTTACTCACGCTTAGTGTATTCTATTAGGGCCATCCAAGGAAACTCTCTCTTTCCCGTCTCCTTTCCACCCACGATGCGGTATTCAAAGTTATCCCCGCAATTGGGCGCCATTGGTAGCAGGTTGTTTCCGGGGCGCTTTGTAGGCTTAGTGGTCTGAGTCGGCCTGACTTGCGGCTGATTTCCCCACTGAGGTTTTTGGTTACGCATTCTGTTGTTTGCACAGCAAATCTGAATAATGGTAAAACAAAAATGCTCGTTCCTAAATTTAGGTGTGGTTGAATGCATTGAAAAAGAATGCATCGTGGCATCGCACGATAAAGAAATTTTGTATATGTATGCTACATTGATCTGAAAAGCGTGCGATGCCATGAGCAAAAGAAATGATGTATATATATGTTAAATGGATCGAAAACGCGTTCTCATCGGCGATAAAAATTTTCTTAGCACCGCAACTTTTTAAGAGTGCACTAACAAGCACTTGTCCATTGCGGTAGCCACATTGGCTGGTTCGCAGAAATCGACGGTCCTGGTCCGTAACCTCTTCGCTTTGCAGCAGTTCGAAAAGGTATCCGCATTCCCTGAGGTTGATGCAGGTGCCGCTGTTCTCATCAGGCGTTGTACAATACCCAAAGATTTCTAAAAACGAAACGTACAAAACAAACGATTAATGATAGTCGTGATTAACAGCGGAGACGGGATTTCTGCGTTCTGGGACCAGCCCATTGTGGCTGTCATCGACTCAACCAGCCTCGCCTCGACTCTGCGGGGTGAAGTTCACTGCTGATAGGCGGATTGCTTTGTGCTTTGATACAAGCAATCCTCGACTGCGACTGAGAGCCTGAACCACTTGCCTTGTGCGTAAGTGCTGGTTAACCGCATCAAAAAAATCCCCAGAACGGTGAGAAGGAACTGCGGTTCCATGATGATATCTTGGCCACTTCTATAGCACTGTACTTGGAAGTCGATCCGTTGACAGGGCGCCTGCCGAGAACACACTGAATGTGGCTGGAAACTGGCAAGCGATCGAGCTCTAAGTTACGGCTTATCAGCGGTTCTCTCACAGAGACTGGTTCAACCTGAGAAAACACACGAGAATTAAGAGAGTGCAAGTCTTAGTTTATCTCAGGGTCTGGTTTTGGGCACTCCCATAGTGGCAATAAAGCCTGTTCTAAATTTCCTGATGCGTTGCTCATCAGGGAACATCCCATAACAACGGAATGAAGATATTACTTACCTTCTTCTCCTAAATAAACATTGATCGATTAAGACGATCCGACCAAACTCATTAAAAAATCTTGCAAACCCTCTTTATTAAGAGAGAGTGAGACTATTAATCAGTCATATTTTGTGGCATTTTGTGGCATTTTGTGGCAACTTCTTTAAAAAGGTTACAAGTAACAGTCGGGGCACTTGAATATAGCGGTTCCCTCCTGTTTCTTATACCCGTTAATCGTAGAATATATTATATAATGTATACATATATGTTTGATTATTATATTCTTTTATTATTTATCATACATATTTATTAATTTATTATTAATTAATTTATTTATTAATTATTTGTTTTTATGATTTATTGATTTTCTTTTATTTTAATAAATTAATAGTCTTTTATTTTAAAAAATTAAATATTACCAAATCTTTTTTGTAGCCGCAGACATGAAATTTATGAAAATAATTTGGATCAAAAGAATATATCCTAAAATAGTTTTATTATAATCAATTATACAAACTTCGTTGTATTTTTAAAGTTTTATTTATTTCGTTTTTATTACTACACTAATACTATTTGGAACAAGGGGTTTTTGAGTTTGTTTTAAAATTATAAAAGAATATTGAAATAAGATAGAATGATATAGTCGAGTTCCCCGACTATCAGATACCCGTTACTGAGCTAGTGGAAGTGCAAGCGAGAAATTTCAACATTTTCTGGAAATAATTATAAAATCAAAAAAATTTCAAAATTTTTTAAAAGTGTGTGCGTGACCATTTTAGGCGTCTTGTCAAAAAGTTTTTTGGCAAATCTATGGAAATTTACAAGATATATAAAAACGTAAAAAAATATGTATGACAATATTTTTCAAAAGTTGGGCGGCTTGTGAGCGTTGGAGTGGGCGTGCCCAACATTTTTTTGGAAATTCTTTAGAAATTTACAAGCTATATAAAAAGATGAAAAAATATCACATTTTTCAAAAGTGTGGGCGTGACAGTTTTGTGCGGCTTATGGGCGTTAGAGTGGGCGTGGCAACTTTTGGAAACAAAATTGCGCTGTGTCTCTGTCTCTAGAATCTTCATGCTTAATCTCAACATTCAAGCTTTTGTAGTTCCTGAGATCAAGGCGTTCATACGGACAGACGGACATGGCCAGATCGACTGGCCTATTGACCCTGATCAAGAATATATATACTTTATATGGTCAGAAACGTTTCCTTCTGTCTGTAACATACTTTTAAACGAATCTAGTATATCCTTTTACTCTACTAGTAAGGGGTATAAAAACTCCAAGTGCAGCAAAGGAATTGACGTTATGTATTACAAAATTTAATATCAGAAATTGTGGCAACGGTAGTAGTAGTAGAATAGAACACCCCATAAGCCTATATAGGGTTCGGAAGTGGTCTCCGATGGAACCACATTCTCCATTCTCCATTTAATTTGCATGAGTTTTCCAGTTTAATCATTACTAGACCAACCAAATGTATTTTAATCATTTAAACTCACACATAAAGAATAGCACTATTATTTAAATTCATATTTCGAATTTCTTTTTAAATTGTATTTTGAATGCATTACCCGTTGAGTAGATGGGTATGGCAAGGGTATGGTATCGACCCGGCTAGTGATTCTGAGCAACAATATATAGTGGAGTCAGTACTTATGGAGTCAGAAGGGCAAAAGGAATTTTGCCTGTTACATACGATTCAAAAATCTAGTACACCCTCTTCTTTTACGAAGTTTGGTATAAAAAAGGTGATTATTTTGTAAACTGATACATTTTTTTCTATCTATTTCTATAGAATAAGTTCAGAAGCATTGCGGAAAACGCTTAAAGATGCGTTTAAATTCGATGTATACTGGACATATCCAGGAACATTCCAGAAGCACTGGAAAGTTTTTTCGGAACACATCCAAATTATTATCCAAATATAATTATTCATTTTGAATGAAGATTAATTGCAATGAATCGTACATATTTTTGGATCAGGTTTCTATTTCGCATTCATTCCAAGTATATGTTGCAAGCTACATAGTCCTCAATGGACTCAATTTTCCCGCTGACAGAGGCGCTGTTGTGAAGATTGGCTGTAAATGTAGGTTTCAATTAATGCAAAAAGTAGGAAGTGATTTCAATTTGTTAGAAGTGCTTTTAAGCTAAGGCAGAGAGGCCAGGATGCGAACGAAAAGCACTTAGGCGAACAGAACCTCAGTTGGCAGTTACCATCTTCTATCAGAAGGGATGCCTGTCGGTCTGTCGCCCTGTCGTTTGCTTAGTGGCCATTAGTTTGCTGATTTAATGCCGTTGACCACTACAAGAAAGAGTGGAAGTCGTCAATTTTACCATTTCATTTGACAATGCTTTTCATTAGGGCTAACCTCCGGCTTATCTTTGAGCTGAACTTCCTACTACTCCTATTAAATTAAATTGGAATCTACGGGGTAGCAAGTGAATTGCCATTCCTGACATTGTGGGTTTGGGCTCATAAACACCGCTGTTCACACTTGGCTGACTGCAAAGTGCTCCAGCGTTGAAATGTGTGGTCCTTCCTTTGTATAATTAAAAGTCGTTTCTGCAATATTTATAAGATGGTGTTTGTCATTGTGCTGGTTTTGCACCAAATTAAATGATTCTCAACACAGCGCTTAACATGAATGCTAATTCGAAAAAAAACGGACTAATAAAAGAATTCAAAGCATACAAAGTCGGATTTAATATAAATTGTACCAAAATACCAATAAACTTTTTTAATTAAGAAGAATTAAAGGTCTCCCTATTGACTTGTCGAGCACCAACCATGCCAACGAAGTCGGTATGCCTCCATCCACAATCATCCCTGCCCACTTTTTTCGCTCTACCTCATAGCAGAGTCAATGTAGTGACGAAGCGTATCAGGAGAGTGTGCAAGGACGACTACTATATACAACAAAATAAATAAAATCTTTGTATGTCCAAAAACAAACGAGTAAACCAGTCTAAAGCTAGAGTAAAAACTAGAGGGATAAGAAATGAGGTGAAACAAGGAACTTTTTTAACCACACATTTTGTGACGAAAAATGATTTGGGAAATATAGGTCATTAAGTTAACTTTAGAATGTGTATTATTTAGTTTAATTGATAAGTAAATATTAGATAATGCAAAAGTGCTGATATCACCTCTTGTGACAAAAAAGTTTTTTTTAAATTTGATTAAATTTATTCACTACATAAAGTTTGCTTAGAGAGTGCATTTATATAGTTTACATAAGGAGTAAATGTTAGAATGTATTTTGTTGAGCAAAAGTTTAAAACAGAACTTCTGTGTGTTAGGAGAGATCGTCACTTGTTTTTTAACCTCGATATGGAGAGGTTTCGTGGATTGCAATAATGACAGCAATGCATGACGGCTTACACAGCCAAGTCGTAGTGAGAAGAGCATGACAGAATGGGTGGAGGGAGAGTCATCAGGGACGGAATAGTATAGGGAATTCCCAAACACTTAGGAATGCAATGTCCCATCAATGAAGACCACACAACCGCACGACGACAGCAGCTTGGATTGCTAAGAACAAGTTTTAACGAATTCCGATGAACACGTCCTGTTGTGGAAAATGTCGGAAGGATTTTATGGCATGGTGTGAGGGTGGTGAATGTGCGGGGCTTTGGTCCTTATTACAATTGCGCGTATGAGGGTGAATCGACTGACACCCCGGAAACTAAAAAAAGACGCAGTATGTATTGATTTTTTCATAATGCATTTTAAAACTCTTTATTGGAAATTAACTCGTTCTATATTAAAATACAGTTCAACAGTAAATACAATACAACATATTACAATGCAATACAATACTTCAATTTAACTTGTACAATACTGGTATTCGCTACAGCAATCATTTGACTCGCACTTGCATGGCGGGGATGTTTAGTACGTGTACAAGAACTTTGACCTATGAGTAATAATTGTTTGACAGAACCATTGGCATTGGTTAAGTTACTATCTTCAAATAGTTCTTGAAATGCTAGAATGCTTTATAAGTGACTAAGCTGATAACTATTATATCTGCTTTCAATTCTCCAGGGACTTTTACGGTATTCCTTTGAATATTTCCCATTCTTAAATCATACTCTATCGAAGGCAAAGAGATCTAATGCAAGTATTTCGAAGTAGTCTTGATAATTCCTTAGGGGCTTGTAACGAAAGCAGGTACGATTTAATCTGATGATAGGTGTCCAAAAGTGGTTTATATGATATCAAATGTCAATGATGCATGTGTCAAAACTATTGTTATTATTCCATTTTTATATGGTCCTAGATAACTAATTTGACATTGGGCTATGCGTCTTTTACTATTTTAAAGTTAAATTGATTCGTCTTTAACTAAATTTTGTTATTCTTGTATATTTTGAATCGCAAATTTATGATTGGTTGGGGCATAGCATCTTTAATATATTTTTATGACTTCTTGTATATATATTTATTTCTTATTTCTTTATTTACTTGATCATATCAATACATGTATATATGCAAGTAAAGTTCATAAAACTTTTAACAATAAGTTCAGTCGGTCATTTTTGTATGTAAATTATATACACTTATATTATAAAAAGTATTTTATTTGGCTTTTGTCTATTCTTTTGAAATATCCTTATTTTTATATCATTCAAATTGTAAAATTATGTAACATTTAAAATTAAGACACGAAATCGTTCAAGACAGATATGATTGTTTTGCGTAAATGATTCATGCTAAAACGATTTCAACCTTTTCCACCATCTATTATACGAATGCCAGGCTTTAAAGACAAGTTATCAACCTGGCTAAATCGGCATTTGTGACAGAACGGATTGGAAAAATAGTTCGCATCGAGCGAGGTATTTGTTTTTTATTCTAAGTGGTAAGTCTAATGCAAATGTAAAAAATTTAATGAAACACCCATTTGTCGTCGATCAGATTTTAATTTAAGGAGGAAGTCATCTGCAACTTAGCAACACTTTAACGTCATTCTAATGATCTTAACCTAATACTAGACTTCCAGTAGGGTCAATAACATTTCAGGTACTTTAAAAATCTTATGAATTATTGGGCAAACAACGAAAAACTCGAGTCACCTATATTACTCGCGATTATACATGAATTTGGCAAGAATGTGCTTTTGGCACCGTTAAAGAACTCTGGGTATGCGACGATTTTGCTATTCTAATTGCTTTAAACTACTGTCGTTGTCAATTAATCTCTGATTTCACATTTGTTTGCTACGTTTTCTCCTCGTCAGTATATGTATGTAAAAGTATCGTAATTTGTCTATCTTTAATCGTTGTGCATATGGAATAACCGAATTCGAGCCTACGCTAAGAAGCTAATTCGATTTAAGTCAAAGGAACTGGCTGTCTCATTGCACCAATGTGCGTTGCTTTTCGCCTAACTAAAATAGTTCTACTACTACTCAAATATTCAACTATTCCAAACGTGCTAGTGCTAAAATGTGGTTTCTCACGCCTGGGTCCGTCAACAACTTTCTCAAAGTGGCGACCGGTAAAATTGTCTTATGTTGGGGGCTTACATTATAGGCAATGGGGCTGTTGGGTAAAAGCGTATCAACATATCGAAATCATTTGATGTAAGCCTAGCTTACACACAAGTTAGTATAGCCGTCATTCAATGTCCTGGCTGGATCAGGATCTGTCACGAAATGCACGTTGAAGGATTCAAAGGAGCAGAGTACTTTGCTTTACTCTTTCACATATACACTCGCGCCCAAGAGGGCGTGTTGGTGGTGTAGGTGTCTGTTTGGGTAATCTGAAACCGATACCGACCGAATCGTGGTACGACTCTTATATTTGAGACCTTTGTTCAGAACAAGTTTCTCAAAGGACAATTTTTAAACGCATCGCTAAGACGTTTTTTCAACTTGGCTGAAAATACAAACAAGACAAAATCAGTTATTTGCACACAAGCCCACTATAAGGGTTGATAAAATAGAAAACTTCCTACGAAATCGACATGTTAAACAGCTTAAGAACTGAGGAACAGAAAACTTATAAAAATGAAAGGGCAGAGTTTGATTCGAGTTCGATTGTTTTCTACCTTGCAGAGGGGGAAGATAGAAATATGTTCCTTTATGGATTTCCTTTCAATTGCTGAGGTCGTCGTGGCTGTGGCATTTAAGTTGCACTTGGGTGTGTTTGTGAAAGTGTTTAAGATCGCTGTGATTGCTGTATGGTGAGGTATGGGCACGAAATTACGATTACCTACCTTTCCTGGATGATGAAGGTGGGGTACACAACAAAAAGTTACATAGCCTAAGAATAATTTTTTCATATACAAATACATACTTACTCTTCTGATGCCCAACAGAAAATGGTTCACATTAAGTGGGTAACTCTTGTCTGTACGTTTTGGCAGGAGGAATATTTACGACTGATAACACAGCACATTCCAAACACATTTTTACAGAGTCTTCAGCAGTTTTATAGGCTTTACAATTAGAGTACAGCGAGAATAGACAGCAGGATGTCGGCCTTTCGATGTACATATGAATGTAGTTCTGACATTGGAACGGATGTACTACATGGATTCAGGTGTGGACTGTTCTGAACTGCAAGACAGGCACTTGGAGCAGCAGAGCACAGTTAGGCATAGATAGAAGGTCGATAGTGACAGATACAGAGAGATAGACAGAGGAAAGAGAGACACGTACACATAGATAGGAAAACATATATACCAACAGTCATGCCAAATCAAGTTCGCTATACGTATCAGATATCGGGCAGGCAGATAGTCGCAGTGTAATCGGAACAATGTATTCGGTCGCGTGGAGTGTTGGGTAAGTTGATGATTACACCTGGAGATAATGACCGACTCGGAATTAAAACCAAATGTATTATTGTGTTTTCTCATATATATTTAAACATATATACTTTTTTATTATAGCTTCTTTTGTTTTTCGTTCTTTTTAATTAATGTTCAAAGTAACAATATAATTAATCAACTATTAACGATTTTCTTTTGTTTTTGTTTCTGTTTTGCTGCGTATAGAACGTCTTTCACATCTAATAATGACTTGAATGGTATTCTTTTCAACATTATTATTCATAATTTTTGTCTGTTGTTTCTCTATTAAATTCATTTTCCTATTAAGTTACACATATACACACATATACATATATATATATAGATATCTATATATATATATATATCTATATATATATTTACCTAAATATATATATATATAGAGATAGATATTTATGTTTAATAATCCGTTGTTTCGTGAACGTTCTGATATACATATAATTACATTTTCAATACTATATTTTTGAACGGTAACATAATAATAAGAAATTATACATGAAAACAAAAGCGGCTGAACCATTTAACACTTTAAACATTTATGATAACGTTAAAACTTGGTTAAGATTGAATAGTATGTTTTAATTAGTTTGTGTTGGATTTAATTATGTCTTTATTCAATATATTAAACAATTAAAGTGGCCTTCAATCGTATATAAATATCTGAGACAAAACGCAATTCATATAGTAGAATCTAGGTACACATTTTCTATAAGTATTTGAAAAACGGTTACTTTATAGACTTTAAGATTCAAGTTAAAAATGATCATAGCTAAGATACATTTTTGGGTGAAGGTTCAGTAACAGACGTTAGGTAAACAAAGCAAGGGATTGCATGATACTTCCTTAGGGTAGAATAAATTTTTCTTATCATCATCTATTCGCTACTCATGGTCTAGTCATTTGAGCCACGTTAAGGCATTCATTCATTAGTTTGATCGTTCCTAACTTTGTATGGAGCGAGGGGGCACTAGAGGATTGCTTTATTAGGTTGACAGAGAAGGGCGTTAAGCCTTGTTGCTTTATCGCTGTCCCACCGACTTGTAAAAACATGATGTTGAGAATTGGTAGAAGAATTCTGGCATGAAGATTTAACTGATACTTCGAAACTCTTTTTTTGGGATTTGGATGTTATCTGTCTATTGTGGATACAGAAAGAGACATTTAGCTTCTTTATTTAAGCGACTTCTCATTGAAATTGTACACATTTATGGATATTTCGTTGCTATTTACTGGATCTGAACATAATTTAAAGCTTTTACAACACCATATAGCCATTAAAATGCTGGTGATTAGTGACCATGTATGGAAAGGTATATGAGCGTGTTTGGTTTGGCATAGTTGGTAAACCATATCCAAATTTATTCACAACGTTCAGAAATAAGGTAGGAAATGCGGGCCTGCAAATTGCAATGATCTTGTTTAGTTGATGCTGTTGTTCATGTAGCTTGTTGTTTTCTTCTATTGTTTGTTCATCTCTTATAATACATAATTGGATACTTCTGTAGTTGATGTTGTTGTTGATGTTGTTCTTGTACTGGCTGTAGGCGTTTTCTTGTGCTGTTGTTCTGGCTGTTGTTGATGATACTTATAAAACACCGAGAGAACATGTCTAAGTGGGACCATCAAGTCGTAGTTGTGAAGAATTGGTAGAATTGTTGTTGATGTTGTAATAGTTGATATTGTTGTTGTATCGTGTTTTGCAAATGTTGTACAGGTTGTTTTCAGATATTGGTTTTGAGGCAGAGTGGAGTGGCGTAGATTAAAGATTTAAAAGAGTGTTTTAAAACCAAAGAAGAGAAAGAGAGAAAGAGAGAGAGACAACATAGAAAGAGAAAGAGATATATATATATATATATATAGAATGCAGTGTGGTTAAAACATTTATTATCAATTGTATATTTAGTTTAATTCAGTTCAACATAACAAACAAAAAGTCAACTGCTAGGCTTTGTGTGCTTACCCGTAGCACAAATGTCCCTTCCGACTGCAATATTACATTAAGATGCAAGATTGCATCATCTAAACTTATTATTTTGTGGCTTAAATCTGAACGGTCTACAATATGATTGCACAGTCAGGGAGGCCATTGTTCAAATCGTGGCACATTCTGTACACACATGTGCGTATGGGTGATATGATATAAGTATGGAAGAGTTTTGAGACAGAACACATTCTCGACTCGCTCATGTCATAAACCGCATGCAAACCGAAGTCCACTTCACGATGGAATGCCCATCCTCGATAGCTTCGATCTGTACATCCATACGTACATCCATGCATATGAAATGCGATCTGTACCTTCGAAAATCTCTGCGAACTGCCGCATAGGTTTATGTATAGGTATATGTATAGGACAAGTATATATTTTATTGTTGGCATTGAAAGGACTCTCTGTGCAAAAATGTAAGGTTATGTGGGATTCAGCATGTAAGCGAGTGTGTCCTCCACAAGTGGATGCTTTGGACGATCGGCATATCTGGTACTGGCGTTGGAAAGGCTTATATACATATGTCATACGCGTTGTTGTCGTTGTTTTTGTGGCCTTTTGCATGCATGTTTTTTGTTCTGTCTTTTAAGATCCTGGGGTTCTGGAGGTCGTTTGGAGGCTAGTGATTTTTGGGTGAAAAATGTATGCTAAATGTATCACAGCATTATGCTCTCGAATTGCCTAGCATCTCTTATAAGCTATTGTCCTTGTCTAAATGACTACTGCTAAAAATTTTAGTTATATATTGTTGTATAATATTTTCTATGGAATAGCCGTAACTTAACTAAATCCTAACCACTATGAGTACACAAGAATAAAAAAATAAACTTAAGCCTGGCATTGTTTATTCTTTTTTTTTTGCAGATGTAGGTTTATGTAAAGGAATATAGTAAACTTATTTACTTACATTTCAGAAGCATCAATCAGAGAGAGATCATTAACTGTCTCAAAAAGTTCGAAATTCTCAATTGTTGTTGTGTAGGTATGATGTTTGTATAAGAAAGAAACAAAATGTAACAGCTGTTAAAGATGTTCGACTCAAACTTTGAAAAACAAATTGACTGAATCTTTTTCATTTATATGTAACCTTTTTCTTGGTTAGGGTAAACAATTTAGAGAATCAGCCATTTCAATGTATCTGCAGTCAATTCGTTTGCAAGTATTATTACTCCTAGTAAAATTATTGAAATTTACATATATACACAACGGGTGTATATATACATATATATATATTTATATATATATAATTGAATAGCAATTTTAACATATTCGCCGATTTATTTTATAATATATCTATACTTATAGATGGATTTCAAGTCCAGTGTGATTTCAGCAACATATGTACTTCGACGGTTAGACATAACTCGGTAGCCTCCTCTGTCGCACCATTGGCTTAATATTTTTGAGGATTGGTATTTTTGTTTTATGTTATGTATTATTTGTTTCTGTTTGCATTCGAGTGTCATCGTGCCGATTCGATATATTCATTAGATCGTTACTTTTTATATCAACTAAACAACGATTATGTATTGTATATTGGGTTTGAGTAAATTACATTATTATCGAAGCAAAGTGATTTTAATATTATTAAAGGCTTTCACTATAGTTGGGCTTTAAATGATTTGGTTTACGATTTAGCTACTTTAAAATTTATTAGGAGTTCACCGTCTTGTTCGGATTTTTGCAAACTGCTTCATTTCGAATTATAGCTGTCAGCGATTTTGGGATGTTGTGTTTAAGAGGCGTTATGTTGCTGCCGGGTAAAGTTTTATTAGGCTCTAGATTCGCAGTAGTTTTAAATCGTTCTGTTTATGGTTCCCATGTAACTTAACTGATCTCATATTAACAAATTAAATTTCAAGTCGAGTTAAATCAATTGCCATTGATGGGCTATGTTATCAGTATTATTTGTATTTTATCATAATTTTTATTTATCTGTTATTATGGTGACTGACATATCACTGCATGACACATTTTCCCTCTATTTGAGTTTTTAGCTCATTTACTTGCGTTTCTATTTGATTTTTCAGTTCTGTAAAAGAAATTGAGTATGGAAACAGCAATAAATAAGCATATTTTGTAGAGTAGACTACAAATGTTTGACATGTTAACTGGTATGTATATGTATTCATGGATGCTCATGTACAGTAACTGTTCTACTGTAGCTGTAACTGTTATGTAAGTCGCATTTCAGCTTCAGGAATGGTATCGTTCAAATACAAATAACAAAAAAGCAATTACTAGCAGAAAAGTCGTGTTCTGTATTGTAGATCGTGTTCAGTAGAGTCAGATATACATCTAACGAAAGTTACAGTTATAGTTTTGGGTATATAGATGTCTAGTAGATTGATAGAGAAATAAAGACATGGTTATAGAACTCGGTGCGAAGAAATACACATACATAGGCAGTATATGGGCGTTATATATATTTTACATACGTTTTATAAAGTATGTTAAATACATATAGCACACATATTGAAGGGAAAGAGTAGACAACAGGAAAAAAGTTTTATAATTGTTGCTCGTCCATTTATCGTATATATATTTTTTAGTTTTTTTTCAGTTACATTTATATTGTTATGAGTGTTCAGTTTTAAAATGCGGTTTAGCACACAAGCACAAGATTCTGTTAGTGCTTGTATTAATATGTATAAAATAGGGGCTATTAGTGCTGTAAAGTGCATGGAGTGAGAATGACGTTTAAGATTATATAAATAAAAACGGTGGTATGTAATTGTTCCCCTAACCTGTTGTCTAACATAAATCATGTATTCGGTTTGAAATATTTCCTTGTTTTATTACTTAGTTTTGTAGTAGAGGTATTTTATGCTTGGTATATTAAAGATACATTTACAGAGAATAAGCGGCAGTAAAAATAGAGCGAGAGTAGTCGAAAATTGTAATTGTTAATGATGTTGTGGGCTGAAGAGTAGTTCTTGAATACAAACAGTATTACCACACATAAGGGAAACAAATGTTTTTACCAATAATCGCACTTACCTTTTTCTAATTGATTGAATAGCATAATACCTAAGCACAATTAATCCGTCTGCTAATACCGATTAACTTATTTCAATGTTTACCCACAATTTATATTAAACAACAAATACAATTAAAGTTGTAAAGAAAACATAAATTATGCATCCACTTTTTTTTTAAATGCTGCCTAGATTTCTCGGGGTCATTCTCACTTACAAATTATTAAGTATTCACGTAACACAAGTTTGAAAACTGAATAAAATGAAGTATGTGAATGGTGTGCACTCTTGTTATATGAAAGTATAATTGGAAATGTTTATATTCGTCGTTGCATTACGGTTGAAGATTAGATCTTAGACAGATAGGGTTGCAGTTAGCATTTGTAGCTTAGATGTTATACGCACATGGAAAATAGTACATACATATATATAGAGAGAGATAGATAGTTTGGTTAGTGGGCAGTTATTCATAGTTTAGTTGGGTTGTTCGATTGCATTTAGATACGAGAGACACACAGATGCACAAACAATTACTACTTTCGAGCGCCGTAGAATATTTAGCTGGTATTAAACGGTTTTTGTTCTGGTTTTAGTTGTAGTAGTAAATCAACTTGTATAGGTATTGTCTGGACCTGCCGAGGCTCGCGTAAGCCTTTGGCAAAGTATTAGGAAACCAAAAATTACAACTGAAAATCTAATACAGTTACAGAATAGGAGCAGGAGCAATCGGAGCGGAGCAATTGGTGGGTTGGAATTGCAGTATATAGATGCCTCTAGCTGGGCTAGGTTCAACGGCATTTGAAAGCGGCAGCAAAAACTTACTTGTAAAATCGTCTAGCTCTTCCTGCTCTGCCTCAGCAGCGAGTTCCTCGGGCGTCTTCTTTTTCCGCATCAGGGGGTTCGGCTCTTCTTGTGGGGCCGCCTCCACGATCTCCTCCTTCTTCTTGATGTTGTACTGAATGGTTAATGTGAAGTCGGTAGATCAACAGGTTGATTAGACCGCTGGGCTTGGCTAGAGGTCTGGTATCTTAACGGCTAACACCTTTTTAAGTGCACCTGTGTTGTCTCGCTCCTTTGTAGCTCAATCTGACTCCGTTAGGGAGTCGCTTATGGAAGGACTCCCTACTAGAGTCAATTTGAGCTTCACCAGGACTGGTTCCGCCACTTCAAGGCGCGTAATGTATGGCTTTTTCACTGTGATTGCGAAGACCTCCAAAACCCCGGATACTTACCTTATCGCGAATGTCTTGCCTCATCTTCTCGCGCTCCTCCTCCATTTTTCGGTGTTTTTCCTTGCGCCGGTCCTCGGCCTCCTTGATGGCCTCCTGACGCTCCCTCTCCTCCTCCTCTGCCTTTTCCTTGTCGTCGCCATCATCGCCTCCATCACCTCCTACAGCGCCTGTGTAAGTAACGGGGTGTAAGAGTTACTATGAGATTTAACTCTGTGTTTAAAAGCTCGACCGACTATACAGTATCAACATTGAGTATGGTTTTTAATTTACTCAAAATCGGCCGTGACCAATTTTAGTTCGCATCCAAGCCCCTACATTTTGACACATATGATTAAGAGCTTGTCTTTCAGCTTGACTCGTTATCGCCTCGCGGGTTATCACTTCGAGTGATTTACATTTTTATTTTAGCACCACTACCACTGACAGGGAAAATAAATGGGAAAGCGATTAGTTTGGATTTAGTGTGTCTGAGCCGCAGTCTGAAATCAGAAGCACGGAAGTGGGCCGAGGCATTAAGAGCGACCTTTGCTGTTGACCTCCAAGAAGAAAACAAGGCCCACTACCTCCGCTACAAACGGCAAATGCCGTCGGCCTCATTTCAATTCGAGCGACTACAGAATCAGCACGCAGGAGGAAATGATTTCGAAAGCGTTGACTATCCTGTGGATAGCTGGCATCGCCTGCGGCCAGGATGATCTGGTCAGGGTAGAAACCGATCTACTGAGCTTTTCCCGCAACCTAGAGCAGTATCTTGACACCAGCAAGCAGCCGTGCCAGGACTTCTACGGTTATGTCTGCTCGCACAGCGCCAACCTCAGCGAGACGGGCAGGCACCGGTTCCAGAGCTTGCTTAAGGAGACGGACGTCGCGCAGCTGATGGACATGGAGCTTCAGCTGATCAACTTCTTCAAGTCCTGCGAGAGCGGACGTGGAGTGGAGGCGCTTAAGGGATCTCAGTTGTTCAGGCAGACGGGGGGCTGGCCTGCCCTGGATCCGAACAAGGCGAATTTCAGTCAGCAAGCCAACCAAAGCTGGCTGGGAGTTCTTGGATACTTCCACGAAGTGGGTGCGCCCTACTTCTTCAAGACCTCGGTCACCATGCAGTCGAACAAGCGTCTGGTGGTACTGCAACCCGACTGCACACGCCGCAACACTTTGAGGAAATTCGAGCAGCGGGTGGGTGAAGTCCTGCAGAGCTTCGGGATCGAACAGAGCCGCGCCCACGTGACCGCCCTCGAAGTACTCAGCTTGGAGCGCAATAGTCGGGACATTATGAAGGCGGAGCACATCGAGGATCAAGTGGAGTTTAGCTACGGGAACTTTAAGCGCAGCGTCTTCGGAAACGCCTCGCTGACCAGACTGGACTGGGATGGCTACTTCCGCAAGTTACTGGGCGGCAAGACGCCTCAGGCCAGCGACACTATTGTGGTCAAACAACTGCCCAGACTGGTTGAGTACTTCGCGCTGCTCCAGAACACGAGCATGGTTCGGCTCCTGAATTGGATCTGGACAGACTACTTGATGGGTGAGTCTACTATTCTATCCGCCTTCAATTATACAGCAATTTCGCACTACTGTTTGCACATATTCCTGATAAGTGTCCTATAGCACTTGGATGAATTTTATACTTTCATTCGCGAAGTTTATTGAACCTCTTCCGATATACGACATTTTTTCTTTGAATATTTCTGAGCATATGTTGAAAACACTTTGAACCCATTATACCCGTTACTCTTAGAGTTAAAGGGTATACTAGATTCGTTGAAAAGTATGCAACAGGCAGATGGAAGCGCTTACGACCATATAAAGTATATAGCCGAGTCGATCTGGCCATGTCCGTCTGTCCGTTCGTCTGTCCGTATGAACGCCTCGATCTCAGGAGCTACAAAAGCTAGAATGTTGAGATTAGGCATGCAGCTTAAACTGTTACGCCCACACTTTTGAAAAATGTGATACTTTTGTACTTTTTTATAAATCTTGAAAATTTCTATAGATTTGCCAAAAAAACTTTTTACCACGCCCACTAGCTGAGTAACGGGTATCTGATAGTCGGGGAACTCGACCATAGCATTATATCTTGTAGATTTCTGTGTTCTGTCCGACCTTTTCTTTGTAACTAAATTTACCAGTTTAGTAAGCTATTAAATGATTTTAAGCTTTAAAATGACCCTAAACTCTTGAAGAAGTTTTAGAAAACTCTATACCATTTGTTTCCCTTCCTTTACTAGATATCGTGGATGCAGACTGCCACCAGTTGGCGGAGAACTATGCCGGGGACCTTTACGCCCACGTGAAACAGCGCGTTACGGCAAATCGCGTCGAACTAGCCAACATGTACTCGGCGCTGGGCAAGGCCTTCACAGACCAGCTGGGCAGCAGTGTTTGGATCGATGAGATCTCGCGGCAGAGCTCCAGACAGTTTCTGGGTACTATTATGCACATTACCCTGAATGGAGACGAGCGCTTGGACGCGGCATACCACTCCATCTTGCTGGGTCGGCGGAGTCTGTACCGCAACCTGGAAAAGCTGCGCAAGTTTCAGCTGCCGCGACGATCGACCTCCCAGTCCGCCCAGCAGGTGCGTCGCTACGCCCAGGTATTCGCTACAGTCAATGCGTTCCCAGAGCAGCACAACCTGAGCGCGCCGCTCAACTACCTGCTACTGGGGGAGTTCTTCTCGCGCAGCCTGGTGGCTGCAGGCAGCAGCTCCCGCACGCCAGGAGCCTGGCTGAGCTCGGACTCCGAGCGGCGCTTTGGCATCTTCCAGGAGTGTGTGGGCGGACAGACGAACGCCATCGATCTACTGCTGGGCCTGCTCGCCCAAAGACAGGCGCTAAGTGGATACGGCCAGTGGATGGCCAGCCGGACGGGACTGGAGGAGAGAGTCGACGCGCTTCTGGCCGCCGGGCGCTCTAAGATGTCTCTACGGAGGCTCTTTTTCATTACCAGCCTGCTCGTGGACTGCCGCTCCGAGCTGGGCGTCCTGCAGCAGGACCGCAAGAGGCAGCTGACTCACGCCACACTGCGCAACTCGCCGGAGTTCCTGGAGGCCTTTAAGTGCCGTCCCGGAGATGGCCTCTACCCGCAGCACCAGCGCTGCAATCCGTTCTAGGGCCGGACCTTGAACTTTGAGCTGCTTTGAGCTGCCACGCCACCGGTGGTGTTAAAAATCGATGAGCCTTGCCTGCAACCACTGGAGGGCTTCTACGACCGCGAGCAACCCCCAATCGATTGATTTTTCCCGTCCCACTTTGCACAGTTGCATGGATTACCATATGCTTACGGGTTGGTTCCGTTACGGGTAAAATAAACAATTCGCCGTTCACTTGCAAAGACTTACATGGAACACGGATTCGGTCAGAGTGACAGCGTTAGTGTGTTGTGGCGAGTTGAGTAGTAGTAGTTTAGTAGTTGGTTGAGTGGTTCAGTGGTTGAGTGGTGGCAGTGTGTTGTAGAGGGGGAAGAAGACGAATTCAGTGCGTCCGCCGCCGGAAATCGAAAGGCAGTGTTGAGAGGCAGACTGGACAGAAACTTGAGTTGGGCTTCATACCAATGAAATTCATGATTTCAGTGCGCTCTGGACCACTGCTATCTGTCCGTCGTGGGGCCTTCTGTCTTCGCTTCCGTCCCGAGTGGATGCAACCGTTGCCTCAGCCGACGCTGGCACTACTGGACTCGCTGTCAGCCAGGAGCTGCACCATCTCCGACCCACTGGCTCGGGCGCAGCGCCGACATGCTCATCCTAATCGATTCGAAACGGCTGCCCGAAGTGCAGTGCAAACGCGACCACCAGTGCCTGCTAACTGAGTGCAGGAAAAGTCTTGACAGGCGGACGGCGGTCGGCGGACGGCGGACGGCGGACAGGCGCACAAAACAGCGAACTTCAGCTGCAGAAGTGCGAGCCCGGAGTAGGAGTGCTACTAGTCCTGCTCCGGCCTTTTATGCCATGGCGCCGCACGGGCTGCCTCTGCCGCGTCGCAGTCGGCGCTGGCCAAGACCCGAGCTCCGGCGCCTGCGCAGGTCCCCGCGGATTGAGTCCCGGCTCGGCTCGGATTGTGGCGCCACGCTGGTCCTGGTTGCTGGTTGCTCTGCTTATAAGAGCAGCCTGGCATCTTCTCTGCCCGCTCTGATGGCAACCCCTATGGGGCGACAGAGACGCATTATCTCCGAAGGCGCAGAATCGCGCAGTGGACGCTCACTGCTCCTGAGCAGATTTTGGGCGCATGGGGCGGATGGGTAAGGTCGTCGGGGGATGACGAATGACCACAATCGGCTTCGCTCTTTGTCTTGGTGGGTGCAAAAGGCATCGCACATTAAATTGAATTTATTGTCATCAATTTACTGAATAGCTTTGTGAATAAACTTATTGGGGTGACTGTGACTTGATTTGCAGACGCATTTATTGTTTTCATAAATTAGTCAACGCATTTTAAAACAAAATTGATTTGTGAAATGGTGTCAAATGGCCGAACAGATTCAGGAGGCAGGAGCAGAGCTTTATGGGATTTTTCGCCCGTAGTTTGGCCGTAGTTTGCCCGTCTCGCTTTGTGGGTGCCAATCACTGTGGGTGCCCACCCGTCGCAAAAACGATGGGGAATGTGCCTGCTACGGACACAACTTGGTCCTGAGAGCTAATGGCAAAAGCCCTTTAAGCTCGACTCCAGTTGCACATTCAAGATGGCCCCTGAATAAGTGCACAATTCAATTAAAAACTAATCAAGCCTATTGTAATGCAGTTATCATGCCAACATAATTAACACCCCCGGAGCAAGACGCACTGGCTGGGCATTCCTGGACCTCCATTTTATCCACTTCCTATTGCTGCTCCCCACTAATGGAAATGGACAACCCGTTAGCGAGGGCCATTGATGACCCTTTAAGGCGGCGGAAGCCTTCAATTTGCATGAGAAATGCTCCGGACAGCCCGAAAGATATAAATTGGTTGTTGGCTCTTGAGGTTTCTTTTCTCGCCTGCAACCATTTCACTTCTTGCCGTTAAAAGCTTTTGCTGCGTGTCAAGGGCGAAATGAGGGTACTTAATAACTATCCGCCACGAGGAGAAGTGAAGTGAATATTGGGCCGGAGCTAGGCCTTACCAGCGCCAGCAAAACGCGGGGAAAATGGTTCGTTCGTGAGTCGGAAAATGTTGAGCAGAAGTCATAAGTCTGATATACGATCTGAATCACAGGGATAAACGCCAAAGTGCGCCTTATTGCTTTGACTGCTGTTTTGAATACCAACACGTCAGCGAAACCCGATGATGAGGACGTGGAGAAATTTGGCCGCAAATGGAACGCGGCTGGGCACAAAGCGGACCCACGGAGCCAGCGTAACACGTCCTATCCGCAGCACCATAAGTAGAGGGCTAAGCCCCAGCCGAAGCGGATGCAATGATGTGCCGAAAGATGTGCGGCGGATACACTGGTCCAAGTGACACTTATTCGACTTAATGCCCGCTCGCGGGGGAAAACTACATTACAGTTCCATTTCCATTTCCATTTTCATTGTGACACAGACCACCCATCCGCATACACACCCCGGTGTGTGTAGGGGAACTGCCCCATTTGGTTCAAGTATTTTCCGACTGGCCCACCCTTGCTCCCTTTGTCACGGCTGCGTGATTATGTGCTGCCTTCTCGGCAAGCAGTTGCTGAAATGGCACGAACAGCAAATTATTTTCCCGCTTAATCCCGTTCAAGCCCGCCGAGCGGGGTTCAGCTGGAGCTGGAGCTGGAGCTGAGAGCCGCCACTGCCTGGCACGCATCTGGGTCAAAGACAGGAACCGGAAGCGGCGGGGTTGATTCGGAATCCCAGCTCGTGCGGCTTCTGAGGCGACGCCGACTTAATCGCTCAGGAAGGTAGCGCGCGCCCTCTGCCTTTGCTTCCATTGTCAAAGTCGCTGATAGCAACTGGCACATTCAGATAAATTATAGTTTATTTAACAGTCCCAAATGACCCGATATTTACTTATGGCTGGGCACATGGCTGGGACGGATGGGGTGCCTAACTAAAGGACAGGGGCGTGTGCAAGTGTTGAAATTACGTCGCCAATGCGCATTTGACTGTTCCGACCATCTTGGCTGAAGGCGCTTAGGGCTCTTGGCCAGGACGCAGCATCTCGCATTTCGCATTTCGCCGCCTGCACACGACTACACGCTTTTGTCATAATTGCAGCAATTAGTTGTGTGCCTCATCCGCATTCGTGGAAGCATTTGCCCTTCCACATCCACTCAGGGTCCCTTGCCAGGCTCGTCCGGAATGCGACGTCGTGCCACAAACGGCAAAATTTGTCAACATCGCGTGGACTGAAGGCTGGTCAGCCGCATGCAAATATTTTGGTCCGTACTCAGCTCGGGAAATTTGAGGAATTTTTAATATACATAATTTACGCCGAGCCCGGATCTATATTGGCATCCCGGCCCTTCCTCATTCAAATGCATCCCCGCGGAGCTCTGGGAATTTGGATCGAAGTCGACTGAGGGAAATTCTGTAAAACATCATAATCGATACACGTGCTGCAGACACTTGAAATTCGACAAGACTGCTTGGTTGCAAAGACTTAATAAGACGACGAGATTAGCCAGGTGCTATCCTGCGGTTCCTGGGAATAGGTAATACTCAGTATGTGTCAAAATGCCTGCTTCGGAATGGATAAGCGAGCGACGAGAATGGGTTTCTCTCGAAAGGGATTTTTATAGATATCTAACGGTTACATACAGGTTCGCATGTGTATATCTTGGAGTATATTTTGTTTTGTGTGCTGTTTGTTTATTATTTTTTGTCTCTGTTGCTTTAAAGAACAAACTGTTATGCTATTTTAGTAGATTATTTATTCTTATACTTTACCTCATTGTAAATTCGAAGTATTTGGGTTGTAGTTGAGTTGTAATTAGAGGAGTTATAGTAGAGTAGTAGAAGATGTAAGTAGTTTTGTAGTTAGTAGGGTTCCATATTGGTTAAAGTAGTACATAGCAGTAGATGAAGTAGTTCGATTGTAGAGTAGTAGTAGAAAAAGTAGATAAAAAAGATTTAACAAAACAATTATCGCAGAAACCAAAAGTTCGGGTGTAACGTCTCCAAGAGTATATTCGATATAAACTAATAATAATAATTAAAAAATAATTCGAGAGAAACTAATGCAATGCTAGGTATAGTCAATTCTAGACTACAGTTCTTGAATTGACCGTGTACTTGGCGTGTTTAACCGAACAAAATCAAAATGTGCGGTAATTGTGATAACTGTCGGTGAGTTGCCATCTTTTGGGTCAAACTAATAAGTCAGAGTTTCAATTTGCTGTCGAATCAAGTTGCAAGTAGCCGAGTCGCTTTCGCGTAAATTCGGAAAGTTTTGACTCTCTCGATTAAAAGTATCGATTAAAGTATATAGTTGATACAAAATCAATCCCCAAGACATGCGTTTGCAAAAAGTATCTATGGTTGCGTTGCTAACTATAATCGAATAATCTGAATCGAAAAATATATCATAATTTCTGGGGATGAGCCCCGGTAAACTGATGATAGGCTGGTGTTAATTGCAATTTCGGATATTCATATTGATATTGATACTGATTATATGATGTCATCGATTACTGATTACTGATTACTGATTACTGATTACTGATTATTGATTCAAATGGAATGCAGCTCCAATATATATGGTGGATGCTGTGATGGCATCAAGGCATACAATACATATTCATGGACATAGTAAATAAAACAAAAGGTAAGTAGAGAAATTACCGCCTGCAGC
This sequence comes from Drosophila erecta, assembly GCF_003286155.1. Taxonomy (NCBI): domain Eukaryota; kingdom Metazoa; phylum Arthropoda; class Insecta; order Diptera; family Drosophilidae; genus Drosophila; species Drosophila erecta. The sequence goes on from NW_020825194.1 coordinate 28,109,621, forward strand.
ATCTGTCGAGCGTGTGGTCGGGGAAGTAGAGGAAAAGTTTAATTAGTATTAGACTTTCTGTTGTGGATTACTTTATGGCTTTATGGGCTAAAATTCGAAGTTGCAGGTTGTGTGTAATTAGATAGTAGTATGGAAAATAAAAGAAGGTGTGGAATATGCATAAAAAGTTGCTGGGAATACTAAGATTCGTGAGAGGCAGCATGGCGGGATTAGGGGAGTTGTTGCCGGGGATTCTGATTTAATATATCTCGATCGTTCTTTCGGGCTCCCATCTTCATAGCGAAGATGGGGGTCATATTACTCTGGAATCGGGTTTGCTTGGGCGTGGCATTCATGTTAATACGCAAGTACTAAACGAGGAGCGAAATAGAGACGAGGGTTGCTCGTCAGGAAGAAATTGTAATAGAAGAAATGGATTTGTGTTCTCTGTATGTTTTATTGGTGCGATGGCAGGTGTGTTCGTTGTGGGCTTTTGTTGTTTGGGTAAGGTGGTGGGAAAGGTGGGGGGTGGGTCAGTACGAGGATGGGAGTAGAGCTGGGCAGGATGTGGGGAGGGTGGGCAGGGTGGCGAGGAAAGCAGAGCTATTCCGCAGATTGCTGTGCACTTGGGACTCCTTCTGTGTGCTTGGCTGGGTGTGTTTGTCAAGCTATTGTGTTCGAGTGTTTTACAATGAGGTAAAGTTCGGCTGTGAAGGCATTGTAGGAATGAACAAATATATTTCATTATTTTTTGTTTTGGTGTGTATCTGCGAGGAACTGCTTTCGTCAGGATTTTTCTTATGATATGTACTTAGGTTATATAAATTACCATCACATTATTATATCGGGACAGGAATATGTCGAGGTAAGTAGCAAAGCTGACGGTATGGACTTGTCAAATGTCAAAGTTTAATAATTGCTCAAACATTATATTAATATTTAGGATTTGATGGCTTAGGGCTTGGGAATGAACATAATAATTAAGCTATCGCTTATTATATTATTATTATTATTAATAATGTCCCGGAAGATTTATTTTGGCAATTTCAATTATTTTATTATCAGGGCTGTGAACCCATGTCATTGTGCTTTTTTTCGGAGTTTGAACTTTAACGATTCATAAAGTTTCGGTTTGTAAACCAATCCTTCGTACCAGGGCTAAAAAAACTTTAGAGATATCATGAACTATAGAAGATAGAAAGTTGAGAATCCGCCCATAATTGCCACACCCACACATTTGAATTTTTTTTTTTTATATTTTTCCATATGCTTTGTAGTCTTATAAATTTCTATCGATTTGCCCACTCAACACCCACACTGTAATGCCTACACTTTTGAAAACTCTTAGATCTTTTTCCATATGTTTATTAGTCTAGTAAATTTCTATCTAGTAATTTCTATATATAGTCAAACATAAAAATGTTTGTCACGCCCACTTTAGCGCAGACAAGCCGCCCAAAACTGTGACGCCCACACATTTGAAAAATGTTTAGATTTTTTTTCATTTTTTATTAGTCTTGTAAATTTCGTTAGATTTGCCTAAAAGCTTTTTGCCACGCCTACTCTAACGCCCAAAAACCTTGAAAAAAATTTTACACTTTTTTCATTATACTCGTTTCTCGTAGACTAACTAGATTCGTTGAAAAGTATGTAACAGGCTGAAGGAAGCGTTTGTTTTTAAGTTTTTTAATTTTATTAAGAAGAAGGACCTTGACTATAGCGTTCTCTCTTGTTTTTATTTATATTTTTTTGCCAAATGCTTTCCGTATGCCAATAAACTGTAGCAGCAATCCCAGTAACCGCTATTTGATAGTCGGGGAAATGGACTACACCGTTTTTCCTTGTTTTTCTTAAACCGAGAAAACCTACTTAAAATCGCCCGATTTATGGTTTGTTTTGTCAAATGTTCTTTAAACCAGAATGTTTCACAGCCCTGATAATTATTCGTACAATAAAATGTGTACTTTAGAATATTTTAGTATCTTAAGTGGATTTATACATATACTCGTATATATGAATACATATATACATATATATGTATATTCTCATGTACAAATTTATCTGTGATTTATTGATTATCCATATTATGTGCCATTATTGCAAAGTTGGAACAAAAAAGGGCTTTGGTATGGGTAGTGCAAGACTAAGCTTAGGTACAACAGTTTTAAAACACTTTTATGCTGAAAATTGTTAAATTTTCATTCTTGAACGGGGCTGGGTTAATCTAGTCATAAATTTAAACCGTATAGTCATGCTGTTGCCAATAAATACAACCTAGTCTCCATTCAAAACTGAAACAGAAGCGATGAACTTTAAACTAAATGGGTAGTGCCATATACACAATGCTCTGCACTGCCAATGATTAAATTACGGCTTAGGTATGCTTAAAAACGTTTTCAAGTTTATGTCTATGTTAAATAGTGTGTAACAAATAGATTGGCGGCGGAGGTGCCATGACTTACGCACTTTGTATATGAGTTATTCAGTTTGAACGCTTACCTGTAAGAAAAAGAGAACGTGGTATTAATGTAGTTCAAAAGGGTGCTATTATTATTCTTTCACTATGAGCTTAAGTTTTCATCGGGACTGTGTTAACTGTGTTAAACTATTTTAAGAGTACAATTGAAAACCCGTAATGGTTGTTTCTCTAAGCGAAGTCAGGACAGTAAGACTATAGCCAATTCATTACTTATTCTTAGGTTAGACAGGCAATAGTTATAAGGGCTTACGCGCCGCAAATACATTTTCTGACTGCGAGTGCAAGTAGTTGACAATGAAAACACATTAGCAGGCATGGCTTTCTGCCACCTTGTGACCATGGTAAGTGTGGAAAATGAAAAGCGCTCTACAATTCACATGCGATGCTGGCCTGAGGACCTAAGCACGAAATGGCTGAACAATTGCTGCGCGCCATTCTGAGCAGGAGTTTTATGGGTTATTATATTTCGCCTTCATCACTCAGACGCATTTGCTGCATCATTGAGAGCAAAAAGTTATCGCCATAGGAGCGAGTTGCGGAACGGCAGAGTGCCTAGAGTCTGGTATCCTCGTAGCTGGTCCACATATGAGTGACATATGGGTGACCCGACAAGTGCAAGATATGATTCGGTTCTTCGAGTTTTATGCCCATGCTAATAGCGTTTTCGTGTTTCCTGACAGCCTCGATAGCCTCAATAGCCTCGAAAGCCTCGAAAGCCTTGATAGCCTTGATAGCCTTGACAGCGTAATGGCTAACCGCACCGACCGCAATCTCCAACTGAGTTCCAGCTGGCAGCCTGCCGAATGGGACGACGGAATGATTGAGTCGCCGGCCCTGATTCTGAATTCTTCCCCGGCTGGGGAAGAGGCTGGAGTCCGGGCACAGGAGCGTGACATATTCAGCATCAATCTACACAATTAACTGTATCAATTTGTCGGAAACACTTTCCGGGGCATTCGTGCAGAATTTCTGCGTTCGATAAGACCCCGGTAAAGTGCTCTGCTCAGCCCAGCCCAGCTGCAGATGATGGGGCTTGCGGCATGGGGCATGGGGCATGGGGCATGGGGCATGGGGCAGGGGCAAGTCCTGGTGAGGCACTGCAGCCAGCTTGCAAATTGTACGAGATTGCTGGCGGGAAAGAAGAGGTACATTATGTCACAGGGCGCACAGTGGCAGGGGATGGCTCTATGTAAATGGCCCAGCTCAGAGTGGGTTGCATGCTATCGGATGATAAGCATTCAACTTAACTATTCTCGCCCTAGCCTTCGCTCTTTTCTCTTTCTGAAAGCATTCTATGATTTTCCGAGCGATTGCACAGCCTCTGATTAAGCAGCAGCCTCAATGGGAACCCAATGACTTTGACTAACGCCTGGCCGGGGTTGAAGATGCGGATGCGGGATGCGGGGATGCGGATGCGGACTGGATAGGACCTTGTTGTGTATCTGGAAGCGGTGGCTCTCATGTGTGTTAATTTTGTCGCTGCGCAGCAGCTTGAAAGTGAATTATATATGCCCGCACGTCCACAGCAAAGTGTATTGATCGAGTACCAAAATAAAATGCTGGGGTGCTGTTTCCGGTGCGACTTACCTTTAACGGCACTTAATTGGTTTCCAACCATCTGCTTAGCTATGAAAGCCGCCATCTTTGGGCTGTTGTTCTGGTGGTTCTGGTGGCTCTGGTGGCTCTGGTGGCTCTGGGGGCTCTAGGGGCGTGGCTGCGCCTGGCTGTGGTCCTCCGCTTCCGCACGATGCGATGCACTCCTGGGTCTCGGTTGCTGGGTCCTGAGTCCTGCCTGGTCGGTAAGCTGGAAGCGACAGAGCAAAACGAAAAGAGCAAATTAATTTTGTGTGCGGCAGGACAAAGGAGTGCCCTGTCACCTGGGCTCGCCTGAGACTTTAAGCCGCTTAAGTTAAATGCCTTAAGTTGAGCCCTCTGCTGAAGCGCCGTGTCACTTGAAACCGATCTCATCCAGTTTATGACTTTATGACTTGGCCAGAGTCTCAGCTCCGAAGATTGCTCGCGGGCACTTAATTCGGAAATCTAATAACTCGAAACCTAGTCCGGAGTACAATAATCCCGTAATAAATGCAGTCTACGTGTATTCCAGCCCAAATTTTTCATTTTACAACGCCCCAGGCTGGGACGCTGGGCTATCTTTTTGCTACTGACTGCGTCTGCAACGCCCTTTGTGCCCCATGCATTAATAATTGCGCAAATTGGGCTAACGAACTTAAGCTGAGGCTGCAGCTTGTTTCGGCAAACGAGCAACGAAACTAGTTTGCCATGAAAACCATTAGCTCAGCTCTGGAAAGCGGCAAGGCTTGAAAATAAAGTGGACGAAGTGGACGAATGGACGGTGTCAGTTAAAGTCAGAATTTCGCTGTGGGTGGCTACGCCTTCATTCCCCTGTTTCTCCAAACAAAATTAATTAATGTTATACTGCAGCAAACAGCTGAATATTTTATTGGCCAGCATGAGCAGTGGAAAAATGCATCTTAATCCCACGATACAGCATCTAGCACCGCAGTAGATGGGGCAAGTGATTTGGGCAAGATTTGGGGCAATTGGGACGAACGTACCTGACTTAATTTATGTGTTTAGAAGCGAAAGCGTATGGCATTCGTGTTTAGAATTTTTGGTCGGGTGGCACAACAAAAAGAGAACACTCTCCTATCACTGAACAAGTAAACATTTCAAGGCTCTAATTGCATTTGAATTTTCTAGTACGCGAACCAACCAGAAAGTCAAAGCCAATAAATACAAAAAAGCCAATAAGCTGTGCTTGACTGTAGACTGTAGCGTGTAAAGAATGGCTCGTCTAAATATCACGTATACGCGGAGTTCCCCCTTTTCTGCGGACCAAGCAGTGCGATCGATTAGACTTTGGTTAGTCATTGCTTTATTTTGAGGAACGATTGTGTAATGAGCTTGGAACTTTCTGCAGTCGTCAGCATTTTACGCGTGAAAAGCGCAAGATACCGACAACTTTGCACAAATATTTGGCATAAAGTGCCAAGCATACTTTAGACACTTTTCGGGCTGGCGGACCACCCACATACCTGGACTTAGTTCGGCAAGTATTCCTTTAGGATTTCCCTTGGAGACTCCTGTGTGTGCGTGGACTTGGTTGTTGAAGAGCAAAGTTCCGAATAGTCTGCGCAAAGTGTGTTTGTTCTAAGGAAATCCACTGAGAAGAGAGTGCATTAGGCGGATAGGCTTCCTGAAAGACAAACAGAGACACAGGAGGGGGTCAGTCCAGAGCTCTGGGGCTGCAGAGTATAGGGTTCCGGTCCCCGGTTCGCGGTTCCCGGGCTTTAGGGGCTCGGCGGGTCGAACCGAACCATTGGGCTGGCGCTAATTTAAAAATAGCAGACACACACACACCAACACCCCCAGGGGTCGCATTGTTACCGATGTTTCGTTATTGTGCTGGCGTGCCACTTGCTTTGTTGCTTTTATTGATATTTCTTTATTAGGGTTTCTTTTATGGGAGCGTGCACGTAAGTGCCATTTGGGTGGGGAGGGGCTCGAGGAGGGGAGGGGGGGCGAGTGGCACAAGCAAACCAGAATTTTACTTTACGTAATACGCGCAGCAAACAAATTCGATTGGGCTCGGGTGCTGGAGCCGTATTCCTTTGGCTTTTTTCACTGATTCCGATTACATAAGGCTGCGCTCGCACTGGAGCACTCAGTCAACTGGCCGAGCAATTGAATTAGCTCGATAAAACAAATTCGCTTAATCAATTTGGGTTTTCAGTCGTGCTCTCGAGCTCGGGCCGTTCGTCGATTTTTAAATACCACCACTGTGCGCCAGTATCGAAATCGCGAGGGTGACTGTGTGTGTGCCACATATGTGCCTCACACAAGCCCTCTATGTACACGCACTTGCTCTAGTGTGTTGGTGTGTGGCTGCGCTTGTGTGCTGTGCGTGTCCGTGCGCACTGGCAGTGTGTGTGTGCTTAATACTTTTACGTTGCTTGCCACTTTTCATCTAGGCCGTCGCTATGTTTTCTCGGCGCTTCTTACTTCATGCTATGTTCGCACTCTTCTGCACGCCACTGCCAGAGTACCCTGCACGGAAAACTCGCGAACTCGGAAAACTCGGCTCGTCGCCGCTGTTCCGCCTGCGAGTGCCTGGCGAGCGTCGGCAGAGGCAGCGGCGTCGGCGGCGTCGGCGCCGACCGCGCGGCTGCGGCCCCGAAAACCAGTAGAGAGCGGGCTCCGAGGGACGGAGCTTTAGGCCCGTTCGGAATTCTTCGGGCTCGTGCTCGTGCTCGTGCTCGGGCTCGGGCTTGAGTGCTTTTGCGCTCGGCTCGGCCAGAGGAAACGAGCACCACGGCACTCACAAAGATAAGGACAGCAGTAGTGGGGTTCATTTAAAGGCAGAGCGCTTGAGGATTTCAGGAGCGCTGGGACTGAAGGGACTGGAAGGACCGTACCCTGCCCAGCGCGCTGCCCTCTCTCTAATACATTTATCTGCTGCTATTTTTTGTCTGTTACATAATTCGATTCCCTCCCCCTCTATCACTCTCTATCCCTCTCTTTCGCCCTCTCTTGCTCTCTCTCTCTCTTTCTCAGGCTCGTTTTCTTGACTTTTTGACTTTGAAATCAGCAGCGAAAGCGCTGCCTACATTTGGGAGTTGGCGCCTGCGCCGAGGAGCGCATTCGCGATATTGATTCGCGGTGGTCGTGTTTGTGTTCCCGTAACTTTGGCAGCGGGCCAGGCCGTACTGATAAGACGCTCGCCAACGCTGTGCCAACGCGTCATTATCACCACTCGGAACCAAAAGCAGTCGCACCACATTCCACATCCCACTCCACTCCAGTTTGCTTGCCCACATTCGTGTGTACATGCTGGGCGAACTGGGGGACTGGGCGGACTAAGCGGACCGGGCGGCAGGATGAGGGGGTCGGAAGCACAGAGCGCAAAAGAAGGAAATTGCTGGGATCTGGCCACGTCCGCTCATCTGTGCGACATCGGACTGTGGTCGAGTCGAAGACTAGGCCGGGACCGGAGCTCCGACGGAGGTCCGACTGCCCAGGGCGCAGAAGAATCCTCCAGACTTTTAATTAGCGCGACACAGATCCGATAGTGTACAAACCAACATCGCCGACTTAGTTGGCTTTATTGTTTTCCGCTCAATCAATTATTATTTCGTAGCATTCCGCCAGACAGCTTGGTGGACTGGTTCTGAATGGGGAGTTAGCTCCCGTCCTCTCTCGGCGTCTCCCCTGGCCTTTATACCAATCAATTCCATTCTGGCCAGTCTTCGCTGCACAGCGCGAGATAATTTTCCCACCACAAATTGCTTATTACTTCTGGATCCACAAGGCGACGCTCCTTGCTTAGGATGATAGTCACGACCTGGCCACTGGGGCATTGCTGCCTGGGGTAATGGGCCACTGGCCATTATACCGCTGGCGTGGTTCGGGATGGGGGAGTCTTAGCGGGTCTCGCCCATTTCATCCACTGCTTACCTTAACAGTCGGTCACCGAGAACCACAGGACTTGGGTACTTTTCCCACACCAATGCACGCGACACTCTGCAATGTCGCACTGATTGCCACTCGCCACGTCGCCCGTATACAAACCGAAAAGTTCGCTCTGGGTGGTGCTGCTCCTTGTGACCGAAACTACATCAACTGCCGAAATCGGTTAGCTAGTAGCCAGCAGCTCTTGTGGCACCAACAGCCGCCGAGAACGAGGAGAAAGCCCCCAACGCAGAGAGCACTGCTGTCAGTTTTGACAGTTGACCCGCAAACAAACCGAAAGCTTGCTGGCCGAAAGCTTTCATCCAAATTTTTGGCTACCAACTACTTTCCCTTATGCTAGACGGGGAGATCCCTCTCCCAAGTTTCACCAGTATGGACTGGCACGCTTACGTAAGTCTCGCAGTCTGGTGTTGCGATAAGCAAAGTGCACCATGTGCGGACAAAGCTTGCACGGATGCGGAACCGGGACAGGTTATCCTCCGCTAATTTCCCAGCATATAAGCATCATCTACTTTGTGGGCCTTGCTTTACACGCCAGCCAGAGGAAGCCGATTGATAGCAGCTAATGCCCGAATTGCTTGTCAATCCGCCGGGGATTCCGGCGTGGGCCTCCTCTTGCGGGATTAGCTTGAGTGCGGCGGAACAGGTAATTCCTGCGTGTGTTTGCGTGGGAGAGCCGGGAGCAATTTATATCAATTATTTAATTAAAGCATACGCGTCATCATGCGGTGTCAGAGCCCATTATTTTGATTAAAATCAAACCCATTTCGCTTTAAATCACCTGCCTGGGTATTCCGCCTCGTCACAGCACAGTCCTCACCAGTTTTATTTCATTCAAGGGACCTGGCGTGGGTTTGCTTCATCGTCTATTTGACCACTTTTGATTATCATACGGGTATGATACTCGTAGAGTAAAAGCGTATACTAGATTCGTTGAAAGTATGTTACAGGTAGAAGGGATTCTGACCTGCCACGCCCAATTTTGAACAATTTCCTTTTCATTTCTAAATTTTATTCGCAATTCTTACCGATACTCCAGAAAATAATACATTTTCCCGTTCGCACTTCCAGCAGCTTAGTAAAGGGTATCTGATAGTTGGGGAACTCGACTATTGCATTCTATCTTGTTATATTTAATACTATTGGTCTGCAATGTGCCAGCCTTAGGTCACTCAACCGAATTCCAATGCATTCAAAACGATTCAATACTAAGATTGGTAAGCGGACTGGAAGACTAAACACTGCTCATCCTACTGCTCAAATGCTAATATTGCTGGCTCACTGTCCCCGCCGCCGCGAATGATGTTCAATGTATAAGTATAAGTACTTATTAAAAATATCTGCAGCGCATAGGCGAGGAATATGACAATTGCTTTCCTTTTTCATATTTTAAATTGCCCCTGTCACAAATAATGATATCGAAATCGCGGTCCAGAGCAGCTAGTGCTGAGTCCTGGCCGGCTCCCTTCGTTCCTGGCTCCTTGCTGGTTAGTACGGTCGTTTTCAATCAATGAAAACTCAGGAAGAATATGACAACCCAACTTCTCCCGACTTCAGCCACAGACATTGTCAGTTCGGGCCGGCAAAAGCACAAGCTTGTTGCCGCAGGACGGCGTGCGGGCTTAAACTGGAGAATGCGGAGGCTTTGGGGCGTCTAGCTCGGAGTGGCTAAATGTAAAACGGTTTCTTGTTGTGATTTTGACAAATGATAATTTTCCGTATGTGCTTGTGCCGGTCTTTGTGTTTGACATGTCAGCCGAGGCTCGGCTGAAAACGAGATACTCCTATCTCTGTGGCTCGGCGTCCGTTCCTCCATGGCGGTCGATGAGTTGGCTCATTGTGCAGGGTAGACAACTTCTGGCGGAAATTTCCGGAATCGTCGCCGACGTGAAACCGTATCTCAAAGGCTCGTTAGCTCGGCACACATGCTTCTATGAACAAGAAACAATAGTTTCTGTTTCGGGGCAGCAAGGTCTTGTTTAGCGATCCACTAGCTGACTAGTGTAATATCTGCCAATCAGGACACACAAAAAAGAGCTGGGTGCTAGCGACAGTTGAATTGTCGCCTGGTCACTGAAAAATTCGAATGGTTTCTGAACAACAAAAACCGAACCCTTTGGGTGGATACAGCTAATTTATACAAGTAAATTAGACGTTAGAGTGCGCGTGGCAACTTGAGTAAACCAACTTCCTCTGCGTCTACTAACTAACTTTTTATAGTTCCTAATATATCTAGACATTCATACGGACCTACAGACGATCCTACGGAAGCGTAGACGGAAGGACAGGCGACGGATATGGCCAGATCGACTCGGATATTGATACTGATCAGGAATATATATACTTTATATAGTCGGAAACGCTTCCTCTTATCTATTACATACTTTTCAACGAATCTAGTATACCCTTTTACTCTGCGACGGGTATAAATATCTTACACTAGACTTCGTATTTAAATTTAGTTTTAACGCCGTTATGGACCAACAAAGTTGTATTAATTTCATGAACTGAAAATATTGGCATAACAAATGCCATTTTTTTACAAAAAAGCGTGCTATTAAATTCTTACCAAATTGTGATCTTGTAATTGACAATAATAATATTCCTTGGGAAAACTCTGTTATATACATCTTGATAAAAAGATTATCTTCAAGGAATATTAATAAAACAGTTGACAAAATAAATACGAGCATTCGCATATTATATCCGTTTATAAATCGGAACTCTAAGCTGTCCTTTAAAATTAAATTACTAATTTACAAACGAGTTTTCCTACCCACTATTCTTTACAGTTCTGAGATTTGGGGAAATTGTGCACATACTCATATTAAAAAATTGCAAACAACTCAAAATAAGATTTTAAAAATGATCCTCAATCTTCCCTTTTATTTTTCAACTTGTAAATTGCACGATAAAGCAAATATAAAGCGATTGATGTTATCATCAAACGAAACAAAAATAAATTTAATTTCAAATTAACGTCTATTATACACAACCAAGTGCGAGTAGATCCTTCACTCACTAGCCCAAGTTAGTTTTACTGAAGTTTTGGCACTTTAGTTGATAAGTTAGTTATAATATAGTTCTAAGTTCAGCTGCTCAAGGGTTTTTGTACCACTTTTTCTTTGCTTTAAAATGTTGAACCAATAAATTGTAATATTAAATATAGTTACAATTTTTCAGTTGTAAAGATGCCTTAAAATCTAATCTCTGTAAACTACATTTAAGCTAGCTTTGAGCAAAATATTATACAAATTTTATGAAAATAAAGCAAACTCATTAATTAAATAACAAATGATTGGGAGGAGTGACTATAGAGTTCGATTTTTTGGTAACCATGGCGTTGCCCCGTTGTTATCGCTAAGGTTAGCGAAAGATTTTTGTCCAAACATCTCAGCGGTGACCGATGTGCAGCACGTTTGAAAACCAGTCAAATCAAAGCGAGGATGAGCTGGCCAATAAATTGGACCAGAAGGAGTGTGAACTCTTGTGGCCAAATTTTGTGTCGCGAGTTTCCAGTCCTACAGTCAACAGCGTTCAACTTCATTGGTCTTTGTTTGAAAATGCCTCGGTCTACAGTATAGATAAGTTTCATATACGACTTGGCTGGTTACAGTTGGCTTGGACTGCCAGCTCTCCCATAACTGTTACAAATTTGGAAGAAAACTTCGGATACCGACTACGTGTAAAGGCGCTGGAAGTCTCTAAGGATGGACGTCGTTATGTGCCTTTGGCTATCTCTCCTGAAATAATCGTAATTGCTGTTATTATATTCCATTAATCCAAAACGTCTCTTAGCGCGATAAGCACGATGTGCCGATGTGCCACGCCCGATCTTACGCCCACAAACTGCAAAATATTCGGATATATTTTGATTTTGCTATTTTTGTTTTGAGCAGCTTTATTGCTATGACAACCAAATGTTGAATTTTCTCCTTATCTCTCCTTCTAGTAACTGAGTAACGGGTATCAGTAACGTTCACTCTTGCTTGATTATATTTGTTATAAATTTTGGAATTTTCAACTGAATACTTTCAATATATTAACATTGGTATTAAACCCACTTAAATACACGAGTATAGGGATTGGGTAGCATTCGCTAAGCCTTAATTGCCGCATGTGGAGTATTAGCTAAATCAGTCTCAGAACAAAACGTTAAAGAAATAATAATTGACTTGAGCGATAAAAAAAAAATGAACAAGTAGCTAAAGGAAGTTTTATGAGTCTAATGGTCGAGAATGTTCCTAAAGTTTTGGATTTTGCACTTGTTGATCACATCAAAAAGGTTATTTCTTAATCTCTACTGAGAAATTGCCATTCCATAACTACAATCCTATCAATTGACTTAATGCTAATTGAATCTGACCCTATATTTGTATTCATGGGTCATCCTAAAACTGTAGGCCTGCACGGCGGCCGCACTCCCATCAACCCACTGCCTAAGCCGAGCCATAAGAAAGGGGCAGCAATTCCTGGTCAAAAGAATGCTGCGGCGACGCCCGAGCCTGATGGAATATCCGGCTGCCAACGGATTCCTGCCACTTGCCAATGCCATTATTCAGGGCGAGATGTGCATCATTGACCTGCTGCTCTCGGCCGGTTGCAGCGTCCACATCGGAAATCCGGCCAGCGGCCGCACTCCTCTGCACGTTGGTGACCGTTGCAGCCCAAATCACCAGTATTTAGTAATTATTAACGCTTTAAACCTTGCAGCTGGCCTTCTACTACGGCCACCAGCCATCCGCTCGCATTCTGCTGAACAAGAAGGCCCGCCTGGAGGCAACGGACAGCAACGGCATGACTCCCGCCCACTGCGCCGTGGATGCAGATCAGCTGGAAATGGTCAAGTTCGGTCTCGAAGCGGGAGCGAATGCAGAGGCCAGAGACCTCTGCGGCTGGACCCTTCTTATGCGCGCAGGTGGGGCTAGAAATGGCAAAAGCAAACTGCTTAAATCGAGTCTTAATTCGCTTTTGGCTTGTAGTGGTTATGAACGCTGGCATGGAGCTCATCAAAGTCCTTGTTACGCACGGCGCAGACTTGGAGGCTGTGGATGGTGTTGGCAAAACTTGCACCGACTTGGCGAAACTTTATCACAGACAGGATGCAAAGGATTACTTTGACAAGGTGCAAAAGTTTAGGCTGGGGAAATCAGTCGCGACCTCAGACGCAGGGACAAAGGCCCAAATGCAATAACAAGGCACACCGAAGAAGTTTCAGGAGGCGTGCTCTGGCACGGTTCAGGATTAAGTATAAGTTAAAACCTTTTAATTCAGCTTTCCAATAACGACATTCATCTCAAGGTTTATGGAGCAAATCGTTTAAAACAACCCCACAGTTATCTTCGGTGTATTCAAATGATTACAAATTCAACGAAAGGTAATAAATGACTTAGGCCGTTATAGATAGTTAAATTGGTACGAAAGGTGGATTAACGAATTTCGTTTATTTTATCCCTTACTCGTAGAGTAAAGGGTTATACTAAGACTTGTCGAAAAGTATGTAACAGGTCGATGTAACAGTTCGATGTAACAGCGCATTCGAAATGGCCAAGTCCGTCTGTCCGTCCGTATGAACGTCGAGATCTCAGGAACTATAAAAGCTAGAAAGTTTGAGATTAAGCATGCAAGTTTTGTATTTGCCTTGTAAATTTCCATCGGTATGCTAACAATTTGCTTGCCACGCCCACTCTAACGCCCACAATCCGACCAACGCTGCCACGCCCACAGTTTTGAAAAATGTGTTGAATTTGTTTCATTTTATTATTAGCTTTGTAAATTTCTATCGAATCGCCAAACACATTTTTGCCACGCCCACTCTAACGCCCACAATAATTAATTTTGAAAATTTCTACAGATTATCCAAACAACTTATTGCCAAAACCACTTTTGAAACATTTATTATTTTTTTCATTTAATTCTCTTTCCCTTTATTTATATCTATATTTATATTTAGTATGCCAGAAAAATGGGAAACCGGGTATATAATAGAGGAGACTCTTGTTTTAATTTGCAATAGCTCGCGACTACTGAACAGATTTATAATGCGAACTTTATTTAAAAGTGTAAGGATGCATTTATGTCACATTTGTATCAGGTTTTAAGCTCTTGTCATATATCGTAAACTAAAAAAAAGGTAAGAAAGTTTGATCAATCAAACACAAGTCATAGGGTTTTCCGTTTGGAAACCGCACGAGTATATGTCGAAAAAGTCCTTATTCTGCTTAAGGCCCAGGTAGAACACATGCTCGGCCAGATCCTTGCCAAACTCGCAAAAGTTCTGAGCGTAAAGGGTGAAGAATATACGCTTGTTGTCCAGATGGTACTTTTGAAGGACGCCGTTCTCTTGATCGTATATCCCACTGTTCTGTGGCGGCGAGTTGGTCCATGCGCTGTAGTCTATCCAGGCGGCTCTGAAACTCTTTAAGTAGATCACAGCCAGCATCCTGGCCTCATCCAGAACATTAACGAACTGCGGCAGCCTTAAGCACTCTACGTCTTCGCGGAACCGCGTAAAGTCCCGCTGACGCTCCCGACTGTTGAAGAGCATCATGTACAAGTGGACCGTGAACGTGGAGTAGAAGTAGGACATGGGTTTGTTGCGGCTCTGGAAGAGGTACATGCTCCAATCCAGCATGGTGCGCTGAACCCCCAGCTCGTACGTGGAGTTCAGCTTCCGGTGCTGCTCCAGATTGCGAACGTTGTGCTCGTAGCTCTCCCGGTAGATCCGCAGGTCCTGGTACTCCCGGCTCAGGTCTCTGGCATGGAAGTAGACGCGCGGCGTTTTGAACTTCTGCTTGTAGGTGGCTAGCTTGCTGAGAATGGGGTTCGAATCTCGGTCCTTCTGAAGCCTGGCGACGAAGCGGTCCAAAATGCCCAGGAAGTCATCCAGCTCGTGGGATCCTCCGTCGAGCAGGTTTTTTGTAACTATGTACCCGAAAAGTGGCTTGAAATACTCAAAGGTCTCCCGATAGCAGTCTTCCAGCGCGTGCTGCGAGTTGCAGGAGATGAAGAAGTCCAGCATCTTCTGTTTGGCCTCGAAGTGCTCTGGATCGTTCTGTAGCTCGGTCAGCAGCTGCATCAGATCGTCCATCTGCGGCATGTGTCCTTCGATTGGGCACTTGCATTAGGCACTCCCTTAACACACGCTATACTCACTTACCCATTACTGAAAATAGTGGTCGATTGCGGCTGCAGACGTAGTCGAAATAACTATCACAGGCATACTTTTCGCTGTTGATGGAGCTCTGCATGCGAACTGCCAATTTTTCAAGTTCCCTAATTCGCAGCTCCGACAGGTGCCGTACGTAGCCCACTTGGCAATGCCCTGCTCCAGTCCACATCAACAGAATAAGGGCTACGGATGCGCCGAACACCATACTTGAGGTTGTCATCGTAGAGCTCTAGTCACTGGGTACCCAGCTTCTGCGCCAGCCTATCGGACCCCTCAACGGATGTCGGATTTCGTTGCACAGTGGTTCGGCAATCTGACTTTTTCTAATTCGTTTGTTCCTGAGCCGTCCAACTATTTAACTTGAATTGAAAATGAAGCCCAAAACTCCGTATTTCTTATAAAATGTTTCCATATTTCTTAACAGCTTTTCAAAATATGTATTATGATGACTAATATTGTATGTTTCTAACTATCAAAATAAATAATTATATCATGATACAGAATAAAAGAAATTAACACAATTTATAAAAAAATTTCTTCACCGCCAGAAATCAAACACATCCTAACGAGGCACTTTCCACAATCAAGAGTTGTGATATCATCTTTTGTGGTGAAAAAAGATTAAGCTCTTTAAAAATACACTACATAAAATTTACTCATTCGGTACGATTTAAGAAGGGTTTAACAGCTTGAAATTAAAAGAAACCAATATGCTCCAGAAAGACACAGAAATAATTTTAAAATGTGTTGTATTTAGGCAAAATACTTCTGAAAAGCATAGATAGCATCTGGAAATGCTTTATCAATGCAAAATCTTAGATTTTTTTCGCTTAAGTTGCGGGTGTTTCAAACAGTGGCTTATTATTTCCAATTGTCAAATAAAAAAATATTTTCTCCCTAAAATCACTACCATTTGTATCACTATATTTATTTGCCCTCGGTCTCTGTATACCAGATTTTTGAAAAGGTAAAAGGAAGTGCTTCCGGCCCTATAAATTATAAATATATTTCTGATCTCTAGCCTATAAAGTTAAGATTAAGAAACGTAAAGGCAGCGACAATTAGTTTCATAGATTGCCATGCCCACTTTAACGGACTGCAATCCAACTAAAAGCTATCACCGTTTCTATCGACATGGTAGAAAACATTTTGACCACACCCACCCTAACAATCACAAGCCGCAAAATGCTGTCACGACCACAATATTCTTGTTTTTTTTATCTGTTTTCCTTGCCAATTTCTATCGCTAGGCCAACAAAGGGTTGAAATTTCTCCCTGAGAAATGAGTAACAGGTATCTGATAGTCGCGGGAACCTACTACAGCAAATCTCTTGTTTATTTAGTTAAATAGCAAGAAGGTTATTGTAAATGATCTTACTACATTCGCCCCACGGTGCATTGCTAAATTTGTGGTCATATTTCAATTGAGCGAGTGCTTATGCTTAAGTATAATTCCGAAACGATAAGCATGTCAAGTCCTATCAGAAAAAGTTCTCTCCCACTGTTTAAGATTGCCCTGTTCTTCAATGTGGTGCCTTGCATCGTTTTACAAGTACTACGAGTTATATCTGGCCTTAGCGTAGACATCGGTTCGCAGTCGCTTGTGTATGGGGTTTTGGCGACGCACTTGCTCAACCAAGTCCAAATCCACGGGAATGGAAACGGGGGCTGAGACTGCACATTGCGTCGAAGTTCCCAAGGAAAATCCTGTAGTTTTCCGAGCTATATTTTAGAAGAAAGAGCGTTGAAAGCAGTAGCGATGAGCGGTTCTATAGATATATAAGATACTTGAGTTCTACCCGCTAGTTTAGGTGGACATAAAGCAATAAGTAACTAAATTTCCTACTCGTATAACTGAACCGCTGAGACGTACAGACTTCTTATAAAAGGTCGACAAATATCTCCCTTCCGCTTTTTTGCACTTTATTCAATGCTTTATAAAAAGTGTTACAGTGATCGGATTTAGTTCAAATATGCGCCGTTTTGTTCGATAATCTGTTTCCATCTAGACGGCAACTTCATAATACCTCCCTCGTAGAAGCCCCCCTCCTTATTTGCGAAGAACTCGGACAGCCACTTTTCACAAGCCTCTTTTGAGTTCAACTTTACACCACCAAAGGCATTCGCCATGGACAGGAACAGGTGGTAATCACTTGGCGCTATATGTCTTTGGAAGCTAATAATTAAATATTAGTTAAAAATTCAATTTCCAACTTTATAGCTCTTCGAATTCCCCAAATTTTTATACATAACACGTAATTTTATAAAGTAATTTATTATAATTTTTTATATTTTATATAATAATTATAATTTTATTAATTGTCTAATATCTTCTGATATTAAACAGAAACTTCTCCTAACGAGTGACCCATTCAAAAGTTTGAAATCCTCTTTTGGGACGAATATTGATATTGCTTTTCACTTAAAATATTCATAAATATTTATGAAATGTATTTTTTATAATTTACTTAATTTGCAGGCTTCAAGGAAAATGACCAGGGGGACAAGTAAGTATCTTGATAAATTATATTTTATTACTCAATAGATTTAATGAGTGTTATCAACGATAAGGCTGTTCTGCAGATCTGCAAGCATAAGAGTTAGCGAAAGGCAACTGAGAAATACATGTGAATGTATCTGAGTTACCCCAACGAAATTAGCCAGAGATGCGACAAAGAAGCCAGCTCTAATAAGCACTTCCTTCTGGGACTGAATAATGATCAATGACAAGGCAGTACGTGTCTTGGGAGAAGCCAGATGCCAGTTGGAGAGCCGGACAGCAGTGTCCACCTGCAGACTCTAGAAGACACGAAATCAAGCCACAAAAAAGGACAAACTACTACTACACACCTCCGCCTTAATGATTTCACCTCCATAGCAATAGATAAAGAGTTGCAGCATGATGGAACCGAAAAACGATGCATACAGCAAGAGATCCATAACAGAGTCCATGTTCTGGGTGAGATGTTATTCCTTGTTTAAGGGGTCGTTTCGGAAGCAGTCGTTCTACTCACCGTCACTAGTTGGTAGATTATAACACCCACCTGCAAGGAGGTTATGACGAACTGCCCCATCACGGTGGATGTGTACATCGATCGTAACTTTCTGGATAGGGAGTGCAGTAGCACGTGGTAGTCAACGATTGATTTCAGCCTGGCTTGTGTGTCCTGTTGGGACAATGGAAACTCCCAGTTTTCGATTTGAGCCTGCAGTGTCTGGAAATGGGCTCGCAGATTAATAGCAAACGAAATAAATAAGCCATCCACTGCCGAGGCATAGGCAACTACGACAACAGTGACTAGTACGGTATAGAGAAAACAAATTTCGTATCCGGGGCTTTCCAGATCGTTGAATGGAAACCTGGAGAAGGAGAATCCGTTGAGCTCAATCCGTAATCTCAATGCATTCTTACTTCATGGGCATGGGCAGCTCCTTGTCACATGTTGTGCCATGCCAAAGGCAAGCTCCGATTTTCACAAGGGGTCCCAGCATGAAATAGAGTCCTGTGAGGCCGCAGGACAAGCAATAGGCTCTTCCCAGAAAAAATGCTACCTTGTTGGCTTCGGCCACGTAGTCCAATGCTTCTCCGATTTTATGAGTTTCACTCGCTGCTCGATACAGCCGTTTCAGACGTTGTCTTTGTATTATAAGCAGCCCACTTACTCTGCTCGTGCATTTTCCTGAAGCGGCGCATCATTTCCCAGAAATGCCTTCTGTTCGCCAAAAATGTACAAATTTTTATAACCGTTAGCATATTGGTGAACACCACGCTGAGACAAGCCGTGACTTTTTCCATGTCATTGCGGTTGTAGGCGGCGTAAGAGATCAATGGGTACTGCGCCGATACAACGAAGATCAGGGAGCTAATGTGCTTCAAGCTGAGTGCCCTGTCTTCGGTACTATCCATGTCGTCTCTATGTGCCATTGCCCGCAGGCAGTACTCTTGCAGCTGAAACAGTCTACCCATGGCTTTGCGTTCCGGAACATAAGAGGCTTCGGCTGGTTACGCATGTTTTATACACCTTTGAAATATTTTAATTGCCCTATTGATTGAATAATTATTTGTTTAGCCAACTTCGGAGCACAGCCCCGGTTTAATTGCCACGATTGTCAAGAATAATTCAAAGTGCTGACACGGTAATTGCAACATTCCAAGAATAACATTCAAAATTGCTGGTAATTAAAGGAAATACCAAATTATTTTAAACTACAAAATTATTCTATTATTATTTTTATATTGGTATTATTATATTATATATTATTTAAAATATTTATTTATTTATTTATATATTTATATATTATATATTTTTATATTTATATTATTTATATTTATATATTTATTTAATATTATTTAATTAAATATTATATAGACTTTTTAAATTTGCTTTTGAAGGATTTTGAAAAAATAACAATATCGTCTAAGTATGGGTAAGTATTGCAATGGGTACAAGCATGAAACGAAGCATGTCCGACCAAAAGGCATCCTAGTATATTCATAATGACCCTCTTTAGTAGAGAATGCACTTTTTTAATATAGTCTGGGTCCATTTCAGTTTGATGGAACCCTTTATAGACATTTTCTTAAATTGTCTTATATTTCGTATATTTTTGGAATGGGAAATTTATCATTAAAAGTGTGTCGTAAATGTAGGGATTACTATATGTTCTTTTACTAATTTTCACCTTTATGATCCTAAATATTTCGCTATTAATCATCGCTATTAATATCAATATAATTGTTAATCTCTAATATAATTGTAGGGTAAATCAGCTTGCAAGGTATAAATATATTTGTCATTATCTACTACCTTTGAAATTACTTTTTCGGTAATAATATATTTACTATATGGAATTCATAATCATTTTATTCATGTTATACTGTTATATGACTTTTGTATACTTTTATCCATTTTTTGATTGGATATTTTAAAACGTTTTCGGTTATTATTTTTATTCTATTTATACTTCAACCTGTATAAGACAGCATAATTTATTATCCATTTAAGTTTTATTGCTGTTGTGTTTCTTGCGGGGCTATTGTCTAAACATTTTCAAAAGTGTCCACTGGATCGGATTTACGTTGCTGATCTGATTCTAAGACTAGGTCATTCTTTGGGGAATTCTAGTACTCTGCGTACTCTGGGTGCCCTGTCCTTGATTGTTTCGATAATTTCTAGAATAATAATAATTTTCAAAATGAATTTTACTATGATCTCAGTTCCTTTTAAAGTCGAACTTGTTCTGCCCCTGTTGGTCATATTATTGTATCTACTTTGATACAACATTTTTTGAGGGTATTCACTTGGATATTAAAAGACTTACAATGGGAGTTTGATAACGATTTTGATGGCTTAAATTCTTTGATTTAATCTTTATATTGAGAGTTTTGACACATATAGGCAAGAATTAGGGATTTATCTTCCCACATTCCTACAGCTTGGGCTTGTTTTAATTTAAGGGGAGTTCAAATATTATATATATATAATAATAATACTATTATTATAAGATTATTAAGATTAGACATGTTGACCCATGGTGCCACGCCTACTCTAACGCCCACAAGTCGCCCAAAAATGTCACGCCCACACTTTTGAAAGTTTTATAAATTTGTTGTCCTTTTATTTCTTGTTTTCCCTATTTCTATCAATATGCCAGAAAAATATGAAAATTTCTTCTTCGCACTTCCACTTGCTGAGTAACGGGTATCTGACAGTCGGAGAACTTGACTATAGCGTTTTCTTTTGTTTTACTTTCGGCTTCTGATGTTGTAGGGTATTGGTAGACCAGTTCGTCTACTTCTTTTTTATAGAGAGCCAGATAATTGCAGGAGAAAATGATTCAAGGATACTTCAGCAGCTATAGCTCCTGCTGATGTTATTGGTAATTCCATCTTTTGATAGTTTACAGTTCTTTTGGGTACACGAAATGTATCATATTATATATATATTATATTAATTATTATTATAATTTGTACTACTTATGCATTAGAAATCCTCATTCGAGATTTAACTAGTGTTGTTTACTTTATGTAGGTCTGTATTGCACTTTAAGTAGTTCACTCGCAAGGATATTTAGTTGTATCCTACCGACTGAGGCAGTTCATTTTATTTTATTTTATTTATTGTTATTTATTTATTTATTTATTTTATTGTTATTTATTTAAGCGGAGTTTTATTGGTAAGGTTCTTTTTAGTTAGATCCACATACCCAATGTGAAACTGATTTCATTGCATTATTCTTATAACTAACAACGGCGTGGGTAGGGAAAATTGGATTTGGTCAAAAGATTCCGATTGGTCTAATTAGTTGCCTGATTTTGATTGGTCTAATTAGTTGCCTGGTTTTTATCATGCCGATTGGGAATGTTTACAACTAGTGTGCGGTTTATTTTTAAATCGTATGGGCTTAATTGGCTCTGGACTTATGTTATTGACAAATGGAATAATAGTTATCTCCGAATATACGGGTTGTTGGCTGGGATTGGTGTCTTGGCTTATTGCGTACACGTCACCTATATATAATACAGTAGAATCCGGCTATAGCGACTTTCAAGGGACCGACGATTTTACGTCGTTATACCCAGAAGACGCACTAACAGAAAGGTGGAATAAAAATATTTTTTGTTTATTTTATGGTTGCCATGTTCTTAAAATGTTTTAACAAAAACATTGATTTTTTTTTGTTTTTTTTTAATTGTTTTAAATAATTACTGAAAATTATTGTAAATATTTTTCTGTATTTTTTTTTTGGCACGTCGCAAGGTCCTTTCATATAACTTTGTATGGGGACCAACCAAGCCATCGAGATTCCGTCGCAATAACCGGACGGACGCTATAAGCGGAGTCGTTTTAACCGGATTCTACTGTATTTCCTATAGATGTTCCAAGAAATGTCAACTGTTTTTATTTCAAAGAAAAAGCTTACAATTAAGCTTGGAGGCTATATCACACCTTTATGTCTTCAAGTAGAAAACCACCATGTATGTATGTACATGCATCCATTTTCAAACAGAGTAAATTTAATTGGAGTGCCGGTTGCTTGGTCGTCTGAAAAGAAACTATTCTTATAAAATGTAGGCCAATAAATAACTGAAAGAACAATATTGACATAAATTAGACACTAAAAAAGAGAGTCTATTAAAGTCTGAATAAGCAATTTTAAAGGCAATTTTTCAGGTAACTTTGCGTAGCTATTGTGCCAATCATATATGGGATACGAAGTGAAATTGCGAAATGAATTGGGCCATTCAATTGAACATCAACGTAAGTTTATTAATAACAACATTTTCAACAAAAACTCAATGCTTAGTTTTGGGAACCAAGCTCAAAAGTTAGAAATTGGGTGGCAGGTATGCATTGCCCGTGTGCGACCCGGCAGCGCCGCTGGAGATGATCTGGCCGGCTCCAGTGCCCACAGCTCCCACAACGGATCCGTTGTCGATGTGACCGTCGCTGCCGCCCAGCGCTCCAATCACGGAGGTGACGGGGGCCACTCCCTCGTCGGTCAGCTGGCTGCTGCCGCCCAGGGCATCGTACTGGGCTTGGATCTGCTGCTGGGCGTGGGCGGCCTCCTCGTTGGTCTTGTACTTGATGAAGAAGACCTCCGGCTTGCTGGTGGAGCTGGCCTGCTCCACAACCTCGGCGTTCAAGTCGCTGTCGCCCTTCTTGCTCAGCACATAGATGACGGTCTTGTCCTCGTTGGCGGCAGGGCTGATCTTGATGGTCTTTCTGTTGTTGCGCTGGGGCGACTTGATGAACACCACGTTGTAGTTACGCTTGGGCACGCCGACGGTGATGTGGCGTTCCTTGTAGTCCTCAGCCTCCTCCGGGGCGGAGTGGATGAAGAAGCGCTTGGAGACGATGGCCTGCTGCTGCTGCACATGCTGCTGCTGGTGGTGAGTCTGAACGGCCGGCTGCTGGTAGACGGCCTGCGGCTGCACGGGGGCCACCTGGACGCCGCTCTGGAAGAAGGAGCCTCCACCGGTGGTGCTGCTGATGCCGCCGAAGCCGGACGGGCCGGGATTGTAGTTGTAGCCCTGGGGGGCGGCTAGGGCCACGGAGCACAGGCACAGGACCTAATGAGCAAAAAGAAGGATTAGTCCGCCAAGCAATTAGTCCTTGGTCCGCCTTACAATGAATCCACGCATTTCTAGGCTTGGTTGAGCTGGTAGAGTGGGATAGGGAGTATTGAAGGTTTGACTTCCTTAGTAGTTGATAGTGAACTGTATGACTTCTGGCGCGCTCGAGCGGCTTTTATACATAGCTCGCAATTCCAGCTTCGACGCTACCACTCGACCACTCGAAAGTTAATAGGTGAAGTTCAACAAAATCCGCTGCAGAGCCCCGAAGAGTCATGGTCCGCATCTAAGCTGCCAAAAAGAGCTCGCAGCCTCCATTTGTTGCATGTTCATTGTATTTGTTTTAGCTCGCGTCGTCTTCTGCGCTTCAGCTCTTCTGCTCTTCTTCGCCATTCACCTTCGAGCCCCTTCCATCCCCCATTAAATGGCGAGACTTGCTTGTAGTTGCTGGCAATACATGGCCAATTAGCGTGGTTCCCCCTGCTGGGTCTTTGTTGTGGCACTTAATTGTTAGCCCCGATACTCCGGTCCACCGACACCCAGATGCGGTCATTACGGAGCGAGTCGATGCTTTTGGCGAGTGACCACCGCTGCCCAGTGCGTCGATTAAGTGATATTAAAAGTTTACTTGCACAAGCGCTTAGTAAATATTAGTCCGGCTCGGGGCTTGTAGCCGTAGTGCTCCCCGCGTCGAGTAATCGTAATCCCTAGCGTGGGTCCTAGCTCCGGAGAAGCTATCTAAGGAACTTCCTCAGCTCCACTCCGAGCCACTGATGCGCGTTGTCAGGCTTAATTAATGGCCCGCAGAGCGTAATACTTGTAATACTTGTCCGGTCTTTCAAACTCATCGTTTCTTCATCGGCTGCAGCGAAATTCATTTATCTTGTCTGGCGGTCAGCCCCAACTTTCTTGGGAATAAATACCCCTTTGATTATTACTTCAAAGCGTTTTGTTCACATTTCTGCAGTGATTTCTATGCCTTCCCCGTGTGAAGGCGGGGAACCATTGCCGTTGGTGTAATGAACTCAGCCAACTGCCCCACAGACCCTCAGTTTTTGAGGGACCCTAATGATCGTATCATGTTCAGTCTTCATTTACGCATCTTAGCTGAAGCCAAAATCGATTACGAAGTCGGTCTGGTGAAAAATCTTTGTACTTTAACCGCTGAACACAGCAGACTCTTGCGAAAATCGTAGACGTGTAACTCAGCCTCTGAGCAAATAATGTTTTTGGAAGAGAATATTTTTCCAATTTCGCTAAGTTATGCATGCATAAATAATATACATAGTGACAGGTACGGCTTAAATTGTACATAATTTCTAATAATAATTTCTAATTCAAAATTTCACACTTGGTCCCAAAATCTTCCAACAGATGGCTTCGAACAGGACTACGTATTCATTTTAAAATTGGCAAACGCAATTATAACTCAACAGGAAATACTTTTATGTTTAGGGAACACTTTACCTGGATTGTGGCTGTTCATACCGATTACTAATATAGTAAAAGTTATTTATATATCCGTCTGTATGAACGACGCTATCTCGGAACTATAAGAGCCAGAACGTTTAGATAAGCCTGCGGATTGAATACGTCTCTTCAATGTTTGCCAAAAGCTTTCACTTTTGAAAATATTTTATGTCTTTCCTTTTATTATTTGGATGCCAATTTCTAATAATATACCAAGAACATTTTGCCCACTCACACACTCGCCAAATGATTTTCTTTCATTTTAACATTTTGAAAAGTTTCTATCTATCCACGCCAAATCTAACACCCACAAACCGCTTGAAAGTTCAGCGCAACTCAGCGCATTTCTCTTTTCTAACAGCAGTGGATCGGTGTCGTCGACTACAAAGTTGTATCTTCAGGTTACTTTGTGTAGCTATTGTGCCAATCGCATTGGTGGCATAACTTACAGAGCTAATATTAGACACGAAGTGAAATTGCGAAATGAAGTGGGCCATTAAGAATACTGAAAATTAATTTCAACATCGTAACGGGTATCCAATAGAACATCTACCATCGCGGTTTTTCCTGATTTTGTATATTAGTAGAGTAAAAGAGTTTTTTAGGTTCTTTGAAAAAAAATAGAACAGGAAGAATCATTCATGATTCATGATCAGTATCGATAGCGGAGTCGATCTGGCCAGGTCCTTGTGTCCGTCTGTCCATCCATATGAAAGTTTCGAACTCAGGAACTATGAAAGCTAGAAAGTTGGGATTAAACATGCAGATTCCAGAGACATAGAAGTAGCGCAGTCACCACGCCCATTCAAAGCCCTCAGAACGCCCAAGAGTGCCATTTAATTTCCTCATTTGACTTTCCTATATTTATAGATATGCTAAAAACATTTTGGCCACGCCCATTCTAGCGCACAAAGAGCCCAAAACTGCTACGCCCACTCTTTTGAAAAACCGCCCAAGAGTGTCATTAAATTTCCTCATTTTTCTTTCCAATATTTATAGATATGCCAAAAACATTTTGGCCACGCCCGTTCGAATGCACAAAGAGCCCAAAACTGCTACGCCCACTCTTTTGAAAAACCAAACGGATTCTTCCTACACATCCACTACACAAATTTTATAATTTGAGCTATTTTTACTTATTTAAGAGTTTTCCCCGTCCACAGTCGTAGTTGAATACAATGTCACCTTACTCGATCTTCCAAATCTAATGTAATGGACAATAATCCGACGACACCTGCCTTGCTGGCGCAGAGCTCCTCGATAAACGTATTCCACGACGAATCAATCCTACCGCAGCGTAATGTAAAAACAAGTAAATCCGCCTGTTATAGTTATAATTTATTATTGCGAGTGACTACAATACTTTGCGAGTTCACAGGTGAAAATGTTCCACCGACGTTGGCAGAGAAAACGTTGTTTGTGCTGTCCATGATTCTGATAGTCCTCTTCCTGCCGTGGTCCCTATTCATCTGCCTGAGGGTAATGTCGGAGTATGAGCGAGCGGTGATCCTACGCCTGGGTCGACTGCGTCCCAAGCCACCGAGTGGGCCGGGCCTCATCTTTCTCGTGCCTTGCATTGACGACCTCGCTATTGTGGACATACGCACCAGGTCGTTCGATCTGCATAGACAGGAAATCCTCACCCGCGACATGGTGACGATCAGCATAGACGGAGTGGTGTACTACAGCATCAAGAGCCCCTTCGACGCTATGCTGCAGGTTTCCGATGCTGAGGAGGCAACCGAAAAGCTAGCAATGACAACGCTGCGAAACGTGGCCGGCACCCACAAACTAATGGATTTGCTCTCGTCCAAGGAGTACCTCTCCAACCAAATAGAGGGTATCTTGTACAACTCCACAGAGCCCTGGGGCATTCGCGTGGAACGGGTGGAGATGTAAGTATTCCCTTCTGTGCAATGGATCAATAGTGAACAGTAGATGACAGGCTACATATTTCCGGCAGCAAGGAGATCTTCATGCCCGACCAACTGAAGCGTGCTCTGGCTGTGGAACAGGAGGCGATGCGGGAGGCCAAGGCCAAGGTGGCCGCGGCGCAGGGAGAGCGGGATGCGGTAACTGCGCTGAAAGAGGCTGCCGACATCATGGAGACCAACCCCATTGCCCTGCAGCTGCGGTACCTGCAAACACTGAACTCCATCTGCAATGATAACACCAGGTCCTACGTATTCCCTTTTCCTGTAGACATTGTGCGGAAAATGATGAAGTAGGGTTTCTCAAAAAATTTCTCCAAACGCGTTCCGTTTTTATGTGGATTCCATTTAAAGGAACTTCGCTATTTCATTGTATATTATATTATATTTAGTATTATTCATCTGAAGGAGACCAAATACGGTACATTTCCTATGGCCACGTTTCATTAGCACAGACGTTCAATTAATATTTTCCGAAAATTTTCAAGCAGATGAAGGGGAATATCCTTTAACCTCTCTAGTTTTGCGCTCTACAAAATACAGTTCCCGAGGCGTGCTGAATGTAGAAATTTCAAATGCTGTATGGAATTCGACTTATGCGAAGTCTATTGTACTGATACACTGCTTTTTACGAAAGTTTTAGAAAAGATTTAATTTGCTATGTGACGAGACTGTCATTAGATTAATATCTACGCCGTAGAAACTCTCTATTTCATGTTTATACATTTAAATTAAATGTAGATCAAATAATCTGCAATCTTTTTCCCTGGCTTTGCTTCGTTCATTTTGAGCTCTCGTAAGCTTTTGTCCAAGAAAGCTATCTCATCAGATGTTCGAGCCAACTTTCAGAGAAATACTTTGACGAGTTTAATTTGAGCTTTTGGTGGTGCATCTTTGTAAGTTTTACTTATTAAGTATAACTTATTAATATACTAATAACTCATATCTCTGGAACTTAATTTTAATAGTAGCACCTTCAATGTAAAAACGACAAAAAACGGCAAGATATTGCGGTTGAAAAAGAAATAAAGAAATATTAAAATTTAAAACAAGAGGAAATGTTTTAGTCGTCATTCAGTTTTTTTTTTAATATTTTGGCAAATCAATGGAAATTTACATAACTAATAAATAGATAACAAAAATATCAAAACATTTTTCAAAAGTTTTTCGCGGTTTGTGGGCGTTATAGTGGGCGTCGCAACAAAACTTGCGCTGGGTCTATGTTTTTGGAAGCTGCATTGTAGCTTTTGTAGTTCCTGAGATCGTATGGACAGACGGACAGACGGACATGGCCAGTTCGACCTGTCTAGGGATCTTGAGCAGGAATATATGTTTTTACATATATGGTCGGAAACGCTTCCCTCTGCCCGTTACATGCTTTTCAACGAATCTAGTATACACTTTTACTCTACGAGTAACGGGAATAACTAATAATATGTAACAAGTGTACAAATAATTCAAAGTAATTTTACCTGCGACTAGAGAAAACCTCACCACTGAATGTCCAATATTAAGTAATCCGCAATCATTTTCTGCGGATGACCTCTGCTAACCTATTATTGATTGGCTTCGGTATTTCAATATTTTAATTATTTAATCCAATACTAATGGAGGCGCCATAAGCCTTGGCCATGTTAATAGCCAACACACGAAACGTCATGAAATAAAAATTAATGAAACTTGAAATATGAACAGGGAAGAGCTGTAAACGAAGTACATTGCTGCGGCGAACTTAAAGAGTGTGCCAAAAAACCACGGACTCAGTGTTACCATTGCGTAACTCCATGGGCCAAGACGCTCTTATCTTTTGTCCGCAAGATTATGTTGGAGAAAAGCGTCAGGAGTTGCTGATGCCAACAATTTGCTGATTGTTACGCCCCCGCTGCTCGTGTGAACGGGTGGCTTGCATAATATGTCGGCCATAAGTGTGATGCCGCAGTCTATGCGTACTCGTAACGGATCGGGGAAGAAACGCATGCTACTCGGTAATTTGGAGGGATTGTGCTTCAGCTTGGCCTCCGCACTGCCATTTGTGTTTTGATAAATCCCCAGTCATATATCAAATCGTCAGCACCACTCACCAAGGCAATCAGCGCTCCAAAATTTGGACCACGTCTATGGTTGGCACGGAAATTGCTTTGAATTTGCTTTGTAAAATTTCTTCGCCCATATTATAGTACAGAATTGACATATTATATTTCAGATTAAATTGTGCAACCACGGACCAATTACAACTTTAGTACCGACCAATGATCGGACAACTTAATAAGTGGGTCATCGGAAACCAAAGCAATTTTTGAAATTCATAGGGACTGAAAAAGCGAAAGCTTTCCAGGTAGACGATATTTAAAATGAGGCTATTGTGTGATTAATGCAAGTTGCGATTCGAGATTTTGCCTTGCAAAGGTTCGTCAATTATGACCGGCCATCAAATGACCGGCCACAAATATCCACCATCATGATCACGACGAAAGCTAGAGAAATGGATGTGCCAACTTAATCTCCACATTTGTATGTGTCCATCACACATGACTTCCAGCTAGACAACTCTTTCGACTTGGACCCAAGTTTAAGCTCGAGAGCTTTAGGGTCTTGGGTGAGTTCCCAAAAAGTTACCGCTATCTCAAGGTTGTATGAAAACGCAAGCGAGTTTTCGTGCGGCTCGAGCGCTTGTGGTTTCAGTTTCAGTTTCATTTGAACTTTTTGTTTCGGACACATCTGCTTCGTAGCGACATTTTCGAGTCAGCGGCATAAAAGTCTGGGCGTCTAGTGATTAGCATTTAGTTGAATTTTGATTGTCAAGGGAACGGTGTCTTCAACTGAATCGGAAATGCACTTCTTCATTGTAAGCCCTCTTCTAATGCCCGCCGAGATGTCAAAGCACCTAATAGTACTGACTTCCATTCCAGGTGCCGTGCCTCCTAGGCCTTGCAGCCGCCATTCCTCAAGGATACAACTACCAGGCCCAGCAACAGCTTCAATCGCCGGCGCAGTCGCAGTTTGCCACATTTGCGGAGCAGACGATCCTGCAGCAGGCGCTCCAGGCTCCGAAGGTGCAGCAGGTCCTGAACGCAGGAAATGTGGACGCGTCTTACTCCCAGCAACGCCAAGCACCTGTTTACCAACAGCAAGCGACGCAGTTCGGCGCGAATTTGGCGTACAATGTGCCCCAAGCACAGCAGCCTCAGCTGCAGCAGCAGCTCGTCTCCAAAGACATCTACGTCCATGTGCCACCAGCAGAAGAGCCCGAAGATCGCTATCCCCAGCCTGTTCTTCCGCCAGCGCCCCCGCGCAAGCATTATCGCATCGTGTTCATCAAGGCGCCGACGTCCAGTGTCCCGAAGGCGGCGTTGCGCATCCAGCAGGCTCCCGTGGAGGAGAAGACCATCATCTACGTGTTGACCAAGAAGCCGGACCCACTTGACCTCCAGACCGCCATCGAGGAAATCGCTCCTAAGCAGCCCAGCAAACCAGAGGTCTTCTTCATCAAGTACAAGACCCAGGAGGAAGCTGCGCATGCGCAACGCACCATTCAAGGTGAGCAACACCCGCATCCATCAGATGCTGTGAGACACTCTCGAAGATCTCATCAGTATGCAACAGACCTTAAATGCTTTGTTTTGCAAGCTCATAGAAATGTCTATCG
The DNA here is from genome assembly GCF_003286155.1 of Drosophila erecta. Classification (NCBI taxonomy): domain Eukaryota; kingdom Metazoa; phylum Arthropoda; class Insecta; order Diptera; family Drosophilidae; genus Drosophila; species Drosophila erecta. The sequence continues at coordinate 28,139,867 of NW_020825194.1, forward strand.
TGGGTTTTATTCATAACCAATTAGCGATTTACTTACAACGTTCTGGTCTTCGTTTAGCTCAATATGATCAGCTTGGCGGCACATCGCAGGTTTCCGACGAGGGAGTCGCGCCCGTTACATCCGTGATTGGAGTCCTGGACAACCAGCGCAACAGCGGAGTTTCATCCGGACAGTTTTCGAGCTCCTTGGCAAACAGTTACTTGCCAGCCAATCTGCGTGCTTAGTTGTCACTGCAAGACAAAGGAACTGTAGTATTTTTAAGACTTCAACTCTTGTATATTTTCATATTTAGTTAAATAAAGTTCATATTTTGAACTCCTTATGATAGAAAGCGACTCTGCAGCCATATCCAAATAAAAAAGATTGGAGCACGATGAAACCGAGTTTCGATACTTCACAGTAACCAAATAGTTTTCTATAGCCCATGTTACCACATCCATTAGTCCAATGACAGCCAAGCCAAGCCGGAAACCGGTCGCATAAATTAGCATATAATTTGTCTTACATAACAACGATTAGGCCACACGAAAACTTGATCATTAGGGCTGCTGGCTAATGCATATGGAGATGGACCAATCTCTCTTGCAAGAAAAAAGTCATGCTCTTTGCTAATGCCCATTGATACTTTATTTATTAAAAACTAACCGCGTTTAATTTCCCCTACCTCAGAGTTCATCTCTCCAAAACTGAGATGTCTGAAATTTGAAAACGAGTACTCGGAACACTAGGATATTTGGGATTCGATTAAAATCTTTTATATTTCTTTCGAGTTTCGCATTAAAAGAATAAATTAAAATGGATATAAAACAATGGAAGCGATAGGAATTGTACATAATGGAACATAAACTTATTTAAAAGTCTTTGCCGGCACGTACTTCCTAGATGGCAGCGAGGGAGCAAAAGAGGCGGTGGACTGCTGCACAAAGGAGCTTTGTTGCTGGACCCCCGGGTTAAGGGACTGCAGCTGAACAATGGGCTGACCCTGGGGCTGGATGATGGTTTGGCCAGCCTGGGAGAGCTGGGGCGCAAAGCTGCCCAGGTTGAGGGAGCCATTCGAGACGCTGGCAATGGGGGCCACTCCCTCGTCCGAAATGTGAGTGGCGCCTCCGAGGGCGTCGTACTGGGCCTGGATCTCCTGCTGAGCGCGCTGGGCCTCTTCCTGGGTCTTGTACTTAATGAAGTAGACCTCGGGCTTTTGAACCTTGGACTCAGACTGGGTGACCTGCAGCTGCTGCTGGATCTCGGTGAGATCGGGTTTCTTGGAGAGCACGTAGATGACGGTCTTCTCCTCGTTGCTTGACTGAGCCCGCTTCAGGGCCGCGGCGGTGTACTTCAGATTCTGGGTTGGAGCCTTTATGAAGACGATCCGGTAGTTCTTGCGAATGGGCACATTCTCCAGCTGTGGCTCGTCCTGCCGCAGCTCCTCATTCTCATCGGGGGCGGAGTGGATGTAAATGTCCTTGGTGACGATAGCCGGGCGCTGGACGAACTGGGTCTGAAGGACTTGCTGCGGCTGCGGCTGCTGCTGATACACGATTTGCTGAGGCTGCTGCTGCACAGTGCTGATCAGGTTTGGTTGGGGCGGAGCAACAAGAAAGGGCTGCCTTGGCAGAGATAGCGGCAAAGGAGCGGGAGCAGGAGCAGGAGCGGCAGCGATGGTCTGCACGGATTGAATGACTGGCTGCTGAGCCTGGGCACCGATCGCCGCCTGAACACCGAGCTGAGTGAGAGAGGAGACGGTGCCACCTGAGTATATTCCACTTGGTGAAATAGGTGTCTGAGGACGGAGATTGCCAATGGGAAGGGATGGTAGCTGCGGTTGGTACTTGTATCCCTGGGGAGCTGCCGCCGTGAGGGCCACCATGCACTGCAAGACCATATTAAGTGTTAGCTGTTGCTTGTGATCCCACACATGTGCCAGTTTCTTACCATTAGAACGACGAACTGCTTCATTTTTACTTTGAACTGTCTGAGCTGCTGGGGTCGACTGATGCTCTGCCTGCCCAATGTCAATGTTTTATATCTGTCCAGCATAGCATCGTTTTCCCAAAGAAAGAAAAAATTATTAGGCACTACCATAAAACGTTTGAATCTATTATTGACTTCACAACCTCGAATGTGTACCGTATCACATTGGGCGGTTGCCAAATCACAGATCCGTATGCGCAGATGCACTGGTTGAAAAGTCCGGGATCTTATCTAACTTGGCGACCAACGTTGCGTTGAAATTTAAATAATCGTTTGATATCCCCATTGTCAACGCCGCATATTAATAGGTGAAGCGGTTCGGTTGACAAAACTGGGATATTATAAAGAAAGTAAGTTTTATGGACGGAAACCCATATACATTCATGTCCAAAATTGTGGGAAACGATCTGCATTAAATATTCGTTTTAAAATTCGCTTGGCGCCCTGCACGCTTGTGGACGATAGACTGTGGGAGTTTAATACATTCGAAAAACAAAACTGAAATATTATAGTAAATTGTGGTCTTGCCAGTTTTTTCGTCGAGGCGATGTTTTAAATCTAACTTTCGCTGCTTAGGTGTCACTAGAAATTGCAAGCCTATCGCCAACTTCCAACCCACAATAGTTCTCACTTTTGAGAAAACAACAAAAAATTAATTTTTATTTGACTACGTAATTGCGCTATCTAAAACAAAAGTCGAGTACCACGACTATCAGATACCCGTTACTCAGCTAGTGGGAGTTAAGGAGCATAGGAATTGGCAACCAGAATAATAAAATGGGGAAAAATTATACAAATTTTCAAAAGTGCTGGAGTGACAGGTTTTGGGCGGGTTGTGGGCATTTCAAAAAAAGTTTTTCTATACCGATAGGAATTGGCAAAAAGAATATTAAAATGAGCAAAAATCAAAACTATTTTCAAAAGAATGGACGCGACACCCTTCGGACGGTTTATGGCCGTTAGTGGAATCTTAACTTAGTCTCAACTTTCTAAACTTTAATCGATCATATAATACGAACAGACGGACATGACCAGATCGACTCGGCTACTGATCTCAAGGGTATACGAGCATGGAATAGAATATTATAGGGTCGGAAAGGCTTCCTTCTACCTTTAATATATTTTCAAAACTAATCTAGAATATATTTTTACTCTACGAGCAACGGTTATAACTAATGTATTTATTTACCATATTTGCACTTTTGGCATATTTATATCTTTTCGTGCCGAAAGGTTCACAAGTAGTAGGCACATAAAATGTATTTCTATACATATCTGTTTTCCGGGGCTTTCCAAAAGTCATTGAACCAATAATTCTTAAATCAAGCTGTTTAGCACAACATATTATTATGGAACATAGAAGATTTGAACTTTTTAATGTTTAATTTTAATGCTAAAACTAATACTTTTGTTGAAGAGTTGGCAAGTAAGCGCTTTTCCACGGTGCGCTTGGTTTGCGGAAGACCGCACTCCTGTCAAAAGTTACGGATTGACTGCTTTGTCTTCTTACTAGAACAGTGCGGGTGATTTTATCCTGAAGACCAACTTGCGGGTGGCAGGCTAGGTAGATTTGTTGTGTGGATAGTTCCGGTATTCCTTTGGGTTATTATGGGTTTCTTTGGGTTTGGCTTCTATACGTTACTGGTGCAGTGAATTTTCTGATGCAAGCAATCATTTGTTATTTGGAGAATATATAAATCTATCCAAGTTAGCGAGTCGTATGCCTATTTTATTTTTTTACTATAGATAACTAGTCTCACACCGACCCTCTCTTGGCGGGACTATCCCAACACCGAAATGCAAATTATTTCAAAATTTTTCAAAAAATTTCCTGTTCCAATTTTGTATTAAACAACTTAAATTTATATGTTAAATAATTCAATTCAACAAATTAGTCCAGCAAGGGTGTCTGTGCAAATCACAGAGCAGACAAGTAAGAAATAACGTTAAAATTTAATTAAAAATAGCTTAGTGCGTTTGTATAAGTTTTAGATATTTTGCAAAGTATACAAGTGCCACATTAAATTATCGTCCTTTTGTTATTGCTTCTGATACAAATTATATAATTTTCTAAATCGAATCTTTTAAGAGGCTGTAATATTAATTGTAGAAAGGAAATTTTATTTTGGCCCCAAGCTTATGTAATCGACAAAAAAGAATTTCGACACTTAAAGTATTTGTAATTTTATTTGTACTTTTGTTTCTTAAGGAAACTTTCCCATTATTTTATTTTCCTTTTTTCATTTTTCCACTGCCTTTCACTCGATACGAACACACAGCAGATGTTTATATTTTATACATGGTGGTGCACTTCGACACTAGCTGAACTGCCATCCCCAGTGATATTGCTGGTATGCAAGTTTCGGAAGATAACCTATTTTTAAGCTCCTCGAAAAATTTAAAAAACTATATTCTCATAAAAGTCCTAACGCTTCTATGGGTGTACTTTCCGTTTATTCAAATATATTTATGAAGTAAGCTGAAGCTATGAGTTTTACCTTAGTGATCAGCGATAGGAATACTTTTAAAATTGGAAATTATGATTTAAGTATTACGACAAATGGATTTTGCATTTGAATTTTTTTACTGATTGGAACTTGAGACTACAGCTTATCAGCAAAAAGAACAACATTCGCGCTTTTGTTTTAAAAAAAAAAAACCCATTTGCGCAACAACTTTTAAATCAATATACATACATATGTAAGTAAAGCAATCGTATACACAAAGATAAAAGCAGTCCGGCGACAATATTACCGAAAAACGAGCTCTTTTTGGTAGGTGTCAGCAGAAGCTTACTGTTTTTGATACAATAACTTTAAAGCTTGTTTTGCATCCAACAAAGCATACAGTAAACTGTACAGGAGACGAGCCAATCGATTTTTGAACAAAAACAAAACATTCACAGAATTTAGAAGAAATATTCGTATCATATTAATTGTAAGTTAACATTTTATAATTTATTTTAAAAATATTTCCTATGACATTGTCTTATATCATTGGCTGCTTAGAATGATCACTGTATATATATGTACAAAATATATATGTATGTATTTCAAGTTCATCAAAGCAAATTATCACAATGTCACACGCAGCGAAAATACATGTTTCAACATTTATTGTCACATTATATTAAACACTTTGTGTGGATCCCAGCAGGTTTTTAATTATGTGAACATGTTATACACGTAAAAAATATATATATGTTATACAAAAAATATATTTGCTAATAATTTGTAATTAGCTTAAAAGTTTTCATTGGATCTAATATAAAAATTACAATAAAACGTTTTTATACGTGGCACAAATTGGTTTCCAAAAATATTTGTCGTGCTTTCCCACGCTGATTTCTGTAAGTGTGTTAATGATTTAAGTTATGTATAAAAGATATGTCTGCAAAGGCGCGAGGCTTAGTCCGATTTTGGGTTTCCGATAGAATGAAGACACTCTGCGTAAGTGTGACAATTTGTAAACAGAACTGATAGTAACGCTATTCACACAGTTGTTAATCCTGTTCGTCCTGGTGGCCGTGGCTCTATCAGCTCCCGCTGCCTCCCCGGACAATACTCCTACGGTATCCGTGCTGCGCTACAAAGAAACATTTGGAAAACATTCAGCGGGCCATTATTGCGCAGTACGAAAGAATTGGCGGCACCACAATAGTTCATCAGCCACTGACGGCCAATATCGTCAACCCAGCAGTCCAAGGATTTAATACTTAATGCTCTCCGAAAATAAATCGTTTATATTTGTGATTTGTAAGCCCCGCTGATAAGACAGAGCGTCTTGCGTTTTTGGATTAACCGATCCGCAGAAGCGCTTTAGTCTGCTTCCGACACTCGGCGGTTTCGCAGAGCCTCCAAGATGCTTCGCAATCTGTCCGCGTGTCTTATATCGTTTTTTGGGCTCTGGTGCCTGACCCACACTCACTCCCAGCGTCTGCCCCTAGAAGGCGATACGATCCGCTCTCCCGTCGACCGCGACATAGTCTTTCCGAAGCTGGACGCAGGACCAGGCCAACCCCAGGAGAAGATGTGGTTTCGCATAGCCGACTTTCAGTTTGATCGGGAGGAGATCCTGACCAATCCCAAGCCCAGGCGCCACCCCCCGCCTCCAGGGCCTGGCCAGCCCTTCCCGCCGCCCCCCGGGGGCTTTAAAAAGAAAAAGAAGAACAGTCAACGCCGCCTCTGCGAGCAGAGTAAGTGATTCGAGTCTTTGGCCTGTGGGTTCGTGAGTTATTGACCAAGCTTGTCACCAAGAATATTCCGAATACGTGGAACGCATCTTTCCCAATGATACCGCGGTGGCTGCCGATGCCAACGACGCAGATTTCGATGGTCGGATCCTGGCCAGGCCCGGTGAATACCCACACATGGTACGAACTCGCTAGCTGCTAAGCGTCTACTGAGCACCTAACTCAAGGCCATTGATCTGTTTTCGCAGGCTGCCGTGGGCTTCGAGTCGGAGAGAGGGCGAGTCGACTACAAGTGTGGCGGCAGCTTGATAAGCGAGAGATTCGTGCTTACCGCCGCCCACTGCACCTTCATATACGAGTGAGCATGCCAGTTAGACCACTGACCCCCAGTACCGTGACTGTACTTTTCCTCCCAGGAAGGCCCCCAAGTGGGTGCGCATCGGGGTCCTCAACCTGGTCACCGAGAGGCGGTCGGCGGAGGCCCAACTGCTTCGAATTCAGAAAGTGCTCGCACACCCCAATTACAACAAAGAGATGTACTATGACGACATAGCCTTACTTAAGCTGGAGAACGAAGTGGAGTGAGTACCCAACCAGACAGTAGGCGACCGCTAAGTTTGCTAACACGATTCTCTAAGACTGACGGAATTCGTCAGACCCATCCGCCTGTGGGTTTACCCAGAGCTGCCCACGACGATAGCCTTCGCAATGGGGTACGGCGCCACTAGCTTCGCCAAGGCCATGACGAACCGGCTCACAAATCTTAACCTGACCATAGTGCCGAACGACGAGTGCAACGCCGAGCTGCCGTCTCTGGCTGAGACTCCCAATGGAGTTCTGGAAAGCCAGATCTGCGCCCAGGACTATATTCTCAACAGAGACACCTGCCAGGGCGACTCGGGCGGACCCCTGCAACTGAATTTGCCGGGTCGCCGCCGGCGGCATAGAATACACTATCACCTGATCGGCATTACCTCATACGGCGTGTTCTGTCGCAGTAGTTACCCATCAGTTTACACCAGAGTGACTTCCTACTTGGACTGGATCGAACTAACTGTGTGGACCTGACAGATGCCCACATGGGAATCGTATGCTTTCAGTAATATGTTTACTTTCATTAGATATCCACTTTTCGACACTTCCCATAACAACGGACATGGCCCGTTCAACTAAACAAGAATCTACATATTTAATTGGTTCGTTAGCCTTCGAGTAGCAGGAATAAAAACTGAAGAGATCGAATTTTCCTTTAACAGAAATTTTTTTATTTGTTGGTAAAAATATTTTTATGTACTTATCAAATATATTTTCCAGAAGTGCAATAACAGAGGGAATTCCGATTTTGTGTATATCTGATTCCTTATGATCAAAAACAAAAACAAACTTTGATTTCCTAATATTTTCAAATAGTTTTCCGATGCTGATATTATATATTCTCAAAAGAATTTTATATTCCGAATAAGAAAAAAAAAACGTACATTTCTTTCCATTTATATTTCGATTATTCGTATGGCACCAATCCGCCCCTAGAATTATTACTTTCACATTAGGAATTAAATATATGGTTATATACATTTTGCTAAATAGTAGGTATGGCTTTGGTATGGCCTAGTGATTTTCAACAATAAATTATACTAAACGGTGACTATATTGAAAAGGTCGTCATTTATTTTTAAGTTACATTAGACATAGACATTTAAAACGGCAAAAACAAACAGATTTTTTGTCAATTCTGCTGAGAATTGAACCATTGGTTTTAGACTTCATTGTTGGCATCAATAATGAGTTGCTTCATGTCTTCATAGCTGGGCTGGTTCTGCAAGTCCAAGACAAGAGTGTAAAAATTCTTAGAAATTGTATAAATCTTTTACGTAGCAACTTTACATTAAAAAGCATAGTCATTTATTAATAAGCAACTTACGAATCGCATGCGCTATAGCTGTTAGTGTGATTAATGAGTTGGCAGAGATGAGATTTAAATTCAGAAATGGCCGAAAATGCTGCTAAACGAATGCAAGCTATAGGCCTATTTTGGATCACGTACCTGCCAGTAGTTATCGTCCCAGTTGGGAAACATGCGTTTAAAAACCCTTGGTTCCTTTCCCTGGGGGACGCGGATGATGTTCACCGTGTCGAAGGAGCGAGCGGTGGGCTCCAAGCGAATGTAAAGCTGTAAACCAAGAATTAAGTTATAAAAGCTTTGAAAAGTAAAGGTGTGTATTAAGAAAACCTTTGCCATGTCCAGAAGCTTGGAATTTTCCTCCTCAGATGCGCCAGAGCCAACCCAAAGGTAGATCTCGTCTCCAGCATCCAGTAGCATGATGTCTTCGGAGTCCAAATCCTCTTGCTCGTATTGAGCAACTTCCTCAACCTTCAAAAGTCCACCATGCCTCAAATAACAGTGGAACAGGCGTGACTCCAGCAGTGGAGCTCCAAGGTCACCTAAGCTGCGGTCGTACTGGCCTTCGCCGTTTAATTCCTCCCAGAACTCATCTGGCTCGGCACCCTCCTCCACCTGCTCGAGCTCAACGTCATCCCAGTAGTCAGAAAAGCGATCCATGGCTGCTTGTTTTTCGAAGCTAGATGCGCCCAAGCCATTCCAAATATAGATTTTGTGGGACTTTCCGGATAGAAGGGCGAAAGCATCACTTGAGGCCAAGGATGAGCTGTCGGCGGCCACTTCACTAGCATGAATATCGCTTTCGACAGTGCCGCGAATGCGGAAGAGCTGCGACGTCACCGGAAGTGCAGTGAAGGATGTCAATAACTTTCCCTTAAATATCTTGTAGAAGTGGCGCGGCTCATGGCCCTGATTGGTCTGCACCAAAAGACCTTCCTTGGCACCTACTAGACTCTCCTCGAAGGCACGTTCCTTGGCGGCGACAGAGGCGTTTACTCCATGCCACACATAGGTCAGGGAACCAGTGTCCCCGTTCTTAGCCTCGTATTTGTAGGTGAGCACATAAGAGGCAAATCCCAAAAGAGGTAGTTTCTCCTCGAAGGGAATGGTGCTGATCACGATTTCATCGGAATCAGGCTTTGCAACGTACTGTGTAATGGTTTCAACGCTGTTCTGACCGTTATCCGGCATAAACCCAATGGAACGACCGCCGCTCTTCTTTAACTGAGTCACCACAGAGTCGACTTCATCCTCATTTAACAATTCATCAGAGCCGATGCCCAGAGCCGAACGAATAAGTCGACTATGGGCCATTCCGGCATCACGCCAGGTGTCAAAGTACTGCTTAAATGGTGCGGACTCAGCGCCTTCTACAATGCGATGGATTTGGGTCCAGGCCGGGTACTTCTTGGTGCGTAGGAACTCCTGCGCCTTGGCCATGGCGTTCGTCTTCTCATTCTGATTGGCGCCCTTTCCAACCCACACAAAAATGCCAGATCCTGTGTCCAAGATAAAGCAATCGCGAGTGTCGAGCATAGCCTGAGTCAGTGGTTTTTGTCCAATGGTGTCCACCTTCAGCTTGCTTACGGCGTCGCTGACCTTGTAGAGAGTAACCGCTGCGGCATCCGTCCTCTCGAACGCACCATCTTCGTCGGCAGTTGACTCCTCCGGCACCTGGTCAGGGGAACCCGATCCTAGCACGTCGAAAAAGAGCTGCTTGTCTACAGCAGTGCTGAAGTCGTCGACGATCTGAACACGAGCTCGTCCGTTATGATCCTGGTCCCTGATCTGGTTCGCAGCGCTGATAGCCTTAAGCTTCTCAACGCGCTTCGCCTGGGAGCCTACATAGACATATATATCGCTGCCGGCATCCAAGATGAAGCAGTCGCCCTTGTTCATCGACGACACGGAAAGATTCACCTGTCGGACGCGCACGTTACGCTTGCCCTTGACCTGGAACAGTCGCTTCTCTCCCTTGGCGTTTGTCTCTACGTGGTTGAAGCCAGTTCCGACGCCGCCCTGTTCATAGCGAATGCCTACAATGATGATTAGTGTAAAGAGACGTCCAGATTGGTTTGACTTGTTCTACCGTTTTTGAAGTATCCCAGAAACAGCTGGGACTCGTGGTCCTGCACCTCGCGATGTTGAATAGGACCGCCATTCAGCAAGTCATCTAACTGGACGGTGAGAATAGCTGCAGCTCCAGCCTCATCCGTTGAGGTCTCCGATCCCAGCCAGAAGTGCACATCCCAGGACAGTTTCTTGTCTTTTTTGTTTTCAATTGTCTAAATGAAGATAAGGATTCGATGTTAAAAAAGTTACGTATGGCACAGATGCCTTTACTCATATATGTACGTATGGGCTTAGTTTCTTCCACATGACTTTAATGGGGCTAAAAACTTCAATTTCTTCTTTAAAAAGTAAATACTGAAGATATAGTAATGGGGAATTTCCAAGAATAATTCTAGTTGGATTATTTCATAGGTGTGCGTTAAATTAAAACTTCTACAGTTCCAATGCATACTTACATTAAGAACAATAAACGAGTCCCCAGTGTAAAATTTGCCATAATTATTTTTGGGGTACGCAACGGGCTCAAAATTCTGAAAAGAGAAAAAAATACTTATACGTGATTTCCATTAAAGATAATTGCGAAAAACGACTGGCTGCTTGGTCTAAACTTTTATTTTGGGCATCGCCTGATTGTACACAAACATATCGCATTTTGAACCTAATAAATTTGCCGGGTGTTCGAGTTAATTAGCAAGAGGGAACCGACGTACGATGTATATAAACAATTTACATTTATCTTCTCCGGAAAAAACAATATGTATATTTATAAAATATCGGACGATCTCGAGCTGCGAACCAACAGATGTTAGCAAGCGCCAGCTATTTATACCATTTCCGAACACGGGCAGGGAATAATTGAATCCCAAAATATGACTCACCTCGATGCGCCAGATTTCTAGGCCCGGAGAACGGCCGGCGTTGGCGAAGGAGGGATGCATCACGCGTCTGGCTGGCTGCTTGCTGTTCTGGCCGCTGGGCTGAATTTGGCCGGTTGGCACGGGAAACGCGGGACGGGCGTTGAGGGTGCCGGCTGAGCAAGGACTGGACGAGAGGGCTAAAAACACAAGCAGGCTGAAAGGCACAAGCAGATAGCTATTATGGCAGCCAATTGATTGCACGCAACTTGTTGTCGTTGGACATGACTGCAGATAACACAATTAATCTTAAGATATATATATTTTTTCTTTTTATTGATTTCAGCCAGAAGTTCGCAAGGCAGTAAAGGACACATCTTGGTCACCTTTATAGCTTTTTTATTATATTATACCTTTGTTGTTATTCGGTATTCATGAGATTTTAATATATAATAACTACATATATGGGTATATAAGCTTCGGCTCGACGATTCTGCATTTCTTTCTTTTTTATTTTAAATATTGTATTTGGTATACAATTTGTGTTGAATGTTTAGTAATACATTTTGTGCAATTGATGCTCTTATTCGTCACCACATGTGACGAATTTGTTTATTGTTTTAAACTGAAAAGAACACAAATAACTTGCTCTTCAGAACATTTTCGTAAGATTTCAGTCTGCTTAGGGAAAACTACTATTCTATTGGAATTATAGAAATTCTATTCTATTGTTTTCTATTATTTTCTATTGGAATTCAGGTTCTAGGGTATAGAGAGGAGAGAAGATACTTCTAGTTAAGTTACGCGCAAATCCAATTGATCCAATTCGCTATGCATGGAGTTATGCTTTCTCTAAGCACACTACACCTAAATAGAACAGCCGACTGATTTCATATGAATCATGACCATAAAAGGCCACAAAATAATAGACACACCACAACTGTCACATGGGCTACGAGCACTGGAAATGCACACAAATGTCGGGTGTTGAATCACACCGCAGCTACAAGTTCAAGTTTTGTTAAAATTTTGGAAACTTGGAGTATTTATCACCTCAGAGCTTTCTGGACTGCGAACTGCTCGCTTGCATTACCTGGAGATGACTGCCATTGTGGCGGCGCCGGAGGCATCCATTCGAGACTGTCTCTTTTCTGGTCGACGACCGGGGGCGCCGAGGAGATTCCCGAGAGCTTTGTTTATTGTTGCGATAAATATGTATGAGTGACGCCTGATGTGTTTGGCCTTTGTTTTTATCGCGTTTGTTTCCAGTTCAAACAGAGGCAGTTGGTCCTCTATATTTAAGCAGAGAGTGTGAGAACTGTAAGTAAGAGAATCATCTGGTCAATAAGAGAAGCAAAGATATTAATGTTTAATATGATGTTTGACCGCCAACAAGTGTGCGTATGTGATATACATCCACCCAGCAAACAAAGTATTTATAAAATAATAATGGTCTTCAACAATAAGAGCTTCCCCAAACTCGTTTAAGCTATGCTTCCTGGTGAATTATTCCTGATGAATGTGAGTTATGAATTACTAAATGTAGTCCGTATCAATACTAAATATTTCCGGGAAAGTGGTTCTGCTCTCCAGCTCCCCTATTGTATGATATCATGTTTGTATCTCCAGTGCGATGTTTGATCAGAGCATAAGGTTAAGGCGTGTAATAAAGAGCACTCGTGTAATCACATATTGTCATTCAGCTAATTAGTTTTGCCACTCGACTCACCTGCGTATGATATCACGCTATTTTTTGTAAGGCGGCCAGCCCATTTAGCCTTTCCTGGCAACTGGGTCACAACCAAAAAAAAATGTTTTTATTGAGAACTCAGCATGTGTATGGTCATATAAGGTTTTTGAATTAAGGCGGTCTGTAAAATTATACTTCGGGTACTAGCATATGCAAATAGCCAGAACACACGTCTTTCAAAAACAGTACACATACTTTGAACGAGTTTTGAATATGAATTATGCCCATATAGCACCTACAACACATGCATATGTAGGTCTTCGCTCACAATTAATAATGTGGTCTAGAGATGACGGCTAACTCATCAATATCAATTTTTAAAGAGTACGTCATCGCACACAAGTACACGGTGTTGAGAAATTAAACCTATTTAAAATGACAATGATGGGACAAACAATTTTGGAATAATATTCCGAATACGGTTGAATACAGATCGGTTGAAAACACTCAGTTTCCCATTTTTCAATGTCATACGAACGAATTTATGGTTTCCAAATCTTCCAAAAACATTTAAGCTTGCTTATTTTCAATTAATTTGGAGATATTTTAAGGGATATATTACGAAACACGGAATGCGCATATTTCGCATATACATTTTAAATATTGTATACTATTTATTTGTACACTATTATAGTACACACTATTTATGTGTATATACATACATATACATATATACGAATACATATGTATGTGACTTTTTGAACACTCCATAGAAAAAAAGAAAATAAATTCGAAAAAGAAAGAAATTTTTGGGTACCATCAATTCAGTGTTATGAACATATATTTCCTCAAAAACACTCAGTTTGGTGTTAGCTTAGCTATTAGCTTATATTATGTAGAATCGACCTCAGTTCCGATGATTGCTTTCAAAACAGTAGATAAGACAAATCAACGGGCAATTTAACGAAATGAGCTCAGCAAAATAATAACTTTGAATAAAATAATAAGTTTGTTATTCTCTATATAATCAGCCTTCAACTCAACTGATTAGGCTAGGCTAAATTTTACTTTATACTATTATACTCGTACATATACTATATGGGGCGATGCTATTACATATTTCTGAGAAAACACCATTTAATTTTTTAGGCACACTTACTTGTACGTCAACACGATCTGCGCAATTTCAGACGATCCCGGTGCGATGATTATAAGAACTGTGCTTCGAACAACAGGCGGACAGAGAGCTGTCTCAGACACTAAGCGAAAGCCAAAGCTCGTGTTTGCTTTTATATTTTTCTTGAGCCCGCTTTTCTTAAACGCGCTCGCCTGGTCACATCGCTCTCTGAGGTTGCTGGGACAATTGATAAGCAAAGCTTCGTGCGATAAGCGGCAACCTGAACTTCAAACACAGTGAAAACAAATTAAAAAATTCCCAGAAAACTATGTATGTATACTAATGTAGTTATTATTATTTTAATTATGTATGGGTCGATTGTGGTAGGTGTTTAGTAATCAGCAGCGGTATTGGATAGGTAGTCGCGACGTCCTATGTTTGAAGCTTGCTTGTTCTGAACAGCCTCCAGTTTTGGGCATTCCGTGATGCGATGGCCCAGACCACCACAGTAGGTGCAGCCATGAGAGTCGCCCAGGTCCAGGTGCTGGTGCTCGGCCTCAGGCGCCAGTTCGTCCAAGAATTCCGGAACCTCTTGCTTGCCTTCGATGAGCAGGTGCTTCAGGTCGAGCAGGACTGACTGCTCGGTAATCTTGTTTATCAGCGTGGTAGCCAATCCCTTGGTGTTGGAACGACCTGTACGGCCAATACGATGCACATAGTTTTCAATATCGTCCGGCATGTCGTAGTTAATAACGTGTTGCACGTTAGGGAAGTCCAGACCCTTTGAGGCCACGTCGGTGGCCACCAGCACATCTTTTTTGCCCACGCGGTAGGCATCGACTGCCCGCGATCGTTCTTCCTGATCCTTTCCGCCGTGAATTGCCACCGCCTCCACGCCTTTCAGCAGCAGATACTCATGTATGCAATCTACATCCTGCTTCTTTTCAGCAAAAATGAGCACGGGCGGCGCAGTCTTCTGTAGGCAGTCCAGCAAATATACCACCTTTGCCTCTTGCTTAACATACTCAACCTGCTGGGTGACGTTCATTGACGCAGCACCTGCGCGACCCACATTTATTGTTACAGGCTTCACGAGGGCTGAACGGGCAAAGTTCTGGATCTTTTTTGGCATGGTGGCCGAAAATAGAAGTGTTTGACGCTGGCCTTTGAAGAAGGAAAATATCGTACGTACGTCCTCTTCAAATCCCATGTCAATCATGCGGTCAGCTTCGTCCATGCACAGGTACCGGCACATGTCCAGCGTAAGAATCTTCTTGTCCAGCATGTCCATGAGACGACCTGGTGTCGCCACAACGATATGTACGCCGCGTGAAATGACGTCAAGGGCTTCGCTGATCGGCAACCCACCCATAGCCAAGCAGGAACGAATTTCAGGCATTTTGCACAGCTGAAGGTGCTTGCTGTAATGCTGGATGATCTCGTGTGTTTGCTTGGCCAGCTCGCGGGACGGGCAGATGATCAGTCCGTAGGGGCCCTCGTTACGCTCAAAAGGCAGACTGTACTCCTGTTCCAGGGCAAACATGACGACTGGCAGCACAAAGACCAGCGTTTTTCCAGACCCAGTGAAGGCTATGCCAATAAGGTCGCGACCGGCTAGAACAGTGGGTAGACCTTGCACTTGGATTGGGGTCGGGGTCTTAATGCCTTTGGCCGCTAAGCCGTTAAGAATACCCTTGGGGAACTTCATTTCGCGGAAACTGCGAATTGGCGGGCTTGGTTTTTCTCCCTCCACTAGGATCCTCAACTCCTGGCGCACGGCCTCGCGCTCTTCCTCCGACATTGCTCGAATGTAACGCGGCGGCTGCCAGGAGGTTTTGATGGGCTGCTCGTACTGAATCCCCTTTGCTAACTCTGCAACACCCATAAGGGCCTTCTGCTGAGCAATGCTCTCCATAATCTTTTCCTCCTCTCGTAGTTGCTTTTCCACGGCACTCAGCTTTTTGGCCTCTGCAATTTTCTTTAGTTCTGTGTGCTGGTCAAGCAGACTAATGTTGTACTTCCGACCCCAGGTCTCGGCATCGTGCGCGCCCTGCGAGTCGTCCTCATTCTCATTTTCGCTTGAGGACTTTGGCTGCGCCGTTTCCGAAACCAGTTGCACGATCCTGCCCAACTTCATCATGTGCTGCTTCTTCCGCTCTTTCACCGGTACGTACGGCACGTACTCCTCGTTGTCCTGGTCGCCTTCCTCGGAGGACTTGGACGACCTCCGATACCGCTTTACTTGCGCCATACCAGTCGATCTATATTTCTGACTTTCGTTGGACCTAAACTGTCTGTAAACAAACAAAAGCCACCGTGCGACGGTTTAAAATAGACGAACCCAAAAAATACTTAATACTATTAGCTATCGAATTCAGTATTAAACATTTATTCCACTGTCAACATTTCATTTCAGGTTTGTTCGCGTTTTGTGAAATACTTAAAATTTAATATCTGCACGGTTCAATTCTTAAAAATGTGTGGCACATAATTATTCTGCACAATTTTGTATGTTTTGATTTTATTTATTTTGCAAATTCTTTCCGTTTTTCATAAATTCATGGGATGAATCATCTGTTTTTGGAGCGCATACATATGCAAACATTTACAAACCCTTCTGCAAAACGTCCAACAATTTTAGGGAAACGTATGCAAATGCGTTTCATTAAAAGTGTTACAGAAGTATTTGTGTAGAATGCTTAGAGTCCGTTCCTTTGTAGGAAAAAAAAACTGTGACCGAATATCGAATAGATCCGCTTCCCTTCCGACTATAGCACATGTTAGGTATTCTAAGCAGTGTGAATATGCTATTTAATAAAAAAAAATTACATATATCGATTGCTGACTTTGAACTATACATTGACTGACTCGATACATTGATATTGGTATTCACTCGCTCCCACATTACCATTTTCGACAAATAATAAAAGGAGTGAGCATTGTTAGATTTAACCATTGTTTGTATTTAAAGTGCAAGATACAGAACTGCCTCCGCTATGTCTATGTCTAAAACGACTAACACCTACAACCGTCAGAACTGGGAGGATGCCGAATTCCCAATTCTGTGCCAGACTTGCCTTGGGGACAATCCGTACGTGCGGATGATTAAAGAGCGTTTCGGCAAGGAATGCAAGATATGCACGCGTCCATTTACAATATTTCGTTGGTGTCCTGGTGCCCGTATGCGCTTCAAAAAGACGGAGATATGCCAAACATGTGCGCGCCTGAAGAACGTGTGTCAGACCTGCCTCTTGGACCTGGAGTACGGATTGCCCATTCAAGTTCGAGACGCGGCGCTCAAAGTGGCTGACAATATGCCACAAAGCGACGTTAACAAGGAGTACTATATCCAAAACATAGACGCGCAGCTGCAGGATGGAGATGGCACGGAGGCGGCTGGGGCTGTCGGTCGATCGCTCGCCGCCAACGAGATGTTGTCCAAGCTTGCGCGCACAGCGCCGTACTACAAGCGGAACAGGCCGCACATCTGTTCCTTTTGGGTTAAGGGCGAGTGCAAGCGTGGCGAGGAGTGTCCATACCGCCACGACAAGCCCAACGAACCGGACGATCCGCTGTGTGAGCAGAATATTAAGGACAGGTACTACGGACGCAACGACCCAGTGGCCGAGAAGATCATGAAGCGTGCAGCCTCTCTTCCCACACTCGAGCCGCCGGAGGACCGGAACATCACCACCCTCTATGTGGGAAACCTTCCCGAAGAGATCACGGAGCCCGAGCTACGAGATCAGTTCTACCAGTTCGGGGAAATTCGATCCATTGCACTGGTGCCACGCCAGCAGTGCGCTTTTGTACAATACACTAAAAGAAACGCTGCAGAGCTGGCTGCTGAGCGGACCTTTAACAAGCTGGTTATCCAGGGCCGGAAGGTGAGCATTAAGTGGGCTCACTCTCAGGCAAAACAGGGCACCGCTGCAAAGACTGACAGACGCTTCGACCTGGCCGGCATTCCTCCCCCTAGCGCGAAGCCCAACGACTATTTCAATCTTCGCCAAGAGCAAATCAACGTCATGCCCGCCGGCATGAAGCTGCATCAGCTGCCATCGAATCTAGTTCCGGCGTCGGCTTACCAAATGTACGGTCAGCCGACTTATGCAGCGCCCTACAGCAACGTCAGTTCCACAGCCACTTCTACCTCGGGTGTGAGTCTCGACTCCATATCGATTCCTCCGCCACCGGGACAAGTACCTTATCCAAGTCAGGACGCTAGTCGGATGGGAGCTGCAAAGAAATAGAAAACCCAATGGTCTACAATGGTTCCAATTAAATAAATCATTTTTATAAAATAAACATTAAATATAAATATAATATAAAATACAAACATTTTAACGGGGTCAGTTCCAAGAAATGCCTTAATGTTAATAGAATTTATCCGGAGGGAAAAATTAAAACTAAACTACAGAGAAGATTTATATATTCAAATGATAAAATCACTTATTCGGCACGCTTCAATAAAACAGACAAGATATTTTGATATCGTTCCGATTGAGTGATAGTTATTGCGTTTTCTTAGATAAATAAATAGGAATTTTTCCTGACAATTTTTTTTATCAAAACTTTTGTATGTTGAGATGCGATCGTCAATAGTTTTCAACTTAAGAGGTTTTCTTCCTTGATACAAGGACAACGATATTGTGAATTGAAAAAAATACACCAATATACAGTTGCGGTCAAAATAATAGTAGTTCCGGTGAAGGAACACGTTATTTCCCATTATTTCCTCTATTCTTTCACATATTTTAATAATTTTTCACACAAGTAACTGTAATTCTCTAAGAATGTAAAGTTTTGTTCGGTTCTCTTCTTGTTTTACATCATTTTTCGCTTTTAATTGCAAGGATTCACTAGTTTAACCCACTCAAAATGATAGTAGTGCCAGATAAATTGACAGGAATAATTAAATTTAATCGATTTTTAGGTTAAGAGTTCCCACCATTTTTAGACTCTTCATTGATATTAAGTACCAAGTCCAGGGGGCGTGGCTAACACTGTTCTGCCGAGGCGGGAACTCTTTAAAAAACTGATTTCTACTGGAAAGTGCAAAATATTATCGGGTGCTCTTCTACTTTGCTATCAAATATGAACCAGCTAATTAAATACGCGGTCGGCCCTAGTTATTGACCAAAAGGTCAGTAGATCGCTTAGCAAGACAGACAAGAATCGAGCCTTTCGCGTCTGCTGCAGCACTAAATAAAACTTGTAATCCTAATGTTAGTTTGGCAACAATAAGAAGACGTCTCAGAGTTGAAGACCTCATTTCAAGAAGTCCAAAAAAAGTGAATTTACTAACAAAAAAAACATGCAGCCAAACGTTTGAAGTTAGCAAGAGACCACTTAATTTGGCCTTTGGAGAAGTGGAGGGCGAGTTTTTCGTAATATGGAGTTGGACCAGTGTATTGGGTTAAAAACATCATGGACCGTTAGTTATATGTCACAATTTTAAACGTCGTGATGCTCCCATACGCCTCCGAGGACATGCCAGTTGTTTGAACGTTCCAACAGGACAATGAACAAAGAGTGGTTCGCAGCCAATCAAGTCAATATCATGAAGTGCCTCGCACAGTTACCCGATCTCAATCCAATTGAAAATTGTTGTGTGAATTAAAGATAGCAATCTCAGAAATAAATCCGAGCAATAGCTTTGAACTCTGGGAAGCTGTACAAAGGTCTTGGAACTCTATGACTCTAAAATAAACATTTAATATAGGTCTATTATATGGATTTAAACATTTAACCTTAAAATGTTTTATTTGTCTGTGATGCTGTTTGAAAAAATTCACTACTATTATTTTGACCGATCAAATTTTGGTCCAATTTCACATTTTCATTTCTTTTTGAAAAGTCTTATGAATTATCCAAATTCAATTTTTGTTATTATCACCTATGTACAATGAGTTAAGTTTCATTAAATATAAAAAAAAAATTTTGTGATCACGTTTTGAAAGGTGTTTTTTTTTTTGGTTGCTTGAAAACCTCTGTGGGCACTACTATTATTTTGACTGCAGCTGTACACACATACGTACACGTACATGTATGTAAGTTCATTCTTCCGCATTTGTAGTGGAACTGAACATGGGTTCCATTCAGCGCTCTTTATCAGTGAATTACCACTCAGCGCTTGCTTAATCACCGCTCGATTTGTATGAAAACTAGCGATGATTTTAACATTTTGATAGGAGTTCATCACTAGGACAAACCATCGCAAAACCACCGCTAATAGAGCGCAAAATCATCGCTATTAATCACCGCTGTTTTGTGATTGCTGATGTTGTGGAACTGCAGGGTAGGCAAGGGTTACATTATACATACATATGTGTGAGCAGTGCATATGCCTATTCTAATGCTATTTATCTTAGACTAACTGTAAAGTATAATAATTATAATTAAAATTAAAATGATAATATAATATGGTTATATTGTTTTTGCTCAGTAATACCATTTCAGATAATTAGCAGGATTTGTGTCTTATGTTAACATACACTTGCCAGAAAAAGTATGCTTACACACTCAATGCATAACTTTGATGGCAAAAAAAGTATATTTATATAAATGATATCGAATTAATTTCTTTTTTACGTTAGAAACACATTTATTATACACATTTATTAGCTTTAAGTACTTAACTTATTTTATAGAAATTAAAAAGGTACAAATTCATGGTACATGAGTATGCTCAAAGTATTCCAGTGGGTGGTGTTATAAGTAAGTGAGCGCTCATTCGCAGGGAGACGCGTGCATCTCGGCGATAGTTTAAAAACTTGTTCAGCGGATCTTAATCATTCTGTTCTTAGATCTGTCGGAGATCACGTTTAAGCCCGCTGATAGTCGAACCGCGCGATGGCAACCGTTTTTCTTGGCACTGTCGTGCACACCAAGTCGTTCGGCGAGTTCGAGTCCTTCGAAAAGGGCTTCCTGGTAGTGGACGACGCTGGCAAGGTGAGCATTATGACTCCCAGAACATGATAATGAGCTAACATGTGTTTCGCCCATAGATAATAGGAGTGGGCCAAGACTACAAGGCATGGGCAAGCAGCAACCCGGCCCAGGCCAAGGGTCTGACCGAAGTCCAGCTGTCGGACTACCAGTTCCTCATGCCAGGCTTCGTAGACTGCCACATCCACGCCCCGCAGTTTGCTCAACTGGGATTGGGACTAGATATGCCTCTTCTGGACTGGTTGAACACGTATACTTTCCCGCTGGAGGCGAAGTTTTCCGACCAGCAATACGCCCTTCAAGTCTACCAGGGTGTGGTCGTAAGTATCTCTTAGGATGCACTTCTTATCATTGGGGCGCACCAGTAGATCCCCGTCTATTTCTAAACCACATAAATTATATATATTCTTGATCAGAATCAAGAGATCGAGATCTCACGAACTATAAAAGCTAGAGAGTTGAGTCTAAACATGCGGATTCCAGAGACATAGTTCTTTACCTATGTACATATGTTTCCACGCCCCATCCAACAGCGACAAGCCGTCCAAAACTGGCACGCCCACATTTTTGAAATACATTCATTTTCTTTTTTTTTTTTCCAATTTCTACCCATATTTCAGAAAATGTTGAACCTTTTCGTTCGCAATCCCACTAGCTTTCTAAAAGGTATCTGATAGTCGGGGAACTCGACTATAGCGTTCTCTCTTGTTATTAGATGATAATGATTGATTACACCCCAGGAAGCAACACTGCGGTGCGGAACCACGCTGGCGTCCTATTTCGCCACCAACCACATGGAGTCAACGCTGACCTTGGCGCGGGAGGCGGTGCGTCAAGGCCAACGGGCACTGGTGGGCAAGGTCTGCTCCAATTGCAACAGCCCCGACTTCTACGTGTGGGTACCGAGCGTGACGGATTTCGTCTAGTCAACTCAATGTTGTTTCTCTACACAGGGAGTCAGCGGAAGAGTCGGTCAGAGCAACTGTGGCTTTCGTCGACGGCGTGCGAAAGCTCGGCAGCCCGTTGGTGATGCCGACAATTACGCCCCGCTTTGCCCTTAGCTGCAGCAAGGAGCTGCTTAAAGATCTGGGCGATATTGCGAAGCGATTCGACCTGCATATCCAAAGTCACATCAGCGAAAATCTGGCGGAGATCGAGGTGGTAAAGGGGATATTTAAGACCAGCTACGCCGGAGCATACGACGAGGCTGGCCTGCTGACGAACAAGGTTAACTCTTTTAGGTTTTAGTTTGTGCGCCACCTTCACCTTTACTACCTTCCAGACGGTAATGGCTCACGGCGTGCATCTGGAGGACGACGAGGTGGCACTCCTTAAAACCCGCGGGTGCTCGGTGGCCCACTGTCCCGCCTCGAACACAATGCTAAGCTCAGGTCTGTGCGATGTCCAACGGCTGGTGAGCGCCGGCGTGAACGTAGGTCTCGGTACAGACGTTTCAGGGGGAAACTCAGTCTCGATTCTGGACGTCCTGCTGCGCGCATTGGACGTGTCAAAACATCTTGACTTTTTTAAGAAGCAGAACATTCGCGGAACGGGGGTGGCCGAAACACAAGATCCAAACTACATTCCGTTAAAGTACAAGCAGGCACTCTACTTGGCCACATTGGGTGGAGCCCAAGCGCTGTCCCTGGATCAGTTGACCGGAAACTTCGTCCTAGGGAAGGAGTTTGATGCTTTGTTGGTGGATGTCAGCGTCGTCGAAAAACCCATGCGGAGACTGAGCGTCGATGAACTGGTGGAGAAATTCATTTACACAGGCAGTGATCGCAATATTATCGAGGTTTTTGTGGCCGGGAAGCGTATTAAACAGAAATACCAATGAGTAGTGAGCAATTATACCTTTAACAGTGTGATTTCTCAAGGAAACGTATAGAGAATTTATTTTTATAGTGATAAACATTAAATGCTGTAATGGAATTTTGAGATAACCACCAATATACATATTTCTGTACACAGCTAAAAAGTAACACTTTCTATTTTCTAAAAGTTACATTTTATACTCGGAACAGCTATGTACATATGCTATATTCTTGCTCCCACCACATATTGGCTAATGGGTCAAGGACAAATTGTAATTAATCTAATTACAGAGAATAAAGTGTATATTTATATACACGAATCTATGATCTTTATGAATGTTTAAATCGCGTGAAATCATTGGGTAGTTAAATCATCGTTAAAGTCTGGGGGTTTTCGACGTTATATCTGGGCGGACTGTTGTTGGATGCAATAGGAATGTTGAATTTGGCTTTGCTGTTATATAAATTAAGTAAAATGTCCTCGGGCGTTCAGAATTTTTAAAAGGTTTTGTTGCGCTATCTAAATTGCATGCACTATTGCAAGCATACATATGTAAATACTTTAACGTTAGAGAATAAAGCTTACACTTTTACATGAATTTACACTAGATTCAGCTAAGATACTGCGATAAATATATATGTAGTTATAAGACGCGTTTTACGCATTAAACATATTTTGCTGCGTAGCATCGTTTTCAAAATCTGTCCATGCGTTGTTTAGTTCCATAAAAATTAGCTTGGCAATCTCCTCGTTCTCTGTTCCATTATGCTAGAAATAGAATGCATTAACAGAAACCAACTAGTTTTTGCACATGTCCCCTACCTTATCAGGATGCACTGCCAGGCAGGCGCGACGGTATGCTTTCTTGACCTCGGCTGGTGTCACCATGGTGGACATCTCGCAGCGCTGCCACTTGGCATTGTCCCACAGCACTGTGTGCATAGAGCAGAGAAGCGCACGGATGTTGTTCTTCTTACCATCGGTCTGCAAAATAATATATTAAACGAAGCTTCTTTTCAGTTTTCGAATTGTTTTACCCATTCCATAATCCGCACTTTCTTCGGGTCCATGTCCCGTACCAAATCTTCCTTGCGCATTTCATTGATGGATCGTGGACCCTGGTTCATTTTGCTGCCAAAGGAGTAGCCTTGTTGGCCCAGAATGTCAGCAAATATGTCAGAGTTCTTGGGTCCACCAGTTCCCGCTTGGTGCGCTGCTTTCTGTGGATCAAAGTGAGCTCGACTGTAGTCTGGTTTTGATTGGGCAGGGACCGACTGTGACTGCGTCGGCGTCCTGAGAGACGATGTCGTGGGCAGAGTCTGCGTTTGCGGCGCTGTATGCATAAACGTGGCTTGTGGTTGCGAGGATGGCGATTGCTTGTGAGTTGGGCTTGAGAACTGAGTCGGCTGGGGACTAGTGCCGACGGGAGACATTCCACTTAACGTGCTGCGGTTAAAGTTTATGTTGAGCCCTGTCGCCAGGTCGGCGATGTTCGCAAATGGATCTGCAGATGCCTTTGCCGGATGAGTTGGTGAAGGATTGGTAGCCGCTGGCTGAGCAACAAAAGTTGGCAAGGAGCCAACGAAAGGTGGAAAACCCGAAGGCTTCATGCTGGGCACATTGCCTGGGTCCACAGATCCAAATATGTCGAATGGATCAGTGTTTATTTTCGGTTGCGGCTGCTGCAATGGCGGAGGTGGCAGTATGTCAGGAATTGGTGCTGAGCCTATGCCCGTGGAGTCGTCATCACCGAAGGCCCCCAACAAGTCAAAGCTGGCATCTGTGCTAGGCTTGGCGCTGGCTAACGGATCTGCTGCTGGTACGTCACTGGGCTGCTGGTTCAAATTAAGCAAGTCTATCGGTGGAGAAGGCTCTGGCATGGGTGACGGAAGTTCGTGAGCGGTCTCCGTGACATCGGGCAAAACGAGCGGAGAGCTGGCGCTATCACTCGGTCGCGCGCCCGAAATTGGCGAGGATCGCGTGCTGGGCTTGGACACTAGAACACGTAAATTAACCCCAATGCACAGCCAACAAGCAGACGCACTTACCGAAATTGTCGAGCATCTCTGCATACTCCAAATCCGAGCTGAACAAAACGGCGGGGGATCGCATGGGCTTGGCAGGCATCCATGGTGGCTTATGGCTGGGAGGTGATTCCGAGTCCGTCACAGACAGAGAAAGTGAAACGCAGAAGCGAGGTGTCACCTGTTCAGGGTCTGGCAAGTCATCCAAGTCCTGGTTTGTGAATGTAATCAACGTTTCTGGTTCGGGAATGAATCCCGTGTTAAATTGAAACTGGCATATCTTGAGGCCTTGTGGCCGCACCATTCCCTTCCGGGCGTGAAGCAACACCACTGTCACATCACCGCAGACGGTCAAGTTAATCGGCAGAACTATTTTGCCGGAGCCGGCCGGACACAACCTGCAATTGTTGGTCAACCAGAGGTAATTTGGATAGATCTTTTGCTTTAATTCTCACCGCATCTTTTCGTAGTCCTGCAGCGTGCTAAGCAGCAAGTTCCCATTGCAATAGACCTCCATATAGATCCTACAGCCGTCGCGCGCCTTGTTCATTCTGGGCACAGGCTGACAACTGAGAGACACAAGGTTTGTGTTCTTGTAGTGCGGCAGCAGGGGCGTGGGCCGCAGGATGTCTCCGAAGTAGTACAGGTAGCGGAACTCGGAGGGGCGCAGGTTAATGGTATGCCGCTTAACGGCGAAAACTTGCACCGCGTCTTCCGGTTCCTGAAGCAAATCTGCGTACATAAGAAGCGCGCATATAACGGTGGCGGCAGTGCATCCACCCGAGTCTCCAGTCTGCACGATTACAATGGATTTGGGGTCCGCGTTGAGAAAATTGTACATGTCGGCTGCTACGGTAAACAGGCCCTAATGAAAAACAAAGATTCAATTTTTATTTTATTACTTAGGAGCTCTTAAATTGTAAAGTTTTAAAACACAAAATTTGTTTTTCTTTTAGTTATTCACAAAAAGTTTGGCTACATCGAGTTTATACCATCTGAAATATATAATACTGTTTAAGGCTTGGCGTATGAAACCATTCTGTTACACAATAAACCTACGGCCATCGCTTTAAAGTGCTTCAATCGGCCTCTTCTTAAACGCATCACAAGACGTTATAAAATTGCTTGTGGCACAATACATACCTGCAGATTGGGAGCATGTGCCTGTGGGCACCCATAAACTGAACCTGCCTCAACTGTTCGCACGGGTGGCGGTAGCCGGGGCTCTGTTCGTTGGCCAAAGTTGTAAATGCTAATTTTTTGTGGGACAAAACGGCTCTCCAGAGATAGTCGGACGTCTTCGATGTTGTTCGTCTTGTACGTCGACTCAAATCCGTCCGACGGGCAGGGCATTACCAGGATACGAGAGGTAATGTGGCTTATATCAAGATCGTTGCGAGCAAGAGATTGTTGCATTGTTTGCATCACTTTGGTGGATGTATCTTTAATGTTCTTAAAAAGCGTTCCAGCGCCTCCGCGCAGTGATGACAGAAGACTGCCGTGTCCATTACCCGATAATGGCACGGCGGCGGAGAGCGATGCAGAGTGCCGAGTGGTGTTAGACGGTTCGGTATAGAACTCAGAGGGAATAGAACTTTTGCGAGAAGGACTCTCAGCCGGAAAGGACTCGATGGGCATTGTATGAAGGTCTAGAGGTTCTTTGAGCGACCAATTGTGTGTCTCAGCGAGGGCTGCGAGGCCTTCCAGCACCATGGAAATATCCAGGCGTTCGAAAGGGTTCACTTTTAAACAGCCCCGGATTATATCGCGAAAGCACTGGTACTGAGGATCTGGCGGAATTATGTAATTGGCGTTAATGATCCGCAGCTTGCCGCCATCCTCATAGGGATGCTTGAGATAGCACAGGAAGTAAAGGATGCAGCCGAGAGCCCATATGTCCGCTTTGGGGCCGATCGGGTGGTTGGACCAAGTGTCGAGCATCTCAGGGGATCGGTACATCGGTGTTGTTACAGTGTTTAGCTGATCCTCCAGCATGCTGCGCTGGTTGGCGCTCCACTCAAACGTGGGTGCCAGTACCTCCATGCTGGCCGACCCAAAGTCGCACAGCTTGATCTGTTTGTCGTTGCCAATGAGAAAGTTCTCGATCTACAATTGAATAGAATGGTATTAGCCTGTGACTTGCAGCTCATGTTGTAGGCCAACCTTTATGTCTCGGTGGGCTATCGGCGGTGACTGTGAGTGCAAGCTGGCCACAGCCCGCGCCATTTGGTAGAAGATGCGCAGCACACAGTATGGATCGATCGGGGCATTGTTTGTTCTGAAGCAGTCCACCAGTGAGCCGCCTGTCGAGAATAGAAATCCATATGCTCAAATGTACATACAGTATGATTGGACGCCCTAAGGCGCCACTTACCTTTACACAGCTCGGTGAGGAGGAAGTACTGAGCTCCCAATTGAGAGGACGGGGCGGTATAACTGGAACCCACAAAGGTGACAATGTTTGCGTGACCCGACACCTGCTTGTGAATACTGATCTCGTTCATAATGGCGGTGGAGGCCTGCTGGTCAGCCCCGATCAGACGCTTGAGGGCGTATTCTGTGCCAGTTTGCACATCTTGGGCTATGTACACAAAGGCATATCCGCCTGAAAAAGGGGGTGGAAGCGAAGGGCAAGTAGATAACGAGGCACTGATAAGAGCCTGCTTAAATGCTAAATGCGGTACGCTCAAGAGGAAGAGGTTCACCAGCTGGTAGTCCCATATATATTTACGAATATTCTGTCGTCTTGTGACCTACAGCTCCCGCCAGAGCTCCGAACTTTCACCCGTCTCCAGTCCACTGTCGTTCTTATATAAGAACTTGTTTCAGAAAACTATGACTCACAGGTCATGGGCGCAAGACGCAGTAACCGTGATAGTGGCAATGCACAGTGGTCACAATGCGTCTGCTGGCCTGGCTCAGGCGGAGCTGCGAATCTCGAAATCAGAAAGCGTAAACATGGCGCAGGCAAGTACTCGGATCGGCCTGGTGGCTTCAGCTTCACTTCCTATTGATTTTTCCACCCACGCCCCTCACCTTCGGCGATGACACACTTGATGCGCAGCCTGTGCCCAGCTACTTCTACGACCTGGCCCACGAAGTCGTTGTCCAGCCTGCCCCCGGGTGTTCCTGCTGCTCCGCTTCCTGCAGTTTCGTTGGCCTCGCTGGAGGAGAAGTAGTTGAAGTTCAGCGACTTAAAGAACTCGCTCATTTTGGTGGTGGCCAATGCTTGAAGGCTGTAGTCCAAAATTGATTCACTTATAATATCTTGCGCCCGTTAATAGAACTAAAACATTTTCTTAGCGCTGTGGCCACAAAAAATAAAAAGAAGAATGTGCAGGGCTGCGGAGGTGCAGGCTCGGCAGCAGGTGGGAGCGGAATCAGTTGGCTCCGATAACTTGATGCCGCAGCCCTGGCGCGCCATCGATACTTGGCACTTCACTCTTATCGATGTTGCGCGCGGCTAACGGAAATATTGCATTTATACTACATTTACAGTTATTATTTAAATGATCGAAATTACTCGCACCATCTTCGAAATTCTGCTTGTTAAATTTTGGCTTGGATATTACACCTGTGGTTACGAAATTGGCTTAATTTCTCCGCTGTTTTTGCGGTCAAAATAGTGGTAGTGCCCCAGAGGCTTTCTAGCAAGATTAGTTTTATTTTTAATAAAACCTATAGTTTAACAAAAGAACTGTAGATCAAAATTATAATATTATAATATATATACAAATCACAGCAGCCTATAAAACAGGTTATTAGATTGTATTATTATATGCATATAGTTCAATATATTTTGTTCAATATATTTTGTTGTATATGTATTATTGTTTGCAGTAACGGACGCATAGCCCCTAAGCATTAAATCAACTAAATTGTGTTACTTCTTCACAGGACTAGAGATCAAGACTATTGTACAGCTTCCCAAACTTGGACGTTATTGCCAGGCTTTATTTGCGAGACTGTTTACATATATGAAGTTTAAAATGTTGTTATAGCCATGATATTTTAACGCAAAATGCTGGATTAACCAAATTCACAGATAGTTTAGCATTGAATTCAGTTATAAAATAATTGGCATGCCTAAGGGCAACGCCCTAGCTTTGGGATTTCAAGAGATCCCAATGCCTGAATGAGCAGTCATGAGAAGATCGAATTGGCTAGTGACCCTGATCTAGAGTATATATGTACATATATCTAGAGTACATAACATTAACCTCCAATTCTCAATGTGTGTGTACTTTTTGTGGGAAAACACCCACTGGGACTGTGACAACTTTGATAGAAAATTCATCTTGAAAGCTTTCTTGAACAGGCGGCTTGGAGTATCATAAACTTTTACCCAAAAAGTCATTCCCCTTTGAGTCGCCTGAGTAAACTCCCGCATTTAGCTGTGCATCAAGCGTGCATGTGTTTTTGAGCCAATTCAAGGTCCAGCTATGAAGTTGAGTTTCCTATGTACATCGGGCAAGGTAGAGTCGGATTGAAGTCAACAGCTAATTGGGAAACCCTGCGACAACCGCGTCGGAATGAAGAAATGAAGTATGACTTGTAAGCCTTTGCGCGCCTTCCGCTGAGTGAATGGTATCGTCGGTGTTTCTTTCTTCGGATGAATGAGAGCTCCGTTACGTTACGCTTGGTCCGATGCCGACTACGGATAGCTGCAGATGGCCGATATGGCCGTAAGTTTGCGCAAACCGAGCTGCGCAGGTAGTTGCGACAATGGAGTGAGGTGTGTAATTTGCTGTTTGCACCTGGCCAGCTTCACGTAACGCCTGGAGATCGCAATGCAAAATACCCAACCTTATCAGCGTAGCCATTAGCGCCGCCCTACTCCGGCGTTGTATCGATGCCGCCGATCTAGCATTGACACAATTTTCAGGGAGCCGCATTCGGCCAAAGCCGTCTAATGTAAGACAATAAAAATAAACATTTTCCGCGCCATTTGGCGGGCCAGCAAAGCGGTCGGGGCCGTGGAAAACCCCTCTGTAGGCAAACAGCGGGGACATTCTGTTTGCACAACTGCAGCCGAGAACACGCTGTCAAATAACTCTACCTCTGCTGAACCTGGAGCCACCATGTGCCGGCGACTAAGCGATATCCCTGGACTGGTCTTCCTCCTGGCGTCGGTCGCCGTGCCCTGTCGAGCCCAGTTCTACCCCTTAGTCGGACTGGGCCAGGCTGCGAATCCCACAAAATTTCCGGGTGCAGTGCCACGCCTGGTGCTCTACAATCCCTTTAGTGGCCAGCAGCTGGAGCCACTCCGGTACTCGGCACTTTTGCGGGGCAGGCGACAGCCCGTGAACGGAAACATCGTAGAGCTACCTCAGCTCTGGCAGCCCTGCTCCTGCGCCGAGTTCTCCTGCCGGTGCTGCCTTGGTCTGGCCCTGGGACTCGGCGGATCAGCCAACCAGCGGTTGTGCGCGGCCCTCGACTACAACCGGGCGGACCTAGGTCTGCGCCTCAGCGTCGAGATAAATCAGCTCAACGTGGCAACCTTCGCGGTCTCAGCTCGAAATCCGCCCGAATACTGCGTGCCAATGCCGCTCTCGAGCTGCCTGAGACTCTACGACATCCGAGCATTCGACGAGGGCAACATGCAGGTATGTCTGTCGGTGGTCTTAAAGGTTCTGGCCAACCAGTTCTTCGAGTACCGCCTCAGCTGCCTGCGCTTTGGCGCCAGGGGAGTATTCTTCGTCCGCGACGCGTTGCAGGATCAAGGGCAGGATCAGGAAGCACAGGATCTGGTGTCTAGGTCCGATGCTGGCCGGTATGAGCCCAAGAAGCTGTCGGACAGGAGCAGCTTCAGTTTCTACGGTAGATGATTTTGGTCTTTCCCTCTCGCGCTTCAAATTATCATGAGCCATGCATACCTCAATATGTTACATGTTAAGTGAAAAAGTGAAATTTTCGTTAATTAAAAAGCCTTTAACTTTAAGACCCCGCAGTAAAGAGGGCCCTCACTTGGGCTTGTATGATGCGATGATGCGACTGCCTTAGATCTTTTGGCACAAATGAATGTACCAACGTTACATACGTTCTTTAAAACACTTTGGTTAACGATCGCGCACACGGCAATTACTTCTCTGCCCCACTAATTCAAACGGGGAGTAATTACCGCTGGCCCTCCAACCTATTAGGCTGTAAATGTTTATGAAGTGGCCAAGGGGGCTTTTATTACAAATAATAAACTTAATCCTGCGTATCCTTGCTTGCGGAGACTAAAATATAGGGAGATCGCAGCGTATTTTTCGTAATAAGACGGATTACTTCGAGAAAGTTTGGGGCGTTATCGTATTATTTATCTTCCCTAGTTTGGAGGGTTTTTGTTTGATGCCAGAGGTTTAAAAAACGTTTAAAAAACATTTGTAAGTATTTGTTATATTATTACACCACAGAACCAAAAAAAAAAAGCGGTATTATAAGACATAGATCGTCATAAACAATCAATTTAGACCTTCAAAAAAATATTGTATTGTGGTTAAAATGTGGTTAAAAGGTGAATTGACTATAATGCAAAATACAAACAAGTTTTTGAAATTCTTTTTGTTCCCTTGCTGAGGGTATATTGGTTCCAGCGGTTGAAGAGGCTTGCAATGCAGTAAAGGAGACAGTTGCGACCTTATAAAGTATATATGTATATTCTTGTTTGCCCGTCCGTCCGTTCCCAACTTTTCCAAAAGTCGTCTTTATATTGCAAATTGTATATAATTCGAAAGGGCCGATTCGGACCAGTATCATAACTATCATATGGTTGCCAGTTGATTTTATAAATATATAATTACTGCCAGGGTATTTAAATTTCGGCTTTACGAAGCAAGCTTAATTGCTTTTTTGTTATCTTTTTTTTTTAGTTTATTTTTACCATTTAGTACTCATACTTTATTGTCAATTGGGAAGATTATTGAGCCAATACTTACATATAATTTAAATATGTTTCGTATTTCAATACAATATATTGTTATTCAAAACATAAAAAATAGTTGACTGCTTTTAAGAAACTAACATTTGATTCAAAATGCAAATATCTCACGGTGGATTGTAGGTAGAAAATAAAACTATCTATTTTCCATACCTCATTTTCTTTTAGTTTCCGAAGGAGAATCTTCAAAATGCCAATTTTGAAGACTTAATGCCATTGCTTATGTTCTGCAGTTTCAACAAGAATATTATTATGTGAACCCAAAACTTACAAATGCAATGTTAATGTTTTAAATAGAAATCTTTTAGCTAATAATTAAAATTAATTAATTAAATCTCATTAATCATTTGATCGGTATCTAAACAATTGTGTAGAGGCATTGCTAATTATTCATTATTTATTGGAAACTATTTTGCATTTTGCAGTTATTAACATAATACTCGTTTGCTTATTAAAAACAATACGCAAGGCACAGAAACGTGTGAAACATTTTCCCAAATGAATAAAGTGAAGCCAGTTGTTTTTGTTGCATTTCGGGGAATTAGCAGACGACAGTGAAGATGTTCCATTTGAGTGACAAGCTTTATCTAGCCCCTTGCCAAAAAATAAGAAACAAGATCAAACAAAACGCAAAAAAAAAGTGGAAAAGTGCCAGTCTGAAGAAGTGGCTAGAAAAATTTTACAAGTCAAATCTATTTAAAAACAAGAGATAGTCGAGTTCCCCGACTATTAGATACCCGTTACCCAGCTAGTGGAACGGAATCGGTAGAAATTGGAAAAAAATAATAAAACGAAAAAAATTAACATTTTTTTAAAAGTGTGGGCGTGACAGTTTTGGTCGATTGGTGGGAACAAGTTTTTTGGCAAATCTACATAAATTTACAAGATACATAAAAAAAGTAAATGTATCATATCTTTTAAAAGTGTGGGCGTGACAGTTTAGAGCGGTTTGTGGGCGTGACAACATTTGGATGCGTCTATGTCTCTGGAAACTGCATGCATACTGGGATCTCGACGTCTATTCGGACGGACAGACGGACATGGCCAGTTCGATTCGGTTATTGATTAGGATCAATAATGTATATACTTTATGTGGTGGGAAACGCTTTGCCTGTTGCATACTCTTCTACGAGTCTAGTATACCCTTGTACTCTACGAGTAACGGGTATAATAATTGGAAGAAACGCTGTGTAGAGCAAAAAAAACAACGAAATGAAATGTGTGCTGTATAGTGCTAGTACAATGGAAGGCTTAGTCGGCTAATCGGCCTAATCCTATGAAGTAACAGCGCAGAAGAGGCCGCTTGTCCCACTGTGCATCGATCGCCGCTGCTAGTGTTGGTGCTGCTGGCAGCGACGCAATTGCGCAATTGTTCGCTCATTTCGGCTGCCTCTTTTTTGGCGTGCTCGGCTTTGTTTGCCGACTCAGTCGCAGTTAATGTTGCTGTTATCGAGAGCAATTTCGCCTTGGATTGGTTTGGTTTGGCTTGGCTTGGAGATGGGGATGGAGATGGTTATAGCCTCGGCTTTGGCGGCTCTGTGCCCGATTGGGGCGCATGGAGGGCGGTTGGGGAGGGACCGACAGACGGGATCGGGCGGTACCGAGCGGGATGCGCGGCTCCACTTCGCCGCTTGTCTGGCTTTCTGGTTGAGTATCGCTGGCAGCGCTCGGTCTGCTGCTGCCTGCGCCGTCGGCCTCTAAACATACATACATGTGTATACATAATAATTTTACTTTTTCTGCCGTTTTCCAGCTCGCTGCTTTTTTACTTGCAAGCGAAACCTTCCAACCACCAGTCAGTTGTATTTCGGTCCGCGCTGCGATCTGTCGCACCTTGTAGTCACCACCGCTAGCGAGACAACTAAGCTTTAGGCTTAGTATCCACCATCGCATCCACATCCTGAGCGGAGGAAGACGAAGCAGTGCGTTGGCCACCCCTGAAAGTCAAATCGATTTTCCCGGAAAAGAAATGTGAGTGTTTGCGCCGTAACACGCTGCGTATGCGCACTATGTGCCCACAATCAGCCCAGTACTTCAACGGTGCCTAGTTGATCGTCGATCGGAGATCGGAGTGCAGTTGAGCTGTTGATAAAACTCTTGAGTAATTCCCGGGTAACCTTTGACGAGTCGGCTTGTCGAGGGGCTTGTTCAGTGCCAGACTTTCAGTGCGACCTGCCGCAACGAAACCAGTTCCGCCCAGAAGCCCGAGTGAATCTGCTCTCGACCAGCGCACTCATCCAGACGATGACAACATTTCACACTTCAGCTCATGCGTTGGCCCCCAAAGCGACCAGATAGGCCCACCAACCTATGGCTCCACATGCAGTCGAAAGGAAAAAGAGTTTCACTTTCAATTGCGACACCCAGGTGAAGGAGTGGGCGGAGGGGAAGGGCGCAGGGACGCGACTACCACGAGTAATTAAAAGACGCTGGCTCAGAAGACAAAAACATCATTTTAGCGCTGGGCATCGCGGCGGCGAACTATCTTGAAAGTTTACGATCGCGCCATCTCTCATTTCTCATCTCATTGCGCAGCGTCTGCGCCGAAAGTACGAATGTGAATAAGTGAAGAGCTCATGTTGGGCGCTCCACCTTGGGTGGGAAATGTTAATCATAAAAGTAAAAGTGAAATATTACGGGTCGAGCAGTCAGCAGCGCTGGCTTCGTTGGCCGCCTCGCATTTGCATTTCGCACATGGCAGTAGCGGCAGCAACTGCACCAGCTGGCAGCCAGAGGGAACCCCAGTCGTCGATTATGAGCAGAGCAACAGCCAGCGGCAGTTCGATTGCCCACGCGGACTACACAGGAAGAAATGCTGATTTGGGGGAAGCACCAATTGGCTGTGCTCACGCCCGTGCCACGTTCAACTTGCGAAGTGTTTCGGCACTTCCAGCATGTGCTGGTGCTCGGTGCCATAAGAACCGCATTCATTCTCGCAGTGTACGTGTACCACCGACCCCTTCGACTTGGGTTCATTTGCGGGGGCGGGAGCGAGTCAAGGCGTGGCGTGACCGCCATTTAAATTCAGTCTCTGCTGTCCGTCCGCTTCACAATGCACGACGCGTTGCAGAGCGAACTCAACGTGATTGACACTTGACAGGGCCCCAAGAAGTTAATGGAAGCCCCAATTGAGTCTCCCCCTCTTGGAGTCATAGAGAGAGCTGGTTGCGCCGGGCCAGCTATTCTAAGCTTGACAGGGAGCGGGGCCACCTGGGTTGGAGCTGCAACAATGGATGTAAGTCCATGATAAAGTGCTTTCTGTATGCAAAAGACATCACTCCCTGCATGACTCGAATCAAATGGAACCATAATTGCAGACTGCATTTCAACACCCGTCCCGAAACCGCTGTTATGCGACGCCTATGACCGTAACAATGGGCTATGCTCGAGATGAATGGCTTGGCTACCGCCACTTACTCATCGCCACACATCTTGGATCGCGTCAGTGACGTAATCCCCAACGGCGAGCGGTGGCCTAAAAGACGCGCTGCTGTCCAAATTTACACATACAAAATTTACAAACTGATAACAAATCAGTCGAAGTCTGCCAACCGGAGGGGCAGGACCGTCTTAAAAGAGCCCAATCCTTCAACTGCGAGCAGGTACTCCTGAAAGTCTGCACAGTCTAGTTTCGGGAGTCGTTTTAAAGTTCTAAACTTACTTCGTCGATTACTTAGCGAAATATGCTTTCTTTTTGGTAGATAGAGCAATTTTCAGGACTTATCTTCTTTAGGGATTTTAGATAGTAATTTTTTTCGAGCTCGGGATCGGTTTAAGTACGTAGATATGATCGAGATTGGAACAGTTTTTTGTTTACCTAGTTTGACTTAAACAGTTTTTTATTTGCTCCGTAAGAAATTCAAAATAGCGAAACGCTTTTTAGCATTGAAATACTAATGAAAGTGAAGCCTACCTAAACGCTTTCGAGGGTAATTCTTTGTCGACTGTCCCAAATTGTAGTGCATTCTATTCGATTTCTATGAGTATTATAAATATTATGTTTCATTTTTGTATTTTTTATCGATTTGATCGCAAAATGTAACACCTAGGAAGTAAAAAATATAAAAAAAATAAAACCGCTTTGTCTTGCGAAGTAAATTTCAATTTAAGAAACTAAGGAGAAGGAGAAACATCACCATTAACTTGTGCAAGAACATAACACCATGTCAAGTCCGATGGTTGATCAGGGTGGGCAAATCATCCCAGTTAAAGCCGATAAAACAAATAGTGAGAACTGCTTTTGAACGGACTCCAACATAAATTGGTAGATTGCAGTTTTCGGTAACCAAGTACAGTAAAATTACTCCAACGATGAAAGAATCTATAAACTCCTTGGACAAAAGCTTTTTGCATACCAGCATGGCTTCCGTCTGTCCGTAAGAACACTTTCGTCACGAGACTCGGGACTAGTAACGCTAAACAGTTGATTCTAGTGACTCCTACGCTATGCAAGTTTATTTCATAACGTTGCCACGCCCATGCTAACGACCACAGGACTCCACGACATGACCTGCGCGACTTGGCTCATCATCCTAATCAAGAGTGTACGTAATAGGGTCGAAATCGCTTCCTTCTGCGTGAAAAATACTTTTCAACGAATCTATGACACTCCCTTTACTTTTGAAACAGTCGTAGAGAAGCCGGTCGTAGCTATTAAAATTAAATATAGTTTTTGTGCAGTAAACATTTTTTTTAGATTTTTTATTGAGAAAAAAAAACACATTTTATTAATTGAATATATTAAACTAAATAGGCTCAGTCTCGAAGTATTAAGCAATACAGAAGAAACACAATTTTTTATACCCATCGGGAAATATTTAAATTAATAACAGAATATGGCTAGATCGACTCGACTACTGATCCTGACTGAGAATAAATATACATCAGTTACCAAAAAGGCTTTCTTTTAAATGCTACATATTTTTAAATAATCCTGTATTGCCATTTACCTTTTACTGGCCACACCTACAAAGAATGTTATTAATTATTTTTATTTCATCATATGTCTGGCAAGTTTCTGTCGACTTCCCTAATTTTTTTGACCACGGCCTCCAAGGCCAACTAATTAGTGCTGGTGTGCATTCTTACTTTGATGGCTTATTGCATTTAGTAACACAGTTTCTGCAACCATTAAATAAATTTTATTTTATCCTGTGCTGGCATTTTCCCCTTTTTTCACATTTCCCCATTTTTTAGTTCTTTTTTATGTTCTCTGCTACATCCTTGACACAAAGACGTTAAAAAAATGAAATTTAATTGAATTTCAATCATGCATTAGAAATACTTGTTGTGCACTTGTCCCGATTATTGGCAGGAATCCGTTTTGCTGACCGCCAAGTTTTTGGGACAGGGTGCATTCCCTCGCGAGTTGGCCAACACAATAGAAGTGGCTCGAATTTGGGCGGGAGTACCGAGGAACAGGCGCGAAGCGATGTAGTTGGCCCCGTCGAGTTGAAAGTGAAAGTTTTGCCGAGCAGAGAGCAGCGATTTGCCTCGACGAGCAAAGTCTCGGTTAGCCACCCAGAGCTCCATTATCAGCCGCAATAATAGCGGCGGACGTGAACTTTAGCGGGCGCGTTTGTGTTGAAATGCAATTTACAATTTACTTAATTGTTTCTTACAGCTTTTAGTCTGCAAATTTTCTTTTATTAATGACTTATTGGCTTGCCGTTAGTGTGGCTGAGGCGTATGAGTAATATCATGGCCAACGCCCGATCAGAAAATTACCATTACCATTACCATTACCATTTACCATTTGGTTTGGTAATCGTCGCATTGAGCGCTCGCAGAAAGCGTTACCTAAAAAAATTGTTCTTGGTCAGCACAGCAGGTTGAACTGTGGTAGGTTTTCTATACTATTACACTCTATATCTTTACCTCTTATTTGGCATTTCACTTTTTTGGTTCATTTAATGTAAACTGTGAGAGCGTATACTTCATTTTTTAATGTTGAACTTTCCTGCTTCCTTGGCCTAGAAAATTCATGATTTTTGGCAACACATTTTTTCTCAGGAAACAACGCTATCGCATCGATTCCGCGACAGTGCAAATTGAACAGTTTTTTCTCACTCCAGCGTAGCAAACGAAAGTTGCAATTTTATTTGGTGTCTCGCTTTCTGAGCCCAACGCACTCAGCATCACGCAAATGCAGTAAAACTGAAGTGGAGCAGCCATCCTAGCCTGTAAGTAGTTTACTTGAGAACACGCGAGAAATCTGTCTATCCAGATCTGTTAATCGAGATCATCTCTGCGTGCCGGCGAGGAGAACCTATTTTCCCAATGGCAGGCAAATGTGAGGGTGAGATGATTACACTGCGACAAATAGCCTTTTATTAGATTGATAGGATTTTATTGAACCCGATACACAGTTTCCAAATGCGGGCACATTTTTTAGGTAACTAAATACTTTAAAACCGTGGGCATGTGTAACACTAAGTTTCAAAACGCGTATTTCAAATTAGTGTTTGCGTTTTTTAACAGATATATAGTCGCCTGCATTGAACTTCTGCTTTCCACTGATAGTTGACCTTTAAAGTCTTTCGTTACAAAGACAGCTTATCGTCAGCTCATTTCGGAAAGAAAACTCTTTAAGTTATTTTAATACATTTATTACAAATATTATTATTAATTGTCACAAATTTGATACGGAAATTTGTGGATACCAAAAGTTTATGGGACAAACAAAAAACAAGAGAGAATGCTATAGTCGAGTTCCCGATTATAAGGTACCCGTTACTCAGATAGTGGAAGTGCAAACGAGAAATTTCCAAATTTTCTGAAATATTGGTAAAAAGTATTGGGCGCGAATAGTATGCTCTTTCGACGAGCTTGAAAATACCCTTTGATTCAGATATGGCTGGGATCGTCCATTTTAGCAGATTTCCAATTTTATGGCTCTATATCTACATTGCAGACCGCGCTCTTCATGCTCATAGTCACTACTTCAACTGAAATCCACAAACTTAAAAAAAAAATTGATTGATCTGTACGTATCTTTCAAACTCAGAAAAAGTTATAATGTTTTAAAACCGTTCTCACCAGATTTTGTTAAGTGTACATAATCAATCGAAGCATTTTACTAAATAAGTAATCGCTTTATCTTTGCAGCGTCCGCCAATAGATTAATAATGGCAAAGCCACGCTGCTCCGGATGGCAATCCTTTATTCTCTTGGTCTGTTTGCCAGGCTGTATATCCCTATCGCGGGTCGACGAAGGCCGTATCCCGAGCGTAACC
Source organism: Drosophila erecta (assembly GCF_003286155.1). Classification (NCBI taxonomy): domain Eukaryota; kingdom Metazoa; phylum Arthropoda; class Insecta; order Diptera; family Drosophilidae; genus Drosophila; species Drosophila erecta. The sequence continues at coordinate 28,178,614 of NW_020825194.1, forward strand.
GGAAAACCAGCGCTGATCCGGACGGAGCTCCGCTTTGGCCGGAACCTAGACCCTTCTAAGGTACGAGTGGTGAACGTGAAGTCCAGCATGGGCGAGGATATAGAGATCCTGGTCGGCAAAAATAGCCGCAAGGCACGCGCTGAGGATGCGGCTGGGTCCTTTTTCGTGCGCAGCTCGGATGTCAAGCGACGCCTCATCCCGCCCACGGGCAAGACAAACGCTAGTGGTCGCCAGCTCACCTTCGAGCACAGCCCGGCGTTACTAAAGCAGAATGAACTGGCCCAGCAGATGGGCGCCTATCGCCAGCGCAAGGCAGATGCCGAGCAGCGCCACGCTAAACTAATACAGCTGCAGCTGGCCAAAGCGCAGAGCAAGGTGATAGAGCACCAGGCAGCGCAGGGGGACTCCCGTCGTGGACGCCAGCTCGCTGCTGACGTGTCCTGGCAGCCCGTGCGGCCTCAGTTTCCGATCCAGACACAACAAATTTCCCGCAAGAACGATTCGTGGGCAGCAGATCGCCTGTGGCAACCTTTCGGGCTGGAGGATTCGGTGGAGATCCTGCCACGATTGCAGCGAATGTCGCATGGACCTGTGTTCAGCTTTCCCAGGGACATGGAGTTCGCCGCTTCCGACGTGCAGGAGTACTTAGCGGGCGAGAGGGATACCCGGGCCTATGGCAGCAGTGCGTCCAATCAGGGATACCGGCCCCAGAACCTCATCACTAAACACAACTACAACTCCCTCCCGCCAAGGTCTAAATACGTGACCTACTTGCCGCACTCCGTGGTAGTGACGGCAAGTGCGGGAGTCGCCACGCCCACGACCACCACCACGCTGCGGCAGACTGGCGGCCACGGGAGCCCAAGCCACAACCCAATCGGCCAAAGCACGCAAAGTGTTGTGGACGGTCCCGCTGTGACGCTGATCGAGGGTGTCCGAGTGCCGGACAGCGCGGAGGACAAGGTGAAGACCTGGCGCAACGCTCGTGTTCTGAACAATCAGTTGGTGCCATATCCAGAGGGTTACACGCCGCCGCGGGCCCAGATGCCCAGTTTCGACCGATAGGTGCGGAGTTGATCAGAACAACTGGTGTTGGGTGCTCAACGGTTATTGCTATTTATTGAATTGTCTATTGTTAAGCTATTTATAAACGTTGATTTCAAGTTGTCAAGGAAGACGTGCCTGTCTATCTCATAAAGTCGTTGACGGTTAGCACACGGAGGTCCGACTTGCGCAAAAGGCGGGCGCACAAGGGTGCGTCGAACGTCAGGTAGATGACGTGCATTGGCGCGGTCTGCATAAATCCGTTCTCGGAGAGGGTGTAGCGGTATGGCTTGAGCAGCTCCAGGTACACAAACACGGCGGGGCGCTTCACCTGTATGCTGATGCTGACGCTGTTGCGGATGAAGTCCGTGGTGTTGAGACAGGTTCGGGAGGCAATCTCAAACTGCGTAGTTAGATATTAGGAGTATTAGTTAGGCAGGCATTCCAGAGCTGGGCTTACTCACCTCGAGCCCTGGATCCTCGATCCCGACTGCTCCGGCAATGCTACTGGGAAAGAAGTGGGTCCTAGAGATCACATTCTGCCCTCGGCGCAGCTGCAGCTCCATAAACGCGTTAGTTCTGGAAAACTCTCCTTTTAGCAGATCGGAGATGCCAATGACCTTATCGTACTGCACGCCATTGGGGCGGAGGGTAACATCCCATGAGATGGATTGCCGAGGCAGAAGCTTGGACCACAGGTGAACGTTAGCCACAACATTCAGATTCCTTGGGTCCACCTCTAATTGGTCACAAATAAGAGAGATGTTTAACGAATCCGTGGACTTTTCGTAGAGGGCAACGATTGAAATAGGCGCTAAAAAATCACGTGCCCAGTAATGGAGCAGCTGAAGGAAGAGAAGTCAGCTTAAAATAGTTAAACACTTTCATCAGGTAAAGATATAACTAAAAGTACGCTTTTTATAGTTTTTGAAGTCCATTGGTCTATTCATAGGTCACTAAAAACAACATTGCAGCTATTAGAACACGGAGATCGTAAATACATGCGGACAGGCAGACGGACTGGCAAAGGAAAATCCTTGTATCTTTCAAAGAATCTAGTGTATACTTAAACCCTTGCAGAGCGTTTACTGATTTCAGTCAGAAACTTGCAACGCAGTGAAGGAGACATATAAAGCAGAGAAAAACAGCAGCCGGTCGATATAGCTATGTCCATCTATCTGCATGAAAATTAATGGAAAAGAGTAAACGCTATATTCGACTATGAGATACCAGTTATTCGGCTAGGGCGGTAATGAAAAGTTTCAAGAACAGAAACAATTTCAAAAGGTGGCCGTGGCAGTTTGGACGGATACGGCCAGATTGATCCTGGTCTAGAATATATAAGCTTTGTAAAACGGAAACGGAAAGCAGAAACGCTTTTATACGACTAACAGGTATTCAAATTTGACCTTCCTTGTTTTTCATGATAAAGTGTAATCCAGTCTTATGACCATATATAATTTCGGTTTCAAATTGATTTTAATTTGTCAAAGGAATTATAATTATTATTGCAAGGGTATAATTCTGCAGGGTATTGGTATACCCGTTACTCTTAGGGTAAAATGGTATAATAGATTCGTTGAAAAGTATGTAACAGCAGAGGGAAGCGTTTCCGACCATATAAAGTATATAATATATATTATTGATCAGGATCAATGGCCGAGTCGAATTGGCCATGTCCGTTTGCCTGTCCGTTCATTTGTCCGTATAAACGCCTTGATCTCAGGAACTACAAAAGCTAGAATGTTGAGATTAAACATGTAGCTTCTAGAGATATAGACGCAGCGCAAGTTTGTTTCCAAATGCTGCCACGCCCACAAACCGCCCAAAGTGGTCGCAGCCACACTTTAGAAAAATCTTGTAAATTTCTATAGATTTGCCAAAATACTTTTTGCCACTTTTAAATTTTTTTAAAGTTTTTTTTCATTTAATTATTTTTTGCCAATTTCTACCGATATTCCAGAAAATTTTGAAATTTCTCGCTTGCACTTCCATTATCGTATCTGAAGGTCGGGGAACTTGACTATAGCATTCTATCTTGTTTTCATTTTTTTATTTTTTCCCCAATTTCTACCTAATAGTATGCATACTAGCGGTAATGCTGCGGTAGAATAGGTGCTATGCAATTACAGCTTACCTTCCAGTTGCCGTAGAAATCAATGCTGGACCAGGATGGTGCCACCCATACGTCATTCAGCTGCCAGTAAAGGGCCCCCATCGTTCTGTGGGGCGTGTCCCGAAGGCTACGGTATAATTCGGTTTCCACCTTTGTGGCCATTGCTTGAGCAATCTGGCTGAAGTAAATCAGTGCTGTCGCATAGTTCTCATCCTCCGGCAAGGGCAGCGGTAGGTGTCTCTCCACTAGTGCGATTACAGGAGCATTTCCCAGCGGATGGTGTTGCCGGTGTCTGATCAGGGCGAGAAGGTCATCGTCGTCGCTCTTGCTGCGCTGCCATGCGTATCCGCCGGGAAAGCTTTGAAAGCCGAACTCACTGACGAATCGAGGACGTGGAAAAATATCTGGATCCCAGCCGTCCTTAGTGTAGTCGTAGAAATGTACTGAGAGAGAAATCATTTTATGGGCTGCATAATGAATAGGGGCTCTGCTCACCATCGCCATTGTGGTTATCCTGAGGGTTGTTGGAAATGTAGTTGTCTGGTTCACTAGCTTTGCCATTGGAGGGCGAGGAGACCAGTGGCTGGGGTCGAGAGCTATGCGAAACAAGCTTCAACTCGTGGATGACATTAGCCAGGTAGAGCTCCCGGTACTCGCTCTCAAATCGATCCCTTTCGAATAGCGTGCCGTACCAGTTCTGTACCAAAGCAGCTTCGTTTTCGTTGTTGGTCACAAAAATGGCCACGCTGGGATGGTGTGATAGCCGCAAGGCATTCTGGCGAACCTCCTCACGCACCGACGATAGGAAATCGTCACCAACCGGGTACATGGCACAAGCAAACATCATATCTTGCCAAATAAGAATACCCAAGCTGTCGGCGAGCTGGTAAAAGTAGTCCGATTCGTAGACTCCGCCTCCCCAGACACGAAGCATGTTCATATGGGCTTCCTTGGCGGACCTTAATAATTGTGCAACTTTGGATGACCAATTGAAATAAGAGAAAAGGCTATAGTCGCGTTCTTCGATTATTAGAGTTCCCAGACTATTAGATATCCGTTACTCAGCTAGTGGAAGTGGGAACGAAAAAATCAACATTTTTATAATAAAATGCAAAAAAAAATTAAATATTGTTTTAAAAGTGTGGGCAGTTTTGGGTGGTTTGTGGGTGTTAGAGTGGGCCTGGCAACATGGATCATTAAACTTGCATTCTTAATCTAAACCTTATAGCTTTTAGTTCACGAGATATCGACGTTCATACGGACGTGCAGACAGAGATCCGTTCCAGCTTGCTACCTGTACTAGAAAGAAGACTTTATGACCGAACTACAAATCGAATCGGTTGTTGATACTCATCAAGAATATAAATATATTCTTTATATGCTCGCAATATACCATATGGATGGGTTTCAAAATTATTTAGGTTGGTATTATTATAGTTGTCGTATGAATTATAAGGTTATACTTGAAAAATTTATATAATATTTGGATGTGTATGTGTTTGGATTGTCCTTCGCGCTTGAAAATTGTTATTAGATTAATTAGACAGATCGCGACGCATTATTTATTTAATACTATGTTATAGTGTACAAAATTTATGGTAATGCTTACATTTGGATGGTTACTTTCACTTTCAAAGGATATTATTAGATTTGAGAAATAAGATACAAATTTAAAATAATTATTTATTTTGACAAATAACTAAAACTTTAAGATTAAAATCAATTTAATTTATGCTTGCCAAGATCAAGCTTATTTTAAAAATTGGGCGTGTAAATTTTCACCTAAATCGTTCAGAGAAAAAGGACCTTAATGTTGGAAAAATTCAGTTTTTTTCACTATTGAACTCTAATAATAGGCAATATAATATTTGATCAGCTATCGTATGCGAATTTCCGTTTAACAGTTATTAGCAACAGAGAAGATTAAAATGGTCGAAAGATGAATAAAGCTACGGGTACTTTTTTAGACAAATCTATAGAATTTTACAATATATACATATTTAAAAATGAGAAAATATCACATTTTCACGGATTGCGGGCGTTAGAGTGGGCGTGGCAAAAAGTTTTTAGGCAAATCTGTAGAAAATTTTCAAGATATATAAAAAATGTAATATTATCACATTTTTCAAAAGTGTGGGCGTGACAGTTTAGGACGGTTTTTGGGCTTTGCGCTTCGTCTATGTCTCTGTAAGCTGCAAGCTTAATCTCAACATTCTAGCTTTTGCAGTTCATGAGATCGAGGCGCCTATACGGACAGACGGACTTGGCCAGACCGACTCGGCTATTGATCTTGATCAAGAATATATATACTTTATATGGTCGGAAACGTTTCCTTCTGCCTGTTACATACTTTTCAACGAATCAAGTATACCATTTTACTCTACGAGTAAGGGGTATACTTTTAAATTACTCAAATCTAATGATTATTAATATAAGAAACTAAAAACCTTAAAAATAAAAATCATTTGAAGATGAAAACCAGATATGTTAAGTTTTGGGTAAATCCGCATTGGATTCACCAATCAACATTAATTGTTATTTCCATCTTAAAGTTAAGCTATTTATTTATGATATGTACTTACTCTGTTCCTTACTCTGTCTTTCTGGTAAAATGTGGGATGGTATGTAGTTACTGCCTTTCATAAACATTTCTACCCCATTAACTCGGAAGAGGAAGGTGTTTCCGAAGCCGTCTGGGGCGGGATCCTCGACCAGCTCAAGCGTACGAAAACCCACCCGAAGCGACTTGTGTGACTTGGTCTTAGAGCGAACCTCGGGTACATCAGATCCCAGCCAGGTTTTCAGGGTGAAGTGGAGCGGATACAGTTTCTGCTCCCCGTAGCCATTGGGCCACCAGGTTACGACTTTCTCCTGCGAGGTGATAACGGCACTTGACACAAATATGCACAGCACAAATTCGTGTCAATGTAATTAGCAGGCGGTACTTACAATTGGCACGGCCTGATCGAACTCAATTACTGGCGCCAAGTGGCTGATCTTTTTAATTGCGGATCTGTCTACTACTACCGGATGGTCCAATAGCTCGCTGCAACCCATAATGTCCGTGAATAGGACGTTTAACGTGCGTTTAACGGCAGCGTGCTCACTTACACAGCATATAGGACAAGCCTTCCGTTAAAGTTTTGCCCACCCACCGCGTCCAGGTAGCAGCGAATATGCATGTTCCAGTGCGAGCCGTTGATGCGGTTGACGTCCACATCTACCTCACGAATCACCGCCACCTCGTAGATTTCCAGCTCCACGTTTTTCCAGATTCCAGCAGAGGGGGCTGCGGGACCCCAGTCCCAGGAAAAGCTAGCCTGCATCTTCCGCAGCATGTTCATGTGGCACTCCCCATGGTAGCGCTCGTTGGGGCATTCGGGAGGTACGCTCTTTTTAGATTCTTTCAAAGCATTAGCCCTCGCCAAAGCAGCAACTACGGGGGATTGGATCTCCACTTCCAGAGAGTTTTCCGCTTGGAGCAGTGAACTCACTTCGTAGGAGTAGCGCACAAACATGTTGTCCGTGCGTCCTAGCAGCTGATGATTCAGCCGGATTTCCGCCACCGTGTCAATGCCGTGGAAAGTCAAGTTGATGTGGCCGCGATTAAAGTGATGGACGTCGACTAAGTCGGGCATTATCAGAAAAAGATAGAGGCAAAACCGAAATAAATTCTTAAATGTTCTTTTTATTAAGTTCTTAATTAAAAGTGAGTTTTTAATTCGTTAAAAAGCTGTCAGTAATCAGGATCTATTTTGTCCAATGATCAACTAACTATTTATAGTCCCAAAAACCTCTTATTTTGATTGTTTCTATGTTTTTATATATTAAACCCACTTAAATAAAGATTGTCAAAAGTTATGGTAAAATACGGATAAAAGGCATGACTGGCTATCGACTTAAGCTAACAATTAAATAGGAGAAGCTTAGTCTTTAAAACTCATAAATCATATCAGTCAGATAAACAAATATATTTGGTTTTCCCGTCGTTCGACTTCTTTTATTTTGTAACAGCGATGTAAAGACGTAAAGAATCGTGCTAAAACTTACACTGAAAGAAATTAGAGAACGTCCAGTTCTCGTAGGCCAGATAACGCAGGTCGACGTCATTGTAGGAGTCCAGCACTTGGGGTGCAAAGGCACTGTATATGCCCAAGGGCAACGTTTGGTTAGCAATAGCCAGGGCTGTGGGGAAAGGCATCAATTAAACTGTCTATAAGAAATTGCTTTCCTTCAGCGCACATATGAATGTATGCTTTTCGTTGATTGGCCTTTCTTCTTTAAATTATTTCAAACAACTTAAATTATCGTTGATAATTGAAATCGTCGATTATTGATAAAGCGAACTACTTTTGCTGCAGATCTGAATTAATTGTACTCACAGCCATTCTGATTACTTATCGTCCAATTGCCCAGCTCTATTACTTCCACCTTATCACCTTGGCCGCCGTAAACAAAAAGACCACAAAGTAATCCGACCATAACAGCGTCCCCCCTGGTGCCACTTCCAAATAATCCGCATACATACTTCATCTGGAAAGCGGTGGTCGTCCCAAATTATTGGGGCTATTTTAAACACGGCTCCCCTGTTCCACAGAAAGCAAAACGAGAAGTTGTCCACCGACTCACAGCCACAAACAACGAATGTTTCGTTTCGTCCGGCGATTCAGAACCGATCGTTGAAGCGGCTAGTGGAAGTGCGTCTCTCTCAAAAGCAGAGAGGAACGCATCGATATCGATAATGAAATCAGTTTCAACGTAACGATCCTCTGCGCACATCAGCTGTTACTCAGAATATCGTGTTCAAAGAGAGCCCGCTTAAATATACATACATATGTATAAAAATTAGTGTCAAATATGTTTTGTTTATGTCGAGCATTAGTACAGAATTTACGGGGTAACATACATATTTAAAATTAATATTCCCGGACGAGCATTTTACACTGCTATGATGCTACAGCGCTGATTAATTATCGTGGCATAAAAATGGGGTTTCCACATTTTTTGTTGTTGATTTTTCAAAAACGACTTGAAAAATATATTTTATTTGTAGAGCTTATACCTATTTCTAAATTTCCCTATTCAAGACATCTGACACAATTTTGAGTAATGCATTTTGTATACTTTCTAGTATACCCCTATACACAAGTATACAAATTTCCTTTGGTTGTAAAGTCATAAGACTGTTTAAAATTTTTTTTCCCGATGTGGTTTTGAACCCATTGGGTTTACCTTGTGAGCAAATTAAATGCAAAAGGCCGGAGCAGTCAGCTGTTGCGAGGTGCTCCTGAGTTGCAGACGAGAAGTGTTGCTGTCTTGCCAGTTATTATTCAAACAATTGTAAAGTTAGGCCTAGTATTCGGGCACAAAATGGGAATCCAAAACGAAAAACTTCATATAAGAAAAACGGTACAACATTTTTGGTGGCAAAATTTTTGTCGAATTCTTTGGTAGCAGTAGTATTCAAGCCGCCAAAAAATACTAAATACCGTTCAAGAATATGTGATTTTATGTATTTCTTAAGCTATCGAACAGTCTCGATAGACCGCCGCGTTTTGTTTACTAATGCTGCAGCAACAGCAGCTACTATTGCATTAGTTTCCATTTTTTAAATTACAATGTCCATGTATAGATTTGAGTTCTTAATAGTTATGTTTTTTAGATTAGCCTGTGAGCCCCTATCGTTAAACAAAAATAATACCAAATTTTTTGTGAATACTGTGACACTTGAACAGGCCAATAAATATATGGCTGATCATGGTATATTATTTTTGGGTCAGTTTCTTTTAGCCTGTGTATAAGCAAAGACACTAGAATAATTATTCTAGTCTTTGGTATAAGTGTCAAACAAAAACCCCTTTGCGAGGTAAAAGACAAGACAGAATGCTAAGTCGAGTTCCCCGACTATCAGGTACCCGTTACTTAGATAGTGGAAGGTGAACGAGAAATTTAAAAATTTCTGGAATATCGGTAGAAATTGGGAAAAAACTAATAAAATGCAACAAAATTTAATTTAATTTAATTTAATTGACTTTTGTGCGGATTATGGGCGTTAGAGTGGCTGTGGCAAGATCATTTATCAAATTTGCGCTACGTCAATGTCCCTAGAGTCTAATCTCAACATAGCTTCTATAGTTCCTGAGATCTCGACGTTCATACGAACTGACAGAAGGACATGGCAAAATCGGCTATTGATACTAATCAAGAATATATATACTTTAATATACAGTACTAACTAAACCTAAAGTTATAGTACTAAATACTGTTCTGATGTCAACTTTTGTCATGAGAATGTACTTATTCGATACGCAGCAACAGATAATGAACGATAATTTAACTGTACGTTTCTATGCTCTTAAAAAATGTTTAGAAATCAGAATTTCAAATATAATTTTTATAGATGTTATGCAGATTTATTTTGATTTATTACCAACAATTCAACGATTCTGCTATACCTTTTACACTGCTTCAAACGGTGCAAAAACTTGTCCTGCAGTGGATACTATGAAAAATCGTAAAATATATGTTTTACAGGTGTCGTCTAGAACCTCGTGCCATTTTGAAATCAATTATTTTTGGAATGGTTTTAGCTAATGGAGACAGTACTCTTAATCTTAAATAGCTGAAGAATATTCACCCCCAAAAACTAACTTTATTTTTTGTTCTGTTTGCCTGTCCGTTCGTATGAAAAATATTACGGGGTATAAAATAGTTAGTAAGTTCGTATTTGTTACGCTATTGCAACGAATGCTCGCCTCACGCCCATTTCAACTCCCACAACAAATTATAATAATATTTCCATTTTTGAAATAAAATTAAAAATAAGCTAAAACCAGAGGTATTTTTGTAATAAAATAATATTGAAGTATAGTTTTAAGCGGTACCCATTAATTAACCCAAAAAATATTAAAATCAATAATTCTCAGGATATATTTTTATAGATATATTTTATAGGGTATACTAAATAAGTTTAAAAGTATATAAAAGGCAAAAGAAAACGTTTCCGACCATATAAAGTATATACATACATATATTCTTGATTAGGATCAATAGCCGAGTCGAACTGGCCATGTCCGTCTGTCTGTTCCTTCGTCCGTATAAACGTCAAGATCTCAAGAACTTTAAAAGATAGAAAGTGGAGATTTAGTATGCAGCAACCAGAGACATAGACGCAGCTCAAGCTTGTTTCCAAATGTTACCACGCCCACAAACAGAAAAAAATTCCATGCATACACTTTTAAAAATGTTTTGATATTTTTTCATTTTGTATATATATGTATATCTTGTAAATTTCTATGTTTTCCAAAAAAATTTTGCCACGCCCACAAGCCGCCCAAAACTGTCACACCCACACTTTTTAAAAATGTGATATTTTTTCATTTTTTATATACATATATATATGTATATATTTATATAGTATATGTATATAGTATATACTCGTTTAATTTTTGTCATGTCCGTCCGTATGAACGTCGGGAACTCGACTCGATTTTTTTAATATAACATGTAAGGCCTGCGGTTCCTAATAAAATCGATTTTTTAAGTATGTTCAGCAATAGGTATATTTTTTATTTTATATATGCAGCCATTTTGACTTAGTAAAACTTAGTTCATATTAAATACTGATTTATCGTTTGAACTTTTATGTGATCGGTAGTTAAAGTCATGCACTCTAAATCGCTTTCAAACACTAGGTGAATCGTCTTTTGTGGCTGGGTTTGAGTAAAGCCATTTGCCGAGAACTTGTGCCGCTCCTTGACATAATTCGGATGTGATAGCTGAAGGTATACAAGTAGAGCCGGATATCTCACAGTGATGCGCAAACTAAAACTATTTGCATAAGGATATGTTGCCGCTTTGCAGTCTTGACCTGTAACCTCTAGCTGTAAAAAGTAAATAGAAAATATTTTCGGTTTCAGAAAAAAGTGGCTTAAAATAAATTGTTCTACTGTATGGTGGTTACTCACTGTTAGTTCTGGATCTTTAATGCCAATAATATTTTTAAAGGTCACAGGGTAAAAAAAGTTTCTAGCCACTGAGGTGCCGTATTCGTCCTCCAAAATTATTTCTAAAAAAAGTTCTTCCTTCAAATGTTTTTCGTACAGCAAGTATTCCAAAGGTATTTGCCGTAACTCAAGGCTGTTGGAGCCCTGTAAATTGAGTTCTTGGTATATGATATTATTGGCAATAGCATGTCTTGTGTTTCTCACCAGTACAAAAGCGCGAGCTACAGTCTTCTTGGCAATCAAGTCCGTCCATAGATAAGTGTTTACCAGCACATAGTATAACTGCGAGTCCCTTTGCTCGGAGAAGTCCTCCCTTGTAAGCGTGATATTGAGGTTGTATGAGTTATTGTCGTACAGAGCAATAACACTTGTTGGGGCTAAAAGTTCCTCGGCCCAGTAGTATAATAGCTTAGGGTTTCCGTAGAAGTCGATGCAGGACCAAGTTGGAGCCACCCAAACATCGTTTAACTGCCATATAAGAGCGCCCATTGTATGGTTTCCTGTGCGAAGGCTACGAAACACTTCCATCGCTGTTTTAGTCGCCATGGCTTGTGCAACTTGACTAAAATATATGAACTTATCGATATTTTCGTCCCAATTCTGCGGAAAAAACGGAAGGTGATAGGCAATTAATTGGAGTATTGGATTGAATCCTTTAGGATCGTGCTGACGGCTTCGAATAAGTCTTGCAATTTCATGGTCGCCATCATCTGCGGAATCCCCTAGTGCCCGTTGCCACGTGGACTTTATTGGAAGGCTAGCGTAACCGAATTCCGAAACGAATCGAGCGTGAGGATACGTCTCAGGGCTAAAACCCTTGTCGTCCCAAAAGTGCACTAAAATAAAAAAATATTTGGGTTATTAATAATTGGCAAGAAAAATATCGAACAAACAAATTTAAAATGTGGGCGTAGCAGTATTGTTTAGAATGCAGTCAGAGATCGACTTGGCTATTGATCCCGATCAAGAATATATATATACTTTATATGGTCGGAAACGCTTTATTCCACATGTTATTCAATAGTATACCCTTTTACACTACGAGTAACGGGAATAAAGAGAAAACGTTTTAGTCGAATGCCACGACTATAAGATACCCTAAGATTGCACACTAAGTGACATTACATTATCTTTAAAAATTATGTTTTTGTAAGCTTGCGATACAAATTTAATTTATTTGTAAGGTCGACGATATACCAACTATTATTATGATAGCCAACAAAAATAAGCGTTTTAATAATGCTTTAGAAACATTCGGATAATTTACATTCGGATATTTTGTTAATAGGTTAATTTGGACCATATATATGAAACCCTTTGAAGCTAAATAACAAAGATTCCCATGTGAGTTAAATTCATGAACTGCCATATTTTGCATTTATACTTTAAAAGTAAAAAATATAACTAATAATTTTTCCGCTAACAGCCAAATTAAGAACAAAATTTGTCTCCTTGCTCTGCTGAATTTTGAGTATGCAATATTTGATAACCATCTGAAGAGCAGACTCACCATCGCCATAGTTCAAACTTTGTGGGTTGTCGGAGAGGTTTTTGCCAGACTCCTGGTCACCTAGCGAAGGCGTAGAGGCCACGGGGTCAGGGCGACGGCTGAAATCCTTTCGAGAGATAACTTTTAGCTTTGGAATAATTGTGTCAATAAAGAAGGCTTTATAATCGCTCTCCGTTCGGGTGGCATTTTCGCCAAAATCAGATTTGTTGTTCGCCAGAAATAGCTTAATCTCATTGTTGGTAACGATTAGGGCTAAGCTGGGATGATAAGAAAGACGCTGTGCATTCTGTACTATCTCCACGCACACAGAAGCTACAAAGTCATTTGCTAGCGGGAATGCAGCTTGGGAAAACGCCAGATCCTGCCACACCAACAACCCGTAAAAGTCCGCTAAGTTGTAGAAGGTATCCGACTCATAAAGGCCGCCACCCCAAACGCGTATCATGTTCATGTTGGCCTCGTGTGCGGCCTTAAGCAAATAGGTGACTGAAGCGGATTAAGAATAATAAGCAATTTAATTTCTTCAAGCATTAGGTGCGTACTTACCCGCATCAGCATCAGCCGATAACTCCGGAAGTGTGTGGGCTGGTACATAGTTCGCTCCTTTCATGAATATGGGGTGGCCATTCACCCGGAAAAAGAAGGTTTTTCCAATTTCTACTTTCAATAAGATTAGAACCAAAAAACAAGGAGAAACGTTATAGTCTAGGTCCTTGAAAAGAAGACTTTACCGAAACATCACCTACAGGGATTTTTAAGTCATGGATGTCAGAGTGACGTGTTGTTCTACAGGATATCCATAGAAATTAGAGAGATACATTAAAAACAAGGGAGAACGCTATAGTCAAGTTTCCTGGCTATCAGATACCCGTTACTTAGCTAGTGGAAGTGCCATAGAAATTTGAATATCGATAGAAGTTGAGGTGAGTTCAAAGCCAAACACATGCTTTTGGTAATTTACCGAGCATACTCGAGAGAAACTGCGATTCCGCTTTTCAATAACGGTTTAGGCTACTGAGAGAGCGAGTCATTTTTCAAATAGTCGTAACAATAAATTTATATTAAATGGGCTTATTTTGCATTATATAAATAGTTCAAGGATTTTAGGGTCCTAAACCAGCGTTTGGAGTGTTGTTCAAGCGAGTGTTTTTAAAGTGGAGTGTAGTGTCGTGTTTTTAATTTTGTGAAAGTGGTTAGAAATTAAGGAATAATATTTACACAAAATATTATAATAATACAATTGAAAACAAACAAAAAACATTTAATTAGGGAAGTTGTGGACGTTAGATTGGGCGAGGCAATTAAGCAGTGTCTAAATATCTGAAATATGCATGCTTAGTCATTATCTTCTGGCTTTTATAGTTCCTGAGATGATCAACCTAAAGTACATTTTTCACAAAATATATCGGATACTTACGGTCTTCATCTTCAACCAACTCTATGGTGCGGAAGCCAATCTTTAATAGCTTATGGGATTCTGAGCGTGAGCTTAGTGTGTGAATATCTTTGCTGGTATAGCATTTTACTGAAAAAAGGACTGGATAAAGTTTTTGCTTTCCGTAGCCATTGGGCCACCACAAGATAACCCGATCCTAGAAAAGGTGTCAATTAGGCAATGTGTTCGAAGACTTATATATATTATGAGACGATTTTACTTTGGGTATGTGTATTTTAAATTCTAGCACTGGCGAATCAAAAGGAACCAATTGCTCATTAAGGACATATTGATCATCTAAAAGCTCGCTGAAAGTAAACCGAATTAGTCTTGTGCTTAAATCAAACGACTCTGTACGATTACTTGGCATAAACCACCAGTTGGGCATAAAAATCCTGTGATGTATGTGTGCTGAGGAAGGCGCGGCAATCCATCGACCAGTGAGAATCGTTTCGTTTAATGGCAACTTCAACATCGCGAAACACGGCTACTGCATAGTATTCGACTACCACTGGTTTCCATATGCCTAAGGAAAGTGCGGCTGGATTCCACTCGCCACCGAAACTCATTTGCATCTTGCGTAAGTGATTTCGATGGCACTCGACATCGCCGCGAGCCCGTGGGCAGCTAATCGGCCCGGTAACGACGCCCAAGTCTTCAAGTTCTCGAGCACGCTTACTTGCCTCCTGTAGGGGTGAAAGGATCTCAATCTCCAAGATGTTTTGGCTAGGGCTAGGCAAAAGCAAGTGGCCAATGGTGAAGGAATAGCGGACAAACATGTTGTCCGTCTCCCCAAGAAGCTCTCCATTAAAGTGTACCTTGGAAACCGTATCGATTCCGTGGAGCGTAAGATTTGCATGACTGTCGTGACCCAATTCATGGCCTGTGGATCGGGACCGGGATAAAAAGGCAATTAAAACGGTTAGGCTCACTGGTTTACCCACTGTTGAAGCTGGTGCTGTAAATCCACGATTGGTTGGCTATCCATTGCAAGGATACATCGTTTCCTGCTTCTAGCAAGTCTCCATAGGTATCCTTAAGCGCTGTGTACACTCCGCTTGGAAGGCGCGGCACGTCAATCCTTAGGGCTGATGGTAATGGTGCGATAGAACTCATACATCTTTATTTACTGGTAAATCACTGCTTCAATAGTGAGCTGTATTTATTGTCTATTAATTAGACGGGTATACAACTGCTATCAACACGTCAAGGTAGCGAAGCTGTTTTTGTCTTATCTTGCTACACATATTTCTGTAGAAACTCGGGCACAGCATAAAACGAGAGAGAACGCCATAGTTGAGTGCCGCGACTATTGGATACCTTTTACTCAGATAATGGAGTGCGAGAAATATGCAAGCAGCAATTAACTTTTAGCTAACTTTTAATAGGTTTCTATTAAGTCTGATTCTAACAGTCTTTGGAACGTAGATAAACATTGATAAGCTTAACAAAATATCATTTATGAATATGTTTAGCATATGGGCGTCAGACTCTACGAGTAATAAGAAGACTCTTCAGACAAGTTACCGGACACTTACAGGAGGTTTTATTTCTTAATGTCCATTTTGTAAGCTCTTCGACAAGAATGTTTTTCGCAAAGTTATTGTGGATAAGCAAAATAAACACAAAAGAGCTAAGTATTCCGACCATATTTAAAACCGTTTTGGACCATTAACATTTAAAATTAATTTACTGCTTTATGTTTATTTTATTGAAATCTTATCGACGGCTACGTCTTTTCGCTACACTGTTTGTTCCGAACGAACGATACCGCTCCCAAGTGATAACTGGCGATTGAAGTCTTTGTCGGACTCGAAGTAACAAGTCGACAAAATGTGATTGAAAGCTATCAATTAATATCGATAATACCTATCGAGTAAGAAAAAAGAGACGCCTGTTACATACTTTTCAAGGAATCTAGAATAACCTTTTACTGTACGTGTGACGGGTATATACACCGCTAAAACAGCGCAAAGTCATCACCCTCAATTACTTCTGTTTATGCGCATTTTAACGGGCAAATCATTTCCCGATTCATTGCTCTTTTATTACACTTTAATCACTAAATCCCCACTAATTTTTTTAAATAGTGAAATTTCCATCGCTTTTACATCACCATTTTATAAGCTTTTCATATCCCATTTTGTTAATGCATTCAACAATGAATCATAAAATTTATTTCATTATTAATTTTTTTTACTACTAAAAAAGCATTTTTTTCATTTGACTTATTATTAAAATTATGCATAGGATTTAAAAGTTAGTTACTAACCCATTTTCTTAATGCATTCAACAATGAATTATAAAACTTATTTCATCATTAATTTATTATTATTAAAAAAGTATTTTTTCGACTTATTATTTAAATTATGCATAGGATTTAAATGTAAGCATACAAATACATATATACTTTGGGTGTTTTCTGCGTATTTCTTCGTTTTGGTTGCGTTGGAGAATTGGACTAAATGTTTAATTAACTTCTAAAAAAATAGTAGTATAATGTATATAAAAATGTAAAAAAATGTACCTTAAATTATCCCTTATGTGAGTTGTATTTGTTGTTGCTTATAAAATAAATCCATTACCCGGAAAATACATAAAGTAAATTCAAAAATAATTAAACATTTAATTTAATTTAATTTAAAATAATTGACTTACCATTTTCTTCCAAACTGTGACTCAATAAAAACTGCGTCTGCTTCTTACAAAAATCAAATCGCAAGTGACTCCTAGAAAAAGGACGCGTGTCTTTAAGAAAAGAAATCCGTTTATCTACCTACATAATTTGTCTCTGCATGTCACAAACTTAAAGTTTCTTACGATGGTTACTCTTACCCAAAGATTTACTCTAATGTCTTTGGTTAGGCGCTCGCCGACTGAGAGCGACAACGTAGCATTTGCTTCGGAAATCATAATTTTTTCGCCAATATCGTTCGTGTTTTTCTAGGGTCTTAGAAATTGTGAGGAGGCTTTTAAATTTTAGCTAAATTTGTTAATAATATTTGTACATATTTCCTTAAAATTTTATTATGTGTTTTTTGTTTATTTTAATGAAAAGTCATTCGATTGTTTTCTTTTCGATTTAATTTCCCCAATGTAAAACTGGTATATAAGCATTTTTGAATTTTCATTTACATAACTAACAGGCAGTTGTAATTTAATCTTAATGGATTTATATTTTATCTTTATCTTGGAGATGTTTCCATAGAATTAAGAAACACTCTGCCTATATTTAGGACAAATCACGATAAAATTAAGAACTCAAGAAAGTTCATCGTAAAAGTAAGGAATATTCTGCTCACATTTTAGGGTACATTTTTCTAAAACTGGGGGCAAGTTGGTAATGGCTCCATTTTTAGGTATTTTTCCTGAATGAACATGCAAAAATTGTGTTTTGGGTAAGCATTTTTATGATTGTGATCAAAAATCAGAGTTCTATAGGGTTGGAAACATTCCCTATACCTACAAAAGTTTTTACCCTAATACCTATACAAATTAAAAAAAACCTTGCTTCTGAATATGTTTGTTAATTTACCAGCTCTCTCTACTTTGCTAGCAAGTTCATTATCAATTTATAACAATTAATATTTCTCTATGAATTACATTTCACCTTGGAAATACGCTTTTTATTTAGAATTGTTTGTCGGGTACAACTACCAGCCCCCTGACATTTTGAATGTTTCAGAGAACCCTTCGAGTGTATTGTCTAACGCCCTAATGCAGCCGATTACTCATCATACCTAATTCTTATAGGCATGCCCGCGAATTCAATTACTTTTAGGACAGCATCAAAGTTAGTTTAATCAATCAAGTCAATCACAAGTCAAGGCCCATAGGGCAAAGTTAATTTCTGTTTTTTCAACACCTCAAAGCACTCAATCCTTGACAGCCGCGGATACGGAATATTAAACAGGCGAGAAGGAGGCCCACAACCGCAATCGTATAAAAAGGAAGCGCCAACTTAGCTGTCTACCAGTCTGCTAAGAGCATAGTAAAGCATGGGACTTAGAAGATGTACGCACTTCGCCACGTTGGTTATGCCACTCTGGGCATTAGCCTTATTCTTCCTAGTGGTGATGCAGGTGCCGGCGCAGACGACTAGTCTTCAAATCTCAAAGGAGGATCGTCGACTACAGGAATTGGAGTCAAAAATGGGTGCGGAATCCGAGCAGCCCAATGCGAATTTAGTTGGACCATCAATCTCTCGATTCGGGGACAGGCGTAATCAAAAAACAATTAGCTTCGGTCGGAGAGTACCGCTTATTTCTCGGCCAATGATACCAATTGAATTGGATCTCCTCATGGATAATGATGACGAAAGAACTAAAGCTAAGCGGTTTGATGATTATGGTCACATGCGGTTTGGCAAAAGGGGAGGTGATGATCAGTTCGATGACTACGGACATATGCGCTTCGGCCGGTAAACACTTGCCATCATTTTAGTCATTTAGGAATCTGATTATGTATATTGCACATAGAAATTAATCAAACACACATTTTACATTAACAAGTATATAAAACGTAATAAATGTTCGCATTCCAAAATTGAATATTCCTAATCATAGGTGCACTTAGAGTTAACTGATTTGATAGATTTATTTAAAAACATAAGAGAATGCTATAGTCGGGTTCTCCGACTATCGGATACCCGTTACTCAACTGAGTTAGTGGAAACTTGAAAAATTTCTGGAATATCGGTAGGAATTGGGGAAATAAATAATAAAATGACAAAAGTAAAATATTTTTCAGAAGTTTGGGCGTGCCAGTTTTAGAGTAGAATGTGAGTAGAATGTTTTGACATTTTTTCATTTATTTATATGCCTTATAAATTTCAATCAACCGCACAAAATTCTCACTCTTAAATTTTTGGCAAATTTTAAATATTTTTCCTTATATTATATATTATTTTCTCCAATTTCTAACGATATTCCAGAAAATGTAAAAATGTTCAGTAGCTTGGGCACTATAGCATTCTCTCTTGCTTTTAATTCTTCATATACACTCTCCTGGTGCGCTTCGTCACTAAGTGGACTCCGCAGTGATGAGCACGAAAGCTTTGTTAAAAAGATTTCCATATGACACAGCTTTAAAAGTTTTCATAGAGACAGACAAACTTTTTCTGTACTTATCAAAATAACGTGGACAACTTACTTTGAATTAAATTACAACAATGTCGCTATTTCTAAAAATATTTATTTTGCTTTAAAGTATTAAACAAATGAATGCTGGAATTAAATTCTTATTTTCTGAAATGTGTATTCAGATGGTAATTTATTAACAGAGTAGTCGTTACTTTCTCTGAATCTGTTCATGTTTTAGATCTTAAGCTAAGTTTAAGATAATTTGTATGTTTTACCTTCCGGAAGTCTTTCCGCTGTAAATTCTCTAACTGAGCCTCAAGCTTTTGACCGCTCCTCCTCTTACCGGTTACATTACCCAGTTTTGCTAATCGGCTTTATAAATAATGCTGACCGGATTGTCCGCATTCCAAAGATTCAATCACACACACAGACTCTGCACATGGAGGCGATACCCAAACCAAGCCCAAAACTTGCAGCACCGGAGAAAAGTATCAACGAGTTTGTCAATAAAGTGTAGTCAGGCTACTACTACACCGCTAGGCAAACGCACACACTTGCAAAGAAGTAAGTCTACAGTTTACGTCGTAGCTTTCAGCCAAGTCGTGAGTGGAATTCAAGTCTAGTGAGTGTCGAGGGCTATGAAGTGAGCAAACTGCTCAGTCTCACAATAAGATAAGTCTATAGAGCTCTGTACTGTAGAGCTTTATTATTAGATTATATGGATTTATATGGTAATGTTAATTATATGGTAAGCCGCTCTAAAAAAAGTGAGCTTAGGCGAGGTGTTTAACGGTTTATGTAAATCTTATAGTAGCCATGACTTGCAAAATGATTTATACTGAACATCGTAATCTTAATACGGCAAAGTTATTTTGACCTCGAATTGATTAGCCGCCTGTTCAGGCCAGCCCTATTCTATAGGACTTATGGGCGACGAGAAACACAAATATTTTGTTAAACATTATAAAAAGCTCAATCCGGCTTTTCCCATATTTAGGCCCGGTTAAAAGCTTTGCTGGCTTACGTTTGGAGTACCACTGGCCAGACCCGAGACAGCCAGACTTCTTAAGCAGTCACATTGAACTCGCTGCTCATTCGTATGCTAATCAGTGCGATAGATTGTATTTGCACTCCCATCTAAGCTCGGCTGAATTTAGTTTTGTATGTGTGGCATGGGATATGTACGACTGCAAAAATACATCTTTGCCAAAACTGGGTATCTCTGTAGGTATTTTCCATGGAGGGTGAGTGACGTGAGGGTATAGCTGAACCGACTGATCGGAGCTGGCATGCTAATAGGTCTGAAAAGCCAGGTTGAGAGTGAGGAAAAATTAGCTTTTGGCTACGGCCGTACTCTGTTAATATGCTAACGTTTTATTGTAGGTATTTATTGTACATATTCGAAAGCATACAGGTAATTATACGATTTGGGATAAATGTCCGACTCGTCGGATACGTCAGGGATGCGTTTCCTTAGGCGAAAGAACGTTGTGACCGTTACATTGTTGGATAGGGTATTCATATCAATATATTCTACAGTACTATTTAATGGTTGATATATGGTATCTCGTGGATTTATGGTTACTAGCGAGCGCACACACTTTAAGTATAAACCTAATAAGGCACAAATATTCATTTATGTAGAGTTGGTTTCCGAGTGGGATTGCACTCCCAGAGCTCCGATAAAATATTCAGCCATTGTATTCTCAATCTGGTGTACATCAAGGATGGTTAGACGACTCCAATTGCCAAACGTTGCGTAATCTTTGTATAAATTATGGAGCGCAGATCAACCCAATCAACTCCTATCTTCGCGGCTTTCCGAAGCTGCTGGCAGGCCCCAGTGGGCCGTAGATGGCATGTGAATGCGGAGGATGGGCGTGAGGATGCTGACTGGGTCCCGGGCCATGTCCCCCGCCATTTGACATTGTCATGGCTTGCTTCCGCTGTAGTGTGTTCGGTCCCATGGGTCGCTCGCCATCAGTGAGGTCAAGACCTGCCAACATTTGGGCGATCTCACGCTCCTTCTTTATATCCGGCGGATTGAACTGCAGGCTGGCCAGCGATCCGTGGCTTCGGCTGCGATGCTCTTGACGTATGGAGTAGCTAAAGGCTCGCTCGTTTAGGTGTCCTTTGCGCTGCAAAAAATAATAAATAGACTATAATTAATGTTGAATCAGGCATGGTTTGCTTATCAAAAGCTAGCTAGAACACATTTACAAAAAAAAAGAGAGAATGCTATTGTCGAGTTCCCCGACTATCAGATACCCGTTACTCACGTATTTCAACATTCTGGAAATTGGGGAAAAACAAAAAGTGAAACATTTTTTAAAAGTATGGGCGTGTCAGTTTTTGGCTGTGGCAAAAAGTTTTTATGCAAATCGATAGAAATTTTAGAAATTAGAAATAATAGTTATCACCAAATAAAGAAGAGGAGAGTAAAAGCATATTTACATACTGCATGTATTTTCTGATCACATATGTAGGATTTCCTAATAGACAATAAAGTTAATATTTGCAAGCCTGATTGTACCACCCACCTTGTAGATGCCAGTGCCGCCTGGGGATGGCGATTCGGCACCAGAGTTACCGGAGTCGTCCAGACCGTTGCCCATTGATGCCGCCAGCTTCCGGCTGGAGTGGCCCAGCGGTCGCGTCTCTCCGATGAGAGACTGTACCAATTGGGAAGGTTGAACACCCATGGCCTGTTGCTGAAAGGCGTAGATGGGCGGTACAATAGGCATGCCCACGGGCACTCCTCCACCTCCGCCCGTGCCACTCTTTTTGTCCTTTTTTTTCTTCTTGCCGATTGAGCGCGACGGCTGAAGAGTCGCGTACTGTTGCGGCATCATCACGGGGATCTGCATGGGTGGTAGGCCCCCGATGTTGGGGTGGTGCATCAAATGGACCTGATGCTGTGAGGGGTGAGGTGGCGGGTGGTGGGAAAGGTGGCTGGGTGGACCCGGTGGAATGCCGCGATGACTAATTGTATGGTAACGGGCGGCTTGAGGGCCATGGCCAGAAACGTGCCCATATGTCATGCTGCCAGGTCCGGACGGCCCCTGGAATCCTGAGCGATGCAGCGGCGCAGGGTGTATGGGCTTTGGCCGGATCAGGGTGCCGGAGAGACTTTGGCTGCCGCTAGACTTGGTCGACTTTTTGTCCCGCTTTGTCTTTCGCTCTTCCTTCACCGGTGGCGGTGGCACGTCTATGGGCGTGCTGATTTGACGCGCCCGTAGAGGCCTTCCCAGGGTGGAGGTGTTTCCCGCAAACAGCTCATAGGGACTCTCTAATGGCCCGATGCTGTCCAACTGGTCCTGCGACCCATTCCACACCTTATGATTCTCGTCGCCGTTGTAAGACGCATCTCCGTCATCGACTGTGACGTTGAGGTCGGCGCTGCTATCGTAAACTGAAGAGAAAATGAAAAATGTAACAACATTCAGTTAGGAATTTAATTCAATTTAATTTACTTCAAAGCACAAAGATCTAAGGGGCACACTCTCAGCTCCCAAATGTGTTGTAAGGTTAACTGGATCCATGTTAGCCCGGGACACGCATTACCCGCACACATTATTTTAGTACGGCTTAGTTTTATTATTATTATTATTTTATTATTATTATTAAATTATTATTATTATTATTTAGGGCGACTTATCTATGAACGGTGTTCAGAATTCTTAATATCTATAGACAAAGCCTTGCTTTAATTAAAAATGTATCACCCATTCAATTCATATTTAAATGTTGCATACTCAAGCCTAGAAAAGCATAGTTCACTGTCAACTTAGTTGGCGATGAATAAAATGAATATCTTGCACCGGTTTACTTACACCTAAAATAGATACGAATGAAAAACTTCCATTCGCACACAAACATATGAATGGGAGTCGTCTTGGTAAGATTTCCTCACCTTCAAGGCTGTTGAATGCTGCCCGCTGTCGATTGATATCAACTTGTCTTACCTTTCGGGCTGACGAAAAAGGCAAAGTGCTGAGTCAGCGCAATCGAATATAAATTAGCCAAAACGCTTTCCATCGACTGAGCGGAGCTAATCCGCCTCATGTACAAAGTGGGCCAAGACCACAGACCAAGACCAAGACGTCAGAGGCATTCAAATGAACAGGTCGACTGGCATCTCCCGGGTTACTTGGCGCCTTGTCACCCGACACAAATCCAGACTTACGAACAGATACTCACACTGAAGCGCATTTAGGCCATGGAGGCAACGGTTTTGTAATAAATAACAGGAATTTAATAACCTGAGTGTAGCTACACCTGCAACTGTCCGGTCTCAGCGTAGCCGGCACCAGCTTAAACCTGAATCGAACCCGATCACCCCATTCGCTCTATACACTGACCATGTTGATGGCCCAGCCCAAGTTGGCTCAGTTTGACCAGCGACAACGCCGAGAGCCACTTTGCAAGTGTCTTTTGTGGCTCCACAACGTTTTCTGCGGCTTATTCCTCTAGGTCTTGCTTTTCTGTCTACCCAGGGGCTTTTGCTGGGCCCTGTTACCTCATAAGCTAGCAAGCGAAACCTGCTTGGCCTGGGACTATTGACCCCCAGACTCGGTGGCTCTGAAAACGAGAGCCCCCGCTTGGGAAGCGATCTTTTACGCTATAAAATTTGTAAATTAACAAGAAATCCTTCTGTGGAAAAACTGGTCATCTAGCCGGCATTAAATTGTTTTGCAAGAGAAATTCTCTTGTTGTCTACTGCATAGTTCCAAATCAATGTGTGCCTTTAGAAATATATTTTCATAAGAGTTGACGTTCGAAGGAGCAACTACATTGGTATTTCCAAGCTTTGGGAAGCTTATGTATTTATGGACCAGTGAGTTACCCATGGACCATAGTTAACTTGGCAGGAAGCTTTGCCCGGTAGTTTCGCCTTACCGTTTAGGAAATAGGCACAACTTTTACCGTTCGCGGAATGTAATTTGCGTAAATAACTGCGGAAATCCGACGAATTCCTAATTATTTAATTAAATCTTGCCTCTAATTTCATAAATCGAGCATGTTTGCTGAAGGTAAATTACTCTTCCACAGCGACTTTTTCCAATTAAACTTGGGCATATATCTGCATTGCAACAATCTTTCCCCGCTGCTGTTTGCTCGTCTTTCGCGGCTGCCATCTATTTGGACTTACATCATAATCGGTGGAAGCAGACCAAAAGTAAATTAGATACTCTCACTAGCTTTCCGAGAAACAGCGAGATGCGCATGCGTGCGTGAAAATATTTGAGGAAGGGAACAGGATAGGTTCGGCAGTTGATTGCCGTCTCAATAGGCTGCTCGATTCCAAATACCACGGGTTTTCGGCTTGCCAAATATCGGTACCGAATTCCTACAACTCTGTCGGAAGAGGAGTGTCAGAAAACGAGCTGGCAACAAGAACTTGGACCAGCATTTTCAAATGTTTTTCTCCTTTGTCTTTTATTACTGTTCGCGTGGTTCCACGAGAGAGAGAATGCTAGAGTCGAGTTCTCCGACTATCAGATACCCGTTACTCAGCTAGTGGAAGTGCGAACGAGGAATTTCAACATTTTCTGGAAAATCGGTAGTATTTGGGGTAAAAAAAGAATAATATGAAAAGAAATTTTTAAATTTTTAAAAGTGTGGGCGTGACAAGTTTGTGCGGCTTGTGGGCGTTAGAGTGGGCGTGGAAAAAAGATTTTCTACTCGTTAGAAATTTAGCAATCGGACGGACATGGCCAGATCAACTCGCCTATTGATCCTGACCAAGAATATATACTTTATATAGTCGGAAACGCTCCCTTCTACCTGTTACATACTTTTTAACGAATCTAGTATGCCCTTTTACTCTACGAGTAACGGGTCTAACCTGTCCACTGCAGTTTTCTTGCAGTTTTCCGACTCTGTCTCTTCAAAGTTGGGGTTCCTACGATGGAGGGACGCATGTGCAGCTGCTAGCGGCATCTAGGTCAACTACGCCAGATGGGAATTTCGGAACAGTGACCAATACAACAGCAGCGACCATACCCTGATCAAATGATTTAGGTAGACTTGCAAAAACGGTCCAGTGAAGAGAGAAGTATTTTTGAGACGGTGGATTGGCTGACTTTTCTTCAAAATTTTATTTATTTTGGAAATACAAATCTTTCATTAGTGAGCTATTACACGACTATGTATGAAATACATTTGCTCGATAACTAAAAACAGACAACACTATAGTCGCTTTACTCAACTTGTGGGAGTGAAAATGAGAAATAATCGATAGAAATTGGGAAACCCTATACAAAAAATATTTTTAATTGTCTCAAAGTTGTGGGCGTGTCAGTATTGGTGGGTTTGTGGGCAATAGAAGGGACGTGGCCAAAATGTTATTAAAATAACGATAGCAATTGGCAAGACAAATAATAAAACGAAAATATTCAAACATTTTTTTAAAGTGTGGGATTGTGCGGTTTGTGAGTGTTAAAGTGGGCGTGGCAAAATGTTCTTTAGCGAATCGATAGAAATTTACAAGATTTATAAAAACGTGAAATTATCACATTTTTTAAAAGTGTGTTTCAAACTAACAAAAAAATGAAACAAGTTCAAAACCTTTTTCAAAGTAAAAGCGTGGCAGCTTTGGGCGTTAGAGGAGGCGTGGTAACATCATTTAACAAACTTGCGCTGCATATATGTCTCTGGAAGCTGCGTGCTTAATCTTAACATTCTAGCTTTTGTAGTTCCTGAGATAGAGGCGTTCATATATAATATATATATATTTCTGGTCGGAAACGCTTCCTTCTGCCTTCTACATACTTCTCAACGAATCTAGTATATCCTTTTATTCTGCGAGTAACGGGTATAAAAATGAAATATTTTCTGTATAATGATCGCTAGCCGTCTGTTCGTTCTTTCGTCTGTCTATCTGCCTTTTTTGTCGTCGAGATCACTGGAACTATAACATTTAGAAAGTTAAGACTTAACATGCAGACGTTTGTTTCAGAACGTTACCATGCCCAAAGGCCGCCTAGGACTGACACGCCCACACTTTTGAAAAGTGTTGGCTTTTTCCGAAATTATTATCGACCAAATTGTGTAAAGCTTCCATTAAAGGTAGTTTCCACAATTAAAGTACTAAATTACAGTACTAAAGTACTGTACTTCTTCGGTAAAATAAAAAAGTGGTATTACTTCGCTTTAAAATAATGTTTTGTAGCAGACATAAAAAAAACGACAAAAATTTACAATTTGCAAGATTCCCCAAGATCTTGTTAGGCAATATATTTTAAAAGAAGCATCGGATTTTACAAATGGTGTCAATCAATGAGTATTTTAACAAGAATTGTTTGCTGTGGATGATGTAGTTTCCAACATTTGCATACGCCCTAATTTTTTAAGTTTTTGGTTGGTAAATACCCCGTTAGCATTGGAAAACCGCTGAAGGTTTCTTTGTCTATATAAAGAAGCAGACTTCGCATACTTTCCTAGTGCGCTTCGTCACTATGTGGACTCTGTGAGTCTTGAAACAGTCAAGACCTGTTTGGTCGGAACAATAAGTAGGTCACACATGAAATGCCTGAAATACTGAAATAAGTGTGAAATCTTACCGATACGCCGGCAGCTCGAACTTTTTCAAGAGCTTTGCGATCGGTTCTGATATTACAATTACTCCATCGAAATGTGGTTTCCAACTCGCAAAAATGCTGTCGTGCGGTTGCTACATGCTACGTAGTCATTCAACTACGACTGGATTTTGGTAATGTGTCCCGTCTTTGTTTCTACATCTTGCTTTTTCGTGCACCCAATGCAGTCAGCTTATTTGCATAGCTGCAACAGGTTGAAATATATCAACTCCAAATGAAACGATTATCGTAATATGCTCTTAAAGTTGTTTCTGCCTTTACCGAAACCGGTCTGAGGAGATCAAAATTGCTATCGCGATGCTACGAGAATTCTGTAATTTTCGAAAGACCACGCTGACGGAAATTTGTGCAGATCTTGTATATTTGATAGTTTTCCCGCAAAACTACGATTTTTAAAACTTGTACAATAATTTCATACAGAACGACAGGCAGACAGGAAAGGACAGAACTCTTTCATTTCATAAAGGCCGTTCAATTTTTCACCAAGAGCTCCAATTTTCAAAATGTTTATTTTCGCTCCCATTTCTCCAAAATCAATTCTTAGAATGAGGTATAGAAAGCATGGTATTTTACTATTAAATAATAATATTATGATCGAAGCAGATTTTCAATTTTACAATATATAATAATATATAATAACAGTATCCACAGTGATTATATAATGTAGATATCAAAATATCTACTGGACTGAAATCTATAAAGAAAGGAATTGAAAATATCAAGCGGTATGCCTACAATAGTCAAGACAAATGTTCTTAACATGTTTTGTTTTTTTTTTTCGATTCTCAATGAATTTTCATTTATAATTTTTCTAAGTGTTAAACATCTATATTCTGTCGTTATTAAAAAAATAGGCGCTATTTTAACAAAAGCCCCAATAACGAAAATATATACAGCCGGTGGAATACTAAAAATGTTAATGAATAGAAAGTTCTCACAGACACGCTGTCAAGCGAAGATGAGCTTGTTCAGCAACAGATTTCATCACAATCTCGACAGAGTTTTACAGCAGCACTCTCACACTGGGTCGATCCTCTCTGATACCCTCTCACTTGTTGAGGCTCACACTTCCCTACCGACTTACCGACTTTCCACTGGATCGGCTTGCGGAATATAAAATCTTCTCACGCGTTCATCTCGACTTATTCACTCTCTGAAGTCCCTTGCATGTGTATAATGAATGTACGGTCCCGAACCAACCGGCCCAGCTTTCTCAGTCCGACCCTACACCGTTTTAAGTTTTGTTGGTGCCTGAACAGAACAGTGGGAAAAGATCGCAGCCGACTGGCACAAAAGCGGATGTGCCGGGGTCCAAAGGCCAGGAACAAGCACGCAGTGATAGTTTAGATTTAAGAAGCCTATTAATCGCAGACGACTAACTGCAAGTCGCTTGTTTCGGTTTTGATGAAGTAACTGCTTTGTCAATTACCAAATATGGTAATATGGTATATATGGTATTGCTTGTAATAAGCATAAATTCGGGTACACAGTCAAGAGGTAGCCGAGTTAAATTTACGTTTAAAATAATATACGAGTATGTAGCTATAGCTGAATATGATATATTTGACCGGTATTTCATTATTATTACTCGCATTCGTATCCGGCGTTATCTAGACTAAGCTTTTTAAGAAAAATTTACATATCAGTAGTACTGATTTAATATGTACAGCGTTTAACTTTTAAATGTGGCAATAGCCAGCAGGTTAATCTGAGTCGAAAGTCAAATTTCAATGCTGCGCTAGAGATCGCACAATTTAGAATGTTCGGAAGCAAAGTGCCGCTTTCTTTCTTCTTATTCAGCAATTTGCATGGTAATTATCACAACCGCACTACAACCGATGGTTGGAGAAACAGCCAAGTTGTGCCATGGCTAAGCCTTAGCGTCGTCAGTCTGTCAACTGGTCACAATAGACAAAATTGAAATGAGTGGAAAGTGTTCGGTAGACTGCGGACAGTAGACAGTAAAAAGTTTTCTTTTTCCTATAGATAAGAAACTCCGTTTCAACCCCGCCGTTTTATTTCGATCGCGGAATTGCCTTTAGACTTCTGTCTTGTTGGCTATTTCCGAATAAACTTATGTCCACTTTTTACAAGTATTTTACAATCTTCAAAAATCCGACAGAAAAATTAAATACTTTTTCATATCAGACAAGGGAAAACGATATATTCGAGTTCCTCAACTATTAGATCCATACATTCATATACTCATATGAGGGAAAATTTTAAAATTATCTTGACACATCGGTAAAAATTGGTATTTTATTTTTCATATCGATTAAAATTTGCAAGTTTTATAAAAAGATGAAAAAATCACAGAAAATGTTAAAAAGTGTGGGCAGTTAGAGTGATCGTGGCCAACAAGTTTTTTGCATATCTACAGGAATTGGAAAAACAAATGATTAATTGGCAAATAACAAACTTGCGCAGCATAGACGTCAGTAGAATCTGCATGTCTAATCGTACCTAATATACCTCTAATACTACATCGCTTTTCCAGTTCCCGAGCTCTCGACGTTTATACGAACTCTTGATCAAGAATATACAATATACTCTATATGGTCAAAAGCGTTTTTTGGCAAACTTATGGTTATTTCCAAAATATAAAAAAAAATAAAAAAATATCACAACATTTTTCAAAAGTGTGGGCGTGAAGTTTTGTGCGGTTTGTGGGCGTGTCAAAATTTTGTTTGGCAAATTTATAGAACTTAACAATATATATAAAAAAATATCACATTTTTCAAAAGTGTAGGCGTGACAGTTTTGTGGGCGTTAGAGTGGGCGTGGCAATATTCGGAAACAAACTTGCGCTGCGGTGAAGTCTCTGGAAGCTGAGTGCTTAATCTCAACATTCTAGCTTTTGCAGTTTCTAAGATCGAGGCGTTCATACGGACAGACGGACGGACTCGGCTATTGATCCTGATCAATAATACTTTATATGGGCGGAAAAGTTTCCTTCTGCCTGTTCCATACTTTTTAACGAATCTAGAATATAATATGAAGCAAAAGTACTCACAGTTCTTGACGGATGTATAGCCCTCTGCCGCACTGCCGGTGCTACCCCCATTCATGCCTATCGCTGATCCATTGGCGTGGCCATTCGAAGCGCGGCCCAAACTATTAAGCGTCGTGGTGCTGCCCGCCCGCGATCTCCACCCAGCTTGGGCGGAAAGGGCCAGATGGTGGTTGCTGCCTCCGTTTCCGACTCCGTTAGCCAGGCCGACGCTGGTCAGGTCGGCACTGGACTTGCTCACTGCACCGCTTTTTAAGGTGCCGTAGACGCTACCGCCGCCGCCCGTCTCCAACTGGCGGGCGTACGAGTTGTCGGCGTAGGCGTGGAAGCAGCACCTGACTAGCGCATTCGCGGCCGCCTCTCGCTTACAGATGAAAACGTGGCACTCAAGCACCTTGATGCCGCTGGTGCGCCGCAGGATGGCAGCAAAGATGGGTGGGTGCTGTGCGCGCGGCATCCGCGCGAAAGGCGAGTCTAGAGGCAAGAACTTTGGTTCCGGGTGGGCGTTTCCGCGCTCTGGGATGAGCACCTGGCGCACGGCGGCGCAGTAGTGCAGCGACTCGATCGGGAAGAAGCGCGTGATTTGCTTGAGGTTTTCGTCCACGTTCTCCAGCAGGATGCCGTTGGACCAGACGCTCAGCCAGCTGTCGATGCCCTTGGCGCCCACCGCTCCTTCCGAAGGATAGAGGCTACGCAGCGGCTCCTGGATGCCCTGCAGCCCATCCTTGCTCTGTCTGGGCACGGCACTGCCCAAATAAAGTACTCGGCATCGGCAAATGGGCGTGGAGTCGCCCATTACAGCTACGTAATGTACCTACAAACACGTAAAGCTGAAGCTGTTGGTTTTGGGCTTGGTGTATCGTTCCAGTCGAGAGCGCGATGGAAAGAGAGGAAAGGCACTGCACAGAGAGCAGGTCGAAAAATGTGGATTTTCTGGTTTCGCTTTGTGTGCTGGCCACGTTCGTGTCGTATGCGCAGGTATTTCTGCGACTGTAGCTGTGTTTGTGCTCAGGTACCGCTCTAAGGCCAACGCCAGAGAACTTTTTCGCTTAGGTAAGCGGATATTTTGCGCCGCGCACTCAGAGCCACTGGCTCACACCAGGGCTTCCGTTCTCAATCGGGTTCACACAAACACGGGCACACACGCACACACACACGTCCATAGCGGGGTGACAGTATACGCACATACAACGTCACTGGAAAACTGCATCAATCAATAATTATTAGCAAATCTTGTTCGAATTTTCACAATCGAACCAAGATTACGAGGGGCAGGCACTTCATTAGCAACTGGCAAAGCTTGCCCTCACACTCGCACACTTGCACACTCGCTGAAAAACACACACACAAGCAAACGCTTGGAAAACAAATATGGCGTCGTGGGGTTCTGGTCGCGGAACTCCCTTCACTCTATCACTGTGCGCACGCGCTGCGGAGCTCTATACCCCTTCCGGAGAATGCAGCTGGGTTGCTCCGTGTCCCCTGGTTGAACTGACGATGGCCACCGTGGTCGTCTCACTGGCGCCCGCTACGAATTCAGGCTTGTCTACGCGACGACGTCTTTCTGGAAAATGAATCTGGCCAACAGCGTCTGAGCGATGTCTACTTGGTGTTCGCTCGCGACAAAAGAGCCGTCGGCTCGATCGGATAGACGCTCTCTGCTCACTCACCTGCGTACCTGTTATCGCTCTCTGCTCGACAGTCTTAAGGCAGGTACGACTATAATGTTGCCTCGAACCGCTTGGCGACGCAGCTCGGTGCTGAAGTGGAATGCATATTCTACCACCAGATCAGCGGAATGGGCCAGTGGTAATCCACTCAAAGGTCCAAATGTTATTTGCCCGGTCTATGAAAATTCCTCACTCCCTATGTTTATAGGGCTTAAGCATACTTACAGGTAAAAATACTCTTCTAAAATTGTTAAAGCAGAGAATTAGCATGCCCTTTTTGTACTCTGTTGAACTTAACCAAAAGTTTTGAAAGCAGGGAAGGGAAAATTTCCGAATTAAAATTAAACCAAAAGACTTCATAAAATAATAGAAGAATGTTGGATCGGAAATTTATCATAGAAAATATCAAGATTCGCCGTTTCTCAACCCATATTTTTAAAAATACTATACTATACTATTTACATATATAACTAACACTAAAGTCGATTTCCCTGACTATCATATACTCGTTACTCAGCTAGTGTAGGTGCGAACGAGAAATTTCAAAATTTTCTGGAACATTGATAGAAATTGGAAAAAAAAATAATAAAATTGAAACAAATAAAATGTTTCAAAAGTGTGGTCGTGAGAGTTATGGCGGTTGTGGGAGCTATGGCGGTTGTGGGGGTTGTGGGGGTTATGTCGGTTGTGGGGGTTATGGCGGTTGTGGGCGTTAGAGAAGACGTATCGATAGAAATTGAAAAGACAAATAATAAAGTTAACAGATTTCAACACATTTTTCAAAACTGAGGGCGTGGCAGTCTTGGGAGTTACAGTGAAAGTGGCAAAAAATAATTTGGCACACCGATAGAAATTTGAAAAACAAATAAAAAAAAGAAAAATTAAAAAAAATGATCAAAAATGTGAAGTTCTGAAACAAATTTGAGTAACCTAGGCTTCACTAGAGTCTACATGTCTTAACTTACTAGCTTTTATAGTTTCGGAGATCTCGACGTTCATCAGACGGACACGGCCAGATCGACTTGGCTATTGATTAACGATATATACTTTATAGGGTCGAAAAGCTTCCTTCTACCTGTTAAATACTTTTCAACTAATCCTTTTACTCTACTAGCAACGGTTATAAAAATAGTTATATACTTTTTAATTTATTATACTTTATTACAATTAACCATTACTCTGCTCTGCTGATCACGAAGTTTCTAGATGATCTTCAATATTTAAGTCACAATAAATCTACGTGTAAATTAAATATAAATTTAAATATAAATAAATTATATTAAATTATGTATATGTGTGTTAAAATATGTCACAAACAGTATGACATAATTGAATTGAAAATAATTACATATATAAGTAAATACATAGTTTATAGAGATACATATTTACAGAGATACATAATACAGATACAGATTTATAGAGATACATAATTGTCATGCCATACGAACGGAAAGAAGACAGATCTTCACTGACATAGCTAGTGATCGTTATATTTACATACTTTCTTTTATATTAAAGGTATTGAACCTCTTTAAAACTACAACCAAGCTTAAAATAGTACATATAATTATTTAGTTGAATGTAAAATTCTTCATTCGACATAATTGTCATAAGACCATTAGCTTTCACTGTTAATTTACATAAGGTTTTGTTGATGTAGTTCGTAAAAGATAGGTCGTAAAATTAAATCAAATCAAATACAATTTCTTAAAGTATAAAGAATATATATATAAATAAAAATTTCAAACGCTTTCAGCTTCTAAGCGTCTTAGAATATAGTTTTCGTTACATTAAATCATTACATTATATATATTATATATAATAATAATATTATAATAATATTAATAATAATAATAATAATAATAATAATAATAATAATAATAATAATAATAATAATAATAATAATAATAATAATAATAATAATAATAATAATAATAATAATAATAATAATAATAATAATAATAATAATAATAATAATAATAATAATAATAATAATAATAATAATAATAATAATAATAATAATAATAATAATAATAATAATAATAATATAATAATAATAATAATAATAATAATAATAATAAGTCTAAGCATGACCATATATTGTGCTTGTTCTATCTGAGAAAGATAGTTATTTGATATTTTGAACGACTCTTTTTACATTTTTGGAAGCAAAACAGAAAGTAGTAGAGGTAGTGTCTGGTATCATAGTCTCAGTATTGAGATTAAGCACGCAACGCAAGATTGTTTCCTGATGTTTTCAATTATAAATTTAATTTTGTTACCAATTTTTTTTGATATGGGTATACATAAATTATGTTTTTCGTTTTTATACACGTAGTTTGTAGAATAAAAGGATTCGTTAAATCCTATGTAAAAATAGATTCGTTGTTATATACTTAACAGGCAGAAGTATATGTTTCCGACCATATAAAGTAGATATACTCTCTATCAGGATCAATAGCCAAGTTGATCTGGTAATGTCCGTCTCGATCTCAGGAACTACCATTACTATTAAACACGCAGCTTTCAGAGACTTGCCACGTTCACTATAACGCCCACAAACTGCACAAAACTTTCACGCCCACACTTTAAAAAAATGTTATTTTTCATTTTATTATCTATGTTATTCTATCTTGTCTTTTTATATTACAGTCGAGATTTATTGGTCTTATTAGTAAGGTCGGCAAGTTTAAAACTGATTTTACAAACAGTGACTGCGACGAAAGCAGCTAAAGGAGATTTTAATGAGATGATTTCGATTGGTCAAAGTGTCCTAATGAATTGGTTGGTTTCCACATAGCATCTTTTGTTTAATCAATTTGGATTGGTCGGATCTCTGATGATGACGAATGGGTTCACATTCTTGACCCTTTGTTTAAGAGTTTGATAATTGTTTATGTATGCGATCGACATAAGTGGTATGTTGAATGTTTATAATTAGGCTGCCGTCAAGCGAGAGAGTTGGAAAGATTTATGTCGTTTAAGAAGTTTTTAACTTTTATCTCGAATTAATTTGAATAATCTTGACTTATGTTATTGACAAATGGAAAAAAGGTATCTAAAAAAACAGGTATTGTATGTTTTTGTGGAACATTTCGCAATGTGTTTCATTTAAGCTATACAAGTATGTGATGTATTATACAGATTCATTTACTGATACAAATGTGTGTTGGATTTTCGCTAATTGAATAGTAGGGATTTTACTGATACAATTATAAGTGATTATGCATTATTGGTTTAATATGTTTACTAATGAATTTGGCAAGTTTTTTCCATATAAAATATGTTTTATAAAATTTTTGATTTATTTATAGTTCAGAAATCAACAACTGGTTTTCGAATTTATTACAATTAATACTAATTTGTTATATTTTTAATATTTTTGACCATGTCACTATGGTAATCAAATTTAGAATCCGAGTCAGAATTTTCAGTTTCCCTCAAATAACGACAGAGATGTTTAATTTTAGATTTTCTAAATTTATGTATGTGTTTTACAACGCTATGATTCCTATTCGTTTCTTGCAGGTGCTTTTATTTCCTAATTCTTGTTTTTTTTTTTTTTTTCTAAATCTCCTGTTTTCTTAAAAGCATATACTAACTGAGCTGTACGATTAATTTCTCTTTCAACCTTAGTATGTTCAAGATTTACTTAAGATTCTTCTCGGTTGTTACTATTTTTATTTATCATGCACTCTTTTTGTTTTTGCTTATTTTTGTAACTGTAACTGTTACTTTTGTTACTCAGTAACTGTTTTATGGACCCTTTCTATATCGGCTATATAATTTTTGCCATTAAAATTTTTTAGAAGGACTTCTTTACTTTCAATCCATTATTGTTTCAATAATGGAAATAAACTTTAATTAAGTGTCGATGCATGTTAAAAATGTACGTTGGTCAATAAAATAATAGTTAATAAAATATTTATAGCAAATATTTTATGCTTCCGGAAATTTAACAACTGAAGAGCAACTCTTCTATGTTCTGTTTTGCACAAATTACAAACTTCACATTTGTTGTTAATATTTTTAATAAGTTTATATGCGCCCGGGAAATTGTATTTTGCTTTTTAATACCTTGATCTATCTTTTCTATATATCTATTTTTTCGTGTAATTATTTTTTTTGTTCTTGGAAGTCCGCATATTTCGGCAAGCTTGGGAGTATTCCACAAGTTTTCATTAATTTCGTTCCTGTATTTGGTTTTAATAATTCGGTATAGACACGTTGAAAAATTGCGAAGTGTGCGTCATTATTAAAAAAGTGGCTTTTGATCAGCGCATATGTCAAAACTTCTTCCGAAGAGTTCTACAAAACAAAAGAACAGAAAACATAGAAGAAAACCGATTTACATTAAAAGCCACATAGGCCAAAATATGATTTAATTTTTTTTATTTATCTGTCAATTAAGATTTGATCTACGAAGACGTTCGAAGAGTTTTTTTTAATAGATTACACTCTTGTAAAGATGTTTATATAACAATATCGCCTTAATATACTAAATAATGGGTACCTTCATATAACGTTGATGTTTTTAAGACCAAAGGTATCCTAGTATATTCATAATGTCCCTCGTTAGTACAGATAAGTTTTTTAATATAGTCTGTGTCCATTTCATTTTGATGGAACCCTTCAGTCAGATCTATTGTTGTAAAAAAACATTTTGTTAACTTGTCTTATATTTCGTATATCATTGGAATGGGAAATTTATCATTAATAGTGTAAATTTAGGGATTACTTTATGGTCTGATATTAATTGGTTCTTTGTATTTTGTTTTTATAACGTGTTTGAATTCGATTTCATTCGTAAAAGTCAAATTTTCACCGTCATGATCCTAAATATTTCGCTACCCATTAGCTCAGTTTTTATACCCGTTACTTGTTGAGTAAAGGGTATACTAGACTAAGAAGTATGTAACAGGCAGAAGGAAGCGTTTCCGACTATATATAGTATATATTTTCTTGATCAGGATCAATAGCCGAGTCGAACTGGCGAAGAACTGTCCACGCCCACGCCCACAGCCCACAAATTTCATATTTTGTCAATTTTTTTTATATTTGTCAACCTGTGTCAATAAAACAGCATAATTTATTACCCATTTAAGTTTTATTGCTGTGGTGTTTCTTGCGGCGCTATTGTCTGAACATTTTCAAAATTGTCCATTGGCTCGGATTTACATACGTTGCTGATCTGATTCTAAGACTAGGGCATTCTATGGGGAATACTAGTACTCTGTGTACTCTGGGTACCTTGTCCTTGATTGTTTCGATTATTTCTTAAATAATAATAATTTTCAAATTGATTATTATTATTATACCAGTTTTTTTTTAAGTCGAACATGTTCTGTCCCTGTTGGTAACATTATTGTATCTACTTTGATACAAAATTTGTTAAAGTCCAGTCAATAAAATACTGATAATGGTTTTGAGTTACTGGTCTCGTGTTCGAGAAAGATTTTTATGGTTTAAATTCTTTGATTTAATCCATATCTTGAGAGTTTTGTCACATATATTTTTAAGACGGGCTTTAATTTAATACAATTATTTATGTATATATCTATACATATACATATATATATATATATATATATATATATAAGTATGTATATTTCAACTGCCTTTAAATTAAAGCCCCTCAGCGCAGCGCAAGTTTGTTGATTGATGTTGTCACGCCCACTCTAACGCTCCACTCTAACCAAATTCTGTTCCATTCTTTTATTTCCTCTTCTTTTCCGAGCTTCACTAAATTTTTCCTTTGCTGTCGACTTGTGTTTACTACTTTTATTAGGCGATTATTATTAATATATAAATATTATATACATACATTAGATTAATACATTATATTAATAAATATTTAAGAAAATACTGGTGTATATCGTATAAAAACAATGATCAGAAACAACGAAGGTAAATTCTTTTCCAATTACTTCGGGAATATTGCTATGGAAGCTATTTGATTTGTCGGACCGATCTCACCTTTCCGACTTAAATACATGCAATCGAAAGAAGTCTTTTGGGAAAGTTTCGTGCACATAGCATTTATAAATGTTATATTAACAATCAACACAATGTTCCCTCTCGTTGCCATATTCTAAATCGTTGCCCACCAAGCCACTCGCAACGTGGCTTTTTCTTTCATCGTCATGACAAGTATTACAATTAGTAACGACTTTAAACATGTAAACGACATTTCGTCAATGATGATGACTGTTAACTCATGTTCATGACAGGATAATACTGACTGTCTCCCGAATACTTTTGTAATTCACAGCGCCGAAACCAAATTTAGACAAGTCCGCGTATATCAGCGTAGCCAACTTCGTCTCAAACTTTTCGAAACTGTGGTCAAATTCTACGTTGAGATCGATGCCGTTTATTTGAACTGCGATTGTCAGGCTTCCAAAAGTTACGATCTGACTACATTCAAATCTATTTGCGAATAGAATTAGACTACCGTTACGCTTTCTTATCACTGGCTTTGACCGATTCCTAGAAGCCCGATTACTCCTCTCTACTGATCCACACCATCTGCAATATGCATTCAATAGAAAATGGTGAACGGCGTGCACTTTGTCCAGATCACCACCGTTAAGGATCCTGCCTTTTGATTTAGACCTCAACACAAGGTCTTTGCAATGCTCAGATTTCGTCAATTCCATTTCAATCGGCATCTCTTAAAACTATTTAGCGATGCAGAAAAATAATTTCGCGTTGCCGCTATGCCGGGGTTTCGGTTATAGAGAAATAATCTAGCGACGTTGCATTATTATAACTGCTTATAGTATTATTACCATGCCAAATGATGTGAGTGTTTTTGGTAAATCGGTAGAATTTGTAAGCAAAACGGTTTCTTGTGTATTACCAAATATAAGACGAATTCTTACCAAGAATATTGGTCTGCTAATACACTCAAATACTTTGCACTCAAATTTGTAACAACACTTTTTCCCTTTATTTTTTTGACATGGTAGGTAATTCTATTATTATTGGCCTATTGACCATAGCAGAAGACTTTCAATATTGCGGCTATATAGTAGTCGTCTTCCCACATTTACGGATCGATTGCATAGCGCCCTGACAAAAATTAAGCGGATACAGCTGAAAACAAATACCCATGTTTATTCCCATGGCTTAGAGAATTACATTTATTTTTCTGACAAAATTTCAAGCAAGTATATCTAGGCGCTGAAAGGCAGAAGGGATTGGTCAAATCATATATAATTTATAGCAGATCGGAAATACTCAGGCAGGACAATTATACTTAAAATATCCATGCAAATGTAAAGTAAGTTTTTTTTTATAAATTTTCAGGTTACAGGTCACAGTGCATATCGATTTTCGATTACCAACAGCAGGAAAACTGGGGTGGGCGCCTCTACATCGGCTGCGATTTATGCTCGACACTTGGTACTTCTAATGCATGGAGCGTTTAGAGAAAGAAAGGCAAACTACCGACTTATCCCCACCTGCAACAAGTACTCCGCTCTTCCAAAAAAAACCACGGAAAAGGTTTGAAAAAATTGTCTTTGTTCAAATTGCTCACTTTCACTGCAAAACCTACCATTTCTGGGACAAGTTTCCAATATTAAACAAGAGAGAACACTATAGCCGAGTTACCCGACTATCAGATACCCCTTAATCAGCTAGAAGAAGAGCGATCGAGCAATTTTCATATTTTTCTGACATATCGATAGAAATAGGGAAAAACAACAATTAAAACAAAAATAAACATAAGAGAATGTTATAATCGAGCTTAAAATTTTTTTGCGGCCGTAGAGTGGTTGTGGCAAAAAGGTTTTTGGCAATTTGAAAGAAATATTATTATAATGTGACTAATAGAAACAGAAAAATATGATTAAAACATTTTTCAAAGGTGTGGCCGTGGCACTTTTGCCACACTAATGTTATGTCTCAGGAATCTGCATGCTTAGGCTGAGTTCCTGAAATCGAGGCGTTCATACAGACAGACGGACTTTATATGGTCGATATAATATATTAATATATTATATATTAAGTATAAGCAACATAGAATGCTACAGTGGAGTTCCCCGAAAATCAGATTCCCGTTACTTAGCTAGTAGAAGCGCGAATGAATTCTCGAATTCTGGAATATCGGGACAAACTGCAAATAAAATTAAAAATAGAAAAAAAAATTTTCAAAAGTATGGACGTGTCAGTTTTGGGCTGTATAATAGGCGAGCAAACCGAATTTTGGCAAATCGATAGAAATTTACAAGACCAATAAAAAAAATATGTATATAAAATAATTTTTTAAAAATGTAGGCGTGGCAGAGTGAGCGTGGCAACAAATTTGTTGGAAAATCAATAAAAATTTACAATAACAAGGTGAAAAAAATCACATTTTTAAAAATTCGTGACAGTTTTGGGCCGTTTGTGGGCGTTAGAATGGGAGTGGCAATATTTGGAAATAATCTTGCACTGCGTCTATGTCTCTGGAAGCTGCATCCTTAATCTCAACATTTTAGCTTTTGTAGTTCCTGAGATGGAGGCGTTCATACGGACATGGCCAGTTCGACTCGGCTATTGATCCTGATGTAGAATATATATGTGTAACGGGTATAAAAACATTTTGTGGTAATTCGTTATGTAGCACATTATTTATACCGAAATGGTGTTTGAAATTAGTCTTAAATAATAAGGACGGTAAATCTATTATTATTCGTGGCAAACTTCAAGTTTGTTTTAAAACCATGCCAAGTTGCCCACTATACCGCTTACACCTCCGGAGAATGCTTTTATTTTTTTTTTTCATTTTATTAATTTTTAAACAATTTTGAAATTTTTCCTTTGCTCCCACAAGCTGAGTAACGGATATCTGATAGTCGTTTCTCTTGAAACTTACAACCATTATCCGTTTAGTAATACCGAAATGCTCGCACATGCCAATTTTTCCTGCAGTTGCAGCAGTATTTCATTGAATTGTAAAGGTACATTTTGGTATCCACTATCTCGCCAAAAAACACGGTGTTGCCCAGGCCAAATGCAGGTGGAAACCTTTGTTTTTTTCGCGCCGCCAAACATGTTGCCTTCCATCAGAACTAAAGATGATTAATTTGGATTCGTCAGCGAAGACAATGTTGTCCAGAACAAAATCGAAATTTTAGCCGGGCAGCAATATTTTCTGGTGCTCTTCGTCATTATGCGAATTACGCCCACAGCGATTATATATATATATCTATATTATTATGTGTGATTGGATTCTTGGGTTGTTTTCAGATACGAATTTTGTCTATGTTGGATATAGGGAACCAGTCTGTGCTTTCCAATATAGTGTCATGGAAGCTATAAAAATGCCTCTTCGACAGCCATAATAACAAAGAGACTGCATTGGGCTCGGAAAACCAGGGTTGGGGGCACGGAATAAGGGGAATGTAAATGCAGTATGGAGGGCGAAGATTGTTTTTAAAAATGTAAATCGAAAAAAAAACAAGATAGAATGCTATAGTTGAGTTCTCCGACTATCAGATACCCGTAACCAGCTAGTCGAAGTGCAATCGAGAAATTTAAAAATTTTCTGGAATATCGGTAGAAATTGATGAAAAAAACATTTTTTAGAGTGTGGGCTTGAGAGTTTGTGGGCGTGGAAAACAAATCTATGACAAATCTATATAAATTTACAAAATATATAAAAATGTGAAAGTTTGTGGGCATAGGAGTGGGTGTGGCAAAAATTTTCTTGGCAAATCTGTAGAAATTTACAAGATATATGAAAAATATCACAAGATTTTGCAAAAGGGTGGCCGTGACAGTTTAGTGCGGTTTGTGGGCGTTACAGCGGGTGTGGCAATGTTTGGAAACAAACCTGCGCTGCGTCGAAGTCTCTGGAAGCTCCATGCTTAATCTCAACATTTTAGCTTTTGTGGTTCCTGAGATCGAGGCGTTCATACGGACGGACAGACGAACATGGCCAGTTATCTATACTTCATATGGTCGGAAACGCTTCCATCTGCCTGTTACTTTTCAACGAATCTAGTATACCCTTGCACTCTACGAGTATCGGGTATAATTAGCTCCGTGCAAGCGCCGGAGTGGATAGTTACCGGAATGGGTAACCGTTACTTCCAGTTCAGTACTCGGTGGTTGAATGTGATGGGTTAGCGAATTTATTTTTGGCCTTTGGAAGAGAAGTTAGTCTGCTGTAAATAATTTTCTTTAAATTGTTGGCTGTCGCTCCAATAAATCGAGAAAAAATTTAACTTTGAGTTTTATCGAAGCATAAATTTCATGAACATCGCTTTTACGCCGTCCACTTAAGCGCAAATAACCGACTCACACCCATCCTAAAGGGCTTCCGTAATGTATATTTGGCCTGCTTCAAGGAATGCCTTCAGTCCCTCGAATGAGTTTATTTTCCGGTTAATATCTGGCCAAAGGGTCACACCTCTCCACCATAAATGAGCTGCTCGCTTTAAATTTTGATGCACGAAGCTCTTAAAATTCCATTTTCTAGCTAGCTTCCAGAAACGCACAAAGAAACGCGTAATCCGCGTCACTCCTACACAGGCAATCATATTGAAACTTCCATTGGACTCCTTTGCGCCTCCCGACGCCATAATGTAGTTTACAGATGCCAACGCACGTGTTTCACAAGGAGGGTGGGCGACGCGGAGGCCCAGAAACCAAATTTAAGGCGGCCTCGACGCAAGCGATTTCATTAAAGCTCTTTAAATATTAAATCCCATTTAGTCAGACTGCGCGTCTTAGCCCGAGCCTTTCCGAGCAGCTTTCCGCGGAGTGTCCTTGTCCTTGTAGGCGGCCAGGTACGCCTGTGCGTGTGTAAAGGGATGGAGTATTTAGGTTGC
This sequence comes from Drosophila erecta, assembly GCF_003286155.1. Taxonomy (NCBI): domain Eukaryota; kingdom Metazoa; phylum Arthropoda; class Insecta; order Diptera; family Drosophilidae; genus Drosophila; species Drosophila erecta. The sequence goes on from NW_020825194.1 coordinate 28,220,910, forward strand.
CAACGTGGCAGCGTAGTTAATTTCTTTCGTTATCGCGGGAACCATTTTTTATAGTCTTCGTTTCTTAAGTGTCAGTCCGTGGTATGGACTATATATATTTTGTATGCAAATGGCCGATGCGGCAGCCTTATACATGTGCTTGTAATTCACAATGGCGACGAAATTGGAAACTTATAACGAGTTCTCCGACTCAGCTAGTGGAAGTGCGAACGAAAAATTTCAACATTATCTGGAATATCGGAGAAATTGGGAAAAAAATAAATACATTTGCCTCTCCCACAAACCGGCCAAAACTGCCACACCCACATTTTTGAAAAATGTGATTTTCATTCACTTCTTATTAGTCTTGTACATTTTTATCTATTTGCCGAAAATCTTTTTGCCACGGCCACTCTACCGCCAACGCCCGCACTTTTGATTTTTTTTTTATTTTTTACTTTCATTCCCATTTTTTACCGATATTCCACAAAATTATGAAATTTCTCGTTCGCACTTCCACTAGCTGAGTACCGAGTATTCGGGGAACTCGACTAAAGTGTTCTCATTATAGATTCCACTGGACTGTTGTTCGGGCTTTCGATCTCAGAGATCACATTTTCGAAAAGTCTTATTTTGCCTTAAGGCCACCATATGTACAATCTTGTCAAGACATTTACTTTTGGTATTTGGGTAAAGTTTGGCAACCCCAGTGAATGTTACAATATTCTACGGATTCTTTAAGCTTAAAGTGTCTTGAGTTCTTAAAAGTGTATCCTGAATACGACTCCGATATTTATTGCAACTACTACTGTAAAACATATATAAAATAGAGTTACGTCGAGTTTGTTTCGCCATATTTATAAAGTCCAGGCAGAACTGGTCTTTGTATATCACGTTTAGATCGTTTTGTCTGTCTGGTGGGTTGACTTCAAAAAATTCTTGACAAGTGATCAAGTTTCATCAAGACAAGACAAGTTTCACTGGAAGTGTCTTTCACATCTGATCATTCTGGCAGAAGCCATCAGCGAACAACTTTTCTTTCGCCAAATATGGCAATATCAGTGGGCAATCTTAATTCTTGGCCTTCATAACTGAAAATATAATAGCTAAAGCTTCTTTTAATTTTGTTGATAGCCCTTGATATATAGGCGATAGGTTTCGAAATATTCATTGCATATTTGTGCGAAAGTTTTTCTGAGACCGCAACGCTGTTTGTTCTGAAACATTGTAGTCACTTGAAAACAGTAGATTATTTATTATTTATTTATTTTTTAAGCCATCCCTACTTATGGTGAACCCAAGATATGAAATACTTACCCGGAGAAATCAACAATTTGTTTTATTTAACCCTTTTTCATTTGCCTAGAACGAGGTTTGCGTCTGTAATGGTTATACTATCCTGGTATATAGAGAACGAATCATACTTGCCTAAGAATTTGCAGAACTAACCTTTTGAGTACATACAATTAAATGTTATTTCATTGAATCAGTCGTTCATGATAGACCGATTGTTTTTCTGGACTCGGTGAAGAACACACATGAGTTAGCATTCTGGATTATAAGAAGATTAGTCGTGCGAACTCGAATTTCTGGTAAAGCTATAGGGAGTATACATCTAAACTGGGGATCTACCTAATCGCAAATTCGAACAGGTTGCGAATTGCTAATAAAAACTACATTGCCTAATAGACTTTTACGATATAGAAACTTGGACCTGCGTATTGCTTGAGGATGCAGCATAGAAAATAAAGTGTGACAAATTGGCCTAAAATTCCAGGAAAAATTATCTAAAATGTGTGCCATTGTCTCTTTTACCTAAGAATAATGTATTTTTGTTTATACATCAGCTAAACACAATTTATGTGTAGAAATTTATGTGTAATTTATTATTTATTATTTATTACCGCATTTGCTTAATTAAAATGGCATATCTAGACTTATATAAATAATAATAGAAATTTATAGCCCTAATTACACTACGTTAGTTCACTTTACATGCAGATTGCTTCGATTTTCACTTCACTCTTGTGAACTATCCCATCCACCATCACTATCGTACCACAAAAAAAAAAAATTTTTAATAATTAAAAAAAGTTTTGAAATTTTAAAATTTTTTTTATTTAGTATTAAACTGTTAGAAAGCTTAGAAAAAAATTATCTTACATAACGGTGAAAATGGATTAGAAAAAAAGGTTATACATTACCTGAAAACTAAACAAAAAGCCACATGTTGATTATCTGAATCTATTTCCTAAGGTCGTGCATTACCTTGTAATTAGTTTAGCATTTTTCTGAATGTAGCGCTTGTACATTTTGAGTCTCATAGTTTTCAAACGTGCGAAAGTATTGGGATGGCTGAAGAGGATAAGGAAGTCAAGGAAGATATCTACAAGCGTTAAAAAAAACATCTTCACAGTTCATTGCTGTTTTTTTTCTGCCTTTGCAATGTGCCATTTATGGAGGGTCATCTGCTCTGCGTATTGAGTTAACTTAATGACGGGCCAAGTCGATGAGTTAGACGAAACACAAAAGCATTTTCATCGATAGGAACAAACGCAAGCAGATAAAAGAACAAAGTCGTTAGTATCACAATCTTGAAAGTTTACCGAGAAGGATAGCCGAACGCCGGGACTACGATTTACCTATGCAGTCGTTTGGTCTCCTGGTGCAGTTAGTCGATAAGATTACAGGGTATACTAGATTCGTTGAAAAGAATGTAACAGGCAGAAGGAATATAAAGTATATATATTCTTGATCAGGATCATTAGCCGAGTCGATCTGGCCATGTCCGTCTATCCGTATGAACGCCTCGATCTCAGGAACTACAAAAGGTAGATTGTTGAGAATAAGCACGCAGCTTCTAGAGACTTAGACGCAGCGCCCACCAGCCGCACAGAACTGTCACGGCCATAAATTTGAGAAATGTTTTGAAAATTTTAAATTTTTTTATATATTTTGTAAATTTAAGCAGATCTGACAAACAACTTTTTGACGCGCCCACTCTAAAGCCCACAAACCGACCAAAATTCTTACGCCCACACTTTTAAAAAATTTGTAAGTTATTTTTCATTCCAATTTCTACTGATATTCCAGAAAATTTTGAAATTTCTCGTTAGCACTTCCACTAGCTGAGTAAGGGGTATCTGATTGTTGGGGAACTCGGTTATAGCATTCTATCTTGTTTTGTTTGCAATCCCACTAACTGAGTAAAGGGCATCTGAAAGTCCAGGAACTCGACTATAGCGTTCTCTCTCGTCTTAAATGTGTATTTACTGCTTGCCGAATCTAACTTCCCATCTTGTTTTATGATCTAATGAGAATGTATCCATGATACATGGATGAATGTATCCATGAATGTATCCGAAGGTATATACCTATTTTGCCACAAAACGGAGTGTGATAATTATGATAGAAGTAATAATAATTTACGGTTGAAAGCACTAATTGTGTAAAATTGTGTAAATTAGGATTGATTAGGTTTTTGGAGTCCCAAAGTAACGAGAAGCATGAACATTAAGTTATTTTATTTTTGTTCTGTCAGTTTTGTTTTAATTTATGCTGTTATATGATTGATAAGTAGAATTTACGAGTATATAATATAGTTTCCCTAAAAAATATTAAAAGTGCGACCGGGGCACAGTTAAAGCTTTTTATCAAATAGCCACTCGGATGCGGACTCACTGGTTGATTTTTTTGTACCTAGCTTGGCAAATTTTGGATCGACCAGCAGTTCATTGGGAAAGTGATCCTTGTTTCTATTTAACTGCAGTGTCAAAAAGGACTTTCTGTAAAGAAGCATGTTGGCTTGGAACTGCCTTCTCTCAGCCACCTGGAACTGCAAGTCCCTACTAATAAAGGATTTGCTAGGAGGAAGGTCTTCCGACAGTCCTTGAGTGCTTGGGAAATCCGCTTTACTCATAGGCTGCTGATTGAACTTAGCCATGAGCTTATTATATGCATAGGTCTTTTCATCCCTATTTCGACCACCTTCTTCATTAGAAAAACAAATCTCCATATCTGGTTCTTTTTGAAATACATCACTTTTCACATCTGTATTTGGAATGGTGTTCTGCAGAGGTGGCAATCTTGCTTTGGAACAGTTCCTGATTTGCGGTAATAAACTGGAATCGGTAAAAGACACAGTATTGGTTGCTTGAATAGAAGTCGATGTAGTAGTTACTCCAATTTCTTTTTCCGTTTGCTGAGAACCCAAATATTCCTTAGCTTTTTTATTTCCATTAAGCGACTGTTCGACTGCAGCAATGCGCTCTGTTATTTTTTTAAGCTTCTCTTCGAATACCAGAATCTTATCCATAATCCCCTGAACTTGCTTTGCGTTGCTTTCAATGAGAGATTTGACGAGATTTCGTGCGAGGAGCTTGTGCACGATATCCTTTAGATCGTCCAGTTTAACGAATTCACTTGTGTTTCCTCCAAAGCGTATTTCACTACATTCATTTAAACCAGCTCCGTATAAAGAATCCCTGGACATACTGCTGTTTTCCATGGCCTTGGATACTTCGCGGCGAACCAAAATAGTAATCGAATTGGAAAGTTTGCTTGATTGATGTATAGATGATACGGAAGCATCAACTCCTTTGACTTTGTCTTTACCACCTTTTTTGCTTTTCGAAGTCCTGGTCTTGTTTATTGCCGTTTTATTTCTAACTGTTTTTCCATACATTTTTTTTGAAAATAAAAAATTTGAACTAGATAGGAGTAAATTTCTGTGAGAGATTTCGGGAATCAGGTTTCGAGTGAAGCTTCACTGAAACAACTCCTTTAATCATTCCGCCCGCTTTAATAGAAAATGCCCGGGTAGACTAGTTAATATTTTGATAAAATATTCCGAATGAGTACATTTTTATTTAGTAATTTATAGATCCAAGGACAAAATCATTTTTCGTCAAAAAAGTTGATATAAGACGTGTGTTTACCAAGAGGTGCTTATGATTGTATTTATAAGTTTTTATAAAAATTATTGTTTTCCCACTGTTTAAAATTACATACATGATTTGATATATTTTTATTATTCTTGTAAATTTTTATCTATTTGCTAAAAATCTTTTAGGCACACCCACTCTAACGCCCACAAACTGCTCAAAGCTGCCACGCCCACACTTTTGAAAAAAGTTTTCATATTTTTTTCTTAGTCTTGTAGAATTGTACTTTAACGCCCACAAATCACACAAAACAGTCATGCCTGCACTTTTGAACAAATTTTAAATTGTTTTTTTTTTATTCTACCATTCTGATCAAATTTCTCGTTTGCACTTTCACTATCTGAGTAACGGGTATCTGATAGTCGAGGAACTCGACTATAGCATTCTTTCTTGTTTGGTTTGTTCCTTAGAAGAAAAACGAAAAACGACAGGAAATTTCATTTAATAGGGAAATTTTCTCTTTTCAAAACGGTTTCTCTTCGGCTAGGCATGTAACCACTTCACTGTCTCTTATTTACGGAGGTATGTAGTTGTATTTCAGTGAGTCCAACCACTGGCATTTATTGTCTGATCTTGTAAACATGACCTATCCATACTAATCTTTATCTGGGACATACAAACCCGCTGCAGGCCGCAACGGACGTTAGCATGCTTCGCTACTGATAAAATATTGTTATTTTACCAAATGATGAGAAATTTAAAAAATTGCACGGGGTTGTTGAGCCTATGAAGCCACGATTATCTTTAGTTCAAACACAGACGCCTATTTAATTATTGGTACTAACGTCCCAAGACGGGTTTCCATCATCTCAAAGGCCTTGACACTCCTCCTGTAGTGGAGTGTAATAATAAAAACAAGATAGAATGCTGTTGTCGAGTTCCCCGACTATCAGATATCCGTTACTCAGCTAGTGGAAGTACTAAGGAGAAATTTCAAAATTTTCCTAAATATCGGTAAAAAGTGGGAAAAAAATAATAAAATGAAAAAAAAATTCAAAAGTGTGGGCGTAACAGTTTTTGACGGTTTGTGGGTGTTTGAGTGGGCGTGGCAACATCATTTAACAAACTTGCGCTGCGTCTATGTCTGTGAAATCTGCGTGCCTTATCTCAACATTCTAGCTTTTATAGTTCCAGAGATCTCGACATTAATACTGAAGGACAGACAGACGGACATGGCCAGATCGACTCGGCTATTGATCCTGATCAAGAATATATATACTTTATAGAGTCGGAAACGCGTTCTCTTTCATGTTACACACTTTTCAAAGAATCTATTATACCCTGACTCTACGAGTAACGGCCATAATTAATTAAATAATAAATATGTGGTCTTGACAGTTTTCGGCGGATTGTGGACGATGGAGCTCTGAAACAAATTTGCACAGTATCGACAACACTAGAACCTGCACGGTTAATCTTAACTTTCTAGCACTTATAGTGTTAAGAACCATAGGGGCGTCCGACTTCTATAGGGACATACGAATCTAATATACCTCTTAACTTTACCCGGTATTGGTAAAGTATAAAATTTCTTAGAATAATAACCAGAAGAAAAATATACGTGCATATCCTTTCGATGTCTGCTTCAAATTATGGTTCCGACCATGTTCATTTGGGAAAATATGTCAACAAGTCAACAATGGGTCATAAAACACAAAGACATGGCTCGTTGTTACCCGAACTAAGAAATGTCAGCGAATTCATAATCCGTTTACATAGGATTCCCCCATAGGCGCGCTGAGCTTCCTGCTCTAGGCGAGAAGGAAACCTACTATTATGGCCCTGCTTACTCAGATGCGTAGTAAAATTATGCATTAGTTTTATGACATTATGCGCCATATTAAAATGTGCTTAATTACGAAACATAATCAGCAAGGGTTCGGCGCACGTCGTTGTCTTGCCTCTTGGCCTCTTTTGGTCCTCGGAAATCGTGCATATGTGCTGGTGCCGTGTTTTGTGCTTGTTTACATATTTTCCCTTACGTACGTGTTGGGTGGTATAGCCAAGAAAATTCTTTTTAAACGAGAAAGTCGGCTGCTGAATTATCATGAGTAGCAATAAATGCTTAATTTACAGCAATGTTTGCTTACGTATATTTTATGCATATATATAAGGTTTATTAGCATGGAAAAACTCCAAATTAAAAATAAGAGAGAATTCTATAGTCGAGTTCTACGACTATCAGATACCTGTTACTCAGCTGGGGGAAGTGCGAACGAGAAAATTCAAAATTTTCTGGAATATCGGTAGAAAGTGGAAAAAAAATAATAAAATTAAAAAATATTAAAAATCTTTCAAAAGTCAAGCCGTGAGGTTTCGGGGATTTGTGGGCGCTGGAGGGCGTTTTTACTCTACATATAATGGTTTTCAAAAATGTGTAAAAATTTTTTTACTTTATTATTTGACTTTCCAGTTTCTAATGATTTGCCTAACAAATTTTAGCGACGCCCACTCTAACGTCCACAAGCCAACAATAACTCCCACACCCACACTTTTGAAATCGTTTTGATTTATTTTTAATTAGATTAAGAATTTCGAGCCAATTTTTAACTATGTCAAAAAAGTCTTTTTATTTTTTATATTATGTATATCTGGAAAATAATTTTGTAGCCCCTTAAATTCCACAAATTTGATATATAAAATATACTTTGATTATTAAGAAACGAAACTATTTTTGAGCATTAAATTCAATTATACATAAGAGCTCGATAAAAAAAACAAGATAGAATGCTATAGTCGAGTTCCACGACTATCAGATATCCGATACTCAACTAGTGGAAGTGCTAACGAGAAATTTCAAAATTTTCTGGAATATCAGAAGAAATTGGAAAAAAATAATAAAATGAAAAAAATTTTAAATTTTTTTAAAAGTGTGGGCGTGAGAGTTTTGTGCGACTTATACATATATATATAAGTTTCTATATATATAGATATATAGAAAGGTGATAAAATGTCACATTTTTCAAAAGTGTGGGCGTACCAGTTTTGGGCGGTTTGTGGGCGTTAGAGTGGGCGTGGCAACATTTGGAAACAAACTTGCTCTGCGTCTAAGTCTCTGGAAGCTGCGTGCTTAATCTCAACAGTCTAGCTTTTGTAGCCCACAATTTGCAAAAAAATCTGACGCCCACACTTTTGAAAAAATTTTAAGTGTTTTTTAATTGTTTCCAAATTTCTATCAATTTCTTCCACTAGCTGAGTAACGGGTATCTGATAGTCGGGGAACTCGACTATAGCATTCAATCTTGTTTTAGTGTAATATCAGTGCAGTGGTTCTGATTGGACTATCTCATCATCTTCACTTTGTGGATAGCCGTCCTTGTCACTAGTCCAGCCGACCTCGCTTTCTCCGTCATTCCAAGGTACCAGCAAGAAATGTTACCGCTGCTAGATGGCGCACGTGGCCAATATGAATTAAGTCGCTTTTGTACTGCATATCTCTATCTGAATAAAGGGTTTCTGACAGCCGATTAACTCCACTAAAGCGTCCTAGTGTTTTTTCAATGTCAATTATTACTTAGTAAAATTATTTAGTTTATTTATGTAACAATAAAAAAACTGGAAAAATACAAAAATTACGTCCATCAAAACTATTTAATTGAAAATTTAGTTTGAAAACTTACTAAACTAACTAAAACTACTGACTAACTTACTAAACTAAAACCTGCTAAAACTAAAATCGAATATAGCTGTTTGATTGTTGTCTCAGACAAAAAAAAAACTAAAAGCATTAGCTATAATATATAACTTCTCGCTCGCTTACCTAATACTTACCACCTTAAATCGGCGGTGGCCTCATCTCGGCGCACCGGTATGTATGCTAACCACTTGAGGTCTAACATCAAGCGAAGTGCTTGTCGGCTAAGCCTCTTTTTAGCTTGAGCCATCAAAAGGCAACAATAACAACTGCCTTTTTCAAAGAACGCTATAAAAGCGAACGCGGATTTGCGGCTACTAGTCATTAAGTTGTCGTCAACAGCATGCAGAGAACTATATCGATTTGTGTTCTTATCGCCTTCAGTGGGGCCATAATAATGGCAGAAGGAAAACCTGTTCTAATTAAGGTTTTCGCTCCAGGCGGTGGTATAATATTTGTCTTTTGGGGTAAATTACAAGCTTTAGTCTTACTGATTTCTCTTCAGGCTACTCCAGTGGCAGTTACCAGAGTACAGTGTCACCTGCCACCAGCCAGCTCATCTCCAGCCTTATCTCTTCAAAAATTCAACTGTTGAACAACGTGCTGCGGGCCAAATCTTCTTCCGGGGGCTTGCGTATTGGTTTCAATAAGTCTGTGAATTTCTTCGGCCCCACAAGCGCCACAAGCACCACCGAAAAGCCCGTGACACACCATACCACCGAGGTAAACACAGACTTTGCTCCGGAAGAATCTAGTAGGACTACTCAACTTCTTTACTCGACAACAACAGAAGGTATTGTCGAAACGCCAAACCAGACTATACATCCCGAGCTACCAGCCAGTACCACTTCAGCGATCACAATAGAGAGCACCACATCGGTAACACCACTCATCTCGACGACAGCAATTTCTGGATACTCCTATCGCACTCCCACTAACCATCCATTAATTCGGTGAAAACCCATTTCTTGCCAACTCAAAAACCGTCGTCCTAGCAATGTTCGGAAATGAGTAAACTTATTTAATTAACTAACTAAGTTGTAATGATTTTGGAGAACTGTTTCTTAAGTTAATATAGCTATAGATAACGCGGAAGCTACTCAAGCTTGTCGCTCATTGTTCATTATCACAATAGAGAACTCTGTGCGATTGTTGTCAGACTAGTCATTGGGATTATTAGCATAGAAACCGGTTTTTAAAGAATTATGTGGGCTACAAGGCAAATATTAAATGTTTCATTAACTGCTTCTTCAGATTTACAGGCAGATTCTAGCGCGTGTTCCAAGTCTCTTGACGCATCTATAAATATTTTTTGTTCAAGGCCATTGGTTTTTGTATGTCTGGGAAATGAACTTTATTAAGGCGTTAAATAATACATACAATAGGAAACAAATAAATGAACAATATTTCTCTCACCATAGACATGGTATAAATAGTTGACCTCCTCGAAGAACGCGTTTTTCAGACAAAACCTGAAAATATGCAATACCTATTTCTTTGGCCAAAATAATTAAATTACCAATCAATTTTATAAGCAAATCCGACCGAAAAGGTTACCTAGATCCACTCGAACACAACATGTCCACTGAATTCCTGTTACTTGACTTTGGTTTTGTTTCCACATTCGCTAATCCTTTTTGCTCAATTTTAGGATCGCATGGCATTTACGTGAACGATGGAAGAAAATTATTCTAGGAACTTAACTAAATATTAAACACGTAATTCCAGGCTCCGATCTCATTGTTCCCTTTCACTTGACGTATTTTCGGCCCAAGACCAGCGGATCGTTTTAACTGATATATCCTTGTTCGTTCTAGAGACTCGGCAAGGCTTTCCTTTTTTATTTCCTATGAATATTTCAATTGAATAATTAATGGCTGTACTGCAAAACTTTAAGAGAATAAAAACAAGGGAGAATGTTATAACAGAGTTTCCCGACGAAAATAATAGAATAGAAAAAAAAACATTTTTTAACATGTTTTTAACATGGCCGTGACAGTTTTGGGCGGTTTGTGTGCATTGGAGTAGGCGTGGCAACATTTGCAAACAAACTTGCGCTGCATCTATGTCTCTGGAAGATGGATTCTTAATGTCAACATTCTAGCTTTTGTAGTTCCTTAGATCAAGGCGTTCATACGGACGGACAGACGGAGAGGGCAATACATAATTTTTAACGAATCTAGTATACCCTTTTACTCTACTCTAACTCCGGCGGCGGTATAAAGAGCTTTTTCGTCGCCTACTCTGATGCATTAATGGTCCTCTCATTTGCCGAGTTTTACTCAATTAACAAACATTTAACAAAAATTTCCTTGGTAAATGTGCCTGGGAAAACTTTAAACACCAGATCCTTACCAGCAAGGAATTAGCGCTACGTTAAAATAACGCTTAGATTCACATACTAATGCCCCTCTTTTCTTATATCACATCTTATACGGAAGAGCAACCCTTAGATGGCGACAACAGGCCTACGACGGCACACTACAAATGTAGATATCGTAGAATAATCGCACATAAGTTAATCTGTCGCAAAGTACACAAAATGGAAGTAACTTCTTAAAATTTCATGTCATTGTCAATTCCTTGCGAATTTTGTATAATCAATTATACAAAAATTAATATATAAAAGCATTCTAAAAATCATGTATTTATGCATTTTTATCTTATTTGATGACAAAAAAATTGGCTTAGCTTGGCTTGGCGAAGCACCATGCATTTATTATTGAAACTCCAATTCTTCGACTAATTAATCTCTCGATTGGTATTATTTAAGGGTAAAACACATGCCGCCATAACCCTGGCGCCCAAAGTTTTAATTTTTTGGAATTTTTTTACAAATGTAATTTATTTGTTTGCAAATTTTTATCGATATGCCAAAAATTCGCACTCCCACTAGCTCAGTAAGGGGTATCTGATAGTCGAGAAACTCGGCTATTTCGTTCTCTCTTGTTTAAAAGTTTTTTCGAGAAATGTTTGTATTTGAAAGCTTGATTTTAACTAATGATATTGTTTTGATATTGGAACGGCAGATTGTATTATTTGTCGATTTCTTCATAGATACATCGTTATTTTATCATTTATGTTCAAATTTTATCATCTTGTTCGATAGAAATTATTGCATAGGACTCGTCTTTTCCAATCATAATATATATGTTTCATGTTGTTGCAAATCTTGTGACTGTTGTTTCCGTTTTTTTTTTTTTAATTTTTTCTGTACGTATTAAATTGTTTTTGTTGGCACATCCTTAATGTTTCAATAAACACCCCATTTTTGTTCGGCTTCTCTTGTTATACCCGTTACTCGTATATCCCTTTTTGGGTATACTAGTTTCGTTAATAGGTATGTAATAGGCAGAAGGATATATATTCTTCATCAAGATCACTAGACAAGTCGATCTGGCAATGTCTGACTATCCGTTCGTCGGTCTATCCGGCTGACCATGCCCACACCTCTTAAAAAGTTGTAGTTCTCGTATAGTAAAAGGGTATGCTGGATTCGTTGAAAAGTATGTTACAGGCAGAAGGAAGCGTTTCTGACCGTATAAATAGCCGAGTCGAATTGGCGATGTCCGTCCGTCTGTCCGTCCGTCCGTCCGTATGAATGCCTCGATCTTAGGAACTACAAAACCTAGAATTTTGAGATTAAGCATGCAGCTTCCAGAGGCATAGACTCAGTGCAAGTTTGTTTCTAAATGTTGTCACACCCACTTTAACGCCCACAAACAGCGCAGAACTGCCACGCCCACACTTTTGGAAAATATTGTGATATTTTTAGTTTTTTTTATTAGTATTGTAAATTTTTACCGATTTGCCGAAAAACTTTTTGCCACGCCCGCTCTACCACCCACAAGCCGACCAAAACTGCCAATGTAAATATGACGCGATTCTTCGTAAGCTTTTGTGACGTAGAAGACTTATTGGACTCGAAAACCTGCTGTAGAGGTCTGCGTTAATAAAGAAGAAGCTTCTACTGGGGTGAACTTTAAAAAATTAATAATTGTGGGCGTGACAGCTTCCGTCAAACGGAAGTGTTCGGATAGACTCGGCTAGTGATTCTGATCAAGAATATAGATATATATACCTTACAGGGTCGGAAACACTACCTCCTACCTGTTAGAACATTTTCTACTAATCTAGTATATCCTTTTACTCTACGAGTAACTTACTTACCCTTTTAAATAAGACATAGTTCCCACTAGCTGAGTATCGGGTATCTCTTTTGTTTTATCTATTTTGAGACTCCTGGCAAAGTGAAAAAATTCAGTTTATAAAATGCTTTTGCATTTGAAGGCTACTATTCTGGAAAAAATAATCATTTTATTCAACGAAAATTGAGCATGGATAAAGTGAAAATATTTTATAATAATGGTATTTTGTAGATATGCAGTGTTTTGTAATTTTTCATAACAAAATGTGGAGATTATCATGCAGAGGTACAAAGTCGAAATTCGACATTATGGGGTTCCGAATATGTAATTTTTTACTCAACTGTCACGGATTTTGCCAGGTTTCTGGGACAGTCAACGTCGCATCCGCGGAGCACGGCAATATGATAAGACAGCAGTTGCATTGGGATAACAGTGAGAATTCCTTGCAGGCAGTCGACGGTGCGAGGAATCTCCAGATGGCGGGAAGAGAAAGCCTTGGTCTCCTCGTCGCCTTCCTCGCAGATAATAATCGGGCAGCCCTTGCGGGATGTGACCTGTTGTAGAGCGTTCATGCACTTTACGTAAACGGGGTCGCGTAAAACAATCATCAGCACGGGCATGGAGTCGTCTACGAGAGCCAGTGGACCGTGCTTCAATTCACCAGCCATGATGCCCTCACTGTGCATGTAAGTCAACTCCTTGACTTTCTGAAAGGCGTAAAATAAATCCTTAGGAATATGGAAATAATTAAAAAAACGTTTCTCACCAATGCACCTTCCAGACAGGTGGCAAAGTTGTAGCCTCTACCCATTATCAGAAGTGACTTGTGTTGGTAAAGGTCTTTGGCCAGTTCTTGAACTTTGGAGTCCAGCTGCAGAACGGCTCGGATTTGATCCGCGAGCTTTGACAACGCCTGCAGAATCTCCAGCCGTCGCTGTTGCAATGACAGCCGATCCTCGGACATAACCAGAGCGAACATCACCAGGGAAATGAACTGGGAGGTGTAGGCCTTGGTCGAGGCCACGCCTATCTCTGGGCCGGCGTTAATGTGAACTCCACAATGCGATTCGCGACAGATGCTGCTGCCTACGGTATTCGTAATGCCCACAATTAGGGCTCCCCGCTGCTTACAGTAACGCAAGGCCATCAGGGTGTCGGCAGTCTCTCCGGACTGCGATATGAAGAAGCAGACGTCGTCTCGGAAAATAGGCGTATTCCGGTCTAAGAAATCGGAAGCCAGCTCGACCATCACGGGAAGCTCCGTGAGCTCTTCCAGAAGCTGCCTAGTGGCAACAGCGCTGTGGTAAGATGTGCCACAGCCAATCAACATCAGGCGTCGACAGCGTTTGATTTCAGGAATGTAGTCTTTGATTCCGCCGAGCACTATGGCGTTCCCATCGAAGCGGACGCGACCGCGCATTGTATTCACCACGGAGTCGGGCTGCTCGAAAATCTCCTTTTGCATAAAATAGTCATAGTTTCCCTTCATGATCTGTTGAATTTCCATCTTCAGGGTAGTGATTTCGCGCGCGTGCGGATCATCCAGGCTCTTCTTTAGGCGATGGATACTCAAGGTACCATCCCGAACAGCAGCAACATCGTCGTCCTACCAGCAGAAAAGAGTATAACGATATATTACATTTCTTGAACAGTGTGTAATGGGTACAACGAGCTTTTCGCAAAATGTATATTCTTAGGCGAACGTCGAGCTCTCGGAAACGAAGAAAACTGGGAATTTGTGTCTGAGGTAGCATATGCTAGTGAACTCTACACAGCGCAATTGTCATACCTCCAACGATGTTTTTACCCGTAACTTGCAGAGAAAAAGTAAACATGTAGCAGGAAGCTTTTTCGACCATATAAAGTATCATACATATATATTCTCAATCAGGATCAATAGCCGAGTTGATCTAACTAGATAAGTGAGATTAAGCATGTAGATTCCAGAGACATAGACAGAGCATAGGCAATTATTACTATCCCGGGGTAAAGAAAGAAATATTTAGACCTCAAATGCCAGTATCAACGTGGACGCCAGCGCACTGAGCGAGGACTCGAAGGTGACTACCATTGTCCGATCTTAACTAGTTTGATCACTTTTGGGCTATATAACTAGCTACATTTTTTACGCTAATGAATTCTCTTTAAATACCATTACTATACCGAGTTTGCAAACAACTGCATGCAGGACACTTCTATAAACGTACAACTTTGAAACGGCAATCTTACCCTTGCAGCGGTATACTGTCCCCTCGTTTTAATGTATCCGAACAACAATTTCTGGACTCCTTCAATACCTTAGGGAAAAACTTAATTGCTTGAACTGACTACAACAACAAACACACACACTGGGGATCCCGCCTCGTAACCCCTAAAAGAAAACAAGGAATTTATAACGCCCTTATAAACGCAAATAGAAAGCTTGACTACGTCTCTTCAGGCACACCTTTGTACTGGCCGACCAACTTGAACAAAGTTTTTTATTTGATCAACTTCGCAACCACCAAGAATATTCCTAGAAACATCATTAGTGCCGAATCTCTACCGAATCTATGATCTGACGACTCGCCAGTCCTGCTAAATCTGAATGTCCTCCAAGGACCTGAGAATACAATGCAAAATAACAGATTAAAATAAAAGAACAAGCTGGGATAAATACGGAAAATACATAAATTCACACATTGAACTGAATCTAAGGCTAAGCTCTGATGCCGAATTAGAATCTCAAGCAAACTCTCGTAGAGTAAAAGGGTATACTAGATTCGTTAAATAGTATGTTACAGGCAAAGGGAAACGTTTCCGACCATATAAAGTATATACTCGACTGAATAGTCGACTCGATCTGGCCATGTCCGTCTGTTTGTCCGTATGAACATCTCGATCTCGAGATTAACTGTCATGCCCACACGTTTTAAAAAAGGTGTGATATTTTTTCATTTCTTTATATATCTTGTAAATTTGTATAAGTTTGCCAAAAACCCTTTTGCCACGCGACTCCAGCCATGCGACAAACTGCCTAAAACGGTCACGGCCACACTTTCGAAAAATGTTTATTTTTTTGTTTCGTTTTTGAGTTTTTTTTTCGCAATTTTTACCGATATTCCAGAAAAATATGAAAAATCTCGTTGGCACTTCCACTAGCTGAGTAACGGGTATCTGATAGTCGGGAAGCTCGACTATAGAATTCTATCTTGCATTTCATGTGTTGTTTTTAACCTGATGTGTTCTTGCTTGATAATGGATAGATCCAACTATCTTACCTCCAAATAGATGACTCGGTTAGTGTGCTCTATGACGGCTGAGGCATCCGACGCGAAGAAGTACTCAACTTCCTTCTCTTCCAAGGGCATGAACTCAGAAGTGCTCTCCGAACGGGGAAGCACTGGCAGTTCACGGGATTGTCCATGTGGGCGAATATCTAGCTCGTTAATTTATCATTTTGGTTGTGTGGCATTCATGTTTCGTTGAATGTACATTTGAAAATAGAGGGTCGGTTTTAGGTGGCGTTGATAGCATTGCGTGTCCATTCGCAGTTCCACCGTGGCGATAAAACCAGAAAGGACAGTGCAATGACATCCGTTGTAAGCGGTAGCAGGTGAGTATTTGAGAGTGGGGTTAATGGGTATAATGGGGAATCAAATAAAAATAAATACGTTGAAAATATATTGTACACTGATTATGTTGTTATTGAATATTAAATTGTAGATATATGAAGCTAGGATATAGAATAGTATATCTTGAGATATACTATCTTGAATAGAGATCTTGAAAACTATAAAAGCAAGAAAGTTGACATTAATGGTAAAATAAGACTTTTAATTTAATGCATTATTTTCGTCGAAACCTATCAATTGACCTAAAAAGGTTTCTAAGTCAACAATGTGCAAAAGTTTCAAGCTTTGTTTTGTAAATGATTGTTTTCTAATTGATAAAAAGAAGAAATATTACATGATTTCAAAATTTGTGCGCATTGGCTTGTACCGGACGTTGAGAGCTATTTATTTAATCTGATATTGTATAAAAGTGCTTTTCTACTCCCAAAGTGTATGAAGATAAATTTCTAACTATTACATCGATTACATCGAAGTATTGTTTCATTTAAAACAAATTAAAATTACAAGTGTGAGAACAGTGAATGGGTCCCTAGCACGATAAGCCGCCCAAAAGCCAAGGAAGTGTCCTTTTAAATTGAGTTATTAAAAGATATTATGTTATAATTACCTTGAGGTTTTCCAGAGTCTGTATCTATAAAAATGTTGGAAGATGAAACAAAGTGAAAGTGTTACGTTAATAATTATTAAAGCCTTGTTCAGATACAAGCTTTAAATGTAATAGTCAAAGAAAGGTGAGAGAATAATTATACATTGTTGGTTAGTGTGCACAAAGACCCAGCTACATGTTATCGATTCAAAAAGCATATGGGTTAGTCAGGTGACTACCTTGATCGGGGCTGAGATTCTTGTCATCTACGGTACGACATCGACGCCGAATTCACCACAGGTGCAGCAGGCAGGAAGAGAAAGACCGTCAGAGTGGAGTGGCAACAGAAGAATGGCGGTTGTTATAAAAAACGACACATAGACAGTTAATTACAAAAAGTAAGAAGAGAAAGGAATGGCTGGTGAAGAAACTGACTGTGGAAAGACTGCGATAGTCGAGAAACCATAGATGTGCTTACCTTTTCCGTAAAGAATTGGAATGTGATCAGTAGCTAGACGTGTCTTTGTCTTTATTCCCACAAGCAACGGCGAGCTTCGCCTCGACGCCACACACTCTCCGGGAAAGTACTTGGACTTTACGGCAATAGCAAAGGCGCCCTCCACTTGAAGTATGGCTTGCTCGACCAGCTCGCGGAACGAGTAGGTGGGGTGGGTTTTCCATAGGTGGTGTACTAGCTTGGCAAACACTTCTGTATCAGTGTCCGACTCGAAGTTGTAACCTCGTTTCGCAAGAAAGGTTTTTACATCATTGTAGTTGGTGATGATGCCATTATGGACTACGACGAAGCCATTTCCGTCGTCCGAACGGTGTGGGTGGGAGTTCCTCTCGCAAGGAACACCATGGGTGGCCCAGCGGGTGTGGGCAATGCCGACGTGGGTCAGGACGGGTTCGCTGTATTCTCCTCCGCTGAAGTCTGAGGAAAAATGATTAGTTTTGTTTACAATTTTCTACAGAACATACTCTCTTGAATCGCTTCCTCAAGCACTTTGACCTTTCCCGTTCGCTTGACCATCACGATGTTTTTATTATCCGGTGAGTCAATAGCCACTCCAGTAGAGTCGTAACCGCGGTATTCCAATCTCTTCAAGCCCGTGACCAGAAGGTCCAGCACCTCCTGGCGTGACTTGGGTGTCAGATAATTCAGATATGCAAATATTCCTTTTGTTTTAAAGTAGGCAAACATTAATATACTTGTTATTATACTTGTAAGGCGTATTGCAAAAAAAAATATTCAGAATTTCGAAAGCCAATTTCATTTTGATTAACATACACACTCAAAAAACAAAGCAGATGTCGCTCTACCTTTGCGCCCGGATTTCTCAGTGTAAGCCTCATCAATTTTTGTGCGTACAACGAGTCGGGGAAATTTATCTTTATTATGTTCGCCTTGATACTTTATTTTTGTGCTTGAGTTTGCCACAGAAACAATATTTGTGTTGTTGTATAGCAAGAACTCTATTCTTGTTTGTCGCACTCAACTTATACAGAAAACCATATACAGTTCTATTAATTTTTTACATTAACCTACGATCATATAATCATTTATAATACTCTGAACCAAGTTTTTTGCTGCCTAAATCGATAATAAAGATATAGTGCCCTAGATGAGTATAGATAGTATATCACAGAGATATATTCATAAGACTGACCGACGCGCTCTGTGCACCGTTGGAATCAAACTTTAAAAGACGAAATTTAGTAAGTAACTTAGCAGAAAAACACCTGTTCCCTCTTTATTTCCAACGTTTTAACAAGTTCAAGAGCGTTGGCATCCTGTTACACTGAAAAGCCTAGCTGCTGAGTACGTATCATGTGACGAAGACATTGCATTTTTATATACATATATTTTGTAAATTTCTACAGATTTGCAAAAAAAAAAAAAAAAATTTGCTACGCCCACTTCACCGCCCACAAACCGCACAAAGCTGTCACGCCCACACTTTTGAAAAATTTGATATTATTTCACTTTTTTGTATATCTTGTAAATTTCTATCGATATAGAAAAAAATTGTTGTCACGCCCAATCCAACGCCCACAAAGCGCCCAAAACGGTTACGCCCACACTTTAAAACAATTTTTTGTTTATTTTCATTTTATTATTTTTTTCCAATTTCTACCAATATTTTAGAAAATTTTGAAATTTCTTGTTTGCACTTCCACTAGCTGAGTATCGGGTATCTGATAGTCGGCAAACTCGACTATAGCATTCTATCTTGCTTAAATTAAACTTTTAGATTCTGGCTTGGTTTCAAAATTGGCTATCTTATTTGCTTGTCCATCTTTGAATGGTTTTATTAAATACTTTATATTTTATCTGCCATTTTCTTATTCATCAGTATCTTCTCAAAAGTCACTCGAAGGCTTTCTTGTCTGGAATACACTAAAACAGACTACTCAAAAAATGTAAAAGTTCTGGAATCCAAATCGACAATAAAAGTATTGCTTAGCAATATTCTTTTCTATCGATTCGCAATCCCAATAGTTGAGTTATTACCATCTAATTGTCGAAAAGCTCGACAATAGCATTCTCTGTTTTAAATTTGTTATATGATTCCAAGCTTTTTATTAAAAAAAAAAATATTTCTGTGCAAATACTTACCACACATTTTGAGAGGTGTTTGTAAATAGAGATGTTTTGTAAATAGCTGTAAAGAGATAATTAAGCTTTATATACTTTAGACACAAAATATTTTTATACCCCTTACTCGCAGAGTCAATGGTTATACTAGATTCGTTGAATTCATTGAAATCATAACCATATGAAATCCGACCATATGAAGTATATACATATATTCTGGATCAGGATTTTTAACCGAGTCGATCTGGCCATGTCCGTGACATTAAGAATGATTCCAGCGCAAGTTTGTTGACCCATGTTGCTATGCCCTTATAATGGCCTACAAGCCGCCCAAAACCGACACGACCACAGTTTTGAAAAATGTGTTCAAATTTGTTTTTTTTTCCCACATTGTGGCCACGCTTACTCTCACCCTAACAAGCCGTTAAAACTTTTTAAATTTTTGTTGTATTATTTTTAATTTTATTATTTTTTTTCGAAATGCCTAAAAGAATATTGAACTTTCTCGTTGACACTACCACTAGCTGATTAACGGGTATCTGAAATTAAAATAACTCCACTATAGCGTTCTCTCTTGTTTATTATACCCGTTACTCATAGAGTAAAAGAGTATACTAGATTCGTTGAAAAGTATGTAACAGGCATATGGAATTTTCAAGATTGGATTGGATTGATTTTCGACCATATAAAGTATATATTCTTGATCAGGAATAATAGTTGAGTCGAACTGCCCATGTCCATCTGTCCGTCCGCCTGTCCGTGTGTCTGTCTCAGGAACTATAAAAGCTATAAAATTGAGATTAGGCATGCAGATTCTACAGACATAGCCGCAGCACAAGTTTGTTAAATGATGTCCACTCGAACACCCACAAACCGACCAAAACTACCACGCCCACACCTTTAAAAAATGTTTCGACATTTTTTTATTAGTCTTGTAAATTTCTAGCGATTTGCCAAAAATCTTTATGGGGCACCCACTCTACCGCCCACAAACCGCCCAAAACTGTCACGCAATGCAAAATGTTTTGATATGTTTCCATTTTTTTATTAGTCTATTTTTACCGATATTTCTGAAAGCAACGAAATTTCTGGTATGCTTTTGCACTAGCTGAGTAACGGGTATCTGATAGTCGGGGAACTTGATTATAGCATTCTATCTTTTACTCTACGAGTAACGGGTAGAAAAACTGGGATCTGATAGTCGACGAAATCGAACATATATACAATATCTCTGTTCTATATTATATCATTAAAATTGTAGTGCGTCACTTGAGTTTTCAAACCGTGTGTAATGTCAGTAAGAACAAAGAGACCTTGAGAGACCTAGACTTACAGGGTAGCCGGTATAGAAAAGCGTTTAAATTTCTGTAACTAGTTGCTTATGAATTACTACACATTACTACAATTACTACAACACAGAAAACGGAAAGCTCATAGTGCCATAAAAATTGGCTTTATCAAGTCAATTCTCGGAAATAATATCTTCAAATTTAAAACAGGCAACTGTTATCGCCTTCTTAGTTTTGGGCCCTCAAGCAAAGTTTATGTATGTTTATGTGAATCTGCGGTATACGGAATGCGCAGTGTGGTTAAATACGAGTATATCGTTCGAAAACTTAAACTGTTTTCCCACAAGATAAAAGTGTAAGTAAGTGCGGAAAACACACCAGTATGCTTATGCTGTTGGCGTAGGCAGCACATTTTATCTGGTTACACAGCTGTATGTACTCTTTGAAGCGAAGTTCACTGGTTTTCGAACAGTTATATGTAGGGCTGCTTACATCAAAAATGCATGAGGTTCAAACAGGTATTTTATGTAAGAGGCACCATCGAGTTTTGGCTGCTAATTCGAGTTTTGAGCAGGTTTGTTATTCAATTTAAATCAATTAAAGTTTGCTACGCTGGCATCAACGAAACCGCACTGAAATGCGCACAACATCGCGTACCAGTGTCTCAGAACTGAAATTTGGCTTGTAAATGTCTAATGGCCAACACTGCTTTACGCACAGCTGTTAAGTCTTTTTAAAAGCAGCATATTCTGCGGATCTCGACTTTCCAGTTTCTTCTCTCGCCCCGGACTCACTTGATTTACCTAATTCGATGGGCTGCAGTACCGGGTCGTCGCCGTCTAGCTGGTTGTTGCTGGGTTTGGTCAGGCACAGGCAGGTCTCACACTGGCCAACTACGCTGTTTAAATAACACTGAGTCAACTTCAAAAAGCAGCGCGCACTAAATGTGCCTCTTTTATAGACCGCGGCGCTCCGCCGGTGCTCTCCTGCCCCGCTGGCTCCACCGACAGCCCGATCCGCAACGATCGTTAATGTCAAAGAGTCTAACCAACTTCCAGTCCCGGTAGCACGCACACAAGCCAAGAGTGTGCACAGGTGGTTACCGACTCTTAGGGCGATAAAGCCACGGCGTAGGTGCTCTTTGAAAGTCAGCTGCACTCTTAAAGTAGAAACTTCAGCACGGTTGGGTTTGCCAAGAGCCCACCGGGTACCCTAGTAAAATTGGTCAGTCGCGCATACGCCACGTGAACTTGGTCCTAAGTCCGGCAAGAATGAGACAAAAAAATGTTATACAAAAATGGACGCCATGCGTTATTCCGTTCAGAAGAAGATATTTGTCTAAAGTATTGTGTTACATTTTAAGTTTCAAACATGTTTCCAATTTTGAAATTATTATGAAATTCGTGTGAAAGAAATCGACAAATAGGCCAATATTTACAATAATCTACTTATTCTATTTATTTTGAATACTTATAAGCTTATATTGAGCGATCGATTGTGCAACATTAATCATAGTACATTTTTTGTTCGTATGCATTATGCCCATTGTGTCTTCATCACAAAATATCGATGCAATTTAAAATAAGTTGAAGTAACCGTTTCCGGCCATATAAAGTTTATATATTCTTGAGCAGGATTAATAGTTGAGTCGAACTGGCCATGTCCGTCTGTCCGTCCGCCTGTCCGTCCGTATGAAAGTCGCGATCTCAGAGACTAAATACTAGAAAGTTGAGATCAGGCATGCAGATTCCAGAGACATAGGTTGCGTTTGTTTGTTAAATGATGTTGCGACGGCGTCTACATACCTCCCAAATCTGTCACGCCCACACTTTTGAAAAATGTTTTTATATTAGGCTTGTAATTTCTATCGATTTGCCAATAATCGTTTTGCCGCGCCCACTCTCCCTTTTACGCCCACACTTTTAAATAAAAATAATTTTTTTTTTAATTATTTTTTTTTCACAATTTTTATCGATATTTCAGAAAATAAAGAAATTTTCCGTTTCCGCATTTCCACTAGCTGAGTAATGTGTATATGACATTCGGGGAACTCGACTATAGCATTCTATATTGTTTTTAATTTAATTTTATTTTTTTTTTTTGCTAATTTCTATTGATTTGTCACAAAAATGTTGAAATTTCTGGTTGCCAATACCACTAGCTGGGTAACGGGTATCTGATAGTCAGGGAACTTCACTATGGCGTTCTCTTTTGTTCCATTGCATTTAGAAAAGTTAGTATCAAATTAGTATCAAAAACACATGTAATCTAAAAAGCATTCTTAGCTAAAGTTTGTTGACAGCCTTGATTCTATAGTGCGTTGCTCTGAAATTATGGCGAATTTCTCCTCATATTACTTAGGGATTAAAGATATTCTTTAATAAGTTCGTAAAAATCGAAATGCTGCGTTGCCGCATAAGGTATGTATACCTTAGGTTAAGTACTTTTTACAATATTCAAAAAGTTATAATTTTTTTGACCCTGTTTAAATTACAAAATGAAACTACGAATCTTTTAACAAAAATCTTGAAAATTGAATTGGGTGTTGAAAATATTAAAGCCAGCATACTGCAGACAAACAATGGCTCCAGCTGAACGTGAAAAAGTCCGTACACCCGCAAACGAAGAGATCGACTGACCCGCATCCAAAATTGCCAAATGCAAACCGGTTCGAAATCAGAAAATTAAGACCCGACGCGGCGTAGTGTTTCTGTCGCCGGTTTCAAAGAGACATTAGTATAATATAAATAATGAAACTATATTAATGATTTCTTTTCCTAACGACTCCATAATCTTCTAGCTTGCATGTACATAAGTGGTCCACATAAAACCAGTTTCGAGTTTGGCGATGCTGTTATCCAATTATTCAGCTAGATACCGCTTCAGTCGTAATTTTTTGACCTTGACTCCCATATGAAAGGAAAAGTGAAGCGCTAGGGCCAGTCTGGAAACCAGTCCGGGGTCCAGTTGGTAGTCAGATTACTGATTTAACCGATGCGGTTTCCGGAACACCAGAATGGACAGAGATTACAGTGCGTTAAAGCTATCAATAATATAAAGCAAATTTGGTAAAATTCCAAGAAAAATATTTAAAAATAAGAAAGAAGAAGCCTAAATTCATGAACTGGTTTGCTTTGCATTTGAAACGGCCTCTTACATTTCACCTAAAGTCTGACAGCTTGCCACTAGACCAATACTAAAATATATGAACACGGAAGAGTCTAGCAGTCTGCACTGGTATAATATCTGCAATTCTTACATTTTTCCAGTTATACATACATAGGTAATTATAACCGTTACTCATAGAGTAATAGGGTATACTGATTCGTTGAAAAGTGCTCGTATGTAACACGCGTTTTTACCATATAAAGAATGTGTCACGCCAACACGTTGAAAAAATTTAAAATTTTGTTTAATTGTTTTATTTTTTTACGCAATTTCTACCAATATTCCAGAAAATTATGAAATTTCTCGTTGGCCCTTCCACTAGCTGAGTAACGGGTATCTGATAGTCGGGGAACTCGACTATAGCATTCTATCTTGTTTTTTTTCTTTTTTTTTTTTAACCACGTCAGACATCCAAACGGGAAACAACAAAGAGTAAACAAGTTTTTAAGTGTCAGCGTGGAAGTAGAAATGTGGGGTGCAATGTTACTGCTTATCAAATTGACGATAAGTGAGAAATATACATAAGAATACAATCTTGTTTGTGCATATTATTCTAAGAGACAGTAAAAAAACCAATACATTTATTTTTGTCTCACTTTTTTTTTGATGGTGCAGACCTAATAACATTTGCATATGTATGTTATAAATATTTAAGCATATTAGCTGAGTGTTAATAGGAATATGACAACAGTTACCAGATTTCAGCAACAAGATCTATGAATGAATGAATTAATAATTAATTTACAACAAAAATGTTTCAGATTTTAAATGCTACCTTTTTAGCTATTTTCTTTATTAATCAGTTCCTATATTACGAGTACACTTTCTTAGTTTGTTCATTTGCATGCTGAATCTTACATAAAGTTGCAGTTAAAATGGCTTCAGTGGTAAATGTTTGATATAGGCGTCCGATTTTTGTACCAGTTACTCGTAGAGTAAAAGAGTATACTAAATTTGAAAAAATACGATTATATGGAAACGTTTTCGAACCTATAAAGTACATACATATATGTAAATATACTAGATCAGGATCATCAGATTGAAATCAGCTGAGGTGATTTTGCTATCTATACCTTCTAGATCTTAGGAGCTATAAGAGTAAGTTATACAAGTTGGTTATACCCTTTACTCGTGGAGTAGGAGGGTATATTAGGTTCGTTGAAAAGAACGTAACAGGCAGAAAGAAGCGTTTTCAACCATATAAAGTATACACGTATATATTCTAGATCAATAGCCGAGTCGAACTGGCCATGTCCGTCTGTCCCTCCGTTTGTCTGTCCGTCCGTATGAACGTCGAGATCTCAGGAACTACAAAAGGTAGAATGTGGAAATTATATATGCAGCTTCCAAAGACATAGGCGCAAGTTTGTGTTCAAAAGTGATATTTTTAAATTCGTTTAATTATGTTGCCACGCCAACTCTAACGCCGACAAACCGCCTAAAGCTGCCATGCCCAAACTTTTGAGAAATGTTTTGAAAATTTCTAATTTTTTTGTTAGTTTTGTAAATTTCTATCGATTAGCCAAAAAACTTTTTGCCACGCCTACTCTAACTCCCACAAACCGCCCAAAACGCCCAAACTTTTTAAAAATGTGATATTTTTTTATTGTTTTATATACCTTGTAAATTTCTATAGATTTGCTAAAAAACTTTCTGCCTCGCCCACTCTAACGACCACCGCCCAAAACTCTTAAGCTTAAAAAAATTATTTCAGAAAATTTTGAAATTTCTCGTTTGCAGTTCCACTAGCTGAGTAATGGGTATCTAATAGTCGGGGAACTCGATTATAGCATTCTATATTGTTTTAAAATATTGTCACGCCCACTCAAATGCCCTAAAACATTCAAAAATTGTCGAACTCACATTTTTAAAACATTTTTATACTCTTGCAAATCTATACTCACATTCTAGTCTCTTGCTACCTGCAAGAAACGTTCCCGAAAGCGAGTATATAAAAGAGTACAGGTCTGGCATAAATAAAAAAATATAACTGTGCTGTTTTAGAATGTATACTGTTCTAATTTAGTATACACCAGTTTTTGGACAACATATAATTTCCGCTTTAATTGGATTGATTAGACGTCTATTTCATATAGCTTCAATAGAAACAATAATAATTAATTAAGGGAAAAAGATCATTGGTTCGTTCTTTTTGAGCATAAAGTATTTTAATTCAGTATGCACCTGGATGCACCTGCATACTGGACAATATATAATTTGGGTTTTCTAAATCGGAAAACTATATCCTATAGCTGTCATACGAATTATATCTTATTACAGGGTATGTACGCTTTGGCTTGCCAAAGCTAGCTGTCTTATTCCTTGCACATGTGCAAAACATATTATAGAAATATTTTATGATGCATTATTAACCAACTTAATAAGTTTATCATAAGACTACATTGAACAAGATATAATGCTATAGTCGACTTCCCCGACTATCAGATACCCGTTACTCAGCTAGTGGAAGTGCGAAAGAGAAATTTAATAATGTTCTGGAATATAGATAAAAATGGCGAACAAAATTAAGTAATTAAAAAAATATTGTTCAAAGGTATGGGTGTGACAGTTTTGAGCGGTATAGTGACAAATACATAGAAATTTACAAGACTAATAAAAAAATGAATAAATATCCCAAAAAAATTTCAAAAATGTGGGCATGGCAGTTTTGGGCGATCAACATTTGGAAATAAACTTGCGCTGCGTCTGTCTCTGGAAGCTGCATGCTTAATCTCAACGTTTTAGCTTATGTAGTTCCTGAGATCGAGGCGTTCATACGGACAGACGGACGGACAGAGTAGAGTAAAGGGGGATACTAGATTCGTTGAAAAGTATGTAACAGCCACCCCATATAAAGTATATTATATTATTTATCAGGATCAATAGCCTAGTCCGTCCGTCTGCCCGTATGAACGCCGCTCGATCGCGGGAACTACACTAGAATGTTCAGATTAAGCACCAGCTTTCCGAGACAGCGCTAGCAGCGAAAGTTTGTTTCCAGATGTTGCCACTCCCACAATAACGTCCACAAACAGAAAAAAACTGTCATGCCTACACTTTTCATATTTTTTAAGTTTCTTGTCTTGTAAATTTTTAATGATTTGCCAAATAATTTTTTGCTACACCCACTCTGAAGCCGACAAACCGCCCGAAACGGTCACGCCCATACTTTTGAGCCATTTAAAATTTTTTTATTTTATTCGCAATTTTTAACAATATTTTAACGATAAAATATTCCGTTAACTCTTCCACCAGCTGAGTAACGGGTATCTTATAGTCGGCAAATTTTAATTTGCTTATATATCTTCAACATTTTTATAGATTTGCCAATAAACTTTTTGTCACGCCCACCCTAAAGAATGATGACTAAATACTCACAGTCATTAAGTCAAAACGTGACAAAGGGCCAATATCAATATAAACGGTTCTATCTGAAGAAAACCACAAGAATGCTACACTTCACTTCAATTCCTATAAAGAAAGTCCTATTCGGACTTAAAAAACATTATAAAGTTTAATTTTTTAACATAGATTAACTTTAAATTCTGACAAAAATGATTAAGGACAGGTGTTTAAAGGGACTTTTCCCACTTAGTTTTACAATTATGTATCCTAATATAAATTTTTAAAAGCTGATTCTAGATTTTGGCCCTAAATCTTAAATTACTTACACAAATTAGTACACCGAAAATCTTAGCCCAAGCAGTAGTTGAAATGTATTATTTATTGACCTGAGCAGATGCTTTTCTCATAACTTAAATTTTTCTACTCACTTTGTTACATCCTACGATGAAGTGCGTCGCGTAGATTGTCTGTGGAAGAGGATAATAGCTTAACCGCCCTAAACCTCAAAAGAGCTGTGAATTTTTCTGTGTTTTTCAATGCTTCTGACTGATGCTCACCCCGAAATCGACAATTCTGCTTCTTTACGAGCCCATTGAGCCAAAAATTAGCTTCGTTCCTGAAAACAATTTTTCGATAAAAAAGTGGACCTTCGGCACGCATTTTAATTCAAGAACTTAAAAAAAAAAATTGGCAAAATTGGCGTTGTTTGTAAGCGTATTGTTAAATTGTAGACCAAACTGAAGATGTTTGACAGTGAAACAGTACGTACAGTATAGCCAAAAAGATAATACCTAAAAAAATCCCCATTTAGTAGAAATTGGATGATTTTCCGACTTCTCTCATCCCCCTAGTCAACTGAATTGACGAAGTATCAATTGTTACCTAACGATATTGCATGTATTCAAATTTTTCGTCTAGTGGGGAGCTACTTTTGATTTGGCGGTCGCATAGAAGCGGCAACGGAATCGTGTATTTTTACTGGGACTTGTGGGTCTATATGAACAAATAGCGATATCATGATTGCCTTCGTTACCGAGGGCACAGTAGGCTAAATGGGTCGGGTAAGTTTCTTTTTCTCGCACGAAGATAAAGGAATGAACTTTTATCAAGTAAGCAAACTACGCCAGAAGCTTTATTTGCGTCCGCCTCTGCTGTTAACGGCAAATTGAGAAATTTTATCCTGAAGCTAAAGAAGGTCCTCAGCGCACTATAAAAAGGCACAATGTTGTGTTTACAAAGTTGTTCGAGAATTAACTACCGCAAATAAGTGGCAAAAAAGCGTTCTCAGCTTATCAGGGGTCAAACTGAACTGAAAATTATGCTAGGCCGCCATTTCTGCAGCCAAAGTGAGGTGATCGAGTAGGAATGAAAAGAAACTCACTGGCCTCCGCCAGGCAAAAATTCAAGAATGAGTTTGTGTGGTCGTTTCTGACAAGCTCGTTACATTGTCGGACCAACTTTGCCATGGCCTCCTTGTGTATGTGAATCTCCTTGTAGGAAACAAACTGTGGAGAGGTCCTTGATCAACTTTATATAAATCACCTTGTTTGCGAAGCAAATGTAAAGGCAATGACCATTCACATGAGGTTTATTGCACACCTCATGCTTGTAGAAAAAGTGACTAGTATACAGGTTGCATTCAGGAATTTGAGTGATAATTGTCATGGTAAGTGAATGATCCTTCGGTAGGATGACCGTCCCCAAGGTCATTGTAATCCAAGAATATGTTCTGTCGAAAAGAGGGGAAGAGACTTATGTGGGTGTTCCAATCCCTTGGTGTGTAATGATGTGGTGAAGTCGTTTCACAAATGACACCGCTGAACCAGACGTAACGACAGAGGAGTTCCCCTTTTCAAATACGGTTGCAAAGCTTATAGATGTGTTCACCATCCATTCATTGCAAAGCAAAACAACCGGAAATAACCCAGCTAAAGCGATCCTCTTGAATTAGAGGCAACTCCCGCAGAAGCTTGACTTGACCGAAGAAAAACCGTTTGTATATGAGACTGGCGTCAATCAATAAAACTACGAGCTTAAGAGTTTGGGTCTGCAATGTTCCAGCTGCAAATGTCAATGTTAAAGCTGGGGTCATTTTCGGTAAGCACTATATAATATCCGAGTCGAACTGGACATGTCCGTCTGTCCGTCCGTCTGTCCGTATGAACGCCTCGATCTCAGGAACTACAAAAGCTAGAATTTAGAGATTAAGCATGCAGAGACATAGACGTATCGCAAGTTTATTTCCAAATGCCACGCCCACTGAAACGCCTACAAACCGCACAAAACTGCCACGGCCATTTTTTCAGTGTTTTATTAATCTTTGGTTGGGTTGGGTAACTGGTCCGTTTCGTCACCACGCTTTTGACATATTTGATCGGTCAGACGTACAGATATTGTAGTTGCTTGCCTGCAAACTTTCTGACGATGGCGTCCGCATCTAGCAGGCGTGTTATCTTTTGATTAGGGCTCTTCAGTTTCTTAAGCGGCGCTTGCATACACCAGCGCCGCTGGTGGGTACGCTCAATTCGTTGGACTTCTTCATGGAGTAATCAAAGTTGGGCTAATGCTCCACAGGCTAGCTCTCAAGTTTGACACTGAAAGAGGTCGAAGTGCTGGGTGACGACTGTTCGTGTTCCATGTTGTCCGGCAAACTGTTTAAGCTATCGATATCGATTTTATCAACGTTTGGTTTCTTTTCTTCTGTAATATCCTCGCCCGTAGATTTTCGTAAACTGTTCTGTTTGCGTAGCTCAATGTTTTCGTAAAGTAACTCAGGTTCTTTCTCCTGCTGCTCTTTTACACTTGCGATATGTTTCAGGCTGCAACGCTCATGTAACATTTGATTAACCTCGGTTACCGAGTTCTGGAACAGCTTCACATTCATCAAAATTGGTCTCTAAGATGGCCGAAGGTTTATTTTCCTTCTAGTGCGACTTGTATGTGATGGTGGATTTTATAGGGCTGGGCACCATACTTACGGGGTTTGTTCAAAGTTCTTGTACGCTACCGAACTGTCATCGGTCGGCAACACAAGTAATCTCACGTATATTTGTTATAACTTACAAAAGTAGTCAAATGTGAATAAGGTAATTTGACTGGTGTGTGGAGAGAAAGCAGAAGTAGAAAGCAAAACGCGCACAGAATCGCCCATAGAGCCTGACACACTCGCGGACCTTCGTCACGGCAGGATACACTCATAAACATGCATACTCAAAATCGCCTTGACAATACACAATTCTCCTGTATATTCAGAAAACACAAAGTAGCCATTACCAACTTGTTTCAATTTTAGAAAAATTAACCTTTAAAAGAGAGCAATTATCTTAAAATAAGAAAAAAAAGTTCGTAATTTTATGGTGATTTGTCCCAAATATAGGGTTAGTCTTTTTTAATTCTAGGGACCTTTTTTCTTTGTTTTACTACTTACTTTGAACAAGGACAAATTTTTCTGAAATGTGCGACTACTATTTTTATACCCGTTACTCGTGGAGTAAAAGGGTATACTAGATTCGTTGAAAAGTAATTTACTACCAGAAGAACACGTATATATTTTATATGGTCCGAAACGTGTTCTCTGTTATATGTATATATACTATATGTAATATAGTATAGTATATAATATATATATAGTATATATATTCTTGATCAGGATCAATGGTCGAGTCGATCTGGCCATGTCCGTCCATCTGTCCGTATGAACGCCTCGTTCTCAGGAACTACAAAAGCTAAAATGTTGAGATGAATGCAGCTTCCAGAGTCATAGACACAGCGCAAGTTTATTTCCAAATGTTGCCCCGCCCACTCTAACGCAAACCGCACAGAACTGTCACGGTAACACTTTTGAAAAGTCTGATTTTATTTTTATTTTTTTATATATTTTGTAATTTTTGCTAAAAAAAACTTTTTGCCACTGCCCACTCTAACGCCCACAAAGCGCTCAAAACTCTTACGCCCACACTTTTAAAAAAATTTTAGTTTTTTTTCATTTTATTATTTTGTTCCCCAATTTCTACCGATATTCCAGAAAATTTTGAAATTGCTCGTTAGCACTTCCACTAACTTCCAGTAACGGGTATCTGATAGTCGGGGAACTCGACTATAGAATTCTATCTTGTTTTGCATTTAAAGGTAATTTCCACTAAAGTATAGGTGCTCTTTTCTAAAAACTAAAGCAATTTTTAAAAATTTCTAATTTTTCCTAAACTGAAGGTAACTTGAATGTCTTGAATATTAGAAAATATATTCTTAATTATTCCCAAATAAAACGATGTATTTGTTTTTTAATATTTTTATAAGATATTGTTTTTGTTTTTATATTTTTTTAGATTTCATTTTATAAATAAATAAATATTACATAAAAAATATTTAATTAAAAGGTATTCTTAAAAATAAAACTTAGCCATATTATTTTATTTTATTATTTAATATTTGTATTATTGTTAAAGGGTATTGCAAAATATGTAACCACGACTTGACAGTTGCAATAGCGGACGAGGCATACATACATATGTATGTGATATGCAAATTGTACGAATACGAAAAAAAGACAGAATAATACAACTTACATTTTTTTTTGCCATTTCTTCAGCAGGTGGAAATACTCAACAAGAGAGTTATAGACGCAGGCAAGTTTGTTTAATTATGTTGCCACCCCAAAACTAACGCCCTCAAACCGCCGAAAGCTGCCACGCCCAAACTTTTGAAAAATGTTTTGGAAATTTAAAATTTTTTTGTTAGTTTTGTAAATTTTTTTTATCGATTTGCCAAAAACTTTTTGTCACGCCTACTCTAACGCCCACAAATTCCCCAAAAGTGTCACGCACCGCGAAAACGGTGTTACCGACAATGGATTCGGTGACTTGATCCCCATCTCCGGATCGATGAACAAAGGGTAATATTTGACGACCCAAAACGAAAATGCATTGCCTTCTGGGAATCATTCGGAGAATCATTTACCCTGCAGCAAAATAATGCTCCACGTCACAAAGCCCGAATGATAACCAAGTTTCTATAGATGTTGACGTTCCGTCTTGAATTGGCCACCTGAAAGTCCAAATCTAAATAATAGGTCGGAAAATATCTCCCTTCCGCTTTTTTGCTCTTTATTCAATGCCTTATAAAAAGTGTTACAGTGATCGGATTTAGTTCAAATATGCGCCGTTTTGTTCGATAATCTGTTTCCATCTAGATGGCAACTTCATAATACCTCCCTCGTAGAAGCCCCCCTCCTTATTTGCGAAGAACTCGGACAGCCACTTTTCACAAGCCTCTTTTGAGTTCAACTTTACACCACCAAGGGCATTCCCCATGGACAGGAACAGGTGGTAATCACTTGGCGCTATGTCCGGGCTATATGATGGATGCGATAAAACCTCCCATCCGAGCTCCCGTAGCTTCTGACGAGTCATCAACGAAGTGTGTGGTCTGGCGTTGTCCTGGTGGAACACTACACTCTTCCTGTTGGCCAATTCTGGACGCTTCTGGTCGATCGCCTGCTTCAAGCGGTCCAGTTGTTCGCAGTAGATGGTAGAATTAAGCGTCTGGCCATATGGGAGCAGCTCATAGTGGATGATTCCCTTCCAATCCCACCAAATACACAGCAAAACCTTCCTGGCCGTCAATCCCGGCTTGGCCACCGTTTGGGACGATTCACCGGCCTTCGACCACGACCGTTTTCGCTTGATATTGTCGTATGTGATCCATTTTTCGTCGCCAGTCACCATCCGCTTCAAGAATGGGTCGAGTTCGTTCCGTTTCAGCAGCATATCGCAGGCGTTGATTCGGTCCAGAAGGTTTTTTGCGTCAAATCATGCGGCACCCAAACATCAAGCTTTTTTTTGTATCCAGCCTTCTGCAGATGGTTTAAAATGGTTTGGTGACTAACTCCCATCTCCTGGGCGATGTCACGAGATGCCACATGCCGGTCTAACTCGATGTATTCCATGATTTGATCGGTATTTGTCGTCACAGGTCTTCCGCCGGCTGGCTTATCCATGGTGTCGTTTTCACCGGCTCTGAATCGTCGAAACCATTCCTCTGCGGTTCGAAGTGATAGAGTACCATCCCCCAAAACACCATTAATCTCACGGAACGTTTCTCTGGCGGATTTGCCTTTAACGAAGGAAAACTTTAAAATAGCGCGAATTTCGGCGTTAGTGATCTCCATGTTTACACGTCTATAACTGTTGAACGCAATATCCAAACTAATCATGCATAGCGTCGTTTTGTAGGTTATGTCAAGACCTTTCAAATTATGTATAGTATTGCCAGCTCTGTAGCGCTTTGTACATAGCCGCGAAATTCAAAAGACAAAAAGGCGGAAGGGAGATATTTGCCAAACTAATATTATTGAGAATATCTGGTTTCTTTTAAAACGCAAAAGAACAGTTTCGTTACATAAAATCCTATAGAAAAATTGCTTTGTTAATTTTTATGTTTATTTTACTTGCACACAAAACATAAAAAATAATCAATACTACCATATAGCCATTTTTTCAAAAGCCATATTTTCAAAATACATACATATGCCGATTCGTGTACATAACCCGACTATGAAATTTTTGCCGGTTTGTGGGGTCCTCGGTTTCTTCTGAACAAGTATTTCCTATTCATAATTTTAATGAAAAAGATTGATTCAATTTTTTTTTAATTTTAATTTTCTTTGTTTAATTTTTCTTAATTTTATTCTCACTTTTTTTTTAAGTTTTTTTTTTAGGTAGGGTTTGGGTGTTTTTTGGGCGTGGCAACATAATTTAACAAACTTGCGCTGCGTCTATTCCACTGAAATCTGAATTAGGCTCTAATGCCTAATCTCAACTTTATAACTTTTGTAGTTCCTGAGATCGAAGCGTTCATATGGACAGACCGGCCGACAGGTAGACATGGCCAGATCGCCTCAGCCATTGATCCTGATCAAGAATATATATATATAATTACAACTTCGCGGTTTGTTGGTTTATAAAAAAAAATATTTTTATTAATCAAAAACTTAAGCGAACGTCGGAGACAAATTCACGTCTTATACAATTGAAGTATGAATAAAATCTAAATCTAATATGCAAAGCGAACGCTTAGCAAACCCTTGGCTGAGCTTATTTACTTCTTCATATTGAGCGTACATGGGCTCTCATTTATGTTTACGTTAATTAGGCGCTCTCTTGAGTGGATTGCGCATGGATACAGATCGGCCGAGTTTGAGCTACGTGGAAAGTTTTGACCCTTTAAGCTGTGTAAGTAGTTTTCACCCTTCTAGTGGGAATAACGAATAAGACTGCGGATGTTTATGTTAAATTGTTTACATCGGCCGAATTTGTTATTGTCACCAAGAAGTTGGGGTTCTTATGTGCTAAGGCATTCTTGGTTCTATGTTCTATTGTTGCTAAGTAAGAGAATATATAAAGTGGCTGGTATATGTTGTAGATATATGTTGTGTGGTTGAGCATTACATATGTCACTATATATATATGGTCTTAAACGCTTCCATCTATCTGTTATATACTTTTCAACGAATCTAGTATACCCCTTTACTCTACGAGTAATGGGTGTAATTATAAATAAAATATTCGGAAGTTGTATGCACCTGAAATTAATAAATTCTCTGTAAGTCTTTGTTCAATTTTTGAATTTTTTTTTAAGTTGATTTGGCATAAGAATATTTGTATTTACCTTGCAGTGATTAAATTTGAATTTTTCGCCTTCTTCGACAAATTAGTGCAGCGGTTTCGTAATCATAAAGCATTTTATCTATTCCTTATAAACAGAATAATTGTCTTTAAGAATTTCTGTCTTGTTGTAAATTCTTAATAACATACTCGAAAAATTTGCGCTCACATCTTCGGCTGTTCTTTTTAATTAATTAGTAGTTGAATCAGCACCTGATGTTTGTGTTTCAATAGTTTTTTTTTTGTT
Organism: Drosophila erecta; assembly: GCF_003286155.1. Taxonomy (NCBI): domain Eukaryota; kingdom Metazoa; phylum Arthropoda; class Insecta; order Diptera; family Drosophilidae; genus Drosophila; species Drosophila erecta. The sequence goes on from NW_020825194.1 coordinate 28,256,123, forward strand.
TTGTTAGTTTTTTAAGGTTGTTCTGTTATCTAATAAATTCTTCATATTTTCTTCTTATTGCTCTCTGTCATCTTCAACCATTATACCACGATTGCTTCTGGACTGAGACTGCATGATAAACAATTTATTGTTCCTTTAAGTTCATAAGCGCATTACCTGTCGTTATTATTTTAAAATTTTTATAATGGATCATTTTATAATAGATCACCAAATTCCAAAAAGTTCTAACAATCTCCACATTTCCTAGAGGATCAAAATATATTGCTGAAGGGTTACTGTGTTATATTTTTAGGCAATGCGCTAGAAAATTGACAGCTCAATACAAAGCTCAATAATTACGATCTTGGACGCTCGCGAAGTCGCTTTAGTTCGTCTTTTTGGCATAAAATTCAAATTCAGCATAATTTAATTGATCTAATTTCCTGACAGCTCCTGTTCTGTTATCCGAATAAATAGTGTTACATTTTACTCGTCTAGCAATGAATTCTCTAAGTTTTTTTCGCCTAGAAAATTCTGCATTAGAGTTTTGCAGTCGTTCACCCACTCCCGGAATTCCATCCTTGTCCAAAAATGGATTCTATGACAATGTTTTATTATTTGTCTTAATTTATTTGTTCAACCCTAAATGATTGGCAGGGTAGTTGTATACTTATACATGCGAGCATTGTTTCTAGAGTTTAGGAATACAGGGTTCCTATTTTCAACACCCTTCCTCAATGTGTGTATGTTACCTCTTTGTGAGGTTCTTAGGAAGACATCTGCAAACATTTCATTAGTGCATTTATACTTTAACCAAACTTGACCAACCTGTACAACGTCCCTTACAATATGATATCGTATATAAATATGCTTTGTTCTGGAATGGATTTGTTGTAATAGGTACCCACATAAGCACACCATCAACGTATTGGTAAATAGCTAAATCAACTTTCTTGAACTGATCGCTTGATTCGTTGTTATGAGGCAGCCTCATATAAAGCGTCTCGGTACGCGGTGCATACAACCATTTGATAAAAATGTAATTTCAGATCCGCCGTTAGTGCAATAGGGAAATGCACACTCTCCAATCGACAAACCGACGAAAAAGTTTCCAGATAATTAACGCGGAACTTCTGCGAGCACCCCTTTGCCACCAGTCGTGCCTTGAAGCGGCTTATGCGGCCGTTCTTTTCGCGCTTTACATTGAAAACCCACTTGCATCCAATGGCTGGCTGATCCATCCGCAATCTGCTAAGTGTGATTGGCAACTAGTGAATTGTACTATCTCTGCATGGCTTTACGCCACTGTGGCGTGACTGAAATTGAAACCTTTTCCCAAACAAGAGCGCTCAGTCTTTGGACGTCCAGGTTTTCCTATCCGGATCATTTTGGGTCGACCAGGTCCTTGCAGCTCAACTTGATTCATCTCCTGTACATCCGGTACTTCCATATCTTTGTCTTCAGCACTCTCGTAGTGAACGGAGCTCACACTAGAACTACTGTCGTCGAATGATCTATCGGAAACGTTTTCTGCAGTGTCAGGTTCGACCTGCTGACGAGGTTCCTATACATCAATTGACACTGAATCGCCGTTTAAAGGTACACCATGGTGTTCGCCAAACAGGACGTCTCGTTTCTCCACCACTTGTCGAGCCGCAGCATCATGCATCAGAACAACTTGAGATGACTAACTCGTGGATTCTTACCGGTCAACGCTATTAACTCCGCTGGTAGATGATCGGTTTTGTAAATAAACCGCTGTGCTTACAGCTTCAGCCCACAGGTCATCTAGTCCCGCGTGGACCATAAGGCACCTTGAGATCTCCACCAGCATCCGATTAGCTCTTTCGCAACTCAACAGCATATGATCGATCATCGATAGAATATATTGACAAATATTCATCGAATATTGACAAATTCTCTTCCAGTATGGCTCCGCAGACAGTTAAGCTTTTTGCCTGTTTGCCTTTCAAACAGCCTCTTAAACTCGATCAACTTTATCAGCACATTGTTCTGTCCACGTAGAAAGTATACAAAAACTTTCCTGGATTTGTGGTCGATAAAGGTGAGAAAATACTTGGAGTCTCCCAGAGATTGCGTAGGAAAAGGTCCACAGACGTCTGCATGAATTAATTCCAATAAGTACTTAGCTCGGTTATTTGTCCCAGTTGGAAAAGGCTGAGGATGGATTTTGCTAACCAAATACGCCTTGCATTTAATGTTTGTTGATACAGAAATATTGCCTACTCCTTAAACCATCCCTTTGGATATCATCTTTTTCATGCTAGAGAAATTTAAGTGACCAATTCTGTTGTGCAGCAAAATTCCATCTACAGTTGTCATCGCAAAACACTTACTACATAGGCTCGCTTTCAAAGAAGTACAGGTTGCCAATCTTATTGGCTTTCACGATGCATTCTCCGTCTTGCATCACTTGGGCATTCTGTATATAAAAAATCTCTTTGCATCTGTTCTGCACAGCACTGTCCACTGACATGAAATTTCCTGTCATCTTCTGTACGAACATTTTGAGCGAGAGCGTGCACGAGCCTGTTTGAATCTTGACGTCCCCTTTTCCTTCTGCTTGCAGGAAACTAGCATCGGCCAGTCCGATCCGTTCAGTGTGCTTCTCCAATTTTATAAAGAGTTTTTTTTCTTAACACATGTGGCTCGCTGCGCCACTGTCTAAGCACCACACTGATCTCCTTAAGTTGCTGACGTTACTAGATTTAGCAAACTACTTTGGCGGCTCGCCGTGTATTTTATCATCTTTTTGCCATCCTTCACTCACAATTGAGCACTGTGCTTTTATGTGGCTTCTTTCACCACACTTGTCAGACAATGTCTTTACGTTTCTTCTGTTTCGTGAATGAAAATGGCTTCTGTGCTGCGACGTATGCAATCGCTTCGCTCTTCTGCAATTGCCTTTCTCTCACCCTCCTCTTTAAACTTTATGGCGAGAACATCGAAATAACGCAACTGATCTCGTACACTGGAATACCCTTTATTAATTTGTAAATTTTCTTATCTGAAAAGTGACCTTGATCTGAATGATTTTCCTGAGCGATGAAAGAACCAAAAACACCTTGTTCGGATCCTTAAACAATCCGACTTTCACTACATAGAAATCTGTATATCCGTAAACAATATTTTTAGCACCTTCGAGACGAACATTTTTGGGAAATCGGTAGAATTTTACAAGACTAAAAAAAAAAAGAAGAAATATCGTAACATTTTTCAAAAGTGTGGCCGTTTTTGGGCGTTAGAGTTGGGGTCGCAACATTCGGAAACAAACTTGCGCTGCGTCTATTTTTCTGCAAGAGAAAAAAATTCTCAACTTCTAGCTTTTGTAGTTACTGAGATTGAGGCGTTTATACGGACGGACATACGGACATGTCCAGTTCAACTCGGTCATTGATCCTAATCAAGAATATATATACTTTATATGTTTGGAGACGCTTCCTTCTGCCTGTTACATACTTTTCAACGACTAACGGGTTTAAAAAAACTCATTACATCTCTGCATTCTTTTACATAAGCTCTAGGATTCGTCCATATTCCAGAACCATTGCATATCGTAATTCGTCAGCGATTGGCTCAGAATGGTCTGCTTCCAGACTTGTGACTCGGAGAATAAAAGATAGAGATATTTTAAAGAGGACCCGTTGCATCCTGCCACATAGATAATTTAAAATCCAATTTAGAAATCAACAGAGAAACCTAATAAATCAAGTTTCCTAACCAAAAGTGAATGATTAATATACTCAAATGATTTACTAAAGTAAGTGTAGATGACACTCCTCAGATACCATTTTCAAAAAGCTTAGGGATAGCCGACAATTTAGAAATTCCTCAGTAATTGCTTGCATCCAATTTGTTACCTTTTTATGGCGAGGGTTCACGAACGACTCATTCCATATATGGGGGAACTGTGAAGATTCCAGACAGTTTTAGTAGAGGCTTGCACAAGGCTTCCGCACAGAACTTAAGCATACAGCCAGGAATTCTGTCGGGACCTGGCCAATAGACAGGCTTAAGACGCTGTCGTTAAGCAGTGAGCTTTCGTTTACAGTGGGAAAAAATATTAAATTCGACTTTGATACCGCGAAATGGAACTCACAACATTTTAAATATTTCTGTAACACTGATCATTAAGCACGGTAAAACTTAATCGAGCACTTAAATATTTAGAAAACATAGACTGAGAACCGGTATCTTAAAATTTTGAATAATGTCTGGATTTTACATTACTTAGGTTTGTCAACTCTTTATTAAGCCAAGGAGGTTTGTTGGATATATACGTGTAGTATAATATAAGTTTGTCAAATATCTCCCTTCCGCCTTTTTGTCTTTTGAATTTCGTTATTTCGCTATGTACAAAGCAGAGCTCGTATCTGGCAATACTATATATAATTTGAAGGGTCTTGACATAGCCTACAAAACGACGCTATGCATGATTAGTTTGGATATCGCGTTCAACAGTTATAGACGTGTAAACATGGAGTTCACTAACGCCGAAATTCGCGCTATTTTAAAGTTTTCCTTCGTTAAAGGCAAATCCGCTAGAGAAACGTTCCGTGAGATTAATGGTGTTTTGGGGGATGGTACTCTATCACTTCGAACCGCGGAGGAATGGTTTCGACGATTCAGAGCCGGTGAAAACGACACCATGGATAAGCCAGCCGGCGGAAGACCTGTGACGACAAATACCGATCAAATCATGGAATACATCGAGTTAGACCGGCATGTGGCATCTCGTGACATCGCCCAGGAGATGGGAGTTAGTCACCAAACCATTTTAAACCATCTGCAGAAGGCTGGATACAAAAAAAAGCTTGATGTTTGGGTGCCGCATGATTTGACGCAAAAAAACCTTCTGGACCGAATCAACGCCTGCGATATGCTGCTGAAACGGAACGAACTCGACCCATTCTTGAAGCGGATGGTGACTGGCGACGAAAAATGGATCACATACGACAATATCAAGCGAAAACGGTCGTGGTCGAAGGCCGGTGAATCGTCCCAAACAGTGGCCAAGCCGGGATTGACGGCCAGGAAGGTTTTGCTGTGTGTTTGGTGGGATTGGAAGGGAATCATCCACTATGAGCTGCTCCCATATGGCCAGACGCTTAATTCTACCATCTACTGCGAACAACTGGACCGCTTGAAGCAGGCGATCGACCAGAAGCGTCCAGAATTGGCCAACAGGAAGAGTGTAGTGTTCCACCAGGACAACCCCAGACCACACACTTCGTTGATGACTCGTCAGAAGCTACGGGAGCTCGGATGGGAGGTTTTATCGCATCCATCATATAGCCCGGACATAGCGCCAAGTGATTACCACCTGTTCCTGTCCATGGGGAATGCCCTTGGTGGTGTAAAGTTGAACTCAAAAGAGGCTTGTGAAAAGTGGCTGTCCGAGTTCTTCGCAAATAAGGAGGGGGGCTTCTACGAGGGAGGTATTATGAAGTTGCCGTCTAGATGGAAACAGATTATCGAACAAAACGGCGCATAAATCCGATCCGAACTAAATCCTAAAGCTAAATCCGATCACTGTAACACTTTTTATAAAGCATTGAATAAAGAGCAAAAAGGCGGATATTTGACAACCTATTATATCGGAACAAAAGAGTTAAGAAATGATTTGATTGCGGTATAAATATTTATGGTATCCGCATGCAGAAGTAAAAATCGGACCAATTAAAGCCAGATACAAAATTATTAAGCCTCAGAAAGTTTGCTTTCCGAAAACAATGAATTCGTCTGGTTGACTACTCTGATTTCTCTTTTATTGCGGTACCTGTGTCGATTATCACCTCATGTTGGATGATATTGATCTTCAGGTTGAGTAAGAGGTGCTACTCTGAACAGAAACATACTTTCAGGACTTGTTATAAGAAATATTTCCAATAATCAATCAAGAGAGTTTCGAATAGAATTAACTTGCGACAACGATAGGTCGAGCAAGCCGTCAATAAAGTCGTGCTGTGTGAAAAAGAATATTCTATTTTTCTTCTATAGCGGAGAATAGCGGACAAATGGATTTAGATATTCTGGGAATTCAGAAGACGGCGGATTGTGACAGGTTTTCGCATATGAATTCTACGTTACGGGACTTATCGACCGCCATTAAGACTCCACCTCCCAGCCTGGAGGGACAGTCGTGTCTGTATATTGTGTACATACCTGGGAAAACTTCAGAGTTAAGTATCTCTGGCTTTAACGAAGCCTCTATGAACACAATTATATGGGATGCAAAGGAAAGGCTATCAGAATACAATTTAGTTAGCTTGCTACGCAAGCGTCTTATACTTTATTAGCAGATAGTAAGACTAGCTGTTAGTTTTTTTTTTAAGAATAGGAAGAATTAGAAGAGGAGGTAGTGGTCTGGCCACGTGATGTAAGTTTAATTCCCACTGGCCCTGTTTTCCCATTCGAACTCTTTCGCTACCTTACTATCTGGCCAAAAATCAGCAGAACATATAGTCGAAAACAGCTTATTAGGTACAGTTGTCTTGAAAGATGAAATGTCCCTAGCGTAAGAAAAATTAAATTGTTCCACTTTTGTGTTATCGGATTTTGTTTTGTCTTGTATTTAAGACAATACATCAAATGATGTTTGATCACGGAAAAACCGAGAAACGAAGGGCCAGCACCGGTAATCCGCACACAATATTCCTTTGTGGTGGTAAACTAATCGGGACAGGTGGAATCACTGGTTGCGAAACCAGTGCAGACAAATAGGAATCTCTAGGAATCCCAAATTTTACTCCCCCTACAACGAATTAATCGGATTGCTCCGAATCTTTTTTAGCTGCCGAGACTAGCAACATTTGGAATTTGCTGCGATCGACAACTGATAAGTAAATAGAGCACAAAGATTAATAAAACAAAAGGTTTAACTTACATATTTGTTTTAGACAGTCCACAAATCGAAAGAAATTTACTCGCGAAGCGTACGTAGTTTTAATAGTAATGTGTGCATAAATAAATTATTAAAAACCACAGTTTTTTGACAAAAGCAAAAATAAATTCGGTGCACAGAATAATCGATCTCTCTGGAAACGCTGTCTCTGGAATCTGCTTGATTCTAATCTCATCTTTCTAGCATTTATAGTTCCACAGATCTCGACGTTCATACGAACGGGCGGACAGACGGGCGGAGAGACGGACATGGCCAGTTCGACTCGGCTCTTGATCCTGATCAAGAATACATATACTTTATGTGGTCGGAAACGTTTCCTTCTGCCTGTTGCATACTTTTCAACGAATCTAGTATACCCTTTCACCATAGACATTAGAATATGTAATTCTAATTTGAATGTCTTTGCTTTTACTTTACGAGTAACGAGTATAAAAATAGACAAAATCCAAAGGAAAAGAAACTATTGTAGCTATAACAACATAGTTAAAAGATTTATATCGCTATTGGGGAGTTGAAAATAAAGAAAAGACGATATCGAGTCTGAAATCCGTTAAAATAAATTTATTAAAACTACAAAAATTTGTTAAGATGCGCGATACATTGTGTCAATTCTATTCAAGGGGTATACCACCTTAGGAGATGAAGGAGTAATAGCTCGCTACATGTATCTGGGGAACAAATTGATCCTGATGAAATATGTATATAAATATTTTATATGGTCGGAAACGTGCCCTTCTGCTTGTTACATACTTTTAAACGAATAACAAGTGAAATAACTAGGAATGATTTCTATATGGATGACCTACTGACTGGAGCTTATTCGGTAGAAGAAGCAAATAAATGAATAACATTAATTTCACAAGAATTGCAGAAAGATGGCTTCAACTTAGGCAAATGGATTTCCAACAATTTAAAAATATTAATAACTGTGAAGGACACAGAGAATAATAAGGTTGTCAACATTATCGAAAATGAATGTGTTCAAACTTTAGGACTGAAATTGGTACCTCAAAATCATTTATTTAAATTTAACGTAAATTGTATTGACTCAAAACATATAAGTAGATAGCTTTGTGCTATGATGGTTAACACCAGTTACTATTTTAGGAAAACTTTATATTCAAAAACTTTAGATAAATAAAAGTGAATTGAATCCAAAATTATCTATTAATGATAATAATTATTAAGAAAAATATAAAGAAAATGTAATTTTAGATTCCCAATTTAGTTAGAGAAAATCCGAATGCCAAGTTGGATTAATTCAAACAGTTCTTCTGTCATACAGATTCACGGATTTGCTGACGCCTCCGAAAAAGCATATGCTGCAGTGTTAATAATATATAATGTTAATATATATAATGTTATATAATGTTATATAATAGCTGGCAATATTAGAGTCAATTCTATAAAAAATAGAAAGATTATTCCCAAACTGAAGCTGTATGCAGCTCATTAGAGAATTAATCCAAAGAGTAAATGGATCAATTGACAATGCGATGGAGATCTATACTTGGAGTTATTTTATTTAATAGCGGTCAAGGTAAGATTAAATTAATTTATTATTAGTTTATTAGAATTTCTATTAATTTATTAGAATAAGAACGGATGACATTCGGAAATTAACATATATATGTACTATATGGAATCATGTGAAATCAGAGAATAATCCAGCAGTTTTGGCATATAGAGGAGTGGATTTTTACCAGTTGAGCAACTTTAATCTTCGGTGAAAAGGTCCCAAATGGCTAGCTGAACCAAAAGATCTTTGGCCTCAGAAGCAGTCGGTAGAAAAACCTGTCTTAATACATACGTTATTAAATGAGGAAATAAACGATCTGATTTTCAAATTAATATAAGGTATTCCAGCGTAGAAAAGAGTATACAAGCAAAATATGAAGTTTACCCATTTACTCTTATAGTAAAGGAGATAATAATAGCTGAAAGGGTTGTTATTAGGAAACAAGAAGAATACCAATTCGAGCAAGAGATAAAGGCCCTAATAAACAACAAAGAAATTAAGGCATATAATAAAATGTCATTGAATCCATTTTTTGACAGGGATCGAATTCCGAGAGTGGGGGGAAGGCTGCAAAACTCAAATGCAGAATTTTCTAGACGAAAAAAAAACTCAGAAAATTATTGCTAGACGAGTGAAATGTGCCAGATAACAGAACAGGAGCTGTCAGAATATTAGATCAATTATTAGAATTATTTTATGCAATTTAAGAAAATTTACCTATTGCAACTGAGCTGGAGAAGGATAGTATAGATTGGCATTTTATTTCCCCTTCGGAGGAATTGGGGAGGTGGGGTTAAGTCAGTGAAATACCATTTAAAGCGTATAATCGGCGATAATACGAAGAAATCTCAACTATTTTATGTAAAATAGAAGCATATACATAGTTTAAACTCAAGGCAATTATACACTATAGTTAATGAGAAGGACCAACCAGAAGTTTTTTTTATTGAAATAGTCAAACCGATGGAAGGTGAAAGAATCGGAAATTTGGATAGGTGGAGACTAATCAAAAATATAAGGAAAGATTTTTGGGTACAATGAAAAAAGGAATGAGCAAATGAATAAATGGGAATGAAAGAATTTATATTATTATTGCAGTATGTGGCTATGGGTGGCACGATGGGTGGCTAAAGTAAAGGATTTACACAAGATACATTGTTAAAATTTGAAATTATGCTAGCCCTGAGCCAAAAAGACGAACTAGATCGTAATTATTGAGCTTTGTATTGAGCTGTCAATTTTCTAGCGCATAACCTAAAAATATAACGCAGTAAGACCTCAGCAATATATTTTGATCCTCTATGAGATGTGGAGATTGTTAGTACTTCTTGGAATTTTGTGATCTATTATAAAATGATCCATATTTTAAAATAATAACGACAGGTAATGGAGATGAGAATGGTTTGCGAAAGGCTTCATAGCTTTCATGGCTATGTAGTCTAGTGTTAGATAATATGCAATGTCAGTTATCGGAACTTAAAGAAACAATTAATTGTTTATGATGCAGTCTACGTCCAGAACCAAGCGCGGTATAACATGACAGAGAGCAAGAAGAAAAGAATAATAGAAGAAAATATAAAGAATTTATTAGATAATCAGAACAGCCTTGATAAACTAATTCAAAAAGAAACATCAGGTGTTCTTTCAACTAATAATTAATTAAAAAGAACAACCGAAGACGTTAACGCAAATTTTCGGAGTTGACAACATGACAGAAGGTCTTATTTTTAATTGATAAAATTGTTTATGATTACGAGACCGCTGCACTCCTTTGTCCAAGAAGCCGAAAAATTTGAGCAGTAATTATAAGTATAATGATTGATAATAATGACGGTAGGCTAAATACAAACATTCCTATGTAAAATCAAATTAAAATGGGAAATTTTAAAAATTCTGCAAAGTCTTACAGAGAATCTAGAAATTTCAAGAAAACGGTCAATCTATAGATTGGCAGAATTACCGAAAAGAAAAAGTACGCTGCGGAATTTTATTAACAACTGAAATTAATGAAAGGAGAAACAAAACAAAATATAATGCCAGAGTCGAGTTCCCCAACTATCAGATACCCGTTACTTAGCCAGTGCGAACGAGAAAATTTTAATTTCTTGGAATATCAATAGGGAATTGGGGAAAAAAATATAATAAACTTAAACAAATCGTAAAATTTTTTTAATTGGTCTCGACGTTCATACGGACAGACTCGGCTATTTTTCCTGATCAAGAATAAATATACTTTATATGACCGGAAACGCTTCTGCCTGTTACATACTTTTCAACGAATCTAGTACACCCTAAATCCCGAATCTTTCTACACCATATTCGTTAGTCTGAGATCACTATATAGACTCAGAATAGTTGTATACTTATACATGCGTGCATTGCTCCTAGAGTTTAGTAATACAGCGTTTCTATTTTCAACAGTTGGCCCTGAAATCCTGCGAATGATATTTTCTGTGAGATTCTGCCTCTAAAGCTAAATAAGCACCGAATTGTATCTTCAAATCAGTAGTCGACTCTAAAAGTTACTGGATAGAGTTGGAAAAGAAGAGCAGTTGGTTATTTTAAGGTTCCTGTGAATTCCAAAGTGCGACTGTATTGTACAGGCTCTCAAATTGAGTTGTTTGATTTGACTCAGCAAGGAGTTGTAATATTAATAATATATTTTATACGGAAATGTGCTGTGTAGCGGCGACTGAAGGCAATTTAGAATCGCCTGAAGGTATGCTTTGCTCGATAAATGATTCAAAGCCGAACTTCTTAGCTTTAGTAGTTATTAGTAAGCCTTGATCAATATCGAAATCATCTGTACCAGAGCAGCTCTGGAAAGCTTGGTTTCTGAACATGGCGCACTAAACAGCTGCCGGATATTTCCATCTATACCATCGAATCATTCGAATCAAAACTGCGCGGCAGACGTGCCACCAGCTGGCCACTGTCCCCAATCCCGACTGCAAAGGTCTAACAGTCGCCACCGCCGGCGCCGGCTAAGGAGAAACTACACTTTTGCAACACGCCAGCGATTGCGCTTCCTCGCGCTTATGGCTGTCAACAAACAAGATAGAGTGCTATAGTCGAGTATCCCGACTATCAGATACCCGTTACTCAGCCAGTGAAGTGCAAACGAGAAATTTCAAAATTTGTTTTTTTTTTACAGTGAAATTTAATAATTTTAAACTACTTGGCATCCCGAAGAAGGTGACTAAGGAATGTGGAATGACGCTAAGCTGTGCTCATTGGGGTGCGCGGTACTTTTTAATTTTTGCAACAAACACAACAGCGCCCACAAAAATTTAGTTTGAAAAATTATATGTAATTCACAGAAGAAGGCGTTTCCGACCATTAAAAATATATATGTTTTTGATAAGGATGAATAGCCGAGTCGATCTGGCGATGTCCGTGCGTCTGTCCGTATGAACACCTCAAACTCAGGAATTATAAAAGCTAGATGTTGAGATTAAGGAGGCAGCTTCCAGAGGCATATACGCGGCATTTAAAAATTAAAAAAATTATTTTTTTGTTATATATTTTATAAATTTCTATTGATTTGCCAAAAAAAAAATACGTTTTTCCACGCCCAATCTAACGCCCACAAGCTGCCTACACTTTTGAAAATTAAAGACATTTTTTTTGTCCAATTGCTACCGATACTCCAGAAAATGTTGAAATTTCTCGTTCGCACTTCCACTAACTGAGAAACGGGATAGTCGGGGAACTCGACTATAAAATTCTATTTTTTTTCAATTTATAGCAATATGCTAAAAAAAAAGGGATGTAAAGGGTATCTGATTGTCGAGGAACTCTACTGCAGCGTTATATCATGCTTTTTTTAATGTTTCCTTAAAAGAACCAAAAACAATTATCCCCGTCTATTTGCTTAGTTTCCCAGGAGGTCGTCTCCATACGAGTATATGGTGTGGGCCAAATCATCATTTAAGGCCGTTATGTGACTGATTGAGACAACCTTAGGCATTAGTTGGATCAGCATACATTTGTTCAAGATGGATCCCACACAATTTGTCAATCGCTCCAAAAACTCGATCGCCGTGCTTCAAAACCCGTCCATGACATCGTGCCAGGTGATGAATCGTGGATTTATGCGTATGTGACCACCTAAAGTAAGCAGCAGTCGACTGTATGGGTGTTTCAGGATGGATCAAATTCAACAAAAGTTGCATACGCACGAAGCACTTCCAAGCAAATGATCACCTGTTTGTTTCGAAAAAACAGGACATGTCGCAGTTGTACCACTAGACGCAGAACAATCAATTCTGAGGTGTGACCCTTCTTCTAGTTGTCTTCCAAGAAATCAGGAAAACCAACCGCCGAAGCGGGATCACTCTTCATCAGGACAGTGCGAGCTTCCATACATTGGCGCAAACCACTGCATTTTTGAGCACGCAAAACTTCTATTTGATGAGTCATTCGCTGTACAGTCCAGACATGGCACCGAATGACTACTTTTTATTCCGGTACGTAAAAGAAAAAAATGAGAGGTCAACGTTTTTCGACCTCAAGAAGCGAGTAATGCTTTCAGTATGCATGATTTGGAGATAGCTCTATCAGAGTGGCAAAAGTGTTTCGATACAAGGCTCAAGCGCATGTAAAAGCTTAAAGTTATAAATCATATTCTTAATGGAATATTTTGAAATATAATAAAGCGAATATCAATGATTAATATTTATTTTTGTTCCCTATTCCCGAAATATAACCCTTCGTAATACTTAACATATATAGACTCCATAAAAAACCAAATAAAGTAAAAAATATATTAACTAAGATATAACGTATATAACGTATTCATTTGACAAACTTTCGGATACCATGAAATTTTTCTACTTTATTTTACGTTTTACAATTTAAGTTTATTTATTTTTTTACATCTTATCTGTACTGAGTACCTGGGTGACCAGCTCAACTCTTCTACTCTTCTACCTGATCAAATATATATACTTCTTACCGAATCTTGTATACCCTTTGCTCTACGAGTGTCGGGTATAATATGAGACCTATTATAAAATAAAGTCCATTATCGTAATACTGTCTATGTTATCCTTATGCAATACTTAAAAAAATATGAGAATAAAAAGGGGTTTTGATGACAAAACAAGAGAAAACCCTATAGTCAAGTTCCCCGACTATCAAATAACCGTTACTCAGCTTGTGGAAGTGCAAAAGTAAAATTTAAACATTTTTCAGGAATCAAAAATATTAAAATTAAAAAAAAAAACAGTTTTAGTCGGTTTGTGGACGTTAGATTTGGAGTGGCCACATTTGGAAACAAACTTGCGATGTGTCTATGTCTATGGATGCCTAACCCCAACATTCGAGATGTTATATTTCCTGAGATCGAGGTGCTTATACGAACAGAAGGACATGGCTAGATCGACTCGGCTAAAGATCGTGATCAAGAATATATGTATATACTTTATATAAATACTTTATATATATAAACTCTACTTTCCACCTGTCACATACTTTTTAACGAACCTACCACTTTACTCTACGGGTATATTAGCTAATTAATACTTTTAAAAAAATTTACTTGTTGCGGAAATCCCAGAACTAAGTAAAAAAATATTTTTAGTTTTAAAGAAAAGTTTTTATATAGTTTTTTTAATTAGTTTTTTTTTTATTTTAAATTAATCGTATAAAATGTAGAATTAATACTTATAGGGGGATAAGAGACAACAGAAACCAGTTTACTTATTATGTAAACTTATTCTACATATAGTTTTTTGATTATTTTAATCTATTATATATTTTATAGATAGCATAATTGAGTGGTTTTCTTAACCGTATGCAAATTTATTAACATGGCGTTATGCATTAATTATGAGTTCATTATTTTCCATTTGTCAATTTACGAATTTCATATACATATACCTGTTATATTTTTATATTTATTGACTAGAATCTTAATTGTACCTAAATACAGGTAATTAATTGCGTTCTTTTGAAAACTTTGGACATCCGGAAATTTTTTGATATTTCCAGGATTAATTTATATATATATACCTGTTCCTGTAATTTCGGGGTTGCTTTTATTCAAACAATATTAACGGCTGTACTATTTATTTACAATTTAGTAGGCAAAGGTTACTTCCCAATGTTTTGGTATATTGTACAGCTAATTTACACTTAAATGCTAATAAGAAAGGCACTTGATATTAAAAGTAAAACTTTAAAACAAACAGCACGACTAAATAAAACATATTTACAAATATTTTATTGATATTAAACTGGAGTTTGAATGCAACTATACAGGAGCATACTATGGTACTCGTGTATGCTCCTAACTTATTATACAAAGATTACCCTCTTTATGTAATTCTATATTCAGGTTTTCCTACTGCGCAGGGCCTACGACTGATCATACCACCTTTCTGCTGTAAGTACTGCTGTCCTTTTGTGCTACTACGCAAATTTCATTCAAGTGGGCCGTTAAGGAGTCGGGGTTTTAATCAGGACATTGAAGCACCTTAGAATCGAAAAAACGGTGCAACCCTACAATTTGTTTTAAATAAGCTTATGCTCTTTTCTTTCCGTACTGCACATTTTTTAACTTTCATCACACAATTATTCACCGGTGGATTCTTGTCTTCAAATTGTATTAATGTTTTTTTTTTTCATATTTATTGGTATTAATGCATGATTGAAATGCGGAAGACTCACACTAGTGTATACAAACTGGTCATTGTATGAGTTTGCCGGCCCCTCTCGGCTGACGGAAGACAACCTATTAATTTAACAAAGATTTTTTCCGTTTTTAGTACCATATAATTTATTTATTAGATACACGCAGCTGCCAATATTTCTTCCATGTTGAAAACAACAGTGTGCTTGATAAGATCCATTTCACTCAGAATCTGGATTTGGCTGGGATTTTAAAACACCTTTTGCTGGTTGGATAGAACTGGCTTTGTTGCTTAGTCCGAAATTCTGCAACCTAGGGAAACTTGGGAATGCCGACGTCAATGGCTAAGAGCGTCAATACCATTTTTAAAGCTTGCTCGATCTAACTCCTCCCCTGTATTTTGAGTACTGGAAATCGAGGGCGCCACTTCTAAAGCAGGGGTGTACACAAACGGGTCACAGTCCAGTGTGCCGTGTCATCCGTAATAGAACTGCGACCCAACAGCTACTCCGGTGGAGAGAGTCCGCGGTGCGGTGCCATCATATGAGAGCTGTGGCTGCAAAATGGGTGGCTTAACACGCCGCAGTGTTGATGTGCCCGGAACACATATAGCCCCATGGTCCTGAGGACTTACAGTCATAGCCCCCGACGAAATTACCGGTCCCGCTTGTGGGGGGTGCTCTGGCGTGCTCCCGGACAGTAAGTTTAACGGGCTGGGCGTGTTATTCGCCCGCTGAATTACACCCATGCTCTCGGCGTTTATGATGTACCCGCTTCTGATTGTTGGAGCAGTTGTGTAGTGGGTGATAGGGATCATAGTGCCTTAGAGGGAGAACGAAATTGGAACATCTGAAACATGGGTCGGTTGGGTTACATACCTAAGGAACTGCTACTAGGTGCAGAAGCTCCAATCACAATAGCCGACGTCAGGATCCCCGCCATCGGACCCTGACCGCCTAAGCTCGCCATACTTGTAGTCACAAAAGGTCCCGGTGTTATGCCAATAAGGTCGGGTGATTGACGAGTCGAAACCATTGGCGTTTTTTCCATTTGCCCGGCGACTGACCCTGGGTTACACGCTGAGACCAGCTGGTTGGAGGGGAGATCGGCGTACAGACTGCTGGTTGGTGCGTAAGTCAAGTAGTTCTGTACGGCAAAAGATAGAACAGTGAATTTATTCAGAGGACTTAGGTACTTACCTCTTTCTGAGACAAGCTGGGTAAAGGGAGTGTAGCTTTTAGATCGATTTCAGCGTCTATTTCGGAAATGGTGTCATTAAAGCTGCTTGGAACGGTTGTTTCCTCAACTGCTTGTCTCCTCCCTTTTGCCAAAGAACTGGAGTGCGTTTCCGTGATCAGACGGCGTTTTTGAAGCACTATCCTAGTCCCGAAAATTACTATGCAAATTAGCACTCCGAGGGACCCCAGAACAAGAAGATAAAAATAGAGACGTTCTTGGTCCTCTATTGAAAAACGAATTTTGCTTCATTTTAGTATTTTTTCTATTGAGCTCGACGACTGAATTTTATTAAATCGATGTCTTACCCTCTAGACTTAAGTCAGCACTGTGCGTCATGACGTGATTCACGCCACTTCCATCACCTTCAACAACCATAGAAATGTTTGTTATGTTCTGATTGTTCGCAGAATTAACGCTGAATCTAAACCCTAGCGATCTGGTTCCGTTTCGGCGTACTGTCGTGGTCGTATTGCTGAACAGCTTGGGTATCGCCTCGGACTCCTTATAAATCAGCTCATCGTCGTAGAGGTCATTCAGATCACCTTCAAAATCCTCAGATTCGTCAGCCTCCACTTCCGACGCCTTGTTTTCTTTAAGAACTTGCTTTGGCACTATAGATTAGTGTAATATGGGTCAAAGTTTTAAAAGCCATGTGCATTAATTTATCGACTTTCGCTTGCAACTTACCGCACGTATAGACAACTTTCAAGTACATTCGAGAATTTGGTTGGCAAGGGCTTCCAAAAGTATTTGCGTCGGCTGCCAGGTTGCATCGACGTCTACCATGGCAAATTTGCATTACAGTCTCCGTGGCATATGAAGCGAGACAAGCTATTGAAAGGAAAATGAAGTGGCCATAATGCGTCAATGTTTTATATCTGCGTCACGAATAGTCACAGATTCAATTTTAAAAATTCGAAATTTTGTTTTTTAGGTATATTTGTTAAGAAATTGTTAAATGTTTTAATAAACCTAATAAAACCTAAGACCTTAGACCTAAGACCTATTGATTCTGATCAAGAATATGGTCGGAAACGCTTCCGTCTGCTGAATATACTTTTCAACGAATCTCTACGAGTAAGGGGTATAAAAAGTATAGCGTTTGTTTGCGATTGAAATTAACTCTGTTTTTGGGACTCCAAAAAAAGCTGATCCACACTCAATTATTTGACGGACCATTGAAATATATAAGGTTTTATTTATATATACACATTTAGTTCATTTAGTCCAGAAGAACGACAAAAACGTCAACAAGAGTTATTCTATTTAACGAGTACCCACTTTGGGTGAAAGCCGAGTGTGGTCCGTTAACAAGACAAAACGTCATCAGTACTATAATTAAATTAAAATACTAATTAATGTAAGCTATCATGGTACCGTTGTTGAAAACGGTTTAAATCAGATTGTAAGTCCAAATGACAACAAATGTCCTTATTTATACTGCATGCATAATTTACTATAATGTGCAGACAATTTTTAAGGAGAAGCTTTCGTGTCCTCCCAGTCAAATAAATTAAGGATAATTTTAAGTAAATAAGTTAAGCAGTAACTAGAGTAATTTCCCTAATGGACAATAAATGTACTTACTTTCTTCGCGAACTCCTTGCGGCTGGGGACACTGAATGCTCTCGTACTCTGTTCTTCCAAAGCTTGCACTATATACGGCTATACGGGAGTATGGATTGCACTCTAGTTGTGCTACATCATTGTGGCAAGCAACCTTACTTCGGAACTCATCTAGAATACGTAAATAAATATACAATTCTTGTAAAATAAATTAGATAATCTAAAAAACAACAGAGAACGCTATAGTCGAGTTCCTCAACTATCAGATACGAGTTCCTAACGAGTTCCTCAACTATCAGATACCAGTTACTCAGCTAGTGGAAGTGCGAACGAGAAATTTAAACATTTTCTGGAATATCGAAAGAAAATGGGAAAAAAATAATAAAATGAAAATAAAAACGTTACAGTTTTTGGCGGTTTGTGGGCGTGGAAAAAAGTATTTTGGCAAGTCTATAGAAATTTGTCAGATATATTTATTAAAAAATGAAAAAATATCACATTTTGATATTACAACATATTAAGAGTGGGCGTGACAAAAAGTTCTTTGGCAAATCTGTACATATTTACAAAATATATAAAAAAATGATAAAATATCACATTTTTCAAAAGTGACAGTTTTGTGCGGTTTGTGGGCGTTAGAGTGGTCGTGACAACATTATAACTGCGCTCCGTCTAAGTCTTTGGAAGCTGCATGCTTAATCCCAACAATCTAGCTTTTGCAGTACCTAAAATCGAAGCGTACATATGGACAGACGGACATGGCCAGATCGACTCGGCTATTGATACTGATCAAGAATACACCTCGGAATACATATATGGTCGGAAACATTTCCTTCTGCCTGTTACATACTTTTCAACGAATCTAGTGTACCCTCTTGCCAAAGACATTATAATATCGAATAGAATATACACGTATATGTATTCATTGATACCTTTCGTGGCAAAAAAAAAAGTTTTTTTAAAAGTCTATAAATTTTGAAGAATTTTATTGTGGCGTGTTAAGTGTTAAAAAGTCCCTGCGTTAAAGGTAATTCAATTCTTGTTCAGATGAATGTAATCTTAAAGTAACCTTTTACGCACTTCCTTAATAATAACATTTTTAGTTCGCAGCTTCAGCGTCTCAAATAAGGAATGGTATGAAATTTGGAGTTCTGCTCCGTTTCTTCAAAAGGGATTCAAAGTGAGTCCAGAATCCAACAACGAAATGTAATTCATATTGTAGCTAATTTATCTTGTTTAGATTATTGTAATTAAAAATTACACTTTTTCCGCTTTTGGGAGAAATTTTTTATTATTAGGAACCTAACCACAATTTTCCCAATTTAGAGCAATATTGTGCTTAAAGAAAGGTAACCAGTCGCAAGTTAGGGAAGAGTAGAGGTAAACCCCTAAG
This sequence comes from Drosophila erecta, assembly GCF_003286155.1. Taxonomy (NCBI): domain Eukaryota; kingdom Metazoa; phylum Arthropoda; class Insecta; order Diptera; family Drosophilidae; genus Drosophila; species Drosophila erecta. The sequence continues at coordinate 28,275,378 of NW_020825194.1, forward strand.
AGTATCACAGAGTGCATCTTTTTCCAAAGGTAAGCGCAACAATTTCTTTTTTCCACAATAAAGATGCTTGCTAGAAGCATTGAATAGAAGTATTCGTATAGTACTCTACTATAATGCATTTTGCATATACATATACACTTTTGGAATTGTTAAGAAAATTAAATAACGCGAAGTTTTCCGATGGCTCATATTTTTACAATCGTGCATATTGGGGTGCAAGCCAAACCCAGTTTGTCTGTTTTGACAGTTTTTACAGAATACTAGCAATAGCAATCTTTTTAAATTATATTTTAATTTTACAATGTCCTCTTATTATAATTGTGAATATTATATATAATAATAATAATATAAATATAAATATTATTAATATAATATATAATACGTAATGTAATTTGTAATACACACACAGCTGTGTTCACAAAAATAGCAGTGCGAGAAATGCAATTAAGTAATGTTATTTTTTTTCAAGTTTCGTTAAGATTATTCCAACGTCTACGCATTGTTGTTGTAGAATGGAATGTGTAAGAAACGAAAAAATCTATTTGCGAGATTTAAGCAAATGAACAACTCTTTTGCTAGAAGAACTAGTTTTTGGCTGTTCATTAAAGAAGCAGTCCGTATCTTGATAAGCCAAAAAAACCGATCTATTGTGCGATATAGCAGGGCGCAGCCTTTCGCATCGTCCAGCAAGATAAAAAATGACTTAAGCTTGAATGTTAGTGGCGTTACTATTCGGCGACGTCTTTAAAAACAAAATCTCAAAGCGTGCCTTCCTCGGAAAGTTCCACTGCTACCAGACAACATGACTAAGTACTAGCCCAAGCAAACAAATTTAAAATATGTAGTTTTTGGAGTTCAACAGTTTTTTAACTATTTCCTCTGTTTTCATTACTCACGGCTACTTTTATGGACAGCTGTAAACAGCACTTTTTTGTTTAAATTAATAATGTAAAAAAAATTAATAAAATTTGTAATAATAAATTGATTTGTTTTTGATTAAAATAATCACAAAATTAAAACAAAATGCTGCGAGGCGCATCGTCGTCGTCTACGACATCAAAGACCATGCGGGCTCAAATGATACCAAGAATATTATGGTGGCGGGGCTTCAGATCGACCGCTTGGTCACAGAAAACCAATCAAGGACTCGCGATTACTGTTTTCGTACTTCCGATTCTACTTTACTGGTGTCGTTGACGGATATAATTTCCCTGGCGTCTATTTTTTCTTCTCCTTTTATTTTAGTGGACTCGAGCTGCACTTCTGCAGTCCCTTTATAGGTTTATAGGCAGTATACCCTATTTTGCACACGGCACGTCGCGTTCTCTTTTTGCACGGAGAGTAAGAGTCGAAAGTGCAGCGCGGAACCCCGAGTTTTCACGTTTGACCTGGCAGCCCTTGAATCCTAAATGTTTTTGGATTTTCGCCCCTTCAGCGTCGCATTATGCCTAAAAAAGACTACCTCCAAATTCATTAAGGTGATCGTCTCAATTTTATAGAGAATTGTTTCTATCCTGAGCACAAAATAATATTCTAACAAGAAGTGACTAGATTGAGTTAAAAAAGTGGCAGTAAAAAGTCCCGACCTCAATCCAATTAAAAGTCTTTTATCAATTGACAGCTTGGGAAGTACGAATCAGCTCAAAAGAAAACTGTGTTGTGATTGTGTTTCTGGAATGGAAACGAATTCCGAAAAATATTATCAAAAATTTGTTAGAGTCTGCAAAAAAGGATAACAGAAAAGAATACCATCATTATTAAAGGACTATGGATTCATTACATATTTATTGTTCAAGCTAAATTAGTATATATTTTTTTTAAATTTTTGTTTTTATTAAATTTGGTTGCAGACTTACTAAAAAAAATTTATAACATCATATCTTGGATTTTCTAGTATGGTTGTGTTTTTATTGGCGTCCTAAGTCAAAATCACGGGCAATTAAGTGCACTTAATTTTGCTCTTAACTGTATGCAGTATATTCTCGCAATCTTGCAATCTGTCAGCTGATAGCTTTATCGAAAAGCTTGATCCCTTTTTCTGCGGTTTACAGGGACTTAAATGATTCATCTGAGCCAAAAAATTAAATTGAAGACTGATTTTTTGTAGTAAAATTTTTTTTTTTTCTACATTTGACGTGGATTAACTTAAGGGCATAGCCACAATTCGTTAACTTTCCGTCTTTCCTGACATGACGCAGCAATTACACGCGCGGTCAATTTTTTCTTGACTTAGCAGAAGCAGTCCTTATAAACAGTCGACCGGATCCTTACCGCAATGCTTGCATTTTATCGTTGAGATACTGTTCACCCGCTTAAACGAAATAGGATTTCCCGGGCAACGCCAATTTGACCGCAATCTGTTTTTCATAAATCTCAAATCATGTCCCGAAGGTTTCGACTTAGTGAAGTCCCTGCAGGTGAATATCATGACTTTGAGACAAACTTTACTCTTTTAAAATTTATTGTTCCCAAGCTCTTGTCGATCGTACGGGCCATATTGACTTGGGTATTGATCCCGATCAGAAATATTTATAAATACGTGAATTTTAACATGACTGTGACCATTGATGCACAGTTAATGAAATGTGATTGATGATTGTAAGTGGCTTCCATAAAGTATATTTTTATTAAATGAGACAAACTTACATGGGCGACATTTGTAAGCGACTTCGACAATTTTTTTGCGCTTGGGACATGGATCGCTGCTTATTGCATTGGAGCTGGCCGTGCTGCTGTGATAGCTGCTGGTTCCAGACGAGTCGCCCACACCGCTGGAGCCCTGGCCGTAGAATTGCAGGGATCCGTGAAACTTGCAGTGCTTCTTCTTTTGGCAGGCCTCGACGACAGTTTGCAGTAAGGAGTACTGAGAATGGGAAAAACAAACACAGGAATTAGTTTTTCTCACGACCTAGTATCAATATTCCTTCTATAGTGCATGCACACGAAAAGAAGTTAGAGAAGACCTTTTGGAAAGCTTTTCCTATACCTTATAATTATACCTCTTTCTCGTAGAGTAAAAACAAGAGAAAAAGCAATATTCGATTTCCTCAATTTCAGATACACCTTACTCAGCTAGGGGGCAAAAAGTCTCAACATTTTTTGGCGTATTGATGGAAATTAGTAAGAAAATTAGTAATAGTGACAGCTTTTTGCGGCTTGTGGTTTTAAAGTGGCAAGCCAAATAACGCGACTTAAGAGAGTTCTTGGAGTCCTGGAAAAGCTGAATTAGTGCGTAAAGTCTTTAAATGCAGGGAATCGTCGCACTTGAAAGATGGCAAGGAAAATAACAACTTTCCTAGCTATCTTTGCGGACTGCCATCGTGCTGCTCAGGGACAGGTCGAACCAGTCTTGAACCGAAAAGTAACTGTCATTTCGTCGTTCAATTCGAAAGACTCGTTGATACAGGCACATACCTATGTTTGAGCGCATGAACATTCTTTCCGAAGCTATCCTCTCGGATTTTAACTTTTGAATGTCAAAATAGAGAACATGCTAATATAGGTAAAGTTCCACGTTGTTCCGGATGAGGACGTACGCATGGCCTTGCTGGATTTATTATGATGTAAAGACTGTAGACTGCTCTTATTAGCGAGCCAGCCCTCAAGTTGCACAATTCAAGCTTACAAACAAACATCCACACAAAGGAATTTTTGGTTTTTTTTTTATACTATTTATCCTTCTTCCTAGTCCCACCTGCAACGTTTATCTGATAGTTAAGTAAATCGACTATGGCTTTCTCTCTTGCTGGAAGTTAGGGCAACGTTATTTTTCATATCGATAGAAATGCGCAAGACCATAGTAATAATAATATTAAAATTAAATCTAATTATTTTTCAAAAATGTGGGCGTGACAGTTTTGAGTGGTTTAAGTGGTTATTACTTCAAGTAATAGTGGAAAACAACTTAAAAAAAAAATTTAATTCGAGTTTCTGGACTATCAGATACCCGTTACTTAGTTAAGGGGAGTGCTTACAAGAAAAAATTTGTTGGCAAAGAAAGCTAGATAGAAAGAAATTAAAAAAACTACATAGAATGCTATAGTCGAGTGCCAATCGGCTAGTGGAAGTACAAACGAGAAATTTCAATATTTTCTGGAATATCGGATGAATTTGAAAAAAAAAATAATAAACTGAAAAAATAATTTAAAAATTTTTATAGCCGTTACTCGTAGAGTAAAAGGGTGTACTAGATTCGTGAAAAGTTATGTAAAAGGCAGAAGGAAACGTTTCCGACCATATAAAGTATATATATTTTTGATCAGGATCAAGAATGAGGCCGTGACAGTTTTTTTTTTTGCGGTTTGTTGGCGTTAGAGTGGTCTATGTCACTGGAAGCACCATGCCTGATCTCAACATTCTAGCTTTTGTAGTTCCTGAACAACAAAAACAACGCGCATACAATCTTGCGCGTGCATAAATACACAACATAACGTAACGAAACTTGAATCCACAAAAAAGTAAAGCGCATGATTGTTGTATAACTTCATCATTCTTTTTGCATGCACTTAAACACAAATAAATAAAAATGCTGACAAACACATTTCCGTTTCTCGCGACTCACTTCGAGCCGATCAAAACTCTGTACATTCAGTCTTAAGCTGACAGTTTTAAAATAAAGACGCTCACCGAAATCGTTCGTGTTTTAATTTATACTTGGCTTCAGCGTTGATCTTTGTCTTCGTTACAGACGGATCATTTATTTGACTCAAGAAAATAGTAACTACGTAAGTGGCGCAGTCGGTAGGATGAAACATTGTTGATGCGATAGAAACCCTATTCAATTCTTCAATCATCATCCGCTAAAGAACTTTCGCAAATCGCGTCGGTAATATCGGTACAATCGGTTCACAACAAAAAGTGCCAACCAACGGTGTACCTAATCCCACAAAGTGATTGTGAACGTGAAACAACTTAAAATTATAAAAATTTTAAGAAGACGCCTTTGAATTCGCTGAGTAGTAAATCCACAAAAGGTTACTCAAAACAAAGCGAAATAGCAAAGTGTGCAACAAATAATAACAGCTAAACTAAGTGAAAACCAAATAAACGTAAATACAACTAAGTGAACTACAATAACAACAGTTAACCTAAGCGAAAAATAAACTTAACCAGAAATAAACGAAAAATAATAATAACAGTGTAACTTAGTGAAAACTAAATAAACTTAATTACAACTAAGTGAACCATAATAATAACAGCTAAATTAAATGAAGACTAAATAAACTCAATTACAACTAAAACGAATTATAACGATATCAGTGCAACTAAGTGAAATATTATAATAATAAGTGAGCGAACTACAAGAAACCCTACCCAAGTTACGAACCGACAAATAAACCAACAGCAAATACACAAACATTAATCAAAATTCAAAGCCAACAAACCACAATGGCAGTAGCAGCGCCAACACAAATAGAACTGTCTGACTCGAATATGATTCAAGTCGAAAGACACGCAATCGAGGTTTTCAACGGAGATCCTAACACCTTGTACACTTTCATCAGTCGCATCGACTTCATCTTGGCTCTTTATCAGACTACAGATGAAAGGCAGAAGTTAATAATCTTTGGACACATCGAACGGAACATCAGTGGCGATGTTATCCGCGCCCTCGGAGTGACCAACCTCAGCAACTGGAGTGAACTCAGGACTCAACTTATACTTAACTACAAGCCCCAAGCACCGAACCACCAACTTCTAGAGGAATTCAGGAACACACAATATCGAGGTAACATTCGTCATTTCCTTGAAGAAGCCGAAAGAAAACGGCAGATACTTATAAGTAAATTAGAACTAGAAAACAATATTACTGAAACCACTCTATATACTAGATTAATACAAACCAGCATCGAAAATCTAATTCAAAAACTTCCAAGCTACATTTATCTCAGAATAATTAACTGTAATATTCCAAACCTGAGATCATTAATAAACATATTACAAGAAAAAGGTCTTTACGAGGCACCAACCTCAAGTAAAGATAATATAAAGCCAACTTCAATTCCAAACAAAGTAACAAACACTCCTTAAAACAGGCAAATGAGCAATCAAACCAGACCCCTTGCACCCTTCCAACCATTCTATAACAACGTCTATCAACCCTATCACCAAGCATATTCTCATGTACCCAGGTTTAACACAAATCCGATACCTCAATATCAAAATAGACCTATCTACCCACAACCTAACATACCTCTGACACAAGCACCCAGACCAAACACAGCTTTTAACCGACAAAATATTTTTGACCAAAATCGCTTTGGACCTAGCCACACTCACATGCCTACAACATATCCACAAACCGGAAACGTACGGACTAATAACCCAATAAAAAGACAGAGACCATCAGACAGCGGACAGTCTAAAATGAGCACAGAAGAGATAAGATACCAAGAAGTATCGTCTAATCAACCCGAATATCCTTATAACTATAATTACTATTATCCCTACTATCCAGAATATTTTCAACCTCAGCCTTATCCCTATCAATCGAACTATACCCCAGAATTAATTCAATGTCCCCCTGAACAGAACTATGACAATTCAGAAACAACAGAAAAGGAGACACCGACAACAAATGACAACGAACCAGACGACCCCGAACAAGCAGAAAATTTTCGGCTAGTAGCCCCGGATCAAGCCGATATATAACGATCAAACATAATAATACCGAATTGAAATGTCTAATTGATACAGGATCTACGATAAATATGCTCACGCGAAATATTTTTCAAACACCAACACAAGAAACCAATTACCTAATCCACACCAGTAATGGCCCGTTAATAATTAATGAACTTACGAATATACCACCTAACAACTACTTCCCTATTGCCCAAGAGTTCTTGATCCACCAGTTCTCAGATCATTATGACATGCTGATTGGACGCAAATTGTTGTCCGAAGCCAAAGCAATAATCGACTATAAAAAGAAAACTGCCACTCTATTTAACAAAATATACAAGATAAAAGACGGTAACAACATTACAGAACAGAACCATATTCAAATGGACACTTCATTTCCACAAGACCCCACTTACTTAGAAACCTCCACACTTCAGGAGAACTTGTTCCGATTAGAACACCTTAACGTAGAAGAAAAACTGAAACTAACCAATGTACTGACAAAATACCAAGACATCCAATTTCGCGAAGGTGACAAGCTCACGTTCACAAACCAAGAAAAACATATTATTAACACCACACACAATATCCCCGTCTACTCTAAAGTTTATAGTTACCAACAGACATATGAAAAGGAAGTAGAAAAACAGATCCAGGATATGTTAGAACAGGACATTATCCGAGAAAGTAATTCACCATACTGTAGCCCCATTTGGGTCGTACCTAAAAAACTAGATGCTTCTGGACAGCAGAAGCTTCGTATCGTAATAGATTATAGGAAATTGAACGAAATAACAATAAACGACAGATACCCCATACCAAACATAGATGAAATATTAGGGAAACTAGGGAAGTCAAATTATTTCACAACAATAGATCTTGCAAAGGGCTTTCATCAAATAGAAATGGACTCAGAGTCAATAGCCAAAACTGCCTTCTCTACAAAATATGGACACTACGAGTACACACGAATGCCATTTGGGCTTAAAAATGCCCCCGCTACATTTCAAAGATGCATGAACAATTTACTCCGTCCACTTTTAAATAAATGCTGTCTAGTATACCTAGACGACATCATAGTTTTCTCCACATCTTTAGAAGAACATCTTCAAGCCTTACAAGCTGTTTTCGAAAAATTATCACAGGCAAACTTAAAATTACAACTAGATAAATGCGAGTTCTTAAAACAAGAGACAACTTTCTTAGGACATGTTATTGCTAAAGACGGGATTAAACCAAACCCGGATAAAATCAAAGCTATAGTTAAATATCCGTTACCAAGAAAAACTAAAGAAATTAAAGCCTTTTTAGGACTTACAGGATATTATAGGAAATTTATACCTAACTTTTCAGACATTGCCAAACCCCTGACCAAGTGCCTAAAGAAAGGAGCAACAATAGATATAAACAGTTTAGAATACTTAGAAGCATTCCAAAAGTTAAAATTATTAATCTCTGAAGATCCGATCCTAAAAATACCGAATTTCGAGAGGAAATTTACATTGACAACAGATGCCAGCAATGTAGCTTTAGGAGCTGTTTTATCACAAGACGGACACCCTATTAGTTACATCAGCAGAACACTAAATGAACATGAAATCAATTACAGCGCTATAGAAAAGGAATTATTAGCAATAGTTTGGGCAACCAAAACTTTCAGACATTATCTATTAGGGCGACACTTCGAAGTAGCTTCTGACCATCAACCATTGTGCTGGCTACACAAACTAAAAGAGCCTAACTCCAAGTTGACTAGATGGAAGATTAGACTATCGGAGTACGACTTCGACATAAGGTACATCAAAGGGAAAGAAAACCATGTCGCGGACGCACTGTCTAGAACCAAAATAGAACAGACATTTTTCGGAGAATCCACGCAACATAGCGCGGAAGAAGATAGTAGCGGACTAATAGGCCTATCTGAAAAAGCAATAAACTACCATAAAAGACAAATCATTTTTTCAAAAGGTCCCAATAATAATACAGAATATGAAACCTATTTCAAGAAACAAATAGTACGTATCTCCTATGCAGAAATGACCTTCGAAACAGCCAAACAATACTTACTCAACCACTTTTGTTGGAAGAATAGCGCCCTTTACATCGAAAGCGATGCAGACTTTGAAGTGATTCAAAGCGCGTACACAGAAACCATGAATACAAAGTGTACAAAGATTTTCCGAAGTCTCGTCTTATTAAAAAACATTCCTACTTATGCAAAATTCAAAGAATTAATCCTAAACACACACGAAAAGTTATTACACCCAGGAATTCAAAAAACTGTAAAACTCTTTAGCGAAACTTACTACTTTCCTAATAGCCAACTCCTTATTCAAAATATAATCAATGAATGTCAAGTTTGTAACTTAGCCAAGGCAGAACACCGCAATACAAAAATGCCAATGAAAATTACCCCTAAACCCGAACATTGCCGCGATAAGTTTGTAATAGATATCTATTCTTCTGAAGGGAATCACTATTTGAGCTGTATCGATGTTTACTCCAAATTCGCCACTCTCGAACAGATAAAGACAAAGGACTGGATAGAATGTAAAAACGCCTTAATGCGTATATTTAATCAGTTGGGGAAACCTAGACTTCTTAAAGCAGACAGAGACGGCGCATTCTCCAGCCTAGCCCTTAAACGTTGGCTCGAAACCCAAGACGTAGAATTACAACTTAACACTACGAAAACAGGTGTCGCTGACATAGAGAGGCTACACAAGACTATAAATGAAAAAATTCGCATCATAAAAAATTCTGACGACAACGAGACCAAGTTAAGTAAAATAGAAACAATCCTTTACATCTACAATCACAAGACCAAACACGACACTACTGGACAAACCCCCGCTCACATATTCATTTATGCCGGACAACCAATTCTAGATACACAACACGATAAAGAAGTTAGAATTAACGAAATAAACAAAAACAGAACCGAATACAATGTTGACACTAGATACAGAAAGGGACCATTACAAAAAGGAAAATTAGAAAACCCTTTTAAATTAACAAAAAACGTCGAACAAACTGACGAAGACCATTATAAAATCACCAATAGGAATAGAGAGACACATTACTACAAAACTCAATTTAAAAAACAGAAAAAAATTAATGAACTTCCCATTCTGCAGGCCCCTGGTTCATCATAATACTCCTCCTCACGTCTACAAAATTATGCCAAACCCAACAACTTCAAATCAACAACATTGACACTAACCACGGATACCTCCTATTTTCCGATAAATCGATTCAAATCCCTTCAGAATACGAACATCATTGTCTTCGCGTAAACCTTTCCGATATAGATAACCTAACCCACTATTTTAACAATAAGATAACTAACTACACTAATATTCCCCAAATTGACCTTTTGTACAATAAAATGCGAAGAGAACTTAGCGGAATAACTTTACACCAGACAAATAGACAGAAACGAGGACTAATCAACATAGTAGGATCAGCGTTTAAATATTTATTTGGAACATTAGATAACAATGACCGAACAAAGATTGAAAAACAATTAGAATCAGTAGCAACAAGTTCAATAAATCTACATGAAATAAATGACATAATTCAACTCATTAACAGAAACATACAAAGAACAAAAGAATTCTTAGACGAACATAGTAACAGAGAACAGTTAATATACGAACTTATCCAATTTACCGAGTATATAGAAGACATTGCAATGGGAATGCAACTTTCACGACTAGGACTATTTAATCCCAAATTACTCAATTACGACAGACTAGAGAACGTTGACAACAGTAACATCTTACAAATTAAAACATCAACCTGGATTAGTACTAACCAAATACTTATCATAGCACATATCCCCATTAAGCAAAAAACTGTCCACACAATTAACATAATACCTTACCCAGATAATAACGGGTACCAACTCGATCACAACGAAAAAGATACTTATTTTGAAGAACATGGCAAAATTTATAATCAAAATAGTAAAGAAATAAGTAACGAATGTATTAAGAACATTATAAAAAGAACTAAACCAATTTGCAATTTTGTCCCCACAACAGTTAACCAGATAATTAAATACGTTGAACCAAACAATATCCTTACTTGGAACATAAAGAATACTATTATAGAACAAGATTGCCAAGAAATAAATAAAAATGTAACAATTAACGGCAATAAAATAATAACAATAAAACAATGTAAAATTAAAATAGGAAAGATTGTTATCTTAAACGAAAACCAGCTAAATCCCGAAATAAATCTAACCCCATTGTACACACCCATTGAACTAATAAAAATAAAACCAATAGAACATAAGGACATTGTAAAACTAATATCAAATAATAATATTACAGTCTCTATTATTGTATCACTCATTAGCCTCACATTTTGTATAGTTTGTATCTACTTAAAACTAAAAACAACAAAAACAATTATGGAAACACAGGATACAAACCCAACTGCATTACCAAGATTATATGCGTCAACCCCAATAGAAGCATAAGCTTCCTTTTAAGGGGAGGGAAGTAGCATAATATGCTTCTCATATTACGCTTACATAAACTTAAACCTAACAAAAACAACGCGCATACAATCTTGCGCGTGCATAAATACACAACGTAACGTAACGAAACTTGAATCCACAAAAAAGTAAAGCGCATGATTGTTGTATAACTTCATCATTCTTTTTGCATGCACTTAAACACAAATAAATAAAAATGCTGACAAACACATTTTCGTTTCTCGCGACTCACTTCGAGCCGATCAAAACTCTGTACATTCAGTCTTAAGCTGACAGTTTTAAAATAAAGACGCTCACCGAAATCGTTCGTGTTTTAATTTATACTTGGCTTCAGCGTTGATCTTTGTCTTCGTTACAGACGGATCATTTATTTGACTCAAGAAAATAGTAACTACGTAAGTATATATACTTTATATGTATCTTCATATATACTTTATATATTCTTGATCAGGATCAATAGCCTGTTACATACTTTTCAACGAATCTACTATACCCTTTTACTCTACGAGTAATGGATATAAATATTAAAATGAAAAATGTTAAAAAAAAACTATTGATAATGTGGCAGCTTTGGGCGGTTGGCGGGCGTTAAAGTAATCGTGGCAAAAAACGATGTAGGTATTGGTATAGTGTGTCAGGTTTTATTAACATATGGCTCTCTCTTTTATTTATTAATCATATTCACACTCTATACAAAGTACAATACAAAATATAACCCTCGTTCGCGCAGCAAGCCCACATACGTGCGCACTCGCTGGCATCTCGAATGCAACTCCCCTACGGCTCTTCCTCTTTTAAGGAATCTAGTAGGCTGTTTTACTCCACGAGTAAGTTAAAAATAAAAGCGGGATAATACGAAACTGGAAACATTCTTAAGTATTGCATAAGTTATCAAACATAAACACCTCTTAAAGGGGGTAAACTAGTGACAAAAAATTATTATTTACAACTAATAAAATACAATACTAAAGCTTCATCAAAGCCATGCGACCTTTTACAACCACGACATGCAAAGGGTGCAAAAACAATACAAGCTTAATTGGTATCTATTAGACTTCACAGGAATATGATCAGTTTTAGTACCTGTAATGCATTTGGCCACATGCAGTTTTCAGAAGCGTTGTCAGTATTGTAATCCGTACTTTGCACATCCTCGACAGAAGGGGTTATGCTAGAAATTGGTTCGGAGATAGTGGCACTGCTGCTGTTGGAATCAGGAACGGGATTTACTGGAACTGCAAGGGAGTGCCCTTCATTCATATATTTGTTAGACGGTATGTTAAGTGAGGGTGAGCCAAATATGGATCCGCGAAGTAGGTGCTTTGTTCTACCTCGGATTTCGGATCTTCTTTCCCCAGACCCAGGACATAATTCTTCGATACTGTAACCGTCTGTAAAACGGGTGCGTAAAATTGATTTTACCATCAAATTCAGGTTTTCAAAATGAGTGGATGCTTACCTTTCGCAACAAAATTGTTGTACTGGGCAAACTCAATTGAAATACTAGTACCACGGGGACAGGCTATAACCACTTGATCCGAGTCACATGCCACTTTCTGATATGTGCGCAAAGTAGCCGATAGTAAAGCTATGTTATAAGAAAATAGAATACAAAATAAAATAGACTTGATGAATACTGATTATGACAATATCAAGTAATTTTTGTTTGGGTACCTATAGAAGTGTATAAGTGAAGTTTCATAATTTTATCAAGGAATAGGAACTCGGTTACAGTACGTTACTAGTAGAGTAAAAGGGTATACTAGATTCGTTGAAAAGTATGTAACAGGCAGAAGGAAGCGTTTCCGACCATATAAAGTATATATATTCTTGATCAGGATCAATAGTCAAACTGGTTCGCCTGTCCGTCTAGCCTCGATCTCAGGAACTATTAAAGATGGAATGTTGAGATTAAGTAGAGGCATCCAGAGACATAAAATGTTTTGATATTTTTTCATTTGTTTTATTAGTCTTGTAAATTTCTATCGATGTACAAAAAACTTTCTGCCACTCCTACATTTGTTGTAGAAATTCAAAAAAAAATTAAGAAATGTCCCAAGGCTGAAGTTCTTAACTCAATAACTCAACTTATCTTTAGTGGCATACCTAATCCCAACTTTCAATCTTCTATAGTTCCTGAGATCTTGACGTTCATACGGACGGACGGACTGACATGACCAGTTCGACTCGGCTAATGATTCTAATCAATAATATGTATACTTTATATGGTCGGGAAAGCTTCCTTCTGCCTGTTACATACTTTTCAACGAATCTAGTATACCCTTGGAATTGATTTAAAAAGCAGGACATCCCAAATGCCCCTATCAGAAATGCAGTTTCGCGTTGGTTCCAGTCATCTAAACACTGATAGTTTGCCGACTAACAGATTTAGCTGAAATATAATGTTAAATTCTCAGGCAAAATCGACCGGACGGAAAATTTTCAAATGAAAATTCCTGCGAAATGTGTCTAACGCTGAGGGAAGTCGTGAGACAGATCAATAGGCTTTAAAATGAACAAGAAAGAATGTTAGCTTTATCTAGCCGATATATCCTTTTAGTAATTATATTTAATTAAAAATGATGTATCCGATATCTGTTGCTAATCGTGTGGTTGTGCGAGGGACACTCGTACACATAAAGAAATTTCAACATTATGAGCGTGACAGACTTTGGCAAACAAGTCACTGGAATCTGAATTCTTAATATTAATTTTATAGCTCTTATAGTTTATCTTCACACGGACAGAAGGACTTAAAGACGGACTAACACACGGACGGACAGACAAACGGACAATCGGTCAGACATGGCCAGATCGGGTGGTGATCATTTCGACTGCTTAATATTTTTCAAAGAATTTAGTATACCCTTTACACTACGTGTAACGGGTTGAATTGGATATATTAATTGGAAGTCACTGACAAACAATCTGGAGAACCTCTGCATCGTTCAAAGACTGCAGAACGTCCCTTACCCTTGCCGCTGAGGTGCTGGGCATGTAATAAGCATTCTATCTATATTATAAGCGAGTCTAACATTAAAAATGCTTGGCCCTAAGGTACATACTAAAGCCCAGTAACAGTTACATTGCATCAGATACAGATAAGCTGGTACTGATAACTCATTTTGGGTACAATATTTGTGTTTCCTTTCTGTTTTAACTTTCTTATATAAACTCTCGTTTCAACCCATTATTTTATCAATTTTTTCCAAGGCAACACAATTTGTGTACTATTACATACTGGGTAACTATTACTCTAGGTAACAGTGCATATTTATTATAGCCGTTACTCGTAAAGCAAACAGGTATACTAGATTCGTTGAAAAGTATGTAACAAGTAGAAGGAAGCATTTTCGACCATATAAAGCATAGTATATATATGTATCAGGATCAATAGCCTAGTCGATCTGGCCATGTCCGTTTGTCCGTCCGTTTGAACTTCGAGAACCAAGCCAACACTTTTGAAAAATGTTTTGAATTTTTTTCGTTTTATTGTTTGTCTCGCATCATTTCCATCAGTATATCAAAAACACTTTGGCCGGTAGAAGCGGCGTTCTAACTCCTAAAATCCGTTTTTTTGTATTTTTTTTTTTTCAAATTTCTATTTATGTGCCAGAAAAATGTTGAATCTCATTCACACTGCCATTAGCTGAGTAATGCGTATCTGCTCCCTATTGTTTTTCACTGGTTTCGATATAAGAATTACAGCTTAACATTACCTTATTAACTTATTACGTTCAGTGCAGAGTTGTTGATCAGATAAACACTAAAATCATTTCATTTCATCGAAAGTATTTTCGTAAACAGCGTATAAAATCAATAATAAAAGTTAATCAAGAAATAAATTATACTTTCATACATATCTGAAAATCGCTTAAGTGGCTTAACCTTGCTTACCCAGAGGATCGATGCGAAAAATGATTTCCCCATCTGCCGTGGCGGTGCTGATGATACACATGAACGACAGCACCAACGCCGTGGCTCTCCAGTAATCCATCCTCTGGCAAACGCGAGAGACTTATAATTAGTAAATCGACTCGCGGTGAAGCAGAAGAAGCCTTTATAGGCCTCGTTTGTCACTCGCATTAGAATCCAAGCTCTTCCTGTTGACTTTCTAAAATGGCCACTCATGGGTTGGTTAAATCAGCCCATGTGAAGCTACAGCAAAGTCGAAGTCGGGAACTTTTCGCCAATCACTTCATTGTAGGATTAAGCGCACACATTTATTTTATGCTTTAACTTTGAATATGAATATAAAACTCTGATTAATTTTTTATTTGAGTTTCTGTCGGTCCTTGTAAAAGCGGCCTGGCCTCACTGAGGAAACACCAGCTACTAACTAACTAGAAGCCCACCAGCAAGCGCATTTAAATTCATCCTTCTTATGATATTGGAGTGGCATCCATGAAAATATGTATAAGGTGTAAAAATAAGGTATAAAAATTTCAATTTTGTGAAGTATTGAACTTTGTCAAACTAATCAGTAGGATGTGTAGTCTTTAGGCTAAGCTGAAATCTCCAACGGACATAAAGGGTGATTTCCAAATTTCAAGAAATTTCTTTTCCTTTTTGTAATTTTCTGTCTGGATTATAACTATATATATAGAATGGAAGTAGCCGCATTTGTTAAAATGTTAACAACTAAAAAATAGGGTTATTTTATAGGGTATTACGTGTCTCCAAAGAACAGTAGAGCTCTCATTGTGAAATCCTGGAGCGGTTGCTTTGTTTGCCGACACAACTAACTACAAAATGTATATTAGGAGGAAAAACCAGTGAGGTAACTAGAGCGAATAGTAAGATTTCGTTAAATTTTTAGAATAGCTAATAACTATTTGGAAGTGTTCTTATAAATTTGTTGATTACATTTTCTAAGGAAGTAAGGTGAAAAAAACTCTCGCTTATAGACGATTGACATCGGTGGGACACTTGCAGGTCGCAGTTTTTTTGTGACTTAACATTTCTTTTGGATGGTCAATAACATGTTGAAAGTATAAATCAATTAACGGTCATAAAATTTAAGTTGAATATTCTGGAGGTGTTTGATTACAACTTGATTTATATGATTGACAGTCGTTGAAACTAATCGGAACTTGGTTTTGACACACACTTTTAATCCAAGTAAATACATATATTTCGAATTTTCTAACTATCTATACTTTCCCCATTAACCCTCTTAAGGGTCAGCGTGTGGGGTCGTGGGTGGTTAAGTTACAAAGGGCGCTTAATTCTTGGCTGCCGGCTTTTAGGGCTTCATATTTTTTAGTTCTGTGCTTTATTCGCGATGGAAAAGGAAGAGAGACAAGTGCAACACTTTTAGGACTCTATATTGTTTAATATTATTAAATTTTGATAACACATACACATGTAAAGGTTCACCCCTAGCTCGTTATGAACAAATACGTGCAAATATACGTTTGCTTCCGATTTCATCAAGTACAGCGCCTGACAGACGGTACGCAGCCGCCAGATTTCAGATAGTTATAGTATCTCAAACTACACACGTCCGCGATGGCGGGAGATTTACGGTGAACTGCTGTATTTTCTGCCAGGACTTGGAATTAGGACGTTGCCATCGGAGCCGAGCGCCAACTCGCAGCTTCAACGTCGAGCTGGCGACAAGGAAATTCTCTCAGTAGGAACAGAGGTCCAGCAATTCGACTCTTTCTGGGGATGACAGCGCATGTCGTTTTCGGTAAAGAGAGCCGGGGCTGCTGCTCTGACAAAACAACCTTCCACCATTCGGAACTGTGAATGTGGGTCAGCGTGAGTGCCGCTTTCGTATCCCTTCCCTTAGTTTTATTCTTGCGGAGCCTCAATAAGTCTCTGGCCAAAGAGAGTTATATACATATAAGCCTACGACCACCGATTGAGCGGTATATCTGACTATAGGTTTCATATTATTTTGATATAATTTCCACTTAATATAAACAAAAAAAAATATTATTTTACTTATTACTTTTAGACTAAAAATGCATATTAGAGGAAAAGTATAAAACAGGTATGAAACGTTTTTGGCCCTGCAATAAACATACGAGTACATTCAGTTTTCTGTCCGTTTTACATGTTAGCAGTTAGAATAAGACCATAGCAATGCATTAGCCAATCCAACAACTTGGAACCAAAATATTTTCTCTGGTTTTTAATGAATAAATGCTCTTCGATTGGAACCAAATACTTGTTAAAAATTGTTTTTACGGGGGTAAAATTAAATATATGTTAAAAAAATAATTGTTTTTCAAAGCTATATTAATTTTCATGCCACAATTTCTTCCACGTCGTTGTGTTCAAATACACTTTTTATTATTTGATTTCCAGCACGAAACTGGCCAAATCAATGATTAATACATACATATGTATATAAAAGTACATATATATGTATTCTCGAGAATTTTTATAAGTATTCATTTTGGTTTATTTATTTTCTTAAGTATAACGGAATATTCATTATTCTTTCCATTTCTCCAAAATTTTTTTTTATTTGATTGTTTTACCAGATTTTACATGCGTTGTATACTTTGCTCACATCTCACATTAATTATACATATATCGTTCTTCCAGTAAGGAATCGTATTTAAGTTTAAAATATCTTTTGCCGTTAAGATGTAAATTCACTTTTTTTACCCGTTACTTGTAGAGTAAAAGGGTATACAAGAGTCGTTGAAAATTATGTAACAGGCAGAAGGAAACGTTTCCGACCATATATAGTATATATATTCATGATCAGGATCAATAGCCGAGTCGATCTGGCCATGTCCGTTTGTCCGTATGAACGCCTCGATCTCAGGAACTACAAAAGCTAGAATGTTGAGAATAAGCATGCGGCTTGGGGCGTTACAGTGGGCGTGGCCAATATCGAGAAAAACTAGCAAGATAAACAATAACATGCGCAGAATTTGGCTGCAAAAAAGTGAACATATACAACGCTAACATTTTTTTTTAAATTAAATGAATCACAAAACAAGAGACTTTTCCCTTTTTTTAATTTTTGTTCTTTTCTTTTATTTATATTTTATTTTATGGCATATAACACCTCGAATAACAAAAAGTAAAAAAAACCAAGATAATTTTTTCTATGAACAACATTCTTGCTCTCCTGTAAATCACAAGATCTCGACATTCAAAGGCACAATTGAAATTACTACTAAGAGTTTAGACAAGAATTGGCAAACCCTTGCTAGTATTCTTGACAACGATCTAACATGTTAACACGTTTGAGTTAACATTTGAACACGTACCCACCAGCCGCCAGATAACAACAATTATGACAGGAACACCAGACATTAAGCAATCTAGACGACGCGAAAAATCGGATTAATATTCACTGAAATACATCACCATAAAACAAAAAAAGGTGAAAACAAAAAACATTGAACCAAATTCTTTAATGTGCTGCATCAGCCAATATCAGTTACAAAAACAAAAGCGATTTTGAACACCAAACACTGAACTATGCCAAACGTTTCACATACAGAAATGACTAGTGTTTTATATGCAGGAAAGTCATTCTAAATGATCTCAACTACAAAAAGGTTAAAAAAAAACTCAGAAAAAAAGACGATATCCTGAAAGAGACTGGACTCAGCAGTCTCACCATTCACCATATCTTTCAATTTACTAAAGCTCGAAAACAGAACCTGCTAAAACTTCTCCGAATAACACGTATCCGCGGACTTTAACTTCTGTCTAAACTTCTGTCTGTCCACCTGGTACACTCATGCCGAAAAGCAAAAACAAGATCTACTAAAACCCTTAATACTTAATACATCGCTCTTCTCTTAAGTACAAGTTGTACTGGTGGTACAACTAGAAATATTAATATCATTAAATCAATCCTTGTCTCAAAAATAGACCACTGGCTTTCATAAATTTATATATATAATATATATATGTTGTTGCCAGCGTGATAGTACAGGTGGCAACACTGCAGGAAACTATCGATAGGATCAGGAGTGCTGTTGGCAGGAATGATCGAAAAAGCAGTTGCAGAGTAGAAGTCGAAAAAAACGATTATAAAACGACAGTTGTGGAAAAGCGGATAAGTCGGTCGGTCTTTCAGGAAAGATCAGTCAAGTCAGACAGTCTTTGAAAGTAGACGTAGAGTTGCGTGTAGTTCTATCAGGGCTTGTCAAACCAAAATGAAGTGTTATCAAGTTTATTCACACATTTGTTTTTTTTTGTAAACTTAACTTTGTTACATTAAATAATATCAATAAGCAATAACCAATATTTAAATAAATATTATATATATATTTATCCTTCGTCATCTCACTTATCTCTTTCGTACGCCACTTGTTTTTTGATAAGGTGTCATAAGTTGTTGGTATTATTATATTGTCCCTTAATTAAAATGTATATTAATTCCCCCTAAGTTTATACAGACCTATTTTTAAAAGTCCGACCTTTTTGTGATTACAACGTACATTGAGCAGATCTAAAATGCGTTTCGCAAATTTTTTACGTCGTTAAAATCGTACAACTATGTATATAGGAAAACAAGATAGAATGCTATAGTCGAGTTCTCCGATTATTAGATACCCATTACTCAGCTAGTGGAAGTGCTAACAAGAAATTTTCGGGAATATCGGTAGAAATCGGTAGAAAAGTAATGAAATTAAAAAAAACTTAAAAATGTTTTCAATGTGTGGGCGTGAGAGTTGTGTGCGATTTGTGGTAGTGGCCAAAAAATTTTTTTGCTAATACAAAGAAATTTACTAAATATATATAAAAGTGAAAAAATATCACATTTTTCAAAAGTGTGGGCGTGATAGTTTTGGGCGTTGGAGTGGGCGTGGCAAAATTTTTGGCAAATCTGTAGAAGTTTAAAATATACATACATATTATATATTTAAAAATTCAAAAAATATCACATTTTTCAAAAGTGTGGGCTTGACAGTTTTAGGCGATTTGTGGGCGTTGGATTGGGTGTGGCAAAATTTTTGTTTGCAAAACTGTAGAAATTTACAATATACAGTAGAATCCGGTTATAAGAACTCCGCTTATAGCGTCCGGTTATTGCGACGGAAACTCTATGGCTTGGTTGGTCCCCATACAAAGTTATATGAAAGGACCTCCGTTTAGTACGTCTCCGCTTTTTAGCGAGAAACCGCTTATACGGACGAGATTTTTCATAATTCAATCGGATATTGCGGATAATAATAATCGCGAAAATGCATACTTTATAGGCGCAAAAATGCTTATTCTACCACCTACATACTTTTCAAGAGTAGTAACAAGAGTACAGTAACAAGAGAGAATGCTAACGCCAAGGTCCTAGTATGTATGCGAGGGAGATGCAGATACGCAAAGAAATACGCGTGACAATCTTTTCAATGAAACTAGTAGGCACCACAAACTGCATTCCTTATATTCATCTTGTGAACCTTACACTTCCCGATATCTTGACTTTCATAATGTGATCCTAATGGACAAGTTAGTATTTTCGAGTCGGAAGCACTTCTACCAGGATACTAATATCTTAATCATTATATCGTCTTAGCACTTGTACTTCTAAGTCTATTATAATAAAGCGTTCTTAAGCTTAACATTGGGATTTTAACTTTTGTTAAACCTCCCTTTAAAATTCGCCCTGTATAACAGCAAGATTAAAAACTGCTATATGCAACCGAAGAGTTTCACGTACATAAATCGGTTTTTCCGAAAAGCAATCTGTGAAATTATTATTGCCCTAGCAAATATCCAAACCGTTATGGCGTGTTCGCAAAATATGGTTTAAAACATGTCTCAACTTTTAGAAGGCGTGGAAAATAGGAATGATACGAAAAATGTACATGAGTGTTGTGCCACTCCAAAACATTTCTAGTCATTCCGTTATACAGAATAGAATGTGATTACGCGGTAACATTGCAATTGTACATTCGAATTATATAGTGAATTTCGATGCTGATACAACTTTGTACATATCGAAGTCTTCCTTGTAAAGAAACCATGGTTCCTTAATAGTTTGTAGATTTCAAGGTCATTTGAATTTTTAAAGCAAGTACTGTAACGTCTATTGGCCCAATGTGAACGGTAGTTTGTAAACTGTAATTAGAGCTAGACTTGTTCTGGTTTTTGAGGTTACCACAACGATTTTACAGTCTGCCTCTGTATGATCTTGCAGTTGAGAAGCACATAATCGCAATACCTATTTTTTCGGCAATATTCGATATTACTGCGATATTACTGATTACACTTTTTAACAGCAAAACAATTAAACAGTACAGAAGTGGCCCAAAAAGCTAGCATTTGGGAAACCACTACATCAAAGTTGGAAAAATGAGCTTTATTAAAATTTATGAATCAATTGATAACAACATAATATATCACAGCTACTAGTAGTAATTTAAGCTCAATGATATTCGCCCAAGGAAGTACTTAATGGTAGTTAAAAATAATAATGGTTAAGAAGACATCTTACCCAATTTTTCTCCACAGAATACACAGTTCAGGGACATTGTCCATATTAAAGCCCATCCAATAAGCACCACACGATGACGAAGGGGTTTTAGGTATAGGTATGAGGTGTGTCTTTTTGATGCCAGGCGCGAATCCATTACAAAGACGCAGCTGTCTGTAGCTTTAGATGTGAGTAAGTTCAGTGGTCTTCAACCACTTGTTCTTAAGAGGTGCCGGCGAACGTAAGTGTACAATCTGGTGCGTTATTGTATGCCGATGTTATTAGAAAACAGTTTTTACGATTTTCTTAGTTTCTCCGTGCTTGGGAGAAAATTTTTACATCTGGATTCATTTCACTACCATACCTTTAGAATTTATCCATACTAGATAAGGTAGAATATTTTATCGAGGAACTTGTTGTCAGTCTAAATCCAATATTATTTTCAGCTTGATTAAAGATTTTCGATCTCTGCTGATTTGTTGATTTGTTTTTAGGTTCTGCCACATTTCTGTCATCCGAAAACAAAATCTGTGGGGAAATAAAAATACATTAAAACATGATTTCAAACTAGAAACGTAACGATTAAAAATTCACTGTTTGTATGTTTCTCATATCCGAATCGCATTATCAATATTGAGTGCATGCAAAGGGATTAATTCGATATACATTACTCAATCTGCTGATCACAGCAATGCCTATTTTAATATGTGTATCATCATATGTGTATATTGCAAACAAAAATGTTTTCATATTAACCTTAAATATTAAAACGCCCGAATGCGATGTTCATTTGATGTACTTTTGCTTAAAATGCTACCTTTTAACAAAATTATAAGGGTATTTTAAAACTGAAATAATTTTTGTGTTCATTTTTATACCCGCTACTCTGTGAGTAAAAGGGTATACTAGATTCGTTGAAAAGTATGTCACAGGGAGAAGGAAAAGTTTCCGACGATATAAAGTATATATATTCTTGATCAGGATCAATAGCCGAGTCGAAGTGACCATATTCGTTTGTCCGTCCGTCTTTCCGTATGAACGCCTTGATCTCAGGAACTACAAAAGCTAGAATGTTGAGATAGGTATTGATATAGGTATTAAGCTTGCAGCTTCCAGATACATAGACGCAGCGCAAGATTGTTTTCAAATGTTGCCACGTCCCCACTAAGGTCTACAAACTATCCAACACTGCCACGCCCACACTTTTGAAACATGTTTTGATTATTTTTTGTAAATTTCTATAGATGTGCAGAAAGCCTTTTTTCCACGCCCACTCTTACGCCCAGAAACCGCCCAAGCATGTCATAAACTATATATTTTAATGTAGGACTTTCAAAAAGGAATATTTATACAATTGCTTTGAAACCATACTCGCGGTATTGCATTTTCACGTCTGCCTATATAAAGTAGCGTTCAATTTTTTGTAGCGATGTTATTGAAATAATCTTGTATTAAAGAAATATCATGGACTTATATTGTTTAAGAATGTTGCAGGACGATCCTTATTAGTTAGTAATTTAAATGAACGTTATAGTCGAGTTACTGGACTATAGGATACCCGTTACTTAGCAACTGGAAAGGCGAATGAGATGTTTCACCTTTTTTTTTAAATTAGCTAAACATTTAATAAAATATAATTTTTTCTAAAAATTAGTGACCAAAATGTGTTTTGTGTACCGATAGAAATTGGTCAGGCAAATAATAAAAGCGAAATTTCATTTTTCAAACGTGTGAGCATGACAATTTTATGCGGTGTGTGTTGAGTAGGCAAAACAAATTTTTCGGCATACCGATAGAAATTGACAAGACACATAAGAAAATTTTGAAAAATCAAAACAATTTTAATAAGTGTGGGTGTCAACATCCGGAAATAAACTTGGACTGCTTCTATGTCTCTGGAATTTGCATGCCCAATTTTTGCCAATTTTTTCTAGCTTTTATTAGCTCCTGAGATCTCCACGTTCATACGGACGAAGAGACGGACATGGCCATATAGACTCGGCTATTGATCCTAATCAAGAATATACATATATACATTTATATGGTCGGAAACGCTTTCTTCTGTCTGTTACATCCTCTCGACGGATCTAGTATACCCTTTTACTCTACGAGTAATGGGTATAAAAACTTGTCTCTGGAATCCGCATGCTTAATCTTAACTTTTTAACTTTTAGTCGGCATAATATAATATATTTATTTGATGGGGTCTCTGTAACTCTACGAGTAACGGTTATACAAATTTTACTTTGTTGGGCGGGGTCACAAAGGTATTTCTTTATTACAAATTAGTGGTTTATTTTAATGAAAATTCACTGCGTAGGCCTTAGTAGAATCTGCATGTTGCATCTGTACTCCATAGCTCGAGATTCTGACGGACAGGACGCTAGTCCGTTGAGAAAAAATTGGTTTATATTGCCACATGCAACACAAATATGGGAACATTATCATGGAATTTGAAAATTGGTGTTCTGTAAATAATATATTATTATTTTAAAAAACTGATAAAAACCTTTTATGAGAAGATTATCCAATCGCTTACAGGCGGCTTTCGCCCTAATATATTAATAAAATCTCAAATTAGTTTCTATACAATATATTATTCGCGTTGTATTTTTGGTAGTATGGTTGATTGCTTCGTAACACTATATTTTGGCACATGCTAAATTGATTACACTTATTGGCATTTTCACTAATTCGTCACTGTCCTTACAAATGATGGCAAGATAGCCATAATTAAACTTTAAAATAGTTCACTTTTGAATTCGCTTCGATCTGAGAATCCCGTTATTGTTCGTTACAATTCAGCCAATCTCACAAAACATGTGCGGCTTACAGAGCCTTGCTCCGGTTGCTGTGCAGTCAGTTGCTGGACTAATGGCATCCCGAAGTCGAACCGGTGGATCAGGAAACACACATTCGCCAAGAAGTGGAGATGCTAATATGACCAAGCTTTTAAGAGAACGAAAAAGTTTTGAAGGAGCTTAATGGAAGGCTAAGAGAAGTTTTCAAGAAGCTTAATAAAAGTCTAGTGCGACTTTTCTAACCAACCAGTTTTGGCTTTCATTCGACAGAATAGTTCAGCTATATCTGTGCTGTTAAATTCTCTGCGAAAGCTTTCTGCAAAATCTGCTTATACTAGGCGCCAAAAACAAAATGTTCTGTTTGTCCTTTATTAATAAAGCAACTTAATATATATACTTATGTATATACAAGTATGTCCATATAACTTTCGGGAAAATTGAGATTCTAAGATATCTTAACTTTATTATATGATTAACTAGAACTATAGGGTATGTATTAATACTAAGACTTAAGGAAATAATTAGCTCACCAGAAAAGTTAAAGGTGAATGAAAACTAGAATGGAAGCTATCTTCGGCAGGTTTATGTACCCGTGCAGTAATTATATATTCCAAAAAGTGATGCATAATATTGAGGATTACGTTAATGCTTTAAAACATCGAAAGAGCTAAGACACTTAAAAAAGTGTTAAAATTTCTGGAAAATACATTTACATGCCAAAAAAAGCAGTAAGGCAGCCAATATACATAATACGGAAAACTTAGAGCATATTGACTGAGGGTATGGGTGGCAACTGACCACACCTCAAAACTCTTGGACGTAAACGAAATAATTCCATTAAAGGTAGTCATGGAGAAGTGAAATTTTTTCCGTAGAGAAAGGCTTTCTTTTAAGAGCTTCGGACACAAATTTGCACCTTGCAGAGGATGTAATCGGGGACGAGAGTGTTCGAAGAGCAGTACACGAATTGTTACATGGGAGAAAAAAGGCAAAGCAACTATTATGTCGAAAGTGCGAAAAATAACTTTGTTGGCCACCGCGTAGCGTGACCTTTCATTACGGCTTGTGTCAAGCGGTTAACACTTCTAGCGTTGGTTGAAAAAGGATCTCAATTTTCTGTCGTATCTGAAGAAGCAGCTTAAATACTAAGAGTATTCGAAAAGAATAAGAGAAACCCAAATCTATGGACTATGAGAAGATTTAGTTGGGTATGTAAAAGCAACGACTAAGAATTCGTCGAAGATTTTCAACTCATGATCAATTCCAGACCGAAACGCTTCCTTACCTTCCATACTTTTCAACGAATCTAGTATACCCTCTTACTCTACGAGTAACGGGTAAAAATATTTGACACTTAAGCGGGTTTAAAACGAAAAGGAAATATGTAGTTTTATTGTGAGTTGTGTGCAACGGCCTAAAATGGCATACCTTAAAAAACACAGTATTCAAAAAGCTCAAACAGCTATTACTGTTTGGTTGTCCAGGAACCACGGTTGTGGTTATCATGAACTATAAAGTTAAAAATAAATACTACAGAAGGATAACATACAGAAAAAACCAAAAATGTGAAGTAAGGGAAGTGTCAAATTATTCGTTCCTAAAAATAAACAAAAATACATATGTATAATGCTACAAGGCAAAAGCAAAGCATTATTAGTAGCTGGAATATATGGGTATGACCGTTTTTAACGGGTTTTATTATTAGTTGACTATTTCCCTTATATTTATGTATGTATATTCGTATACAAGACCCTATTAGCGCTTTGTATGATATTTCTGAATATGTCTCACCAAATATTCTGACCAACCGTTATTTCTAGAAAATTATTACGTCCATCCATATGACTGCTTGAGCGCGCAGGTACACTCCCTACTATGAAGTCCCATTCCAAGATTGCTGGTTCACGAAGGTAAACAATGGTAACTTTGAGAGTTTTCATTACACGGCTTTTTTTTTAAATTCAGAACCATAATGGTTCACAGCGAATAATTCGTAGTAGGTTACTATACACTGAAGCTGTAAATAAAACAAGATAGAATACTATAGTCCAGTTACTATCGGTAAAAATTGAGAAGAAAAAAAAAATTAACATTTTTCCAAAAGGTAGGCGTCACAAATTTTGGGCGGTAGAGAGAAATTACTAATTTTAATCACTAATTTTTCAAAAGTTGCAACATTTGGAAACAAACTTGCGCTGCGTCTATGTCTCTGGAAGCTGCATGCTTAATCTCAACATTTTAGCTTTTGTAGTTCCTGAGATCGAGGCCTTCATACGGACAGACAGACGGACATGGCCACTTCGACTCGGCTATTGATCCTGACAATGTAAAATATATAGTGACATATGTAATGCTCAACCACACAACATATATCTACAACATATACCAGCTACTTTATATATTCTCTTACTTAGCAACAATAGAACATAGAACCAAGAATGCCTTAGCACATAAGAACCCCAACTTCTTGGTGACAATAACAAATTCGGCCGATGTAAACAATTTAACATAAACATCCGCAGTCTTATTCGTTATTCCCACTAGAAGGGTGAAAACTGCTTACACAGCTTAAAGGGTCAAAACTTTCCAGGGTCGATCTGTATCCATGCGCAATCCACTCAAGAGAGCGCCTAATTAACGTAAACATAAATGAGAGCCCATGTACGCTCAATATGAAGAAGTAAATAAGCTCAGCCAAGGGTTTGCTAAGCGTTCGCTTTGCAAATTAGATTTAAATTTTATTCATACTTCAATTGTATAAGACGTGAATTTGTCTCCGACGTTCGCTTAAGTTTTTGATTAATAAAAAAATATTTTTTTTATAAACCAACAAACCGCGAAGTTGTAATTGGCGCAGTCGGTAGGATCCGCGTGTGAACATAATCTCTTAGAGCTAATAAATTAGTTCCAGATTAATAAAGCGCAGCTCGTGGCGAACAAAGTTTCGTTTGTGCTTCAGTTTATACAAAGCAGATCCGCAAAAGAATCTATGTGACAAAATATTTGTGACAAGTTATCTAACTCTCGATGTTGGATACTATTAATACAAATTAAAAACTGCAAGTGACCATTAAAGCGTGACCCTTCAAAATAAATTAAAGGTGTGATTGTTACCAGGTCAGTGTTGTGTAGCCCATCTAACATTGATTGGACCGCTACGAAGGTGTGTGAATTTTTAAAAATTAAAAAAGTAATAAAACCCCAGTATCAATCTACCGAGTGAGTTAAAGTAAAAATCAACAAAAGCAAAAAACATGGCACAACCCAGTGAACAACTTATGATTCTATCCGAGCTACATTTAAATCAGGCTTTGGGCCAGATTCGCCACATCCCAACATTTGACGGTTCCACAAGAGAACTGGCATCATTTGTGAGACGTGTGGACTTCGTGATGTCCCTATACCCGACAACAGACAAGAGGCAACATAGTGTACTCTACAGTGCCATCGAGATGCAGCTGCCCCGACACGCACAAGAAGTGTCCCAGCTACAACAGTGCAACACTTGGGCTGAACTGCGATCAGTCCTCATTGATGAATTCAAAACCCAAATCCCATACGAAGAGCTGCTAAGAAGACTTTACAACACATACTGGAGTGGTAGTATTCGTAAGTTTGTAGAAGAACTAGAAAAAAAGATGTTCGAAATTTCAAGTAAATTATCACTAGAAAATAATTATACAAATACAACTCTTTATACCGCCGCAATGGCTAATACTATAAAAGATGTAATTTATAAAAGAATTCCAGACAGAATGTTCATGACTTTAGCAAGATACGATATTACAACATTATTAAGACAAGTAGCGCAAAGGGAAGGCCTTTACGATACAATTGTATCAAATACAGAAAAAGTTAAAGCTAAATCAAACAGTCCATCTACATCACAAAGCAGTAGTAAAAATAATGAATCTCAAAAGAACAAGGGAAATAATAATGACCAAGGTACAAAACCTTATTATATTCAAACACAGCAAAATCAAAATCAAAATAATTATGCAAGTAATAATTCAAAAAGGGTTGAAAATAACCAAGCAACATACAGCGAGTTCAAACAAAAGTTAGACCAGGGTAGAGCGCAAAACGCTCTAAATTATCAAAAACCCATATCTTATTCTACTACTAACCAACCCCAAAAAAGGCAGCGTGAAAGTTCCAGTGGTCAGTCTAAAATGGACACCAGTGAAAATTTTCATCAACTTGCCTCGGGATCGGAATCTGAAGTAGAAGAAGAAGAACCTACCCATTATATACAAATAACTATGAACGATATCAAACTCAAATGTTTGATTGACACAGGTTCATCAATAAATTTGATGAGAACAAATTTTTTCAATTGTCCGATTAACTCAAAAGCTCCATTGGATGTACACACAATAAACAGTCAAATTATTTTAAAATCAAAAATTTCATTAAAACCTAGTAAGCTATGTCCGACAAAGCAAACATTTTATTTACATAAATTCTCAGAAAAATACGACATTTTGTTAGGCAGGGAATATTTGGAAGATTCCAAAGCAATTATATGCTATACATCCAATACAGTCACTTTAAATAAATACACATTTAAATTGCTACTTGAAGATATTAATGAAGAAGAAGAAACACCTAAAGAGAGTTTAAAAGAAAACCTATTAGCTTCTCTAAATATTGAGTATGTCAATTATGTAATTGACAACGAACTCAATGAAACAAATGAATTTCGACTTGATCATCTAAACGATGAAGAGAGGAAAGCCCTCACCAGTGTCTTATACGAGTTTAGTGACATACAGTACAAAGAAGGTGAAAATTTGACCTTCACAAGTACAATTAAGCATGTCATAACAACTAAACACGAAGACCCAATTTACAGACGTCCATACAAATACCCACAAAGCTTCGACGAAGAAGTCGAAAACCAAATGAAAGACATGATGCAACAAGGCATCATAAGAAAATCGAATTCTCCGTATTGCTCTCCGGTTTGGGTAGTACCCAAAAAGCCAGATGCATCGGGAAAATCGAAATTTCCCATAGTCATTGACTATCGCAACCTCAACGAAATAACCGTTGATGACAAATACCCAATACCGGTAATGGATGAAATATTGGACAAGCTTGGAAATTGCCAATACTTTACAACCATTGACCTCGCAAAAGGTTTTCATCAAATACAAATGGATGAAAATTCCATTGCGAAGACAGCTTTTTCCACCAATTCATTTTGAATATACTCGAATGCCATTTGGTTTAAAAAATGCACCCGCAACTTTTCAACGTTGCATGAATAATCTCTTAGCAGATTTAATATACAAAAACTGTCTCGTATATATGGATGACATAATTGTGTATTCCACTTCATTGGAAGAGCTCATAATGTCTTTGCGAAAGGTATTCTTAAAGCTCAGAGAAGCAAATTTAAAATTACAGCTAGACAAATGCGAATTCCTAAAAAAAGAAACTGAATTCCTAGGGCATATAATTACAACAGATGGTATTAAACCAAATCCCACAAAAATTAAAGCCGTAGTGAATTTCCCTATACCAAAGTCCACTAAGGAAATAAAATCATTTCTTGGTCTTTGCGGTTTTTACCGAAAATTTATTCCAAACTTCGCTAAAATAGCAAAACCAATGAAATTACGACTAAAAAAAGGCTCAATAATAAATATCAAAGACTCAGACTATTACTTAGCTTTTGAAAAACTAAAAGTGTTAATAACGTCCGATCCCATATTAATACACCCAGATTTTAAAAAGTCTTTTTCACTAACTACTGATGCCAGCAATTTTGCTATAGGCGCGGTATTATCGCAAGAGCATAAACCTATATGTTATGCGAGCAGAACTCTGAACGAACATGAAATTAATTATTCCGCAATAGAAAAGGAACTCCTTGCTATTGTTTGGGCCACTAAATATTTCAGGTCCTATTTATTTGGTAGAAAATTCGAGATCTACAGTGATCACAGGCCATTGGTTTGGCTTGATTCAATTAAAGAGCCAAACATGAAACTTCAGAGATGGAAAATCAAATTAAATGAATTTGATTACCATATCAAATATCTCCCTGGTAAAGAAAACCATGTAGCAGATGCTCTATCAAGAGTAAAAATTGAAGAAAACTTCCTAGGAGAAACCTCCAGTAATATTTCGTTACCAACACAAGCTACTATTCAAAGTGCTCAAGAAGATAACCAATCTTATATTTCCTTAACGGAGAGGCCAATTAATTACTACAACAGGCAGATAGAATTTATAAAAGAGGATAATAATACCGTAGAAACTAAAGGATACTTTCATAAAACAAAAATTAAAATTCATTACATAGAAATGACAAATGTCCATGCCAAAGAATTAATTAAAGAATATTTTTGTACTAAAAGAAGCGTAATTTTCTTTCATAACGAAGCAGACTTCCTTACATTTCAAAACGCTTACATAGAAATTGTCAGTCCGAATAACATAACTAAAGTTATGAAATCAAACATAAAATTAAAAGATATTGAAACATATTCAGAATTTAAAGAAATAATTATAAAAAGCCACAGAGAACTTTTACACCCAGGAATAGAGAAACAAACTAACCTTTTCAAAGAAAAATATTATTACCCAGACTACCAAAAGTTAATACAGAACATTATTAATGAATGCGAAGTATGTAACATATCCAAAACAGAACATAGAGATACTAAACTAAACTATGTTAACACCAGAAACTTTTAATCCCAGAGGAAAATATGTTATCGATTTTTATTTAATCAATAATAAAACATTCCTGTCATGCATTGACATTTATTCCAAATATGCCGCCTTGATTGAAGTTAGCAGTAGAGACTGACTGGAAGCGAAAAGAGCTCTCCTTAAAATTTTCAATGAAATGGGAAAACCGTCCGAAATAAAGGCCGATAAAGATTCAGCTTTTATATGTTCCGCGTTACACTTATGGCTTAGATCCGAAAATGTGAATATAAATATCACAACAAGTTAAAATGGAATTTCTGACATTGAAAGATTCCATAAAACAGTCAATGAAAAGTTAAGAATCATTAATAGTGAGTCCGACCCAGAAAATAAGATAACACAATTTGAAACTATTCTCTATGTATATAATCATAAAACCAAACATAATACAACTGGTAGAATACCAGCTGATATTTTCATTTATGCAGGAACACCTGCATATGACACCCAAAAGGAGAAACAATCAAAATTAGATAAGTTGAATAAAGATAGACATAGCTATGAAGTAGATACCAGATATAAACAAGCACCATTGGTAAAAAGTAAAACAACTAACCCATTTAAGAAAACAGGGCGTATAGAACAAATAGATGAGAAACATTACGAAGAAACAAATCGAGGAAGAAAAGTTGAACATTATAAATCTAAATTTAAAAAACAAAAGAAAATTAATAACAGTAAATACCATTCCAGCTCAACTCTCGAAAATCAAGAGGAGTCCGATTAAACAGTTATTCATAATAACATTTATAATATGTTTCGTCCGTGCCGTCCGTGTTCAAAGCCTAGAGGTGAACCCAATACAAGCTAAAAATGGATATCTTATATTTAAAACAGGATCAATTAATATACCTATAAACTATGAATATCACTATTTGTCCGTAAACTTAACAAAAACCGAACAAACTTTTGCGAATTTAATTAAACAAGCTGAAGAATATGGTACTATACCCCAAATCCAATATTTAACTGAAAAATTAGACAGAGAGATGAATGGAATAAGAATAATAAAACGTAATAAACGTGGTTTAATTAATATTATAGGTACCGCATATAAATACCTTTTTGGCACTTTAGATCAAAATGACAAAGAAGAATTAGAACAAAAAATAAACGATCTTTCTCAACATAGTATTCAAATTAATGAATTGAATGAAGTAATAGAAGTAGTCAATAGAGGCATTGAAGTAATCAACCATTTAAGCGCAATAAGTGAAGGTGACAGAAGATTAGAACTTTTAATATTTAATTTACAACACTTTACCGAATACATTGAAGATATAGAACTTGGTATGCAGTTAACAAGACTTGGTATTTTTAATCCCAAATTATTAAAACATTATCCATTATCACATGTAAATTCCGAAAAATTGCTAAATATAAAAACTTCTACGTGGTTAAAATCAGATGCAAATGAAATACTTATTATTTCCCATATTCCAGACGAAGATAATAATATACTTATAGAAAATGTAAATGATAAATATTATATTCAAGATAATCAAGTTTATAAACAAAACTCAAGAAAACCAATAATAAACAAATGTATTACAGGAATATTAGATCAAATACCAACAGATGTAGATATTCAAAAACACATAACAATATTGGAATAACTTATGTAGAACCAAACATAATTTTAACTTGGAAATTATCAAAAATTGTATTAAATCAAAACTGTATAACTAATAGAGAAATTATAATAGAAGGAGACAATATAATAAAAGCTTTTAATTGTTCTGTTCAAATAGAAAACATATTAATCACAAGCACAACACTAGACTACACACAAACGGTCTATATCAATAACAATGTAACAAAGTTAGAAACATTATCATATCTACACGCTAAAGAAATAATTAAAGAACACACTAATACATACAACACATTACAAATTGTTACATTAACTATACTTGCTATTATAATACTTGCACTTATACTATATTTTATTTATAAATATAAAGGCATTCCAAAAAATTAATTGTTAAGTATAAAAAAGAGAATTCAGAACAAATAAAACAACAAAATAGTATAACAACAGAAAATATAAATACAGTACTTGATACTAATCCTGTATTGTATCCTAGAATATCCGCCTGAGGACAGGCTAAATTTTAAGGGTGGGGTAGTGACATATGTAATGCTCAACCACACAACATATATCTACAACATATACCAGCCACTTTATATATTCTCTTACTTAGCAACAATAGAACATAGAACCAAGAATGCCTTAGCACATAAGAACCCCAACTTCTTGGTGACAATAACAAATTCGGCCGATGTAAACAATTTAACATAAACATCCGCAGTCTTATTCGTTATTCCCACTAGAAGGGTGAAAACTACTTACACAGCTTAAAGGGTGAAAACTTTCCACGTAGCTCAAACTCGGCCGATCTGTATCCATGCGTAATCCACTCAAGAGAGCGCCTAATTAACGTAAACATAAATGAGAGCCCATGTACGCTCAATATGAAGAAGTAAATAAGCTCAGCCAAGGGTTTGCTAAGCGTTCGCTTTGCAAATTAGATTTAGATTTTATTCATACTTCAATTGTATAAGACGTGAATTTGTCTCCGACGTTCGCTTAAGTTTTTGATTAATAAAAATATTTTTTTTATAAACCAACAAACCGCGAAGTTGTAATTATATACGTATTATATACGTATATTCTTGATCAGGATCAATAGCCGAGTCGATCTGGCCATGTCCGTCTGTCTGTCCGTCCGTATGAACATCGAGATCTCAGCAACTACAACTAGCAAAAAAATGTTTAGCTTTATTTATTTTATTCTTTTTTTCCCCAATTACTACAGATATTCCAGTTTCAAATTTTATATTTTCAAACGATATAAATCTATTTTGATAGAATTATTTCTAATTTCAGATTCATCGAATTCTACGAATAATTTCATCAAGCGTTATGAGGTGAATTTATTTCGAACTACAATTACATGACTTCTGGACGTATACTTCAGATCATAAAAAAAAACAGAAGTACTTTTAACTTTTTTATACACCGCAAGCACACCAAAATTTTAAAAAGCTTAATAGTGTTGTTATGTTTTGGGTTTTTTTTATCGAAATCTGATTTTATCTCATAAACATATTTTTTAATAAACGCGTACGCTTCTTAGCAAGGATCTGGATATTTTAGGCCGTAACAGTTGAAAATTTTAAAACAAGAGTCGAGATTTAGAAAAAACGAGTCAAATATAAGTAAAAGCCGTCTCCATCCGTATCTAAAGAATCGTGAGCAATGACGAAAGGTTGAATTATAGATCGCTCGGAATAATCAAAATGCATCACCATGATATTCTGCTACAGTGACCTTCTTAGTTAGATTTAGTGTCGGTGGCAGCACGGCATTTAGCAAAATAACAAATAAGAAATCCTGGGCATCTACAAGAAGAGACAGACAAATATAACAATTAGTAAATATAAATGTTGTATTAATTATATAAACATAATTTATTGCCTACTTCCCCTCGGTAAGCTGTTGCCTGCTGAGATGGTTTTTAATTTTATTATCGTAGAATGGAAACACTCTTTGCTTCAGTTCGTTCCATTTGAAAACTAGTGCATGCTCTTTCTCTGGGTATCTTTCTCGGCAGTTGATGTTTATCTGTAAATATTACACAATAATTTACAAATTGACAAAATTAAGTTAATTTTATACGAAAAAATTGGTATATAATTGGTATATAAATCCGAAGCACTTACATAATTGACGTAGATCTTTGGCGAATATGGAAAGTTTGTTTCCAGATGGTTTCGTCTACTTCACTACACACACGTATGCTTTTGGATGCCAGTTCTTCTACTTTTTGAAATATGATCTTTGGATAATTGGTAGCGCTTGTTTTTGTATTGCGACTAAAGCTTTCCTGTCGGATTCTTGCACTTCGTCGGTTTTATTTAAAAAGAGTCCTTAAAATAATAAAAAGAGTTAAATATAATTTTAAAAAAGTAATAAAAAAAAAAGCAATTATTGATGGCTCCCTCCTTTAAAAGCCAAATACGGCATACTTCCAAAAGGGTCTTAATTTTTAGCAAAATCTTTCCGTGTTTCTATTCTAATAATAATGAGTAATTACTCTGAAAAAATTATATTTTAAATTATACCTTACATAGAGAAAAATTTACGTAATAAATACCTTGTTTAGTATAAAGTTGTTGTCAGGTTAACCTTTTGAATGCTGACGGAAAGTTTCTCACAGTTCTAAACAAAAAATCTAAGGTAATTCTGTACTATGAATTGTTAAAAAAATAGTCCTAATTTTTTTTGATTCCATGCACCTAGTGCTCTATTAAAATCGCCTTTTCAGTTCGTGGTCCGTAATGGTTTCGAGTAAAGACAGAGTCAGGACAAAGACAATGTAATATTATTCTAGTGTCTTTGGTCAGAGCTTCTAAACAAAAAATTAACTAGAAGAGACTCATACATACATATGAACTTGTTTTTGCCTATGTGAAAGAAATTTATTTAAAAAGAAGTAAAAAATGGAGAACAAACGGTGTGCTATGACCTTCAAACAATATTTAAAAATTAAAAACTAAAAAAGGGCATGCACAAATTAATTTCTTGTTCATTGTTTATATTATTTGGAAATTTTAATGGATAGTTAATATTCAACTAATGAGTAATACAATTGCAAAAATGCACATACATACATATAGTAGCATATGTACCATAGTATAACACTTTGTCACACACACACACCACACACACACAGTACATATGTACCACTTGATCACACCCACCCAATCCATTTTCCCAGAAACACACTTCAACTTACAAACCCCAACACATAAGTCAGATCCCAAGCTCTTGGCGACAATAAAAATTTCGGCCGCGTTAACATAAACAATTGATTCATAGACATAAACATCCGCCGATGCCGAAATTCGTTATTCCCACTAAGCAACCAAATAGCTTACGCAGCACAAATCCTGGTAATTTTCCATGCGCAACTCTCTTAAAGAGCGCAACCCATTTGAATAAAGAGGAGAGCCTTCAAGTTCATATAAACAAAGTCGACCAAGGGTTTGGTAAGCGTTCAACTCACACTCCAGATTTAGTTCTATTTCATCCACTATACCATTAAGACGTGAATTGACTCCGATTCAAAGTTGTATTATTATCTTGAAATAAAAACTTATATTTCTTTTCAAAACTTGCAACCGCGAACTCGTTATTGGCGCAGTCGAGCTCGTTCATAAGAAGAATAGAGTTCATACTTCAACTATATCCATCAACTGACGTCCGTCAGTTACACGTCCTCTTCAGTGCAATCGAAATGCAAATTGGAGGTGACGCCCAACGAGTATCCCAGCTCAGTGCAGCTAATACATGGCCGGAATTGAAGGAAGCCCTAATCGCCGAGTTCAAGACCCAGACACCATTTGAAGAGCTTTTGAGACGACTATATAACACACAATTCAATGGATCAGTTCGTAACTTCATAGAAGAGCTTGAAGCAAAATGCTTTGTAATAACAAATAAGCTAGCTTTAGAAAATAATGATCTACATAACCATATTTATACAAACGCAATGAACAATACAGTAAAAAATGTAATTATTAAAAAACTCCCAGATAGACTCTACATGCAATTAGCCAGATTTGACATAACAACAGCCAGTAAATTAAAGCAAATTGTACAGCAGGAGGGTTGTTATGACAGTTCATGGTCCGATCACCCAAAATCCCAAAATACTCAAAATACCCAAAATAAAAATCAGTACAGCCCAAACTATAACACTCCAAATAATCAAAATAGAAATCAAAATTATAATCAAACATCAATTAGCCAAAATAAAAACCAATATATGAACAAAAACAATAACAGCCATGACCAGCCTTTCGAATACCTATTCCAAGAATTTAAGCAAAAACTCAACCAAGCACAGACACAAAATCCTTTAAATTATTCCTCCAACTATCAACAAAATCCAGTTTCTTCAACCGCTCCGAATCCGGCAACAAAAAGGCAAAGACCTAGTACCAGCGGCCATTAAAAAATGGATACGTCCGAAAATTTTCATCTACATGCCTCAGACGAAGAAGAAGACACAATTCCTTCATAAATATTGTTTTAAACAATATACCGCTCCGATGTGTTATAGACACTGGGTCTACAATAAACATCATAAGAGCAAACATTTTTAATTTCCCAGTTAAAACTACTAATTTACAAACACACACCATTAACGGTACAATAACCCTAAAGAAAATCATAATTCTAAAACCAAGTAATCTTTGCAAGAACAGCATAACGCAACGACAAAGATGCAGGCAAGAGTAACCGTCGACTTACTATTGAATTTCTTGAATGCATTGCTCTTAGCAAAATTTCAGGCAAATACCGTGTCACCTACATTCAGCTTCGACTTCACAGATTGTACCGCTGAGCGTTGGTCTTGGCTATCGTCTTGTCGAGCTAACTGTAAAATATATGGATATTTTAAGCATATATCGTCTGCCAGGGTGTCGATCTTGCGAAGTAGTTCGTAATATTTTCCGTTCAAAATCATATTCTGCAAAGATAATAAGGTAAGAAACCGGTGCTACGGTGAAAGTTAGCCCTCAAAGATCTGCATATTTCGCTTAAATGTTGATCCCAATTCGTATGATCTTGCCTTACGCATGCGCGCACTGCTGCCAACACCAAATAAGCCGTTCGCTCGCGTTAGCCTGAGGAGAGTCGATCGCCTTATAGATATGTGAAACGCCGAAACGTGTGAGAGAAGCCCTAATCTGCGAACCGTTGTCCGTTAAGATCGCCAAATACATGCTTCATTAGGAAATCTAGGATTTTTTTAGACGTAAACAGATGTGCAGACGTGCAACAGATGAGGCTTGGAAAGGTGATCGACTATGATTAATAACCCGATGTTTCCCTCCTTAGACTAAGGATACGGTCCTAATAAGTCCATGTACAATTTTTGAAATTTTTGAAATGTCCGTCATTGGCCTACCAATTGGTGGCCTAAGAATTACGTTAGCACCTTAAGTGGCTTAACACGTTGTACATCTAGATATGTACGAACGGATTAGATTGATCTTACCTGTCTAAAAAAAGTACTGCTTAAGATTCCAGCCTTCCCAAGCGAGCTGAGTCAGCTGGATACTGTGCTCGTTGTAGAACGGTATCTCTAAGTCGAAGGCACCCACAGTTTCCATGATGCATTATCTAAACCTTTCTCTTCTTCAGTTCGCGCAAGTCTAGACATCACCGAGTCTTTTCCCAATTTTTTTCCAATTTTTTCCAACACGAAATTACTACTCCATGAACTTCTCGACTCTTCGATGACGTCTATCGCGAGTATATTATCGATTTCCAAAAAATCGCCTTTTCTTTCTCTGGTGACACCGGCCAGTACCTGTGCTTGACTGATCTATGCTGTGCTCCATAATACGCGCAAGTCCTAAACCTTCTTTTCCGTATGTGTATGTGTAATTGTATTTTGCTGATCGGTAGATAATTCGTGGTTCTTGGTCGTAATGTCAGTCTCTTCGCGCCCTACGTCTAACTCTCACACTGGACCGAGCTATCAGTAAGTTTGCTGAGTAAGCCGAACTTGTTCTAGAAATTGATACCTAAGTAAATATCCTGTTTTATATCAGGAATGATAAAGAACTCTACGGCATTTTTTTGATTGCGATTTCTAATTCCTACGATTAATCTCCCATTGACCGAACATTCTGAGTTATTCGCGCTTATATGTCCCGAACAATTACGTAATTGAGGATGATTACTCAACGTATTTGCTGCGTTGCCTCCTATGCAACTTGCTGAAGCGCCTGAGTCTAATAACGCGACGTATGACTGATCATCAATTACAATATCCGTATAGCGACGTGTCCCTTGTTTGGTAAAACTTTCTCCTAAGTCGTTCGCTGTAAAACGTTGCATACAAAATCTTTCTTCTATGTCTAAACTAAAATGTATTTCTTTGGATGGCAATCAAGAATAAATTCCGCGAGACTTTTGGCTATATATCCGCCGATCTACAAGATCGGGCCCCACGTTGGGCTTCATTTCTTATTTAATGCTATTATTATATAGCGTTCAACTTCGCCCTGAAAGGATTTGAGGGTGTCAGTCGGTATACTGTATGTAGAGGTCGTGCACTTCTAGCGATGCTCTGCGCTATGCTCGTCGGGATTAGCGTGGCTTTTTTTCTACCTTAGCTATGCCCTAACATGCATTAAAAAAATAAGTGCACTACTGAAACTAATATGGTGGACTGATATAAATCGCGATAGGCTATACCCACAAATGAGGGAAAATCTGGATTAACAAATCTTCGTCCAGTCAGGCGTTAGGGGAACTTGGATGTTATGCGCCTCCCTATCTATACCCACCCTTCTTGGTAGCAGGTGTATGTTTTCTAATAGCTACCCCTTGTTTAATGATAAATAAGTTTTATCGAAACGATTAATAATGAAATGCTAGGCCATTATTTCTTTACGTTATAATTTGACTTCATTGTTTCCGTTTTATTTCTCTAATTAGACTTAACGTAAATTTCTTCATTTAGACTTATAATATAGTAGTGAATTTAATGAAAACTACGTCGTTAGATCGAATAATGATCAAAATATAAAAATACAAGCTTAGATCTACTCAAAAAAAACTTATGTGTTCATTTCAAGTGTTATCAAAACTAAGACTAAAAAACCAACAAGATAGAATGCTATAGTCGAGTTCCCCGACTATCAGATACGCACTGCAAACGAGAAATTTCAAAATTTTCAGGAATTTCGATAGAAATTGGAAATATAATAATAAAAGTGTGGGCGTGACAGTCTTGGGTGGTTTGTGGGCTTTAGAGTGGTTGTGGCAAAAAGTTTCTTGCAAATCTATAGAAATTTACAAAATATATAAAAAAAATATCACAACATTTTTCAAAAGTGTTCTCAACAATCTAGCTTTTGTAATTCCTGAGATCGAGGCGTTCATACGGACAGAAAATTTGAAAATTTGTATTGGTTCTAGTATATTTACACTGAGTCTGTTCCTGTTTTATTAATCCAATTGTCAAATATTAATTTCTCTGTATCCTTATGGTATACTTGATTATTAACAAGTTAGAATGCTATAGTCGAGTTCCCCGACTATCAGATACCGGTTACTGAGTTAGTGGAAGTAAGAAAGAGAAATTTCATTTCGCAGTGACTTCGTTTGGAACATGGGAAATAATTAAAATTTTATTCGTATCTGTTTTAAGCCAAGTTGATTTTTTATTTTTAACATTTTCTCCGAGTTTACGTTTTTCCAAGTAATCATGTTTTAACAATTTCGGGTTAAAGATCTCCAGCCAAGACATACCATATTCGATATCCTGTATATATTCTGTGAATTGTTGTTAAATAAATATCAATATCGCCAGTCTTTGACTTTGAGTTTGTTAATAATGTCTATTCCGCTGTTGATTACGACTATAACCATGTTAGTATGTGACATCGCTTAGTTTTCTTCGGATGGTCTGGTATATCGTATTTACTCTTACTAATTTTCTTCTGTTTTTTAAATTTTGACTTATAGTGTACGATTTTCCTACCGCGATTTGACTTTTCAAAATGTTTTTCATCCAATTTTTCAATCCGTCCTGTTTTCTTGAATGGATTAGTTACTTTGATCTTTACTATTGGAGTTTGTCTATATTTCGTGTCAATTGATAAATCATGCACGCAATGCATGATAGAAATATTTGGTTTCCGGTGAAATAGAAGTCTATATCTATAGAATATCTCCGAAGTTTCTGTGCTTTGTTTTCGCTATATTACATATTTCACACTCATTAATGATGTTCTAGATAAATTTTTGTCTATCTGGGAAATAGTATTCCTTTATTTATTTATTTCATTGCCCGGAAGATATTTAATTTTGTAATCAAATTCATTCAATATTATTTTCCATCTTTGTAACTTTATATTTGCTTCTTTAATATTATTAAGCCACACCAAAGATTTGTTATCACTCAGTATTTCAAATGGTCTACACAACAAATATCACCTGAAATATTTCGTTGCCCATACAATAACTAACACTTCTTTCTCGAATGTAGCATAATTAGTCTCATGCTCATTCAGCGTTCTGCTGTCGTAACAAACATCTTGGGATAACACAGCACCAATAGCTAAATTACTTGCATCACTTGCATTACTTGAGAAATCTTGAAATATTTTAAGAAATGACTCAACTTAATCTTTAAATTTGGTATCTTCAGTTTAAGGATCATAAGTTTAACTACCTTTGAAAAGTTAGGAATGAATTAGCGGTAGAACCCACATAATCCCAAAAATGATTTTATTTGTTTTGGTTTCTTAGGTAATGGAAAATTCGTAATTGTGTTACGTTTATTTGGATTGGGTTTGATGCCATTTGTGGATACAATGTGTTCCAGGAATTCAGTTTCCTTCTTCATGAACTCACATTTATCTAGCTGCAGTTTTAAGTTAGCATCCCTCAGTTTCCCAAAGACTTTCCTTAGAATAGAATGTGGTCCTCCAATGAAGTGAGTAAATTATAATATCATGCAGGTATACT
This sequence comes from Drosophila erecta, assembly GCF_003286155.1. Taxonomy (NCBI): domain Eukaryota; kingdom Metazoa; phylum Arthropoda; class Insecta; order Diptera; family Drosophilidae; genus Drosophila; species Drosophila erecta. The sequence continues at coordinate 28,316,996 of NW_020825194.1, forward strand.
AAGCAGTCTTTGTAAATCAAATCTTCTAGAAGATTGTTAATACATCTTTGAAATGTTGCAAGGACATTTTTCAGACTAAAAGGCATGCGTGTATATTGGTAGTGCCCATTTTAAGTTGAATGGGCGGTTTTCGCAATGGAATTTTTATCAATCTGAATTTGGTGAAAACCCTTGGCTAGATCAATCTTTGTAAAATATTGGCATAGTCCGAGTATATCCAATATTTCTTCCATTCTAGGAATGGGGAATTTGTCGTTGACAGTTACTTCATTGATATTCCTGTAATCCACTACCAACCTAAACTTTTGCTTCCCAGAGGCCTTCTTGGGGAAGGGGAGAATTGGGAGAACAATAAGGTGACTTCGATTTGGGAATTATACCTTGTTCTATCTTTTCATTAATTTGCGTGTTGACCAGCTGATCAATGCTTTGGGGGTATTTATAAGGTTTACGGTAAACTGGATCTTCATGCTGAGTCTGGATGTTTAATAATAATTGTGAAGGCAAAATTTTCTGCTTCCTTGACCTGAATGTCTCTATATTCGTATAGGACCTTCTTTAAACATTCAACCTTGAACCTCTACATTTAGATGTTCGAGTCTGTACTCGATACACTCGCGTAATTCATTATTTATCGCGAAGCGTCCTCGTCGTCCTCAACGGACTTGGGATCAAAGTGCTTTGCATCATTGTCTACTGTGTCAATTTTTGCTTTCGGAGTGAGGCATTTTGCTGATGCGGGCTCCTCCTTCTGTTGATTTAGTTTAAGCTTTGGTTTAAGGCACTTTGCAGGTGCGGTCTTAACCTGCTGTTTCGGATCGAATTGTTTCACTGGTGCGGATTCGTCCTTTTGCTTTAGGTCAAGGCATTTTGTTGATGCGGCCTCGCCTTTTTTCTCGAACCTTTAGTAACAGTTTCCTTCTCGTAATCAATGTACGCGTTCGTTTCTTCGAGATATTTTTGACCTAACAGGATATCATAAGTATCGGAAAATTTGTGAACATAGAACTATTGTGCAGACGGCGATATTGAAGTGGGCTTGATCATAATACTTTTTTAAAATTTGATTGGCCTGCAAAATGTTCCTTTATTATGTTGATAGAGCAACCTGTGTCGATCATAATTGTTATGATAGCTTAATAGATATCTTAATGGACTGGTTCGTTCTCCCACGTTTCTGGTGTGTCCAAGGCAGTCTGATGAATATTTACGTCTATCCTGCTTTGCCCTCTCTGACTTGCTCGCTGTCTTTTTGCCATTCACATTATTTGAGGTTGAAGGTTGAAAATTGAGGGGATCGTTTTGTCTACATAGAGATAAATGCCTTCTAAAGGTGTAATAATTTCCCCACTGACTAAAAGCTATGGGACGATTCGAATACTGCTTAGTCATAACTTAATAACTGGTTTTCAATTTTTCTTTAAGCTTTCTAATGCTACCAGGGTATGTTGTTTCCTCCAGTTGTCTCACTAGGGTCACGTATGGCCTGTATGGTTTTTATATCTATCCATGTTTGCTCTCGCTTGGATTAGAGGTCTCACTGCTCCGTATAATACGTGTGCCTGCCGGTTGCTCGACCTGGTTGAAAAATCCGGGCAATTTGCAAGGTGTGCCGTCGTAGTAATGCGATTCTTTAATCTGACCCAGTAATTGATTCAAGTGGAACTCAGAAGGTTGTGAAACTACTACGTTGTAGTTTCATTTCTTGATGTACAGAGTTTAAAATGTTATTTGGTTGTAAACCGTGGGCTTAAACACGGAATTAAAAATTTTAATAAAATTTGTTTCCGACCGCACGGGATGTTTCTTAGTTAATTTTTAGAGTTTATTTGGCCACAATGGATTTTTTTAGTTATGAAAATCTACACGCACGAAGATTCTTTTGCGGATCTGACGTTCAAGCCTCGTTCTCGAACTTTTCGATTATGGACTTTGAATTTAAGAGTTTAGAGGCAGCTTTGGAGGTTTTGACTTTGTTTGTCTTGGCATTTTTCTTTGATTCAAGTGCATTCGCTCTTGGATACAAGCGCACTTAGATTCTTACGATTTTGTTTATTGAAATTTAAAACATCTGTTTTCGGGTTTGCGAGTCCGTACCTTGAGCCTGGGAACGTGACAATTGTGTGAGGGTTTAGGCAATAGATGTTTAGTCTACCAGTGGGTGGCTTATCTGGAGTTTTCAGTTACATCCTGTATACGATTTAGGGTTTATTCCATTCAACCTTGTCTTGAGGATACATATGACAGTCTGGCTCCTATCTGGTATTTACTGGGAACATAAGAGGTAATGTAGGGTACGTTGTTTACAATTGTGTTTATGCTAAGTAGGCTGTGAGGAGTCTTAAAACTCCCCACAAATCGAGGTGCAGGAGAGATGCCTAGCAACAGAGAAGAAGGCTGGAATGCAGAAGGAGTCAAGGACAACCAGGTCGAACGGGAAATAATGGACCTTGGACCCGAGCAAAGCAGTGAGACCGTGAACTAACGGTACCGCGTTGGACCTTGGACTCCAGCCGGCCAAGGGCACAGAGGGCGAATGGTAACGGTCAAGCACAAAGAGGACGCACCGTGAACTAACGGGACCTGTGCAAAAAGGGGAAATAACAGGATTTCCCCGTCCTATAAAGGGGTCTGCACAAGCGCAGCTCCGGACAGTCAATTCAATCACGCGAAGAGCCGCAGGTGACGAGTACAAGCACGCAGTCAATTCAATCGCGCGGAGAGCCGCAGGTGCACGAGTACAATCACGATCAGTCAGTTTGGCCACACGAAGAGCCGTACGAATACGGAGACAGTCAAACGGAGATTCGGACAAGTAAAAAGTCGGGAAGAACGCGAGAGACGCAGGAGGACGGTCCCTGCAAGTGTAATAAGACGCGATCAGGAGGGTCAGTGGAGTCATTGGTTGGTCAAGGTGGTCCGGACTCACGGACGATACACCTCCCCACCATAACATCCTAAGTCCCAAGCCTACCCACGGGACCATAGTCGAGGACACCGCAGAGCGACGAAGGGTCAGTGGAGTCATTGGTCGGTCAAGGTGGTCCGAACTCACGGACGATACACCTTCCCGCCATTACATCCTAAGCCCCAAACCCAACCAGGGAACCACCGTCGAGGACGCCGCAGGACAACGAAGGACGCCAGGCAGCGTCCAGGAACCTGGCACGGTCAGAAGGGTCGGTGGAGTCAGTGGTCGGTCAAGGTGGGCCTGGGAGGAGCGTCAGCTTGACCCAACGGGCGATACACCTCTCCACCATAACATCCTAAGCCCCATTCGAGCCGGCACGGGTAAGCGGACCGGCCGTAGAGGTACAACTCACCGGCGCTGAAGGCCTGGTGAGGATCCTCAGCTTCACCAGCATAATGGAGGCCAGCGGAGGCAGATCCGAAAGGCAGGAGGTGGAGCATGGACGGCGGGAAGGCAGCCGTTCAAGGAGAGATTTGCAAAGGTGAGATTACGCAAAGGTGGCGAAACAGGTGCGAGAATGGAGTTTCAGGTACGACGGGCACGAAAAGCCCCTGGAATTCCTGGAGCAGGTGGAGTGGTCAGCAATGACGTATGGGCTGGACATCAACCAGATCCCACGAGCGATGCCAAAGCTGCTAAAGGGCAGGGCCTTAAAGTGGTTCATTGCCAACAACAGGTTCTGGGAGACATGGGCAGAGTTCATCCAGAGCTTCCAGGAAATCTTCCTGCTCAGAGGCTTCATGACGAAGCTGGCGGACCAGGTCAAGCAGAGGAAGCAGCGACATGGCGAAGGCTTTAAGGACTACATGGTGAACATGCAGACGCTCATGAGACCCTTGGGCCTGTCGCGGAGAGAGACACTGGAGCGAATAAGGGAGAACAGCACCCCAGCCCTGCGCATGTTTGTTCGCCCGTACGGGTGCCGGGACCTGGACGCTCTGATGGTCCTTGCCGACGAATTCGAAGAGTTGGACACCCAAAGAGAACGGTTCGAGGTGGAGCGGACTCATTGGGCCCGTCACCAGCGTGATTTACCAAGAGGGGAGCAGAACGCGGTGTGCAGGAGGTGCCAAGAGGACACCACGGGCACGGCGGGGCACACCATTATCAGGCAAGGGCCGGACTCGGTGCGGCGGGGGTTTATAAAACCCGGCACAAGCATGCCATAGATGCGGAAGCCAGGATCACTGGACGCGGAAGTGCAGGAACCGGCCGATCAGTTTTTGCTGGGTCTGCGGGAGGATTGCCCCGAGGACCGTGGAGTGCTGTTCGAGATCGGGAAACGCCATGCGACCCCAGCCTCAGAGGGGCAACCTGGGTTCGCAAGGTGCCGCCCCTCCAAATTAATGGGCAAACTGAAGGCGGAGGAAAGGCAGCTGTCCGCCACAGTGCTTATAGACGGAGTGGAAGCTAAGGCCACGATGGACACCGGGCGTTGGATCAGGTGGTAGGACCCGAGATGATGCCGCACGCTTTTGCATATCAAGACGATATCATAGTGATCGGACGGACACTGCAAGAGCATGTGCGCAACTTGAAGGAGGTTTTCCGGAGGCTGCGGGCGGCGAACCTGAAGGTGAATGCGGATAAGTGCAAATTCTTCAGGAAGGTAATGCAATACTTGGGCCACCGCGTGACGGATCAGGGTATCGGAACGGACCCGGAAAAGGTAGCGGCGATAACGCAGCTGAAGCCGCCAGGAAACGTGAAGGAGCTGAGGCAGTACCTGGGAGTGGCGTCGTAGTACAGACGTTTTGTACCCGACTTTGCGACGCTAGTACAGCCACTGAATGCCCTCCTCAAGAAGCAGGCAAGGTGGGAGTGGACGGACGCTCACCAAAAAGCTTTTGAGGCCGTCAAAACCAGGCTGGTCGCCGACCCGATCCTTGCATGGCCGGATTTCTCCAGGACGTTCGTGCTGCAGACAGACGCCAGCGACTATTGGCTTGGCGCAATCCTCACACAACATTCCGATCAAGGCGAGCGGGTGATATCCTATTCCAGTAGGACGCTGAACGGAGCGGAAAGGAATTATTCCGCAACGGAAAAGGAATGTGTATCTTTAGTGTGGGCCGTCAGGAAGTTAAGACCGTACCTGGAGGGTTACCACTTCAAGGTGATAACGGACCACATGGCCTTGAAATGGCTAAATAGCATCGAGAGCCCGTCCGGAAGAATAGCAAGGTGGGCACTGGAGCTTCAACAATACGACTTCGAAATTTCGTATAGGAAGGGCCAGCTGAAACGTGCTGGCCTCTTCAGGAAACGTGCCGCAGGATGAGGACGGAGGACACACAGACGAGCAGCAGGGCACTATGGTCCAGAAATCGTTTTTTTCTCATTAAGTCAAAATTTGTATGTCAATATATCGTCCTTTATCAATTATTTTCTAAAAGAAAATTGAATTGTATTAGCCGCTGTAAGAGCTTATCTTATCTAATATAAGCTCTGTGTGAAAGAAGCACGTAACGTAAGAAATGTAGCTCATACTACTATGAATTAGAGGATGAGAGAGGAAAGAAATTAGGAGTATTCCATTTAAAGGATATACAAAGCAAAAAACAAGAAGTTCTTCAGATAAGGCTTCCTTGAAATAGTCGCGTTACCCTTATCTGTAGTGACCAACTTAGGCCTTACACTGCCAAAAACTGCCACTGTCAAACTCGCGCTAAATTATTGCAGCTTTTCTGTAACTAAAACAGTGAGAGAAATGTTTAAGAACAATCAGAGTATATACATATATGAATTTCTAGAGTATAATTTTCACAACTATTTTGATGGGCTAATTGGCTGTAACATATTTAATGACATGAATGCAGTCATTCATTCAAAAAAAAAAAATTCAACTCAATAATTTTTATTTAGATCTTTTCGATCAGGAAATTCAGTTAGGTCATAACATAAATAACCTTATTTTAATGAACTTAATTAGTCCACAGGCCATATAAGTTTATGTTAAGTTTATACTAAAATTATAACATATATTTTACAAAGATGGCCAAAACCTAAGTTTCACAAGTGAAATCAAACACAGAATTATCACAAAGATCTTTCAATTTATTCGAAAACATACAAATACCTAGAAATTCACAAAGATGAAATTAACAGGCAATTAGCAGACATGTTAGATCAAGGTATTATAAGACACTTTTAAAGCCCATGCAATAGTCCTTTCTGGGTCGTTGGACCAGTCGAATAAGCAAAAGTGGTGGCTCGTCGTAGACTACCTTAAACTCAATAAAGAAACCCTCGAGGATCGGACCCCGATCCACAATATAGATGAGATTTTCGATGAACTTTTTAACTTAAGACCTTGCAATAGGTTTCTAGCAGATATAAATGGACAGTAAAGATGCACACATTACAAGGTCCTTCGTATGCCTTTTGACCACGAAACGCAGGTTCAACATTTCATTTATGAATGCCTTATCCCCTATAACGGACAATTTTGTATTGTTTTGTAAGGATGACATCCTTATATATTCTTAGAATAGAAGAACACGTCAATCATCTGAGCTGTATCTTGAGCTGCCTATCTAAGGCAAATTTAAAACTCCAATCAGACAAATGCAAGTTTGCCAGAGAGGAGATTGAATTTCTCGAACATGCCATTAATTCAGAAGCTCTTAAGCCAAGTCAGAATAAAATTGGGGCAATTTGAAAGATAAATTTACCGACAAACCATAAACAAATTAAAAGTTTTCTAGGCAGCACAGGTTATTTGGAGCGCTACATTAAATACTACTAAAATACTTAAAGAAAAATTTTAAAATAAACACACATGATCAAGACTACATAGAAGCTTTTCGAAAACTGAAAGTCCTAACAACGAGCGATCCGATAGTCGTGTACCCAGACAAACAATTAACGATAGTTACAGACGCAAGTAACTTTGCATAAGGCGCCGATATTATAGTAAAACCGACCATAGGCCCCTAGTTTGGCTTAATAATCTAAAGGATTTTTGGAAAGTGCAATTAAACGAATTTGATTTTGAAATAACATTCATAAAAATGTCCAAACAAATGCTGCTCAAGGCAGCAGTCAAGGTGCGACATAACGTCCAGCCAACAAGTTACGCAACCTGCCGCAGGCCGGATGTGAACTGGCCAACATCATCAGAATTATAGTATAATATAGGTATAGTGTAGTTGGTAGTATCATCAATAAGGACCGCCACATCTGGCCAACGAGGCCCGCCTTAGCGATTCTCAGCATAAAAAAGCCAGCAGCCTTTTAAGGTCTTATCTTACTCTAATAAAACTTTGTTCGCTGAATTACATGCCACAGCAGCTGGCAAATCCAGCGTAGCGGATATCAGGATAATAATGATGTTTATCCATTAAGGTGAAATACCAGATCAGATCCGAGGTACACCTCCTAGACGAGGAGCGACTACAAGAAATACTTACAGAGAGAATTTGGGTAGGATCTTAACACAACCTCCAGCGACGTCCAGTATGGCTCTTAGTACTCAATCAGAGTTGATGAACTTTATACAGTTTACTGTATAACAACAGGGTCAACTTATGGATAATCTTACCTCTTACCTAGGGAAGACTATAGATTCATCTATTAAAAGTTAATTGGACAACTTGCAATTACCTCAACCCACACATACAAATTCAAAACCTGGCAATATCCACCAAATATGGAGCAAATTAGGAACGATTTCGATCAAAACCGTTATTCTCAGAATTCAGACAATAATGTAGAACAAAGAGGCGTAAACAGGAGCAATGCAAGCTCATATGTTAGTCCGGAAAAAGTATTAGGAATTATTTAAAAATGGGAATTAAAGTTCGATGGTAGCAAAACAAGCATCAGGATAGATGAATTCATTTACAGGATATGCTCACAAAATCTAGGTAATGATTATGGTCTTCTATGTGACCATTTCTACCTTCTGTTTGCAGGAATAGCAAGCGATTGGTATTAGAAGTTTCATCGAAATCATCCGAATTACCATTGGGACACATTTGTGGTGAATTTAGGAAGAGATTCGAAGATATAGAGACAGATTATGATATTTGGGAGGGAATCCGAAAACGGAAGCAAGGAGAAAATGAAGAATTTAAAGATGTCCAAGAAAACATGAAACAGTTGATTGCACGGATAGACTCCATAATAAAATAAAATAAAACTTTAAGTCAGCCTGACATTCACTATTCCTTAATACCCTTACACAAAGAATTCAAAATAACAATAATAAGCATAGATAGTATCGGGACTCATTTAAAACTCAGACGAGTTTAAAACTCAGATTAAGAGATTTTTGGAAGAAGGTTCGCCGTGACCGACAGAAACTTATATCCGCTATAGTACTTAGTTCTATCCAAAAACTATCTATACGGAAATCACTATAGATGTTCAGATTTACAAGGCTTTTTTAGATTCTGGAGCAACTATAAGTTGTGTAGGCGAGTTAGCTGCTCAAGACTTCCTCAAACACAGCAACGTAAAAAAATGTTCTGGTGAAATTCGCGCTGCGAACGGAACAAAACGCAAAGTAGTGTCAAAACTTACTACTTCCATTAAGTATGGAGATTAGATAGACAATCTTGAATTATTAATACTTGAATACTAATACTTGAAATTAAACAAGATGTATATTTAGGTCTTGATTTTTGTCAAAAGTTTGGATTACTAAATAAAATAACAAGCAATCCGACCATTACTGAGTTAGACATCGGTACATTGGATGATAATGAAGAGTCTCCAAAATATCATGAGCTAAACGAAGGAGAAAGACTTCGACTTGAGACAGTAATTAAAACATTTCCATTTTCCAAAGGTTTAGGTAGTATTACAATGTCCACATATAGCCTTGATATAGGAAATGCGAGTCCTGTTAAACAGCGCCATTGGCCAGTTACCACCAGCTAAATTCATAAGTGTTATCGACATGAAGCATGCATACTGGCAGATACCACTCGACGAACATTCAAAGCAATACATTGCGTTTACAATACCGAATAGACCGTTATATCAGTATAAAACTCTTTGTCGTCTGATGGATAGAGTCATTCCGGCTCATCTCAGTTTTGTCCGAAGATTTCAATTCACATATGCTTTTACTACAAGAGATGCTTACGTAAAACAAATCAATGTCAGCAAATCTAAACTCTTTATGAAGGAGATCATATATTTCGGCTTTATAATTGGAAATGGGCAAATAAGAACCAACTCAGGTAAGGTCAAAGCGATAGCAGAATTTCCACAACCAACTTCGGTTAAACAGTTGTGAAGATTTCTAGGCTTAGCGTGATTTTACTGACGGTTTGTAGAAAACTTTGTCAATATTAGTTTTCCCTTGACGGAACTACTAAAAAAAAGAATTCGCTTGAAGGAAACAAAGAGGCTCAGAGACTCATAAAACAAGACTTTTCCAAGCAATTCATATATTTTGGTGTACTGGCTAAGGAGCGAGATGGAGTAGAACTCCAAAGCGCAACGTAACTATTCAGTTTCCGGATTGCAAACTTTTGTCCTGCCGTTAACAAAAGGAATTAAAAAATTCCGCGCGTATATTGAGGGCCAGGATTTCTTGGTTATCACGGACCACGCAGCTCTTCAATGCGAACGAAGGATTTATCAGGAAGGCTCTATGGTCAATGAAGTTGAGAACATTTACATTTACTATAAAACATTGAAGCGGTTCTCAGAACATCATTTCAGACACTCTATCTAGACAGAACGACCCAGCCTTTGATGCATTTTGTCAAAATTGACCCATAGTTGATTTAGATTCTCCACATTTCAAGTCAACGGAACAATTAATATAGAAAATAACTAACCGTCAGTCAAAAGAACTACTTTTGTATCGGACGATATAAAGCAAGAAAATCCTTGGAAACTTTTGATACCTTCATGATGCTCATGATGCACCTACTTCATCTCATTGTGGTATGAGTAAAACTGTGAGAAACTAAAAAGATATTTGTTTTGTCCTTGTATGGTTACGCAAATACGGAACTATGTATCTAAATTGTGTCATTTGTCGTACCACGAAAAGTCCAAACACGGTTTTCAAACCGCCAATGGGTAAACCGTTAACCTCAGACAGGCCATTTCAAAAATTATACATTGACCTCTTAGGTCCCTCGCACGAAAAATGGTCACATTGCTCATTTTCGTTGATCATAACACTCGTTTTCACTTTTTGTGTCCACTATAAGGCTAATAAAATCTGTGATTACTTGCAGGGAGCTATATTCTAAACATTTGGCATTCCATAAGTAATACTTTCGGATAATGGCAGTCAGTTCAAGTCAAGCTATTCCCAAGCTTTTCTTACAACTTTTGGTATACAGCAAAACCTTATAGCCATATATTCTCCGCAGGCTAAAGCGTGTGAAAGACTTAATAGATCTGTATTAGCCGCTGTAAGAGCTTATCTTATCTTATATAAGCTCTGTGTGAAAGAAGCACGTAGAAACGTAAGAAACGTAGCTCATGCTACTATGAATTAGAGGATGAGAGAGGAAAGAAATTAGGAGTATTCCATTTAAAGGATATACAAAGCAGAAAACAAGTTCTTCAGATAAGGCTTCCTTGAAATAGTCGCGTTACCCTTATCTGTAGTGACCAACTTAGGCTTTACACTGCCAAAAACTGCCACTGTCGAACTCGCACTAAATTATAGCAGCTTTTCTGTAACTAAAACAGTGAGAGAAATGAGAGTATATACGTATATATATACATATATACATATAATGACATGAATGCAGTCATTCATTAACAAAAAAAATTCAACTCAATAATGTTTACTTAGATCTTTTCGATCAGGAAATTCATTTAGGTCATAACATAAATAACCTTATTTTAATGAACTTAATTAGTCCACAGGCCATATAAGTTTATGTTAAGTTTATACTAAAATTTTAACATATATTTTACAAAGATGGCCAAAACCTAAGTTTCACAAGTGAAATCAAACACAGAATTATCACAAAGATCTTTCAATTTATTCGAAAACATACAAATACCCAGAAATTCACAAAGACGAAATTAACAGGCAATTAGCAGACATGTTAGATCAAGGTATTATAAGACACTTGTAAAGCCCATGCAATAGTCCTTTCTGGGTCGTTGGACCAGTCGAATAAGCAAAAGTGGTGGCTCGTCGTAGACTACCTTAAACTCAATAAAGAAACCCTCGAGGATCGGACCCCGATCCACAATATAGATGAGATTTTCGATAAACTTTTTAACTTAAGACCTTGCAATAGGTTTCTAGCAGATATAAATGGACAGTAAAGATGCACACTAAACAGCGTTTTCAACATTACAAGGTCCTTCGTATGCCTTTTGACCACGAAACGCAGGTTCTACATATCATTTATGAATGCCTTATCCCCTATAAAGGACAATTTTGTATTGTTTTGTAAGGATGACATCTTTATATATTCTTAGAATAGAAGAACACGTCAATCATCTGAGCTGTATCTTGAGCTGCCTATCTAAGGCAAATTTAAAACTCCAATCAGACAAATGCAAGTTTGCCAGAGAGGAGATTGAATTTCTCGAACATGCCATTAATTCAGAAGCTCTTAAGCCAAGTCAGAATAAAATTGGGGCAATTTGAAAGATAAATTTACCGACAAACCATAAACAAATTAAAAGTTTTCTAGGCAGCACAGGCTATTTGGAGCGCTACATTAAATACTACTAAAATACTTAAAGAAAAATTTTAAAATAAACACACATGATCAAGACTACATAGAAGCTTTTCGAAAACTGAAAGTCCTAACAACGAGCGATCCGATAGTCGTGTACCCAGACAAACAATTAACGATAGTTACAGACGCAAGTAACTTTGCATAAGGCGCCGATATTATAGTAAAACCGACCATAGGCCCCTAGTTTGGCTTAATAATCTAAAGGATTTTTGGAAAGTGCAATTAAACGAATTTGATTTTGAAATAACATTCATAAAAATGTCCAAACAAATGCTGCTCCAGGCAGCAGTCAAGGTGCGACATAACCTCCAGCCAACAAGTTACGCAACCGCAGGCCGGATGTGAACTGGCCAACATCATCAGAATTATAGTATAATATAGGTATATTATAGTTGGACATCATCAATAAGGACCGCCACATCTGGCCAACGAGGCCCGCCTTAGCGATTCTCACCATAAACATCGCTGCCAGCAGCCTTTTAAGGTCTTATCTTACTCTAATAAAACTTTGTTCGCTGAATTACATGCCACATCAGCTGGCAAATCCAGCGTAGCGGATATCAGGATAATAATGATGTTTATCCATTAAGGTGAAATACCAGATCAGATCCGAGGTACACATCCTAGACGAGGAGCGACTACAAGAAATACTTACAGAGAGAATTTGGGTAGGATCTTAACACAACCTCCAGCGACGTCCAGTATGGCTCTTAGTACTCAATCAGAGTTGATGAACTTTATACAGTTTACTGTATAACAACAGGGTCAACTTATGGATAATCTTACCTCTTACCTAGGGAAGACTATAGATTCATCTATTAAAAGTCAATTGGACAACTTGCAATTACCTCAACCCACACATACAAATTCAAAACCTGGCAATATCCACCAAATATGGAGCAAATTAGGAACGATTTCGATCAAAACCGTTATTCTCAGAATTCAGACAATAATGTAGAACAAAGAGGCGTAAACCGGAGCAATGCAAGCTCATATGTTAGTCCGGAAAAAGTATAAGGAATTATTTAAAAATGGGAATTAAAGTTCGATGGTAGCAAAACAAGCATCAGGATAGATGAATTCATTTACAGCATTTGCTCACTTACCAAACAAAATCTAGGTAATGATAATGGTCTTCTATGTGGTATTGGATTGGTATTGGAAGTTTCATCGAAACAATCCGAATTACCATTGGGACACATTTGTGGTGAATTTAGGAAGAGATTCGAAGATATAGAGACAGATTATGATTTTTGGGAGGGAATCCGAAAACGGAAGCAAGGAGAAAATGAAGAATTTAAAGATTTCCAAGAAAACATGGAACAGTTGATTGCACGGATAGACTCCATAATAAAATAAAATAAAATCTTTAAGTCAGCCTGACATTCACTATTCCTTAATACCCTTACACAAAGAATTCAAAATAACAATAATAAGCATAGATAGTATCGGGACTCATTTAAAACTCAGACGCTCTACTAGAAGATTAAGAGATTTTTGGAAGAAGGTTCGCCGTGACCGACAGAAACTTATATCCGCTATAGTACTTAGTTCTATCCAAAAACTATCTATACGGAAATCACTATAGATGTTCAGATTTACAAGGCTTTTTTAGATTCTGGAGCAACTATAAGTTGTGTAGGCGGGTTAGCTGCTCAAGACTTTCTCAAACACAGCAACGTAAAAAAATGTTCTGGTGAAATTCGCGCTGCGAACGGAACAAAACGCAAAGTAGTGTCAAAACGTACTACTTCCTTTAAGTAGTAAGTTAAAAGATAGACAATCTTGAATTATTTATAATACTTGAACTTAAGCAAGATGTATATTTAGGTCTTGATTTTTGTCAAAAGTTTGGATTACTAAATAAAATAACAAGCAATCCGACCATTACTGAGTTAGACATCGGTACATTGGATGATAATGAAGAGTCTCCAAAATATCATAAGCTAAATGAAGGAGAAAGACTTCGATTTGAAAGGTTTTGGTCGTATTACAATGTCCACATATAGCCTTGATATAGGAAATGCGAGTCCTGTTAAACAGCGCCATTGGCCAGTTTAACCTGCCATTGAAAAGCTGTTGTTCGCGGAAGTAGATAATATGCTGGCCTTTGATTTATAGACAATATTTTTCAAGTAATAAAAATTTAAGAATTATAAAGTCAGGTATACATATGTTTAGAGGACATAAATGATAAAGAAAAACTCTTGAAGATTATCAAAAACGAACACATAAAGAATAACACATAATCACAGAGGCATAAACGAAATTTGAACATCTACAAGTATAAGGCACTGGCGGTAAGAAAATCTATAAAGAAATATATGTGTTTCCAATAATAAAAAATAATTTCCAATAAAAAAAATAATAAAAGGGAAAGGAAGAATTGTGAGCGAAAATAATGCCAAAAAGAACTTTGCCAATTTACTTTGCAAATCACGTTTAAATCTCTCTCCTTTTTCTATCTCTAGATATACACATGCCCTACGGAACTAAAGGAAAACGGATTTAATACGTAAAGAAGTAAGGAGTTTACGCTTTACAAGCTTGTTAAATGTGAGTTTGAGAGACTACTCTTTAACAACCAGGAATCAGAACATAGAGATCCGAAAGATAAGTGCGCTATACGCCCTAAGAGAGGTGCTAAGTAATATAAGCTGAGATGATAAATAGTAAATATAATATTAAGAGACAAAATTGAGAATGCAGTACAAGCTCTTAAGAGAAGAAAAACAAAAAAAAATATTAATAAAAAATTTAAAGAGTCGAGTACGCACTATAAAAGTGATACAAGCAAAAAGAAAATATTAAGCCAAATCATAAATAATATGCTTAATTTTCTTTTTATATCCGAACTCCATCCAGGGTCCATCGGAAATGGCCGACAACGTTATAAAACCTTTCCTATCCGATGTGATTAACAAGGCAACCCTCAGGAATGAGTGGGAGATATATCGTTTAAGATGTACCTTGGGACCGAGGGGATCGATACAGCAAAACAAAAAAAAAGTAAGCTATTGCTCTGCCGTGAGGCTCTAATCGAACCCAGCGAATGTAGAAGATATCTACGGGATTCCCATATATCATTTGAATCAATATTTCTCTCCAAAACAAAACTCAACGTTTGAGAGGCATTTATTTAGAGGTCTGATAGTTTACCACAATTTTTTCTACGGCTACGACAGCGTTTGGATCCTCGAAAACAGATATCGCGGACATATGTCTAAAAGGTAAAACAAGGTGGAATCCTATAGTCGAGTTCCCCGACTATCAGATACCCGTTAATCAGCTAGTGGAAGTGCTAACGAGAAATTTCCTAATTTTCTGGAATAAATGAAGAAATGGCTAAAAATAAAAAATAAAATTAAAAAAAAAATGACAGGCGTGGCAACATTTGGACAAACAAACTTTCTCTGAGTCTACGTCTCTAGAATCTGCATGCTTAATCTCAACATTCTAGGTTTTATAGTTTCTGATATCTCGACGTTCATACGGACGGACTGGCGGACATGGCCAGATCGACTCGACCATTGATCCTAATCAAGAATATATATACTTTATATGGTCGGAAACGCTTCCTTTTGCCTGTTACATACCTTTCAAAAAATCTAGTATACCCTTTTACTCTTTGAGTAACCGGTATAATTATAGATGCGTGGGCACCTCTAGAACTTAAGAAAATACTCCTGGGAAAGTGATAGAAGCGTGTCAGGTTAAGGAGCAGATCAACAAGGAATCGAAAGCAATGACAACAAGACAAATTGCTGAATCCATCGATAAAATATCACATCGAGGTTTTAAACAGGGTGGAGAGTGCTCGAGGTGCGGTCGATCAGGCCACGCACACAATGATTCATTATGTCCGGCAAGGAAAGTAACTTGCAATAAATGATCGAAGCCTAGTCACTTCGTCAAGAAAAGACGTACACAGCTTAAATTCTTTAAACCCCAAAAAAAATAAACTTAAAAGGCCATGCATCTACGTACGTTCCGTAGAAGAGGAAACCACCTGCTCCAAGCAAAAGAAGTAGGATGCACACTGCTTTAAGTTACTAAACGATGACGAAGAAGAGTGGGAGTGATAAAATGTCAAGTGGGAGGCTGTAAGATCCCTCTGATCATCGACTCGGGCTCCAACTGTAATATTATTAGCCAAACAGATTGGTCAGAACTAATGAAAAGAAAAGCAACAGTCTTTAAAGTGAGATTCCATTTGACAAAAATTCCGAGGTTATGATTCTAGTAAATTACTGTAAGTAATTTGTGTCTTTGAGGCGCCAGTAATAGCAGAGCCGGGAGCGGAAAAGATTGACTCGTTCTACGTAATTGAAAACGGGAAACAATCTCTTTTGGGCCGAGACACGGTTAGTGAAATAAACGTCCTTCGGCTGGGGAAGTATATCAACCGGGTAGAAAAGCATCGAAGTAAAGCTCTTCATCGACTATAACGTAAAACCGATATAGCAACCAGTGAGACGAGTCACAGTAGATCTTGAAGACAAGTTTTTTGACAAACTCAAGGAAGGCCTGACTCATGATATAATTGAGCCACTCACAGAGCCTAGCGCGTGGCTATTTCCAATCGTCCTTACGTTTAACTACCCGTTGCCAACGTTCGATTCTTTCAAGTTCTTTGCGCGCCTAGGCCTAAAAGACGCATATCACCAACTAGCTCTTGAAAAATCCAGCAGGGAAATAATTACATTCATAACTCCAAGGGGACGTTCACGCTATAAGCGGTTAATGTTTGAAAAAACCTTCCAACGCCTCCGAGTAAATGCTATCTACAATCTAAATTCCTAAGGCTATGAACTTCATTGACGTCTTCATTTTTGGCTGCGCTGTAAAAGAAGTGTACAACATTTTCCAGGAAAACAATTTTCTGTTAAATAAAGAGAAGTTCTTCAGGGACCCAAATAACAGACGATATGCGGTGTTTCCTCGGTTTTTTAACCTATATCGGGAAGTTCATCCAAAACTTGGCAAATCACTGGGAAACCTCGAGGAAGGTTCATAAAACCGAGAACTAGTTCATCTGGGGCGAAGTCGAGACAAACGCCTTCGTTAATCTAAATAACCGACTAGTCAAAATTCCAAAATGTTCTTATTTTAATCCAAAACATCAGGCTCGTGTGACTGCGGATGCAAGCCCGGTGGCTCTCGGGGCGGTTCTAGTACAATTTAAAGTAGACAACGAACCGCTTACAATAAACTTCGCTAGCAAGGGTCTATCCGGTATTCCCAAACCTAAAAAGAGAGCCTTTCCTTGGTTTGGGCTGTGGAGAAATTTTACTATTACAAGCCATTGGAGGCTATTTTTAAGCCAGCTTCTAAGTCCCCAGCTCGCATTGAAAGATGGTTTATAAGGCGTATAAGTTCACAGTGATTTACAAATCCGGAAAAGACTTTGTGAACTACCCACGGTAGAACCAACCTCCTGGTTTCCTGGGGAACCAACCTCCCCGGCCGCTATTAAGGGAGGGATGTGGCGACCGGCACTGGCGGCAACACGAGAGCACGAACTCAGCATCAACGAGAGAGCCGATACTAGGAACGGAAGCTACTCACTCTGGTGCGGACAGTCGAGCGGGCCGGTGGCGCATGCCCATTACTACTGTGAACTCTAAAATATGACCAATAAAGAGTGTTATTAAACTTATTACCTTATAAAGTCAGCGTGATAATTATTAAAATGAAGCAAGTCATTAGAAATGCTATTATACAAAAAATATAATAAAAAGGTCTTTAAAATTATATTAACAATTATAAAATTTGTAATTTAGCCAAATATGTTAGGCAACCTATAAAATATAATTTAAATATTACAGAAGCGAAAGAAAAAATAAACGATAGAATGCACATAGACATCTGGTATCCTATAAAAATTATTCCTAAATAAGCCACCGCTCAACATACATTAAATGTATGTATTAAGGACTGATCCTGGAATTCTTTGCTTAACGTAATAAAATTAAGAATTCTATACATAGACAAGCCGAAAAAGATTGTAACAACTCCATTTAACAATTAAGAACTCCATATAAGAAAACTGGACACTCAAACGTGGAAAGATTACATATGCAATTGTATAATGATCAAAAAATATTGACACCACCAAAAAAAATGTTTACAAAGCAATTATTTGTTATAATAACACTTTATTTAATAACATACTTTGTCACGAATACATCGCCAAAATATCGGAAAAGCTACTTAGAAATAAACAAACATAAGCCAAAATTGGCGAATATATTTATCAAGAATAATCAAGTAGAAAAATCAAACCCAAAATATATAGAAATAAGTAAATACAAGCAATATGGTAACTACATGATAAATAATAAAGACCATACAGAGGTGGTCAAAAGTATTTACACAACGTGCTTTTTTTTTCAATTGTCAACTTTGATCGCTTATTGCTGCTGCTTTTGTACTCAGAAACGAACATAACGGTATTTGTCGTGCTTCTACATCTATACAGAAGCAAACGAAAGAAGAAATGTACAAAATAACTGTTTATGGGCTAAAAATAGAAGCATTGAACTGATGCTTGTCTGTTGTCAGAAGTATTTACACACAATTTTTACACGTCAAAATATTTACCCAGTTCAAATTGAAGATTAGTCTTTGATTTGCATTGAGTAAGTGAAGTTCTAGTTGATGTTGATCGCTTAATTGGAACTTAAACTAACTGTTAACAGTTAAATTAATAGATTAAACTAAGCATTTAATTTGTAAAATGGCAAAAACAAAGGAGCTATCAGTTGAGCATCGAGCCGAGATTGTCACTAAATTTAAGGCTGGTACTTCTGCATCCAAATTAGCTAAGTTGTACAAAATGTCACGAAAAACTGTGTACAATTTAGTTAAAAAACAGTGGAAAAATTGTAAAATAAAAAGAGAACTGCCCGAAAAGTTGCATTTCGGAGAGAACTCCGAAGCTTGCATTCCCAAGAGACTGCAGACACATTATAGTTGTACTAAGTAATCCCACCATAAGTACCGTTAAAATTGTTGCAGCTTCGAAAAATGTAATTGGAAAACATATTAGCGATAGTACACTGCGTCGCAGAATGAAGGAAGTTGACATCAACACCTATGTTGTAGTGCAGTAGTTGATATTACCCCAAGAAACAAGGAAAAACGTCTCGCATTTGCCTTGGAGTATAAAGAGAAGCCTCTCGAGTTCTGGTTTGATGTTTTATGGACTGATGAAGTTGCGTTTCAGTTTCAGGGATCAGTTGTTGATATTACCCCAAGAAACAAGGAAAAACGTCTCGCATTTGCCTTGGAGTATAAAGAGAAGCCTCTCGAGTTCTGGTTTGATGTTTTATGGACTGATGAAGTTGCGTTTCAGTTTCAGGGATCATTTAGCAATTTATGCATCTCCCAAAACAACTAAAGGGTAATGCCGTCCAGCCAATCAATCGGTTTGGTGGTGGCACGGTGATGTTCTGGGGTTGTTTAAGTTACTATGGATTTGGAGACATGGCACCGATTGAGGGTACACTAAATCAAACAGGATACCTCCATATCTTAAATGAGCGTTTTTGTTAAACACTCAAAGAAGTCGATAGAGGAGTTTTATTGAGCAATACAACGTTCATTTTAAAGAACACAACGAATCCGTACCTTCACATAACTATATATAATGATATATTTAATCTCCGTATGAAAAACTAAAACCGATATTTTGAAAAGCTTTACTCTTCAAAAGCCTCATAGAAAGCTTAAATTATCGGTAAGGAAATATGTAAAGCTCCGTAGATCTTTAAGGTTTATCAGAAAATAAAAAAAAATTTGATAATCAGTAAGTAAGTGACTCTGGTGTAATAAACAACAAATAAATTATACTTCATGGGCGCAGCCGGTAGGACAATGAATAATAAAAAGTCCTAGTAAATCCGTAGTCTGTTGACAATCAAATGAAAAGTTTGTATGACCAAAAAATCTCCTGTGATTGTGCACGCGAACAAATAGAATAGGTAGTTTTTACAATTAAAGTGGCCTAATCGGTGTATCCGCGGTAACCTGTGTGTCCTTATTATATTAAAATAGCTTATTTAGTCTTCCGCTACGTAAAGTGAGACCGCGACCAAGGTATACAGTGTAGTTACACAGTGTTGTTCATATAAGACATAAGACTCGACATA
Organism: Drosophila erecta; assembly: GCF_003286155.1. Taxonomy (NCBI): domain Eukaryota; kingdom Metazoa; phylum Arthropoda; class Insecta; order Diptera; family Drosophilidae; genus Drosophila; species Drosophila erecta. Next base: position 28,336,801 of record NW_020825194.1, read on the forward strand.
CTGTATCAGTCTGTGAACAAGAGCAGTGGCCCGCTTGAACAAAAACAAGTGTGACCGCTACATAACAAAGAACGTTTTATAAACAAATAAAACTGAAATAGCATTATCAGTTGATAATCTAACCCAACTCCTTCGACAAATACGCCAAGCGCCGCAGTTCTCTGGAGACCCAAGCAACCTCAGTTCGCTTATCAGACGAATTGAATACCTGCTCAACTTATACCAAACAAGTGATGTTCGACAACAAGCCATTCAATTACAAGTCATCGGAGATGCCGAAAAGGGCTGCCAAATAGGATTACGACAAATCTCCCAACAAGAAGGTCTTGATGAAGACCCAATTTCTAACAAATAAAAACGTTTCGTTTTTAAAACGAAATAATACCAATACCAATATAAAACAAAACAAAAACTCCCACCCTAATCAACAATTCGTTATCCCCTTTAATGCATTCACAAATCCAACGCAGATCCAACGACCGAATGGAGTCTCTTTTAAGCAAGCAGATCCCTCATAAACAGGCTTTTCCTTCTAGGCAACAACAATTTAATCAGAACACATCAAATTTGTATAAAGAATTTAAAACATACTTAAATATTAACCGACAGAATGACAGCTGAAATTATTTTCAACCTCATCAACAACCAAGAGTACCAAATAAGCGTTTTAGAGAAGGCAGCGGAAAAGCACGTATGCAGGCAGACGAATGTCACCAGCAATACGAGTTAGATTACAATAAAATTGCTGACCAAGATAGTAACAACGATGAACAGTTCCACGAAGATCAATTACAGTATAATCAAACCAGACGTAAACAACTCAGCAAATTCAACAATCCGAAAATGTTTCAATACCAGCCGGGAAACGCATCATTGCAAGATATAATTTTCAACAATCACAAATACCGATGTATAGTCGGCACTGGATCATCAATAATCATCAATCTTCAAGTTCACGATAAACAAATGGTTGTCGGAAGTATGACAGGCTACTCATAACTAAATTAATTTGTAGATCTTCCAGCCTATGGACTTATTCGTTTTCACAATTTTATGACATTCTATTAGGAAGAAAAGTATTAATGGAAAAGGTTGCATAGACTAATTTAGAAAAAAAAAACAGTTATCAGTGAAAACCCTTCCTTCATAAGGAAGTTGGGCTACGTGATAGAAATCCATCAAGAAATTTCGAAGCTATTATACAAGACCATTTTTCAACTGAAATAATCTACGCATTAAACAATGACATTAACTCAGAGCACACATTCCGACTAAACCACTTATTTTTGAACAACAATAACACAATTATTAAAAGAATTTAAAAATATCCAGATATCCAGTCATACCATGAGTCTAGATGGTATACGATCCAAAAAAGAACATGTAAAAGCAACAAAATATTTCCCATTTTGATTTTCCAGATTTTGCAAAAATAAAAAGATTACTCCCACCTTATTTAAAAAAAAAGGATGTAAACTTCATACAAAGGACGAAGCATATAATAAATCTTTCGAAAACTTACAAACCTCATGAATGACCCCATTCTCATTTGTCCTGACTTTACAACAACATTTCAAGTCACTCTGACGCTAGCAGTTTCGCCATAGGAGCCGTATTATCACAAAATTTATGAAAAATGGCAATGAAATTAACGGCAGTAACAATACATAGTGCATCAGAAAGTAATGAAAACTTCAAATCACTATTTAAACTATTTTAATAGACAAATATAATTTATAAAAGATTCCATAAGCCAAGTAGACATATCAAAACATTTCACTAAAACTAAATTTACTATGAAAACACTGAAATGACTCTACCAAAAGCAAATGACTGTTTAATAATTTTAGTAATTTACATAGACAATCACAGTGACATTTCCATCAAAAAGCATACCATGAAACTATAACCGACACAGTACGGTAACAATTTTAAAAAGTATAATTAAACTAAAGTACATTAACTCTTACGCAAAATTCAGCTCAAAGAAGCTGGGTTCGGTAAAAAATTTTTGGCATTTGAAAGCTGGAATCGTTTGCCCACCAATTAGTTTTTTTTTTCTTGCACACGTCCAGTTTTGAAGATATAGTTTCAAAAATTTTCGAAAATAAAAAAGTCGACTTATTTGAATTTTTTTGTTAATCGCAATAACTTCTTTTGCCCATCCTTTACAATTTCGAAAAAAATTGTATTTTTTAATACTCCATGTTTTTTATTTCAATGTCTAAAATCAGGATCGCCTATGTTTTTAATGATTTTTTTCATTCCGCTCTTTCGTTTGCGGCCATCGTCCTTTTTCAAAACAAGTGTCCGTTTCATCTTTTTTTTCTTTTAAAATCATTTCATTTTATCGCTTATCGATAGCATTATATAACTTGTTTACACTAAAGCGCGCAATACAAAAATGGTATGTTTACATTCGGGCAACCTAGCATATGATTGACCTCGATCATACACACAGTCACCATCTGATCTTTTAATATTTGCAAAATACACATTAAAGTTTTTGAAAATATTTTTAAAAATAATAAAAAACAACGGTGTATAAAACAATTTAATATAGAGCAATGCATTAAGTGCACAAATGAAAGTAGCGATTTCTCATTATGGTTTCACTCAAATAATGACTGATATGTGCATAAAATTGAATTTTAAACAAACTTATAAAAGTTTTACATTTTAAGCATTGCAAGTGGACTGTGACAATCATAAACAAAAAAAGCAAGCAAAACTCAGCATTCTATTTCATAAATGAAAAATTAGTGACGACTAAAAATAAATATATACAAAATTTATAAATATGTAGTACAAAAATGTAATAAAATGAATTTAAAAAAAGGATCAAATTATATCGAAAAGCAATAGTTAGAAAAGTAGCTTAGTTGGGGAACATGGAAATATTTTAATGTTTAACATTTATTATTTTAAGTATACTCGAAGGTCATATAAATATACGACCCCATTACAATTGTAATGTCCTCCCCGTGGTGGGTACCAAAAAATACATATATTACAGATAATTAATAATAAAAATATTTATATGTAAACGGTAGCTAATTCGAGCGGCGATTTTAACAATCGCCGATATTAAAACAACTTCTTACAAAAAAATAATAGTCACGGCATAAATTTTTAAATAATATTTAGCTCATATTACAACGAAATTGACCAAAACATTAATAAAATTCGTTTCTTAGATCAAATTTGATTTCGGACCGAAAATCGTCTTCTAGCACAACTACGCACACATACACACTTTTTTGTTTACTGTTTTCACTCACACAAGTGAATTCTATTTTTAAATTTTTATGCTCTCAATTTTATGCGAGCGGGAAGAAAGCAATTACTGCCGCCACCAAAAAAGTGGCTGCATAGTGCAAAACCAATGTATGGCCGTTACGCATCTTACTATTCTAGTGTCTTTGGTTTAAGCCTAGCAGCCTCGAGCACCTCCTAATGGGAGTCCTCTCCGATGCCAGTCGTAGAGGAGCAATTGGCAAAGCTATCCGGAAACATATACTTCACGACGCTGGATATGACCTCTGGTTACTACCAGGTCCCGATGGAAAAGAAAATCAAGCATTTAACGGCATTTATGACACCAGATGGACTTTATTGAAAATTGGGGGAAGATCAGAAACAGGCGTTTCAACGACTAAAGAAACCGATGTTTATACGACACGGAACCTATACCATTCCGTACAATAAATATGGATCACATAGGTCCGTTCCCAAATACCAAAAGTGGAAATCTTCACATTTTGGTTATTGTATGCGCATTCACCAAATACACGTCTTTGGCAGGAACACGGACAACGAAGAACGCCATTAATTAAAGGACTTCAGCAGCTGTTTGCAGTATTTGGTCAGCCGTCAAAGGAATTTGAGAATTTTTTAATGGAGCATGGTATTCAGCATATCAAAACAACAGTCAGGACACCCAGAGCTTACGGGCAAGCTAAAAAAATGAATAAAACGTTATTAATGCTTTAAAGACCAGAACAAAAAAGACTGAAAAACGGGACCAGCAGATACAGTGGGGCATTAATTCAGACATAATTGCCAACACTACATTTTCTCCAAGCGATTTAGTCTTCAACTTAAACCCAAGGGACGTAACGAACAACCGTTTAATACAGATAATTCCATTTCTGAATCGGATATTGATATGAAAAGACATCAAACAGCAGCAAATATTACAAACACGCAGAAGAAATGGAAAATTAGGTTTGACGCAAAGTACGCACGACCAACGAATTACGAAGTAAACGATTTACTAAGGAGAGTCACATAAATGGGATGCTGCGTATAAAGGACCGTATGTAGTAAGGTCCTGAAAAACGATCGCTATATTGTGGAAGCGGCCAATGTATTCCTTAATTCCAAACCTGGATATCGACGAGCTATAACGATATACGAGTATAACGAAGAAGATGGCAGAATGTCAAGAGAGGCCGGGTGTCAAGAGGAAGAGCAGCTGGGGAGTTGCATTCGAAATACCAGCGAGTGCGGACGTATGTGGGCTTGCTGCGTGAACGAGGGTTATATTTTGTATTGTACTTGGACATATAGATTGTAGTAATGATTAATAAATAAAAGAGAACCATATGTTAGTAGAACCTGACTGTTCACACTATAAACTAATGCGTACACTTAATGAGTTCAATTCGGGTGTTTGAATCTAACTGACTCGCTACTGCGAGGGCATCGCCTTTTATTCATTCTTACATAGGTTCTTATCATCTAATTATATAATGCAGCGCTTGTAAGACGCTGCAGTCTGCGTTGGTCAATGCAGCTGAGGTTTATCTCAAATCTATGTTTGAAGCCTATGACCGCGCTAGTCACCTCCCGCGTGATCATATCTCTTGACACTTCGGCAATAGACCACTGCAACCGTACTTATCTGTAGTTGCTACTTATGCTGTCCCGTGACATGTTTATTGCAGCCCTTAAATAGAACATATTTATAGATTGTCTACTTATCATGTCTAAACACATGTTTAGACATTCTCCGGGGGGGAAAAATGTACGGCCAGTAGTTGTCTATCATTTATGCGTTCCAGCTCCAGCTGGTTTTGCTTCGCTAACAGGAAGTTGACAGATCTTGTTTAGCGATCTTTTTACTTCCCCATCGCTTGTTTTAACCGTGACTACCCGGACTTTATCATCTTGTCCTTTAGTCGTACTAATGATTCTTTCCATTGGCCATCTTGCAGGGTGAGTGTTCTCATGTTTTATAAGAACCCGCTGTCCCTCCTTCAGATTTGGCTTTTCTTGGCGCCATTTGGTTCGCTTTTGTAATGACACCAGATACTCCTCTTTCCATTTCTTCCAAAAATCACCTCTGATGCGTTGAATCAGCTTCCATCTATCCAATTCCCAAAAGCGTTTCAGGTCCTTTCGATTTACTGATGTAGTGGCACTTATAATTTTTTGCTTTGCTGCTCGAGTTATATTTCCGGACACAATCCATCCAAATTTGGTTTTTTGTCCCAAGATTCCATTCACGGTTTTTATTTTCTCCATCATAATCAGGGGAAATAGATCCACACCTATCACCATGTCAATTCTGCTTGGCTCGTTGAATCGTGGATCTGCTAGCCTGTAGCCCTTCCACTCTTTGTTGATATCAATATCAAACTTTTTGCTGGGAAGGGCTCTATGGAGTGTTGGTAAAACCAATGCTTCCGTTGATGCTTTGAAGCTGCTTGGAATTTTTGGTTTGATCGTTAGGTGGACACTATTTTTTGATAGTTGAGTAGTCTGGGAGATACCTTCGACCTCTATAGTACTCCTTACTCTGGGAATCCTTAATATTTGTGCTGCTTCCTCTGAAATCAGCGTCTTCTGGGATCCACCGTCAATAAGCGCCCTCAACTCGTTGTAACCACCAGCTTTGTTTTTCACTAAAACAACAGCTGTAGCCAATAGTGTGTCTTGGCCTTGCTTAAGGCTATTGCTGTTGATACTGCGTTTTGTGTCTTCATGCAGCAGGCTGTTGTGTCTTTTGGAGCATCGATTGCATGTAATTTCCTTTCTGCAGTCGATAGCATTATGCTTTCCAAAGCATCTAAAGCACATGTTGTTCTTTTGAACGAATTCTTTTCTTTTTTCGATTGATTGTGCTCTGAATTTGAGACACTTTATCATATCGTGGCCATCCTTAGAGCAAAAGGCACATGATCTAACTTGCACTTTTCTTGTAGCAAGCTGAGCGGTATTTTTGGTAATGGCGTTTACTGAGTTGTATTGTTGCTCAATAAACTCCAGTACGTCTTGTAAGGACTGTATAGCTCTTGCCTTTTTTACATGCTGTTCATACAGCTGCAAGGCTTCTGGCGAAAATTTCCGCAGCAGAATTTCTGCTAAAATTACGTCAGCAGAGCTTCCTATTTTTCCTTTTTGCTTTATGATGAATATGCTCTCGGTCGCAGTATCCAAAAACTTCCCTACATTTTTATCATCGTGGGGCAGCAAGCACTCCAATTCCATTAATTTGTTGAAGTGTTGGGAGAATATTTTTCTGCTATTCTCATAGCATTTGCAGATAAGCTCCCATGCTGCTGCATAGCTAGCTGCTGATCCCGTTATCAAATGGCTAACCACCATTTGAGCTTCTCCTTTTAAGCAGGCTCTTAAATATCCCAGCTTCCTTGTGTTGCTGAGATCTTTCCTGCTGTCTATTAGTTCAGAGAACAGCTCGAAAAATGTTGGCCATTCCTTCGCATTTCCATTGAACGTTGGAAGGTCCACTTTTGGGAGTTCTGGCACGTCGCAGTTGGAACTTTTGAACTGTTCCAACTTCATTTGAAGTACCATCTCTAGTGCGGCAACTTCAGATTGCAGAATGTCTGCCTCATCTTGATCAAAGACAGTTCTGTCATACTTGTTTTCAAGCAGTTTCAGTGTGTCCGTCACGTTGGACCAATGACTTTTCATCATTGCCAGCTGCTTGACTAGTTCAATCTCACTTGAACTATCCAGGGTTTCGTAGATTAGGCTCATCTGTTGCCTCACCCTGTCCGCTCTTCTATCCACCAGTTGAACCAGATTATCAACTGGACTGGAGCTCCGAGCTGATGCGCTATCAGATAATTTTGATCCACTTGGTATATTTATTTCTTCAAGTGTTTCTACCTTTAATTGCGACTCCTTGTAGGCCTTGACAGCATCCATAGTTTTAATAAATATTTTATCATTAAAATATTGATGATCGCCAACTCCCAATTTTACCAGCGCATTGTTGTTAGTAGTAAATCGAACTACCAATGCTTCTATTGCTGGTATAGATGCCTTTTCCTTGATTGCTTGCAGTATTTTGTTCTGCAGCTCTCCTTGGTCTTGCATCAATTTCACAGATCTTTCCGACAACATGTTGGGAAAACAATCACTGTGACTTTTTTGTGCTGTCTGCTTATATTCTTTGGCGTGATCCGTTGGAGGATTTTTTGATTGGTCGCCCAGTTGACCTAGCTGTGCCTCGACTCACAGCTGATTGATCAGCCAAGGAAAAGCAAGAACACAATGTTTCACCTTATAGTCCTAGTACTTTAAGGCGTGGTCTTTTATTCTGTGTTTCTTACCACTGGTGGGGGAAACAACAGAATCACTCGAATAACCTTGCTCTTTTTACTTTGAAGCGCTGGTTTTTTTTCTTCTGTGTTTCTTACCACTGGTGGGGGAAAACGACAGAATTTCTCGAAGGACCAAAATGTAAAATTCACAATTGCTGATGTATGGCCTCAACACGCCTTACCACAATTTATAATGGTACACAAAGCAACCTTTAACTATAGACTATAAGGTGCTTGTTTTATTTCAAAACATAAAAGATTCTTTTGTATCTTTTTGCTTTTTATATTTATCTCTGTTCCTTACCTTTGGTAGGGGGAAACAAGAGTCAATTATTTTTGCTACCTTTAGCTGCAAGATTAACTTAGCAATGCTTAAAGGAGCTGGCCTTTCTCTGAATCCCTTACCATATAGGGGGAAACTGCAGAGTCGAATCCGGCTCGAAGGACCAAAATGTTCACACTATAAACTAATGCGTACACTTAATGAGTTCAATTCGGGTGTTTGAATCTAACTGACTCGCTACTGCGAGGGCATCGCCTTTTATTCATTCTTACATAGGTTCTTATCATCTAATTATATAATACAGCGCTTGTAAGACGCTGCAGTCTGCGTTGGTCAATGCAGCTGAGGCTTATCTCAAATCTATGTTTGAAGCCTATGACCGCGCTAGTCACCTCCCGCGTGATCATATCTCTTGACACTTCGGCAATAGACCACTGCAACCGTACTTATCTGTAGTTGCTACTTATGCTGTCCCGTGACATGTTTATTGCAGCCCTTAAATAGAACATATTTATAGATTGTCTACTTATCATGTCTAAACACATGTTTAGACACTGACAATAGGATGAACATTTTGAGAAAGTACTGCCCCAAGGGCTAAATTACTAGCATCTGTAGTTAATGTGAATTATTTCTCGAAACCTGGTAGTATTGGTAGTAATTGGTTTTTAAACATTTGGTCATTGGTATAAATTTTTGATAGTAACCTATTAATCTAAGGAAAATTCTGATTTCTCATACCTTTTTGGGAATAGGATATGAATCTATGGCTTCAACTTTAAGAGGGTTTGGTTTTAAATTTTGCTTCTGCAAGTTTTGAAAAAACTAGTTATAATGAATTTAAGTATTTCATTAGGGATGTGCAAAAAATTATAATATCATCCAGATACACCAAACAGTGTTTGTTAAGCAACGGCCGAAGGATATTATTCATGCATGTAGCTCTTGTATTTCTAAGGTCGAATGGCATTCGAAGGTATTCGTAATGACCGCTTTTGATGGAAAAAGCTGTGAGTTTCGGTGGAGTTGTCGCAAAGAAAGGAAAGTAAAACTCCCCACAAATCGAGATGTAGGAGAGCTGCCTAGCAAAAGCGAAGAAGGCTGGAATGCAGAAGCAGTCAAGCGCGGCCAGATCAAACGGAAAATAATGGACCTTGGACCCGGGCAAAGCGGAGAGACCGTGAACTAACGGTACCGCGCTGGACCTTGGACTCGAGATATTTGAGCATACCCAGAGGACGCAACGTGAACTAAGGGGGCATTTGAGGACCTTGAACCCTAGCGGGCCATGCGCGAAATTACGGGGAATAAGGGAAATAACGGGATCAACCAGTCCTATAAAAGGACGGCGCAAGAGCAGCTCTGGACTGTGAGAGAGCGACAGACAGAAAGCAAACCCGTCAGTAATAAACGCGCACCCGTCGATAAGATACCGGTCAGTGTGTAACGAACACGACTGCTTATCTACGCCCGAGAGTCTTCTCTGTTTAACTAACTTGCCGACTAAGTTCAGGGCTGGGCTGAGTCGTTTTGACTCTCGAATCGCAGTCGTCATATTACCAATATGTAGACAGAGGCAATATGAAAAGCGGACGGGAAGTTATAGATGCAGATCGAAAGAAAGATAGCTCAGATAGCAGTGTAAGATTGAGATGGTGGTTTCTTCCGGTCTATACCCGTCCTCCTGGAAACATGTTCAAATCCGTCATAGTTCCCCTTTTGTTGCAAACCGTTCCTCCCTCAGGCGCCCTTCTGTAGATTTACTCAATCATATTACTCTTCATCGTGATAATCTTCATTTACTTATTAATCATTGAAAATATTCTAGTAACTTAGCAATACGTGGGGAGTGTTTTTTTTTTTTTGTTCTTCATTGAAATTTTATCTATACAAAAATTATTCCAATATTTGACACTTATCTCTAGTCGATATTTACAATTTTTACGTCAATATTCGAATCTACGTGTATCTTTGTCGGACGCGAGTTCCTGGAGGAAACATATCAAGTTAACTAAGATAACCGGACTTATTGTCCGTACTCCAGCACCGGTCAAATTGCTGATCAAGCATTTGGCCGGAAGCTCTCACATAGCCGGCAGAAGCTCTGCACATTGGCAGAGGACGCTATGAAGCTTTTCCTTTATTAGCTCTTAAGCAGTTCAGATTTGATATTCAATGAATAAAGAGCACCAACCAGCTCATTAAATGCAACTCCGGCAAGCGCCGTTATATCTTCTTAATTAACGCTATCTGAGTCTCTAGGCCAGAAGCCATCATATACTTCCTAATTCATCAATTGGGAATTACCACCTCCGATCCCCGGAGATTCATCCTTCGGCCAACCCCCTGCAGCACCCACATATAATAATTGGCGCTCAACTACAGGAAACTAAATCCACAAAACTACACACAAATTATGTAAGTGAGCTACTTAACCCAAACTCAAAATTGCATTACTTAAACATTAAAATATTTTTTGCGGTTCAACAAAATAAAACAAAATTTTCACTGCATTTCCATAACAATAAAAAATATATGTGTTTTGTGAATTACATTTATGTGCTAGTATTGCAACATTTAAACATTACAGCCGCTGCGCTGAAGAAATATTTAATATTGATTGACTGTGTTCACACTATAAACTAATGCGTACACTTAATGAGTTCAATTCGGGTGTTTGAATCTAACTGACTCGCTACTGCGAGGGCATCGCCTTTTATTCATTCTTACATAGGTTCTTATCATCTAATTATATAATGCAGCGCTATAATGCAGTAAGACGCTGCAGTCTGCGTTGGTCAATGCAGCTGAGGTTTATCTTAAATCTATGTTTGTGGTCTATGACCGCGCTAGTCACCTCCCGCGTGATCATTTCTCTTGACACTGACAATAGACCATTGCAATCGTACTTATCTGTAGTTGCCACTTATGCTGTCCCGTGACATGTTTATTGCAGCCCTTAAATAGAACATATTTATAGTTTGTCTACTTATCATGTCTAAACACATGTTTAGACAGACTGTGCGGGTGATATTATTCCACCCTAGTGTGTTACTTGGACACCGTCACAAAGATTGATGGACTTACAATTTATACTCTGTTGTGTGCATTTCGTTCCACTTTTGCATATGTCTGGGCACTGTCGTTTTACTTGAACTTGAATTAGCCCCACAGCCGTCTCGGGCCTTCTTATCGCTGCCCCGACACCCGATACAGCAGCGCATGCATTGCTGTAGCAATTTTTTGCATTTTATATATCTCATTGTCTTTGCTGTTACGATTTGTTTGTCATTTATATATTGGTTTGGCTTAGCGGATGCAAGCTCCCCGCAAGCCCCTCACCTTATCGTTGCTGGACGAACCTGCGGCTTCGCTGAACGGGCCCTCGGCCAATGTTATTAAACGCCGACTCAGCCCCCGCGACCCCTCGCCGTACTACTTCTCCCTATGGTCAAGGCGGCTTGAGTGTTTATATACTCAGCTCCTCATGAGCAATTCATTCCGACAGTATAGGAATTCGAAACCGTACGCTAGCGACTCGGAGTCCGAAGGCGACGATTCTACAGAAAACTCTGTATGTAAAAGTATCCCAGCTAACGCATTTATTTCATATAAAATGTCTCTCGAAGCAGAACATATTAAAACTCTCATAAGGGCGTTACAAGAGCAAGCCTTAGAAAGTCAACGCAGGGAGGCTGACTTGCGTAAAACAATTGAGGAACTTGCCGGCCAGGTCGCGGCTATACAGACTGCCCCTGGGCGGACTGAAACTCCCCCGATTAAAGTTTACAAACCAGTAGATATCACCGGGCGGGTCCGTTGTGAGGAAACATTGGATGCCGTTAAATGTCTTCCAGACTTCATGGGGACACAGGAGACATACGTCTTCTGGCGGCAAGCGGCAAATGCCGCCTACCATATGTTCAGAAAATATGAGGATAGTTCGCGACACTATCAGGCTGTAGTTATCATCAGGAGCAAAGTTACACCTTCGCAACTTCGTTTGCACAAAGCCAAGAGAATGGGACCGTAGGCAGTATCCCAAAGTGCAGGAGCGCCAGCAGGCCCCCCCACAAACCGGCTCGCAGGGAGGTGCCGGGAAGTACCCGCACTTTACTAAGCAGCATAGAGCACAGGTGCACTCCTCTCCACGTAGCGACCGAATGGCTCGAGGGAACACGCCGGAACCCATGGACGTTGACCCCTCATTGTCCAGGATGCAACCATCCCACGCCCCAGCTTACCCGAAATCGAAGCCGGCCACGTCTGGCCGCTCGCTCCCGCCTAAAAGGCAAAGGGTCAATCATGTGGCCCAGGCCTCGGATGATTCGGACAAGGCAGTGCAGCGGTTAAAGTCGACGATGATGCCATCCTAGAGTCTGACTCGGATGCCATTAATTTTTTAGGGGAAAGTCCCTGCTACCCGTCATCAGACGAAGAGTAGCGGGGATCGACATGAAACTGCTGGTTGACACGGGCACGTCAAAAAATTTCATCCGACCATTTAAGGGGTTGAAAGGCGTCCGCCCGGTGGAGTCCCCATTTGCAATCCATTCGATTCATGGTGTGACCAAAATCACGAAAAAATGTTTTGTGTCTATTTTAAAGCTACCTTTTTCTTACTACCAGATTTGACCTCCTTCGACGCGATCGTTGGCCTGGACCTGTTAAAACAGGCCGGCGCGTCGCTTTGCCTAGCTTCCGGCCAGCTCAAATGGGGCTCTGAAGCAGGGCAAATTGACTTTCACACTTGCCCCGATGTCAATTTTACCAACGTAGATTGCTCGGGCGCACCGCCCTTAATCAAGGGTGCATTTTTGAAAATGCTCGGGAATAGGAAAAAAGCTTTTGCTGATCCTAATGAGGCTCCTCCTTACAATATGTCGGTGGTAGCAACCCTTCGGACGATTGATGAGGAGCCCATTTACGCCAAGTTATATCCATATCCCATGGGAGCAGCTAACTTCGTCAACGGCGAAATTCAGGAACTGCTGAAAAATGGCATAATCCAAAAGTCGAAGTCCCCCTACAATAACCCAATATGGGTCGTAGACAAAAAGGGCACCGACGAGGCGGGCAACAAAAAAATGCGTTTGGTTCTGGACTTCCGCAAACTGAACGAAAGAACAGTACCAGACAGATACCCCATGCCAAATATCTCAATGATATTGGGGAATCTCGGCAAGGCCAGGTACTTCACGACACTCGATCTGAAGTCTGGCTATCACCAAATCACGCTCGCCGAACGCGACCGTGAGAAAACGTCATTCTCAGTGAACGGAGGGAAGTATGAGTTCCGAAGATTGCCATTCGGACTCAGGAATGCTGCAAGCATCTTCCAGAGGACAATTGACGATATTCTGTGAGAGCAGATCGGCAAGTTGTGCTATGTTTACGTCGATGACGTCATCATCTTTTCAGAAGATGAAAATGCCCATGTCAAGCACGTAGACTGGGTTCTGAAGAGCCTGTACGATGCTAACATGAGAATATCGGCAGAAAAGTCACGTTTCTTTAAGAAAAGCGTGAGCTTTCTGGTGTTCATCGTCACCAACAATGGCGCGGCGACTGACCCAGAAAAGGTTAACGCCATAAAGGAATTTCCAGAACCCAAAAACGTATTTGAGGTAAGGTCATTCTTGGGCTTAGCCAGCTATTACCGATGCTTCATCAAAGACTTCGCATCAATAGCGAGGCCCATTTCAGACATACTGAAGGGCGAGAACGGGAGTGTTAGCCGACACAGGTCCAGGAGAATTTTCCGAAGCGCAGCAATGTGCCTTCGAAAAACTACGCAATATTCTGGCGTCTGAGGACGTCATCCTTAGATACCCCGATTACAAAAAGGCGTTTGATCTAACGACAGACGCTTTGGCCTACGGCATTGGCGCAGTGCTGTCCCAAGAGGGACGTCCTATAACAATGATTTCTAGGACACTGTGCGCCAGAGAGGTTAACTACGCTACCAATGAAAGGGAGCTGTTAGCCATAGTCTGGGCGCTAGCCAAATTGCGACACTATCTTTATGCGGTCAAAGAAATAAACATCTTTACCGACCACCAACCCTTGACGTTTGCGGTATCGGAATCCAATCCGAACGCCAAGATCAAGAGGTGGAAAGCACGCATCGATGAGTCCGGCACACGAATATTTTACAAACCCGGAAAAAATAACGTCGTTGCAGATGCACTTTCCAGGCAACAACTGAACGTTGTTGATGGCCAAGAACCACAGTCGTGTGCGGCCACAATCCACAGCGAACTTTCGCTCACATACACTATCGAGTCAACGGACAAGCCCGTGAATTGCTTTCAGAACCAGATAATATTAGAAGAGGCGCGCTCCCCTTGGAAACGCACTTTTATATTATTTCGGAATAAGAGGCGACACTCTATCAATTTCTCGAGCAAACAAACTTTGCTAGAGGAACTCGCTAACATCATTATCCTTAACGGTGTAAACGCCTTCCACTGTGATCTTCACACGTTGGCGCTAATCCAGGACGATGTGGTGCGACAATTTCCAGCCACGAGATTCTGGCATTGCAAAAATAGGGTCACCGACATTTTCGCAGTCCAGGAGAGAAAAGATATCCTCACCGTCGAGCACAACAGAGCTCACAGGTCGGCCCAAGAAAACGTGAAGCAGGTACTCTCTGAATACTACTTCCCGAAAATGATCAAATTGGCGAGCGAAATAGCAGCCAATTGCAGAACTTGTGCCAAAGCGAAGTACGACAGGCATCCAAAGAAACAGGTGCTCGGAGAAACTCCAATCCCGGGCCATGTAGGAGAAATTTTACACATCGATATTTTCTCCACGGATAAGAAATACTTTTCCCCAAAGCCAAAGCCATCTAATGCGACAATGAACCATTATTGAAATCGCAAACTATAGTGGCTATGCTGGAAAATCATTTCGGCGTCAGCATCTCGAATGCACCGCCCCTACATAGCGTCTCAAACGGACAGGTGGAGCGATTCCACAGCACGTTAATCGAGCTTGCTAGATGCCTAAAAATTGACAAAGGCATAAGTGACACGGTGGAAATGATCTTGCTGGCCACAGCCAGATATAACAAGTCCATCCACTCTGTCATCAACAAGAAACCGGCCGAGGTCATGCGGGCAGATCCGGACGATCCGCAAAGTGATGTCCACGAAAAAATCAAAAACGCCCAAGATTTGACAAGAAACCGAGAAAACGCTTCTCGGCGGAACAGAGTGTTTCAGGTCGGTGACAAAGTCCTAGTGAAGTTAAACAGACGACTAGGCAACAAACTCACTCCTCTATGTAAGGAGAAGACCATCGAGGCAGACTTGGGGACCACAGTCCTAATTAAAAGGAGGGTGGTCCACAAGGACAACCTCAGGTAACCCGAGCAGAGCCTAGTTGCAGTTCCCTCGGAGGTTTGTTTTCATTCTTTCCATTTGTAGCCACTTGGCATAAGTTTTCAGTTACATTTTTATTATTTATAGCCAATTGGCATAAGTTTTTTACATTTTTTCATTACCCTTAGCCACTCGGGATAGTTTTCACTACTTATAGCCGCTCGGCATTAATTTTTTATATCCATTGGTGGTGGGCAAATCTAAGTCGAACATGTATTAATCAACCACACATTTTACAGGTCGCTTCCAATGCTTTTACTCTGTCTTCTGGCAGTGACATCGGCCTATATTAGTGATTATTCCCAATCAAATTATATTCCCGTCATCGACGGTCAAGTCTTGGTCTGGGAGGAATATGCCTACGTTAGACACTCAGCTAATCTCTCTGAGTATAGGCGAGTAGTTGATTAAACTGAAAGCATGTTCGATATGTTCCCCCAGTCCCACATGAGAAAGCTTCTGAGCATTGATATCGCTCATCTCCGTGATATGCTTAACTCGTTGAGCGTCCATCACAGAGTTGCCAGGAGCTTAGACCTCTTGGGAACTGCGTTAAAGGTTGTCGCTGGGACACCTGACGCCGAAGATTTAGAAAAGATAAAGTTCACAGAAGCACGACTAGTTGATGCTCACAATAGTCAGATCGAAATTAATACTAGAACACAAGTTCGAATTAACGAACTCACAACCACCGTCAATCAAATTTTGAAATTTTCTAAAAATGCGCAAGTTGATTCAGGCCACCTATTCGAGATGTTACTAACTCGTAATAGGATTATTGTTATGGAACTACAGAATTGATGCTAACTATCGCACTCGCCAAAATTAACGTAGTCTGTCCAAGCATCTTGGATCATGCAGATCTGGAGCAAGTTTGGGTTGAGAAGTCCACCGACACCCCCATTAGGGAAATTTTGTCCGTTGCGTCTGTTAAAGTTTTACAATCCCCTAACATATTGCATTTCATAATTAAGTTCCCCAAGATTAAAATGGCCTGCAACAAAATCACTATCCTCCCGGTGGGACACCACGATACGGTGTTAAGGTTAGAGGATAATGTGGTGGCGGAGTGTCACCCGGGGCAACGTTCTGTCAGTTATCTTCGGTGAGCTCGTGCGCACAAGAACTCCACACTGGAGTAGTGGCCCATTGCGATACACAGCAGAGCAATCTTACTCCGATCACCTATGTCGACGAAGGAATTATCGTAATCAACGATAGACCAGCACTCGTGCGCGTGGATAATGGAACGACCATCCACATTAGAGGCACGCACCTGATAACATTTACTGAGAGTGCTATGGTCAATGAGACCGTATTTGTAAATCATGACATGGTCCAGAAAAGGACACCAGGAGTAGCTAACTCCCCTGTCTTAACATCTCTATGAAACACGAGATCCTGAGTCTTCCATATCTTCACTGCTTGAGTGAACGGAATTTGGAGCAAATCAGGAAATTCAAGGAAGACGTCGACGGATACCGACTGAGCCAGATAGCGCTAATTGCAGGAGCAATTTTCTGCGCTCTTATCTGTCGGCCTAACCTACCAGCGAGCCACAAGGGCCAAAAGATCCGCGGCCCAACTGAAGGAAGTCCTCACCCAAATAGGGTCGGCCGAGGGCGGCCTTAATCTTGAGGGGGGAGTAGTTAACTAAGTTAACCGGACTTATTGTCCGTACTCCAGCACCGGTCAAATTGCTGATCAAGCATTTGGCCGGAAGCTCTCACATAGCCGGCAGAAGCTCTGCACATTGGCAGAGGCCGCTATGAAGCTTTTCCTTTGATAGCTCTTAAGCAGTTCAGATTTGAATGAATAAAGAGCACCAACCAGCTCATTAAATGCAACTCCGGCAAGCGCCATTATATCTTCTTAATTAACGCTATCTGAGTCTCTAGGCCAGAAGCCATCATAAACTTCCTAATATATCAATTGGGAATTACCACCTCCGATCCCCGGAGATTCATCCATCGGCCAACCCCCTGCGGCACCCACATATAATAATTTACATAATAATAATTGCGGCTATGCCGTACTTACGGAAGATCCCACGAAGTCACCAGGCCTGATGTCGTCCGATGTTAGGTCGATTTATGCATTAATTATGAGATTAAGAACAAATACTCTCTATGGACTCGAAGTCCAACAAGATGTACACGTTAAGTTTAAAGGCTACATCAAATCTTGGGCTTTAACTACTTCTAAACTTTAAACCTAATGCTATAGAATTTAATTGAATTTAATCATCTTTAAATGAAACAGAGCTTAGTTCATTTGATCACATGCTGCTCACACTTTGCGGGGGTGAAGCGATCATCACGTGGTAGGATCATCACAGATTCCGTAATGATGATCCGCACGAGGAATACGGCGTCCGCAATGATGCTCCGCACGTGGAATGCGGAGTCCGTGTGGCGATCCGCACGTGGAATGCGGCGTCCGCAATGATGGTCCGCACGTGGAATGCGGTGTCCGATATGATGATCCGCACGTGGATTTTTAATTTTAATGCCTGTGTCCATAGGTAACCTCAATTAGAGGGCTGATGCAGGCAGAATCTACATACCCAATTCAGTTCAAATTAAGTATCACCAGATTCTGTCTGAATAGGTGCTCCAGCTACGCCGATTGTGTTCACGATTTGCACGGGACTTGGATTAACACGCGGTTTTATTTAATTTCGCAAGTACTAAGTTTTACTTCTTTCATTATTCAGATCAGTATAACAAGAGACCGAACTGAAGCCGACAATAAAGGCGGTAAGCTTCTAACAGCAGCAAAATTGCATTTCGGGTGATCTCGCCTTAGGAAATGTTAATTAGTTATTCTAGACAAAAGGCTGCCAGATTAATTAACTGGTTTAAAACCCTCACACTAACAGATAACTGGATAAAGGGTGGTTAACTTCTGCATTCCCAAATGTCCTTGGCGTGAAAGGTGCCAAGCTGTCTTCCGTTTAGGTCCTCCAATAACTACAATGAATTCCCTATTCGTTGTTTAACTCTTGCCTTATCATCTATGGGTGCTAATTTGGCGTTAAAATGATATGCCAGTTTGCTTATCGAAAAGTTCCGTTTAATTACCAGCTGTCCTAGTTGAAAAGATCGTGGCCGGCTGCGAAGGTCATAAACTTTCTTACTCTGCACATAAACCTTTTCCATATGGCGATGAATGTTTGAACGAATTTTGTCGACAGGACGCCTTACCTCTGCCGTATTATCTTCCAGTAGGCAGGGGTTTCTAAGAACGGTATAATCCTTTCCATTAGTGACCATGTGTTGGCCATACACTATCATATAGGGTGACTGGCCGATCGATTGGTGTATGCTATTACGCAGGGAACACTTTATGCTGCTTATATATTGGTCCCAATCCCGTTGGTCCTATCTGATGTACGTACGCAAGGCCGCGTTAATAGATCGATTGACTCGCTCTACGAATAGATTCCAGTAAAGTCTTGGGTGATCCCATAAGAGGTCAGAATTGAAACGAACTCATGGCTTTTAAATTGAGTGCCATTGTCGCTTACTAATGTTTCCGGCACTCCAATGCAAGAGAAAATATCCTCCCTTAGATACTGAATAATGACTTTTGATGTGAATTTCTTTACTGGCTTGAGAAAGGTAAATTTCGAAAAGTGATCTAAGATTATGAAGATTCCAATATTTCCTCGTTTAGATCGCGGGAAGGGTCCTATAAAATCAACGTACAGCCTTTGAAAGGGCCGATGCGTAACCACTGGTGGCTTTAACGATAGCGTGGGATATTTTGAAGTCGGACACAGTTCACACTTGCCTACAAAATCCCGTACGTTGACAACCATACGTGGTCAGTATAAATTCCATCGGATGTGTTCCAGAGTTTTGGCAATCCCGCGATGGGCAGCTACTGGTTGACAGTGCTCAGATTCCAAAACGGATTGACTAATACCTACCGGAACAAACAGCTACCCGTCATCAGACGAAGAGTAGCGGGGATCGACATGAAACTGCTGGTTGACACGGGCACGTCAAAAAATTTCATCCGACCATTTAAGGGGTTGAAAGGCGTCCGCCCGGTGGAGTCCCCATTTGCAATCCATTCGATTCATGGTGTGACCAAAATCACGAAAAAATGTTTTGTGTCTATTTTAAAGCTACCTTTTTCTTACTACCAGATTTGACCTCCTTCGACGCGATCGTTGGCCTGGACCTGTTAAAACAGGCCGGCGCGTCGCTTTGCCTAGCTTCCGGCCAGCTCAAATGGGGCTCTGAAGCAGGGCAAATTGACTTTCACACTTGCCCCGATGTCAATTTTACCAACGTAGATTGCTCGGGCGCACCGCCCTTAATCAAGGGTGCATTTTTGAAAATGCTCGGGAATAGGAAAAAAGCTTTTGCTGATCCTAATGAGGCTCCTCCTTACAATATGTCGGTGGTAGCAACCCTTCGGACGATTGATGAGGAGCCCATTTACGCCAAGTTATATCCATATCCCATGGGAGCAGCTGACTTCGTCAACGGCGAAATTCAGGAACTGCTGAAAAATGGCATAATCCAAAAGTCGAAGTCCCCCTACAATAACCCAATATGGGTCGTAGACAAAAAGGGCACCGACGAGGCGGGCAACAAAAAAATGCGTTTGGTTCTGGACTTCCGCAAACTGAACGAAAGAACAGTACCAGACAGATACCCCATGCCAAATATCTCAATGATATTGGGGAATCTCGGCAAGGCCAGGTACTTCACGACACTCGATCTGAAGTCTGGCTATCACCAAATCACGCTCGCCGAACGCGACCGTGAGAAAACGTCATTCTCAGTGAACGGAGGGAAGTATGAGTTCCGAAGATTGCCATTCGGACTCAGGAATGCTGCAAGCATCTTCCAGAGGACAATTGACGATATTCTGTGAGAGCAGATCGGCAAGTTGTGCTACGTTTACGTCGATGACGTCATCATCTTTTCAGAAGATGAAAATGCCCATGTCAAGCACGTAGACTGGGTTCTGAAGAGCCTGTACGATGCTAACATGAGAATATCGGCAGAAAAGTCACGTTTCTTTAAGAAAAGCGTGAGCTTTCTGGTGTTCATCGTCACCAACAATGGCGCGGCGACTGACCCAGAAAAGGTTAACGCCATAAAGGAATTTCCAGAACCCAAAAACGTATTTGAGGTAAGGTCATTCTTGGGCTTAGCCAGCTATTACCGATGCTTCATCAAAGACTTCGCATCAATAGCGAGGCCCATTTCAGACATACTGAAGGGCGAGAACGGGAGTGTTAGCCGACACAGGTCCAGGAGAATTTTCCGAAGCGCAGCAATGTGCCTTCGAAAAACTACGCAATATTCTGGCGTCTGAGGACGTCATCCTTAGATACCCCGATTACAAAAAGGCGTTTGATCTAACGACAGACGCTTTGGCCTACGGCATTGGCGCAGTGCTGTCCCAAGAGGGACGTCCTATAACAATGATTTCTAGGACACTGTGCGCCAGAGAGGTTAACTACGCTACCAATGAAAGGGAGCTGTTAGCCATAGTCTGGGCGCTAGCCAAATTGCGACACTATCTTTATGCGGTCAAAGAAATAAACATCTTTACCGACCACCAACCCTTGACGTTTGCGGTATCGGAATCCAATCCGAACGCCAAGATCAAGAGGTGGAAAGCACGCATCGATGAGTCCGGCACACGAATATTTTACAAACCCGGAAAAAATAACGTCGTTGCAGATGCACTTTCCAGGCAACAACTGAACGTTGTTGATGGCCAAGAACCACAGTCGTGTGCGGCCACAATCCACAGCGAACTTTCGCTCACATACACTATCGAGTCAACGGACAAACCCGTGAATTGCTTTCAGAACCAGATAATATTAGAAGAGGCGCGCTCCCCTTGGAAACGCACTTTTATATTATTTCGGAATAAGAGGCGACACTCTATCAATTTCTCGAGCAAACAAACTTTGCTAGAGGAACTCGCTAACATCATTATCCTTAACGGTGTAAACGCCTTCCACTGTGATCTTCACACGTTGGCGCTAATCCAGGACGATGTGGTGCGACAATTTCCAGCCACGAGATTCTGGCATTGCAAAAATAGGGTCACCGACATTTTCGCAGTCCAGGAGAGAAAAGATATCCTCACCGTCGAGCACAACAGAGCTCACAGGTCGGCCCAAGAAGACGTGAAGCAGGTACTCTCTGAATACTACTTCCCGAAAATGATCAAATTGGCGAGCGAAATAGCAGCCAATTGCAGAACTTGTGCCAAAGCGAAGTACGACAGGCATCCAAAGAAACAGGTGCTCGGAGAAACTCCAATCCCGGGCCATGTAGGAGAAATTTTACACATCGATATTTTCTCCACGGATAAGAAATACTTTTCCCCAAAGCCAAAGCCATCTAATGCGACAATGAACCATTATTGAAATCGCAAACTATAGTGGCTATGCTGGAAAATCATTTCGGCGTCAGCATCTCGAATGCACCGCCCCTACATAGCGTCTCAAACGGACAGGTGGAGCGATTCCACAGCACGTTAATCGAGCTTGCTAGATGCCTAAAAATTGACAAAGGCATAAGTGACACGGTGGAAATGATCTTGCTGGCCACAGCCAGATATAACAAGTCCATCCACTCTGTCATCAACAAGAAACCGGCCGAGGTCATGCGGGCAGATCCGGACGATCCGCAAAGTGATGTCCACGAAAAAATCAAAAACGCCCAAGATTTGTCAAGAAACCGAGAAAACGCTTCTCGGCGGAACAGAGTGTTTCAGGTCGGTGACAAAGTCCTAGTGAAGTTAAACAGACGACTAGGCAACAAACTCACTCCTCTATGTAAGGAGAAGACCATCGAGGCAGACTTGGGGACCACAGTCCTAATTAAAAGGAGGGTGGTCCACAAGGACAACCTCAGGTAACCCGAGCAGAGCCTAGTTGCAGTTCCCTCGGAGGTTTGTTTTCATTCTTTCCATTTGTAGCCACTTGGCATAAGTTTTCAGTTACATTTTTATTATTTATAGCCAATTGGCATAAGTTTTTTACATTTTTTCATTACCCTTAGCCACTCGGGATAGTTTTCACTACTTATAGCCGCTCGGCATTAATTTTTTATATCCATTGGTGGTGGGCAAATCTAAGTCGAACATGTATTAATCAACCACACATTTTACAGGTCGCTTCCAATGCTTTTACTCTGTCTTCTGGCAGTGACATCGGCCTATATTAGTGATTATTCCCAATCAAATTATATTCCCGTCATCGACGGTCAAGTCTTGGTCTGGGAGGAATATGCCTACGTTAGACACTCAGCTAATCTCTCTGAGTATAGGCGAGTAGTTGATGAAAGTGAAAGCATGTTCGATATGTTCCCCCAGTCCCACATGAGAAAGCTTCTGAGCATTGATATCGCTCATCTCCGTGATATGCTTAACTCGTTGAGCGTCCATCACAGAGTTGCCAGGAGCTTAGACCTCTTGGGAACTGCGTTAAAGGTTGTCGCTGGGACACCTGACGCCGAAGATTTAGAAAAGATAAAGTTCACAGAAGCACGACTAGTTGATGCTCACAATAGTCAGATCGAAATTAATACTAGAACACAAGTTCGCATTAACGAACTCACAACCACCGTCAATCAAATTTTGAAATTTTCTAAAAATGCGCAAGTTGATTCAGGCCACCTATTCGAGATGTTACTAACTCGTAATAGGATTATTGTTATGGAACTACAGAATTTGATGCTAACTATCGCACTCGCCAAAATTAACGTAGTCTGTCCAAGCATCTTGGATCATGCAGATCTGGAGCAAGTTTGGGTTGAGAAGTCCACCGACACCCCCATTAGGGAAATTTTGTCCGTTGCGTCTGTTAAAGTTTTACAATCCCCTGACATATTGCATTTCATAATTAAGTTCCCCAAGATTAAAATGGCATGCAACAAAATCACTATCCTCCCGGTGGGACACCACGATACGGTGTTAAGGTTAGAGGATAATGTGGTGGCGGAGTGTAACGGAAAAATCCGCACCGTTAAGAACTGCTCCATGTCACCCGGGGCAACGTTCTGTCAGTTATCTTCGGTGAGCTCGTGCGCACAAGAACTCCACACTGGAGTAGTGGCCCATTGCGATACACAGCAGAGCAATCTCCGATCACCTATGTCGACGAAGGAATTATCGTAATCAACGATAGACCAGCACTCGTGCGCGTGGATAATGGAACGACCATCCACATTAGAGGCACGCACCTGATAACATTTACTGAGAGTGCTATGGTCAATGAGACCGTATTTGTAAATCATGACATGGTCCAGAAAAGGACACCAGGAGTAGCTAACTCCCCTGTCTTAACATCTCTATGAAACACGAGATCCTGAGTCTTCCATATCTTCACTGCTTGAGTGAACGGAATTTGGAGCAAATCAGGAAATTCAAGGAAGACGTCGACGGATACCGACTGAGCCAGATAGCGCTAATTGCAGGAGCAATTTTCTGCGCTCTTATCTGTCGGCCTAACCTACCAGCGAGCCACAAGGGCCAAAAGATCCGCGGCCCAACTGAAGGAAGTCCTCACCCAAATAGGGTCGGCCGAGGGCGGCCTTAATCTTGAGGGGGGAGTAGTTAACTAAGTTAACCGGACTTATTGTCCGTACTCCAGCACCGGTCAAATTGCTGATCAAGCATTTGGCCGGAAGCTCTCACATAGCCAGCAGAAGCTCTGCACATTGGCAGAGGCCGCTATGAAGCTTTTCCTTTGATAGCTCTTAAGCAGTTCAGATTTGAATGAATAAAGAGCACCAACCAGCTCATTAAATGCAACTCCGGCAAGCGCCATTATATCTTCTTAATTAACGCTATCTGAGTCTCTAGGCCAGAAGCCATCATAAACTTCCTAATATATCAATTGGGAATTACCACCTCCGATCCCCGGAGATTCATCCATCGGCCAACCCCCTGCGGCACCCACATATAATAATTTACATAATAATAATTGCGGCTATGCCGTACTTACGGAAGATCCCACGAAGTCACCAGGCCTGATGTCGTCCGATGTTAGGTCGATTTATGCATTAATTATGAGATTATGAACAAATGCTCTCTATAGACTCGAAGTCCAACAAGATGTACACGTTAAGTTTAAAGGCTACATCAAATCTTGGGCTTTAACTACTTCTAAACTTTAAACCTAATGCTATAGAATTTAATTGAATTTAATCATCTTTAAATGAAACAGAGCTTAGTTCATTTGATCACATGCTGCTCACACTTTGCGGGGGTGAAGCGATCATCACGTGGTAGGATCATCACAGATTCCGTAATGATGATCCGCACGAGGAATACGGCGTCTGATATGATGATCCGCACGTGGAATGCGGAGTTCGTAAGGTGATCCGCACGTGGAATGCGGCGTCCGCAATGATGCTCCGCACGTGGAATGCGGAGTCCGTGTGGCGATCCGCACGTGGAATGCGGCGTCCGCAATGATGGTCCGCACGTGGAATGCGGTGTCCGATATGATGATCCGCACGTGGATTTTTAATTTTAATGCCTGTGTCCATAGGTAACTTCAATTAGAGGGCTGATGCATGCAGAATCTACATACCCAATTCAGTTAAAATTAAGTATCACCAGATTCTGTCTGAATAGGTGCTCCAGCTACGCCGATTGTGTTCACGATTTGCACGGGACTTGGATTAACACGCGGTTTTATTTAATTTCGCAAGTACTAAGTTTTACTTCTTTCATTATTCAGATCAGTATAACAAGAGACCGAACTGAAGCCGACAATAAAGGCGGTAAGCTTCTAACAGCAGCAAAATTGCATTTCGGGTGATCTCGCCTTAGGAAATGTTAATTAGTTATTCTAGACAAAAGTGGTAGGGCTGCCAGATTAATTAACTGGTTTAAAACCCTCACACTAACAGATAACTGGATAAAGGGTGGTTAACTTCTGCATTCCCAAATGTCCTTGGCGTGAAAGGTGCCAAGCTGTCTTCCGTTTAGGTCCTCCAATAACTACAATGAATTCCCTATTCGTTGTTTAACTCTTGCCTTATCATCTATGGGTGCTAATTTGGCGTTAAAATGATATGCCAGTTTGCTTATCGAAAAGTTCCGTTTAATTACCAGCTGTCCTAGTTGAAAAGATCGTGGCCGGCTGCGAAGGTCATAAACTTTCTTACTCTGCACATAAACCTTTTCCATATGGCGATGAATGTTTGAACGAATTTTGTCGACAGGACGCCTTACCTCTGCCGTATTATCTTCCAGTAGGCAGGGGTTTCTAAGAACGGTATAATCCTTTCCATTAGTGACCATGTGTTGGCCATACACTATCATATAGGGTGACTGGCCGATCGATTGGTGTATGCTATTACGCAGGGAACACTTTATGCTGCTTATATATTGGTCCCAATCCCGTTGGTCCTATCTGATGTACGTACGCAAGGCCGCGTTAATAGATCGATTGACTCGCTCTACGAATAGATTCCAGTAAAGTCTTGGGTGATCCCATAAGAGGTCAGAATTGAAACGAACTCATGGCTTTTAAATTGAGTGCCATTGTCGCTTACTAATGTTTCCGGCACTCCAATGCAAGAGAAAATATCCTCCCTTAGATACTGAATAATGACTTTTGATGTGAATTTCTTTACTGGCTTGAGAAAGGTAAATTTCGAAAAGTGATCTAAGATTATGAAGATTCCAATATTTCCTCGTTTAGATCGCGGGAAGGGTCCTATAAAATCAACGTACAGCCTTTGAAAGGGCCGATGCGTAACCACTGGTGGCTTTAACGATAGCGTGGGATATTTTGAAGTCGGACACAGTTCACACTTGCCTACAAAATCCCGTACGTTGACAACCATACGTGGTCAGTATAAATTCCATCGGATGTGTTCCAGAGTTTTGGCAATCCCGCGATG
Source organism: Drosophila erecta (assembly GCF_003286155.1). Lineage (NCBI taxonomy): Eukaryota > Metazoa > Arthropoda > Insecta > Diptera > Drosophilidae > Drosophila > Drosophila erecta. Next base: position 28,362,956 of record NW_020825194.1, read on the forward strand.
GGCAGCTACTGGTTGACAGTGCTCAGATTCCAAAACGGATTGACTAATACCTACCGGAACAAACAGCTTCCACTCGGTGTCGATATCTCCTTCCAGTGATGGAAACTTGGGACGATGGTATAAATACTTATCAATGACTTGATAATCGGGAATAGCAGCATTTACGAATTTTTCTTTTAGTTCTAGATATTCCTCGTCTAAAAACGCGGGAGAGTCTAATTCGATTGCAGGGACGTTTTCGATGTCGATGGCTGAGATATCGGTTTCTACTTCGTGTGCTCGTGAGAGTGCATCTGCCACTATATTTTGTGATCCTTTCCTATGTTCTATACAAAAATTGTAACCCTGCAACTTGATGGCTTCATCAACTTTATTAACCACTTAAGACTGTGTTAAGACTTAAACGAGTGTCCATCGATGTACATTTGAAATTTCTTTATCGCCACGTACCACTGCCAAACATTCCAACTCAGTCACCGAGTAGTTTTGCTGAGCTTAGTTTAGTTTTTTTTGACATACAAGTTATCGGAAGCATTTCCCTCCTCGTCTAGCTGTGCTAATAAAGCACGAATACCATAGGAAGACGCTTCACATTGGATGATGAATGGTCGGTGGTAATTGGGATGTCGAAGAAAGGGTGCCGAACACAGTTTGGATTTTATCACCTCAAAAGATTCTTGGGCAGCTTCAATCCATTCGAAGACTGTTCCTTCCAGCCGGTCAGAGAGAGCCGCAGTTACTGCTGAGTAGTTTGGAATAAATCTCTGATACCAGCCAGTCATTCCTAAGAAGCGACTTCGCTGACGCTTTGTTTGGGATCTCGGAAACTCTTGTACCGCTCGTACCTCCTCTGTGTTGACTTAAAGAGTACCTTCGTCCACGACATGACCGAGGTACTCCACCTTTTTCAATCCAAGCTGGCTTTTTCGAATATTGATCGTTAATCCGGCCTCTCGCAGCCACTTGGCGACTGCAATTAAAAGGCTTAAGTTATCCTCAAAGGTAGATGACATGATCAGAAGGTCATCTAAATAGACGAACACGTGATCTTTCATTGCGTAGGGAATTACTTGATCCACAAGGCGACACATAGTGTGTGGAGAATCACAGAGGCCAAAAGGCATGCGTGTGAATTGATAGAGAGGCTTATTCGGTATGGTAAATGCTGTATTTGGCTTGGAAGTAGCATATAGGCAAATCTGCCAAAATGTATCCTTGAGATCGATTTTAGAGATACAATGTTCTGAAGGCAATCTAAGTAATCCATCTAAACTCGGCATTGGGTACGCTTCCTTCTTCGTTACATTATTTACCTTACGCGAGTCTAGACAGAAACGATCCTTGCCTGGTTTTACTATTAGTATACCTGGTGATGACCATGCGGAACTTGTAGCTTCTTCGATAACCCCTAGACTTAACATTCGATCGACCGGCGATATTGTTTAATAGGTTTCGCTTGTCGAGTATCGATCGTATGCTCAATTAACGTAGTCTTTCCCAGTCCATATCGTTCAAACGAAGGAAATAAGACCGTCACCGCTTGTAAATCACGTTGTTGAGGAGCAGTTAGCTGAAGTTGGGTCTCGTCCTTAGATTCTTCCCCGATCTCGTTGACCTGAAAGCTTAAAGATATTTTGAAGGTCTTCCAAAAATCAATTCCGCAAATTACAACTTGAGTAATAATTTCCACAATAAGAAATTGGAAATTGGTTTTAAGTGCGTTATATTCGAGGGCTAGACATATAATGCCCGATATACTTGTTTGAACAGTTGTTTTTGTGACCAATAACGTCTTAGACGATCAGTGGACCGGCGTTTCGGACGCAAGTCGACCTCGTCTATAAAGACTTCAGCTCGTCGCCTTTTGTATTCTTCTAACCGCTCGTGAAAGGGTCTCGTAAGGCTGTTCCAAATCGTGTCTGATGGGGTTGGATTATTCTGTCCGAGGCTGGGCTCCGGTCTAACATTCCAATCATCCGAGTGGGGAATTAGTGACGGACATCCGGTCTCGGACAGCTCCGGACATCCACGTTGGAGTTTTCCGACGTCGGGTCTCAATGATGACTTGTTGGTAACGTGCCAATAGAATTCTTAGTGCTTATGGCATTCGCTACGTAAAGCAGACAAATTTGCGATTAGCACATGTAAGAGTTCGTGTCTTAGCTCGGGCTTCAGACTTCTCTTGACCGCATCTACTAGGTCGTAATCCGACAATCGGGTACGCAATTATCCGCAATCGCCAACATCGAGTCCAAAAAATTGTCGAAATTTTCATTCGGTTTCTGCTTTCGTCGTCTGATCATATCTTTAAGGTCTTCATCTAAGCGTTGATGTTGATAAACAGAGTAATCCAATTTCTATCAGCCGAATGTCGATGAGAGCGTCAGTAGAATAACAATGCTGGCCCTGAGAACAATAGGTAGGCAGTCCACTCCATAAATAAAATCTTCAATCGGCATATCGCCTTGTGCTCCGCTGAATTCAAGATGTCAATTAACAATGAGACTTTAGATTTTATCGGGACGGCTGCCTCTATTATTGGAAATCTCCGGGAAGTCTAAGTCAATATAAGTAATCTCGGGAAGTCATTATGACATATGTGGATCCGGAATGACGTTATCCTACTCAAGTGGCACCTCTTCTATTCTAGCAGACGGACCTTGCAACGGGAAGTTAAGGTTTCTTAGGGCAACCGCAATTTGTTCGGTAATCGATGCTGAGATTGTCTCTTGAAAATGTGATAGAGATTCGCTAATAAGGCTGCTTACTCGTGGTTCAGATAAACTTGCGGTGTTGTTCAATACACTTCCTGTGGATGCACGTGGCAAACGAGAGCCTGCAGCGGCCTGGGTGCGCTGGGTTGTGTTTGACGGATTTCTCCTTAAACTTCGTGCTGGGGGTTCTGATCTGGCATTGTAGGAACCCAAATTATCGTGGATGTCATTTCGGGTGTTGGGTCTTAGGCGAGCAGTAGTGTCCGCGGCGCTTTTAGCACTAATTGAGGGAGTGGTCAACTGGTGCGCTAAGCTCCTGCTATTGGTCGTGTTTAACATGTTGAGTTCGTCTAAACTACAGGCTCTACGACAGTTGGGACAATTGTCATTGTTAAGCATCCACTGCGATATACACTAGCTATGAAATGTGTGTCGGCAGGTGGTTTCAATGATCGGAACTTCGCTAGCTACTGTATCGTTAAAAATGGTGCATACAGGATGGCAAACAGCAAGGTTGTCGCTGCTTCTTGTAATAGGCAAAATGGTAAAACAAAATCTTCTTGAAATAACAATATTAAAAACAAACGTGATAAAGGTTTGGCCTTTTTTGGATACGACTTACAACAATTTTAAGCTAACTTTAGAGTATCCTTCTTTCCAAATTGTGTACACGGATTCTACTCTTAAGGTTACTGAAAATATTGTCTGGTTAAAGGAGTGATATGAAATAATAAAATATCAGTCTCGAGTTCCACCATCCAAATTACGTCGTCGATCTGAAGTTCTTGTCGGCATAGAGTTGTAATAATAAAATACTGTCATTCCATACTAGAAGCTACGTATTGACTTATTGGTTCGGGTTAACACAATAGCAACCTCATTATTTATATTATTATGACCGGTCTAGTTTGACTCAAATCTACTAGTTTCAGCAATTCCTTGACATAAAAAAAAATGTAAATATAAACTATTTACACTAATAACAATGTTTTGGGTGGGCATCTAATACTGGGAAGTGGAGGGTTATCCGGAAAATTGACTATTCGATTGTTTAATCAAACCACCAAATTAAGATTCATTCGAGAATTTAATTCGTTCGTGGCCCCACGACCACGACTGTTTATCAACGCCCGAGAGCCTTCTCTATTTAACTAACTTGCCGACTAAGTTCAGGTCTGGGCTGGGTCGTTTTGACTCTCGAGTCGCAGTCGTCACATTACCAATATGTAGACAGAGGCAATATGAAAAGCGGTCGGGAAGTTATAGATGCAGATGGAGATGGAGATTTTAAACAGAATTTAATTGAATTTAATCATCTTTAAATGAAACAGAGCTTAGTTCATTTGATCACATGCCGCTCACACTCTGCGGGGGTGAAGCGATCATCACGTGGTATGCAGATTCCGTAATGATGAGCCGCACATGGAATGCAGTGTCCAATCTGATGATTCGCACGTGGAATGCGGCGTCCGCAATGATGATCCGCACGTGGAATGCGGAGTCCGTGAGGCGATCCGCACGTGGAATGCGGTGTCCTATATGATGATCCGCACGTTTTTTTTTTATTCGTTTATTTAACTAAGACTAATAAAACTATCGTAACGATAACAATGGGCGAGCAAATTCAGAACTCCCCGCGGTATGCCCGTGAAGCATTGCTTCGCGAGGACTTCCTGGATCGGCTCACTCTTGTTCCCTCCTGGCTCTCTCGGCGCTTCTGAGCTCGGATGTTACCGCCACAGCAAAGCAGTTGACCGCTTGCCTTTCCTCCTCACCATGTATGGGACTAAGTTACACGCACTCAGCTTGCCGCCAAGCACAGCTTCCAAGGACCACCTCTCGCAAGCGAACTTTTCGCACGAGAAGAGCACGTGCTCTGGGGTTTCGCACCGTCCTCTTCTACACCAGGGACACTCCTCCGACTCGTAGCCGAAGCGTTTCAGATAGCTGCGGAAGCAGCCGTGTCCGCTGATCAGTTGCGTTATGTGGAAAGTCACCTGGCCGTGGTTCCGTTCTATCTACGGCTTGAGGTATCAGGTGCTGCGTCCAGCGGCCCTTTACTCCATGGTACCATCTGTGTTGCCAGGTCTCCATGGTGCGCTGCCTGGCTTCAGCCCGTACCGTTCTCTTCGCACTGGAGGAGAGGCCTCTACCGTGGGTTTGGTTGAAGACCGATTTATTCTCCTGGGCGATTATGTCTAGTGTCGGTATTCCTGCGATCACCAGTGCCGCCTCGTTGGACACCGTTCTGAAGGCGCTGTAGATGCGTAGTGCCGACAGTCTGTGCGTAGCGGTCAGACCCTGCGCATAGCTATCTACCTCGAGTGCTCTTGCCCACACCGGGGCGGCGTAGAGCATAGTCGCCCAGGTGACGCTCGTCAGCAGTCGTCTGCTCACCTGTTTCGGACCTCTAGTGTTAAGCATTATTGCGGCTAGCGACCGGTTGATTCCTGCTGCTTTGGTGCTAGCGTAGGCTAGGTGCTCTCGGAACGAAAGCCTGGTGTCTATCATGACTCCCAGGTACTTTATAAATCGCGAGGAGGCCACCGAGGTACTGCCTATTTTGACTGTGGCCGTCTCCACAACCTTCCTGAAGCTTATTAGGACGGCCTCCGACTTTTCCGGTGCCAGATTAAAACCCATTGAACTGAGCCACTGCTCGATGATCCTGATGTTGCGGTGGCATGCCTGGCCTAGTTGCTTATCAACAACCAGCAGTGCACGGGAGTGCCACCCACCAGCGGGAGGCGAAGTATCATGGCGTTCCATAGATGCGGTTCAAGAACCGATCTTTGTGGGACTCCACCTGTGACCTGGTGCGTGAATACTCCTTCAGTCGACAGTCGAGTTAGGTAGGCTGGTACACCGAAGCCGTTTAGTGTGTCTAGGATCCAGTCACATCGCGCTGTGTTGAAGGCGTTCCTGGTGTCCAGGGTGACCATAAGGCAGTACTCTTTGATACCCCTTTCCATCTGGCGCCTTCGCAACTTCGACCACTCTGTTGACAGCATCAACCGTGGATCGCGCTTTCCCAAATCCGAACTGGGACTGTGAGAGAGATGGCCCTGAGATGCGTCTGAGATGGCCCTCTCTAGTCGTACGCACACAATCTTTTGCAAGAGTTTGACAGTTCCCTCGATGAGGCGTATCGGCCGGAACATTGACGGCTTGCCGTTCATCAGTAGCTTCGGCAACTCCAAGAACTCCTCGCTGCTGACCAGGGCGTCTGCTTCGCCGTGTCCATCTGCGGCCGTGTTGGCGGGGGATAACGTGGCCATCCTTGGAAACAGATGATCCACTACGCTGCGGAGCTTCCCTGGGTCCAGGGGCGTGGGAGTCCTCGTGTATATCTTTATGATCACCACCTTGTAGGTGGTAGCGACCTTCCCCATGGGTCGCTATCGGCTGAGTCGCATAGGTCGAGGAGGCATTTCCGGTTGCTCTCCCATATGGCTTTCTTAAGTGTTTTTCTACGGATTCTATACTCAGCTTGGCGATCGGCAAATGACTCCAAACCTCTGGAGCGTTGGTAGCGTCGTCTGGCGAAGAGGCAGTCACGCCGAGCGGTCTCTATCTCCTGGTTCCACCGGCTATGGGACCTGCTTGATTTCATGCTGGCGTCGCACGCGGTCATCAGCGCGTCTGCCGTTAGCTCTTCGAAGTCTGCATGTCCAGAGTGTCAGCTTTGTACTTATTCTTGGTTTGAGTTGTTGGCTGTGTTTGGGGCCTGTTTGGTCGTCCCAGGTCACAGGTGGTGGCCAAGTGGTCGCTGCCAGTGTATTCCTCACTGAGTCTCCACTTCGTGGTTCTATACGCCGAGCTGCTGGTGAAGGTGAGGTCCCATTCCAGCCCGCCTGAATGTATGCTGGTTTTTCTGGCTTAGTAGGGCCAGGTCCAGCGTCGCGAATGCCTGCAACACCGTCCTACCTCTCGAGAGCTGCCCCAGCTCTCGGACCATGCGTTAAAGTCGCCAGCAATAAGGACCGGGGTGCGATCTCTAGCATCCGACGGCAGACTGTCTACTGCCTGGCTGAATTCGCTTTTGTTCAGACTGAGGGCTAGGTATACGCTGTACACCCACCCACCTCTAACCCACCAGAGCCCGCCTTTGCTCCAACAAACCTATTGACCGCTAGCACATGGGTTAAATGTTGAGCTACGCTGCTGCACCTCCAGATCGCAGCTTTCCTGGTGCGATCGAATGCCCAGTGTGGGCTAGCCTCTGTCCGGTAGGACTCGCTAAGTAACGCAAGGTCCGCCCTCTGTTCTCGCACCGTCTGCACTAGCCGGTCTTGGACTGCCGTGCAGTGATTCAGGTTTAACTGAATCATGCGCATCAACGAGATGCCTTTGGTTCTCCTCTGCCCGCCAATGAACACTTCCGGGTGCCCGCTTGGTGGTTGATCGCTTGGATCCCTCTGCTTGCACTCAGGAAGCACTTATCCTCGTTGGGACACTCAGCGGCCTTGTGTCCTGCGGACCCACATCTGAAGTAGCACTGGCTTCTGTCATCGGCACTCCTGCAGTGTGCGGCAATGTGGACTTCCTTCAAGCATTTGAAACACCTTTGTACCCTCACCATCCTACCCTCAGCTTGCCACGCTTAAACAGCGGGTCCGCCAGGTTGGCTGGAACTGCTACTACCGCAGCTTTTCCTTCATTGTGAGTTGCCCGAAGGCTCTTGATCTTCACCACGTCCGCTGGGATGTTTGCCTGAGATTCCAGTGTGTTCTTCAAATCGTCCTCTTAGGTTAGCTCGTCGAGGTCCCGAATCAAAAATACTTTTGATTGCGTCACCGTGCGAAGGCTGGCACGGTCACCGAGCACTGCTCCCATGTCCACCCTGAGTTTATGCGTTCGGTCTTGGGACGAGGCGCATAGTTCAAGTAGCAGTTCGCCTTTGGCCTTCCTCTTGACCCTGGTTACACTTTCACCAATGGCTCTGAGTCTTGCGTCTGGTAGCCCTGCTGTTGGAGTGATGATCAGCGCATCAGGCCTCTCTCTCGGCAGTCTCTTCCTGCGGGACTCAGTCGGTCGCTGTTGCAGCCTCGACTGTGGCATTTTGCACGCAACTATGGCGTAAAACGGAGCTCTGGGTCGGCGCTGTGGGTCCGCAGGCTTCCTCTGCGTTAATCGCTGGGTTTTAAGCGCGGACCGCGCCGTGCGATCGTCTGACCTGGAACCGGCTTTGCTCGCACTCGGTTCCTGACTGCTAGGAGGGCCTTGGGGGCTTGTCTGCTGGCTAGTATCCACCATTGAGGTGCGTTCGGATTGCACAGATTCCGTCTCCGGTAGTCTGATACGCAGCCTCAGATGGAGCTCCTTAAGTCTGGCGAAAGCGTTCTTCATTGCCAGGTTTATGCTTCTCACCCCATTATGGTTGACCTTCGTCAAAAGGTCATCCAGAATAGCTCCCATCTCCGCGATTTCTAGCTGCGGGGTCTTAATCCTCTTTGCTGGCTGAACTCTGGTAGGTGGGGAGGTAAGTTCTAAAGGCCTCTTAGGGGTGTTGTCGCTTTGATTCAGGGGTGGGGTTCTTTGGACCTTAGACCCTTTGCTGAACGCCTTGCGCTCTTCTACCGCTGTGGGTGCACTTGTATCATTGCTTAATCCGACGGCCATGTGAGCCCGTCGGGGCGGGTTTGGGGGGAATGTTTGTTAGGGCCTCCAGAATCCATGCCCCAGCCTCGGAATTGACCGGAGGTGGATTTCTACATGTGTGGCTGCGACCTGGAGTAGTATTGTTATTCACACGTGTGATCCGCACGTAGAATGCGGAGTCCGTAAGGCGATCCGCACGTGCCCAGTTTTGTAATTTTAATGCCTGTGTCCATAGGTAACCTCAATTAGAGGGCTGATGCCCAAAACTGCACAGAATCTACATACCCAATTCAGTTCAAATTAAGTATCACCCGATTCTGTCTGAATCGGTGCTTCAGCTACGGCGATTAACACGCGATTTTATTTAATTTCATATCATTCAGATCAGTATAACAACAGACCGAACTGACGCCGACAATAAAGGTGGTAAGCTTCTAACAGCAGCAGAGTTGCACTTCGGGTGATCTCGCGTTGGATTATCCTTGACAAAAGTGATAGGGCTGCCAGATTAATTAACTGGAACTGCACTAGTTATCAATGTAAATGATAAATAAACGCTCTAGATCTTGACTATTTGAAAATGTTCTAAAACCGTCCTCACAAGTGAAAACGCGCAGGACGCAGCAAGAAATCAGTCGGAGAGAGAGTGCAGGCCGTGAGTCTCAAGAGCGGACATACAAGGAAAATCACTGCAAGTGACGGAGCGGAGCAACGCAGAGATCCACGGGACACGGATCTCCTGGCGTGGTCAGAAGGGATTGTGGAATCAGTGGTTGGTGTCCTGTAACAGGAGCGGTCTTAACGGACGCGCGCCTCCGGATTTTGCAACGGTGGTTCTGGGAAGAACTCTGGTTCGACCTAATGGACGGCACACCTTGCGCCCCCGCCATCATAGATTGATGACGAAGGACGACGAAGGAACGACGTGGCGCAGCAGACGACAAAGTCCATTATCAAGTGATCTAACAATAAAGCCAACATAATCTGAAACCCTGTCTTCTTCTTGGTCATGCAATCACACAAACCATAAATTTGGTGGGACGAACAAACAAACTCTCTGAGCTAGCCGTTGCAATTCGTAGCGAGCAGAACCAAGAAAAATATTTCGTTTCATTTGGCGCCCAGCCGGGATTGTAATGGCCAAGAGAATAGAGAATAAGATGGATCCCTAAGGATCAAGAGTTTGGTCGATGAAATTGGTTTAGTTTCGGACGCTGTCCGAATTGATCGAACAGACCACAGACGAGCCCGAAACGGCCGCTGTTCTTGGTGCGTTAGAGAAGGAATACTGAAGGAAATCAGCCGTAGAGGTATATAGATTATATATAATGTTTACAGATTTGGTTGGATTTCGGTGACCGCTTTACGCATGGTTGCTTGAGAATAAATATTTGATTGCCTGAAGTCGTGTACAGATCATATATGCTAAAGATGCAAACAATAATACAATATATTTCAAGTAAAAAGTGAATTACCAACAATTTACGACACAAAATTTAGCAAAAAAATTCACAATGTTATGTATGCTCGCATACTAAAATAGTTGTGCAATTCTTTTGTTTCGTACAACTTTTCTACTTAAATTCAAACTAATACAGTGCGTCAAAATAATACACCCATGTAAAAAGATAACCGAACCATCAAAATTCAGCGGCGGGAAAGAAAACAAAGATTAACCGGAACAATCTAAGTCAGCGAACTGATACCCAAGAGCACTCCATAGATTTGGAATATTGGGAGATAACGATAACAATCTACCCCCAGCACTGATAAAAGGGACATAATGAAGGCAAAACCTCACCAATATACATTCGAAAGAAAAGCTCTTGTAAATGAAATATTAAATATGTTTGAAAAGATAACTTCCACATAAAACTAAAAAAAAATACCGTGGAATCAAAAGTACAAGTAAAACAGAAAACTGCGTTAGGTCTCTTGAAAAATATTTCAACGAAAATAACAAAAAAAAAAAGAAGGAATGCTATGTCGGGTTCACCGACTATAAGATACCCGTTACTCAGCTAGTGAAAATTGGGGAAAAAAATAATAAAATGAAAAAAGCTTAACCGTTTTTTAAAAGTGGTCGGCCGTGGCAAAAAGTTTTTCAGCAGATTTATAGAAATTTACAAGATACATATATAAAAAAATGTAAAAATACCAAAACATGTTTTTAAATTTTACAAGATACATATATAAAAAAATGTAAAAATACCAAAACATGTTTTTAAAGTGTGGGCGTGCAGATTTGGGCAGTTTGTGGACGTTGGAGTGGGCGTTGTTTTTCGCAAATTTTTAAGACATTTTTCAAAAGTGCGGGCGTGGCAGTTTTGGCCGGTTTGTGGTCTTACAGTGGGCGAGGAAATATACTTGCGCTGCGGCTTTGTCTCTGGAAGCTGCATGCTTAATCTAAGCATTCTAGTCTTTGCAGTTCCTGAGATCGAGGCGTTCATACAGATAGACGGAGAGAGGGGCGGACAGACAGACGGACGGATGCTTATCAATCATATATATACCTTATATGGTCGGAAGCGCTTCCTTCTGCCTGTTATATACTTTTCAACGAATCTAGTTTATCCTTTTATTCTACGAGTAACGGGTTTAAAAACTGGGTGAAATACAGAAAATATATAAGTTCACACGTTGAACTGAATCTAATGCTAAACCCTAATGCCGAAATAGAACCCGAAGCAAACACCGTGGAGATTATGGATATGTCACTCCCCCAACCTTTGTATTTGCCCTGTCCTCAGGTCACTAAATTTGGACAATTTGGGTATAACATAACATTATGTGATTGAATTAAATTGTTTTCTGATTGAATATTATCAATAGTTACTGGGTGCGGATGTTCTTCTTTTGGTTTACAATATTTTATCATTATTTTCTTAGGTATATTTTTAAACTTATATGTTGAGTACAGAATTAGGCTTATAGTTGTAATTACAAAAGTTGTCACACATATTATTTGGAATACATTGTAGTATTTTACATGTGACTTTATTATTTCCTTGGTTTGGAAATACTCAATGGGTTCTAATTTTGTAACATTATTAGTAATGTAAATTGTTTGTGTACAATCTGCTAGATTGTTTGAAATTATGAATTCATCAATTTGGATTGTACATTTTTTAATCTTTACAATATTATTTCCTGATATTACAATTTTGTTGTTAGTGCAATCTTGATTGATAGTTGTTTCTAGTAGATTCCATGTAATTAGTATATTTGGTTCTATGTAATTGATCTGAAAATTTTTATGAGTCTTAGTGTATTTACACTGAGTTTCTTCTTGTTTGATTAATCCAACTAAGCATTTGTCATATATTACTAACTCTGTATCCTTATGGTATACTTGATTATTGAAAATATAGAACTTATCGAATATTTGCTCAGTTAGAATATTATTATGTTAAACTGGGTACGGGACTACTTGAAAGATTGGAACTTTTGTGACTTCGCTTGCAACATGGGAAATAATTAAAATCTCGTTTGTATCTGTTTTAAGCCAAGTTGATGTTTTTATTTTTAACATTTTTTCTGAGTTTAATTGTTTCAAGTAATCATGTTTTAATAGTTTCGGGTTAAAGATTCCTAACCTAGTTAGCTGCATTCCTAATTCGATATCCTCTATATATTCTGTGAATTGTTGTAAATTGAGTATTAATATCGCGATCTGTTAGTTCTTCTCTGGCTCTACTCTGAGCTTGTTAATAATGTCTATTCCGCTGTTGATTACGTCTATAACCATGTTTAAGTCATGGGTTTTCACGGAATTTTCTGAAAGGTTATTGATTTTTCCTTCCAACTCATCCCTATCGTTCTGGTCTAAGGTGCCAAATAAATATTTATACGCTGTTCCTACTACATTTAAAAGGCCTCTTTTAGTTCGTTTAATAATTCTTAGTCCATTGATTTCCCGTTTTAATTTGTCAACTAGATATTGAATTTGGGGTACATTTGGAAAAACTTTTGCCTCTTCTACTAGGTTCTCAAATGTTAGCATTGTCTTCGTTATGTTTATGCTTAAGTAATGGTATTCGTAGCTTATCGGAATTTCTATTGTTCCTGTTTGGAATATAAGGTATCCATTCTTGGCATTGTGTGGGTTTACTTCTATATTACTGGATTGGACCATGGTGATAAAGGGTATCATACAAATAAGCAATATGGGAAGTATATGGCATCGCTTAACTCTCTTCGGGTTGTCTGGAATTATCGTATTTACTATTATTAATTTTCTTCTGCTTTTTGAATTTTGACTTATAGTGTACGATTTTCCTACCGCGATTTGTCTCTTCGAAATGTTTTTCGTCTAATTGTTCGATATGTCCTGTTTTCTTGAATGGGTTGGTTACTTTGCTTTTTACAAGTGGGGTTTGTCTATATCTCGTGTTGATTGCATACTCATGTCTTTTCTCATTAAGTTTATTGATTTTGACGATTTCATTTTGATGGACATTAAAGTCTGTGCTTCCTGCATACAAAAATATGTCTGCCGGAGTTCTTTTGGTAGTGTTATGTTTAGTTTTATGATTGTAAACAAATAGGATTGTTTCAAATTTTGTACATCTATCCCCTATGTTTTGTTCGCTGCTAATGATTCTTAGTTCCTCGTTATCGGATACTCCATTTTTACTTGTAGTGACGGATATGTTTGCGCCTTCAGATCTTAACCAATTCTGCAGAGCTGAATGCTGAGTCTTTGTCCGCTTTTATTTCCTGTGGTTTTCCCATGTCATTAAATATTTTCGTTATAGCCCTCTTTGCTTCTAATCAATCTCTACTTTTTACCTCAATGAGTGATGCAAATTTCGAATAGATGTCTATGCATGATAGAAATATTTGGTTTCCGGTAAAATAGGAACGACTTCTCTTACGTTGAATATTTCTGGAGTTGTTTCAAATGTCAATTTCGTAATGTCAATTTCGCATCCGTTATCTGGGAAATAGTATTCTTCTTTAAACCAGTTAGTGGTTTTTTCTATTCCTGGGTGTAGAACTTCTTTATGTCTTTTCAATATTAAATCTTTAAATTCGGCGTAGGTTAAGATATCTATTAGTTTTTTGGTACATCTTAGTAATTTAGTAAAACTGTTAGGGCTTATGATTTCAGTGTATGCCCTCTAGAAAATTAGAAAATCTTCGTTATTAGGGAAGTAAATAGCGCTGTTCTTAATGCACAAATATTTCTTAATGATGATTTTGGCGAATTCAACTGTCATTTCTTTATAGATTATTTTGATTTTTAACTTTTGAAAATAATGGCTTACGTTGGTCGTGTCGTTATTTCCCTTTTCTAGTTCTAGCTGTCTAGAAAAATAATTAAGTGGTCTCTCTGTTATTCATATGTAATTAAAATTATCGTCACTCGCGCTGTGGACTGTTGCGTTTGCGCTATCTGCGACTTCACCTAGCATGACTTCTTCGATTTTTGTGCGGGAAAGGGCGTCGGCTACATGGTTTTCTTTGCCCGGAAGGTATTTTATTTTGTAATCGAATTCGTTCAATTTTATTTTCCATCTTTGTAACTTCATGTTTGGCTCTTTAATATTATTAAGCCATACTAAAGGCTTATGATCACTTAGTATTTCAAATGGTCTACCGAATAAACATGACCTGAAATATTTCGTTGCCCAGACGATAGCTAACAATTCTTTCTCGATTGTAGCGTAATTTATCTCATGCTCATTTAGTGTTCTACTGGCATAACAGATGGGTTTATGGTTTTGAGATAGCACAGCACCAATAGCTAAATTACTTGAATCAGTTGTCAGAGAAAATGGCTTTGAGAAATCTGGATATATCAGTATCGGATTTGAAGTTATTAAAACTTTTAACCTTTCGAATGATTCAATGTAGTCTTTACTTTTGGTATCGATTACTGCACCTTTCATTAGTTTAAGGGTCATAGGTTTAACGACCTTGGCGAAGTTAGGAATGAACTTGCGGTAGAACCCACATAATCCCAAAAATGATTGAATTTCTTTTTGTGTCTTAGGTAATTGAAAATTTGTAATTTCAATAGTTTTATTTGGATTGGGTTTGATGCCGTTTGTTGTGCAATGTGTCCTAGGAATTCGGTCCAAAGTCCAAAGACTTTCCTTAGAGATAGCATGTGTTCCTCAAATGAAGTGGAGTAAATTATAATATCATTCAGGTATACTAAGCAGTCTTTGTAAATCAAATCTTCCAGAAGATTGTTCATACCTCTCTGAAATGTTGCAGGGGCAAAAGGCATGCGTGTATATTCGTAATGCCCGTGTTTGGTTGAAAAAGCTGTTTTCGCAATGGAATTTTTATCCATTTGGATTTGGTAAAAACCCTTGGCTAGATCAATCGTTGTAAATATTGGCATCGTCCGAGTTTATCCAATATTTCATCCATTCTATGAATGGGGGATTTTCATTGAGATTATTTCATTGAGATTCCTATAGCCACTACTAACTTAAAATTCTGTTTCCCAGAGGCGTCTGCCTTCTTAGGGACCACCCAAATAGGAGAACAATAGGGTGACTTCGATTTGCGAATTATACCTTGTTCTATCATTTCATTAATATGTTTGTTGACTTCTTGGTTAACGCTTTTGTGGTATTTAAATGTTTTCGGTATACTGGATCCTCATGCTGAGTCTGGATGATATGTTTAATAGTACTAAATAAATTAATAGTAGGTAAAATTTTCGCCCTCTTTGGGCGTCTATAATGGTATATCTTTAAACACTCAACTTTCTCTACATTTAGATGTTCCAATCTATATTCATTGAATTCGAGTAACTCGTTGTTAATCGCGAAGTTGACTATATCGTTGTCGACGGACATGGGGCTGAGGTGTGTTACATCATTATCCACTGCGTTACTAACAACTTTGCACTGAGGCATTTTTGAAATGCTGTCTCCTTCTTTTGTTGTTTAACTTGAAGTATTGGTTTAAAATACTTAGGTGCGGTCTTAACCTTTTGCTTTGGATCAATTTTCTGCACTGGAGCAGAATTAACTTTTTGTTTTGTGTCGAGGCATTTTGGTGCGGTCTCGCCCTTCTTTTTTTTTTCTTCATAAAAAAAACTAAAGGTTCTTGAACCTAATGTTACCATCTCGTTTTCGTAATCTATTTTTGCTTTAGTATGTTCTAGATGCTTTCGACCTAACAGGAAATAATAATTGTCGGAAAATTTATAGATATAGAATTTTTGAACGGACGGACATACCGAGGTAGGCTTTATCATTATACTTTTCTTTAGTTTTACTGCCCCTTTAATGGTATATACTGTCAGATCTTCTTCTTCTTTTAAATTTTCAAAATTTTCTCTTATGATGTTGATTGAAAACCCTGTGTCGATCATTCCTTTGTAAATTTTGTTATGGTGCCCTATTCGCACATTGGGACTGGTTCGTCCTCCAGTGGCATTTGAGTGTCCGAGGCAATTTGATGAAAATTTACGCCCATTCTACATTGCCCGCTCTGACTCTCGCGTTGTCTCTTTGTAGGCCCCTGATTATTTGAAGTCGAAGGTTAGGAATTTAAGAAATTATTAAAAGGAATATTCTGTTGACCTTGTGTTAGATCTCTTCTAAACGTATAATTGTTTCCCTTTTGACTACCTGGTATTGGAAGAGTGACAAACTGACTTTGATTCGTACTAGGCTGGATTGGATTAGTGGGTCGTGTATTATTGGGGTATACTGATTTACAATTGTGAAGTGTAGGGTAGTTTTGGGTATGCTTGTTGTATGTGTACTGCTGTGTTGTAATAAGTAGGCATGTACTTAAGTCTAAGGGACTTGTGGATATGTCACTCCCCCACCCTTTGTTTTTGGCCTGTCCTCAGGTCACAAAATTTGGATTATTTGGGTATAACATAATATTGTTTGATTGAATTGCATTGTTTTCGGATTGAATATTATCATTAGTTACTGGGTGCTGATGTTCTTCTTTTGCTTTACAATATTTTACCATTATCTTCATAGGTATATTTTTAAACTTATATTTTAAGTACAAAATCAGGCTTATAATGTAATTACAAAGTTTTCACACATATAATTCGGAATACATTGTAGTATTTTACATGTGAATTTATTATTTCCTTGGCTTGCAAATACTCAATGGGTCTAATTTTGTAACATTATTTGTGATATAAATGGTTTATGTAAAATCCGCAAAATTATTTGAAATTATAAGTTCGATAATTTGCATGGTACAATTTTTAATTTTGACAATGTTATTTCCTTATATTACAATTTTGTTTTTATTACAATCTTGGTTGATTGTTGTTTCAGGAATATTCCATGTTAAGAGTATGTTTATCTATGTATTTTGTTTGGAAATTTTTATGTGGTTTAGTGTATTTGTAATGCATTTGTCGAGAATTATTTTTCCTGTGTCTTTATGATAAACCTGATTGTTGAATAAGTAAAACTTATCAAATATATGCTCGGTTAGAATATTATTATGTTCGTCTGGGTACGGGACTATCTGGAGTAACGGAACTTTTTTGATATGGCTAGGAACATGGAAAATAACAAAAATTTCTTTGGTATCTGTTCTAAACCATGTGGAAGTTTTGATTTTCAAAATTTTCTCCGAATTTATCTGTTTTAGATAATCAGGTTTTAGTAACTTTGGATTGAAGATCCCCAGTCTAGTTAACTGCATTCCCAATTCGATGTCCTCTATGTATTCAGTGAACTGTTGTAAATTGAAAATGAATATGGAAATCTGTTGGTCTCTCTTTTTTTGCTTCGAGCTTATTACTAACGTTGATTCCGCTATTGATTACATTTATAATCATATCTAAATCGTGTTTTTGTATGGAATTGTCTGACAAGTTACTAATCTTTCCCTCTAACTCGTCTTTGTCGTCTTGGTCTAGGGTGCCAAATAAATTTGTATACATTTCCTACTACGTAGATATCAATGCAAGATAGGAAGATTTGATTCCCTGTGAGATAAAAATCTAACACGTATTTTTCCCTCGCGTTCAATATTTCCGGTGTTGTTTCATATGTCAGTTTTGTGTCTCTTAGCTCTGTTTTCGCTATGTTACAAACCTCACATTCGTTGACAATATATTGGATTAGCTTTTGAATCCGGGTAATAGAATTCTTCTTTAATTAATGGTTCTTTCTATACCGGGATGTAATACTTCCTTATGCTTCTTAAGGATTAAATCTTTAAATTCGGCGTATGTTAATATATCAATTAACTTCATCGTACATCTCAACAGTTTCGTGAAATTGTTAGGGCTTATGATTTCAGTGAATGCCCTTTGGAAAATCCGAAAGTCTTCATCATTAGGGAAGTAAATTGCACCTTTCTTTGTGCACACATATTCCTTAATGAGAGTCTTGGCGAGTTCGAGTGTCATTTCTTTATAGATTATTTTAATCTTTAATTTTTGAATGAAGTGATTTACACTTTGTGTCACTGTCGCCTTTTTCTATCTCTATTCGTCTAGAGAAGAAATTGATTGGTCTTTTCGTTATGGATATATATTTGAGATAACACAGCACCGATAGCAATATTACTCGCATCAGTTGTCAGAGAAAAGGGCTTTGAGAAATCCGGGTAAATTAAAATCGGATCTGAGGTTATCAAAACTTTTAATCTTTCAAATGATTCGACATAGTCTTTGCATTTGGTGTCAATCATATGGTTTATTTGTTTAGGCGTCTTAGGTAATGTGAAATTTGTGATTGCATTTGTTTTATTTGGATTAGGCTTGATGCCATCTGTTGTGACGATGTGACCCAATAATTCAGTTTCTTTTTTCATGAATTCACATTTGTCTAGCTGCAGTTTCAAATTGGTGTCTCTAAGCTTCTGAAAGAGATAAAATGTGTTCCTCCAATGAACTGGAGTAAATAATTATATCATCCAAATAAACTAAACACTTCTTGTAGATCAAGTCTTCCAAGAGATTATTCATGCATCTTTGAAATGTTGCTGGAGCATTTTTCAACCCAAAGGGCATACGTGAGTATTCATAATGTCCATGCTTAGAAGAAAAAACAGTTTTTGCAATAAACTTCTCGTCCCTTTGAATTTGATGGAATCCCTTAGCTAAATCAATGGTCGTCAAGTATTGACATCTTCCCAATTTATCCAATATTTCATCCATTCGAGGAATGGGAAATTTATCATTAACAGTTATCTCATTGAGATCATTGTAATCAACTACCAACCTAAACTTTTTCATCTCAGAGGCGTCTGCCTTCTTGGGGACCACCCATATAGGAGAAAAATAGGGAGACTTTGATTTTCGTACAATTTATCATTTCATTAATTTGTTTGTTGACTTCTTGGTCAACGCTTTGGGGGTATTTGTAAGGTTTTCGGTAAACTGGATCTTCGTGCTGAGTTTGGATAACATGTTTAATAGTACTTGTGAATGTCAAATTTTCTTCTTCTTTGTACTGAATGTCTCTACATTCGTATAGGACCTTCTTTAAAAGTGCAGATTCCTCCACATTTAGATGTTCGAGTCTGTATTCATTACATTCGCGTAATTCGGTTTTTATCGCGAAGTTGATTATATCTTTGTCAGCTGACTTGGGATCAAAGTGTTTTACATCATTGTCCACTGTGTCAATGTTTACTTTTGGAGTGAGGCATTTTACTGATGCGGTCTTCTCCTTTTGTTTAAGCTCTGGTTTAAGCATTTGTGGATGCGGTATTTTCGATCTAACAGGAAATCGTAGGTATCGGAAAAATTATGGACAAAGAATTTTTGTACGAACGGACACATTGAAGTGGGATTCATATTTTACTCTTTTTTAATTTTATTGGCCCTTTTATGGTGTATACTATCAAATCTTCTTCTTCCTACTCTAAGCCTGCAAAGTTTTCTTTTATGATGTTGATCGAGGAACCTGTGTAGAACATTCCTTAATAGTAATTGTTATGATAGCTTATTAGAACATGGGGACTGGTTCGTTTTCCCGCGTTTCTTGAGTGTCCGAGGCAGTCTGATGAAAATGTACGTCCATCCTGCTGTGCCCACTCTGACTTTCTCGTTGTCTTTTTACCGGCCCATTATTGTTCACATTATTTGAAGCTTAAGGTTGAAAATTGAGAGGATTGTTTTGTCTGCCTTGTGTTAAATCCCTTCTAAAAGTGTAGTAAATGTATTGTAAATGGTAAATTTCCCCTCTGATTAGCAGGTATAGCACGAGTCAAGTACTGATTTTGACTAGTTATAAATTGATTTGGGGTTTGCATGGTAATGTTTTGATTAGTTACAGGGTAGTATCATAATTAATTTGTCTGCTGTTAAAGTATATTTGATTATTGTTTTGATTCATATTTCCCTTGTTCTTTTGCTTGTGCTTTTCTAATTTATTAAAGTATTGATATTCGGGGTTAACGTCGTATAGACCAAACTCCATTGTGGCTTGTTTGGCAATGGCATCAATATCCTTACGCGCTAGTGACATGTACATACATTCTATCTGGCAATTTTCGATCTATTGTAGTTTTAATCGTTCTTTTTAGCATTTCAGTGTAGTTTAACTTATCAATATGGTCATTTTCTAATTCTAGTTCATCAAAAATATTCCAATATTGTAATTCTAATTTTTCTATAAACTTACTAATGCTACCGGGGTATCTTGTTTCCTCCAGTTGTCTCACTAGGGTTACGTATGGTCTATGGTCCTTGAATGATGTTGCTAATGTTGTTTTAATATTCATCCATGTCGTTGCTCTTGCTTGTATTACAACTTCCAGCGCTGAGTCCGTGATCAGGCGTTTCACCGCTCCATAAATTACATGTGCCTTCCTGGCATCTTGGGTGGGGTATAGATTGAGTTCGATCTGGTTGACGAATCCAGACAATTTGCCAGGTGTGCCATCGTAGTAATGTAATTCTTTAATCTGGCCAAGTAATCAATTCAGGTGAATCTCAGAAAGTTGTGGAACTGCCATATTGTAGTATTTGTAAATTTCTTGATGCACAGAGTTTTTTTCAAAATGTTATTTGGTTTGGTTTATTTAAACCCACAGAATTAAAAATTTTAATAACATTTTGTTTCCGACCGCACGGGATTTTTCTTAGTTAATTTGCAGAGTTTATCTGACCACACGGGATTTTTGTTATAGAAATTTACACGCACGTAGATTCTTTTGCGGATCCATTTAATTTAGAAATCACTGTTTTAATTCGCTGGCCAGGTTAGCTAGTTGTTTAGCGTACCCTGTAATTGACCAGTACCGTACTAAAAGGATTTCCTATTTTAATGATGATCCTACCGACTGCGACAATTATATGTTGGTAATATCCATAATAAGTCAAAACAATATAATTTTTATTAACTGAATAATTATAATAATTTATTAACTGAATTACAACACTTTATTTTTGAAGAACACCGACCTTCTTAACTAAGGTCTCAAACTGAACTCATCTTATTCATCTAGATTGATTGTCGTTCAAACCGCGCGTTCGAGCTCTTCATATATGGACTTTGGATTTTAAGATTTGGAGAGAGCTTAGGAGTTATCTGTATTTCTCTTGGATTCAAGTGCATTCCCTCTTGGATACAAGTGCTCTTAGATTCTTAAGATTTTGTTTATTTGAAGTTTAAAACTTTCGTTTTCGAGTTTGCGAGTCCGAACTCTGAACGTGGGAACGTGGCGATTATTTGAGGGTTTAGGCAAAGAATGTTTAGTCTACCAGTGTGTGATTTGTCTCAATAACATCCTTTATTCATATTACAGTCTGGATCTTATCTGGTATTGCTTGGGTATATAATGGGTAGTGTGGGGGGTATTGGTTATACCTTGTATATGCCCGGTAGGCATATACATACTTAAGTCTAAGCGAAATGTCACTATATACATATAATTGTGTATTTATTCACTTTTGAGTCTATTAAATGGACCGTTGCAGTAACTAAGACCAACGCTGTAACCGAAGTTTTGTCAATTAAAAGAAATTACAAATCGGGTTGGATTGTGATCTTTATTGTTCAGTATTCAGCTTAAGACTAAAAATCAAATGCAAGTGAGATTGAGGAGAAGCCTCAGTATTTTAGGAATATTGTATTTTGGGAGAGCGTTGCTCTTGGATACTTAAGTTTGGGAGAAGCTTCATTGAGAGCAGGCAAAGCTGCTTGGGTCAGGCTTTAGGATTTGTTTACAAGAACGGCTAAGTGCCGTTGCCAAACAATTGTTTATTAAAACGCATACTGCGCAGATGGCATACAGTATGGGAATCAATTAAGCGCTTTATTGTTTATAGTTCTTTGAAATAATTAAATTGGCCGGTTTGGGTGGCGCAAATACGTCACTACCCTCCCCTTAAAGGGAAGCCTATACTTGGGCTGGGATCGATGGATATAGTAGGGGTAATGGAGCTTCTTCCATTTCTATTTGTTGTGGTGTGTTTTGATTTTGATTTCTTATTTTGAATTTTGCATACAGCATCATGAATGGGTTAAATGATACAAATCTTAAATATAAATACAATAAAATAAGTGCAATTATGACAATGGTCATTAGTATGTAAAGTGTAATGTTGTTTTCTGAAATCATTTTAACGATGTCGTTATGTTTTACAATTTTTATTTTTGTTATATTAAGTGGGGTGTACAGTGGTGTCAAGTCTATTTCTGGTTTTAAAAGATTTTCACTTAAAATTATGCCATCGATTTCTATTTTGCATTGGGTTACTCTTATCATTTTGTTTCCTTTTATTTTTATATTATTAATGGGGTTTTGGCAATTTTGTTTAAGAATGGTTTGGGTTAAGTTCCAAGTTACAATTGTGTTAGGTTCTATGTATTTTATTATTTCTTTCGTGTGCACTGGCTTAAAATTACAAATTGGTTTTAAGTGTTTAATAATATTAGTGACACATTCATTGTTTATTTCTTTATTTTCAGCATTGTAAATTTTATTTGCTCTTTCAAAATATGATTGTGTGTCTGTGTAATCTAGCTGATAGCCGTTGGAATCTGGGTAAGGGATTATTTTAATTGTGTTTATTAATGAAAAGTTAATGGGTATGTGGGATATGATTAATAATTGGTTATCATTGTAGTTAATCCAAGTGGATGTTTTGATGTTTAAAATATTCTGGCTATTCACATTCTCAAGTTTGTCATAGTTTAGTAATTTGGGGTTAAACAGTCCGAGTCTGGAAAGCTGCATGGCCATTTCCAAATCTTCTACGTATTCTGTGAACTACATTAGTTCGAATAAAACAGTGTTAATGATGTTGTTGTTATTTTCATGATTCTGTATCTTTTTCATTCCGTCATTTAATAATCGTATAGCGTCGTTGAGTTCATGTAGTTTTACTGAGTTATGGGCGTTCATGTCAAGTTTCTTCTGTATTTCTACTCGATCATTTTCATCGAGTGTGCCAAACAAGTATTTGGAAACTGAGCCCACACTGTTAATAAGTCCCCGTTTGTTTCTGTGTTGCAGGGTTATTCCGGCTAGTTCTCTTTTCATTTTATTGTATACAAATTTGACCTGGGGTGCATGGTAATTGGTTTGTAGCCTTTGCTCAAAATAGTCGGCCACAATGTCTATTTCAGTTAAATTGATTCTCAAGCAATGATGTTCAAAGGAGGATGGTATTTGGACTGGCTTATCGGAGAAAAGGAGATATCCGTGGTTGGTGTCAATATTATTAATTTGAATTTGCTGTCCGTGGACCGTTGTGATCAGCGCAAGCAATAATGTTATCAGGTTCCAGGTGCCTGTGAAATTGAAAGTTGATTATTTTTCTTTCGCTTTTTGAATTGTGTTTTGTAGTAGTGAGTAACTCTATTTCTATTAGTGATTTTGTAATGGTCAGAGTCTGTCTGTTCTACATTTTTGGTTGGTTTAAATGGGTTTTCTAATTTGCCTTTCTGTAATGGGCCTTTTCTGTATCGAGTGTCAACTTCATATTCTGCTCTGTCGTTATTTATTTTGTTTATTTTGTTTTCTTTGTTTTGTTGGGTGTCCAAAATTGGCTGTCCAGCGTAGAGAAATATGTGTGCAGCGGTCTGTCCAGAGGTATCGTGTTTGGTCTTGTGATTGTATATGTTAATTGTTTCTATTTTACTTAATTTGGTTTCGTCATCGTCGGATGTTTTGATTATGCGAATCTTTTCATTGATTGTTTTATGTAGTCTCTCTATGTCCGCCACACCAGTTTTTGTTGTGTTAAGCTGCAATTCAACTTCCTCACTCTCCAGCCATCGCTTTAGGGCCAAACTGGAAAATGCGCCATCTCTGTCTGCCTTTAGTAATTTTGGTTTGCCAAGCTGGCTAAATATACGCATACGCGCATTTTTGCATTCTATCCAGTCTTTTGTTTTTATTTCTTCTAATGTGGAAAATTTTGAATAAATGTCCATGCAACTAACGTAATGTTTGCCTTCAGATGAATAAATGTCTATCATGAATTTTTCGCGGCAATGTTCTGGTTTGGGTGTGGTTTTCATTGGCATGTCTGTGCTGCGGTGCTCTGTTTTTGCCAGATTGCAAATATTGCATTCGTTTATTATATTCTGGATAAGTAGTTGGCTATTAGGGAAATAGTAAGTTTCTCCGAAAAGTTGATTTGTTTTTTGTATGCCTGGGTGTAGAAGTTTTTCATGAGTAGTCAAGATCAATTCTTTAAATTCTGCGTAAGTGGTTATGTTTTTCAATAAAATTGAGCTGCGTAAGATTTTTGTATATTTGGTGTTTATGGTTTGTTTGTGTGCGGCCTGAATGACTTCGAAATCTGCGTCACTCTCAATGTACAACGCACTCTTCTTACCGCAAAAATGGTCTATCAAATATTGTTCAGCTTTTTCTCTGGTCATAGTGTCATAAAATATTTGAACGATTTGTTTTTTAAAATATTTAGTAACTTTGATGTCTGGTGGTCCTTTTGAGAATATTACCTGTCTGTTAAATGTGTTTATTGGTCTTTCTGTAATAAAGATTAAGTCACTATTGCCTTCCTCTGCACTATGTTGGGTTTGTTCGCTCAAGTATGTTTCCTCAATTTTTATTCTGGACAGGGCGTCTGCTACGCAATTTTCTTTTCCTTTTATATACTTTATGTCAAATCGAATTCGGATAATTTTACTCTCCATCTGGTGAGTTTTGAATTTGGGTCTTTCATGCGGTACAACCAGCTAAGTGGTTGGTGGTCACTGGATATTTCAAAGTGTCTTCCAAGTAGGTAGTGTCGAAAAGTTTTTGTCGCCCATACTATTGCTAAGAGTGCTGTAATTAGTTTCGTGCTCGTTAAGCGTTCGGCTAATGTAACTAAGTGGGTGTCCCTCTTGTGAGAGTACAGCTCCCAAAGCGACATCGCTTGCGTCTGTGGTTAATGTAAATTTTTTTGTAAAATCGGGTACTTTAAGAATTGGGTCCTCTGATATTAGATATTTTAATTTTTTGAATGCCGAATCATATTCTGGGTTGGTAGTGTCAATTTTCGTATTCTTTTTTAAATATTTCGTCATAGAATCTTTTTATTTCTTTTGCTTTTATTTCTTTTGGTTTAGTGGGAATTGGATATTTTTAAATAGCTTTAATTTTTTCAGGGTTTGGTTTTATGCCGTCTGGTGTTAAGACATGTCCCAGAAATGTGGTTTCCTGCTTTAGAAACTCACACTTGTCAAGCTGTAGCTTAAGGTTGGCTTTTGCTAGTTTTTCGAAAACCAGTTCGAGCGATTGTAGGTGCTCATCAAGGGATGTTGAGAATACAATTATGTCGTCCAAGTACACGAGACAGTGTCTATTTAAGAGTGGTCGCATCATTCATGCACCGTTGAAAGGTGGCTGGTGCGTTTTTTAATCCGAATGGCATGCGTAAGTACTCATAATGACCGTGCTTGGTGGAAAAAGCAGTCTTTGAAACTGAATCTGGATCCATTTCGATTTGGTGAAAACCCTTTGCCAGGTCTATAGTTGTGAAATAATTGCATCTGCCTAGTTTTCCTAAGATTTCGTCCATATTTGGGATCGGGTGTCTGTCTCCTACTGTGATTTCATTCAATTTTCGGTAGTCTATTACAATTCTGAATTTTTGTTTGCCTGATGCATCTTGTTTCTTTGGGACTACCCAGATGGGGCTGTTGTAAGGTGAGTTACTGGTACGTATAATACCTTGATTTAGCATATCTTGTATTTGGCTTTCGACTTCTTGTTAATAAGCCTGTGGGTAACTGTATAATTTAGAATAAATGGGTAGATTGTGCTTGGTATTAATGGTATGTTTTGTTTGATTAGTAAATGTCAGTTTGTCACCCTCGTGGTATTGTATGTCATGGTATTGCTGCAGGAGTGCACACAATCTTTGTATTTCTTCATTATTAAGATGTTCCAATCTGTAGAGGTCTGATGAAGAGGTCTGGGTGAACTATTTCTTGGTTGTCTGAGCATGGTGTCAGGTGCCATGCTTACGTTTTGAAAGTGATTCTGTTCTTGTGCTGATTTGCCTTCGATTAATTCGTATTTGTTGTTGTAAAGAGTCACTACTTGATCGCGGTAACTAATTGTTGCTTTTGCCTCTGCCAAAAGTTTTCTTCCTAATAAGAGGTCGTAGTTTTCAGAGAAATGGTGCAATAAAAATTCTTTTGGTGTTGGGAACAAAATCTTTGAAGGTATGATTATACTCTTGTTAACTATGAGCGGTCCATTGCTGGTTTGAATAAGAATATTAGTATTTTGGATTGGTAGGTCAAATATATTTTGGGATATCATGTTAACCGTGGATCCTGTGTCAATAAGGCATTTCAAATTATTTTCTTTGTATTTAATTGTTATATATTGGGGTTTTCCATGCTTGTGGCTGACAATTTTCAGCTGGTTCGACATTGGGTTCTTGGTTATCGTTGTTTGTTTCATCCGTATTAATCTGCTGAGTCATTTGTGTTGTTTGTGGACTTTGATTGTTTTCGTCAGTTTGATTCTTATACTCCGGATTATAGTCCGAATAGTCGTAAGTTGAATAGTAAAAACTGCCTTAAGGAACATATTGCTGATAAGCAGCGCTCTCTTGATATAACGATTCGTCAATATTCATCCTAGTCTGTCCACTTTTAGCTGGTCTTGGTCGCTTCATTGGTTGGTTGGCCACCTGGGGGCCATAATTATGTGCTGATTGTTGGTTTTGATATTGGGGTTGTTGTCCAAACCTATTCTGATCGAATGCATTGTTTCGATTGGTGTTAGGAATTGGTCGAGGTGCAAAGTTTGCATGTTGGCTTGGTTGATAAATGTTGTTTGTATTAGGGTGATAGGGTGTTGGATGACGATATGGTGGGTTATTAATTGGTGGTGTTTGCTAAATTTGTGGGGCTCGATATGGCATTGGTGAATAATGTAGGAACGGTGTTGGATATCTTCTGGTGTTATTAGTCTGATTAGTATTGTGATTAAAAGGCTTTTGTGGCTTATCAGAAAGATTTTGTTTTTGGATAGGTGTATTTGTGTGATTTATTTGTTCGTACATGCCTTTCTATTGTAAAAGGTTTATAAGTGATCGCAAATCTGGTATGTTATGATTATTTTCTTTGTATTTAATTGTTATATATTGGGGTTTTCCATGCTTGTGGCTGACAATTTTCAGCTGGTTCGACATTGGGTTCTTGGTTATCGTTGTTTGTTTCATCCGTATTAATCTGCTGAGTCATTTGTGTTGTTTGTGGACTTTGATTGTTTTCGTCAGTTTGATTCTTATACTCCGGATTATAGTCCGAATAGTCGTAAGTTGAATAGTAAAAACTGTCTTAAGGAACATATTGCTGATAAGCAGCGCTCTCTTGATATAACGATTCGTCAATATTCATCCCAGTCTGTCCACTTTTAGCTGGTCTTGGTCGCTTCATTGGTTGGTTGGCCACCTGGGGGCCATAATTATGTGCTGATTGTTGGTTTTGATATTGGGGTTGTTGTCCAAACCTATTCTGATCGAATGCATTGTTTCGATTGGTGTTAGGAATTGGTCGAGGTGCAAAGTTTGCATGTTGGCTTGGTTGAAAAATGTTGTTTGTATTAGGGTGATAGGGTGTTGGATGACGATATGGTGGGTTATTAATTGGTGGTGTTTGATAAATATGTGGGGCTCGATATGGCATTGGTGAATAATGTAGGAAAGGTGTTGGATATCTTCTGGTGTTGTTATTAGTCTGATTAGTATTGTGATTAAAAGGCTTTTGTGGCTTATCAGAAAGATTTTGTTTTTGCATAGGTGTACTTGTGTGATTTATTTGTTCGTACATGCCTTTCTCTTGTAAAAGGTTTATAAGTGATCGCAAATCTGGTATGTTATGATTATTTATTCTTAAATAAATGTATGTAGGTAATTTTTCAATAAGGGATTCTATACTGGATTTAATTAATCTTAAATAAAGGGTTTTTTCTTCAAGGTTTTGTTCTAATTCAAGCTTACTGGTGAGTGTTTGTCTGCGGTTTTCTGCTTCTTCCAGGAATTCTCGTACACTGCCTCGGAACGGGGTCTTCCGAAACTCCTCCAAAAAAACGTGGTTAGGGGTCTGGGGTTTATAGTTGAGTACTAGTTGTCGTCTAAGCTGGGGCCAGGTGGTCATGTCGTTGGCTCCAATGCAGCGCATAACGTCTCCGCTGATGCTGCGCTCATCTCCGGTAACATAAAGGGCCAGTATGTAGTCAATCCGGCTCACAAAGGTGTATAGTGTGCTTGGATCACCGTTGAATTTCTTCACATTGCCAATCTGGTAGGCAACCTGAGACATGTTGTTATCTGACAGGGGTGGTACGGTTGTCATTTTGCTGATGTTGGTTTTTTTTTTTTTTCAAGTTTTTTTTTCAAGTTTATTTATTTGTTGTTATTGTTATTTGGTTTTATTTTTTATTTAGTTGACCTTTGACTTCGGTCTGTCTTTATGGATCTTAGTTTGTACCTTATTTATTTATCTTACTCAATATATTTTTTTGTTTGTTTTGTTTTTCACTTATTTATTTATTATTCTTATTTTTAAGTTTTTCTTAGTGTAGTTTTTTTTTTTTTCACAAGGGTTGCACTACAGCTTTTTCGTTATGTTTTGAGGTAACCAATTGGATTTACGACCTCTCACAAATTCAATAGCGTCTTCCTGATATTAAATTCAGGTTTGTTGTTGACACTGCGTTACACGTTTTCGTGTTATTGTCGAGGTTTTTATTAAAACTTAACACGATATTGACCGTCGCATGGGTGTCTAAAAGCGTGGTGTTTTTCGATAGAATTAACACTATCACGTCGACTGCGCCAATTGTGTATTTATTCACTTTTAAGTCTATTAAATGGACCGTTGCAGTAACTAAGACCAACGCTGTAACCGAAGTTTTGTCAAATAAAATAAATTACAAATCGGGTTGGATTGTGATCTTTATTGTTCAGTATTCAGCTTAAGACCAAAAATCAAATGCAAGTGAGATTGAGGAGAAGCCTCAGTATTTTAGGAATATTGTATTTTAGGAGAGCGTTGCTCTTGGATACTTAAGTTGGGAGAAGCTTCATTGAGAGCAGGCAAAGCTGCTTGGGTCAGGCTTTAGGATTTGTTTACAAGAACGGCTAAGTGCCGTTGCCAAAGAATTGTTTATTAAAACGCATACTGGTCAGATGGCATACAGTATGGGAATCAATTAAGTGCTTTATTGTTTATAGTTCTTTAAAATAATTAAATTGGCCGGTTTGGGTGGCGCAAATACGTCACTATATTTCTTTTTATTTATATATACATATATATACATATATATAATTTCACGTTCATAATATCCGTATGTCAAAAATTTATTTGACCGAAATATTACAATGTTTTTATTGAAGAACACCGACCGATTTGTATTAGGTCTCAAACTGAACTCAACTTATTGATCTAGATTGATTGACGTTCAAGCCTCGGGTTCGAGCTTTTCAAATATGGACTTTGGATTCTAGGATTTTAGACAGAGCTTTGGAGCTATCTGCATTTCTCTTGGATTCAGATTTCGTTTATTTGAAACTTAAAACTTTTGTTTTCAAGTTTGCGAGTCCGAGCTTTGAACGTGGGAACGTGACAATTAGGCAAAGAATGTTTAGTCTACCAGTGGGTGATTTGTCTAAATAATATCCTGTATTCGTATTACTTGGGGTTTTTCCGCTTGGCCTTGGTTCTGGGATTTGGTGACAGTTTAATTCTTATCTATAGGCTGAGTACATAAAGGGAAGTATGGGGTATGCTGATTTATGCTGATTTACAATTGTGAAGTGTAGGGTAATATTGGGTATGCTTATTGTGTATGTAAATAAGTTGGCATGTACTCAAGTATAAGGGACTTATGGATATGTCACTCCCCCAACCTTTGTTTTTTGCCTGTCCTCAGTTCACTAAATTTGGACAATTTGGGTGTAACATTATAATAGTTTGGCAAATATCTCCCTTCCGCCTTTTTGTCTTTTGAATTTCGCGGCTATGTACAAAGCGCTACAGAGCTCGCAATACTATACATAATTTGAAAGGTCTTGACATAACCTACAAAACGACGCTAGGCATGATTAGTTTGGATATTGCGTTCAACAGTTATAGACGTGTAATCATGGAGTTCACTAACGCCGAAATTCGCGCTATTTTAAAGTTTTCCTTCGTTAAAGGCAAATCCGCTAGAGAAACGTTCCGACATTGGGTTCTTGGTTATCGTTGTTTGTTTCATCCGTATTAATCTGCTGAGTCATTTGTGTTGTTTGTGGACTTTGATTGTTTTCGTCAGTTTGATTCTTATACTCCGGATTATAGTCCGAATAGTCGTAAGTTGAATAGTAAAAACTGTCTTAAGGAACATATTGCTGATAAGCAGCGCTCTCTTGATATAACGATTCGTCAATATTCATCCCAGTCTGTCCACTTTTAGCTGGTCTTGGTCGCTTCATTGGTTGGTTGGCCACCTGGGGGCCATAATTATGTGCTGATTGTTGGTTTTGATATTGGGGTTGTTGTCCAAACCTATTCTGATCGAATGCATTGTTTCGATTGGTGTTAGGAATTGGTCGAGGTGCAAAGTTTGCATGTTGGCTTGGTTGAAAAATGTTGTTTGTATTAGGGTGATAGGGTGTTGGATGACGATATGGTGGGTTATTAATTGGTGGTGTTTGATAAATTTGTGGGGCTCGATATGGCATTGGTGAATAATGTAGGAAAGGTGTTGGATATCTTCTGGTGTTGTTATTAGTCTGATTAGTATTGTGATTAAAAGGCTTTTGTGGCTTATCAGAAAGATTTTGTTTTTGCATAGGTGTACTTGTGTGATTTATTTGTTCGTACATGCCTTTCTCTTGTAAAAGGTTTATAAGTGATCGCAAATCTGGTATGTTATGATTATTTATTCTTAAATAAATGTATGTAGGTAATTTTTCAATAAGGGATTCTATACTGGATTTAATTAATCTTAAATAAAGGGTTTTTTCTTCAAGGTTTTGTTCTAATTCAAGCTTACTGGTGAGTGTTTGTCTGCGGTTTTCTGCTTCTTCCAGGAATTCTCGTACACTGCCTCGGAACGGGGTCTTCCGAAACTCCTCCAAAAAAACGTGGTTAGGGTCTGGGGTTTATAGTTGAGTACTAGTTGTCGTCTAAGCTGGGGCCAGGTGGTCATGTCGTTGGCTCCAATGCAGCGCATAACGTCTCCGCTGATGCTGCGCTCATCTCCGGTAACATAAAGGGCCAGTATGTAGTCAATCCGGCTCACAAAGGTGTATAGTGTGCTTGGATCACCGTTGAATTTCTTCACATTGCCAATCTGGTAGGCAACCTGAGACATGTTGTTATCTGACAGGGGTGGTACGGTTGTCATTTTGCTGATGTTGGTTTTTTTTTTTTTTCAAGTTTTTTTTTCAAGTTTATTTATTTGTTGTTATTGTTATTTGGTTTTATTTTTTATTTAGTTGACCTTTGACTTCGGTCTGTCTTTATGGATCTTAGTTTGTACCTTATTTATTTATCTTACTCAATATATTTTTTTGTTTGTTTTGTTTTTCACTTATTTATTTATTATTCTTATTATTATTCTTATTATTCTTATTATTTAAGTTTTTCTTAGTGTAGTTTTTTTTTTTATACAAGGGTTGCACTACAGCTTTTTCGTTATGTTTTGAGGTAACCAATTGGATTTACGACCTCTCACAAATTCAATAGCGTCTTCCTGATATTAAATTCAGGTTTGTTGTTGACACTGCGTTACACGTTTTCGTGTTATTGTCGAGGTTTTTATTAAAACTTAACACGATATTGACCGTCGCATGGGTGTCTAAAAGCGTGGTGTTTTTCGATAGAATTAACACTATCACGTCGACTGCGCCAATTGTGTATTTATTCACTTTTAAGTCTATTAAATGGACCGTTGCAGTAACTAAGACCAACGCTGTAACCGAAGTTTTGTCAAATAAAATAAATTACAAATCGGGTTGGATTGTGATCTTTATTGTTCAGTATTCAGCTTAAGACCAAAAATCAAATGCAAGTGAGATTGAGGAGAAGCCTCAGTATTTTAGGAATATTGTATTTTAGGAGAGCGTTGCTCTTGGATACTTAAGTTGGGAGAAGCTTCATTGAGAGCAGGCAAAGCTGCTTGGGTCAGGCTTTAGGATTTGTTTACAAGAACGGCTAAGTGCCGTTGCCAAAGAATTGTTTATTAAAACGCATACTGGTCAGATGGCATACAGTATGGGAATCAATTAAGTGCTTTATTGTTTATAGTTCTTTAAAATAATTAAATTGGCCGGTTTGGGTGGCGCAAATACGTCACTATATTTCTTTTTATTTATATATACATATATATACATATATATAATTTCACGTTCATAATATCCGTATGTCAAAAATTTATTTGACCGAAATATTACAATGTTTTTATTGAAGAACACCGACCGATTTGTATTAGGTCTCAAACTGAACTCAACTTATTGATCTAGATTGATTGACGTTCAAGCCTCGGGTTCGAGCTTTTCAAATATGGACTTTGGATTCTAGGATTTTAGACAGAGCTTTGGAGCTATCTGCATTTCTCTTGGATTCAGATTTCGTTTATTTGAAACTTAAAACTTTTGTTTTCAAGTTTGCGAGTCCGAACTTTGAACGTGGGAACGTGACAATTAGGCAAAGAATGTTTAGTCTACCAGTGGGTGATTTGTCTAAATAATATCCTGTATTCGTATTACTTGGGGTTTTTCCGCTTGGCCTTGGTTCTGGGATTTGGTGACAGTTTAATTCTTATCTATAGGCTGAGTACATAAAGGGAAGTATGGGGTATGCTGATTTATGCTGATTTACAATTGTGAAGTGTAGGGTAATATTGGGTATGCTTATTGTGTATGTAAATAAGTTGGCATGTACTCAAGTATAAGGGACTTATGGATATGTCACTCCCCCAACCTTTGTTTTTTGCCTGTCCTCAGTTCACTAAATTTGGACAATTTGGGTGTAACATTATAATAGTTTGGCAAATATCTCCCTTCCGCCTTTTTGTCTTTTGAATTTCGCGGCTATGTACAAAGCGCTACAGAGCTCGCAATACTATACATAATTTGAAAGGTCTTGACATAACCTACAAAACGACGCTATGCATGATTAGTTTGGATATTGCGTTCAACAGTTATAGACGTGTAATCATGGAGTTCACTAACGCCGAAATTCGCGCTATTTTAAAGTTTTCCTTCGTTAAAGGCAAATCCGCTAGAGAAACGTTCCGTGAGATTAATGGTGTTTTGGGGGATGGTACTCTATCACTTCGAACCGCGGAGGAATGGTTTCGACGATTCAGAGCCGGTGAAAACGACACCATGGATAAGCCAGCCGGCGGAAGACCTGTGACGACAAATACCGATCAAATCATGGAATACATCGAGTTAGACCGGCATGTGGCATCTCGTGACATCGCCCAGGAGATGGGAGTTAGTCACCAAACCATTTTAAACCATCTGCAGAAGGCTGGATACAAAAAAAAGCTTGATGTTTGGGTGCCGCATGATTTGATGTAAAAAAACCTTCTGGACCGAATCAACGCCTGCGATATGCTGCTGAAACGGAACGAACTCGACCCATTCTTGAAGCGGATGGTGACTGGCGACGAAAAATGGATCACATACGACAATATCAAGCGATAACGGTCGTGGTCGAAGGCCGGTGAATCGTCCCAAACAGTGGCCAAGCCGGGATTGACGGCCAGGAAGGTTTTGCTGTGTGTTTGGTGGGATTGGAAGGGAATCATTCACTATGATATAATAATGATATAATAATTCTATTATTATTAATTCTATCCATCTACTGCGAACAACTGGACCGCTTGAAGCAGGCGATCGACCAGAACCGTCCAGAATTGGCCAACAGGAAGGGTGTAGTGTTCCACCAGGACAACGCCAGACCACACACTTCGTTGATGACTCGTCAGAAGCTACGGGAGCTCGGATGGGAGGTTTTATCGCATCCACCATATAGCCCGGACATAGCGCCAAGTGATTACCACCTGTTCCTGTCCATGGCGAATGCCCTTGGTGGTGTAAAGGTGAAACGGCGCATATTTTAACTAAATCCGATCACTGTAACACTTTTTATAAAGCATTGAATAAAGAGCAAAAAAAGATATTTGCCAACCTATTATTATGTGATTGAATTAAATTGTTTTCTGATTGAATATTATCATTAGTTACTGAGTGCGGATGTACCTGGATATCCTGGGATGGATGTACCATTATTTTCTTAGGTATATTTTTAAACTTATACGTTGAGTACAAAATTAGGATATAATTGTAATTACATAAGTTGTCACACATATGATTTGGAATACATTGTAGTATTTTACATGTGACTTTATTATTTCCTTGGTTTGGAAATACTCTATGGGTTCTAATTTTGTAACATTATTAGTAATGTAAATTGTTTGTGTACAATTTGCTAGATTGTTTGAAATTATGAATTCATCAATTTGGATTGTACAATTTTTAATCTTTAAAATATTATTTCCTGATATTAAAATTTTGTTGTTATTGCAATCTTGATTAATAGTTGTTTCTGGTAGATTCCATGTAATTAGTATATTCGGTTCTATGTAATTGATATATGTAATTTTTATGAGTCTTAGTGTATTTACACTGAGTTTCTTCTTGTTTGATTAATCCAACTATGCATTTGTCATATATTACTAACTCTGTATCCTTATGGTATACTTGATTATTAAAAATATAGAACTTATCGAATATTTGCTCAGTTAGAATGTAACCGTGTTCATCTGGGTAAGGAACTACTTGAATGATTGAAACTTTTGTGATTTTTGTAATTAGAAATTCCTTTGTATCTGTTTTAAGCCAAGTTGATGTTTTTATCTTTAACATTTTTTCTGAGTTTAATTGACTCAAGTATCATGTTTTAATGGTTTCGGGTTAAAGATTCCTAGTCTAGTTAACTGCATTCCTAATTCGAAATCCTCTATATATTCTGTGAATTGTTGTAAATTGAGTATTAATATCGCGAAGTAAAAGAGGTCTTTTAAATGTAGTAGGAACAGCGGATATGTTTACGTCCTCAGATCTTAGCCATTTCCGGAGAGCTATTCACATGAATGCTAAGTCTTTGTCCGCTTTCATCTCCTGTGGTTTTCCATGATAGAAATATTTGCTTTCCTGTGAGGTAGAAATATATCACGTATTTTCCTCTTACGTCAAATATTTCCGGAGGTGTATCAAATGTCAATTTCGTAGATAATGATGTTCTGGATTAATTGTTGGCTATCTGGGAAATAGTAATCTTCTTTAAGCCAGTTAGTTGTTTTTTCTATTCCTGGATGCAAAACTTCTTTATGCCTTTTCAATATTAAGTCTTTAAATTCGGCGTAGGTTAAGATATCTATTAGCTTTTTGGTACATCTTAGCAATTTGCCCTCTGCAAAATCAGAAAATCTTCGTTATTAGGGAAGTAAATTGCGCTGTTCTTGGTGCACAAATATTCCTTAAGGATGTTTTGGGCGACTTCAACTGTCATTTCTTTATAGATTATCTTGATTTTTAATTTTTGAAAATAATGGCCTACATTGGTTGTGTCGCTATTTCCCTTTTCTAGTTTTAGTTGTCTAGAGAAATAATTAATTATAATATATATATACACACATATACATATACATATATATATAATTAAAATAATAATTCAGATATTTTTATGAAATTTAAATTATCTTTACTCGCGCTGTGGACTGTTGCGTTTGCACCTATCTGCTACTTCACTTAGCATCATTGCGTCCAGGGCGTCCGCTACATGGTTTTCTTTGCCCGGAAGATATTTAATTTTGTAATCGAATTCGGTCAATTTTACGTTCCATCTTTGTAACTTCATGTTTGGCTCTTTAATATTATTAGACCATACTAAAGGCTTAAGATTACTTAATATTTAAAATGGTCTACTGAATAAATATGACCTGAAATATTTCGTTGCCCAAACGATAGCTAACAATTCTTTCTCGAATGTAGCGTAATTAATCTCATGCTCATTTAGTGTTCTACTGGCATAACAGATGCACAGCACCAATAGCTAAATTACTTGAATCAGTTGTCAGAGAAAATGGCTTTGAGAAATCTGGATATATCAGTATCGGATTTGAAATTATTAAAACTTTTAACCTTTCGAATGATTCAATGTAGTCTTTACTATTGGTATCGATTACTGCACCTTTCATTAGTTTAAGGGTCATAGGTTTAACGACCTTGGCGAAGTTAGGAATGAACTTGCGGTAGAACCCACATAATCCCAAAAATGATTGAATTTCTTTTTGTGTCTCAGGTAATTGAAAATTTGTAATTTCAATAGTTTTATTTGGATTGGGTTTGATGCCGTTTGTTGTTGCAATGTGTCCTAGGAATTCGGTCCAAAGTCCAAAGACTTTCCTTAGAGATAGCATGTGTTCCTCCATGCATGAAGAGGAGTTAATTATAATATCATTCAGGTATACTAAGCAGTCTTTGTAAATCAAATCTTCCAGAAGATTGTTCATACCTCTCTGAAATGTTGCAGGGGCAAAAGGCATGCGTGTATATTCGTAATGCCCGTGTTTGGTTGAAAAAGCTGTTTTCGCAATGGAATTTTTATCCATTCGGATTTGGTAAAAATCCTTGGCTAGATCAATCGTTGTAAATATTGGCATCGTCCGAGTTTATCCAATATTTCATCCATTCTATGAATGGGGGATTTTTCGTTGACAGTTATTTCATTGAGATTCCTATAGCCACTACTAACTTAAAATTCTGTTTCCCAGAGGCGTCTGCCTTCTTAGGGACCACCCAAATGGGAGAACAATAAGGCGACTTCGATTTGCGAATCATACCTTGTTCTATCATTTCATTAATTTGTTTATTGACTTCTTGGTCAACACTTTGGGGGTATTTATAAGGTTTTCGGTAAACTGGATCTTCGTGATGAGTTTGGATAACATGTTTAATGGTACTTGTGAAGGTCAAATTTTGTCCTTCTTTTTACTGAATGTCTCTATATTCATATAGGACCTTCTTTAAACGTTCGACTTCTGCATTTAAATGTTCGAGTCTGTATTCGTTACATTCGCGTAATTCGTTATTCATCGCGAAGTTGACTATATCCTTGTCATCTGACTTTGGATCAAAGTGTCTTTCATCATTGTCCATTGTGTCAAATTTTATTTTTGGAGAGAGGCATTTTGCTGAAGCGGTCTGCTCCTTTTGCTTAAGCTTGGGTTTAAGGCATTTTGCGGGTGTGGTTTCGACTTTTTCTTCTTCGTACCTAATTTTGTAGGTTCTTGAACCTAGAGTTACTGTTTCTTTTTCGTAGTCAATTTTTGCTTTTGTTTCTTCGAGATATTTTCGACCTAACAAGAAATCATAACTATCGGAAAAATTATGGACATAGAATTTTTGTACGGACGGAGTGGGGTTCATTATAATGCTTCTTTTTAATTTTATTGGCCCTTTTATGGTATATACTATCAAATCTTCTTCTTCCTTTAGGTTTGCAAAATTTTCTTTTATGATGTTGATCGAGGAGCCTGTGTCGATCATTCCTTTATAGTGATTGTTATGATAACTTATTAGAACATGGAGACTGATTCGTTTTCCCGCGTTTCTTGAGTTTCCGAGGCAGTCTGATGAAAAGTTACATCCATCTTCATTTGCCCACTCTCACTTTCTCGTTGTCTTTTTATCGGCCTATTACTGTTCACGTTTGAAGTTGAAGGTTCAAAATTGAGAGGATTGTTTTGTCTGCCTTGATTTAAATCCCTTCTAAAAGTATAATAATTTCCCCTCTGATCGGGAGGTATAGGACGAGTCATGTATTGATTTTGATTGGTCGTAAGTTGATTTGGGGTTTGCATGTTTAGATTTTGACTTGTTACAGGGTAGTGAGTGCCATAACTATTAACTATTAACTAGTTATTAACATAACTATTATTTGATTCATATTTCCTCTGTTCTTCTGCTTGTGCCTAATTTATTAATGTATTGATCTTCGGGGTTACCGTCGTATAGACCTAACTCTATCGTGGCTTGTTTTAATTTAGCAATGGTATCAATGTCCTTACGCGCTAATGACATGTACATTCTATCTGGCAATTTTCGATCTATAGTGGTTTTAATTGTTCTCTTTAACATTTTAGTGTAGTTTAGCTTATCTATGGGGTCATTTTCTAATTCTAGTTTGTCAAAAATGTTCCAGTACTGTAATTCTAATTTTTCTATAAACTTACTTATGCTACCAGGGTATGTTGTTTCTTCCAATTGTCTCACTAAGGTTACATATGGTCTATGGTCCTTGAATGATGTTGCCAGTGTTGTTTTGATTTCCATCCATGTCGTTGCTCTTGCTTGAATTACGACTTCCAGTGCTGAATCCGTGATCAGGCGTTTTACTGCTCCATATATTACGTGTGCCTGCCTGGCATCTTGGGTGGGGTTTAGATTTAGTAGTTGCTCGACCTGGTTGACAAATCCGGATAATTTGCCAGGTCTGCCATCGTAGTAGTGTAGTTCTTTGATCTGGCCCAGTAGTTGATTGAGGTGGTTTTCGGAAAGTTGTGGAACTGCCATATTGTAATTTGTTTGTTGATTTCTTGATGCACAGGTTTTTTTTGTGATTTGGTTTATTTAAACCCACAGAAAAAAATTGTATAGAATTTTGTTTCTGACCGCACGGGATTTTTTTTTTTTTTTAGTTTGCAGATTTTATCTGAGCACACGGGATTTTTTTCCCTATTCCCTATTGCCACGCCAACACTAGCGCCCACAAGCCGCGCAAAACTTCCACGCCCTCACTTTTAAAAAAAATTTGGCTAAAAATATTAGGCTTGTAGATTTCTATCGATTTGCCAAAAATGGTTTTGCCACGCCCACTCTAACGCCTACAAGCCGCCCAAAACTGTTACAACCAAACTATGTAAAAAAATTACATAGCTTCTGTAAGCGTTACTCATGACAAAATAATACATATCAATACATACTCTACGTGTCAATACGTTGGATGCCATTACATGTCAATTCATTGCATTCATTAAGTGACATGACCTTAGTCATGTATACATTGCACATAACATTACATGGCACATAACATTATATGGCTCATATAACATGTCATTACATGACTTTACTTGACATTATATAGAATTACATGACATTACATGAAATTATGTGAAATTACACTACATGGCATAACATTACATGACATCACTTGACACTTGACAAGACATCACTTGCCATTACATGACATCACTTGAAATTACATGACATTACATTACATTATATGACATTACACTACATTACACGACATTACACGACATTACATGACATAACATAACATTATATTACATCGCATTAAATTACATAACAATACATGACATTACATTACATGACATTGCATTACATTACATAACATTGACAATACATTACATTAAATGAAATTACATAACAGGACATTACATGACATAACATGACATTATATGACATTACATGGTTATATGACATTACATGACATGACATTTACACGAGATAACCATGTTTTATACCCATTACTCGTAGAAGAAAGGGATATAATAAATTTGTTGAAAAGTATGTAACAAACAGAAGAGAGCGTGTCCGACTATATAAAGTATATATACATAGTTACGTTATTATTTACTTTTGAGTCTATTAAATGGACCGTTGTAGTAACTAAGACCAACGCTGCAACCGAAGTTTTGTCAAATAAAAGAAATTACAAATCGGGTTCAGTGTTCAGCTTAAGACTTTTTTTTTAATGTTTATTATTATTATAAAGCGACGAATCCGTACATGCAGTACTAGGACCATAACATTGCAATTAATTAATTGTTTTGTCAAATAAAAGAAATTACAAATCGGGTTGGGTTATGATCTTTATTGTTCAGTGTTCAGCTTAAGACTGAAAATTAAATGTAAGTGAAATTGAGGAGAAGCCTCTGTGCTTAAGAAATATGTTAGTGTATTTTGGGAGAGCATTGCTCTTGGATGCTTAGGGAGAGCATTGCTCTTGGATTCTTAAGTTGAGGAGAAGCCTCAGAGAGAGCAGGCAAAACTGCTTAGGTTAGGCTTTGGGATTTTTTTTATATGAATGGCTAAGTGCCGCTGCCAAAGAATTTGTTTATCGTTGCCAAAGGATTTGTTTATCAAAACGCATTCTGAGCAGAGGGCATACAGTACAGGAAGTGCTTTATTGTTCATGGAATTAATGAAATTGGCCGGTTTGGGTGGCGCAAATACGTCACTATATAAGCTTGAAATACCGCAATTTCTAAACGTAAATCTCATCGACGGCATGCTACTGGTTTAAGCCCACTTCACAGGGAGACATAAGGGGTTATACCAAAGACACTAGAATAATAAGATGCGTAACGCCATGCGATTTTTTTGTACACGATTTTTTCATGCTGACTCTAGATCTGGCTCCAGGCTCTCTCGAATTTTTGTTCAAGAGCCAAAGAGAAAGCCAGCAGCTCTCTTGTACGCATACAGCGACAGCCGATCACTGTATGTGTGCACACGTATGCTCATATTATATATTGTAAATTTGACAAAATATGCCCTTCACTTGAGAAGTTTATGGACTTTCAATCTATAGTATTTGTACTCGATTGCCACCAAGTAAAAACTCTAATTTTGCATTCTATTAACATGATAATTATTTAAATAAATCATAATATAATAGGTGAAAAAATGTACATAATAATACCTAATTAATTTCAAAGATTACTTTATACCAGAATATA
Source organism: Drosophila erecta (assembly GCF_003286155.1). Lineage (NCBI taxonomy): Eukaryota > Metazoa > Arthropoda > Insecta > Diptera > Drosophilidae > Drosophila > Drosophila erecta. The sequence goes on from NW_020825194.1 coordinate 28,403,482, forward strand.
TGTCGTTAGAATATTCAGCTCGCGACGTGGAAAATATATTTGAGGTTAGGGATTCTTAGGTACGCTGGTCCTGCCTCAAGAATTAAATTTTGCAATTAACAGGTTGCATATAAGGTTTTGACAAATAGACAGAGCTATTATTTGCTATTATTTTTCCAAATTTTAATAATCCATATGTATATCCGTATTTATATTCAATAAAAGTTTATATGTAAAGTTCAGTTGTAAACGGTAGCTAATTCGAGCGGCGATTTTAAAAAAAATAATAATCACGGCTTCAATTTTTAAATAATATTTTATTAGATCATATTACACCGAAATTGACCAAAACATTCATCAAATTCGTTTCTTAGATCAAAATTGATTTCGGACCGAAAATCGTCTTCTAGCACAACTACGCACACATGCACACTTTTTTTTTTGTTTACTGTTTTCTTTCACACAAGCAAGTGAATTCTATTTTTATATTTTTATGCTTTCAATTTTACGCGAGCGGGAAGAGAGCAATTATTGCCGCTACCAAAAAAGTAGGGCAAAACCAATGTATGGCCGTTACGCATCTTATTATTGTAGTGTCTTTGGTCATACAGTCTAGTATAAACTCCAACGTAACCCGCTTTTTTATCCTTTTTGTTTACAATTGGTGCAACAAGAATATTAATAATACTTTAAAAATCGTAAAAATTATTTTAATTCACTTAAGTATGCCAAAAAAAAAAACAAACAGATTCAAAAAAACCAAACACACGAGAGCCTCAGCACTTCCAAATGTATTTTATCCCCTTCTCATTATGTTACTACCACTATGGCTACGCAGAGCACTGACTTTCATTTCTTGCTGTTGCTATTGTTCATCAAGCGTAAGTAAGAATGACACATACATAGTAACTTATGTAGTTACCGCTTTATTTAATTAGGAAATAGAGTGAAGTTGAAAGTGACCAGTCTGATGATATCAGAAGATATCGTCCTCCAGGAAAGGTCTTGGCGTTAGTACTTGCTTACGCCGTGTTGCCAGACTGGGCTTTAGTCTGGGCGCCACATCTACTCCCTCTCCAGTGACTTCGCCAGGTGGTGAAGGTAACGGTATAAATTCTGGAGCTGCAGGTGCAGGGCCCGTTGGCGTAGGTGGCTGCGAAATCTGTTGGTCAGGCGGTGGATCCTCGTGGTGGTCTTCGCAAGCGTCAGCTTCAGCTAAGAAGGCGGGATTGAAGGGGTCGACTGATATGGCCTTCTCTTGTCCATGAATGCTGATGATGTAGAACTTGTCATCAACCCGGCGTATTACCCGATGAGGTCCCGTGTAAGGCGGCTCGAGTGGTTTTTTAACAGATGCCACTCGCTTGAAGACGTGTGTACAAGTTCTCAGGTCCTTACAAATGAAAACAGGTGGTTTAGCGTGATGCGCTGCAGGAGTAGGTCGGGCTGCCCTGATATGTTGACGTAGTTGGTCGGTGATCCTCGCTGAAGGCGGTTGCAGTGTGCCACTCAAAACATTCGTTGGGGATACGAATAGTGGTGCAAAAAAGCATTTCGGCTGGCGATGACTGGAGGTCCGCCTTAAACGCCAAGCGTAGCCATCTCTCCACGATGCCGTTTGACTGAGGGTGATATGCAGTTGTACGTATCCTTTCGGCTTCAATTAGTTTAGTCAGCTCAGCAAACAATGAGGATTTGAATTGAGTTCCCTGGTCCGTTGTTAAAGTGAGTGGGCAGCCAAACATGCAGATCCACTGTGTATACAGAGCTTGCGACAGTCTCCGCGGTGATGTTGGATAGTGGAATAGCTGCAGGCCATCTGCTGAAGCGGTCGATGATGGTAAGACAGTAGCGTAAGTTACGGATAGTGGGAAGCTCAATCAGATCGAATTGAATGTGCTCGAAACGATTGTCAGGAACATCGATCTTCTCCACCGGGCTGCGTATGTGGCGATGGATTTTAGCCCGCTGGCAAGGAACGCACTGTCGGGACCAGAGGGTGACATCACGGTTAATTCCTGGCCAGACAAACCGCAGCTTAAGTAACTTTGCAGTTGTACGGCCGCTGGGATGCGCCAATCCATGTACTGCATCAAAAGCTTGGCGTCTCAGACTTTTAAATATGGCCGCTCGCGTCCAAAGAATGTGCTTGAAATCGATGATACCAGCGAAAATAGCCAGGAGCTCGCGATCATACGTGCTGTAGCCTTGCTCTGCCGGAGATAGTTTCCGCGAGAAAAACCCGATGGGACGCCAAACGTTGCCGACTAGTTGTTCGAGAGCAGCACCGATCGCTGTATCGGAGGCGTCCGTTTTAAGGGCGAGGTGAGCCGATGGGGAAAGGAACGAAGAGCACACGGCACGTAAAATTCCTTGCTTGCAGGCCTGGAATGCATTCTCCGCAGGGCTGGTCCAGGCTATTTCGCGCTTGTCAAATTTGGTTGCGCCTTTTAGGTAGTCTGTGAGCGGGATTTGAGCCTGAGCTGCGTGTGGTATGAGGTAATAGTTGACCATTCCCAAAAACCGGCGCAATTCCATGATAGTTTGAGGCTTGGGAAAATTGTTGATTGCTTGCGTGCGCTCAATAGGGGGCTTGAATCCGCTCGCGTTGACTAAAAAAATTACCTCACTTTTACCAAATTGGCACTTTTGAGGGCTCATTTGGAGGTGGTTCCTCTGCAAAATCTCACAGATTGTCTGGAGGGGCCTCAAATGCTCCTCATGCGTTGTGGAGAACACGATGATGTCGTCCATATAGCATCCTAAGAATGGAAAGCCACGAAGCAGGTTGTCCATGTGGCGTTGGAAGGTTTGCACTCCATTGCGCAGTCCGGGTGTCATGGCGACGAAATCGAAAAGGCCGAACGGTGTAGTGACGGCTGTTTTCGGAATATCATCTGGCGCGACTGGGATCTGGTGGTAGGCACACATCAAATCGATTGTGGAGAAAACCGAGCATCCATGCATACGTTGAAGAATGTCTTCCCCATGGGGAGTCGGGTAGCGATCTGGAATAGTGAAAGCATTAAGTTTGCGATAATCACCAGTAGTGCGCCATTGGTTGCTCTTTTTGGGGACCAAATGAATAGGACTGGCCTATTGGCTGCTGGAGGGACGAATCACTCCTTGCTGGAGTAAGAAATCGAAATCCCGGCGTGCCGCTTATAATTTTTCGCCTGTAAGCCGTTTTGGCTTGTCGAAAGCAGGTGGGCCAGTTGTTTGAATGTAATGCGCAACCTCATTATGAATGCGGGTTGCTAAAGGCACATTAGGACGTGTGATCTGCACAAAGCGACTAAGAAGATTGGAGTACGGGCGATCTATTCCACTGGAACTTTGCACGCTGATTGCAGAAACGTTGTAGAGTTTTGCTTCTGCAACTTCTCCTTTGGGCGAAACAGCTTTTGAGGGATCCATAAGGCGTTTACCTTTGAGGTCGAGGATGAGGCCGTGGTGCGTGAGGAAATCTGCTCCGATGACGACGAACGACCAGGTGAACTTACGCCGTAGGTTGAGACCAAAAGTTAGTTTTAGCGTGCCGTAGGTATCAATTATAGACGTGTTGGCCGCGTAGAGTTTGAAGTCGTCTTTGCGACGATGCATTCCCTTGATTATCGAAACATGTATGAGTGAAATGACTGATCGGGAATCGATAAGGAATTTGATGTTGGTATTACGATCGACTATGTGAAGTCGGTACTCCTTTGAGGGGCGAGTGCTTGGAGATCTGCTGTCACCAGTCGCCTGAACAGATGACAGCTTCTTTAGTTTCCCTGCTGTGGCACCCAGGCACAGGGCGAGGAGCATTTTCGTGCATTAGGTCCGAATTTGGCATGATAAAAGCAGACACGTGGTGCTCGGAGTTGCTGCTCGTTGCGATCGGCTGGGCGAGAATGGCTGGGAGGCTGCATGTTCTGCAGAAGAGTTAAAGAGGCCTTGATGGCAGCGATGTCGCGTTTCAAGTCTGAATTGTGCCGAGGAGGACCCAGCAGCCATGACAAAAGAACCCGATTCCTCTTCCATGAGATCATCAGCGAGTGCAGTTTGCGCTTCCAAAGTTGCTGAGCGTATGAGCTTCAAGCCCCGTTGTACGTGCTGCGGTAGCTGAGAGAGCCAGCGGACTCGCAAGGCGTCTGCAGACGCGCGACCATCAGCAAGAGTTGTAATTTGCCGAACCGCCCAAAACTTTCACGTCCACAGTTTTGAAACATGTGTTGAAATGTTTTTATTTTCTTATTTGATTTTCAAATTTCTACAGGCCTGGCAAACATTTTTTGCCCCGCCCACTCTAACGCCTCCAACTAGTCCAAATCCACCAAGTTTTGAAGGATGTGTTTAAATTTTATAATTTTATTATTTGTCTTTTCAATTTCTATGAATGTGCAAAAAAAAAAAATGTCTCCATGCCTTTACTAACGCCCACCCATCACCCCCACGCCTTTCTCTCGAACACAGCCTATGCAAAATGTCTTAGATAAGGGGAGTTTCAAGACTTGGGACAAATGAGTCCCGTAAGTCATTCACAATTAAACACTTCGCATTATTATATTCCGCACTACTGCGTTCTGCAGTCTAATAGCACATTAACAAAGCTTAGAGTGGTTTTCGACGCATGATGCAAGACAACGCCCCAGAAATCGCTCAACGATCTATTAATAGTCGGACCTACTCGGACCTCAGCTATTACTTCTACGTTTTCGTATCGCTTTGCAATCACAGCTGATGTGGTTAAGATGTTCCGCCAAGTAAAAGTGTCAGCCGTCTGTCGCAGGTTCCAATACATCCTTTGGAGAGCTTCGTCATCGCAACCATTGAGCACCTTCGAATTAAATACCGTAACGTATGTCACAGCGTCTGCAACGTATCTTGCAATACGCAGAATGCCATATCTAGCCGACAAACCGATGGATAAGCCATCATTCGTCGTTTTATGTGGATGACTTCCTGGGTGGAGCGAATACAGTAGAGGAGCTACATCGAATGAAAAGGAAAGTTACAGCGATTCTACAGAATGGCCAATTGGAACTCGAAAAATGAGTTAATGGTTCAGTGATTCAAATCACTAGAAGTTTGTTAATGACTCTTCAATCAAACATTAGCAGTTTGCAAATTGCAGATTCATGGTACATGGATTCTGTGACGCCTACATCAGAGCATACGGATGCTGCATCTACGATCGCACACTCGGGCCAGGTGAGCTAATCAAGGTACGGCAACAATAACATTGAAGTCCAGAGTTGCTCTCACCAAGACTTTTGTGAAGCTCATTTGCTAGCACAACTCTATCAAAAAGTTATTAAAACCTCGTACTTATGGTGCGACTCTCAAATTGTTCTGCATTGTAATCGCCAATACTCGACCACATTATCAACCTTTGTCGGCGATTGAATTGCTGAGTTTCAAGAAACTACGTCACATTGCCACTGGAGACATGTTCCTTCTTTCTGTAACCCTGTCGAGATGCTGCACCATCGCCGAGTTGGAACACTCAATATGGTTTGAGGGACATGAGTTTTTACGCCAAGATCAGCAACATTGGCCGAATTGCAGCAGAGACTACCTTGACATGGAAACTGTGCAGCTGGAGAAAAGAAAATCAGCTTTTGCCTTACAAACGACCTGTAATCATTTACTTAAAGAAATCTACAAAATTAGTTCGTATCATCGCTGCCTACTGGTCTACGTTTGGATGTATAGGTTTATTCAGCGCTCCCGTAAACTGACGACATTCCAATCACCTTCTCCAACGCCAACAGAATTGCATCGGGCACTACATTGCATCGTTTATAATATTCAAACCATTCATTTCGGTCAAGAGATGACATGGTCCTGAAGGACCATCCGATTTGCACTATGGTGAATCATAGTCTTTTCCTTCAGGTCACAGATGACTTCCACGACGAATAGCTTCATTGCATCACCCAAGTGCTTCATTGCTCGACGCGGACTTCCCTCGGACATATTTTGTAACAACTCTACAAACTTTGCAGGATCTAACAACAATCTAAAAGCTTTAAAGGTGTTTCTTTTGAAGAAAGAAACTACTCAATCAATCCTTGAGCGCAGGGCTCCACAATTCGGGGGTATATGAGAAGCTGCAGTCAAAAGCGTCCAGGGACTTCAGAACCGCACATTTCGAGACAAAAGATTAGCCTTTGAGGAGTTAGCCACACCAGCTGCTGACGTCGAGGCAATCCCCAACCCTCGCCCACGAGTATATAAACGACCCCAAGTGCGCAAAACCTGGACGAAGACTGCACCAAATCTAGCTTTCAACGACATGGTCACTGTTGAAAAGGATAATCTTCCCCCAGAACGGTGGCTTCTTGGCCGCATAGCCAGCACCATCGTAGGATCGGACAACATCGTGCATGTAGCCAACGTACGCACTGCCAAGGAAATTATCCGCCGCCCTACACGGAAACTCGCCTTATTACCTGACTCTTGAAAATCATTCGCATACTTTCGAGGGGCCGGTATGTTTGGTCAAAACCCAATTAGTATAATTTGTTAATAGCTAAATTACGCGCCTTTTGAATGTGAGTTAACATAACACCTGTTATAATGATGCTGCCAACTTGTTCGAACGAAGGAGGAGCTGATAGAAAATCATATAGGAAAAAATATTATTGAAGTTTGCAACGCCGCGACAAGTTTAAAGTGAAAAGAAAAACAAAGTATCATCATTAAATTGAATAACTAGCATCATCCGACTTCTTATTTATACAACAAGAAAAAGCTCTTGTTTTAACATTTTGGCGACCGTGACACTGGTAATTTGCTAGCTAATTTTTGTAACGTTTTACTTTAATTTTATCTTTGCTGTAAGCTTCACCAGCGCATTTACGACCTTTACCCTGCAAAATTTTAATACATTCGCGCATCACGTTCGTGTTCCCAACTCTCGTATTCTTGGACAACATATCGGCGCTCTTTGCATTGCCAACTGTCGCCAAGTCAAATTCCCAGCAATTGCGAACCCTTATCGATAATGCATCTCCATTATACAACTAGTTGCGTTTGTTGGGCAAGAAACTCAGAGAATTGCGAGGCCATGCTCATCTCCATAGTCATGGGAGCTAAGTTCAGCTAAGTTAGCATATAAGCGTAAGTAAAACAGTAGCAACAGAATTAATAAAACTTTACTTAAAGCTTAGAGTAGTTTGAACTGAAATTGAACGGACGTTTAAATCTTACAAAACATACATCCCCATCTCGAACTAAAACCACCATTGTAAATAGCGCAATATCAAGTCACCAATATCAAGTCGAGACACAATGAATTCGTGTTGCTTCTTGACTTTTGCGTGATATCACAAATCGCCTATCACCCGATTTACTTCTAGGCACACAAGCCTTCTTCTATATCATAACAGTCGGACAAGTTATATTAGGAAAGGATCTGCCCGTACTCTAGAAAACACTACTTGGATAGATAGAGTATGGTGGATGTCAAGCTTATCCCAGAACCCTTCATAAGTACTCATCAACCGCACTAGAAATAATTGAATTAAAAATGGAACGGATATGGCGCAAAGATCATGTGGAGATTCCCGAGACTACACTTACGCCGAAGCTGCGAAACTGTGAGAAGTTTTATATAAAAACGGTACGACGCAACTCAGATGGGCGGTTGGAAGTATGACTGCCATTTAAAGATGAATCTAACGTCCTTGGACCCTCATTCAACATCGCCAGGAGGAGATTCCTTTCTCTCGAACACACCCTATGCAAAATGACTGAGATAAGGGCCGAATCTGTAAAAATCATGAAGGAGTTTCCAGACTTGGGACACATGAGTCTCGTAAGTCATTCACAATTAAACACTCCGCATTATTATATTCCGCACTACTGCGTTCTGCAGCCTAATAGCACATTAACAAAGCTTAGAGTGGTTTTCGACGCATGTTACAAGACAACGTCCCAGAAATCGCTCAACGATCTATTAATGGTCGGACCTACCATTCAGCCACTACTCCTCCGTTTTCGTCTACATCGCTATGCAACCACAGCTGACTATCGCAGGTTCCAATAAATCCTTTGGAGAGCTTCGCCATCGCAACCATTGAGCACCTTCGAATTAAATACCGTCACGTAGGTCACACCGGCTGTACCGTATATTGCCATACGCAGAATGCCATATCTAGCCGACAATTCGTCGTTTTATGTGGATGACTTCCTGGAGCGAATACGGGTAGAGGAGCGACATCGAATGAAAAGGATTCCAGCGATTCTACAGTATGGTCAATTGGAACTCGAAAAATGGTTCAATGGTTCAGAGATTGAGATCACTAGAAGTTTGTTAATGAAGATTCATTTAAACATTTGCAGTTGGACGACTTGCATACTTGGCCTAAAGTGGGACCGAGTACGGGACTTATTCATGTTTTCGTTCTCGCCAAGAGTAGATTCAGACGTTACCAAGGAAGGAGCTGTGACTACTAAAACTACACTAAGACGAGTCAGTACCGCAAGGCATTTATACAGCTTGCGTCGTTTACTTCATTGGAGTCTATAGTCAATACCACGATTGTGTCTCCAACCGGCGTGCTCTTGAGATACACGACTTCTGAAACGCCTCCATCAGAGCTTATGGATGCTGCAGCTACGCTCACACACTCGGGACAGTGTTGGAAAAATCGATATGGTTCGAGGAACCTGAGTTTTTACGCCAAGATCAGAAACATTGGTCAAAGGGAAGCCGAGAGAAACAGTGGAATGGACACAGTAGCTGAAGAAAAGAAAATCATTTTTTGCCGTACAAACGATCAGTAATGAACTACTTTAAGGAGTGTACAAAAGTAGTTCGTATCATCGGTGCCTACTGGACATCTCTTGGATGTTCAGGTTTTTCAGCGCTGGCGTAAACTCAATCACTCAATCACCATTTTCCAACGCCAGCAGAATTGCATCGGGCACTACATTGCATCGTCTGGAATAATCAAACCATTCATTTCCGTCAAGAGATGACATCGGTTGTGAAGGGCCATCCAATTCGCACTAAGGTGGAAAATCGTAGTCTTTTCCTTTAGGTCACAGATGGCTTCCAACTGCTATTGGTCGGAGAGCGCCTAGAACTGGCAGAGTAACCAGAGAACCTGCCTTGCTCCCAGCTAAAAATTCATTTGTATTACAGTTAGTTTGCTGTCTTCATCTCCATAACTATCACGCCGGGAGAAGGACGGTCGTCGCTTTAATTCGACAACAGTACTGGGTAGTAAACGCAAGGAACTTAGCCCGACATGTATACAATGTCGTCGTTATCGCACTATGGAAAAACAGCAATTGGGGCAACTGCCAATAGACTTTACGGACCAATCAACGTCTATTTGCGCATCTGTAGTAAGCCGCTCACCTAGAGCTATATAGCCGTCTTCGTTTGCTTTGCCACAAAAGATAAACCTTTCGACGAATAGCTTCATTGCATCACCCAAGCGCTTCATTGCTCGACGCGGACTTCCCTCAGACATATTTTGTGACAACGCTAAAAACTTTGCGGAAGCTAACAACAATCTAGAAGCTTTGAAGGAGTTTCATTTTAAGAAATCCATGATTTTTGTCGAACCTACACATAGCTCCTCCCAGGGCTCCACAATTCGGGGGTATATGGGAAGCTGCAGTCAAAAGCGTCAAGGGACTACCGAACCCCACTTTTCGAGACACCAGGTAAGCCTTTGAGAAGTTAGCCACAGCAGCTGCTGGCGTCGAGGCTTGCCTCAATTCCAGACCCCCGAGCGCCGTTGCTTTCTACGGCTGAGCCCGAGATAAAGGGCGATATTAAATCGATGGCAACAACTCAAGGCTCAACATCAGCAGTTAAGTGCACGGTGGAAAGAGGAGTATCTTAAATATATCAAACGCAATAAATGGCAATTTCCAACCAGGAATTCCTAGTCGTCAAGGAGGACTACCTTCCATCGAACGAATGGCGGCTCGGCAGAATCGTTTCAACCTTCTTTAGACCCGAAGACCGCATTCGAGTCGTTGAGATCCGTATGTCTCGCAGATCTGCGGAGGACAAAGAGTCCTCCGTTCCTAGGGATTTGGGCGTTTTCCCCATTCCGGGGTCCAAGTTGAAGTCTGCCCATACTAAGCCCCGTTTTGCTTATTTTCTTGACAGACAAAATTCGCTAAAATGGCTCCTCTTCCTCGTGCCACCCAGTCCTTGGAGCGTAGACGAACCCGAGGTATTCAATCTTACCGCTGCCGTGTCTGCCCGGGAATGCATCCTCTTCGGAAGTGCAAGAGGTTCCACAAGCTGAGCGGTGAAAAGCGCCTTCGAAAAGTTCTTATTAATAATTAATAAATATATTAATAAGTAAATAAAACAAGAGCTTTGCCTTGTTGTTTAAATAGGAAGTCGGATGGTGCTAGTTTAATAGTATAGAATTTAATGATGATTCTAGGTTTTTTTCCTCACTTTAAGCTTGTCGCGGTGTTGCAAACTTTCAAGCAATTGCAATCTTCTTTTCTATCTCCTGCCCCTCCTTCGTTCGTAAGAGTTGGCAGCATCATTGAAATAGGTGGTTTGTTAACTAACATTCAGAAGACGCGGAATTAAGCTAATAACATACCAAACATTCAAATGACCAAACATACCGGCCCCCTTGAAAGTATTAGAATGACTTTCAAGAGACAGTTTCCGTATAGAGCGGCGGATAATTTCCTTGGCAGTGCGTACGTTGGCTACATGTTGTCCGATCCTGCGATGGTGCTGACTAAGCGGCTAAGAAGCTACCGTTCTGGGGGAAAATTATTCTCGTTATCAATGACCATGTCGTTGACAGCTAGATCTGGTGGAGTCTTCGTCCAGATTTCGCGCACTTGGGTTCGTTTATATATTCGTGGCTTCAGCGACTCCAAAAGCTTTATGCTCTATGGCAAGTTCTGGTGGTGCTCGGAGTGCGTCGCCCACTAAGAAGTGGCCAGTCGTGAAAGCGACCAGGTCTTTTGCGTCTGATAATAGCAACGTCAACGGGCAGGAGTTGAGGATCACCTTGACGCCAGCAGCTGCTGTTGCTAACTTCTTAAAGCGTCCTTGGCCCGACGTGAAAGTTTTGGAAATGGAGACGGCGAACGAAGTGTAATAAAAATGAATTTTTTGCTGGGAGCAAGACAGGATGTTTTTGGGTCTCTGGTTACTCTGCCAGTTCTAGGCGCTTTTCGAGCTTTAGCAGTTGAAAGCCATCGGTGATCTAAAGAGTACGATTTTCCACCTTAGTGCATATCGGATGGCCCTGCTGAACCGATGACATCTCTTGACCGAAATGAATGGTTTAAATATTTCAGACGATGCAATGTAGCGCCCGATGCAATTCTGCTGGCGTTGGAGAAGGTGAATGGAATGTCGTGAGTTTACGGCAGCGTACATCCAAGCGATGACCAGTAGGCAGCGATGATTATAGACCATTGATTATAACCATTTTTATAGATTCCTTTAAGTAGTTGATTACTGATCGTTTGTACGTCAAAAATAAGATTTTCTTTTCTCCAGCTGCAGTCTTGACATGACTCTTGACAATGTCAATGTCTCTGCTGTCCTTTGGCCAATGTTGCTGATCCTGGCGTAAAAAGTCAGGTCCCTCGAACCATATCGATTATTCCAACTCGGCAATGGTGCAGCATCTGGACAGGATATCAGCCGGGTTACAGTGGGTAGGAACACGTCTCCAGTTGCAATCTGACGTAGTTTCTTGAATCTCAGCAATTCGATTCCCGACAAAGGTTGATAATGTGACCGAGTATTGTCGCACTCGCACTTTGATTTTTTGATAGAGTTGTGCTAACAATTGTGCTCGGCCACGATCGCAAATGTTCATTTGCATACTTATATTACGCTTACTTGTTGACCTTATTGGTCACCGTCTAGGACTTAAAGGAGCCTAACGAATAATTGTTTTGCTAATTTTCTGATGGCTAATGGCGGATGCCAGAAATATTTTTTATACGGTAAATAAATCCTTATTTAAATCTTTGGTTCCGATATACTATCCGTCTATTGTTTCCGTCTCCTTGTTTTAAGAAAGAGTTGACAAACCTAAGAAATGTAAAGTCCAGTGTTTATACAAAATTTAAAGATAACGACTCACAATATATCTTTTCTAAATATTTTAGTCCTTGGTTAAAATTTACCGTGCTTAATGCTCAGTGTTACAAGAATTATTTATGACCAAAAATATTATTACAAAAAAATGCTTTTGAGGGGGAAGCATTGTGATCCTTACACAACGATATGTAATAATCTGCTAAAATATTTAACACAGATTCCGTGTTTTACTGTTTGTTTTATTTTTTTTGAGCAAAAAATTAAAAATCATAAATAATATTGAAAAATTTCAGACTTATTTTTTGTTCAAAAACAATTTGTTATTAAAATTTGATCTCGAATCTTTAAAAATAAACGAAAAACTATAAGTCTACAATTATTGTGTAATTTGGCGAAATAGTTGTCTTGAGAGCTAAACATTGATCTTGCGTATTGGCCACCATAAACATCTGAACTTTAAGACCACAGGGTGTTTTAGCTATCAAATTGGCGAATAATATCAAAGTATATTTGTCAAAATGTTATCGATAGAAATAAAAACTGTTCCCCGTTCTTAAATATAAAAAAACATTTTTTAGAGTGGGCGACGCAATCTTGCCTTGGCTTGCGTTACTAGATACTTTAGGCTTAATCTCAACTTTTATAATTTCCAAAACATCAACGTTCATACGGGCAGGCAGACGGAAAGTAGTGGACGTGCCCATCGAGAATATCCGAATCTTTTATTTTAAAAAAAATTTGTTTGAAGCGAATATACAAAGAAGGCCCATATGTCCTATCCTATAAAGGAATAAATTTGTACAAAGAGCTTAGCATGTTTCGTGAGGTAATATGTTATTTAATGTTATGTTATATGCTAATATGTTATATGTTAATATACATATATGCTAATGACAGACTAACAATTTTATTTCATTTAAAATTACAACATACAACATTTAAAATTACTTGTTGCAATAGAGAAATAATCTATGAAAATAATCCATTTCCACCTTGTAGTACATTAAAACAAACGGTGCATACTCTAACTGGTTTGTTGATACCGAATTTCAAAATGGGCACATCGTTACTGGAACATTTAGAGCATAAAACCCGTCCACAATGCCGGCTAAAATATAAAAAATACAAATTTATAATATTAATGAAATATTATTTTACTTTTGTCAAAAAAAAAAACGTTCTTACCAATGATGTTTTCTCATAGTAATTGTAAATCTATTTGTACACTGCTGGCAGTAGTCGCACTCTGACCACGGTGATTCCTGTGGCAACTGGTCTAATAATTTGTGAAGTAATTGATCCGTGGCCAGCTTGAAGTTAAAAATATTAATTCCATCTTTATTTTCAGTACCAAGGCATGCCCCTGCCTTTACAAGAATTTTACAAAGTGGTGCTTGGCCTCTCATAAATGAAAGCAACAACGGTGTATTACCGTCCATATCAGGAATGTTAATTGGATACTTCGGCATGCACTCAAGAAATAATTCACAAATAAGTCCGGCTGTATTATCTTCCACGACCCGGCACAATTCATGCATGGGATTTCTTCCCTTTAAATTAGTAGCTTCTGCATTCACTCTCGATTCGGTTAAAAGTTCCCGCACGATGAAGAACTGGGCGCATCGCACAGCAATGTGCAATGCATTATTACCGTCAGCATCTGTTGCGTCATAGTCAGCATTGTTTTGAATTAACGCAGAGACGGCGGGAAGATTACCGCGTTCTATAGCGACATGCAGAGGCAATTTTTGAACAGCATCCCTTTCATTCATACGTGCGCCAGCAAGAATCAGATTTCTGGTAATCATTTCGTTTTGTGATGCAGCTGCTAGGTGTAATGGCGTCGATTGATTGACGTCATGTACCCGAGAATTTACATCTACTTGAATAGCTAATAAAAACAAAACACTTTCTAAATCATCTTTCAAAATAGCTAAATGCAAAAAGTTTCGACCACGTAGGTCCATTTGCTCTGCTGCTGTTGGAAATCGATTCAAAATACGTTGAGCAGCGTTGTGATTACGGATGTCCAATGCAGTTGCAAACGGTGTGTTTCCAGACTTATCACGAAGCTTTAGGTCTATCTCAGGATGACAAAGAAGTATGGATATTATCTCATCATGTTGGTTTTCAATAGCTACATGAAGTGGGGATTTGCATTCAGCATCAACTACGTTAACATTAGCACCATGATCAATTAACGTCTGAAGAACTTTAGTTAAGCCCCAATGACAACATAAATGCAGCGGAGATGACTTATCGTGTGCCTCATCTTCACCCTCTCCGTTGGGGCCTGGCTGACGTGCAGAGTCTAAGTCGCATTGGCTTTGAATTAGAAATATAGCTACTGACTCTTTGTTTTCATCAATCGCGCGATGTAAAAGAGTTTGCTGACAGCCTTCAGGTCCCTTGTCCCAACAATCTGTGTCAATACCGTGTCGCACAAGTATTTGTGCTACGTCTTCGTATCCTTTTTCCAAAGCAGACCACAATGGTGATACTCCATTTTTATTAATACTTAGGGCCATTCCTCTTCTGCAGAGCTCATCAACAACTTTAGGAAGATCATGCTCAATAGATAAATCCAATGCAGAATCCAGATTATCTATTAAAATTTTTATTTACACCGAGTTACAAATTAACAACTTCAGTAAATTAGGTTCATGGGCCTAAAAAGTCCGATTGACTTCTATAATTTTTCGAGTTCGTATTAACTTTAAGTAAAAACAAGTCGAATTCGTTGACCTGTTACTCGGGTTATGCGAGTACGAGAGAGAAATTTTAACACATTGTAGGCATAATTATAAAAATTTGAAGGAATAACAGTTAAGTTAACATTTTTTTTGTAATGTATGCGTGACAGTTTTTGGCGCTTTGAGACGTTAGAGGTAGACAGACGACATGGCCAAATTACTCCACTCGTGAAGAACAATCTAAACTAATAAATATATATATATAGAAACCAAAAAACTACACACGACTACAATTTTGTAAAATATACTGCACCAGAATCTGCTTGCCTGTTATCGGCGTTTGAAAATGACCGAAAACATATTTCGAATTTGTGCATTAAAACCAAGCTGACTTTTTTGGCCCAGTAAATGTAATTTTATGTTGTTACACAAATGTACCTGTTAAAGCGGTGAGGTCTGCACCCTGCTCCAGTAAAAATAATGATGTATTACTATCTTCATTCCTAATTGATTGATGTAAATGTGACAAGTTGTCTTTATTCTTTCCGTTAACATCTGAGCCACCTCGGATAAGAATAGGCACTAGATTAGTTCTCTTAAGGGCTAAGCATAGGCTCAGGGGAGTGTCACCATTAATATCTTGGCAGTTAAAATCAATATTTTTGTTTCTTAACTCAACAAAAGCTTCTAAGGCATCAATGGCATTAGATTCCACTGCAATGTGCAATGCTGATTTTAAACCGCAATCAACGTGTTTTAAATTGGCGGAAGCACCATTAACAATCAACTTTTTTACTAGGCTTGGCATGTTGTTCAAAGCTGCGATGTGTAATGCTGTTAACCCACGTAAATTAAAATGGTCCAAATCGGCAAAATCAGCCAGGAAAATTGCTGATTTTTCTGCACGGTGTCCATCCAACGCAAGCACTTGTAGTAGGCTATCTCCGGTTTTTGACTTTGTAGGATTTGTCTGTGCTCCCATCCTAAGAAGTATTGAAGCTATCAAGAATTCGTTGTCTCCCATTGATAAACTTAGTTCCAAAGCACACTTTTCGTCAAAGGTTCGCAAGTTTATATCAATATTTGGCACTTTAAGTAAAAGCTTCACCATCTCTAAATTTCGCCTAGCAATCGCTATATGCAAAGGAGTTTCTCCTTTTATGTTTTTTATGTTTACGTTTAAATTTCTTTGCAAAATCTTGTTCACAACTTCCATTATTTCTGAGATATTGTCAGGACTATAATTACAAATGATGTGTAATGCAGTATCTGAAGGCTGTCTAAAAAAAAATATTATTTGTTTATTTTATTAACTATATTTTATATTTTTTTTACTTTGATGGAAGGTCTAGAAGACAGTTTTGGTCCAACAGAAAGTTAGCAGAAAAAGCATCACCATTTTTTAAAGCAGATTTCAGGAGCGTACATCCCTGTTATAAAAAAAATTAGAAAATTAAACCTATTTATTTATTCATACCTCTATATTAACAGCATTTATGTTAGCCATTCCGTTTTCTACTAGAGTCCTCGCAATTTGGGTATTTTTGGAAGACAAGGCCATTTGAAGAGGCAATAGACCATTTTCAGAAAATGTATTTACCAGCTAAAAAAATTAACAAGAAAAATACAACGTATTATTTAAAAAAAAATAATTAAATAAATTAAATGATGCAAATGTATGTATATACCCGTTGCTCGTAGAGCAAAAACGAGTATACCAGATTCATTTAAATGTATGCAACATGCAGAAGGAATCGTTTCCGATCATATAAAGTATATATATTCTTGATCAGGATCAATAGCCGAGTCGAACTGGAGATGTTCGTCTGCCCGTATTAACGCTTCGATCTCAGGAACTACAAAAGCTAGAATATTGAGCTTGCCGCTCCCAGAAACATAGCCGCAGCGCAAGTTTGTTTTCAAATGTTGCCACACCCACTCTAACGCCCACAAACCGCAAAAAAACTGTCACGCCCACACTTAAAAAATGTTTTGATTTTTTTCATTTTTTTTATTAGTATTGTAATTTTCTATCAATTTGCCAACAAATTTTTGGTACGCCCACTTTAACGCCCACAAACCGACTAAAACTACCTTGCGCAAACTTTTGAAAAATGTTTTGATATTTTTGTACTTTTTTATTAGTCTTGTAAATTTCTATCGATTTGCCACATAATCGTTCTGCCATGCCCACTATAACGCCCACAAACCGCCAAAAACTGTCACGCCCATACTTTTGAAAAAATTTTAAATTTTCATAATTTTATTTTTTTTTACGTAATTTCTATTTTATTTCAAGAAAATTAAAAAATTTCTCGTTCGCACTTCCAGCTGAGTAACGGGTATCTGATAGTCGGGGAACACGACTATAGTTTTTACTTTTTACGATTTTGGGAGAAATTTTAGTTTTTAGAACCTAACCCAATTTTTACAAATTAAGAATACTCTCATGCCAAAGGGGAGTTAAACAAGGCGGTTGCTGAATTGTTTTATTATTATACCCGTTACTCGTAGAAAAAAGGGGTATAAAAAAAGGGTTAAAAGTATGTAACAGGCAGAAGGAAACGTTTCCGACCATATAAAGTATATATATTCTTAATCAGGATCAATGGCTGGAGCATTTTCTTTGAACTAAAGCGCCTTCATTCCTTTCGCAAAGCTTGTCAATTGGCCGTCCCTGTTAGATGCAGTAAAGGATTTGCCAGAGCGCCGTTCTGGGGCTCTTATTGGAACTGTTTGTATTGACAATTCATCGAACATCAAATTCCTCAACTCTTTCGATAAATTGCAAAGCATATTTGCATTTGTATTTTACGAATGTGACTTGGGAGCACGTAATGCGAAGCCTGTCAGCAAATCGAGTGCAGCCTAATCCAGCATTTCATACTACAGGAGTGAACTATTTTGGACCATTCTATCATAAGGCAGAGAACAGAAACAAGGCACCCCATAAGTGCTGCATCGCCGTCTTTGTTCGCTTTTCCATGAAGGCACCTCAATTGGAAGTTGTCCAGGATCTCACGACGGATTCTTTCATCGCAGCAGATTCATCAGCTTTGGAGGCAGTCCGTGGACCATTTGGTGAAATGCGCGAGCTTGCCGCACAGGGCATCGATAGCTTCCGCATGCCCTGCACTTCGGTGGTTTAAGCGAGGCTGCTGTTAAGTCCGTTAAATTTTGCGTTTGAGATTTCTGTCATCCTTAACTCCCGTCCACTCTGTCCAATTTCAGAAAATGCTGAAAGTCTTGAGGTGCTAACGCCAGCGCATTTCCTCAAGGGTTTCAGCTACAAAAAATTTCCTGACCCTGACATTACTCATCTTCGCGAAGGTTTCATCAGCAGATGGCAAGCGGGTGACCCAGATATGTATACATACGTAGTCATACATACCTACAGTCTTATCAAGAGAGCCGTCTTTCTGCCCATCGATTCCGATATAGTTGGTACCCTTTTCAACGGGGGGAGTATGTTCACAACAGATCGCCAGCGCATGGTCATGTGCGCCTAGGTGTACCACTGTACCTACAGCGCTCTTCGAGTATCTCTTTTCTCTCGCTAAAGCTTTCACAGCTAAACTACTTTGTAAGCTTATAGGTTTATATTTTAAAGCCAAGCTTTCGCTTAGGCAGTCTGCATCTCCGAATAAAACAAATTATTAATTTGCATCTAGAAGCATCTAGAATGATCGTTATCTTCCGGTATTTTTTTACTCCAACGCAAGAAGTTGATTGAAGAATTTCGTGTGTAATTTTCTTGGTCTCAATGTAAATGTTTTGACATACAAGAAAATGGCAAACCATAATTAAGTTTATAAAATTTTCAATAGTTTTAGCGTTGCAGTTTCTGGCAGTTGTTTTTCTTTTCTTGAAAACCTCATTTCTTTGTTTAAGATATATGAAATGAATTACCATTTCACTGTTTTCAAAACAAACAAATTTATAATTATCACATAATAATAAAAAAAGTTGTGTTAGTACACAATAAATAACAAGAAAAACTAACTCAAAAATTCAAGGAGAAAATTCCGTAATTCCGTAATCAATCATTATTTAATAAAATTATTTTATTAAATAATAAAATTAATAAATTAATAATAATTAATAATTAATAAATTATTTAATTAATAGATCTGTACATGTCTGTTAATTTTAGTGCAATAAAATATATGATCACTTCAAAGGCGGAGTCGGCACAAAATTCGTCGGGTCAGCTAGTTTTGAATAGAATGCGGATGTGAAAGTTCCCAAATTTTTGGCATATCAATATTGAAAAAAAAAATCATTAAAAAAATATTTTAAATTGTGGGCGTGACAGTTTTTGGGGGTTTGTGGGCGTTAAATGGGGGTGGGGGTGGTCATAATGTTTTAGTATACCGATAGAAATTGATAAGAAAATATTAAAACTAACACAAGTGTGGTCATGGCAGTTTTCGGAGGCCTGTGCGCTTTAAAGTAGGCTTGGTAAAAACTTTTTGGCAAATCGATAGAAAATTACCAGACTAATTAAAAAAATGATAACAATTAAAAATATTTTTCAAAAGTGTGGGCTTGACAGTTACGGGCTTTTTTCGTTAGAGTGGAACGTTCTGAAACTTGCACAGCGTTGCCGTAACAGCTCACTGTGAAGTCAGAAGGCAAGGATATAACACAATGAAGCCATGGATCCCTGAGGCAAAACATCATAATGGAGGTCAATGAAGAGGTAAGACGGCTAATAGCATGCTAAGAACAGCAGTTACAGGTAGGATAAATATTCTTTGCTTTGCGCAAAGCCTCTCAGCAAGGTCGCCTACGAACTAAAAGAGCAAGCTCAGAACATTCAAGAACATTTTAGTCCACAAAAGAACCTTAAGGTGTCTATTATGAACCTAAGCAAACAAAAAGCAAAATTTTAAGATCTCCATAGATAATTTTATTCACGCAGCATGCAAAGAAGAAACACTTTGTTTCCCTAAGAAAGATATCGGTGGCGCCAGCGAATTTTAATCACTAACAATGATTCGGTACAGGTGGTCCGAATTTCGAAGAGAACGGAAGTTATTGTTATCTCCTTCACCAATATAGAATATAAAAATATCACTTTTTCCACAATTCTCGGCACAAATTTTGTCGTGGCAAACGGGAGTAACAATCCAACAACCCGTAATTTTCCTTCCTCTGAAGAATCCGAACGCTGTCACGATAAAGGAATCGCTAAGCTTCATCAACCGATCCCTTCAGACGGATTTACCTATACCTTGCAATATCAGAAGACCGCCAAGATACAATGTCAATGTGGGTGGACACCGGCTCTAAGGCACTGCAAGGCAGACACGAGAGCAACCAGAATGAAAAATGGGACATATACTGACGTTTTATTGCTTGCGAACACGCTTGAAAGAAAACTAAACGTGTTTTCTAGTGAGGATGTGGCAGGCAACCTCGTACACTTCACATGGCCGCCATGTACAACATTCCAAACCACGACTTCCGCGGAGACATGGAGGAGATAGGTACTGTGGATGAAGACCACAGTGAGAGCTACACTAAGAACTCTGCAGTTTTCACAATTTTACAACGCCTATAAATGTGCTCGTTCTTGTGGTTCACTGTTATCCAAACATTAAAGTGCCAGGAAGACCACCTGCTTCAAAAAAGACACTGTAAACGATTGTGTGGCTTCGGCATGAAATTATATTACTTACGCACACAAATGGAAATCTTAGTGGTCATTGTATTTGTGTGGCCGTTTTTTGAATATAAGAATTCGATTCCATTTTATGGTACTGTTGAAAAATTCTGAAAACCTTAACATCGTACTTACGGAGTCTCCATATTTTTGAATGCAAAGAGACACAACGTCATTCCTTAAGAGTCTTACAGCAGCATGGAGAGGATGTTTTGTTTTGGATTTAAGCATTTCAAACAATAAGGGTCCGGACATATGTTGAAAATCTTCAGTTGTAAGCTCATTCCAGTGCATTGATATTATACTGGAGCAATGTTCTAACAGTGTTGATGCACCAACTTCTTCAGCTACGCAATAAAATCTTATACAAGATCTTACACCTACTGAAGCCACTAGTGCCCGCTCACATAATCTTAAAAGCGTTGGTAAACCAAATCGATGTGCGGCTCGTAGAAGATCCAATGCTAGCCCGTCATGGTTCAAATCTATCTGATCAGTGTAAATCCAACGCAAAAGTGACGACACCACCTCCTCATTTAAATCGCTCCAGTCCAGCTCTTGTATGTTGCTTAATAAATCATTTCCCCATTTTTCAGAGCGAGCGTGAAGTACGATCTTATGTGCAGAAAATACTCTCGTTTGCGATCGGATGTATATATCAGCATAAGTATTTTTACCGAATAATGAAGCAACAGTCAACGACAGTCGTGATAAAAAACTTGTTAGTTCACGTTCTTCGTTTCCAGAGGTAGCAATATTTTCGTTGTTCTTGCGTTCTAATTCCGCATAGCTTCGCTGCACTTTTGTATATTCATCACTCGAAAAGTTATTTTCCATTTTCAGTACGGAGAACGTCTCATTACTACCTTAAAATATACATTTAAAAGAAAATATTTGCAATTAACAATCTACACAAATGCCATTAGAAAGAGTAAGCTGCATCAAGCTTTAAAATTATTATTTTTAATCTGATAACGACTTAAAATATTTAGTATGAGCGTGTCCACTCCCACACCTTTAAAAAATAGTTGGTTTTTGGTTCATATTATTTTTATTATTGCCAACAGTTTTGGTCACGCCTACTCTAACGCCAACAAACTGCAACAGTCTTGTTGTTCCCGCCCACAATTTTCAGTGTTTGTTCGCTTTAGAATGGAATCCAAGAGTTATGAAAAATGTTTTTTTAAATGTTTTAAATGCCACAATTTTCTTAAATGTTTAATTTTTGTATTTATTTTATAATTTTTTGCCAATTTCTAATGATAATTAAAATACATTTCAAAATTTCCCACCCATTAGCTGAATAACGGGTTTTTGATAGTCGGGGAATTCGACTACATTTTTCTCTCTTGTACAGAGGTGGCGTGAAAGTTTTAAAATCTGAGTGCTTTGTAAACATCTTGTATGTCTCAGTTCCCCATATCCATATCTACTGGGTAGTGTTCCTGCTGAAACTTCTTTAGGATCGTTCTTTAGCATCGTTATTATTTACAACAGATCGGATTAAAGAACAAAGATAAAACAATCATAATAATTTCGCTTAATATCACAAAAGTTTTTGATAAAATAGGTATCCACGCAGTAATTCATCCTGGAATATTGACCAAAATTATATTAACTAAATTAAGGCTTTCACGTTCAGTTAAAATGTTAAACTCCAGGTCAGTCTGTCCAAAGTAAAAGTCAAAACCGAAATATATCGGAAAGAACTTGAAACCGTATCACCCCATAAAAATACTATTCCGTAAGGCCCTAAAATATGGTGTTTCATTCATCACTGCTTATAACTCCTAGTAAGTGAACAAAATAATAACATTAAATTCAAATAACAAACCTAACCTAAAATATCAAATTTTTCAAAAGTGTGGGCGTCACAGTTTTGGGCGGTCTGTGGGCGTGACAAAAAGTTTTTTTTGGGAAATTCATAAAAATTTACAAGATATATAAAAAAAAAGAAAATATATCCATTTTTTTAAATGTGTGGGCGTGGAAGTTTTGGGCGGGTTGTGGGCGTTAGAGTTGCAACAGATTTATGACCCAACACATAAGTCGAGCATTGTGCAAACCTGGCTAGTGTGGAATTGTCCCCATGTAATGCAACCTCCAGCACAGTCGCCAGATATGAACGTTATAGAAAATTTGTGGGCACAAACGTCGCAAAACGCCAAATTTCCAATAAATCTGACCTAAAATTAGCTTTGGTAGAGGAATGGGCTAAAATCACCACAGAACTCACCCAAAAATTAAAATGGTTGTTGACAACGAGGGAGGTCACACATAATTAAAAAAAAAAAATTAATAGTTTTAAGCATAATAACATATACTAATGTTACAAACTGGTTGAAATAATCTGTTGCATTGTTTAGAGGTACATTTTCATTATTAATTCCAAAAAAAATACTACCAAAATTATTAAAAATAAAATAAGTTAGTAAATATTATCTTGATACATACAAAAACTATTTTGCGTTAAAATTTTTGTTGATAAAATTTTTAGTTCAGCTTTTGCAGACCGTTGAAGTTTCAGATAGACGCTGGTTGAATTAAGCTGTGAGCCACTGTACATACGTAGTTGACTTCAACTTAGCCAAACTTATTATCGGCTCAATGATGATTTCGAGTAGTACGTGATGATTTTGCAAGGGGGATATTATGAATATGATTCATAGAAATCCGAGGCATTCATTTCATAATTAATTTTCGTTTAAAAGCTATGGGACAGGTTAAATTCCGAATATGTACATGGGTCGTATGTAGATGCATTTGTTGTCTAGTATGAAACGCAA